>NC_030384.2:46738389-48192555 GCF_001625215.2 Daucus carota subsp. sativus
GTGAATCTTTGGGCCGGGGGTAATGTCATGACACCAGGACCGGTCAAGGAATTGATTAAATATGCGAGGAGACAGAACAAGGACAGGAAGGACATTTCATCTAAGAAAGTCAACAACTCAGGTCAAGGGGTAAAACAGTAAAGTGTAGCTGCAATCACACAAAAGGGGTGCGAGGGTTGTTGGGAAGGGGATCTGAATATTGTGTCATCTTGTTATTTTACTTGTTTTCTCTGGAGAGATCTGGGCCTCTCGAAAGCTCAGCGTATCATTTCTTTTGTAATCAGACGCTTGAAGTTGGTCTTACGTTAATTGCATAGTCAGTTCATTACAGAATACTTCGATTCGATGGGAAGAAAGCAGAGAGAGATGCAGTACCCGCCCTGAATCTGTACATGTGGAAATTAACATTTGAGCCTAAATCGTACATGTTTAAATTACCATTTGGCCGTGATCATGAACTTGACTTTATCCGGTAGTACTGTAATTCTATGTTTTTTTTAACTTATAATTTCTATGTATCATTTTAGTGTCCAAAAGATTCTTCTTAAATTATACTTTATTTTGATTAATTTTTCTTTATAAAATACTCCCTCTGTTTTCAAATATTTGATGTTTGACTTTTGTGCACACACTTTTAAGTGCATTGACTGCATAGCTAAAATTAATATTTTTAATTTTTTTTTGTGAATTAAAGTATAAGATTAATATTTTTATTTAAAAAAACAAAATTTTTTTTAAAAAAAATTCTAAGTATGTAGTCAAAACTCTTAGAATTATGTGCCAAAAAGTCTCAAATATTTAAAAACAGAGGGAGTATATATAAACACGTATTTCTAAATAATAACTTAACGTAACAACAAAAAATCACTATTTCTAATGAGACTACAAATTTTAACACCAATTTCATTACAAATGGACACATAAACCCAAGTGAATAGTTGTTAACACAAGCACACACAAAAAAAGAACCATAATTTATCATCCCATAGGCCATAACTTTTTATCTACGATCCTTTATTATTTTTAAAATATAAAAAAATCAATTTGCTAAACCATCTTTAAAAGTACCTTCCATGTATTTGGCATCTGATGTTGGTTAACACATTTTTCTTGTACAAAGTGTGCATAGATCAGGCTAGTCAAAAAAATATGATATGCAAGTAAACCAATGAAGCTTAAATTAATACAAGACACTATAATTTTGGTCCAATCTCAAAATTTCATGAATAGAGGTGATACATCCTCCACAGAGAGTACAAGATAGCTACAAATTAAGACATGAAGCTTAAATGTTAACAATTCATGGTTTAGAAGGCAAAACTCAAAGGTTGACAGATATTCAAGCTTAATCTACTACCCAATTAATTTCCAATATTCTGGGACTTGTTGAGGATCACACCCTCGTATTTCACCTGAAACCATTTCATTGCATCCTCCTTCGTAACTCTGTGCTGGATCCCGACACGAGATTTGCATCTACGGCGACGTCCAACACGGTAACCCGGACGCTCAAGCACAACATAGAAATCCATACCATAGATACCAGTAGATGGGTCATACCTGAATAGAAGAGGATATAATTTATTTTTTTAAAGGGAGGTAAAACCATCTTCATGAAACTGACATGTTATGCTGGCTTGTCTTAAAAGGTCAGAAATTAAACAATTGATTAAAAAAACTGCAAAATCCATCATTGGCAGAAAAGAAGTGGCTATACAAGTCAAACGTAGAAATCATGGCCTTGTTGAATGCCGTTCATGTAATCTACAGTTATCAAAAATATAAATGTACAAACATGGATTATTGACGAGTTATGCCTTGTGAAATTATATTTATACATTAAGATGTGTCAGGCTGACATGATTAGAAAACAGAGTCTGGCATAAAATTATCACAAAAACTCACACGTGTATTCGATTTATATTGAAGAGGCATAGCTACTTTAAAGGGTAAAGTTGTCTCATATGCTTAAAAAAAACATACATACACTTCACATAATAAATCACTAGAATAAAAAACCATTCTAAACCTTATCTCCTATTCCATACATAAGGAAAATACCACTTACTCTCTTAATATATGTAAAGAAATTAAGAAAATAAACATGAGAGCACCATGGCCTATGGCCTTTCCATCTCACATTCTTATGCTCAGCTTATTGGTCAATTATATGTACGAATCCTATGTTTATTAGTAAAACTTAATTTAATAATAAAATACTAAAGCATAAAGTAAAATCTTACAAGCTAATTTCTAATAAACGAAAATTTAGGTAAATATACATCTCAAAAATATCAAGAAAATAATACTACACCACTCATATAAACAGTTTAACATAGATAGTTATAAGCTGCACAAACTGAGAACTGTTATCAACACCAATGACTCTTAACAATTTATAAGAAATATCCAAATAGCATTAATGATCTCGTCAACTCATGCATAAAAATGTTCATTCCATTGCGAAATAAACCTAAATACTCCATAATAGATGTATTACAATAGCTCAAATGAACCTCACGCAAATCCAGTTAAAGAAGCACATATAAACAGTTTCACATAGATAGTTATAAATGCTTGAACTTAATAATGACGAATGCAGAATATACATATACTAAAAAGCAGCAAAACTGTAATACAATAATAAGACAGCATACTTGATTCCAAGATCGATGTGTTCCTGGATACCAAAGCCAAAACAACCAGTATCACTGAAATTCTTTCTCAACAATTCATACTCCTTGACTTTCAACCCACTCTCAAGAAGCTGCATTGCCTTGTCACCCCTCACAGTTACGTAGCATGCAATCTTTTCATTACGTCTGATACCAAAAGACCTCACAGTATACCTTGCTATAAAACAAACAAGGTCAAACTCATTAGCTGCTGTTACGCAAAACATCCAAATATGACAAAACAACTAAGTTAAGATCAATCAACAGACTTCATACCTTCCAACCTCAAACAAATCATAACCGCTCAACTAATTCAAAAACTGGTTTGTCCAATTCTTTTAAGCCGAATGCTCACATAACAACTTGTCTAACAACAAAACCAAACTCATATCCAGACTACTAAAACAATTAATCAATTCAGATACGAGGTCAAATCCTCCCGGAAATGCAAATAATTAACAAAAATCGAAATTAACAAACCTCCGATGCAAAATCACTCATAAACCGTTTTGTATATCAATTCAATTGCTTATGCAACAACACAAACATAAATCACATACACAACAAGTTTATAGAATTCGAAGAATAAAAACCACAAATCTGGAGGAAAAGTACCTTTGGAGAAAACAGGTGTTTGTCCACTGAGTTGTTCCAACACCTATAAATCAAAACAACGCAAACAAATATTAAATGACGAATTAACAACAGACGATTATACACACATAAATAAATAAATATTTAAATTCCAAATAAACGAACCTTGGAGGCTCTGGTGAGTCGATCTCCACTCTCGCCAACGGAGATATTGAGAACGAGCTTCTGCACCTTGATCTCTCTCATCGGATTCGCTAATTTTCTATCGGAGGCCTGTATTATATGCATTTAACGAATTAAACAAAATCGAGATATAATTGTGACATAATGTGTAATTAGAGATGAATGGTGAGTATGTGAAGAGACTTACCATTGCGGTGGTGAATCGGTAGCGGTGGAGAAGATGGAGAAACAAGGCGATGGAGGAGATATGAGAACTTTTTTTATAGTCGGCGAGTAGGGAGTTTACTAGGGTTTATTGATGGGTCTGGCGTTATTGGGCCTTTTTGGGCTGCTGTTTAAGGACATTTTTTGAATTTGGGCCATCGTATAATGTAGACTGGTTATATTTGCAACTCTTTTCTCTGTTTTGCCTACATCTATACTATCTATACTATACTATTAAAGCCGAAACATTAAAAGTTTGGTCGGTCGGTCGGTACTTGGGCCAAAATACGGGCCTATCTATATAACCAATTATTCTGGGCTTAAGTACGGGCCTATCTATATAACCAATTAATAATAATCCTTTTAAAACTGAAACATTAAAAATTTGGTAGGTCAGTACTTGGGTCAAAATACGGGCCTATCTATATAACCAATTATTCTGGGTCTATCTATATAACCAATTATTCTTTTTAATTTGGGCCATAGTACGGGCCTATCTATATAACCAGATAATCCTTTTAATTGAAATATATTACTTTTTTATATTTTTGACTAAAAAACTCAATCTTCTAAAATAACATTGAGAAACATGGTAATTACTTTTTTAACTAAAATATATTATCTTTTTATAAATTTTCCAACTAAAAAATTAATCTTTTACAATTAATACGGACATGGGCGACATATTTATACGTAAAGATGTGTGCCAAAAGTCTAAAAGTCAAATAATAAAAATAGAGGGAGTATTATTATATTGGTCGGGCGGTCGGTACTTGGGCCGAAGTACGGGCCTATCTATATATATAACCAATTATTCTTTTTAACTAAAATAAATTATCTTTTGTATATTTTTTAGATAAAAAAAACTCAATCTTCTAAAATAATATCGAGCAACATAGTAATTGTCTTTTTAATCAAAACGCTTTATCTTTTTTAGATTTTCTAACTAAAAAAACCGAGTTTTTACAATTAACACGGGCGCCATATATATAAAAATATAATATCATTAAATATAATTATTAATAAATAACATGTGATATTATTCAACCAAAATACATTAATAACATTATTTTTAAATACTCTAATGATCTCATATTAAAAGAAATATTACAAATCTGTCATATACTATATATTATTACACTATTAAAGCCAAAAATAAAAGTTCACTTGGTTGGTCAGTTAGTTGAGTTTGGTGAATCGTTTGGTATTCGACCCACGGAGCTCTTGAATTTATAACATGTTATAGTATATTTTTTATTATCAATTAAACCAAAACATTAAATTTAGGTTAGTATGATGGGGAGACATTTGGTTTCATGCGTATGTTTTATACCATATTATTAATTATTAATAACAAAATATCAAAGGTTGATTGGTTAGTTTATATCTGAGTTTATAGGCCACCTTAAATTATAACATGTAAAAGAAAATATTTTAACATTCTCATTAAAATATATATGTTCGACCTAATTTTTAATTAGCCATTTGACAGACTTAACTATGAAGAATTTATCCAACTGTTAAGTAAAAAATTTATTAAACCATGTTATTCTATCATAATTTTATTTTTACAATAAAATTAGGTAACTTTAAAATATATATAGGGAATTGTTAAATAAGCTCCAAAGTTTACTATTTAAGCTCCAATTCAATTTTTTTATTTATCCAAATGTCATTATCACCACTAATATGGATGAAATATGTGGAGAAGGCATAGGTAAATATGGTATAAATTTTGGATTTGGAGCTTAAATAGTAAACTGTGGAGTTTATTTATCAATTCCCTATATATAATAAAATAACAAATATGTTAACCGCCCGTGCATTGCACGGGTTATAAGCTAGTTTGTTATTATACAGACAAAAGGGTTCTTTTCAAAAATATATAAATTGTTAAAATGCGATATTACCCCTTCCTTTGCACTAAAGATCCTCATTTGAAAATTTTGTGATTAATTTTTAAAATATTTTTTTATCAATTTATTGATTATATTTTGATTTGACTATATATCTCCAAGTTTTTGATAAATTCCAAAAAAAATTCTAAATAGACCCGTCAACTGAAAAAAATTCATTTTATCTATGGTTTTGTAAGCGTATTTTTAGGAATGTAAAATAGAAAACTTCAACAGTTCCGCGTAATATTTGCGGTACTTCGTAATTACTTATGACCAGCGTTACAGAATCGAGGATCGGGTCTAATTGGTTTAACTACCGATTCAGAGATCAATTGGAGTGAAAATCGGATTTACTTTTAATAAAAAATATTATTTAATATTTAGTTATTATTATATTAGTTGAGTATTTAGTAATTAATATATTTACTATATTGACAAACTCTATAATTATTCATATTTAAAGTAATATATTATTTTAATTTTAATAGTTTTATCATATAAACTTCGATTAACAAATACTCCCTCCGTCCCTCCCATTTCTTATCGTTTGGGTTGGGCACGGAGCTTAAGAAATATGTATAAAAGAGTGGAAAAGAGAAGAAAAAGTGGGTGAAGTTGTGGGACCCATTGATTTTCAATGTATAAAAAAAAGATAGTGGATTAAAAGTAGTGTGAAAAGGAAAGAAAAGTGAAGAAGTGGTGGGACCCATTGACTATTTTGGGTAAGTTTTGAAATATAAAGAATTGAATGGGACACCCCAAAAAGGAAAGTGTAAAGAAACGAGGGGACGGAGGGAGTATATATAAGGATTAATCTGATTTCAAGAATCAAATCGGTGGCCGATCTTGTAAGTAATTAATGGAAAATTAATAGGTTAAATCAGATATTTTCAGAACACTGCTTACGGCTCGAGAGATCTGCTGTCAGTTTGGTCTAATCACATGCCTACTCTTTACTCATTTATGTTGAATCTTCACCTGTTGATGACATAATGAAAAAGAGGGGCAGGCCATAACCGATAGAGATTTGCAATCAATTCAGTGTGTTGTATTAAATCGATATGAACAATAAGAATAGAAACAGAGTAAGCTCATAACTAACTCTGCAGCAGCCATAACAAATGTAAATCATCCAAACAAGTCGATGCGAAAGAGCCAAGGCACTATAAAGGCAAGAACCAAACAGGCGAGCACAACGTTACGGCAGTGGCGGTGACAACGCTCCCGGTCCTGAATAACTGGACTCCCTCTTGTCGCAGTGGCTGTAGTGCTCCTGAACCTCCCCATCTCGTCCCACTCCACCACTAATATTACATTTGTATTGTTAGCATTGTTAGCATTTGCATATGTCTCCTCCACTCCACTTACGTTCAGGGCATTCTTTCCGCATATCTCACACAATCTGCATCCGGGTAACAGCATAAGCACGATAACACGACATAGTTAACGAATCAATGCTGAGGCTCCAGACAAGTTTCTTATAGTTCATAAAGACAATTAATTAAAGGGTCGTTCTAGTCTTTGTTCAGGGCATACGCTGATAACTATTTTTACTTGGATCAATGATTTATATATATTGATAGAAATTTTTGTGCTAACTAAAAAGTGATTGTGGCAAAAAAAAAAAAAGTGATTGTTAGTGTGTCCAAGTGGACACACGCAAAAAAAATCCGTTAATTAAGAGCAATTTTTTAAGATATTTTGATCCTAGCCTCGACATACTCTTGGTAGTTATCTAATGTACTTCTTAATATTTATTCAGAAAATGAAAAATTTTAAAAATAATAACTCCAGTTATGTGGTCAATTTGCTTAGAAATGTGTGTCAAAAGGTCAAACGTCGGGAGTATATGATTTGAAAGAACCGGTGTACAGCTAAGTACACATTCTGAGACCAAGAACATAAGTCTATGACAGCAAGAATGCACTCTGGTACAGGTTTCTGAACTGATATGAATAATCTTTTTTTAATAAATCACAAAATAAGGATGAGATAATATGATTACCTATTGCCTTTGAGTTTAAACCAAGTCTGAGCACAAGAGAGATGAGAAGAGCCAAGTTCATTTTTACACTCACAGCCAAGCTGTATCAATATTTCTGAATTACTGTTCTCCCAATTAGCCAAATGGCAAATTCGGCACATCTTCAATTCATCTCCTTTCGAACTCTCACCGCTACTACTTTTGCTGCTACCACTGCTCATCTTCTCACCTTCCTCTCTGCTGCGCCCTTCTAAACTTTGTGAACTCCGACACTCATCATTCTTGTACAAGTCTTTCCTGGTTGTTGAATTAGCAATCTCTGTTCCAGCTTCAGCTTTAACATCAATAATCACCGAGGAATCGGGCACGGATGATCTCGAATTCTCATTGCCTTGTTTCACCAGCTCCGTATCCATATTAAGCAAAAAAAAAAAAAAAACCTCAGTATGCAGAGAGAAATAACATCTCACGCATGCATCATTTACGAGTATTTATATTTCTGCAATCGTCGTCTAAGAAGTTTGCAATGATTTCAGAAGAAATTCCATGAAGACTTGAGAGCACACGCTTTGGTTCCTTGAAAAGGTGGCATTAGACTAAAGATTAACAAATAAACAAGCAATGAATAAATTTAATCAGAGACTTGTGAAACTGATAGGCAGACAGTTATGTAATTATATAAAAATTATTTTGTGTAAAACAACTTGTTGATTAGCTCAGGACCTGAGAATGTGAGAATGCTTTGATTGGAAGAAAGGCAGGGAGAGATCAAGTATATGTTTTCCTGGGACTAAAACAACTCGCAAGACGTGTTCTTTGTTGTTAAATGGGCCCTCCATGAGCTCTTTTGTAGAAGAATTCATTTAATTTTGCAAATAAGATTTTATTTAACTTGTTAAGAAGGACTTTTCTCTTCTACGTATAAAAAACTAGAAGTTAATTAATCAATTCCTCGTTGCATTGAAAGGGTAACCAAAGCCTGAGCTTTAGACATGTTTGCAATTAAAAAAAAATTATTATCAGCATCCGGTTTATCAACACTAACTTAAAACCTTTGCAAAATACGGATATCAAATTAATTTTTTTACTGATATTATATCAGAAATTAACGTTTATCTACATAATAGTAATATTAAATTCTAATATATTATTAATTAGAATCGAACCTTAAATATATATATTAAATGAATTTTCTAAACTCTTATACTAAATATCTAACCATTCATATCAATATGTGTTGAAATTTAACAAGTATAATTAAAAGAGTGATTAAAATAAAAAAATTATATTTGTGCTCGGTGATTATAATGGAGTAGTATAAATAAGCCTACTTGTACGGCAAATGGAAGTCAGTTGTTGAATGCTGTTTTGCCACTAAATTACAGTAGTGGTATAATAAATTTTTGGTTACACATTGAAGTGGCCATTTTTTATTTGTTCCGTTAAGAATGCCAGGAGGATCCAGGTTATTTTGTCTAGTTTAAAGGACATAAACTAAAAAGGATTATAAATATAAAAAGAAAATGCATGGTCCGCATGGACGTGCTAAAAATATAAGAAAAGATAAATACATGAATAATGGTTAGTTTTCTTTTTCATCAAAGTTTATTTTATTTCGAGGTGTGATCGATCAAGTTAAAAAGAAAAGCGAATCTTGTTCATGTCTGAGACGGCACGTCTAGAATCTCGCTTACATTCCACTGGGATTCATTGAAGAACAAAAGCCGGCCATTTTTGTAATTGCAACCCCATTTTGTCTTTACATTTTTGGTCTCATTCTGTTTCCATTTTGAAGTTTGAATAGTAAGAAAAGACGTATATTCAGTTTTATTGATTAAATTTTATTAAATTATACCGGATCGTTTGGATGAGTTTAAAATAAGTGTTTTAAGTGAAGTAGAAGTTAGTTACAAGTTAAAACTTATAAATGATTAAATTGTCTGGGAAAGAATTAGAAGCTGTGAAACAAAAACCAACAATCCTAAATTTTTATAAGTGCTTCTCGACTTATTACACAAACGATACGAATAAATACTTCATATTATAAACTCAAAATCCGGACTTTTAAGTGGTAAACAAACACCACTTATATATAAAAGGAACTGTTTATTTTTTATACCAGGCTTAGCTCCTCAATTTTAGAGTTCATGTCACGGCACGGGCATGCCAGACTGGGCATGCCCTAGGCATGCCTTTTGTCCATTTGGCATGCTTTTTTACTAATTTTTTATATAAATAATAAAATTTATATAAATATTATATTTTATAAATATTGAAAATTTTAAATATAGTTCAATTTCATAATTAAATATTAGATAAACTACTAATATAAATTAGCACCATACTAAGTTCTGTTGTTAATATTTATTAACTTTTGTTATATTTGTCGGATTGTCTATCGTGTGCCATCAGGGCACAGGTTAAACTCTCATTAATGCTCTCTTTTCTACAACAAGTCAACAACTACTCGCAACAAGTCAACAACTACTATTCTCTCTCCTTCTTTTTATGTGAAACAATAAATTAATGTTTTTTTATGGTTGTATTTTCTTCTTTAGCCACATATTTTACTTTTTTTACATATTATATTCTGTAAAAATATTATTTATAAATTATATACAAATTAAAATTTATTAAATACTAACTATGTATTAACTTTTGATTTATCTTTCAAAATTTTATATTTATAATAAAATGTTATTTTATTTTATAAAATGCAACATATAATAATTTTTTTCATAAAATTTTACATGACAACTTTTGATTAATATCGTCCCACAAATAATAACGAGGCCCCCCCTGCATATACACCAATTTTCTAATTAAAATCACCTTCTAACTAATTTTTTTATTAAATATCAAACTGGATGATTTTAATTAGAAAATTGATGTATATGCAGGAGGCCTCATTATTATTTGTGAGACGAAATTAATTAAAAGTTGTCATATAAAATTTGATAAAAAAAATTATTTTATGTTGCATTTTATAAAATAAAATAACATTTTATTATAACTATAAATTTTTGAAAGATAAATCAAAAGTGAATATATAGTTAGTATTTAATAAAATTCTAATTTATATATAATTTATAAATAATATTTTTCTGAATATAATATGTAAAAAGAGTAAAATATGTGGCTTAAGAAGAAAACACAACCATAAAAAAACATTAATTTATTACTTCACATGAAAAGAAGGTGAGAGAGAGTAGTAGTTGTTGACTTGTTGCAGAAAAAGAGAGCATTAATGACAGCTAACCTGTGACCTGAGGGCACAGGATAGACAACCCTTATATTTGTAAGTGAACTTTAGTATGAATCTTTCGTAAAATACATGCCTACAGGCATGTCAGTGAGAACTCCCATGACATGTACCTATTCACTTTTGACGGATTACAACATAATACAAATTATACAACATAGAACTATAATATTATTTTGCTCAAAAGTAAATTTCACACATCAAAAATTGAAAAAAGAAATCAAATTACAAATTTCGATAGAACAGGATTACAAGTGCTTGAAAATGTAATACATATTGTGCGCGATCGTTCCACGCAGGGATCTAGACACAAAATCTGAGGAGAGCATCAAATAAATTTTCGGAAAATATCTATATTTTTTAAATTTTGGGGGGCACTTCAGTAATTTTGTAAAACTTAGAATGGTGAAAAAATGTAAAAATAAAATTTTAAGAGGTACAGGTGTCCCCCGTGACTCTTCCTAGATCTGCCCCTGTTCCACGTGAAGTCATTCGATAAAGAATTATTTGATTCTATTTTAAAATCGGATTAATATTTTAAATTAATTATATTTATACATAAAATATGATTCAAATATAATGCACAAATAGTTTAATACGTACAATCAAATCAAAAAATTTGATATTTAAATTTGATTCTACTGTAGAATCACTTTGAATGAATATGTTTCCATTGTGAGATCATTTGTTGTGATTAATTCAATATTTTTTTTATGGACAAATGATAAAATTTTATCTCTAATGACCAATTATATAAATAACCAATATTAATAGTTATTTAATTTTACTAATTTCGGATTTAATGATCTAATAATAATTATACTCAAGTTTTAAGTCCATTGAATTTTATAAATGGACTACCTTTCATTTACTTGTGTTTTCAAATATTCCAGTACCTGCAAGTACCTGCGTATACATTAAAAACTCTATAAATTAATAATGCCAGGACCGGAAAAATTTATTAATTTAGATAGTTATTAATTTATCGATAAATTAATATTTATTAATTTAAAGAGTTTTTGACCAATTATACAGTACATGCCAAACAAAAAGACAAATTAGTCTTCCCTCTTAGAATTACATCGGAGCGAATTTTGGAATTCAAAGTAAATTAGTAACTATTGTCTTCATATTATCAAAATCAATAATAAATTTTGAAGTGTTGTACAGTAAATGTAAACAACATAAATAAATGTGTTCAATGTACAATATTCTTAAACAAGTTAGAGATGAGCTCCAAATTGACTTGAACTTTAAAGTAAAACAGACAATTATATATATTGAATCATATTTCAATAGACTATAATTTATTTATTTTCAGTTTCTATGAATTATTACTTTGTGATTTTCTTGGGACAAAAAATTATAAAGGGATCTCCTAAAAAATTATTATCTTATTATTTTATCGAGTTTTTCAATTTTTTACATTGGCCCAAATCGAGACGGGACAAATTTATTATTTTAGACAGTTTATTAATTTAGTGAATATTAATTTAAAGAGTTTATACTGTATATACGCCCATGTTTTGGGTTGTTCATCACGACCGTGTCTCCTAACAAGCTCTCATGCAATTAATGTTATACTCTTTTTTGGGTTAGGATCACGCCTTAGTCCTCAACGAGTTATGATATTTTATCAATTCTCTTGGAATGTTAATATGTTAAGCAAAATGATTTTATTTATATCAATATATATATTCTAACAGCAACAGCCTGTTATCAACAAATTATGTCCTCAAATAACTTCTGATGAGAAACTTATTCGAACACCATAGATACTTGAATACAGTACCACAGCACACTTGCTTTGATCAACAGAAAACAACAATGACTCCTTATCTGGAGAGTATATTATACAATTAACGGCTGATAAATATATATTCAGCTACTTATAACATACAGTTGGATTTAATATTGAAAATTGCGTGCACGTTTTGTAGCAATACTTATTTCGAAAGAGCACTTAGTTGGGGACTCTGCAGTTCTTTCTAATCTCTCCATCTGTTCCGGTCAAAGGACTAATGTTCCCCATTTTGATCATAGCTGCAGCAAAATCATTGCGAAAAGCTCTATTATTGTTACTATATTTCTTCACCAAAGCATCTTGTGATCCGCCGTTGTAGAGCTCCTGATCCGAATGTAGAAGTCCACGTTTGGCCACAAGATTTTGATAGTAATTGCTTCCAAATTGATTCGGGGATTGAAGGTCGAGGGGAGCCAGATTAGTATCGCCACTCGGAGCTGTGGCAGGGCAATTAGACTGGCGAGTGGCAGCAAAGGATGAATCAATGTTAGTGTCATTGTAGATATGGGGACGGAAGGATGAGCACTGGGCTTGGCCTATGGTATGGCTACCAGAAAGTGCAGTCATTTCAGCGGCGGTGAGACCTTTGTTAGCGAAGCTGGAGATTAGAGCTGAAAGATCAGAAGCTGGACTGGGGAGATCTATATTTGCTTGCATCTGGCTGGCTGTTGTGGCGTCTCTGCGGCCCAGGGGCACTGTCCATGATGGACCTCCCAACTATATTTAAACAAGCTTGTTTTTATTATTTAATCACAAATCGTTTAATAGAAAATCATGGCAAGAGTAATAACATGATGAGCCAAATTAGTCTTTAAAAGACCCCTGATCGAAAGAAAAAAAATATTGTCACTAAATTTTAAAGATGCAATATTAGCTATGTTTTAAAAAGATTGAATATATATTGGGTTTGGTTACTGGAAAGCTAGGGTGTCATACAACGAAAAACTGACTCATATTTCTTTTATCCTACGTTTTTGTGTTATTGAAATTCGACTGTTCTGGACCAACTGACATGTATATTTATATGCACATAGAACTCTAGTACTTACCAAAACAGTTCCATCGCGTGCTACAAGAGCAAGGATGTCTGCACAAGAAACAGTGTCCTTACAAGCAGCTTCCACCCTAGTTTTAATGGTGTCAATCACATCGAATCCTCTTAACGAGTTTCGGTTAGGAAACGCATTCTTTTCTCCCGTAAGGGTGTCCGTGTCGTCCAACAGCACGGATCCATCACAACCCTAAAATTCACCACAAAAACTAGTTAAAACACACCCATGCATGCATGTGCAAGTCAAGCTCAACGTGCGCATGCAAATAAAAACTTACATTCACAAAGCAATCATGGAAATGCATGCGAAGAAGAGAGGCGCCAAGGCGACGATCTTTCCTAACTTCAGGCGTCAATGCGCTGCGCACAATCCTCTGGAGCCTGGGGCAGCTCGAGGCATAGTAGTTTGCAGAGAGCTGCGCATTCGCGGAACAAATAATCAGGAGACAGATCACAGACACTATTGCCACAGAGAACTTGCCACTTTGCCAAGTACTCATTTCTGAAACAATTTGCTTTAAGTAAATCTGGACTTTTAAGTTCTTATATTTATGAAATGAAATTCTGGAGTTTGATTTGGTTGGTGAGGATATGCTGTGGATAACTTCGTGATTTATAGACAACTGATACACGGAAAAGAGAGTATTAAATAAAGTGCAAATGCGCGAGAAAGGGAGATGATTGTGAGTGTTATTTGGAAGGTTGCTGATTTGTTAAACGCTTTAATTAGTTTAAGTTAGGGTTTAACCAGGGGATTAAGGAAAAGGCAGCTAGGTTGGATTGACTTGGCTATTACTGAACATAATGTCAACTCTGCGAATTAATCAACCAAAACTAATCACGGGTTATATAATTTTGTTGGACCGTTCAATTTCAGATATTATATTACATGCGATTACAACGATCAACGGGAAGAATCGAGATTAGCAAAAACAAATAATAATCGCGAGTAGACGCGTGTCCCTCTAAGCTTAAATATTTCTCAGGTCACTATTGGTTCAATTTAATTTATTTTTTTGGGAAGTGATTCAATTTAAAATAATCCTCTGTTCTCATATCCGTTCTTTAATTATCCCTGGATATTTATAATATGATTTTCATTTATTATCAGTCATAAATTAATAGTTTGTTGATCATTTCTGATTTTTGAATTATTAAGAGTGTATTTATAGAGGTCGTCATTTTAAGAGCAAAATATTAATACAATGTTTTTAAACATCTATATCGTTGACATTACTCGTGGATATCTTAATTTGCGAAACTATGATGTTTATACGAGACACCAGAAAGAGTCAGCGTGCTACTACTTGGAAGGTAAAACAAAATAGTAGATAAAAATCTAACGTGTTTTCGAAAATATACAATATATTATCACCAACTTTCAATTTTTCTTCTTAAATTATTATTTGATTATTAAATTTCTTTTTATCTTATTATACAAACGTCTAATTCTTTATAAATGAACAATGAATTTACTTTCAATCAAGCCAACACGGCGTCGCCGCTGTAAAGTGTGTTTGTAAACTTCCAAGTTAAATTCAGGAAATAAATAAATAAGTAAATTTATGTATACATATACGTAAAAGTGAATGTTAAAGGCTTACCCATTATTAATCTTATTTTTCAGAAATAATGATTCATTTTTGAAAAAATAATTTTTTTTGTTTATTCTCTTCAAATAACGAATATGACCCAGCTCTTTGATATTCATATCTAAAAAAGTTATAAAAAGAATAAGAATTTATTTTTTGATATAAGTGGTTGCCAAACTGGGCCATAATACCCTGAATAGTATACAGCTTCATGGAGGTGCTTAATTTGTTGTTTTTTCGTATATATACTGTAATAGAAAATTCAGAGATAATTGTTGATTATATATGATAAAATAAAACTAATCCTTGTTTATCCCTTCTTCTAGCTGTTTTGATCAGTTCCAAAGATGAGATCATCGACATGTTTGTACTGCAAGATATCTTCGACGAAGACGAAGTACATCCGAAATTCAGGACATCGATATGACGCTATGGTTGTAGAAGCAAGTTGCTTCATGTTAAATTACTGATACAATGTCAAAGGAACAAGACAGAGATACCTTAACCAGTTTAAACAGGTTAGAATTGATTGATATACATGCTAGAATTAAAAAATAAAAATTAAACGATAAAAATATATTATAACCAACTCCTCTCTCTAATTTATAATGAAACTAGAAAGAAAGAGCACCTTGCAAATAAACTAAGAAGGATGTGACGGTAGAGCCGAGCTGTCTGGGCGTATGGGATTCGGCCCTTCACTCCAACGACAGGTTACATATGCAGCAGGCCGTTCATTCTGTGCCGATGAATGAATCCAGTGATGTAATTCCAATTTTAATTTGCTTTCATGCACTAGATTTGCTAAAGTCTGATGTCTTGGGAGATTGAGTAGTGTTAAAGCTAGAGCAGTTGCCTGCCTTAAGCCTGTGCTGCTTCACAAGAGGAACCAGAGATTGTACAACATCTGCCATTAGTGGCCGGTAATCTGCTTCTGGTTGTACGCACATTGCAGCTATGGCAGCTACCTGAACAACTTCCTTCATAGAGTACTGACCTTCCAGTTTTGGATCCATTATTGTTTCGACCTTCTCTCTATCAGTGAGCAGCGGCAACGCCTATTGTAAAGCAAATAGCAAGATGCAAGAAAATATAGTTTAGCTCCAGAGGAAATGATGAACTAAAATATAAGGGAAAACGAGTATGGACCTTATGCCAATAATATGATGAATTAAAAAATAAAAACAAAATGAATCAACTGAGGAGAATCACTTTTTGCTCTGAAATCAAAGTTCCATTCCAATTTCCAAGTCATCATGGTAAGCTAAAGTAGGAACCTACCCAAGCTACAAGAACGCATTCGCCAGGTGCTCTCTTCATATCAACTGGAACTCTTCCAGTAAGCAACTCCAAGAGGACAACACCATAGCTATAAACATCTGATTTAGTTGTCAGATGGCCAGTTAATGCATACCTGCATAATGCCAACACAAATTCATCCTCAATTTAGAAAACTGAACAACATTAAAAAAGAAAGAAAAGCGAACTTATAAATTCAGTTCTTACTCTGGGGCAACATATCCCTGGGTACCTAACACTCTGGTAGAAACATGTCCCCCAGCTTTGTCAGACCCAAGCTTGGCCAATCCAAAATCAGAGACTTTAGCATGAAAATTCCTGTCCAGAAGGATGTTGCTGCTCTTAAAATCCCTGTGAATGACTGGGGGAGTAATATGCTCATGGAGATATTCCAAACCTTTGGCTGCTTCTAAAGCTATTCTCAGCCGGATTTCCCACTTCAATGAAGAAACAGCACTAGAACCTGCACAGTTGAGTGTAACATCATCATAATTACTCCAGAGTTGAGAAACGTCAAATTATAACTGCCTTTTTGTATTGAATATTGAAATGACTTTATCATAGCTAACTGAAAAGCTATATTGGAACCTAACCGTAACAAATAAAACCGCAACAAACCAATTTTATTTTTAGTACAAACAGCTATATAATCTAATAAAACCAACACAAATTTGAGAATGACAATACATGATAATGATATACAAGGACAATATGAGTTTGGACTTTGGATGGAGCCAAATATCCTACATTGCAAGATTGCTTGATTGGATCCGCCATACTTAAAACTTAGAATTGATTCGTGAAAGCTAACTCGTGGTTTATATTCATACTATATAGATCATCTTATCCGAATAAGCACAAGATCTAGACCATCAATTAGTATGTGTTACACTAATTATTCCTGGTTATAGAACTTAAAGGACTGTTGATTAAATTTATATATTTTTGACAAAAACCAATAACCAACTTACCACCAATTCGATACAAGTGCTCCTGCAGACCACCATTTGCCATGAATTCGTACACCAGCAATTTATGGCTACTTTCAGAACAGTAACCAACCAAAGTCAGCAGATACGGACAACGTAAACGACTCAACAGTTCAACCTAAAATTCATAAAATCATCCACTCTAGGATCAGAATTTATTATAGAATAAACTAACTAGCATAAGTACAATAAATATGAAAAAAGATATAATAAAAGCTGAAGTGAGCCATAACCTCTACTTGGAATTCCTCTTCACCCTGCTTTCCAGCTCGATCCATCACTTTGACTGCAATCTTTCTCCCATTTTGCAGCACTCCGCGATAGACTAACCCAAATCCCCCATGTCCAATCAAGTTGGATTTAGTAAAACCGCCAGTGGCAGAATGCAGCTGCTTGAAAGTGAACAGCTGAAGTCCCTTCTCAGTAGTCACTTGAACATTAGCATAAGCTTTGGCATTATCCTCAGAGTCAGCCGCTTCTGTTAAAAAAACACACAACTTAATTACAAAGCATTAAAGAATCTCCTCTTGCACCGAGAGTTATTTTACCCTTCAAGACATGAAACATGAAGAAATTAATCCTAAAGACCAATCTCCAACACTAGAAGCCAGTACACGATCGTTTCAAGAATGAGAACAACAGATCTGCAATCACTAATAACACGCAGCAGAACAAATTCTTAAAAAGTGACATATTAATCAGGAATAACAATGTGTAAAACTTATAAACATTAAATTGTTAATCAAATTAGTATATATTGTTATGGCAATTGGTCCAGGCCCAATGATTGTTGATAACATACTACAGTCATTTATCCGCCTGCAGACATTATATCCCCTACATTCACATTAAAAATTCAGGCTTCATGCCTCAATATTCGTTTGTCGGGATATTTCAAGCAACTAACAACCATACCCCACCTCTAATTTATCCGAGTTGAGATATAACGAATTAGGTTCTACTGATATCTACTTGTCTCGGAAAGCAAAATTAATTTTTATACAAACAAACATTCGCAGAAAATAATTGAAAACACACAAACACACAGAGGAAAGAAACAATAGAAGAGAGCTGACTGGGAGTTTGGTGGTGATTAAGAGAGCGGCGCTTGGAGAGTTTGTTGGAAATGTAGCAGTAGTAACTCAAGGCTACCAACAAAGCAGTGAGCGATAGTGATGCCACTACGAATATTATAACCAGATCTGCTCTTTCTTTGCTCCTGTTGCTACTGTAGCTTTCCTCCTCCCCGTTCATCTTTTATAATTTCTAAAACCCTAGAAATATTTGGGAGCAGCAATCGACTGATTGTTTCTTCCAACTCGCGTGCTATTGCTCTTCTCACTATTCACTACTGTGTGTGAGTGTGTGTGGTATATACAGTGGTAGCACATTAAACTCATCTGTGAGTGTGAATCTCTCACTGTCTCGTTTTGTGCGCGGGAATACTTGCTCTTACACTCGTATAATTATATTATCATCATCATCATGCGCCGAAAATCTGGAATAAAAACTATTCGGTAGATTTAAAAATCGAAACTAATCCTGAATTTAATCAGAATCTAAAAATCAAATTAATCAATCAACCTACAAACCGAAACTAATCACGACCTAGAAATTAAAACTAATAAATCGCCACACATTTATGTTTAGTATTTGTCAATCGAATATTTTTTTGATAAAATTCAGTAATTTTTAACCTATTCAATGAATGTAATCTATAAATTGATAAAATAATTTTTTTAAATTTAATAAAGAATTTTTCAATTAATAATGGATACCTAGAATCTGATCATTATATTTTTGTCTTTTGTTATTATGTTTTGCTATAACTTTAAAAAATATCACTTGTAAGATTCCACATGAACTTTATATAATAAAAGGGGATCTGGATAATGGTCACACAATCTTGCCGAGAATCACGAGTAAACAGTAGTATGATTCTATCTGTGTTTGATAGCGAAGGTTTAATTTTTTTTATTTTTTTTTTTAATAATGAAAGACTTGTCACAATGCACATCTACTTTATTCAACTATAGCATGAATATAACTTGTAAACATAATAGCATGTGATTTTCAGTTAATGCTGTGATCACCATCTCGTGTACAAGCATTTCCATGTCCCTACACAGCATACGCTACACCTGATCATCCTACTTCCATCTTTATTCCAATCTTTGTTTTCCTGCCACTACAGGAGTAATTGCAAACTTGCTACTAGTATTTTTATTCATTACACAATATGTATATGACAAGTATTGATGCCCCGAATCAACGGGGATATGCTCAAAAAATTTAGCCTCGGTGCCATTTTTAATTTAAGATCCTCTAATTACACCAAGACGATGAGGGTGAGATTACTCTCTTCAATAAAAAGAAATACTGGTTTCCTAGTATTCTAACTTAAGAGAAAGAATTACAACAAAGGTAAAGAAATTAGTTCCATTTATCAGCACCCTGTCACCTCATTTGCATTTTGTTGTACCGATCGGCTGCTATTGATAATGATTGTATGGAGATCGGGTAAGACCGGCCCATCTGCACATTAGATGAGGATCATATCCAGTAAATTTAGATCCTAAGAAAATACTATTATTAAAAGCTTAACATGACAGCATTCAATCTGTGCAAACTGACTTACTGTGCTGCATAAATGAAATGTACCAACATATCCAGCAAATTTTGAACCTGAATCATTAGAGGGTAACATCTTTGTTAAGTAAAGAGAAATCGAGTGAAACGATATTCAGGTAAGTAATTTACATCCTATGTCCCAGCCATATAGTTATTTTTTGTTTTTTTTTTCAAAAGTTGCACTTGTACAACAATTAAAAGACTTGCCAACTCAAAATGACGGCCCTGGTAGCAATAATTAAGTAAGGTTGCAAGAATACTCTATTAGTACGAATTAGAGTACTTGAACTCTACTTATGATCTAAGACCCAAGTACCCAACCAACCCTGAAGATATAAAACTAACTGAACTGTACGCACACACAAACTATGGATCTCCTAAATAGTTTCACACAGTTGATCATCTGGACTATATCTGCTATTAGCACTATACTGGCACTAGAAAGAGAGCCCGGACAATATTGAATGTATCTATTATTCTCAGTTCAGAACATTAGACTTATATTTCACCAAAGGCACATGGAGCACCTACATCTGAAAGAATTTCAGGTCTTACCTTGAATGTTTATCTTTACAATCCTACAAGCAATCCCATTTTTAGCAAAATAAAAAATTAATGAAAAAAAGTGAGCACTGCTTACTCTTTTTTAATCCGGCTGGCTTTGCGAGCAAAAGCGCATTCACAAAAGCACCAACATTCTCACGTAATGCATCTTCTGAGAAACTTATCTGTTAAATAAAGGTTTCTTCAACAAATATGCACAAATTGTTTTTCATTGTAAAAACAAATATCAAGGAAAATTTAATTACCTTTCCAAGGCCTACATGCACAATTGCTGACTTGTCTTTTCTGAAATTAACATTTTGTTTTGCTTCTCTCACCACCCTTGAGAGATCAGTAGTAACAGTACCATCCTGTGTAAGGGCATCACAGAGTTATGGATCACTTAAAGGCCACACATGGAATGTATAAGAAACTCACCTTAGCATTTGGAGTAGAACGCCTAAGGATTTTCGATATCTGTACATAAAAGTGATACTCAAAAATCTCAACTGGAAAATGATTCAACTTATAGCACAGTTCAGTAGAATCTTAAAATACAGACCTCTTTTGAAACCCTAGACATTAACTGAGGGGTTGAGATGCATTTGTCAAAATCAACCTTAATACTGCCTGCATTCATAGACATAATTAGTTTAACAGAGTCTAGATGTAAACTTTAAATAGAGACAATGACATCTGGAAAGTTGATTTGCATCTATAAATCAAGATAATAGAAAAGCTTTCTTGTCTGCACGCGCAAAACACAGCCAATTTCTTTACTGTATAATAGTTTACATTTTATATCACAAAAATGTTGATATTTATATTTCACTCCTCAAAATGGACCCATATGAGCAAGTTACTATCAGAACAAAAAGTAAGGGTGTGCAGAAAGACCAATAGCACAGAGACACGAGATTAGATAAGCGTGTAGTATTTTATTGAAAGATATAATAATAATCTGTATAGTCTAAAAAGAATGTAACTGTAGTTTCCTTTAGTATTCTATATTCTAAAGATACTAATTCCTTCTCTCTTTTTCTTTAAATAAACATATCACTAATGATATCTTGTACAAGTCAGTCGTTTAAAATTATATAAACAAAATTTACAGCCATTTACCATTTATCAGCATACATTGAAGTCACCAAAAATGGTTAACAAGACTAGTGCATTACCATTTTTTATTCCCTCAATAAGGTCCTCCCCACCAACAACATCAGCTCCTGCAGCCCTGGCTTCATCTGCAGCACCTCCTTCAGCAAAGACAGCAATCCTGACAGGCTGAAATACAGATATATCAGTAATACATCAAATGAGTATTAACCAAACTTTAACTCTTCACCATACACCGAATGTACCTTTCCAGTTCCATGGGGCAGAGATGCGGTACCAATAAGTTTCTGCAGTTGTATACAAGAAAAAATATGAGAAACACTGACCCTGCAAAAAACTATGGACTATGAACCCCCCACCCCACCCCAAATTTATGCAAGAAAAAAATCATGTCAAAACACCAACATTCCAGCTGAATTGTTCAAACTAATAATGTTTAAGAAAGCAGAAATATGCTTGTGAAGCTTACAAAATATGCACCATTCTCTTCTCTGCACAATAATGTTCACAATAAGACAACCACGAGTACAAAGTTTATCTTGTATCAAAGATTTGTTTCATTATGTCGAATATATCAGATTCAGAATTAAGTGAGATTTAACCAGATGAAAAAGTCTACTACAGAAAGTAAAAAAGTTTTAAGAAGTTTACAGAAATAATGTGTTCCAGGCAAAATCATGGTAGAACTCCATAAATTTGAAGTGCATTAATCATTGCATCAACAGGAAAAACACTTTTCTTTATTAACATGCTTAAAATGCTAACTTTTCCGAGATCAAGTAATTACCAGATCTGTTCGACGTAGGTCAGGGGTCATCTTTACATGCGCTTCCAGAGTTTCATCGAACTTGCACTTGGTATTAGCCTGTAAAATCACTAATTAGAATACAGAAGATTTGTAGTTACTGATCTTTAAAAAAAAAAAGGAAGGGTCTAGCACATATAAGTACATACTCAAGCAAACAATAATAAATTATAATTCCAAACTGGTTTGGGGTAAATTTTGCGACTCAGACCAAACTGTCTGCAATTTAGGAAGCACTTCCTCTCTAAGAAATATAGCTACTAAAATAGGATTATTACAGAAGAAGACTAGGTGAGCCATGAGAGCAGTAAAAGCCAAATAGTGCGGAAAAATAAACCACGGGCTCTAGTTTAATTTCTTGTTATCTACAATATAGGTCCTTAAGGTAGCTGGATAACTGACACCCCCTTTTGAATGGACCTTTTAGGTTGCACTTGAGTAATTTAGTACCCGATTAATTTTGTACCCATCAAACTAATCATAACATTTGCCATCAGGCATACTCAACCAGTCAACAATACCAAGCTAAGATAATGAATTATCAAATACCATGTCATTGATTGCTGATATCTTGCCCAAGCTATTGAATTATACGGAATACATTTAAGTTCTCAGCTTAAGTCTTAAGCAACATCTAATGATGACATTTGCCTAGCATAAACTCAAATGCATATCTTATAAATCCACTATTTAGCTTTCATAAGAAAAACCCCGACTCCAAGAAATATAAAAAATCTACCAATACCATCTCCGTCATAGTTCATTGACAACAGAACTTCAAAAACATACAACATATGATACAATGACCCCTAGTTCATTAGGATTCACAGTTTAGAAGCCAATTATAATCATCAAATCAAATACAATACATTAGAAGCAAGTTCAAAACTTAATCATATATTAGAAGAAATTATTTCCAAGTAATCAAAATCAAACACAAACCTTCAGAAGATGAATTGCTTCTTTAAGATCATAAATCACCTTCTCCTTCGCCGCCTTCTTCTCCACATCCTGTTTGATCAAAGTCGGGAACGGAAGCTTCTCCTCTTCGTAAATCCTAAACACTCTCCTCCTCACTCTCTCCTCATTCTCCCTATTTCGCATTTCCACATTCTCCCGACTCTCATTACTCTCCTCCTTCCTGTCCTCAGGCAATGGCGCCACTCTAGTCTGATACGACACTGGAGCCATATCTTTCACATACCGAAAGTCCTCTCGACTCCACACCCCCGCATTCCCCGCATCACTCTCATTTTGCCATTCAGAGCCCCGAAATTGAGGGTTTTGATTTTGATTTTGATTTTGAGTTTGAATTGGTGGCTCGGTCGGTTCGGGTTCGGGTTTGGGCTTAACCGGGTAAGAAATGGTTTGTGGGACTACCGGTTGGGAGTATCTGGAAGGTTCGGGAGGCTGTGACTGTGATTCGTCGGAGTTAGGGTTAAGGTTGGGAGAGTCGATTTGGGAACAGAGTGATCTGAGAGAAGTGTGGGACCGGAGGAGTTGGGCCAGTGGGAAGTAATTGCGGCGAGATTGAGAGATCAGGTGTTTGATGGCCGCCATTGATGCAGAGCTTGAAACTGAACAGAGGTTTATGAACGATGTAGACGAGGGTTTTAAGTACAAAAATGACCTAGTTTTATTAAATGTTTTTAGTTTAATAAATTAAGAAAATTTACGACTTTGATTCAATTTATGAACAAAAAATGAAAGGTCAGTAGTAATTCTGCAATTTTGGTGCTGTTATTTTTTGTTTAAAGAATTTTGTTGAATATAATTTCTGTCATTTATTGTGTATCAAGTATTGCTAACATGATTCGAAAATTCAACATTTTGATTTCATAACTAAAACTATTTTAATTTTTAAAATTAGAAAATAATTTCTAGAGAATTGATGTGATATTTAAAACTATTTCTTAAAAGTAATTTATGAGAAAATAAAATAAAAATTAGTTTTAAAAATAATAATTTAATAACTCGAATTTCATTAAATTATTAACTTAGTCAAATGACATTTTTGGATAAGAAAAATTGAAAGTGGGATTCAGTTTCATCTGAAATCATTGCCATTCAAATATAATACAAAATTGAGATATGAAATAATATCTTAAATCATGTCATTTCAAAATAAAATTAATATTATATTTCAGTAAAATAAAAACTAAACTAAATAATAGCTAAAATTTACGAGTCTTCACTCTTAGTTATCGTATATGTAGACCTCTGTGTTCTATTGTTTTCTCAAAGTCATCTTTCGGCAGATACAAGGCAGATATAAGGAGCCTAGCTCTGTGTCAATTACGTTCAAATTTTGTTCTTTCTACATTCCCGGTGACTTCTGGTCTCTTGCTGGATAGGTAGAGAGAGATGGGCCATGACTAATTCATCTTCTGGCACAAACTTGAAGAGTATATCAAGCATCATATTCAGTCTGCATGTACATCAAACTTCAGGAGTATATATGATGCAGGGATGAATGATCCCCCTACTGAAGAATTGCAAAACTGCCACTAATAGTTACAGGCCTAAGTGTAGCTCGACTCTCCAAGAAGCAACTCAAACATGTCATTCGGAGTTAAAAGAGTTGTTCCACCAAGCATAAGTTCTATATCTGGCCTTCCGCTGTCAGACAGTGCCTCCTGGGCTTCACGAACCTAAGATTGACAAGGGACAGGTGTCTCAGAAAAACCAACCGACAGAGATAATATACAGTACAAAAAACAAACTACATAGTTTCCTTTTACAATTATGGAAGGGGGATTTGGGTGAGAAGAAGTCGGGAATTATGAATACATATATTAGAGTTTGAGTTTCAAACCTCAAGAGCACTAATACCGCCGACAACGAAGACCAAAATAACACTTTGGTCAGCAAGAGTTGGTTTTGCCTACAAAATTAGAAACCGGAAAATTATCATATATAAGCAATCAGAAAGATAGCTGACTTTATAAAGAATAAAGGAATGTTCTGAATCTTACCTGTCCTAGTCCGAACCTTCCAAACCCGCTTTTAAAGAGTCGCCCGACGGTAGAGGAATGGTATTCCATGCCAGGTATATCATACTTGTTCAATACCCTTGTTAAAATCTTATGTAGCAGTCCTTTGCTAGAATAGAGATCTCCACTATAGTTACTTTCAGAGCCCAGCGTAGGTGATATAGTTGTTTTTAAACCGGATAACTTGTGAAGAAATTTGAATAGATTATCAACCCTATCACGCAAATCTAACTTCAGCTGCATGTCACTATAAACTTCATTTTTATTATTATCCTCGTCACCCCAAGCACCCCACTGATCATCATCGAAGTCATCAATTTGCTCTGAAGACTCTTCATTCGTTTGCTTTGTTTTATTTTTCTCTATATTAGCTTCAAGTTCTTTCGCAAGCCCATGAAGAAATTTTAACTTTCCTGCTTCTGGATTCTCAAGAATTGCATCGACAATAGCTTCTTTCAGAAAGTGTTCCTCCTGCCATGAAAATGGCCCGCCAGATCCAGATGTCGGAAAGTTTTCACCCGCCAATATATATCCAGAAATCGTAAGGAGCAAAGCATCTTGAAAGGAAATGAGTCCCTGTGATGAACCAGCCTTATTTCCTTGTGATCGCAGTAAACAGCTCTTGTTAATAAGATCACTCATTTGGGCGGCAAGGCTCTGGCTGGTGTCTCCAGCATTGACAGTTAAGATTTTCTCAGCACTGGCAAAAGCATCCCACTTAGCAGAATGGCTTTCTTCCATGGCATGTAATGTCGCCGCTGCTATTTGAATAATTCCTTTGTTTCTAATTAAAGAAGACTGGCTTTTGGCTAGTGCTTTTATCATATTTCGCAACTCAGCTTTTGAAGGAAGACCGGGACGAACCTTCACATTGCCAGACACGTTTTCCTTGCGCAGAGTTTCTAAAAGCCACTTTTTTATCAGCATAGTCCCATCTTTTGTTTTTCTGTCCAGTAAGGCTTCTAAATATGGAGTTCCATTAAAATTGTCAGTGGAGACAAAGGATCCACTAAGTAGCTCACTGTCTGAAGAAAAGGACTTCTCGCCTTGATGTTTTTTACTGAGATCACTATATTCGGTTATCTGAGAATCTGATTTATAAGAATTCCACCCTTGTAAAAAAGCTTCAATGCTGTTCGACAGCCCAAAGTTGTTGCTGGAATCCTCTTCATTCAAAATATCTGCCAACGGAATCTTAACATCAAGGGGATCACGTCTTAGCTTCTGAGGAGCATCTTTCAGTTGAGATTGCGAGCCCTTACTTTGACTGGAGGAATTGTGCTGCCTACGAGGTAAGGATGAATATATACGACCGGCAAGTGAATCTCCATGAGAGCAGGGGGTGAGCAGATCAAGGGTACGATCCATGAGCAACAGCCCTGCTGTGCGTTTACGACGACCTACGTCATACAGACTAGACATGTCTGTCAAAAGCTTTCCAATGGTTTTTGATAAACCACCAAGGGAAAAAATCTCCAGTTTCAGATCCATCTACAAGAAGGGGAAAACATGCTGCTCTTATGCCACTATATTATCAAAGCTATCAAGTATGACCCAAAGACCAAGTTGTCAAAACAAGAAACTCTAGAGAACAAAGGAACATAAAAAGCGTAAAAATTCAGATGAAACCCACTATAACTGATAAGAAAAACCATGTCAATGCCTATAGTTTAGCAAGTGAAACTTACCAAGGCCATCAATAGAGACGAGATACCCATCCTAATTTTATTTTACTTGAAATTTCCAGCTAATTGGTGATTCAAATATCAGCAGAAGTAGTCTTTTATCAGTTCCATTTCCAGTGATATTGGCAACACACTGTATAGTTGTTTGACATCAACGCTTGTTATGGTTATTGGTCTGGAGTTAATCATTTAACTTCAACTGTGGCAACTAGCACAATGTGTGGCATACAGGTAAACAAGGGTGGTAGGTGGTGGATTTGCTGTTCATTGTATGACGAGGACGAGGAAAGCAAGTGACAATAAAAGAGAAATTTATATTTATTTAGCAAACAACCAACTTCTATAATTATTTAGCAAACAACCAACTTTGAAGATATTATTATAATAGTAGTCGTACGCATTTTAGTTGTATAAATAAAGAAAGTAGCCTTGTTCAGCAAATGTTAGACAAGTAATATAACGTTAGACAAGTAATATAAATGTTAGACAAGTAAGCAATCATGTAAAACTTCAGATACTTAGCAGCAGGGAAAGATATTACTTGTGCAGAAAAATTAATTACCTTAATGGCCAGATGATACAAAAGTTGTGCAGTAAGAGATGCCCCAGGAGGGATATCCTCACTATAAGAATCCAGCTTGGTACTTAATGGTGGCAATCCAGGGCTAAGGGAATTCTCATGCTGGGTACAAAGAAATGATTCAGTTACTGTTCCTTCCGAAGGTAAGACAAAAACTCTCGGTGAGAAGGGACACAATATCATTGGGAAGTGGAGCACAGAAACAACCAACTTTTGTCCTTCAGATTCTTCATGCATTGTTTGAGCATTTCCGGATAAGTCTTCAGCATTTGAAATGGACCCGAAGTTTGAAATACCTTCTTCAGTGGGTGGAAGTTGCGCCCACCCTTCCTCTTCAGTGGGTGTGAGTTGTGCCCACCCTTCCTCTTCAATGGAACTTTCCTTCAGCTCAGTATCTACTGGCAGTTGAGATTTTGTCTCAGATCTCTTGTTCAGCTCCATATAATCTTGAACAAGTAAAGTTTCATATTCGTGAAAGGCGTCTGGCCCTAGAGGGGAATCGGGATACGTTGAGTGGGCAACCTGCATTTGTATGTGTATGTATAAATACAAATTTGTAGCCAAAAAAACTTATTGTTATGAAATTTGAAAAAGAAGTTAAGACAGTGGTGTATCCTAGAATTGTATACAACCACTGAACCACATTATCAAAAAAAAGGAATATAATGCCACCAAACAGTTTGGCCGTGTAAAGTGCTGGAGAGACCCAAGTGGCAGTTTGTTAAAATGCAACTAGCATATATGGTAATATAGATATGCAAACATTCATGTTGATCTGTTATATTAGTAACTTAGACATGCAGGGCAACTTTAGGGACTGAGAAGATTGAACAATCGAAGAATAAAAGATTGATTCACTGACAAAAACATGTAATAATAATAATAATATATCTCATTACAAACAAAGCATTCTCGACAGAGATCTACTAATAGCTAACCCACACCCGAACATGTAAAACTGCGCATATGTTTGAAGAATGTAATTATCAATCCTTACCAAAGATCGCTATCATAAGGTTGGATTCACTTACTAATGCTGAGCACCTTAAAAATATCGTAATTGAAAAAGAGTCAGATTTCTCTAATCAAAAGTGTATAAATTAATCATACAATTACCTCTGAAATAGACGTATATATTGTGCACTGCCAGACACTTTGATGGGTGCTTAGACAACGTAAAATGTAACGATGTGCATCACTTAAAAGACGTGTTGTGATGACTACAATTTTGCTTTCAGGATCAAATTGAGAATTCCAACCAGCCACCTAAAAAAAGGATCTGACCATTAGTAACAAGATAACATTTCCGCCACATTATGAAATAACACTAAAATGAAATCCTAAAAGCAGGTTGTAGCTGGTAATCCAACCATTATAGCATGTCTCTGTCAATCAGCTTTAGTTCTAGTTTAAGGTATATAAAGTGCCGGCATTTAGTAATTAAAAACTAGATTTAACCAATAAAACATAATGTATCAATAGAAATTTACTCTCACCACATCAAGGGGAGACATATTTTCCAAGCTGCAAATGGCTTGAACACCAAGTTCCAGCAACAGCGGGAATGCCCCGAGAAGCTGGAAACTCTCTGTACATCCAGCATCCAAATATATAATTGCGCCTTTTATATCTTCCGATATCTGAAATTGACGAATATATCTTCATCAGCAACGCTAACATCCAACATCTCAGATAATCATCCATCAACACCACAATCACATAGATCAAATCACACTACTTCACCTTCACTTATCACAGCACAAATTAAATAACAAGCAATGCAATTGACATACGACTTACTTGTCGGATAGAATCAAGGCAACAATGGATGACATTGACCAAAGCCATACACTCAGTTCCTGAGTTCCTCAATCAGCATATAGTCTTCGGAAGATGCCACGGTTCATTAACTCTGCACTAGAACTATCCGCATTTCAACACGAGAATGTCGAAAGTTCAATAACAAATTCAACAAACTATCCTCATATAATCACTTAACAAATAACACAAGTCTTTGCTACAAGGCCAACTATATATACAGAGACATATATTTAATATAACTTCCCCATGATCATTTCGGTTAGATTCAATTGGAAATTACAATACTTCATGTTTCAACAAAATAACAACGAGAAATTTGTGTAATGAATGAATTGTGAATGACCGGATGCGAGATAAGTAGAGAATGATTCGGCGAGAGGTTTACCGATATCTGAAAGTTGCGCCGGAAAGATAAAATCGCCGGTGAAGAGATCGGAAAATGGTTTACCCGATTGGAGGCTCGGAGATGAGGAGGGGTATGCGTGAGAATAAGGTCTCGCAATATCAGACACGACCCGAACTCGACCCGAACCCGACCCAAACCCGTAACCCGATTTACTGAGACAAAACCCGAAAGTGACCCGAAAATCACCCGTTTTGACACGAAATGGACCCGACATGACCCGAAATTCTAATTTCGTTTCTAATAACTTCAATTTACAGTTTTATTCAATTTTAAGTGATTTTAACTTGACCCGAAATCGACTCGAAATTGACCCGATTGCTGACACGAACACGACCCGATACCCGAAACTGCCACCCTACGTGAGATGGAGACGAAGATATCAAAACGACACCACTTCTGACCCACGTCTAACTAAATTAAGGCATCGTTTGGGTTAGCTTAAAAAAAGTGAATTCTTGCTTAAACTAAAGAAGTGGACATATTTTGTATTATTTTTAAAAGTTAATTATCTGATTGTGTACTCACTTCACACCAATATATCGTGTGGGCTGATAGAATATATTTTTATATATATTCTATATGATTTTATTCTCATATTTAATTATATTTTGCACTGATTTGGATATTTATTTAATATATTTTAATGTTTTATTGTAGGAAATAAAGAATTCTAAGTTGAGAAGGATTTGGAGATAAATTAGCTATTTTGGAGCTAATTTCTATTAAAATTCGGATTAATTGGGTTCTACCCGATTTCTGCACTGTTTGGCTCATAACTTGAGTTCTGGATATCGGATTTGGACGATCTTACAGCCCACGCGAAGCTCTTGGAATTTCCTTTTATTTAGAAGGGGTCCAGTAAGCAAAGTCCAACTGGAAAAGCCCGAAAACAGAACAGAAAAGAAAGCTGCGAATTTTGAGAGAGAATCCTTGTTGGTTTTGGAGTTCTATTTTGTATATTGATTTAAAATATTAGAAAGACTTTTATTATAGAAATAGGATCAGATTTTATGATGAGAAGATTACTATTAGAATAGACATTAGTTACTTACGCTACTTTTACAGAGGGTTAGGTTTTTCTTCTCTTCTCTTCATACGTTGTTCTAGACATTATTTTCTCCATTAATAGAAGCTTTGAGGTATTTCTTGATCATCTCTTGTTTACTTGTTAATGTTTTATATGGCTCTCTTTATTATTCTTGTTGCTTTTACTTTCGCTACTATGTGTGAGTAGTTCCATTCTAGGACGGAAGGGGAGCCATGTTTGCACCATTATAATGCTTTATTTTCATTAATGGTTTAATGGGTAACGTGTAATTCTAGTCTATATGTCTTGATGTTTGATCTGTGTAATTGGCCAATATCATAGATTGATTGTATGCAAATAGGAGTACAAGATCGAGATATGTACTTACTAGAGGCACACATAAGATTAGCGGGACTGAAATTGAGTGCGAGAGTATCAATGGATTCCCGAGAGTGTTAATGCTTGAGAGAGATTAACAATTGCTCTAATTACATGACTTGTTGAATTATTATATGAATAGCTATTTTGGTGTAAGCATGGTGAACCTGAATTGTCCTAGACTTTAGTTAATTGATATAAATCATCTTTATATTGCATTATTTAGTTAGTAAAAAAATCTTAAATATTCGTCTGTCTTGTGAAACAATTTGTGATGATCGGATTAAGATTCTTGAAACTTGTCTCCCTGTGGATTCGACCCGTACTTGCTAGTCTCTGTTTACAACAGGCACTGTGCACTTGCGGTAGATATAAATTTACACATCAAGTTTTTGGCGCCGCTGCCGGGGAGGCGCTAGTTTTCTATAGATTTTAGTTTGATTATTTAGATTGTTTCCTTTGTCTCATTGGAGCTTTAGTTCCAACTGAAGCTGTTTTCACTGTTTTCCTTGTTTAGTTGTTCATGCCCAGGTCTACAGGAGACGTGGAATCAACTACTCCTGATCCTGATTTTGACACTACTCTACAGCAATATCTTGATCAACGAAAGAAAGGGAAACAAGGGTCAAAGATTAAAATGGGTGATCTTCCTATTAAATCTTTGAAGAATTATTCGCAGCCCTCTCCGAGTGGTGTGCCTACTGGCATTGCTATGCCAAATATTCAAGCAGCAAACTTTGAGATCAAACCGGCGTTGCTCACTATGATCCTACAGAATCAGTTTGCTGGTCTTCCAACTGAAGATCCTACGCTTCACTTGCAAAGGTTTCAACAGCTCTGCTCTACCATCAAGTTTCAGGGAGTCACTGCAGATCAAGTGAAAGTTATGTTGTTCGGGTTTTCTCTTCGTGATGAAGCTCAGAAGTGGTTGAATGATATTAATGTGACCGAGTGGGATGCAATTGCTCAAGCCTTTCTCACTGAGTATTTCCCTCCCAACAAAACTAATGATTTGGTTGACAAGTTGACCACTTTCAAACAAGAATATGATGAAACTCTTAAGGATGCATGGGACAGATTCAAAGATATTCAACGCTCGTGTCCTCATCATGGTCTTGAGAAGCGGTTTCTTCTCAAGCGTTTCTATTATGGTCTTGACTCCGAGACGAAGAGCACGGTAGATAATGCTGCAGGTGGTGTTTTTCTAGACAAAGGAGTTGATGATGGTTATGCCTTTCTTGCAAATCTAGCTGCAAATCACTTCAATAACCCGAGAGCACCTAAGAAAGGGGGTAAACTTGAAGTAGATGCTTATTCTCTTTTATCATCTCAACTCGCAACATTGACACAAGAGATTCACTCGTTGAAAACTTCACAAGCCTCTAATACTCAACCTATGAGTATTAATGCACTACCTTCTATGGCTCCTATGAATAATCAGGTTTGTGAAGTATGTGGTATTCAAGGACACCTTGGTAATGATTGTTTGTACAATGTTCAGAATGCACAGAATTTTCAGATGGAGCAGGCAAATGCTTTTCAGCAGAGGCAGCAATATAATCCGTACTCCAACACTTACAATCCGGGGTGGAGAGATCATCTTAATTTCTCCTACAGGAATAACAATGGTCAAAATCCTCCTCCAAATCAGCAGCAACAATATCAGCATCCTCAGCAACAACAATATAGGCCTTCTCAAGGGCCTATGAACCCTCCTGGATTTCAGAAACCTGCTCAACAACATGCTCATCCATCTAGCCCAGCTGCACAACCTGATCAGACGCAAGAGATGTTAAAGTTGTTGATGCAAGAAATTAAAGACATGAAAGTTCACAATAAGATGATGGAGACTCAGATTGCACAATTAGCCAGCTCTTCAACTACAAGGCAACTTGGTTCTTTACCATCTCAACCAACTCATTCAAAGGAGAATATAAGTGCTATTGCTTTGAGGAGTGGTCTCACATATGATGGTCCTCCAATGCCTGTGGATGATGTGATTGATGAGAAAGAAAAGGAAAGCTCCAATGATGATAAGGTGAATGAAGCTGTTGATTTAACAAACAAGGGTGGAACTGAAGGAAGCAAGAATGATGATACCGAGAAGACTGTTAGTGCTCCTCCACCTTTTGTGCCTAATCTGCCATTCCCTAGCAGGATGAACAAGACAAAGGTAGATCAACAGTTTGGTAAGTTTATGAAACTTGTCAAAAATCTTGAGGTAACAGTTCCTTTCACTGATTTAATTTCTCAAGTTCCATCATACGCAAAGTTTCTAAAGGATATTCTTACAAAGAAACGATCTTTTGGTGAGGTGGAGACAGTTGCTTTTACTGAAGAATGTAGTGCTGTTTTACAAAATAAGTCTCCACCTAAACTTAAAGATCCTGGAAGTTTTTCAATTCCATGTCACTTGGGTGCATTATTTATTGACAAAGCTTTATGTGACTTAGGCGCTAGCGTCTCTGTTATGCCTCTCTCCATTTTTCAAAAACTAAACATGGGAGATCTTAAATGCACACAAATGACATTACAAATGGCAGACCGTTCTATAAAATATCCTTTGGGTATTTTAGAGGATGTGCCTGTTAGAGTTGGAAAATTTTACATTCCTGTAGACTTTGTGGTTTTGGACATGGAAGAGGATAGTCAAATTCCCATTATTTTGGGTAGACCATTTCTCTGTACTGCTGGTGCTGCTATTGATGTCAAAAATGAGACATTAACTTTGTGTGTAGGGGATAATAAGAGTACTTTTACACTAACATCTGCTCTTAAGTCCCCTATGCTTGAGAATACTTGTTGCAGGATAGATGTCATTGATGCAATTGTCCAAGATGAGCTACCACAGGTTTTACTAGATGATCCATTGGAAGCAGTCCTTATGCTTGAAGCTTACGAAGGAGAAGGACACGCTGAAATTGATTCACTGAAAATGCTCTAGAGACGAGACTTAGACTAACTTAATTCTTGAGTTTTATCTATGAGTCGAGTGTAGAATTTTGATTATTCCCTTTTAAGCTTAGAGTATGTAAATCTTAAGTTTAGGGGAGTTTTAGGATGTATATGCCTTTCTTAAAAAAAAAAAAATTGAAAAAAAAATAGAATAATGCAAATAAAGTATCGAGTACTCCTTTGAGATCAACGGGTGGTAAATTTTGAAAAGAACGATCCATGTACTTGTGCTGGTATTAAGTGCAATTGTACTAGAAAAAAATTTCTTGGTGACTTTTCATAACCCTTGATTACTGGAGAATTACTTGACTTAAAAAAAAAGAGAAAAAAGAGAAAAAAAAAAAAAGAGCTAGCAAAGTCTTATGGTGGTCGTAACTCACTTACCCTGAGAAGCGTCCCGACCTTAGACCGAGCTTGAAAAAAAAATCGAAAAAAATTGGAAAAAATAAGAGAGGCATAGAAGTTCTTTTACGACCCTGAGCAGTAGTTGACTCTAATGTAACGAAGTGTTTAAGCATTATTCTGATTAACGACTCATGGTTAAGACTCTGTTGAAGTTTGTTGGTCTCTGTTTTATTTCAGTAGAGAGCATGTTGAGCACACACGATGCACTCCGTACTTGCAGTGGAAGAGTTGCTTGACTAATGTGTGAGATAGATGAATGCCTTGATTGTTGCATATTCTGAGGATATATATTGACGAGGTTGATGCTTTCATGATTTGTTTTTAGACATATTCATTTAGTTTGCATTCATATTAGTTGCATGTTTGAGACTTGGTAGAAAATAATGAATTTTGTGGGTAGATTCATTATAAACCCTCACGAGACAAAACTCGTCCTACTAGGGCTGCCTAGGGGTTTAACGGCTTGTTGCATACGCTCAATGCAATCGTGTCATCTACGAAAATGGTGTTAGTTAGTTAGGACTTAGATTTTATTTCGCTTATTTGCCCGAGGACGTGCAAAAGCTTAGTGTGGGGATGTTTGATAGAATATATTTTTATATATATTCTATATGATTTTATTCTCATATTTAATTATATTTTGCACTGATTTGGATATTTATTTAATATATTTTAATGTTTTATTGTAGGAAATAAAGAATTCTAAGTTGAGAAGGATTTGGAGATAAATTAGCTATTTTGGAGCTAATTTCTATTAAAATTCGGATTAATTGGGTTCTACCCGATTTCTGCACTGTTTGGCCCATAACTTGAGTTCTGGATGTCGGATTTGGACGATCTTACAGCCCACGCGAAGCTCTTGGAATTTCCTTTTATTTAGAAGGGGTCCAGTAAGCAAAGTCCAACTGGAAAAGCCCGAAAACAGAACAGAAAAGAAAGCTGCGAATTTTGAGAGAGAATCCTTGTTGGTTTTGGAGTTCTATTTTGTATATTGATTTAAAATATTAGAAAGACTTTTATTATAGAAATAGGATCAGATTTTATGATGAGAAGATTACTATTAGAATAGACATTAGTTACTTACGCTACTTTTACAGAGGGTTAGGTTTTTCTTCTCTTCTCTTCATACGTTGTTCTAGACATTATTTTCTCCATTAATAGAAGCTTTGAGGTATTTCTTGATCATCTCTTGTTTACTTGTTAATGTTTTATATGGCTCTCTTTATTATTCTTGTTGCTTTTACTTTCGCTACTATGTGTGAGTAGTTCCATTCTAGGACGGAAGGGGAGCCATGTTTGCACCATTATAATGCTTTATTTTCATTAATGGTTTAATGGGTAACGTGTAATTCTAGTCTATATGTCTTGATGTTTGATATGTGTAATTGGCCAATATCATAGATTGATTGTATGCAAATAGGAGTACAAGATCGAGAGATGTACTTACTAGAGGCACACATAAGATTAGCGGGACTGGAATTGAGTGCGAGAGTATCAATGGATTCCCGAGAGTGTTAATGCTTGAGAGAGATTAACAATTGCTCTAATTACATGACTTGTTGAATTATTATATGAATAGCTATTTTGGTGTAAGCATGGTGAACCTGAATTGTCCTAGACTTTAGTTAATTGATATAAATCATCTTTATATTGCATTATTTAGTTAGTAAAAAAATCTTAAATATTCGTCTGTCTTGTGAAACAATTTGTGATGATCGGATTAAGATTCTTGAAACTTGTCTCCCTGTGGATTCGACCCGTACTTGCTAGTCTCTGTTTACAACAGGCACCGTGCACTTGCGGTAGATATAAATTTACACATCATGGGCACTTTCGATTTTTTGGTCTCATTTGAAACACTGTTTGCAGAATTTGTGTCAATCTTAAAAGTAAAAAGTTAAATTCAAAAACATATCGACAGCTTGATAAGTGTTATTCATGGGCATTTAACACAGCAGGCTATATAGATTGTGGCGATTAATTGAATTTCTGGGTAAAAAAATGGTTATATATGGATTATTAGGGTTCTTTGTAACCATCTTTTTCACCATCAATTTACCCATATTCTTGACGCGAAAATTCAATTAATCGTATATGCATAATCTCCATAGCCTACCGCATTAAAGATCTATGAGTAATATTTTTTAAAATGTCGATTTGTCTTCGAATTTAATGTTTTATTTTTCAGACTGATACAATTTCTGAAAATGGTGTTTTAAATGATACCGAAAATTCGAGAGTGTGAAGTGAATGCCCAATTAGATAATTAACCCTTATTTTTAATACAAAATTTTTTATTTAAAATTTAAATATTAATATTTTTATACTTTTTTATAAAAAAATTATACACTATTGTATTAAAATCATTAATTATTCTTCCTCAAAAAAATTAATTTTTACAATATTGACTTGTATCTTATAAATAAGTAGTGAAAATAATATATACTTTTATCATCTAAATATAAGTATGCCTTATATATATATATATATATATATGTAATATTTTTAATTTTCGAACTAGTTATAAATTAAGTTCTTTATAATTTTTATTTCTTCATTTGTATAGAAAAAAATTGTTTATTTTATATCAGTTACGTGATATTTTGTTGTTTTGTCCCGGAACAGTGGAATAAATATTCATGTTTATTTATACAATTTTTTATTTGATTTTCAGTTTATCTTTGAATATAATACATCTACTTATAACTATTTTTTGATACTAATGTATGTTATTTGATAGTGATTTCATTTTTTTTAACTAATTTATAAATTATTATTTTTCATATTTTTTATTTATCTATCCATGAAAATATTTATCCATGTATTTGTTTAGTATAATATAATAGTATAAATATATATTGTCTATTATTTTATAGATCTCATTTCGATAATTATAATTTAAATATAAATTTATGATAAAATCAAATCAAATCGTTTATGCTATTGTTTTGAGAAATATGGTTTTGACTGGATTACGATTTGAAAATCTCAAATTCATGATTTAAATGATTTCGAATAAAAAGTGTTAAAAAGATATACTAATCTTTTAATGTGACATATTAAGTTATTCGGTCAAAAATAACTAAATAACCATATTATTTTTAAATTTAAATCATGATTTAACAAACTTTAAAAAAAAAACATGATTTAACAAAACATAAATTTGTTGCAGCGAGAAAAAGGTAATCTGGTGAATAAGAAAGCGTGCAAGGGACAAAAGAGGATTAATAATCGAGTTTTTTAAACAGAGTTTTTTGAAATTTAAACTCGTTTTTTAAAAAAACAAATTTAAAATATTATTTAACAAAATATAAATTTGTTGCGGTGAGAAAAGGCAATCTGGTGAATAAGAAAGCGCGTAAGGGGCAAAAGAGTGAGCAGAGGTGAGGTGGGGGTGATCTCAGTCTGCCGGAACCTCAAAACCAAGGCGACAAATCGTTGCCAGATCTTCCTAATTTCTCTATCTATTCAACATACTGCATAAATAAACCCCCCATCCCTCTCTCCACATCTCTTTCAATACACGAGCATCCTAGGTTCTCTCCCTCTCTCCCTCTCCCTCCCTCTCTCTCTCCCCCTTCATAAAATCGTTTGTCCTTTCTATTTAATTTGTTTATTGTTATTTGTTAAAAGTGATATATCAAGTTAATTATCAGCAATCAGTATTTGTGTTATGATGGGTCGTTGATTTGAACAGTGATTATACAGGGATAATTATATAGATTTTTGACCCTATATGTTTTTAATTGTGAGTGATAAACAGTTGGGAATGGGTGTTGTTATTTATGTTGTTGATTATTTAGTACATTCTATTTTTCGAGTACAGTGTGTTTGATTCGTATTGTTATAAAATTAGCTTAAAGGTCTAATTAGCATCCTTGAATTTATTGGTACCTGGCAATCATTGTTTTAGATATAGGAATTATGGGGTTAGAGTATTGTGAAATATGGATTTATGGGCAATGTTTTAATGTTATATCTGTTTTTGTGATTATCCGGCAGGTGACGGTGAAACCATGAAGAATGAGAAGAATTCAAAGTGATGTGGATGTATGGTTGTCAACTTGGTTCCGATTATAAGATCCAGTGTTTGACCAACTATCTTCTTCATTCATTATACGATCACAGAAGACCCCCGTCTTCTGTGATTTAGGGGACACTTCTATTGGATTTTACCAGTCACCTTTTTTGCAGTGTTTCCCGGGTTAGGTTTATTGGTAGTGTTTTACAATATGCCAGCCATACAGAAGCTTTATAACGCCTGCAAAGTGTCTCTTTCTACTAATGGGCCTATATCAGAAGATGCTATTGAGAAAGTTCGGAACTTATTAGGTAATAAGTCGCTTTTGTTATTTTGAGTAGAAGTCAACTAAGTGTTTCGATCCAAGTATGTCCATTACAGGATAACTTTCAAATTTTAATGGTTGTGCTTTACCTTCAGTAACTGTGTGCTAGGCTGCTAGCATGTACCCATATATTCAGAGATTAACTGCTATACTGCATGTGGCCTCCTGGGTGCCTTTTTTAGTTGCCAAACAACGGCGTGGTGCAATTGTTGATATTTTTTACTTGCGCATTTTTTCAATATCATTTCCCAAAATTATCATTGTGATTCTATTGTTGAATTTTCTTGATAATAAATTCAATATTTGAGAAGAAGTGGCAAAATGATCTCATTTTTTGAATCCTTTTGAGAGCTCCGACTTCTTAATTAAGCAAGTAGTCAGAGTTTAATTTTGATCTTGCACAATTGCACTTCACGAATCTGTATGGTGATCATGTTTATTGTATGTAAAACAAAATTATATGGAAGAAAATGGCTGTTTATATGAAGGAATAATTCCCAAGTCATGCTCATCAGTTGTGCCAGTGTTTAACATGTGAATGAGCTGTATTTTGTCTCGAAACAAATTAAGATGGAAATGGTGTATGACAAGTACATGTTTTATTTTTAGAGAAATAAATAGTGCAAGTGTGTGTGTGTCCTTATATGGTTGGTTAGGGATCATGGTGCCACTGGATTGTAGTTACATGTTTAATGTGCAAGGTTCTATCTATAGCGTGTTTGTTCTAGAATCTGTTGTCTCGTGTTCTATATAGTCCTTTACTCCTTTCACCCTTTATCTGATTTTTGATGTGGTTTAAAATGAATATCAAAGAGAACCCTATAATTGTAGTCTTACAAGGGACAAGTGGTTAAGATTTAAAGAATATTATTAAATAACATGAAACAGGGGTGTCAAATTTGGGTAATGGGTTAGTTTGTGTTGCGCTCCCGCTTTTGGGTCAACTCGGACCCAACCTGAACCAAAACAGGTAAAATAAAAATGTAAATCTTACCTGACGTGTTATGTGCATGGGTAACCTGAATATAACTTGAAAATCATCATAAATCAATTATTTTAATCATATAAAATGATTTATATATGTATATCGATATGATATATTGCAAAATATATAATAGTATTTTATGAGATGATATGTGAATTAAAATTATGTAAGTGATTTGTAGATACATCACACATGTATAAATATATTATAAATTTTAGGCCGGATTCGGGTATTTTGGCCCAAAACTGAGTTACTAACCCAATTGTTTAGGTAGATTTACCCAACCCAATTTGAAACTTAAAACCCACGACACAGATTTGTATTTATTCGTGTCAGATTTATTGTGGGGTTCGGGTTGTGTTGAATATTGCCACTACTAACTTGACACAACTCTAATGTTAAAACTACAAAGAAACAAATTTTGTTGGCCATTCTCTGATACTCTGATTTTAGAAACAGGAAAAAAGATTATTATTTTCTTTGGGATCTAATTATTTGTTTCCTCCTTATGTTCTTGATTTAGATGTTCGAAAAGAACTTAACTTCATGTATTTCATAGGTGATTTGGGTGTTCTATAGGATGATATAATGTTTTAAAATATATCAATTTTTTTGTATATTGTTATAAGAGGAGATCAAGAGTTTTATATTCAGCGATTAAAGAATAAGTTTATATTTATTTATTGTGATGGAAGGTTTAGAAATCAGAATTTGACACTCATGAACCTAAATATAATTTGATTATTATAAGAGAGTAAGGAACTATAGAATAATGATTAGATATATGTTTCACATAGTGTTAAGTTAATTTATAGAAACATTTAGGCAAAATTTATATTTAATATAAAATTGTTAATGACGATAAAACATAAATAAAAGCTTAACAAATGTGACCAAGTAAACATATGTGAGCATAATATTGAAGATAGGAGACAATGAAAATCAATCCGACAACATCCTGACATTATATGACACCAGATGTATTAAAATAAACACTCATGCAAATGAAATAAAATCAGGGTATAGAAAACCAGAGAAATGTGTGTTTCCTTTTCCTTTGGTGTGACGTAGGTGAAAACCATATGACAAACCGTGATTTTCTTAGGCAGGCCAAATACATATTACGACAGGGAAGGATAGAAACAGTCTGGTTGTACAATTGGGACTGATCAGCTGCTTACTGCCTAGGGATGAGGGAACACTTCTGAGATTGTCCGGCATTTTTATGTGTTTTACAGACATACTGTATTTAATAGCTTTGGAGGAGTTGGGCTGGGCTTGGCTACTGAAATGTTAATGAAATTGGGATTTAGTACTGAGTAATATACTATCTCTGTTCATAGACACTGGATTCCTTAGAGTGCCATGTTTTCTGAATATGGTGTGAACCTACCTCTGCTGCTGATAACTATAATACAGTTTAAACTGACAAAATTTAAGCACCATTTTTATATGTGTTTTTGGCTCTGATTCTACTTGTTTACAAAATTCTGGTAACTTGTACCTCAGTATACTAATTAGTAATTACAGTCTAGGTTGTTACTATTGCACTTGTTAAATGCTTAAACGATTTAGTTGCAAAACAGCGGATCTAGTTCTGAAATACAGTAGCATGTTCTGTTGTGTCATCTTCTTCTTTCAGACAAAATCAAGCCTTCCGATGTTGGGCTTGAGCAGGATGCGCAGCTAGCTCGCGGGTGGCCAAGCGCAGGAAATGGACAAAATGGTGGTCCTAGAGCGATTCCACCTATAAAATATCTACATTTGTTTGAGTGTGACAGCTTTACCGTAAGTGTAGCGAGCATATAAATTTTTATGCTAGTGACTCATTACGGAATCATAGGTAACTTGGTTCTGACATCTTTGGCAGTTGGGAATATTTTGCATGCCACCTTCTTCTATCATTCCTCTTCACAATCACCCTGGAATGACTGTGTTAAGCAAGCTCTTATATGGTTCCCTACATGTAAAGTCTTATGATTGGCTTGACGTGCCTGGCCCGTCTGATCAATCACAAGGTATGCCTACTTCGCTAATTGTATTATATGTATGATTTGCTAATTGATTTTTTCCCCCTCAAGTTGAAGCAAATAAAGAAGTTGTATATATTAAGTTAAGTTTTGTGCTTTTTAGAATTTCTGTTCTGCGGACTGTAAAGCAAGCTTCCACTTCCCTTCTTGGGCAGGACTGCTATTTAAGAAAGTTTTAAAGGATAATCTGTTTTCAGAAAACCTAGGGCAACATTTTCTGACTCTTTAGAAGTAGTTGTGTGTGCACCTAGAAGGTTTTACTACTCTGTGACCTTTTGTGCCAAAACATGTAATGCACAGCACGTGTAATTGCACATAGACATCTTTACTTGTCCATGTTACGAATATAGGAGGTCAGTTTAGTTACATATACAATCTTCATAATAAGTGCCAATAGCCACAAGCTAGAAAGAACAAGTACAGTGTCCATGTGTAAAGTAGAACTTTCTTTCTTTCTTTTTTTTTTTTTGTTGTTGGGGGGGGGGGGGGGGGGATTGAGGGTAGAGGGTAGAACAGGAAAGTGAGGAATATGTTTTTCAATTTTTGTGAACTGACTGGAACCTTCTCGATTAGTTAACTATTTTTACAATCAGTGACCAATTTATTCAATTTTTGTGAACTGACTGGAACCTTCTCGATTAGTTAACTATTTTTACAATCAGTGACCAATTTATTTTGCAATTGTTATTTTCGATTTCAACTCTCAGAGAATAGGGACTACTACCTTTTCAACTTATTAATCGTGGTGTACTCCACTTAATTAAGGTCTTTATTTGTCGTCTACTGTGCTGGGTCATTTCTGTGGCAGTCACTAAATAGACTACAAGGCAGACTTTTGTTTGGAATTAAATCTATTTATATTTTTGTGAAACCAGTACAGTTAGAATTCAGACAGATTATCAAGCACGCCAATTGGCAAACTGACCAACTTTCAAATTGTTAATTCGTACTACTAGCACATCCAACTGTGTACTGACTTTTAATTTTTTTTCTTGTCATTGTTCTATCTCATTCTAAGTTTTGGTGTTACTGTGTGTTTTTTGGATTTATGTTGACTTTTCTAATAAAAAAAATTTCTGAGTATTGCTAAGGAATTATAGCATTGTCACTGTACAAAATTATAGTTTAGTACAGTTCTATGCACACTATTGTCTCTTGGTGTGGCATTAAAATGTTTCTTATTTGTACATGTAAATAAAAAGATCGCCTATATCAATTAACTAATGTATGTTATAAATTGCTGTTGCATATACTGAAAAGGAACGTTTACTGCTAATCAAGCATTATGAATTCGAACGTAACACTTATCCTTAGTTCTAGCCTCTCTCTCTCTCTCTTTTTTAACGGGTTATCCTTAAATCACATGAAGTTGCCTCGACAGATGTGCTGACTTTTAGCGAAACATGTACTTCGGCCTTTTAATCTTTAATATTATAAGTGTAGAACTATTCCAAGTCAGTATAACGGAAGCTGCGTGCTTAATAGGTTTTCTGTGTATAATTGCTTGGAGCGGGAATAGGAACAATGGCCATGCTATTTGCATTTTGTAGATTTTGAGGTTGCAAGAAGCAGTTAAATTGGGCAATGAATGAAAAGTTGCCTACAAATAAGTAAGAAAAAGTAGAAAATTTTTAGGGTTGTGGATGAGGGATAGCATTCATATAAAGTGATTCTTTAATGCATGCCTTTTGCTACTCGATTTCTCATCTGTATGATCTCTCTAACAAGTTGTATTTTTTATAATAGCTGCTGAGAGACCTGCAAAGCTTGTTAAAGATTGTGTTATGACTGCACCTTGTGGAACAACAGTCCTTTATCCAACTACCGGAGGCAACATACATTGTTTCAAGGCAATCACTCCTTGTGCAATCTTTGACATTCTGTCACCACCTTACTCATCTGAGGATGGTCGGCATTGCACTTACTTTCGCAGATCTCCAAAAGAGGATCTGCCAGGTAATTACGCCCTAATTTTTTGTACTTATTTGGTCTTTACATCATGGGCAATCATCTCTATTGCTTTGCCTGCCATGTAGCTAAATGATTGACACAGAAATCACATAACTTCTTCATTATTACAAGAATTTCGAGAGTCATAGTTGATTTTGTGTTTCTTTTATTCATTACAGGTAGCCTAGAAGTGGACGGGGTGACAGTATCTGAGATGACCTGGTTAGAAGAGTTTCAACCTTCTGATGACTTTGTGATTAGAAGAGGACAGTACAAAGGCCGTACTATTAAAGCATAAAAAATTACGCCTCAACTCTGCTCCTTTACCCATTTTTTGATCTTCTCTATAATCTATATATAAAATTGAACTTAAGCCTTCACTGGGGCAGGTATTGATCTAAACTTTAGTTATGTACTTCACAGCTGTGGGAATAATTATTTTTGTTGGCAGATGGCAATATATCGTAGGTGTTTGAGTTGTACAGGGTAATATATAGTTATATACTTGTTAAAAAATTTCAACTTTCTCGAATAGGTGTTATAATTCTTTATATACAGGTTTAATATTTTGGATCCTCTGGTCTATTGAATTCAGTCCGAGAGAAATAACAATTTGAACTTAAACCTTTCACCAAATTAATATGCATGACAAATTTTATTTATTTATTTATTTATTTAAAACTAGTAAAGACCAAAGAATTGGATTGGCCAATAATACCCCTGGACATCATTTATGAACAGAAGTGCATCTGTAGGGACTAGGGACAAAATATCATACTTGAATCGATTTTGGTATGAATTATTAGGTAAAATTATTATAAAAGAGTTATAATCAAGGAAAAAAATTCGATTTGGAATCATTTCTTGGTCGTCCTCTGGACAAACGCATTAGTTTTTAACAAAAGAAAACAAAACCCTCCCGTCAAACATGGGGAATCATGTGGATCCATACCATGTAGTATGTAGATTATGTAATATATTGGAGCTTACCCGAGTTTATATAAGCTTCAACATGGCACAGATCGGTGAGTGCACCAGTAGAAGTAAAAAAGAGGGCTTATTTTAAGAACCTCGGGTTCGTTTTTTTGTGGATCGCGTTTGATGCCTCTGTTCACGCCGACCCATTCCCAGATACAGACTTGCATATATTCATAAATTACTACAATATTCATCCCCAGGATTCTCCTACGGTCTTGGTCTATCTTGATCATGCTTATTTACTCGTAAAATATATAGGACATGTACATTCTGATTCTGCAGAGAAGTATAAATCAAATATATTTGGTATATTCATTCGGAAGTGAAGAATTAGAATTGATGAACTCAGAGTCAGTTTGAGTGAGTTTAAATTATTAATAATTTATGGATTATTGAGAATGTAATAGTATAATAGAAATGATTTATGAATAACTCATAAGTCATAATGAGGAAAGTTCTATGGAGACCGCATTTTTATCGGAGACCTCGGAGACCACGTATATTCTGCAATCAAAACACTGTAAAATACATTATTTTGTAAAATATGTTCTACAAATATCATGTATTCATTAAAATTGTTGAAGATCATCAATGTTTAATAAGTAGATAATGCATGTTTTGCAAGTTGAACAAATGTTCTGCAAATTAAACATATTTCATAGAACAAAACATTTTGTAATGTTCTACATGTAAAACTTATATGATATTCAAGATTTTAAATGTAATAATGATTTCGGAGAACATGATTTGTAAAATTATACGTTTTGCAATGTTTTTATGAAATATTTTACTTGCAGAACATATGTGGTCTCCAAATCTCCAGAAAAAATGTGGTCTCCATTGAACTTAACTCATAATTTATAACTTATTTACAACTTTTATATAAAAAAAGTTTAGAAAACTAAGTTATTAAAAAAAATATTTCAAACTAAATTGTGGTTTCTAAGCCCGTACTTATTCGGGCTATACAAAGTCTTTTTCAACTTAAAACTAGAACTAACTTTCTTTACAAAGAAAAAATAAATTAGAACCAACTTTAAAGCCAGACAAACAACACTTAATTAGACCTCCACCAGAACAATTATGCAGCCTGACGAAAGTAGAATATGGCAGGTTTATCTCCAGAATTAGCAAATCCTGTGCGAGGGAAATGAGATTTGAGAAGTATAGACGGTACATCTACTTGTAAGAATACACTACATACAGCATCATACATGGAGGTAATTAAAATTAAAATAGACATATATCCACTACTCATAAATAAAAAAGGACACATATTCACTGAGATTTCAACACCCTTGTGGCTATATTTTCAGAGCTTAAAGTTTTTAGTTTTTAATTTATTTATATTTTATTTGATTATTTGAAGTACACTAATTTGGTTGAATTTGATGGTGCATGCCTTTGTGCTCGTGGACCTCGTGGTTCGTCTACGATTGACTTAAATCATGAGCGCCAGACTTATAAGCATAAGCTCAGGCCATTATAATCCTTCTTTATTATAAATCGCGAAAAGAAACATGTATATCTGTAGATTTTGGCTCTAATTATTGTTATTTGCTAATAATATCGTACATGTGTGTGCGAATTGTGTGTATATATTCTACATTCATCTAGGACAGACCACTGTCGTCAACCCTAACTTAAACTGAATCACTACTTGATTTTTTCTTCAAATATTGCCACTTGATCTTCAAATTAATTAATTAACACTAATAAAAGAGTACATAATTTACAAGTGATCCGGAGTCTCCAACTAGTCTTCAGAATATGTTTTAAAAAATATATTCGAGAAATCTGATTAAGCTGTTGGTTTTACACTTGCAGATGCAGTCCCACAAGAAATAATAAAAAAATGGTTAGAACCGGCATGCATGCAATGCAGTGTTTAAAATAATGGAAGCCCAATTCTACGAAAGGTTCTCTGAGGAAGAAGAGATAAAATAATAGGAGATGTCAACTCCCATGCACAAATGGGGACAAAACATGAACTGTACGTTCGATTATTATGTGACCTAAACAATTCCTTTTTTTCTTTCTACACACCAGACCCGATTTCCTTCACCACCATATATACGCTCTCACCCTTTTGTTTAAGCCTTCGAATATTTGTCTTCATGTATTGCACATTCCGATGTGCTCGAATCAAATACACACAGTACTCTCTTTCTTAGTTTCTTCCACAAACGTATGTATTTATACACACATGAAGTTCGGGACATAAAATCAGAAATTCTATCTGAAATGAATTTTTTTAGCTTAATATTAGTCCTGCTTTATCCCTAAGAAAATCGATAAATTCTTTTATCCAAGCTTCAGACTATTTCAATTGCGTGATTAAAAATCTATTATTCCAAATTTCAATCCTAACCATTTTCATTTCTAAATCCATCGTCGACATGTAAATATATAAGTATTCAAGGTTAAGGTTTCTAAGTTGGAAAATCCTAGAAAAAAAATAATTTAAACATCGATCGTTGGATCTCTAAGAAGTTATTTGATTATCTTCTGAAAATAGATGATTGATTTCATGTTCTCGGCCGGGAAGTTAAATCTGAATGAAGTCCCGATATTCATTTAAGGGTGGAGATCTTTGTCAAGTGTTTGTTGATAATAAATTGTTCAAATTTTTTTTATACCGGAGAAACATAAAATCTAGAATTGATGTTTAAATTGTATACAGATGACGTGACTACTGCATTCACATAAAAAAACAAATGTTATATCTTTCAAGTTTCAGCGATAAATTATGAAAAATAAATTTCAGACACAAAGCAATTGTCAGGATTCAGACCCAGCATTTGAATGGGAAACAAATGTCCCTCCTTATAAGTCCTTACTACCGGATGATAACGAGGCAATTCTTGAGACATGATTCTTCGATTATTTTACACACCTATGCACAGATTCACACACATCTACAAGCGAGTTTTCATGTCATCTAGCTCGCTCTACCCTAATCCTCGAACAGATTCCTGATCTCGGGAATCTCGTGTTTTTCTCACATCACTAAAAATAAAAAGGGCAAGACTCATGAAATCCCCAAAAGACAAGAAACTCGAACTCTTTCCAAGATGCCTTGGAAAGTAAATTCTTGGACAGTAGAGAAAAATATGCAGACTGCAAGACAATTTCAAGGAATGACTTTCTATCAACCACCATTCTTTTCACTCACGTACACCTTTCTTATTCATTCTACTTAACTTACTCATTTGCATTCTTGTGTATAAATGACTAATCTATAATAAAATACATGATTAAGTCTGTCATTAAATATATTAAGTCTGTCCATCAATTCTAACTTGTTTCTTTTGTCTTCTATTATGATGGTAGGGGTTCAACTAACATCTGCAGTACATATATGTCTACACCAATTGACATATATTAATTATTTATCTTTATAATTATTCTCTTGCATTTCAGTTCAATTATTGGGAAGAAAAGTGGGGATTGAAGAATATTGAAGAATCGGGTGAGCTAACAAAAATTTAAGCTTGCCCAAAAAAGAAAACTGATCAGAAGGGCAGCCCATTCACTAGAAGGCACCTCATCATTATTATAAAACTATATTATCATAGTTGGTAAGTACTGAAGGACTAGGATTCTGGTTAGGTTACTTTAGTTGATAGACCTCAAGAATTATTCAATCTCAGCTACTTAGCTTCTCGCACTAACACTACAAGAAAAACGCAATCAGACAACACATATCACACAATAATCGGAAAAAACACTATAATTTCTAATTTTGATCTGGTCAGACAAGTCAACCATTATGCCTTAGGATTACTGAGAATACTGGAAAAGTAAGCAAGGAATTAAGAAAATTAAGAGAAGGAATTGTAGTTAAAAAAATAATTAAGTAGTATCAGTCGCTATACATAATTAGAAGAGAATAGATGAAAAAGAAGATAGTCAACTAAACACATACAACAAATAAGCACAAGGCAGGACAGTGAGGGAAAGAATAATAAAACGTATGAACAGGAAGAGAAGTCACATGAAATTCAACAGTCCAAGAGAGTGGTCGTATCTCGTGCATCTGTAAATAATTTGTTGAAATACTTACTGGCCATAAAAAAAGGAGGAGATCAAGTACTTCAACTGGAGCGTCCGACCATCGTCTTCCTTCTGACATGCCTACTAGATCAGTGTAGAATAATATTATACATTATTGTTAAATAATGGGGTCATCATCATCTCATTAATGAGAAGAATTTGTGAAAGGTGTGATGTCTAATTATGAGTAATAATTATGATGATAATAGTAATAAATAGTGTAAGTGCTTAATTTTCCACAGATTCCTACCAGAAAACCAAGAACATCCCTCTTGCTACACATTTATATAACCTCTCTCTCTCTCTCTCTCTCTCTCCTTCTTCTTTTTCTCCTCGTCACTCCTTGTGCATGTTATATATTTCTACACCACACACACGAAACAACACTTAATAGTCATCTGTATATGCGTACATATATATATACTTTTGGAATTGTAGCTTGCATCTAGCTAGGTTTAACTTTGGATCTTAGTACTTTTCGATAGGGATTGAGATCTGTCATCACTCATCAGTACTCATCATATTCAGTATTCGAAGAATCATCTAGAAGCAGCTCGATTTAGGTATCCTTGCGTTTCATTCAGTTGCTTAATTAATTAGGTATGCTTCTACTCATCATATGAATGTTTGATCTTCATCCTCCTCTTATGGTGTGTGTGTGTGTGTATGTGTACTTATTGAATTACTTTACACATGGTCTTATTCTTAGCTAGCTAGTGATCACTCAGAAATTGGCTTTCTGAGCTAGCTGTGCATTCTGATTTATTAATTCACAAAGAGTTTGGATGAGTTGACCACTTCTCTACTTGCCGGAAATAGATAGTTCTTCCTCCTTTTCATTTTCTTATCGGTCAAATAATCATATAAGCATACATAATTAAATGAACAGTTAGGTTTAGGTAAATACAAATGTAAATCTAACCTAGCTAGCTAAGCCAGCTACCTGGAGATCAGTTGATCGAACTATGCGCTTGATTTGGTGGCGGCTACCTAGCTAGCAAGGAAGAGATATCACTACTAGAAATACTGTCTACGACATTGGTGCTTAGACATCAGTTGCTCATACGACCGATGTTAATGTCATTGAAATCGAGAAAAGTCTAGAAACTGAGAGCCTTTGATTTAGATTAACTAGTTCAACTTTTGCATAAGCAGTATATATATATTAAGCTTGTGTGTTGATGGATATGCAGATCGATTTGTACCGTATGCATCACTGATTTCAAATTGCAATATAAAGATGACAAGTCCTTGATGATCACCACCAGATTATTAAGTTCATCTTCAAAATGGAAAAATGATGGAAAGAAATGCAACAGCAAGCTGCACAATGGATGATCAAAGAACCGACATTTCTGATCAAGCGGAGATCTTGGACAGCAAGACCTCTCCACCCTCTTCTCATCAAAGGTGTTCTTTCTTCGACTTGAACGAGGCTGCCATCGACGATCATAGTGAAAGTAGCAATGAAAATGAACATAAAATTAGTGCAAATACGCGTCATGATGGAGTTGATGAAGATGAGGGATCTGCAGAAGCCAGTAGTAACAACAATAACACCAACTCGGAGGGGAAAGAGGTGAGTGGGAGCATCGTGAGGCAATATGTTCGGTCTAAAATGCCTCGTCTGAGGTGGACTCCGGATCTCCATCTAGCTTTTGTGCATGCTGTTGAAAGGCTGGGCGGCCAAGAAAGTACGAACCTCCTGCTGGTTAATTAATTAGAATTGTTTTAATTTATATGATGATAATTAAGTACTTATATGTAATCATCTGTACTGCAGGAGCAACTCCCAAATTAGTACTGCAGTTGATGAATGTCAGAGGACTCAACATCGCTCATGTAAAAAGTCACTTGCAGGTAACTACTTTTGTATCTCATTTCTCTCATTACCGGAAAATTTGAGATTTTAGGATAACCGGCAACTTAAGAAGTTTGAAATAAGTTTCAACAGTTTATCATATATTGTGTTCATATATATGTCAACCTGTCATGCATAGATGGAGTGCATGGAATCTTTGTATACATTGAACAGATAGATTTATGCTCGACTGGACTGATTGATCCTTATATATGGTTTTGAACAAGCTTAGTATTGTTTTCGTGCAATGTATTCGGTATCTATTACTCTCTCCGTCTTCCTCCTTGTTTACGGTTTTGTTTTGCACGCATTCTAAAGTTTTTATATAACATAATTTTATAATTTATTTTGGAATTTTTTATTTTTGACTAAAAATTTGAACAAATTCAAATATTATATTTTTATTCAGGAAAAATAAACTAAATAATTTAAAAAATAATTTTAAAATATGTGCCGAACATTCTATTACGTACAAATAATCAAATATCGGTTTTTCTAGTGTGTGCCCACGTGTGTGCCCGTGGGCACATATTAAGCATTAAAATCCATGAATTTGGAGGATTTTGAATGGTTTACCCTCTCTAATAATGATGGACCCCCCTCATTTACAACAACCACACCAATCAAAACCTCCCAATTTATGGATTTCAGTGCTTAGCATATGCCCACCGGCACACACTACACAAACCCATCAAATATATACAACTCAATGACACTAATTAATGGACTGATAGGTTCGGAGCATGCTTTATGGGAACCTTTAAGAAACTCCATAGTTGTCTGGGTAGTGTAAATCGAGATATTGTCTTTACACACAGAAATGGTCCCAATGCCCACACCGCCACACGTTTGGGCAAGCATAGAGTTTCGTGTTCCAACTTGTTTTCATATCTTTGTCAGCCACTGCTACGGAGAGTTGATCACTAGATCATACTATCAAAATATGGAACCACTGGATCATGCATGATAGGAGTATATAGTATGCATATAGGAGTACACAAACATATTTTTTTTTTGAATATTATCATTTTCGGAAAATTCACGGAATAACTGTCATACAATTTTTTAAGAATGCGGAATTATTGTCTCACTTATTATTATACGCGTGTGTCGTATTTTCAGTTTATTAAATTTGATTAGCCTCTTCGAAATGCAGATGTACAGGAGCAAGAAGCTGGATGAGTCTGGGCAAGGTAACAGCTTCGCTAGTAAATGTTTTTGCAACGGTTAAATCAGTTCGGTCATCGGTGACAGCCAATATATTTTATATGAGATTCGCCACATTTTAAGACATCTATCGGGATAAATAATTAATAAAAGTCTCTCGTTTAATCTCTGTGTTCTGCAGTTATTAGTCGAGCAAATCGACTTGTTCACGGTAAAGATGAAATCTCAGAGATGTACAGAAGATATAATCCTTATGAAAATTTGAGCGGCCATAACAGAAGTGACTTGCTCTCTCCGCTAGCCAAAAGCTCAACATTCGATTTCAGAGCAAGTTCTTCAAGGTAAACCAGACTACGCTATTTTTTTTAGTTACCTTGCTGCCCGTTTGGCTAAGTTTAAAATTGTGACTGTGACCTAATGACTATTTTTGAGTTATTAATACATTATGAGTTATTAAAAATGTGATAATAAAAATATAAATGATTTATGAATAACTTATGACTTATGAATAATTTTTATCAAAACAAATTTAGAAATTAGATCACTGAAATAAGCACCTCAAACTAACTAACTTCTGACTTTAGATCAACTTTTAGTTTATTACACAAAAAAACATTTTTCAGCTTAAAATCGGAAACAATTTTAAGCCCCCAACTTAGAACTTAGATAAACAGGCTTATCGATTTGATCTGACATTTTATAATTTGTCGTTAATTCAGTAGAAACCAGAAATGGAACTTCGGTGATCACTCGTCATTGGCAAGACTATGGAGCAATGATCAATCATCAGGTCCAGTTAGAGAGAAGATGATGAGCTCGAATAGCTTGTATGATCATGAAAGAAATGCAGTATTAGTTGATTCTGGATTCAAAGGACTGAGCAGAGCTCCACATTTGATCAAAGACAATGTCCGTCTCAACAGAAATGGACTGGCCAGCTGTGTAGAAGATCAGAAACTCTCTGCAATTGCGTCGACACAGATGATATGTTCTAAAGCTATGCCACATTATAAACCTGCGTTGGTCTCAGCTGGACGCGAGACCCGATCACTAGAGGTGAATCTCCTTTTCTAGTCAGATAGTTTACGTAGTAGTGTTTGATCAAGTCTGAGTATATGTTATGCATGCAGTTTCAGGAACTCAAAGAAAGGCAAATACAGCATAGAGCAAGTACAGAAGTAGTATCACAGAAGAGCGTAGAAGACAAGTGTTTGCCGAGTTTACAATTAAGTTTAAGCCCCAACATTGATAACAGTACAGAAATGACGCATCATCGGATTCAAGATAGGGGGAAAGCTATCGACACGATGCTATCTCTTTCTCTACTGCCAGGTATGTCAAGAAATTTATCATCCAAGACGAATAAGGAACAGACAGAAAGCAAACATGATGTTAAAGGGTGGGACTGTAGTATTTACAAACAGATAGAAACAAGGCCAAACTGGGGCTGAGTACTTGGGATATCACCATGCTAAATGAATCATGAGTGAGATCTTGCAAGTACTTGCTTTAAAGGCCTTTATTATGTATGAGTTGAAGACTGGTTATTGACAATTATTTTTCATCAGATATTGTTAATTACTTGCGAATCATTTGTAATTATTGTCGGATCCGAAACAAATTAGTAACTTGCACTGAAAAACTTAACAATTATTATCAATTATATGTTCATGAATTATGTTGTAGCCTGTAAGTGTAGTAAAATGTTGTGGACTTATTACACAAACAGACATTTTTCAGCTTAAAGTCAGATATTGACTTAAAGCCCGGGCTTTAGGCCCAGGCAAACAGGGTCAAAAACTCAGCAGAGTGCAAAAATAATTCCTTAAAATTTTGATGAAAGAAAAAGGTTTGTTGATCAAATTCAGCAGTACCTAAAATGTGAGACATGACCAATACCAACTGAGAATCCTATAGGAATCAACTGGCAAAGATTCAGTAATCCAGGAGCAAAATGTCCACCAGAAAAGTAGATAAATATGGGTATCCATTATCCAATTAACATCTCCATTACCCTGTACAGAAACAATTCCCGAGAACATCTTTGTTTCAACTTCTGATTACAAAATGTAATATGACCCTTCACTATTCCCACTAATCAACAAAGAACCACCTGCAATGTAATATAAGAGAAAGGTATTTACTTTGGAACCCATGTGTTTTTCAAGCAAAAGGACTTCCAGCCAATGTATGATAGCAGCGGAACAGCTTATATAACTTCATAACAGGCTTTTGCTAAATCTCTGGTATAGATGTTAATGGTTCCTGATAAGAGTGAGATAAAAAGTGTAAGTGTAGATCATAAATTAACCTGACCAGGAAAAACATTATTTAACAAGATCTAGTTTTCATCGGAAGATCTTACATGTCGATGGTGGACCCTGCTACTTTTAACAACTGTTGCCCACTTTTGATCAGCAGAGGATTTGTTAGAAGTGTGGTTACCAGGGGCAGGAAGAATCGTTTTTCCAGATTGTGCTTGCAAAGACGGTGCCTTTGACACAATGGTAGGCAAAGTACGCGAAAGCCATGAGTCTGATGGAGATTTTGGTAATGGTGGAGGGCTAGAAAACATGGAGTAGTTTTCTTTAGGTTTTCTTGCATCTTCTGCATTTAGAGATCGAATCTCAGAATCTTTGTTCACGTCGTCAAGTGCTTCTGTTTTCATGGCGGTGGCTAAATCCTTTGTAGGACTTCTACACGGAGCAGAATCCTTTAGAAGTTTGTTTGCTGATACTTGTTCTGATCTTTCAGCTAAAGATGTGGCAGTAAAATCAGCAACATGCTTCTGAGCAGTAACCTTTATGTAATCCTCTTTAAGCTTTACAATGAAATTCTCAGCATCTTTGTGTGAAGAATCTGCAGAGTGATTGTTTTCCACTAGCATACATTTCTCGATATCTTTTAGAGTATCTGCATTCAATTTTGGAATCCCTTTCATCTCCAGACTGTAGGAACACATACTAGGAGATTCCACCTTATGTATAATATCTACATGCAGGGTTTTCTCGATCACAGGACTTCTAATATCTACTTCTTCATTGCTATTGGTATCGGCCAATAGTTCTTTAAACGTTCTAAAACCCTTACCTTTGTTAATATTGACAGCAGTCTCCCCAGCATTTTTCGCTTCTTTATGATTGCTAAAGTCCCCTCTTTGTTCAGAAAAGCCATATCTAGGTAATTCATAATCATAGGATGACAGAGGTTTTTGTGAAGATGTGGGCTGTAATAATTCATTTTTCTGGGCTGGGATCCTGCCAGCCTGCACACGTCTATACAAGTCTGACCCCTCCAGTTTCTGAGGAAAATAGTGATTATGTTGGTCCAACTGATTTTTAGACTCAATTGCATCTTCATGTTTACTGATCTGCAAATCACCTACTATTTTTTGCCGATAAGCAGTAGCCTTGATGCCCTATAGAACATTAAAAGGTTACATTTGATCAACACAATAATATTGCTGCTAGAAATTAAAAGATCTGTAAAAAAGGAATCAAGAAAAAGCTGGTGTTGAGGCATTTGGCATTTTCTAACCTTATTCTCATTTATACAGCATGAAGCAGCATATAAAGATCTTCCATGTGTTCTAGATAACTGCACTTGCGTCCTCCTACGCATTCCTGGCAATGGGTTTGAAGGGAAAAAAGAGCCTTTTAAGCATAATTGGGGTAGTAACCCACAAGCTTTTGCTGGCAATCGGCCATGATCATCATAATCATCATCACTTTCTTCTTCTCCTTCCTCGAAAGCATAAGATGGCACAACATTAGGCCTATACCCAAGTGGAGGACTTTTATCCCTGCTTTCTACTTTCATCTGTGTTAGTTGCTCCTGAACCATAGGCTGCTTTCTGGGAGCATATTGAGGTGCTTCAGAAGTCATTGCCTTCGCTGCCGGCAGGAACCGATCCATCATTAAATCACGCGTTTCTAGATCTACTGAAAAGTTTCCGTATGTCTTTACACTTGAACCGTCCAATTCACTTATACCACTAAAACTACTATTCAGAAAGATGGATTCAGTCCTTGGAGAAGTATCAAGTGCATCCAAATACTCTTCATCGGCTTCATTTGTATCAGAGTTTCCAATTTCCAGCACATCTTTGGTACTCTCTGTTATTGATTCAATTTCATCTAGAAAAGATACTTTATGTAAGCCAAAAGGAACTTCCTTGTGTTGCTGACTGGCACTTGAATACTCAGAAGTTTGTTTCCTCACTGCCTTGATCCTCCCAGGAGGAAGTCTTGGGGCAATGACAGGACTCTGATCAGTCCCATTATGTGACTTACTTTCATTCTTCGGCTTTCCTGGGCACTGTTCCCAGACAAAAGGAACAGTCCCTGCATTTCTGATAGGGCCTGATTTAAGCTCCGATTTGTAGAAAGGAAGTATAGGAATTTTTGGCCAGGATTGATCATCTTTCTCACTTCTATTTCTTTCTGGTGGTGCTGGTGATGGGGAACGCCTCACTGATAGTAATGGTTGATAGTAATCTAATCGTCTGTCCTCCATCAAATTCTTTAGCAGCAAGAAAAAGAGTAATATATGTGAATAACAATAACTCAAACTTCCTAATGCCTCCAGTAAGCATTAAGATCATATAATAACAATAACTACTCAATTCTACATTGCAGAAAACAATATACCAATAAATTCCTTTTCTAGTCGAAGCGACGAAGCCTACTTATGAGAGTATTTCTTAAATTTTCAACTATTGAATCCCTATTCACCTCAATAGTAAGATAATCTACAATATTTTCACTAAAATAATGCAATTAACACGATATCAGCTTCAGCCCACTATCTAAAATAGTACAAGACATCATGAACACAGTCACAGACACACAGATTACCTAGTTTTCCACATGAGAATCTAAGCAAACCCAACTATCTGGTATCACCAATATGCTGATCCTCATTAAATCCAACTCTAAATGCAAATAAAGCTCCAGACTTTACCCAAACAAAACAGTAATTACCCCAAAGATACAATTTTTATGATGTAATCACCCATAAACACTCATACCATATAATCAAAACTACAAAAAAGATTACCAAAATCAAATCTTTATCATCAAACAACCAACCCCATCAACTAAAATTTAAGAAAGATAACAACTTCACAACACAAAACCACCAAAAATATTAAAAATACAGAGACAAAAGAGAAATAAATGTTACCTCAATAAAGGGTCATGAATTATACTGATCTCAGAGCCTCGATCCACAAAACAAGAAGAGAACAAAAGGGTGGAGAGAGACACTTCTAAACAGACCAGAGTGAATGCAGACAAGACAATGCATATAATTGTGGAAACATGTAAGTATTTTTTGGATGAATTATATTTTCCCGTTTGAGCTCCGAGTTAGAGGTTGCATTAATGGAAACTCGAAAATCAAGAAAATTGTAATGCGATTTCGAGAATTGTTTAGTCGGCGTATTATGGCGGAATCAATGCGTTCCTTACACTAGTCTTGCTATCGGACACTTTTGGTCTGAATCATGTGCCCACATTTATATAAAGCAGGGCCCATTGGGGCCCATTCGTCTCGTGTAAATATTATAAATTCTTTAAAAATAATTTCATGAAAGTTCGAAAATGATTGACGGTATCATTTGGTGTCAATATTTAGATCACACACAAATTAAAATATATTACAAAAAATCCTGATTTTTTTTTTGATATTTCGGGGTGACTTAATTTGAAAGTCGGGATTAAAAATTGAGTCAAATTAGTACGGAGAAGTTGAGGTATTATGTAGGATGGACTTGAGGAATTGAGGTATTATGTAGAATCTTTCTTTAAAACATTTTTTGACTTAAGTTAAAATAAGTTTATTCCTATTGTTTATATAATGAATCTTTAAGTCAATTTTTGACTTATAAATTAAAATTTAAAAACTTGATAATCCTAACATTTTTAGTGATTTATTTTTATTTTCTGAAATTTGATTTTACAAATATGTAATTTTACTTCCTCATCTAGCTACTCTAGGTCGGGGAGTAGATGCGGACGGGGACCACTTTATACACTTGTCGTTCGATGTCGTGTATTTTCATATTTTATATATTATGTTGAAATTTATATTATATACTTTTAGGATTAGTGTATTTAATTCCAAACTCATATCTGTTTCAAAATGTGTCGGTGTACTTCTCGTATACTTTTTATGTACATTTAATATAAATATTATAATAAATTTTAATTATATAATATTTTAACAATTTTTATGTATTACTTTATGAAATATAAATTAGATATTTATAACTGCATATAATAATATAAATTGTACATGTGTATATATATATCATAATATATTTTTATATCATGAAATCATTTTTATTTATTTAAAAATATATTTATATTGTGTACTTTCATGTATATAAAATGAGAACATATATCTTCCATTAAATTGGACAAATATTATCGTATTCGTATATCGAAAATTAAACACAGGATATTATTTTTTCATATGGTGTTTTGATATTATGTATCAATTTGTGAGATCCATATTATACTATTATTATGAACTGTTTGGCCCAACTCTTGCTATAATATGACAAACTATGTGGAAATAAATTTGAAAATCCACCTGACAAGAAAAAAAAAATTGAAAATCCTAGACAATAAATTGTTAGTGTCGAATTTTTAATTTATATAAATTAAAAGTTTGTGAGAAAAAATAAATTTTGAAAGAATTTCTTAATAGATATATGCATGAATAAAATAAACTTAAGATATACACGCATATTATACTCAGTCAAAATGGGATTGTTTTGGAAACTTTTCAAGATCCCCCCGTCACTGTTGAAATGAAAGTACGAGTAAACACAATCAATCAAGAAGTTATATTTTTCGAGCTATTTTATAATAAATGATCTTATTGGCGACTTTCCGATAATACTTCACGGCCAAAATAATCTCGACCACATTTAGTGCTTAATAATAGTAGGGGTTTTACCTGAATGGAACCGTGGAAGGTGGGAGGAAAAGTAACAAAATCAGCATTTTTTTAATTTATTTTGACGGAAAACAGAATCAGTATTACGTATATATTAGACTAGTGCATAACCAACCTGTTTTCAAGGGTTTATGCAACATAAAAAGTTAAAATACTGCAAATGCGTGAGTTGTAAATTGCACTTGTATGGCTGTCTACGGAGACAGATCTTTATAAGTTGTAGAATTATTCATTCCTGAATTTTATTTTATCTCTTCTCTTTTTACTACTATACATATCATATCAAATAGAAGATCGGAAAATGGAATTTTCAAAATTTTCATATATGATATAATATGATAAAAATATTAAAACTATGATAAATACTTCTTCCTTTGCTATCTGTTTTATTTAACTATTATAAAAGTGATCAATTTTTAAGATATACTCATGTGTGTCTATATATATGTCATATAATATATGTAACTGTAAAGTTATCACTTAGAGTACGTCTAATCTACTTATATATATAGTAGCCCAACAGGTTCGTGTCAAGCCTCCCTCCTGAGCAAATAAATTACCTAGCTCCGAACCTGAGCCTAACTCCGAACCTAACATCTTCTCATATATATAAAAAAAAGATGTTATTCATGAGGTTCGAACTCGGGATCTCTCCAATACAAATACATCACTCAAACCACTTGAGCTACACAAACAATTAGTTTATTACTCAAAAGCATTAATGAGGTATAATATATTTAAAATTTAAAATTTCAGTATTAATTTCGAATATAATTTTGAACATTGATAATATGATGATGGTCTCTATATCCTAACGAATTTGAATATAGAAATATCAGTTCAAATGTAGTTTTTGATCTATAATTTTTTTTTAAAATATACTCCCTTCGTCCTATTTTAGGTGACCTTATTTGACTTTCACGGAGATTAAGAAAAAAGTAGTAAAAAAGAGGAAATTTAGTTGGAAAGTGGGTAAAGTGGTGGAATATATCAAAATTTAATAATAGATTTGAGATAGTGATGGTAAGTAGTGAGTGTAATAGTGTTTATTTAATATAAAAGAGTATAAAATAGAGAAGTAGTGTGTGTAATAGTGATAAGTAGTGTTTAAAAATAGTAAGTATAGTAAGTTCATTATTTTAGAGATGTCTCAAAAAAGAATAAGGGTCATGTAAAATGGAATGGAGGGAATAGTACTTATTATTACTATTAATGCTATTAGCTTGCATATATTACATTTTTCATGTTTACATATTTTGTCAAAAAGTAAAACGTAATAGTTACGCTCGAAACAATATGATGACACACGGATATTATTTAAAACATAATACAAACTCAAGGTCCGTACAAGAACAATATAATGACATATGAATATTATTTAAAATACAGCAAAAACTAGAGCCCCGTGCTTCGCACGGGCTTTTATGCTAGTTTCTTTTAAAAATAGAAAAACTATTTCGATTATACAAAACAAGAAGGAAATATCTGAGGATACAGAGGATTTTAACATTTACATAGCAGAATTGCAGAAACACTAAATGCATAATAATCGGTGAACAGTTGAAGCAACCTGGACCCCTTCTTTGAGATACCAATTGGCGTCCATAAGCATAAGTGATTATTTACAACTTCATAAAGCTAATGTGACAGTCAACTATTTATCACATAAATGTTATAAAATAAACTTTTTTGCTGCTTTTTTTCCTATCTGTTTATTCAGGGACCACGACACATATACTGATTTATATGTTGATAACCTGCGTAGTAAACCTTTTCTGCTGCATTCTATTATTATTAGAGTAGTGCTAGGTGCACATAATTGTGTACAGAAAATTTGTACATAATGATGTGGCATGTGATGTGGTGGATTTTAATTGGGGTGGTTGATGTAAATGCAGGGGGCATCTAATTAAAATCTACCACATGTCATTATGTACATGTTTTTGTACACAATGACCCAAGCATTTTCCTTATTATTATCATTCAAGTTGGTAGATTGTCGGTGACTCGGGTATATGTGATAAAGGCTGGGGGTCATCCAATGGGCAGCCCATGTTATAGTTTACTCATCATCTGCTGTGAATTTGTGATTGCGGTTCTGATTCGATATTTGCTCAAATCAGATTAATATCTATATTACATGAGTTTAATCGGTTAGTATTGAATATTGATATCGCCATATCGGACTGTCATTTTTTGATATAACTTTATTTTAAATTATAATTAAATTATAAACAAATTTTAATGAGACTTTAGTAGACCAATGTGAATTGAGTGGGATCGGAGATGGGTCACGGATGGATGATCACAACTACGGATAATGTCATATAAGTCTAGTTTATTTTGATTCGTGTTTAATGATTTATATTTGCTCATTATGTGTGTGTATATATTATATTTACAAATCAAATGAAATATATATATAAAAAAGATAATTAAAATCATTTCAAGGTTTGATAAATCATCGTTTTTAAATTAAACGGATGTGGGTCATTAGTATGACATGAGTTCATGTTCATCCGTTATCTCTCAGTAATTACAGCCGATTCGGTTTACCTAATCTTTTCAAGAATTGACTGTGTGGATCAAATATCTATCATCATGCATGAACTCAATATCTGGACATGATCTGTTCCGATAATGAGAGACCCAATATGAAAAAGGTTAGAAATTTTATTAAAAATTTGTTAAAAATTTAATTATTAACGAGTTCGAGTTTGTATGTAGATAAATTAATAAAATTTGTGAATCAATTTGATAACAAAACTCAAAATCAAATTTAATTAAAAAAATAATTTCATTTGTTCATTAGAACTTTATTAAAAACACATCACCTAAAAATTGAGTGCACTGGCACGAATATTAAAACGTACAATACTCAAGAACTTGAAAATATTCCAAAATTATTTCATAATAATAAATAATGTGTTTTGAAAGTAAGATGTTTCATAATAATAAATGATGTTTTATAACTAGTAAGAGCAAGTCCAATGATGATGTTAAAATAGATGTAGCTATTTTCATAATTTGAAACCAAAAAGTGATTTTTGATGTTAAAATAGAATTTATGGTCCAATGTTAAATATAAAATAAAACTAAACGTATCCAAATAAAGCTATATTCTCATTATATAATCTCAAAGTACATAATTATATTTGTCACTATTACTTTATTAATGTATTTTATCACTTGCATGCTTATGTGGCAATTATAGCATCATCTATATTTGATTTTATATTTAGAACCAAATATAACATTTTGTTATTTTACATTCAAGTTTAACATCTCATTGGAATTGACTATTGAGTTTTGTGGCGCGCACAATATCTATTAGTAAAAAGTAATATACTGTATAAAAAAATTACACCTGAGTATTTAACGAATTACGCTATGTTAAATATCTCAGTTTGTAGCCAAACACTTGACAGCTTTATAGTTTATATTACTGTACTGTAGCTGTAAATACATTAGTACTCCCTCCGTCCCCTTTTACATGTCCACTTTGGAAAAAAAAATTGTCCCAAATTACTTGTCCACTTCTCTTTTCAAAGCAACTTTTTGTATGTTTTTCCAAAAAGTAACAACTTCTAATGTTTGACTAGCATATATATATACACAACTCTATCTAATTCATTACATTTATTAGGGATATGTATGAAAACAATATATCCAACTAACATTTTCTTAATATGCGTTTTTTTTTCAAAAGGGATAAGTAAAAGGGGACGGAGGGAGTATTAATTTTATGATGGATGCAATCTTTGTCTGTAAAAAGTGGCACCAGCTCCGCCTCCCACGACTTTAAGTTTCCTTTTCACTTTTCCTCGCCCGAGCATTAAATTAGAAGCAGCTAATAGAGCACCGGAGTAGTCAGAAATTTTGGGTAGTTTGGGTAAGTTTAAAAAAAATGATTTATTATTTGAAATAGAAAAATGAATCAAAAGTGAAAAGTAAATAAGTTAATAAAGTGTTTGAAAATAAGCAGAAGCTCGAAAAGAGAAGTTAGCATTCTCAGTTTTTTAAAAGTGCTTTCAGTTATTTACACAAATGAGTTAAGAAGGAATCAGATTCTCTTCTTTACTTTTTTTTTATGATTGTATCCAGATTTTTCGATGACATGATAGATATATAACTAGTTTTAATTAGATAATTAATATGAATAAAGGGAATTTCATTGCTAGTGTGAGTTGAATCACTCGTATGTTGTGATTTGGAAAAAAATTGGAAATATTCTTTGTGATGTATAACATTTTCCCTAAATTAATATATGCAAATAATAATAATATATCATTCTCGTTTGGTTGATAAAGAGAAGTTATAATAAATTCCGTAAAAAAAAAAGTTATAATAAATGGACGGTTAACATTTGTGTTTGATTAATACATATTCTTTAATTTCTAACTGGAAGTGCAAGTAATCAAGGTAAAATAGTAAATAACTTCCCATATTTTGTGAATATTCACATTTTCATAAAAATTAATTTTTTTTGTGAAACAAACAATTTTAATTTTACAAATTTTCTTAGAAATAAACTTTCTGGATATTATATCTTGAAAATTTGACATAGATTTAACAAGATTAAGGTTTCAATGAGAGTCGACCCCCTTTCTTTCCTTTCATCGGCCGTCTCCTCTTCCCCTCTGCTCATCTAAATAATCACAATCATATTAGGAGATCTATTTTCTCCTACCTATTGTTTTCTTTTTCATTTTTCCTTCAATAATCTTCACCTTTGGGTGAGAATCTTGCATTCATCTTTTGGGTGTTTTTATGTCTCTCCTTTTGGAGTGGTTTGTGTCTCTCCTTTCGGAGTGTGTCGCATGTTTTAGCATGTTCTGGTGTGTTTTGTTATGTTATGTTGGTCCTTTGAGGGTGATTCAATTGATGTCTTGGGAGATCCGGAAAGTCCGTATCAAAGCTGGAGCGGTGGGGATTATTACAAGAACTTACCTTTCACAACAAAATATTGTTCAGTCTTTGAAGTGCTCCATTTACGGCATGTTTATAGCTGGTATCCGGCAAGTAGATAGCTGGGATGAAGTTTCTTCAATCTCGATTTATACAATTGGGATTTCTGAACACTGGGCTATCAATGGTTCTTATGTGTTACGGTTAATTGTGATACTGCTGTTGTTTTCAGGATGTCGGTGCAATTTGGATTAATTTGGATGTCTTTGATTTCATTCTTAGATTCAAGAATTTTCATAATTCTACTTGTTAAACAGTCAGGAAACAAATTATTTTGTTTTTCCACCCGGTTGTATCGCCAGTTGGGGGTTGTCCCAACATGATTTTATTCTGATTAATGAAATCTCCTATATTTATTTGGCAAAAAAAATAGAACTTTCTGGATATTTACATGTAAACCAAACGACCTTCGAATTTAAATAATATCATAATAAGATCTCTTAATCTAAGCAATATCATGCATGTGTGACCGCACATACTCAGTTAATTTTTGACAATAATAATGATGATACAATCAAATAACTTTTTTTTTATATTTAGATGGATATCTGAAAATTAAAATTTTAGATTCTCATGAAAAGGCAAGAAAATTCAATCGAAGCTCTAACTAAAAATACTGTTAGGAAAAATTTGTACGAGCCGTGAATTAAAATACAAATATGAAAATAAAAATGAGATAAAAAGAAAAGGAAAATAGAAAGGGGAAAAACGCGTGAGCAAGGCAGCCCCTGATAAGCCTGCAGCCATCCAGCTGGGGTGTCGGAGGCAAAGCCCTGCGCTCCCTCCTCAACCACGTGACTCACCCCCCTTATTATACTGCTCTACTCTCTGCCTCTGTGTATCCTTGTATTTCAATACACGTACTTACCACTCTCCGTTTATTTTTGTATCTACATAAACCCACATATATTGAATCCAACGCCCGCCCATCTCTCTCTCTCTCTCTCCCTCTCCATCCCTCTCTCCCACGCATCATTACTTATAGTTTGCATCAATCTCACTGTCTCTCTCTCTCTCTCTCTCTCTCTCTCTCTCTCTCTCTCTCTCGGTATTCAATCTTCATCCGTATTTTTCGGACGAGTAGCCACACCCGATTCACCTCAATTTTCAACTCTTTCGGATCTACTTCTGGTAAGTTCATCTCACACATATATACTCCATCTCTCTGTATATCTACACATGTTTTGATCAGTTTATTGTATGTGATCTTTATATGTTATATATGTGCGTGTATGTATATATATCTCCATGTGTATATGTTGCTGACTGCTAAATCTTTGAATTTCAATAAATTTGTGTTGTTTACAAACTTGAATCCAATTTAGTAAGCAGATTTTGTTTTCGAGACTATTGGACTGGATTGAGTAAAATTGGACTAAGTTTTTTTAGGTTGGGTGCAATCAGTTTGTTAGTAGCGTCTGGGCGTCTCCTTGCTTGTAGTCTGTGGAGTAGTTTAGGTAATTACTATATAATTGGAATCTAGGTTTTGCCGGGGTTTCGGAAACAAATAACGCATACATTTATAAGACTGAATGCTCCTCTGTACCCAAACTAGTTTTTTTCCCTGCGTATGCCACATTGAAACTGATGTAGGGGTAGCTGGGTAGGCATGTGAATGTATCTCGCATATTGCTGTAATCTACTTGCTAATGATTGACAATTTAGTGATCAAGAGCTCAGAGCCAGATTCTTTTTGTTACTAATGTACCCACTGTTCATATTTATTTCATTAGATGACTATTTTTAGAATGAAGAGATTTACCGATACCCGCACTTGGAAACATATTAATGTGCAATTTTCACATGATCTGAAGTCGTCAAATGACATATGACATATCTATTCAAAGTGGTGAAGCAAATAGGACAATTTACAAATTTATGTCATGAACAGTAAGTATGAACAAGTTGAGATGAGTTAATAATCAAGTTGAGCTTCGGTGTTTCTAAACGAACGGCCCCCTCATTTAACTAAATGAGCTTAAACCTTTTGACCGACTCGACTCAGTAAATTACTCCCTCCGTTTCAAAATACATGTCCACTTTGGGAAAAAAAAATTGTTTCAAAATACTTGTCCACTTCAACTTTCAATATTAATTTATATTTCCTAAATCAACTCTTCTTTACATATTTCTAATTTATATTTTCAAAATCAACCATATACCACATATTATGTTCAATTAATGACTTAATACAACTCTTTTTTCTCATAATTCACTTTTCTTAAACTATGTGAGTTTTAGAAAGTGGACATGTAATTTGAAACGGAGGGTGTAACAAGTTGTGTTGAGTTTACTCGCGAGCTAATTAGGTCAAGTTCAAAGAAGATGAGCTTGAGTATACTCGCAAGGTCATCTATTTTAAATATTATTGAAAACAAAAATATAAATTAATTTTTATTTATAAATAATAAAATCAAGTTTTCTTAATAGTTTATTTGTAATCATAATGAGTTCGATTCGAGTCAAGCGGGGTTTTTGAGTTCGAGGTTAGTTTTACTCGGGTTTGGCATATACTCGGCCCAAACTGTGGTAGCCTAATAAATAGTTCAAGCTCAAAGCTCGAACCTCGATCCTAACTCGTTCAATTAAACGAGTCCAAACTTGTGTTCGATTGTTCGAGCTCAAGGCTAGCCGAGCTTTGTTGAACAATTTGAGCCCGAGCGGCTTAGCTCGAATTACAACTCTATTGTTAAGTGTCTAATTGCTATCTGCCAATGACACATGTACGAACCCGACTCTCAGAAATAGGCTTAATATGACAAGTGACAACATATCCAAATTCTCACGCACATATGCCTCCTCCACTCTGTACCTGCACTCATGCATAGCAAGGAATCGGAATGTAAATTTGTATCTAATCTATGTAATCATTCATAAATTGAATTTATTGCAATCATATAAAGTATAATCATATGCTATCAATTGGTCATTAGGAGAACTGAATTTGTTTTCTCTACTGTTAGGATTTTCTCTATTATATTTCATATTTTGGATATTTTTTGTAAAGAAGAAAGAAAGTAGAGATATACAAAATTTTAATTACATTGATTATTGTAAGCTGTATGTTCTCTTTCCTTCCCGATCTTTCATTTGTTGAAAGATAATTTTGGAGAGAAATTGAATCACAATTTACTCTAATTTTAATTACTCTTATTTTTACATCGAATCTGATGCAGGACCTTGATAATGTGTTTGGAGATTAGAACAAGAACTTGAACTGATGAATGCAGTATACATTTAGACCAGTTCAATAGCATAGGTGAGACAGTAAACCATATGATAGTCTATCTATGTTAAGATCTGTATGTAAGAATCTTATTCTTACGGGAATAAACCACACACACACACACACACACACACACACATATATATATATATATATATAGGGTAGCACTCCATAGCATACCCTCTTATATGGAGTTACGTAGCACACCATTATAAATATATACATAATATATAATCTATTATAATTTTTTATGAAATATAATTGCAAATTTTGATTATTAAACCGAAAACGAAGTTATACAATTTTTTTATTCCAAAGATCATCTAAAATTATGCAATATCTGAACATGATTCTATAACAGAATAATAATCATCCAGAATTATTCTGTTGTAGAATCAGTTTCGAAAATATACTTTTTTTAATCAAATTTTAAGTGTTAAATTACTTAAAATAGATTTATTTTATAGTATTTTATATTAGAATCACGTTTTATATGTATTCTATAACAGAATTTATAATAAAATTGATGATTTATAGTGGCGCACTATGTAACTCCATATAAGGAGTCCCTCTCTTGAATGTTGGCCTATATATATATATATATATATATATATATATATATATATATGTGCCGGCTAAAGGTGTATGATTGGCAGAAAACTTTCTAAAAGATGAGGTCTCTGTCTCAGTAGCTCACCTTATACATATGTTAATTCGTTGTGATTGTTTACTTCCAACTACAAACTTGTAGCTGTACTATGTGCAATATAATTTAAATAACCAAACGACTAACGCGGTGAACGAGCTGTTCTTATTCTAATTTTTTTATCCAGATACTGAGCCAAGTCTGTGGGTTATTTAGTCTATCTTTGTTGTTTACATATGATTCAACACTTAGTACTTGTAGGTTGAAAACTGGCCTTTTCTTGTCCAAGTGGAAAATGACTATTTTAATGTTGACCATCTATGTTTTTGCATTTTCCGCCAATTCAAACTTCAGCCTAGTTCTGTTTTACTTCCTTTAATCATTACAAGTCAAACTGTTAGTCATTGTCCCTAATTTTGGATAATTTCTCTCATCTATTAGTATTTGAACTATGTCGTTTGCAGAGGACCATGCTTTTGAAATTTGAAATTTGACATATTTTTTTTCTTCAGGTACCTGCCTCCGTCCCTATGGAATTACGGAATTTAGTTATAGGTTAATTCCTTAAAACTGGAAATGGATTATATGTGTAGTAGGTAGGAGGAAGAAAATGTTAACATCGAAAAGCACGTGGAAATGGAAGACTCAAGAGATGAAGCAGGGCCCTCAGAGCAGAGTCATTCTAGTACTAATTGCTGGCCTGCAGATTTCATTGAAAAATTTGGCTCAGCTTCTTTGAACTCTAGAAACAATAGTTCGAGTGACAAACAATTAATAAGTGAGAATGTATATGACAATTATTCATCTCAGACAGCATCACAAATTCTCTGGAGTACTGGAATGCTTTCAGGACCTATTCCAGATGGTTTCTACTCTGTCATTCATGTGAGAACTGTGACAAAGCTTCTCTTATATATTTGTCTGTTTGTCTATATGTGCTATTGTTGTTATTGTAGTGTTGTCACATGATGTAAGGTCTGAAGCATGTAAATTGAATCATTCGACCTTGAGACTATTCTTCAAGGTCTTTTCCAGTTTTCAGTCCTTGGAGTTCACAATTAAATATTAGGACTTGCATATTGTTATTCTTGTATCTATGTTATGTACCTCATCACTTTGGGACGATATAGATTCTTAAATTAAGTGCTTTTGATGAAACTGGAAAATTTTTCTCTGGCGATCATGTTCTTATTACCTGCATTATTTATTGTCCCAACACCACAATCCCTACAGGAGCATAAACGTAGATTTCATATGGAATTCAAAATTTTGCACTTTAGAAATGTTTGGATAAACAAAAGAATTTAAATTTGATTTTATTCCGAGGCATTTAATTGCACGCACAAATTTGAAACATGAAATTACAACTCAGTTTGTATCATTTTAAATCCATCATTTATATTGAACTTTATGTTTCTAAAACTGTGAACTTTTCTCATGATGAATGTGTAACTGGGCATTGACCTGCAGAAGTATTTTTTGTAGTTAGTACCAAAGATTTTGTCAGTCAGCTGGAATATATGCCTTCGTTGTATATTTTATTACAACTGCCCAAGAAATAATAATTATTGTTTTGCTTTATAATTAATAGCATACTTTTGTCCAGGAGAAGAAGCTTAAAGATCTTTTTGACTATGTTCCTCCTTTGGATGAGCTCTCAGCTTTAGAGCATGAGGGCTTATGGTGTGATATCATTTTTGTAGATTCAGAGAAAGATAAGAAGCTATCTAAGCTAAAGCAATTGATTGTGACATTGGTTAAAGGTTTAAGCTCAAATTCTCCGGCGATGATAAAAAAGATTGCAGGACTGGTAAGCATTTTTTTTGTAGATTTATCTGAACATTCTATTATCCTATAGTTTCAGAAAAACAAGTCAAACTTGGTAAGCTTTGGTCTTTAATTCATTGCTGCTTATCATTTACGTTCCTATTGAAAAAACTTGTTCATGAGTTTTATAGAAAGTTAATAACTACGAACATGGGTTCCTTAGATATCTTTGAAGTTTATGAAGTGGTAAAAAGGGTAAATAGATATTTTTGAACACAGTGACCATTTTTACCTTGTTAGTCTGCATTGGACCACCATGGATATGTTGAAGTGCTTAAAACTCCTTTGAACTCTAAAAACAGTGTTCTGAAATGAATTTTATGGCATCCTTTTTTATCTTGTTTGTCCAAAATTCTGGCTTTTGATTTTGTGCTACAGCAGTAAGACAAAAACTTAAAACCAAATTAATACACTCCCAACTTTAAGTTTGTTTTTTCAGCCCTTCATATTCTTTAATTCGTCATTGGTTTAACTAGATTTTGGTGCAGACATTCAAAATTTATTTCCCATCGTCTGTAGAATTGGAGCAAACAAGGATATAAGCCTACCGATGCAACGGTTTTTAGTAGTTCATAATATGTTTATCCTACCCATTACACTCCTCTTTATTCCTGATATATAGTACTGGTTTGAATTTTGTTGTGTAATGATGAAGTTTGGGTAAAACTTGGAGCACCGTCTGATTCTAGTAGGTTCTATATATGTCTGTCAAATTTTAATAGTATGTTCTATATCCCGTCAAATAGTAATGAGTGGAAATATTGTTGCATGAATCAGTGGGGGAACGAGATTGAAAACTTTATATTTGGTCTGTGAACCTTTGGATTATCCTCATTTTCTTGAACGACCGATAGGAAGGTGTGCTACATTATAAATCACCTTCCATCTGTTTATTGTGAATTTGGTAGTTGTTTTGCTTCTGAAATAAGATCTACACTGCTATGCCTTTTAGTAATGTGGGTGTCTTTTCTTTATACATGACTCCTTCTGTAGGTGTCTGATGTACATAAACGACCAACAGGAAAAGCTGCATGCGAGGAGATATCTCACGCGTGCTCCAGTCGAGGGGTTCAGATGCTAGGACAAATAAAGAATGGTTCATGCCGATCTCGAGCAATCTTATTCAAAGTTCTTGCAGATGCTGTGGGTCTTGAAAGTAGGTTGATTGTGGTAAGGGTCGTATTTCTATTTACTGTTTATTCGATTAGGAACCTCCCATTTAAAGCAATATTACTACATCCTCCCCCCTCCATACAACATGATGATTTACATTTTATATTCTACAACTTCTCAGTTCTGTCAATAATTTGCACTAGATTTGTCAGTTAGCGAGTTGAATAGAAACCGGACTTGATTTTTATTAAACCCATATTCTTTCTTAATATCATATACAGGGCTTTCCTAACCAAGGAGCACCTGAGTGTGTGGACTCGTATAAGCACATGTCTGTAATAGTTGTCCAGAATTCCGTAGAATTTCTGGTAGATCTTATGCGTTTTCCTGGCCAATTGATACCTCAATCTACCAAGGCAATGTTTATGACTCATGTATCTGCAACTGGGGAAAGTGATTCTGCTGAAAATGATTCATGTGATTCACCACTTGAACCAAATAGTCCTCTATATGGGGTTTCAGACATACTTGATCCAGACAGGTTAGTAGCAGCTTATAGTAGTTTTTCCGTAGGAGTCCATAATAATCTAAAACCTGGGATATATCTTGTGGCGTAACCTGATTACTTTGTGATATGTTTCATTTATTCTGAAGTGCTGATAAAGATAACAGACAACAATACCAACGCAGACTAGAAGCATCTTTAAATGTTCCAGGGCCTTCTTTACGGAGTATGATGTTGCGATCCACCTCTATTGACAGAAACTTGAGGTGATGTAGTGCTCATATTGTATCTGCAATCCCTACTTTGGACCTGGAAATTGAGTCAAAATTTCTGTCAACTATTATTGCCATGTTATTTTTACTGAGGATTTTAAACTTAATGGGTCATTTATAACCATTGCATGAATCTTACGGGATTTTCTCAAACATTTTCAGTTTATCGCAGAGTGAACCTAATATTGCAACCACATTTTGGCGAAGAAGCCGTAAAAAGGTCATTGCTGAAACGAGGACCGCGAGTTCAAGGTTTATTTCAATACTCCAGCAACATAAATTACTCTTGTCATCACCTGTATCAAGAACATGATATTGTAGCATCCAACTTGGCAAAGATTCATGACTAAGTGTTTAACTCTACTGAGAAAATAATAGTTATAATATTTCACCTTTGAATTTTGTTCCTAATATTCCATTCCGTTCCTTCTGAATATTATTGTATCGAACAAAACTGATGTTTTATCTTGACCTAAGCAGTAGGACGTCTCGAATTTCTTCTGAGGACCATTGTGATCACCTTTTTTTTTTTTTTCCCACACTGATAATTAAAATATGGTAAACGCTAATCTTAAATGAAAGTTTCCTCATGCACTAAAGAATGAAGACTGAGGGTGGTTGGCTGCAAATTGATGTACTGTATATTTTATTTTTTGTGTGTGAAAAATCATGATAGTACTTTGGTCTAATAGATACAATAATATGGTTTGAGGTTGAACATTTACTATCTTTACTTTATCAACTTCTACTTTTCAGTCCGGAGCATCCTTCATTCCGGGCACGTGGCCGCTCCATGCTTAGTGGTGACCCAAAATCATTCAGAGAGTATTCTGACGACATTGCTACATCTAGGTGCTTCTTGCAAAAAATTTCCGGTCGTTTCCCCCATTTGCTTAAATGTTAATTTTAAGTTTTTAATTGCATGTATATAGATTGATGGCTAAAAATTGCTTCAATATTACTTGAGGTTATTTATATTTCAACTTTTATGTTATAATCACTATATGTGTGCTTTTATCTATGAATGACTCGCGTCGATATCGAACATATCGTGATTTCGTTTCTCTACCTATATAAGTATATACTCTAATCAATAATGCAAAGATATGGATGAGAACTAATCCATATACAATTCTGATAAAATTACAGAATTCTGATTTAAAAAAAAAGCATAAATAATTATCATTAAATAGTTATTAATATTTATTTTAGTAACTTTTAGAAAACCGAAATCTGGTATAATATGACATACCATTGAAACTGTGTACATATAATAAAGAGTACTAGATGTCTTTTCATCGTGTGCTTGAAATTTTAAGTACTTTCTCAAAGCTGTAACAATTAAGGTGCTGATTACCGTTGTAATGTAGCTACAGGTCAGAAGGAACTTCAACACCAGGAACCCGTAGACTAAGAAGAAGAAGCATTAGTATTACTCCAGAGATCGGTGATGACATCGTAAGGTTGATATTCACTCTATGTCTTTATCATTCCTATGAAAACCTTTTGCTATCTTTTGAGTGTTGATGACTAGTTGATATTTGAGTTGCTTTTTTAAAAAAATTAACAAATATAGAAACTGATATTCTGTTAGTTGAGAGATATCATTGTTACATGTGTAGCAAGACTTAAATTCTTTCTATCCTCTTTGGATTAGATGGTATCTGAGCTCTTGTCATCCTTATATATATTAAATTTAATAATTTGTAAATTCTGAAGCTATGAACTTTACTATATATTATGAACTTGAATACTATGTTATATTGTTTTTTGGTGAATTTAAGAGAATTACTCAATAAAATATTCTAAAAAATTGAAAAAGAACTCAATTGAAAACTCTGTAAACCAAACCCCAGTTACCAACATACCCAACACGTCCCCACTTGAAGAAAGTTTTCGGATTTTATGATAAATGTCAACTTTACCTCTACTTCTAGCCTCTAGGAGTAACAAGAACTACTTTTGTGAGGACTTAAACCTCAGCACAAGAGACAATAAAACAAAATACTGGTCTGCAAACTGCAAATTATGAATTAGAAAAATCAGAATAATAGTATTATAGCATAATAAGAAGAATTAACTTGCTGACAATGCACTCACTCCTAACTACGAGGTTAATCCAACCCACCCTATACCCCCATCTCTTTACCCTAAAAGAAATGACTATTCTGTAGACGTCTTCACGAACTCCTTTAGATTTCATCCTCACAGATGTCTGATGTGGTCATGCCCTCCAGCAGTCTCAGCTGGTCATGTTGACCAACAGTTTTAGCTGCTCATCCCATGTCTTCTTGGGATTTCTTTCATCCTCGTCCTTAGCCACTTGTTTGAAACAATCTTCATCTTTCTCACAGTGTTTGTTGTTGTTCACCCAAGAATGTGGCCAAACAACTACAACTTTTCCTCTCTCAAAATCCCTAATAGGCAGGACTAAACTTTGTCTGAAAGACCTCATAGGTGTTCTTATTTCCATCCAACATGTACAACTACAGAACTTCTATGCCCTTATTTTCTCAATTTCTAAATTCCACTCTTGGGCTTTCTTCATCGTGCAACATCCGTACACACTGTAGCAGGTTTGACCATACTGTGTAGCACTTACCTTTTGATTGTAACAAGAATTTGCTTTTCATCATCCAATACTTTCCCGGCTCTACTTTATATACTGACCCCCTCCTTCCCAAGACTGTGATACATTTAGTGACATCTTTATAGATCTCATATACTCGATATATCTTGTGAGGTACTCTTTGACTCCAGTGCAGTGACTTTGACCTACTTTTTTTTGCACCCTAGTGAAGTTGCACAAAAGGATTCAGTCTTAGAGTGGCCAATGCACGATGCTTGTGCTCCTATGCTGCAATAAACTATTCTAACTTAGTGAAAAGAAGAATTGGACTCACCGCTGATCTCGGTATAATACGACAGCTACTTGGAATCTTGGTTCTTCACTCTTGTAAAGCTTGTTGTATCTCCAAATGTCCATTGTACAACTTAATAGACAAGAGTGAGTTCCGTCTTTCCGGATAGAGTAATAATCCTCTCTCTGTATTTTCTCTCCTCAGTGACATAATAATATGCATTAATAAAATGCTATCCTGAACATTTGATAGAACTCCTGTAGATTATAAGTGGTTCCACATTTGGGCATACTCGTAGCTAATCTGAAGATTATAACAGAGATGGTTCCATACGATGAGCTTGTTTGGAAGCCCTCTTTTGTATAAGTAGTAGGATGTATTAAATGCAATTTGCTAAATGATTTTAAAACATGTGTAGTTCTCCGTATGAACATAATATATAATGTGAAACTATGCATACATTGTTTGTACTTTTGGCATGAGTTTTATTTCAAATGTATGTTGTAAATTAAAATTAGGGACTTTGCGGCACTATAGCCACTGGACATAATGTGTATTTTAAGATATATTAAATATGCGAAAATACAACTCTAAGAATAGAAGTTACTGTTGACCAATGCTGTTTTTATCCATAAGCAGAAACTATGACGTTAACAATCAAGTCTATGGCCAGGGGTGATGAATGTGGCGAGGTACTTGGCAATTGAAGATAGTATAAACTATAAAAGATAGACTTATTACCAAAATAGCCCTTCTCATAGCAGAAAACAAAAAGTATTGCAACTTAGAAGTCTTGTAAATTAACTGAAAGCCATGGGACATAATTGTAATATGAAAATATTTTTGGTTTTTTCATGAAATGGAATTGGGAATAGAAATAAAACCCTTGGGCAAGAATGATAAAGATGGACCATCTATTCTAAATCATCTTTTCAAATAGCAAAGACGCATCTTGATTCTTGGAAATCTAGGCTTCAATTTTTCTTAACTTCATAGCCCTTTGATGATACGTGCATCCATAAAAAATTGATGAATTTATGCTGCTCTTGATTTGACAAATTCTGCTCATATCTTATGAAGTAAGTATCACACTGTTTTTCCTAACCTCTGTTTTGGAAAGATATATTTGTGAAATCAAAGTTGCTGTGTGATTGCTCTTCAGCCTAAAAAGTTATTTATCTCTGAAAGCTTTTGATTTTAGCACCTGTTGAAGACTTTAAGTACAGAAGCTCTTCTGTTTGGGCAAAAAAATTGCGTGGGTATCGAGAGTATTAGTAATTTCTAGGAATAGTCATCTGTGGCAGGTTTACTGTGCTCTTTTCATGTTACACTTAGATTTTTTTTTTTTGTGGAGGAAACAAATTAAATCTAGTTTTGAGCTTGCTTAGGTAGGCTATGAATAAAGTGGTGGTTGTATTTGGCAGTAATTTCCACTAGCTATTGCTGCATTTGCAAATCTGAACTGACGGATCTTGACAACTTTAGGCATCATTTAAGTGCTGCGCCTGTCTAGGAGAACTGATCTTTCTAATTTCTGTCTATATGGGGTGATATATATCCAATGTTACCTTTAGTAAAAATACTCAATAATTAATAATCCTTTTTCATTATCTTTTCGGGGAGAGTATGTTTTTTAAATATCGACACTTAATTTGAATAATATAAAGTCAAGTACTGAGTTCTAAATTATTGAATTAGTGCTCCTTGTAGTTAATGACTTGCATAGTGTTTTATCTTCATGTATTGCGTAGTAAGATTTACCAGGAATATGGTTGTTCCTATCAACTAAATTACAAATATTGAAAATGTATGTTGTGTGTTTTTGCACACACACACGCGCAGATGAGGAAAAAATTAATTAGATCTCTTCTCATACCATCCGATGGCACTGGAAGCACTCACTGTAGTTCAATAATCTGTGTACCATATCTGCATTATGTTCACATACAACATTCTGTACTTGCTAGATTTGCAACTAATAGCGTTTTTAGGATAGCTATATCTGAGTCACATGGATTTATAATCTGCATCTCAGTAGGTAGACCAAATAATACAATGCAAGCAAAAGTAGAAGCTAATTTTAGATCTAGATTGTGGTATTCTTTTTGCAGAGTGGTAATAAACTGTAAATCTAATTAATAACTTAAATAGTAATAGGATTTTATTGATTATATATAATATTGCTATGGTGTTCTTGTTTCTAGTTCTGAAAGTAAAATTGAAGCACTTACCTTAGCGATCACCAAGAAATGAAGTTTCCTTCTCAAAGATTAGCCTGATCTTATTTTTGGTTCAATTTCTGGAGAGCAACAAGTTGAACATACTATTTCCCATGCAAAGATTAGAAGTGTGCTTGAACGTGTTGCAATACTTTGAATTTTACAAGACAATGGAAATCTCCTTGACTGACCTTCTAATTTTTATTTGTTAAGAAATGCTAGCAAAAGCATTTAAGTATATTCAGTAATGTTCATTTCAATTCATATACACAAGCTGGGTATAAAAAATAAAAATAGCTGGGAGTAAACTTTAAAATAAATAAATTTGTATAATAATGATAGTGGTGCCTCTTTTCTCTCTTAATTTTAGTTTGGTTTCCTAGATTTTCATATTCTTCTTGCAAAGGTTGGTTCATACATATAATCTGATGGGTTTTGTAGGGCTGTAAGAGCAATGAATGAAACACTGAAACAGGACCGCCTTTTGCGTCAGCAAGGGAATGTCTCAAGTCCTCATTCGTCAGCTGGCAAAAATAGTGGCGACGATCTTCAAAAAAGTGTATGTGTGTCTGCTCTTTTGATCTAGCAGTTACTAATTATTCTAATACTTGGTTGTGCATTTATAAATTGCATTGTTTGAGATACACTTTTGATCATGAAAATGTTGCTCTGACAGTTGTATTGATTTTTAGCTCCGATGGATGTGTTTCTCTTTCTGTTTGCAGTGTAGGGTATACCTTTCCTAAAGTACATTTTCTTACAATTTAAACCAGTAAAGTACACCTGGAAAGTGATTTTAAGTGTAATGTGGTATTGGGGTGTAAGCAGGTTACTCTTTTGTGACCGGAGCCTTGCAATGATTATGGTTTAATGCTTAATATAATTGTAAAGAAAATCAGTGGCTCACTGTTGGCTAATTTAGTGTCATAACTCATAAAAAGGTTTTAATTTCCTCGCGGTATAGTATAGATTACAGTTATTGTGGTTCTTTTCTTAAGTTCCATCTTTTAATAGAGGTTAATTTTCCTACTGAAAACGTGCACCTTAATTGGCCTTCTAGGCTCAGACTGACTTAAGCACCATATACTGAGGCCCATGTGCTTCCCCTATTCACCTCTTCATAGGTTTTCTTTTACTTGTGCCGTTGGGCGTTATGACAAGTAGATGGGTCACAGGTGTAAGAACAAAATCGGGGTACATAAACCGTTTTTGTAATGAAATAGCACAAATCATGGTCAAATATGCCTCCTGGCGCTTCTATAGTATCTATTTTGTCCTACAGTAGAATGCTAGAATATGATACATGGTTAGGATTTTATGTGTTTCTTAACTCTACAGCTTGGTGACACAATGGCTTGTGCTTTCCCAAGTTGTTAAGTGTCCCCTGGAATGTAGACACCTTAGAGAAAATAAGCTGGAAAAGTATATGCTATATAGAGAATGACACAGCCAAACAGAAGGGATTTGAGAGGGGAGCTAGATCTAACCCTGTTTATACTGAAAGGACAAAATCATAAGATAAATGACAACAGAAACTTATTTTCTAATTATTCTGATATAGGTGCGTTCTTTTAACGTGGTTTACTAAGCAAGGTAAGCATGTTTGCACATTTTCCTAAACTTTACAGATGTGAAGAGTTGAGTTGTTACTCTCACTAATTTGAGGAAGTTCTGATTGTTTTCTGTTCACTGAATATCAAACTGTAGCATTTACTTATGGTGGAGATTATATTTTCCACCTTATTGTCTATATTAATTTTCATGATTCGTTTCTTCAGGTAACTGATTTTCACCCTGATGGTAGAGATGAACTATCCGCCAAAAATTCGTCTGTGCATGCTTTTCCTAAGGAATATTTCAGTTCGCAGAAGGCAATGTCATTACCTTCATCTCCTCATGAATATAGTAGCCAGGCTTCTGCCAGAAGGGAAAATGATGAAATGGTTTCTACGTGGAACAAAATTCTGGAATCACATATGTTCCAAAATAAGCTTCTGTTACCTTTTTCTGAATGGAATATTGACTTCTCAGAAATAACTGTTGGATCACGAGTTGGGATTGGTGAGAGTTCTTGTATCTCCGCCCTACTGTCTTATTCCTTGTATGATTGCTATATTACTTGTACGTGTTGTCAGCCTTGAAATGTTGGTTTTTTCAAGTTTTTAGTAATTAATATCAACTGCTTGTGTGATGCTTTGTACACATATGACTGTGACACAGGTATGAGAAGGTGTTCTAGTTCTATATTCACATTAAACAACTTCCGTAATAGTTTATATACTTGTCAGTTTACGGGAATACTTAACTATCCAAAATGGCTTTTGTGTTCCAACACAAGCTCATTTATGAGAATTCAAAACTGATATATGATTATACCTTGCACGGTTCGCTAGGTAGACTGTTGTGACAACCTAATCTTATAGCACTAATTCAGGAGATTAGATGATTCAAACAGTCAACTAGCTCTAGATGCTGAAGGACAGGCATATATGCGGAAGGGCCACATGGTCTTAGATGTTCAATACCGACACTTTTGAGACATTTTACCTGCCAAATATCCCTCTCATAAAATATACATGTGACTTTTCCACTTCATAGGCCGTAACCATCTTCTACTTCTTTAACTCTACAAAGTTGAGAGTAGCATTGGCCAAATAAGTCCTCCATTTCTTTACTGCGCTACATTCCTGTTTACAATCTTTTTTCTTAAGCTGACTATTGTAATGAATTCCAATTCTTTGATTAAAGTGTTATAGCCTCATTAAACCTGTAACTAAACAAACCTGCACTGAATAAACTGTTTTGAGGAATTTTCTTATAGATGTTACATTGCAATGTGATTTGAGGGTTAAGAAGGGAGTTGGTCTATTGTGAATGGCCACCATTCTTTGATCCTTTTTTGGCGTTCTACTGAGAGGATAATATATGTACTGAAACGGTCTTGATTGTTTGGTGTATACTGCTTTCATCTTTTATTGGAATTTTGGGTGAGAGAACAAATGTAGAGCACACAGCAGTATTTACGATTAAAAGTGTATATAGACTCTTAAGTGCATGATTGTGTGTATATATGTTTTAACTTTTAACTACATGATTTGATTCTTCTTAGGGTTATTTATCTCTTAAACTGGTAATTAACAGGTTTTTTTGGAGAGGTCTTTCGTGGCACCTGGAATGGAACAGATGTTGCAATTAAAGTGTTTCTAGAGCAAGATCTTACTGCTGAAAACATGGAAGATTTTTGTAATGAAGTAACAATTCTGGGGTATTTTACTTTGTATAAATATGACCGTAGTTTTTTCTTCTGGTTATAATATGTGTTCTTACTGACTATATTCCTTGTGATTTTCTTTTCCTCTCTTCTTCCAGCCGACTTCGACATCCAAACGGTACTTATTTCCCTTTCTTTTTCCCTAATGTACTTTTCTATGCTTGGATATTGATTCCATATATGCTCAGGGACTCTAAATAAAACAGCTTAGGATTTTGCAAACAAATAATTATTCATCTGAGGTTTCAAGAATAACCTACTGGCAAAGGCCCCCCCCCCCCCCCCCCCCCCCCCCCCCAATCCCCTCCCCTATTGAATCTGCCAAAAAATAGAATTAGAAATAATATAATCATCATTTTTATTCAACCATTCCAATATAGATAGAACCAATCTGTAACAGGGGAGGTATATTGTGAACTTTGGATTTGACTACAAAAATTATAATAAAAACAATAGCTACTCATCTCTAACTATGCTACCATTACTTTTTAGTTATATTGTTTCTTGGAGCATGCATGAAGCCTCCACACTTATCTATGGTTACGGAATACATGGAGATGGGATCGTTGTATTACTTGATCCATTTGAGTGGTCAGAAGAAGATACTTAGCTGGAGGAGAAGGCTTAAAATGTTGCGTGATATATGCAGGTTAGCATCGCTAGCATTTATGTTAGTCATGATATCTACTGATATTTTATTTTTATAAAATATATTATTTTTAATGAAACTATTTCTAAATAAGATCAAGTTACTCAGAATTCTTACTTAAATCACAAGACTATGCCAATATCTCATGCTCATCACCTAGCAAGTTAGTTGTAGTCAAGTATAAAGCAACTTGCAATGTTTTGTGATGTAGACAAAGTAAAGCTAGATTAAAAATGAGAAGTTTAGTTTAGTCATCTCTATTAATTTGGAAAGAAAACAATTCAATTTTTACTTGTAATGGTCCCCATATTGCAAATCGTGTATGGTTTTTGATTGTGAACTTCAACCAACTGTTGGGTGCCCTGGAATGTAAATTCAGCATTTAACTGAGACACTGAGATAATACACAACTTAGTATTTGCTCAGAACATAGCAGTGGCGAATGTTTAATCTGTTGTATCTAATTTTCATCTGTGTTCTATAGCAAATATCTGCTTTGACATCAAATGATATCCTTCGTGGTCAGGTGCTTTATCTCATTGCTGAAAACAAAGAAAGAATCTTAATATTAAGCTCCATAGACTGCCACTCTTAATGTTGTTAATATTTTTATAGTAAACTTGGTACATTAAGCTGGTTTAATTTGATTTTATAGTTCATTGCCAACTTTGTTTGGGTGGCATTTTTGTGCAGTGTGCATTGTGCAACATTTTTTACCATATGTGAAATTTTACCTAGCACATTATCTGACCACACCAAGCTCCGAAGGGATTGTGAGTACATATAAGCCATTTACTTCTAATGTTTTAATCTTAAATACTTGCCAAGTTTTATGTTTTGACATCCTCTTTTCACATGGACCGTGTTGCTTATCATTATACTCGCATACTCTAGTATCAAAAAGTCATAAATATTATCGGTGTTAAACATAAACTTACTATTGCTTGATCTTTTACAATCAAGAGGGCTGATGTGCATACATCGGATGAACATTGTCCATCGTGATATAAAGAGTGCAAATTGCCTGGTGAATAAGCATTTGACAGTTAAGATCTGTGATTTTGGGCTTTCACAAATGATGGTAGATGGACCCATCAATGACTCCTCTTCAGCAGGCACTCCAGAGTGGATGGCCCCAGAACTTTTCCGAAATGAACCCTTCAATGAGAAGTGTGATATTTTTAGCCTGGGGGTGATAATGTGGGAGTTGTCCACACTAAGCAGGCCCTGGCATGGGACACCACCAGAGAGAGTAAGTTATCCTACAAATCTCCTATTTGATGTAATTTCATCTCTATACTATCTTACAGAAGTGAATCAGATTTTGACCTTTTTTCGCATGCAGGTTGTTTATACTGTTGGACATGAGGGCTCACGACTAGAAATACCCAAAGGTCCACTTAGCGGGATAATTGCAGGTCTTCCACATTATTTTCCAATGCCATGTTTTATTTGAATATTGTCGCGGCTTTTTAGAGTAACCAACTCCATCCAATTTATGCAGATTGTTGGGCGGAACCACATAAAAGACCGAGCTGTGGGGATATTTACAAGCGTTTGCTTACTTGTGAGTGCCCGGACAGCTAAATGCTAGTCAGAATGTTTGTTGTATTGAAAACTAGTAGAGGTGTCGTTATACTGGTTTGTCAGCTGCTTGAAATGGCGGAATCAATGACCCCTTGTGCAATCTAAAAGTAAAATCCAGCTGTCGGATTGTTTACTTGTGCACTTTTTGTATTTAACAAAGATTTGAATGCTTCTATTTTGGACGAATCCGTTTTTTTTTTATGAATGTGACTGAGAGTTGAACATAAGTTTTCCGCAACAAGCATCTTGTTATTTTATTTTACTCCTGCTTATTTTATACCAGAAGGAATGGGGTACCCTGATTACCGACAGAGCACAACCGTCCATAACAAGATAGTATGTAAGATCATACTGTGATGAACATATCAGTTTCTTCTCTAGTAAAGTTCCTTGTGTACCTTCGTATTGGAGTCTACTGCAGAGTTGATAGTTTATGAGAGTCTGGTAGCATACTTCCCCCAAATGGGCCAAATCTAGTGCAATGTTAGCCTCTGTTTGTTGGAAAGTTGTTTCTTAATATTTGATGTTTGTTTGGGATCAGGAATTATATTACTACTGTTTTTTTCATTTTTGAAATACAAATTATTGAAACGGATGATTCTGAGCCTCCTTTCTTACTGGCTGCTCCGAGTTTTTTTTTTTTAATTAACAAAAATGCACTTGCTTGTATCGAGAATACACCAATACTCTGAGTTTTGAGATATCTGAATAACAGTTCTATTTGAAATGTCTGTATGCACGCGTGAACCACAATCATCTCATTTGTTATTTCATGGTGTCGGGATCGTCTGTTCACTGCATTTTACTCCTATTTTAGTTTTAGAGGACAAGTACACTAATTTTGCTTAGAATATATATAATTTGATGATTTTACTTTAATAGCAGAATGTAACAAAATGATTGCAGAAATATAAATATTCCATTATGTTCTACTCCACATTATAATCAGTGAGATGCTAGTTTCGACTGCTGGTTCGTCCCACGACCCGCCCACAAAATTAAAAAGTAGTAGTTCTCTCTTTGTCCCTTGTATATGTTAGATTTTGACTTGTCACTGGTTAAATCATCTATAATTTGACTGATAATTTTTAGGAAAAATTATAATATTAAAAAATTAATTATAGTTTGATTGAATTTATAATATATTGTATGACTTTTAGAGAAATTTCTAATATTAAGAAATAGTCTAGTCTATTTTAAGATAACTTTCTTTCTTAAAAATAAAATAAATAAATTATTTTTAATATTTAATTTCTGAAAAACTTCAAATGGATATATAGTTAAGGAACGCAGGAGTATAAGAATAAAAACTTTATAATTCATATCAAAGTGAATTTGCTAAAAGAAATAGTTACTACACTTGTCCATTTGATAGTAAAATATCAGTTTTGATTTTTAAGTAAACGGTTTGTCTAGTGTGTGCGGATAAGCACATGCTGAGCGCGGAAATTTTTGTATTTGGATGATTTTGATCGGTGTGATTGATGTATTTGCAGAGAGTCCACCATTATCAAAAGAGAGGAACCAATCAAAATATGCACAAAATTTTCCGCGCTTCATGTGCCATAAGCACACTATAAAAACAGTTAAGTAAAAACGTCTCTCCTTTATGTGTAGCATTTCCGCGTCTTTCTATTTCTCGAAAGTTGAGCTTATACGAAAAGGAGAGAGAAAGAATGTTAAAGAATGAAAAAAAGGGGTGAGTGTGCGACTGTGTGTACTTAACCCAACAACTACATTAACATTTCAAGTGTTTCCCAGTAGCTGCTGCACTGCTTACTGCTACTGATGCAACCCCCAAAGTACAACCAAACTGATCATCCCCACACAAACAAGAAACCCACTTGAGTTCAATCTCTCTGCTTTATTTCTCTCCCAGATTCTTTCAGGATCAAGAAAATCTTGAATTCTTGAATCACAGGAAGCTATGAATAACTCCCTTTTTTATTTTGCTTTACTCACCCTTGTCCTCACTAGCTATACTCTTCTGTTTCAAGCTGACGCTGCCCCTCCTGCTGGTCTCTCTCTCTCTCTCTCTCTCTCTCTCTCTCTCTCTCTCCCTCCCTCTCCCTCCCTCCCTCTCTCTCCCTCTCCCTCCCTCCCTCCCTCTCTCTCTCTCTCCCTCTCCCCCTCTCCCCCTCTCCCCCTCTCCCCCTCTCTCTCCCTCTCCCTCTCTCGCTCTGTAATTGGATTCTTGATGTGCTTGTTTTGGATTTTATATAAATTTGGTTGTTTGTCGTTTTTCAGCCCCTGTAATAAAGCACTTGTCTTCTCTCCTCAAATGGACTACTGCCAGGTCTTCATCCAAAACCCCCCAATCAGGTTGCTGTTGCTATTTATATCTGTCCCTGTGTTTCCATTATTGATGGGTTTGTTTTTATTGATTTTTTTTTTGTTTTATGTATTTCTAGATGAGGATGTTCTTCAATTTGAAGATGGTTACCTAGTTGAGACTGTAGTCGAAGGGAATGAGTTGGGAGTAATGCCCTACTCAATCCGTGTTTCGCAGGATGGAGAGTTGTTTGCTGTTGATGAGATTAATAGCAACATTGTCAAAATTACTCCCCCTTTGTCCCACTGTAAGACTGGAATGATGTTATGTTTTGTTTAGTTGAGAATCTTTGTTATATTTATAGTTTCGTTTATTCCTCTCATCTTGGAACCAGTTACAATCATTGCTTTGCTCATGTGATAGTCAACAAAGAAGTGATCTATGTGTTTTTGCATATATATGCAGTTAGGATTGAGATCTTTAGTCTCAGCCTCTGCTTAATATGTTTTTAATGCATATTTTAGTCCTTGAACAATAATATGCAGACCTGGATCTGAGCAAAAAGTAAAAATGAAAGAAAGAAAATGGCAGTAGGTTTCTCGGAGAACAGGATTGTTTAAAAAGGTCCACCACAAGTCTTTGAAGAGACAAACATGCACATTTTTTTAGTAGATACTGGATCCAGTGTTAAATTATGATAACTAAGCACCTACGATCATATTACAAAGTATATTCAGGCATGTTTGAAAATATTATTCTTGTATTGGGTCATAAACCTGGCCAATGAGTAAAAGTACTTGTTGTTCTGCATCAATTTAATTTTGATGTGTTAGATAGTCAAATATATTAAAATTTAAGCCAAAATATTAAATGGATACTCAATTGATATTGAAATTTAAGCCTAATATTCAATCGACGAGCAAGATACTTTTTACTTTCTGTATTAATTAAAGCAGCATAATTTTTATTCATATTGTTGGTAAATTTCTCCCATCAATTGTTTGTTTCTGCAGATAGTAGGGCAAGATTAGTTGCTGGATCATTTCAAGGTTATACTGGGCATGTTGATGGCAAAGCAAATGATGCTCGTTTTAATCATCCGCGAGGGGTGACCATGGATGACAAAGGCAATGTATATGTAGCTGATACAGCCAACCTTGCCATAAGAAAGATAGGAGATGCAGGTTTCTTACTGTTGCTTTCTGATGAAGATTGATGATTATTACGCTCTCTATCTTTAAAAAAAAATAAATTCTAGTGACAATTCTTAGATTGCAAATTTACAATAACAGAGTAAAGTTTTGCTTTGACATCCATTAATGTATATATTCATTCCCAATCTTCGTGATATCTAGTGATGGCCTATTTAAAAATTAAAATAAGAGAAATAGGTGAGGTGAATTTCCACAATAGTTCCAAAAGTAAAGAGATATACCCATCACTATAGAGGTTTAAGAGGAACGTGTGGTTTCTTGAATGTGATTATGTGCTAAAATTATTAGAGGTTCCAGAGGAACACTGTCTATGTCGGGATCTCTTAACCCCCCCCCCCCCCCCCCCCCCCCCCCCCACCCCCACACACACACACACACACAGTTTTTCCTATGAAAGATGATGTTTAACGTTGAAGCATAATCTCGGATGTCGGATGCAGGCGTAACTACTATTGCTGGAGGAAAGTCAAATGTAGCAGGGTACAGGGATGGGCCAAGTGAGGATGCAAAGTTCTCTGCTGATTTCGATGTGGTATATCTGCGACCTACCTGTTCATTGTTGGTTATCGACCGAGGGAATGCTGCTCTTCGACAAATTTCCCTCAACCAGGATGACTGTGATCAACAGTACAGTTCTGTTTCTTTAGAAGGTTTGTTTTATATATTAGCTTCGAGTGTTACCATTTATATTCTGCCGGAACCATCCTCTTCTGGCCGCAAGTGGAGTAGGCTACTTAAAAGTTCACATAATACACATGCTTCTTAGTTGCATATGCATAATTCAGGTGCCGATATATGATTTGCTCACCAAGTTGAGTACAGATTTATATATTTATTTAAACATATAGCTATATATGCATGATGTGAGCTAGCCTTGATTGTTATTATATGCAATTCTATCGGAGTTCATAGATTGGCGAGTCATGAATCAGATAGTGTTTTTTTTTGCTAATACTAATTTTCACACGATGCCTGATGGTTACTCTCTCAGAATCTTTTAATTGATTTTACCAAGTGCCTTTCATCATTTAACCAGTTTAAAGAGATGTTAAGTTTGTTGGCTACAATTTTCAACTCTCATTAACATTACTCATGATGTATTGGATTTTCTTGTGGTGGTACTTGACAGATATCTTTTTGGTAGTCGGTGCTGTCATAATAGGATATACTATATGCATGATTCAGCAGGGTTTTGGACAGTCATTTCTCTCCCGCATGGTAATAGTCTCAACTTGTGTAGTCACCTAGTTATTAATGTATTTACTGTGCAAGTTATTATAATTTATGTATTACTTATTTCGTCATTTGTGAAGATGTAGACCAAGAGTCATGAAATTTTATTTTTTTTTTTTATCCTACAACTTCTATTATTGGCCTGATCTGATTCACTTGTGCCTGCAGCAACGGCCTAAAGTGAAAAAGCCTCAAGAACTAGTGGGCAAGGAGAAAGCCACTCCTATAGTGGAAATCCTCAAAGAGGAACCAGAAGCAGGATGGCCATCATTCGGGCAGCTGCTAGTTGATTTGTCGAAGCTTGCTCTTGATGCCTTCGCTGGTGGAGTTATTCAGCTTACACCTTTAAACTTCTGGCGCAGAAGTTCAACAAATAACCTCACTCCCCTAAAAGACACTCTTGTAATGCCTGAAGATACTGCTGAGCCCCCATTAGTTCAAAAGCATAGAGCTCCTGCTCCTCTCTCTGATATCCGACAAACTTATACCCAAATTCCCAGCGATAAATATTCAGAAGTGAAGCCCCCTAAACTGAGATCATCCAGCTTTAAAGACCCATCTTTGTCAACCAAGCACAGATCATCCAAGAGACAAGAATATGCAGAGTTCTACGGACCTAACGACGTTCCAACTCCTCACGTGCGGTCCAAGAGTCAGAAAGATAGAACAAAGCATCGTCAACGTGAGAAAAGCGGAGAGGTAGGGTACGGAGTAGCAGGGGTAGAACATAAACAGGCAGCTGATATGAAGCCAGTGAATTACGATGAAGCGAAGTTTGGCCACTATGGTTCGAGGAATAAGTATGGAGATTCATATCAGTTTTGATTAGGCTGCAATTTGAATTGTGTTTAGGACATCCCTCTGGAGATAGAGCTCAAGTACACTCTCTTTAAAGCTGCTTTAGCTCTGTTATTGCTACTGTATTTATGCTAAGCTTAACCCTGCTTGTAAGAATTGTGTCCAGGCTCCAGCTATAACCAATCTTCATAATGAGAGAGTGCATGCTTGTCTTAAAAAAAGAAGTTTATTTATTATAACTTCCATTGATAATTATTTCTTTATTGAAAATTATTACTTGATAATAGTGAATTACTCTAATAGATATTTTGTTTCTAGGTAAAGAGAAATAAATGTAAAGATAACATATTTGCTGGTCGGCGAGTAGAGTCCGTAGCTTTCTAATACATATCTATCACATGATTCTCGTACGTACTAGGGTCGTGATTACAATGGCGGACTCGGAGGCCGGAGGGTCAGACCCCACTGCTAAAGTTTTTACTTAAATTTTTAACATATCTAATTATAATTATTTACTGTAAAATAATTTGATGTTTTTCTGCTTCTTACGAAATGAAAAGAATACTGTAACCTATGACAAAAAAAAAAATAAAAATACTAGAACCCGATTAGCCGGTTCTGGTTAGAGGTCAAAGATGATAATTAGTTTTAAGCAGGGGAGAGTATGGGCCGGTTCGGATCGGTTTTGGGATAAAACCGGAACCGGAACCATATATCCTCGGTTTTAAAAATTGAAAACCGCAACCGCCGGTTCGGGTTCGGTTTCGGTTTAAAAAACACCGGTTCGGTTATATTCGGTTCGGTTTCGGTTATAAAACCGACAAATATAAGAATGAAAAATAATACACGAACGAGATAAATTGGTGCGAGTAATCTAGACATTATAATTAATATAACATTGAAGTTTCTGTCAATAATATGAAACTAGCTATAGAATTCTCATACAGAATGTCATATATCAATTATCATAAGATCATAACTTCATGGTAGACATCTCCATTTGGAGGTGGCTTTTTTGGCGCATGATTTAGGAAGATTAAGAAAATGAGTTAATGAGGTACCAGATAGAAAATAGAAGACACAGAATTGGGAGTGGCAAACTGACAGTGAACATATGATATATTTACCTAGCATGAAATATTAACACACTCTTATGTTTCCTTTAAGCATCAGAATAGAATTATTGATTTTTAAACATGATATAAATTATATATTATATATTTATTATATATTACATATATATTATTTATTATTTTATTATTATTTTAATAATCGGTTCGGTTTGGTTTTTATCGGTTCGGTTGGGAGGTATAACCGGAACCGAACCATTTAAATCGGATCGGTTTTTAATTTTTCGGTTTCGGTTTCGGATCGGTTATATTCGGATCGGTTTTCTCCGGTTTTCTCCGGTTTCGGTTCGGTTTCGGTTTTCGATCGGTTTTTTGCTCAGCCCTAGTTTTAAGTTATTAGATGCTCGTTTATTTGCGTTGTGAGTTAAAAAAAGTGTTTTTTTTAAAGGTAGTTTACAACATCGAAAATATCATTTTATGAATAATATATTAGTTTTAATAATTTCTATTAAGACCTTAATGAATAAAATCGTTCATAAACAATGTTTGAGGTCGGCTCAATTAAATGAGCATGATTTTGTTTGACTAAAAACGCCCGATCTTAATAATGAAAATTCGTTCGGCTGTAAACAAACGTGAACAAGAGTTTTTTGTGTGGTCGGCTCGTTTAGTTTGGGATCTTCGTTCGGCAGTAAACAAATGTGAGCAGAGCTTTTAATCTGATCGGCTCGTTTAGTTTAGGATCGCTTCGAGTTTGTCTCGAACTTGTCTAACTCAGCTCCATTCGGATAAAATTTGTGTTTGTATATATTTTAAAATCTTTAAAAGTAAATAAAAGCAACTTTAAAAAGGTGAATCGTAAATATGTCTTTACAAATTTCTGAGCACCCAAATGGAGGATAACGTACACCTTCGAGACAACTCAAATTGTCACCTAATTTTATTTGGATAATTTTAACAGCCACTTTTACTGTTTAAAATCCAAAAGCAAAGTCTAAAGTATGAAAATTCTACTCTTATCACCTCTAAAAAGATGAAAAGTTGGATCTTTTTAATCCTCACGAGAAAGGATTGACAGCCAACTACCATTGGCAAAGCTGATATGCTTATCACTTGTAATACAACATAGAATTCAACCATGGTCCTTCAGCATTGCCCTTCCTCTTTTGGTTCAAAAGCTTCTTATATATACATGCAACCACAATGCAAGTATAAATTCTTCAGCCTTTTGTTTACTTGATTGGGAAAAGCTTAAAACAAATTCAGAGAAATACAAATGGGTTGTGTTGTGTCATCTAAAAGCAAAGGAGAAGGTAAGCCATTAGCCATCTATTATTAGTTATATACCATCTAGCTCTGTAACTGACTTCATAATCCTAACATTATGGTTCACAATCCTAACAGTAAAGAAGATTCGAAAGCCTAAACCATGGAAGCTACCACAAGTGATAACACAGAGTCAGCTGATGCAGATGCGCGAGGAATTCTGGGACACTGCTCCTCACTATGGTGGCAGGACAGGTATTCTTCCTCATTTCACGATATCTAAGAATAAAGATTATTAGGGACCTATGACAAGATTAAACTCAGAAAGCTGAGAAAAAACATGGAATTGCTTGTCAAACACTATATATACCAAAACCATCAATCAACAAATGCAGTTGCCAACTTATCATTCTTCCTAAACATCTTTCAGTCTAATAATTATACATCGAGTTATTCGAATTGGACTTATATATGTAGTAGCAGTGCTGCAGATATTACATTATCCTAACATTTTTACACCAACACAACCACTGTATCATTATGTATCAGAGATATGGGAAGCACTACGTGCAGCTGCTGAAGCTGATCCAGACCTTGCTCAAACGATAGTTGAAAGTGCTGGGGTAATTGTTCAGGGTGCAGATCTGAGTATATGCTACGATGAAAGAGGTACCAACTTCATCCCAAAGAAAGTATATAAGTAAAATTTCCTAGCAAAGGCCTTTCAGTCTCGCTCCCTTCCACGAAGTCGAGTCAAGCTTGGTCAGAGGGCAAATGTATGTGAGTGTCAGTTAACAAAATAAAAACAAATTCTTTATTGCATAGTGCATATACACATCTCTTTTGCTTAAACGTTTAATATTGCGTCATATCAAGTCACCTAAAATTCTTTCCATCCAGGAAGGTAGGAATTATTTTTGTGTGTGTGTGGTGGGGGGGGGGGGGGGGGGGGGATGTTTTTTCAGAAGTATTTAAAATTGTTGTGAAAAATCATGTTGCAGGGGCAAAATATGAACTCCCAAAGTATGTTTTGAGCGATCCAACAAATCTAATACAAGCTAGATGAGAAATTCAAGAAACAGATGTGGAAAATCATACTGAAGATACTGCTGAAATTATTTGTAAATCAAGCATGTAAACATGCCACGTGATGTATAATAGTTTGGCTCACATCTCAACCAAATCTAGTGTTCATTTTAGTACACGTCTCATCTACGTCCTCTGTACTTTCCAGAATTGCTAAAATATTAATACAAATAATATTTCCATGTGCTGAACACATAGGACAATACATATATATATTCTTTCATATTCAGCAAATGTGCCTCAGGTACACTTGTAATATGGGAACTATTAACTCTCACCCCCTTTATCTTAAACCTACATTACATGCATCTGTTGTCTAAAAATCAGGAATTTTGTTTGTTCAGCATCTTAAAGAGTCAACCAGAACAAGTTTTGCAATATACTTATACTGCAATGACGCACAAAGGGAAAGGAATCTACACTATTGGTGCCTGCAAACAAGTACTATTTGGGCATAAGATTGAAGAAGTAGCTTCAAATAGTATACTGCATAAATGGATAAAGGTTGAAAGTGCAGTCATTTTCATCTGTCATTAAATGAGAAACGAGGCAAGTCTTTTAAAACCGGGTATTTAAACAAATACTAGACACTGATAAGCACCTTTGAATACAACAGAGAAAGACACTTCGTTACCAAACAGCCAAATATTTAATCTCAAGACTATGTACTTAAAAAATAGATTGTTCTGAAGACCTGAATTTAGCAAAAGGCAGAAAAATCTTCATTTGGTAGCTTAAACCTTCTTGAAAAATGATAGGATATTGCCCTGCTTAGGGTCCTTCGCTCCTTTCTTATTTCCTGCTTTACTCACTGGATTTGATGGAGCAACCAATCCAACTGCAGGCGACTTCTTAGGTGCGGGTGGCCTAAAAGTTGTTAAAAAATAAATATAACAATCTTTAGGGTACTTGGACAAACAACTTTCATCACTAATAGAAGAGACATCTTATAAAAAGAGTTGGATAGTTTTTAAATCAAATGCAACTTCAAATTATCGGCTTAACTAGAGAACCCGGTACCGATGTTGACAAAGGCATTTCAAAGATCATCAATAATCAAATTACATTGATAAGCTTCCGCCCTCAGCAAATCAGATAGTAGCATTGATTTAAAGATCTACTGTGGGAAAAAAACAGCACACCTATATATCCTTACAATTTTATTGCTTTTATTGAACTTATTATCACATTCTGATAGTCTATAAACATTAAACAATAATAAGAACTAAATCTTATTAGGCAATATTGGACATCCTGAATCATCCTTTGTACCGTACTATCTAATTCAGACAGGATAATTACTTCTAAATAAGGTGATACAAATGATTTTGAATGTCATTACCTGGTATTAGTCGTCACTTCACTATTGCCAGCCTTCAACATTGTATCCTTCTTCACTGTATTACTATTAGCCTTACCCTCTAAGTCATTGCCCTCCCAAACAACTTCAGTTACTGAGTACCAAAAGCAGGCACCAGATCAGAAAGACTCTTAGAGCATGCACATAATATATTGACACATGTGTCTGCTAGAATGTAAACTATATTACAGGATGATTTGAATGGAAAACAACCAGGACTTTCAAAGAATATATAGATTGATTTTCTGAAAATACAACCCTGTCGTACCTTCTCTCCCACGCTCATCAATCCTTGTCTTCAACACTTTTCTCCTTTTGGGTGAGCTTGGAGCAGCTTCACTTACATTATTCTTCACATCTGCAGCTTCTTCAATACAATTCTGGATCTGGTTTGAAGTAGAAACCTCCCTATTATTACCTTTGGCAGCAATTCTGGATGAGTTCAGACTAGCACTAGTCCCATTATCCTTGCTACATGCATTAGTTCCAGGATTATGGCTGACGACCTTGTCAGAGGCATGTATCCCATTTTTATTGTTTTTGCTGACTACAGATTCTTTCCTGGGCAGAGGGTCGGCTGCCTTTTTCATATTATTTTCTTCCTTCACCTCCATTTTTTTTTCTTTATGTTCTTTAGGGTCCAAGCTGCTTTTCTCCCCTGAATGAGCTTTAGAGCATAGGTCCAAATTTGAAGAAGATTTTAACTTTGGAGAACCTGGTGATGCTAGGCTTACAGCCTCCTTGAAGTCATCTTCTTCATCAGAAGAATCAAAGAAAACCCTCCTCTTCCTACTGCCTTCACCATTGGATGATCTCTTAATGTTGATACCCAGATCATCATCGTCACTGCTTCCTTCCTCCACTGTTTGACCAGCACATGCTTTAGCATCTGCAATGAGTAAACATCATATAAATCTTGGAATGATAAAAAGTAGCAGTTTGAACACAGATGTATTAGGCAACCAAAAACTTTGTTCCATCCGTGGAAAATCGAGTACTAGAAAGCTAACCTGCGGTATTAGATTTAGTAATATCAATTTCTGCTGGGGCCTCAATGGGCCTTGACTTTGCAGATACCCGACCCCACATACTAGCTAATGATCCTCCCGTTCCAGAAGACACTTTATTATTCTGCAAATCCTTCTTCTTGTCAACAGGGAACTGCACAAACTTCTCCCTTTCGGTAGCAGGCTTGCTAGCTTCTTCATGCCCTCCTGTATAATTATTTACATTTTTCACCTCATTACTAGACTGCTGACCAAACCGAGGGTTTAATTGCTGTTGATTCTTCTGCTGAGGTTGTGGAACAGACGCAGATTTATGTGCCGGAACACTTTTGGAAGCTACTGAGACCATAGAATCTGTGTTCGGCACAGCAGTGCTACCAGAGTGTGCTCCCTCAACATTGCGCTTCACGTAGGAATTTGATATATGACAGAGCCTGAAGATATATTATACTAACCAGTAAGACAGTTTAACAGGGGTAAAAATGCATCATCATGAGACTATGTGCTCGACTGATTCCATAAATGATTATTCTCTTCAATAAGTAGATCAAAATGTCTGACATTTAAAACAAATTTCCATAAATTTAATATAATCCAAAATTTTAACAATTGAAGCATGATATATTCAGTAGACCTGGTGTTTAGTTTCAATTAGATTCATAATCAGCAGTTAATAAAACAAGAATAGAAGTTCCATGAAAATTGACAGTACTAAGTAAAAAATACTCATGTCGGGATCAACTAATACATTAAGTTAAAAGTACACCAAAATAGTCAAGTACAGAAGCATACCTATTATCTCGCAAGCAATTATTGATTTTAGGATCCTGCTTAAAAAGCTCTTCTGCCTGTATAAATTCAGCATTCCAAAGAGATGCTGAATCCTTTGGGATACAAGTCTGCACACTGTACACCTGAACTGAGCAATTATCATCAAATTCTTCTTTGGCTTCTGCACAAATGTCAGGATTTGTTAACTAGTTATAATTCTGACTGCTGGTATATAGTGTGATTTTAAATAACAAAAGGTACATATAAGAGCAGTTGAAAATAAATAAATTTAAACAAACATGGGCAACATGTATGAAACAATTAAATTGTCTAAACAATACTAAATCTATGACATGCCAATATCTCTCCGAGTGTTATTAAGTGCGCAGCATGAATATACAGTGACAAATCACAGATATTAAAACTTTCACAAATTACACCCACAAATTTGAGATGACAATATAGGCTCGCAAAGATATGGAAACAATTCCTCTTTCGTTCCTTCCAAAGCTTCTGGTTTAAAAAGTCTAAAGTTTGATGATCAGAATTTCCATAAAATGTACTTCAAAGTAAACAAAATGATTTAGATGCAAAAGAAAATATACAACAAAGCTAACGACACGCAGAAAATTCATCCTAACAACAGATAACTTCATAACCAGACCTCCAAGTTTATTCCTCGATGCAAGCCTTATATGGTAAACCGAAGGATTATTCTTCAACCAGCCAGACAAAGTATAAACAACTTCCAAGTCGCTTCCCTTCTTCTCGACAAACTCTTGAAGCAACCTTCATAAAAATTCAGCCAATACCTTCAGCATAAGACATTTAAAGCACCATTTCTACAAACAACACTTTCATGGGCACTTACTTCTTTGCAGCATTTGACGACACCAAGAAATTCCGACTCAACCATTTGTACGATACCTACACAACATATTCACCAGTCCACAGTATCAATACACCAACAATCAGTGTTTAATCAACAATAACAGCTTAAAAATACAGATCAATTCATAACACTCAATCTTATAATCAAAAAGGAAAAGACTTTTAAGCACCCTATTACATAGTTACAGAGAAATATCAACAACTAACACAAAAATGAAAGCAAGATTATTAGACGATTTACATAGATCAAGAATCAAGAAACCAAGAAATATATAATTACCACTTGTAAATTATCACACACAAGAGATTCAATATCATCAAGAATGCCTAGGGTTTCAACTTGCGCCATTTCACACACAAACGCACACTTCGCAACACACAAACACACACTTCGCAATCGCTCAACTGCTATTTCCCTCCCAATTAACCCACACACTTTCCCGCCCCCCAAAAGGGTTTTTATTATACACACAAAACACACACTGATTTTGGGTCAGAAAGCTTTAAATGTAATTGGGCTTAAGCCCAATTTAAACATGACCCGGCCCATGTTTTTTCTTTTTTATAAGTACGATTTAAACCCGACCCGACCCAAATCTTTTATCTTGTCTTAACACCCAGAATTAAGAAATCAAGAATCTATCTCTAAACCCTTAAACCCTAACTTTTTGATTTTTATGAACATGGGTGTTCTTAAAATTCTGCGTTATTATAATTTTCAAAGATTTGATAAGCTTCATAAAATTTTACATTTCAATGCTATAGATACACATGATGTATCTCATACTTTTTGCTCTTGTGTGTTTCAAAGACCATTGTGTAGTTCAAGTCTGTTTCAGGCTCAAGAAAACAGTAATAAATCTTATGAATTGAAGAAGCCTTTAGGTGTTGTGTTTAAAGAAGCAGTTGGGTTGTGTGAAAAGCGTGATGAGAGCGAAAATGAGGAGGGTGATGGTGAAATTAAAGAATTAAAGAAGAGGTTGAGAGATTTGGAGAATGTAATTAAGGTTTTGAATAAGAGTGATTTAGGTGAGAGTGAAATTGATGCTGAAAGTATGGTAAAAGTTAAGTTGGGTGGTGGTGTTTCGGAGGATGAGACTCGTGTCAAGTTATCGAAATTGTTCAGTTATGACAGTGAAAGGAATTTAGGTAGAAAAACTGAGGGAATTGAAAGGGTTGGTAAGGTTTCAGAAGATGATGTTATAGTTGAGAAGTTATCTGCATTGTTTCCGCCAGAGCCGGTGAAAAAGGGTAGAACTAGAAAGGCTGAGACAGTTGTTTGCAAAGAGCTTCCGCCAGATATGATTGTGTTTGCAAGGTATTTGTTTGAAAAAGGTTATTTCAAAAATGCAAATTTCTTGCCTAGGTACACGTTTGATGCTACACGTTTTGAGGACAATTACAGCCGTGCTTTTCTTACCTGCGCTGCTCAAAAGTTTGGCAAGGATCATCAGGAAATTTCAAAGTAAGGTATTCTTTTGATATGTAATTTACTTCACAAAGTGGTCTTGTTGTACATTGCTTAGTTTGGCAAGGATCATTATGGGTGTCGAAATGTTTGGCATGACATATATAGATTCTTGAAAATGTATAGATCCCACCCCAACCCCCTTTTCAGTGAAAATGTATATTGTTAATCATTTAATTGCTAATCTCTCAAATTGAAGGTATGCTATTCATTTATCAAACTTGTAATTCTTAGTCATCATATATTAGTATTGGGCTTATTAGAGAGTGGATAGCTTTATAAATGGTTTTAAGCTAAATACATAGTCAGGTGATCGGCATCTGTGAATATTGAGGGTCCATTCTATGTTTTAATCTGATACCACTACTGCTAGCCATCTAAGGTGCATGATTATTTAGTTATTTACTGATCTCTTTTTTTCTTTCAATTTTTGACAACTAACTTATGAAGCCCTTATAAATAAGCCTCGTGCGTTTGAGCGTTCAAGTATAGGTTGAGCCAAAGGTGCACATGGGTCGGGATGGCTGGGTGGTTGTCCTTTTTATGACTCAACCCAATTGACTCAGCCTAGAAAATATCATATCAGCATGTGGGAAAAAAGAGTCCACACTTATTTTAAGTATAAGTTACTTGAAAAGGAAAACAAACACCCAGTGTGATAGAAATATTGAATCATTCACTCTGCTTTTTGTTATTTCTGTTCCCAAATTGTTCCACTGGTTCAGACATCAATCAGTCTAGAATCCTAGAGGAAATACATACTTTTTGTTGGAATTACTGGAACTTAAATTTGTCATGCGTTAAAAGATTACGTGTATTCATCCCCACTTTCACATCCTGGATTGAGAAAGCATCAAATATAACAGCACAGCATCAGTTTTTTTTTTTTTTTTGATTTAAATGGATAGAAACAAAGTTCAGCGGTGTATGTCCAACATAATCCCTCTCAGGATTTCTGGCTCGGTGGATTTCTCAGAAAAGCTTATGCATATATGTTATAAGTTGACTGCTAAATTACGATCCCAAGTCTCACTTGAAATTCTGAATATAAATTTGTCGTGGACTTGTAATAATGATGTAACTTTATTTTATCAAATACGTAAAACTTCAATCAAGTATGACCTTGTAATGGTTTTATTCCAGTGAAAGGGCTTGGTTAGGATGGTGATAATTCGTAAATTCAATATGATTCAGATTAGACAGAACTATCTGTATTGTTCTAAAAGTTGAATTCTATATTTTTACTGTATTGAGCCCGTCATGTATATATTACTTTCCATGAATATGAATTATGGTGTCGCTCTCTTTGGATTAGGTGGATATCAGCCAGTGATGTGAAAAAGGTTGCTCTCTTTGGTTGTCCATCCCTCTCGAAGAAGCCCCTGATGGCTGCCAAAGCATTACGCATCTTTTTCAGTATTCCAGAAGATACGGTTAGCCAATCTTCTACTAGTTGATTCATTAGTGTCAATTCACTTCTTTCTACATAAAAAACATCGTATTCCTTTACAATTAAATATAGATTCTCAGTCCTTACAAAAAAATATATATACATTCTCAGTCTTGTCCAAAAAAAATAACAAAAAAATTCAGTTTCCTTTCGATTAATGTGCATTTTCATGTGCTTGCATTCAGGTTTGCAGTAAATGTGTTCTAAAAGAATCCTGTAAGTTTGTAAACCAGAGTATATGGAAAGGCCAAGGGAAGAAATTGCATATGGATTTGTCTGCAGTAATGAGTGTTATTACTTTATATGCCATGGAAGAGGTTCATCCGCAATTGGTTATCCCTGATGAAATCAAGACCGCTGTCCGTCGGTTACTGGAGGAGGTTATGAAGCTAAGTCAAACTGTTTCCTAAAGAGTTACTATTCAGTATGCAATATTTTCTGCTCTTTTTATTGATTATGTAGACATCAAGTGATTGTGATTATAGCAGGCTGATTATCTTTGATTTCAGTTTCAAGGACACTTCTATCTTGTAATTAATAGTTTATCAGTATTTTATCTATTATATTATTTATATATTTTTTAAGTGTAATGTCATGATCAATTTAATTTATCATTCTTGACTCTTGGTATTATTACAGTAGTCTCTATTACAGTAATAGTAGCATTTGAAGACAAGTAATTCATGTCATGTCGAGCCAGCCCTATATCAAAGCCTGCCTTTGGCTCAAGAAAAAGGGATCATGTACAAAATTCAAAAGCTTAAATTACAAAATAATATATGATTGTGAGGGTAATCAGAATTTATTCATTCGTAATCATAAGTTTGAAAAAGATATTTTAAATAAAATTACATGTCTTTTATCAAATAATATTTATCAGTTATATTTTATATATAGTTTTTGTTAAGAAATATTAATTTGACTAAAAAAATTATAATAAATTATCACACGTCGTGAAATAATGAAATGCATAAGACATACTGTATTTATTTTACAACTTTTTAGAATCTGAATCATTTATTCTCTCTCGAGTAATTTTGAAATTATTTGTTATGTAACTTTATGACTGTCCTAAATCCCAGCAAAAAAAGTACTCCCAGGTATTTTACGTTATTTTTTAGCACATGTTTTTATAAAGTATGGTTCTTTAATATTTTTTCCAACTTTTTTTCTTAAATAAAAATTTGACATTTAAATTTTATTCAAAAAAATAAAAGTTAAAATGTGACGAAACTATATTTTACAGGAAGCTCAAAATGCGTGCAAAGAGTGAACTAAACTATCAAGAGTGCAAACAGTGAACTAAACTATCCTGAATGAATATGAATATTGAAGGCCGCAATAATAATAATAATAATAATCAAATATTAAAAGTATTATATCAACCCGGATTTGAGTTCTTATCTAAATATTAGAATATAATAAAATTATTGAAAAAATAAAGATAAAATTAATTTATATTCCAATCTTAACATCTTAAAGGGGATAAATATCGATATCATCACTCGTTTGGTTCAAATATATCAAATTACTCATTCATTTGAAAATTGACTCAATTTAGTCACTAACTCGTAATTTTTGTATCAAAAATATCACTCTACCGTTAGTCGAAATTCTTAAAAATATCATATATTGAGTTTCTCACATTTTTTTATAAATGATATTACATCTAAATGAGATATTTTGAGTTCTAGTATTTTTAATAATATTTTTAGATTTTTAAAAATTAATCTACTATTTATTTTTATTTAAATCAAATAAAATAATCAAAAAATTAAAAATAAATAGTTGATAAAATTTTAAAAATCTAAAATTATTTTTTAAAGTACTAGAACTCAGAATCTTTAATTTGGATGTAATATCATTTATAAAAAATGTGAGTAACTTAATATATAATATTTTTAAGAATTTCGATTAATGATATGGTGATATTTTTGATACAAAAATTACGAGTGAGTGACTAAATTGAGTCAGTTATCAAATGAGTGAGTAATTTGATATATTTGAAATAAACGAGTGATGACATTGATATCTATCCGCGTCTTAAAAGACCAGGTGCCAGGTGGCGACTGTTACGGGTCGGATCCCCAGATAGAATAGAAACGGACTGCTGAGACTCCTCTCTGGTCTCTTCTTATCTTCATCTTCTCTTTCTCTCGTTCTCTGCAATTCCGCACATATACATACATACTTACATACAAACATGTCCGTGGAGAGATCTCTAGAAGCCTGGGAAGAAGTTCAACGCCACAGCCACGACCTAGCCGACCGGTTCGCTCAAGGTTTTACCGGTTTGCTCGACCCGGACCGGTTCGCCAAGGGTTTTAACGGTTTGATTCACTCTCACATCTCTCCCCCTTCATTCTCATGGCCTAATCCAGTTGAATTTTCCGAGCATAATTTAATCAGGGATTTCAAGATTCCGAATAGTTATATTGATGGTGTTGGGAGTAAATTGGGGAAAGCTGGGAATGATTTCGGGGCTTCGATAAGCGGTGTTGTGCAGCAGGTTTTTAGGGGTTTGCCGTTGCCTTTTAAGAAGAAGGATTCTAATGTTGGGGCTTTGAATGTCGAAAAGAGTGTGGAGACTGCGCCGGGGTTGAAGAAGGGTGGGGAGGATATTGGGTCTTTGGCCAAGCGGTTTCGGGATTTTGGGTTTGTTGAGATGGGGGATGGGGGTTTAGATGGTTCTGTTCAAAAAGGGGGCTCGAGGTTTGATTTGGATGATTCGGGTGATAAACGACAGGTATAATGTTGTTGCCTGAGTTGTGAGGTGTTTTGTTGAGCTAGAATCATATGATTAATATTTTAGTATGGATTATATGTGCTTGTTTTGAAACGAGTCCACTAGATGTTACTCTTTCTATGAAAACATGCTTGACATTTTCACTAGGCCAGCCCCCGTCAGAGGTATTGTTAACAAGCACACAACTAGACAATCAGCAATTGTGTCTGCTTTTATGTTAACAGAAGGACTTTGATAGGAACTTGGAAAGTTAAATGATGTTAATACTGGGAAAACTATGTGGAGGACCTAAACAATAAAAAAGCAGTACTAAAGGAGAAAGCACAAACTATTTGTAATTTCTACTATATGGTATTGCGGTCTCTCTCTTTCAGTATGTATGTTACTGATATGTGAGTAATTTACATATTGCAGCGGACCTTGAACTTTACATCAACATATGACAGTAGAAGGCGCTATGTGAAAAGTTCTTTATCGGCCGGATCGGAGTGGTGGAGGGTGGAAGCATCAAATGGAAACGATGCATTGGGAAGTGAAGATTCATCATCCCTCCTTGTCCAGCTTGGACCAATACTTTATATCCGTGATGCTAGTCTTCTTTTGCCGGTTCATTTTTCGAATCAGCACTTAATTTGGTATGGATATGATAGGAAGGTATGATAATCTCCATATTTTACTGATTCAAGCTACCTGTTATTGTATAGCAGTTGAATAATATTGTTTAACTTGCTTCTTTTGATGCAATTGTTAGTTTTTCACTTGCTTTATTCTTATATCTCTTATTATTCCTAGCGAACATTATATTGCTATAGCATACACACTTTCTATATCTTCTTGTATTTCTCAAATAGTGTATGCCTGTATGGAGATATTGCATATGGTTGAACGGTCAGACTTGATTATCACATAGTCCAGAACTAATGCTAGATGGTTGTGATGTATGGTGGAGCATTTAAGAGCTCTAAAAGAATGGAAAACTTAGGAAGTAGGATATTGACTAGGAGAAATACTGAACTTACAAGACCAACAAGTGTATAGTACATCTTCCCCTATATTTCTATGCTTAGCCCTTGTACAATATGATTTGAAAAATATTACTTGGAGCTGCTACTATTTTGTAATAGTTATTCTGAATTGATTGGATACATGAATTTCAAATATTTTGAATTGATATGAATATCTTTTCTGTTGGAATATTAGTCAAGTGAGTTGCTATTAATTTTTATAATTGGCAGACTGGGATGCATACTATCTGCCCTGCTTTGTGGTCGAAGAATAGGAGTTGGTCCCTGATGTCTCTTATTTGTCTCAATCCAGTCGCATGTGTAAGTTCTTCATAGCTTTGTATAAAATAAATTTTTCTATTTGTTGGCTGTTTCTCTCTGTAGATTATAGATTATATAGTTTGTGTTACCACATATGTGCAGTTAAGTTTGTTTATAGACTCAGCATACCCCTATACATAAGGCTGTAGGAATGTTTATAAAAACCGCTAAACTGCAATCCGGTCTGGATCGGTCTGGATCAATCCAAAGAAAGAAAACCTAGCCTAATCGTTGTCAATGTTTCAGTTTGGTTATTGTTAATAATGTATAATGTTGGTTAAATTGCAAACCTTAACCGGATATAATTAACACCCAATATTTTTATAATATATATGATTATTTAATTTATAATTAATCATGTAATACATATACATCTTAATTATTATAGGACTCAAAGTGTAATATATGTAACGTGTGATAAGTTGATGTATAAATTAAATATAATGTATTTATTATTGATATTTATAAATTTAAGATTACATTTATTTAAATTATAGTTATGTAATATTTAATAATTGTTTTTAGATAATATAAAAACAATAAATTGATTACGTAGTCTAAGCGGTGGTTCAGAGCTGAACCAAACTAGTCTGTTCCTACATGGATGAGTTTGGTTACAAATTTTATGAAATTTGTGATATTGGCTTGTTTCCAAAAAGTACAATAATCAAATCGATCCAATCTGTGAACACCCCTATAACGCTGCCACATCCCAGCTTAAACAGCTTGGGTGTTTCAAGTGACCAAGGCTACTACAATGGAGGAGTGTGCCTCAAATTGAAAGTGACCACCCAAAGCACCAAGGCTATGGAATGGAGGAGCTTACCTTTTTTGTTACCTTAAATTTGTTTGCCGGCTCTAGTATAGATGCAACCTAGCTTTACAATGCATGAATATGTTGTGGCCTGCTACTTCGGCTAATTGACAGGTATTTTGGTGGTAGTGTTTTAAGATGGTTCCTGACTTTCTTTCACTTTTCTTTTCCCATTGTCACAGCCGTTTATGGATTTGCAGCATCCTAATGGCCAACTTACATACACATCTGGTGAGGGATTATACACAAGTGCTTTTTTACCTTTCCGTGGAGGTGTGCTTCAAGCACAGGGTCGATATCCAGGAGAGATGAAGTTCAGCTACTCTCGCAAGGTAAACTGGAAGAATAAACACATGATTTTGTTAATTTTGAAATTTTTTGTTCTGGTTTATACTAGTTTATCAGGTCAAGTTCACAAGTTCAATTATATTTTCAAGTAAAATTTTTAATATTATAAACTACCTATGTAAACAGGACAAATGGGGCACACGTATCACACCAACAGTGCAATGGCCTGATAGATCATTTACATTAGGTCTTAATCAAGCTTTATCTTGGAAGCGATCAGGTCTTATGGTTAGACCATCTGTCCAAGTCAGGTGAAGTCCTTTTCAAGCTTAGATGTATAACTTTGTTATTCCTTTACATCAACTTAGAGAAGCATGCTTATTTTATTGAATGATATGTTGAAGGATAGCAATCCGGGTTCTCTATGTATGAAATTTGATTCTAGTGTAGAATACTAATAATACATAACATGCACAAACAATTAACACATACAATTTAGGCAAAAATTTTGATTTTTAAATTTGGTTCTACTGTAGAACCACGTTGGACAAATATGGTTCTACAGTAGAATCAGTTTGGATATTATGATTATTTTTTAACGTTTTTTGGGAGGAAAAATGACGAAACTTTATTTTTTGATTTACTAATTATTTATTTGATGAATATTAAGATTGACACGTGTATTTTGTGTGTATATATAAGTGTTCACTACCAAACTCTGTATAAGTTGGTTCTCCATGGAGTGACTATATATATATGTAGAGAGAGAGTTTAATTACCCTATTTTCCTTCCTTAATTTAGTTGTTCCTTGTGCCAATCAGTTTAAACCCGACTTTTGGTGGAAGCAATCCTGGTCTCCGAGCGGAAGTTGTACATTCTGCTAGGGAAGAACTTAGTCTTATCTGTGGATGTGCCTTAACAACACGTCCTTCTGCATATGCATCAGTATCTGTAAGTATTCAATGTCAGTAAATAGCCTTAATGTGTGTGTTTATTCAGATGTGTCAGATATTTGTATGTATTTTAAAGCACTGAATTTCTACTTGCTAATATGTTCTAAAAAGAGAATTGGGTAGGGGACACAAATGTGAATCACCTGAGCACCTGATTTTGATATTTCATGATGCAGTTGATTCCATCAATAATTAGGCAAATCACCTTAAAACACTTCATGCTTTTTCATTTGATCTTCTCAGCCTATACAGCTGACTCGCTTGTTTCACTGCTACCAATATATGTGCATACTATAGTTCTCAATTCTCATAGCATGTCATTTTTGTTTTTCATGTAGCTCGGCAGGTCCAAGTGGAATGGAAATGTTGGGTCATCGGGTATAGTTGTGAGAGCTGAAACTCCTCTTGGCAGTGTTGGACGACCATCGTTTTCTATTCAGCTAAATAGTGCTCTAGAATTTTGATGTTGTGGACCGCAATGTTCAACAACTAAGCATGTTCAACAACTAACCACAAGTACATTATAACAAAAGTCAGTAGTTACTGTATATTCCATCCCGGCATAAATGAAGTTTTTTTTTCCCTTTGTAAATTGTTAGTCAGTCTCGTTAATAGTATAACTAGTTCATCTTGTACATTGTATACTGTCCATCCTTGTTATTACATAATGCAATATGTCCTTTTAGTTGCATTTAGAGATCTAGTCTAAAATAACATCATACAGATCAGTGACAAGTCTACTAGTATCTTTACTTGGCATAGAAACAGAGGAATCATCCCATGGCCAGTCCATTGATGACACGCTCCTTGCTCCCAGGCTCTTGCCAGAGAACATAGAAGATCGTGTTTGGCTGGCTAGTGTGATATTCTCGAAGCCTTTAAACTCCGTGTAGTCGCAAGTTGTGTTGCTTGCGACAACGGGTGCTTCAACTTTCCTTTTCCCCTGAAGCATACTTACAACGGCGGACATGCATGGCCTGAGGGAAGGTGATGGGCTAGTGCATAGTAGAGCTATGTTAATCACACTTGTTGCCTCTTGTTTGGAGTAGTTTGTGCCAAGTATCGGGTCGACAATTTCGAGAAGATTTCCCTGCTCTTGAAGGACGTAAGCCTTCAAAACATTTGAGAAGGAATTGGTTAAAGACTATATTGAACACTTTGATCCCAGAGTTCTTAACCATATCTCTAGGATCAGTGTTGTAAGTTACTAAAATTGACACCAAGTTGTGTGAGCGAGTTTAACAGAAATATAGCAAAACACTGGGCAAAACGGAGTCAGCCAAGCACAGTCTTACCCGATCAAGAAGGGACACGAACTCTTCTTCTAATATGTAATCTGTGTTGCTTCTCCCGCTAACAGTCTCTAATGCAACGATGCCAAAGCTGTACACATCTGCTTTAGCAGTCAAGTGGCCCAGCATTGCATATTCTGGAGCCATATACCCTCTAGCAAGGAGAATTTCAAAAAAATTACTCAAAACACCCAGATTGGGGAGAAGTGTTCATCAATGATTCTGACTTAAATGGATGAGCACAAAATTTGGAGATATCAGCTTTGTACTGGTTTAAATTCATAATATGGAAATGGTTAGAAAAACTATATAACCAACATAATTTTCCGCTGAAACTTTGAAGAGATAAGAGGAGAAACATCGAAAATATTAAGCATGAAAACTCACAATGTTCCAGCAACTCGTGTGCTGATATGAGTGTTCTCTTCTTCATCGAGCTTTGCCAAACCAAAGTCTGATATCTTTGCATTTAGATCTCTATCAAGCAGTACATTGGTAGCCTTTATGTCTCTATGAACAATCTTCAACCTTGATTCCTCGTGAAGATAAGCTAAGCTTCTTGCTATGCCCAATAAAATCTTCTTTCTTGTCGTCCAAACAAGGTTTAGTTGTCTGTCACGTCCTATAAGATGAAAGATAGATAGATTGAGAGATAGTTAAATGAATTGTGTGTGTGTGTGTGTGTGTGTGAGAGAGAGAGAGAGAGAGTGTGTGTGTGTGTGTGTTACATAGATGTCCTAACGACAATTTTTGCAATTTGTAACTTACCATAAAGGGCTTGAGCAAGACTGTTGTTTTCCAAGTACTCGTATATTAGCAACAACTGGTTTCCTTCGATGCAACATCCATGAAGCTTTACAAGATTTGGATGTTGTAAAGCAGATATCAAGCCTATCTCATTGAGAAATTCACGGTTTCCCTGCTTTGATTTGGAGGACAGCTGCTTAACAGCAATTTCTTGACCATCTGGTAGAATGCCCTGTAAGCAAAGCAGTTAATGTAACAATTATAAAGATAAACCTGAACATCCCCAACATTGTAAGCTAGTGGATAATGGATATCCCTCACCCTCTGTAAGAAGAGGGGTTGAGGATTCGACTGGCAGTGAAGACAAATGTATGCATGGATAATTAAATTTCTTTGCAGTTAAAATTAACCAGAGGGAGGGAGGGAGGGAGAGGTGGGAGAGAGAGAAAGAGTTCAAATTTAAAGCCATTTACCTTGTAAACTGGTCCAAATCCTCCCTCGCCAACCTTATTTGCATGGTTAAAGTTACCAGTTGCAGCTTTGATTTGCCTTAAACTGAAGTAACCTGTCTTTTGTTCTATTGCTCCTCGCAATTCTAGACATAGATAAAAATTAGAAACTGCCAAGACTGTACATGAGAGAGTAAACAGAAATACTTTTTACAAGATCACAATATATGTATATGAAAATAACTGTTTGATTATTGTTCAACCGCAGTATCCTTATATATTCAATTTAGAGCTATGTAGCACAGTTTGTAGCATGCACATGTTCATCTGCAGCATTTTATATGAACAAAGCAAATTTCCATTGTGAAGAGAACTCGCAAAAGTATGGTTCTTTTGTTACATCATAATTTTATCATGCACCTGAAGTCCTGCTCCAACAGTCAAATTCCAGCTATATTCTATCACATTTTCATTATATCAACTTTCATTTATAATATAACCACCCTACGTCCTACATCCGGTAAGTCGATAACTACTGAAACACAATGCTATCTTACATTCAATACATATTTTCTTAAAACAAGCTATGAGATTGAAACTACATACACGCTTAATATCATGATAAGATTACCTACCTTTATCTTCAACATATTTTCCCCCTAGGAAACCTTTCATCCAGAAGATATATAACATCAAGGCAAGACTCACAATTGAAGCAACTAAAATGCCAGCAATCATTGGAATTGATAGTCCCCGGACTTCCCTCTTTTTGATAACAAAGTCTATTAAGATGAAGCAATATAAGTTACACACTAGGTGGTAAATACATAGGTGGAAAGCCTAGAATCAAACATTAACTTACTTGGCGTTACAGAAATTGCTGAGATTAAAGGTCCGTATACACCTCTATCAGGAACGGCAGTAGTCCCCTTCCCTGACCAGTGCAGGTGAATCTCCAGAGTGCTACTATTAACAGTTACATCCTTCTCCAAGGTGATACCTTTTCCAATTCCTCCAGCTTTCTCTGCAATGTTAAAATCTTTCCAAACAATATTTCCCTGCTTGGAAAATAAGAACTCAAACTTGGGAAGAAGATTATATTAGCCTTATTTATATGGCACACATACCAAATTAATAGAATTCTAAAATTCTAATTCCAAGGTCCAGTTGATCTGTACTAGTATACCTAACCTCTTACTCACCTGAATAGATACATCAAAAATACGCCTTCCAATGCTTCCATATGTCTCATCATCAGAAAACTGTATTTCGGCAAAATGGAGGCGAACTTTATAACTGCCCTTTTGCAAGCAAAGTCCATAGTACTTGAGTGAAGAAGGGGAAAGGCGGGCTGTCTGATAGTATTCATCTCCGGTCACATTGGCCTTTCTGGCCACAAAATTGGATTTGTCATTAGATATGAAAACACCTGTGCTGCTATAAGCCCATCGATCAGTTGAATAAAAGTATGATGCTCCTTCTGTAACCAAATCTTGCACATACTCATTCCCCCCTGATTTTATTTGGGGTCCACCACAATTAACAAATAGAGAATGATCTGCATATTCAGCAGATACTGCTATTATTCTTTGTAGTTGACAGATAACTTATAAAAGTTATTTCCCCACCATAATGTTCGAATATATATATAGTTACATACATTGGATTGTTCGGGGACAAGGGAGATCTTTTTTCAAGCACCAGGGAGTTCTAGAATCGATTAGAAAATATATATTAGTTGGGCTACTGATTGTGATGCTTGCCACCGCAAAGTAATACATGTCAACCTAATCGGATTTCTTACAGATTGCTGGTTGAATATGAATGGCTAGAAACCAAATTCCTGCAAAAGATGAAATGGCCTGTAAGTTATATGCTCATGAGCTAAGTCAATAAACATAACATCAATGGCTTACACTCTGGATGCCTGGCATCGGTATAGAGATGTTGACTGCGTAAAATTATTGTAAGATACATCACTGCAATGAATGTTGACAGGTTATTAATAATCAAGAATACAGTGCTGCATCCATATTTACAACAAACAGTAAAATAATCAAAAAAAAATGATGGTAAATGAAAGCAAAGCTAGAATGTGTGCTGACAAATTTTTGTTGCTGTCAGAAATCCATCTTGGTATCACTCCGCTTAGCAAGTTACTATTCAAGTACCTAAATCCAAACATGCTTGTCACAAATTAAGGGCATTGTATACAGTGCTTTAAAGTAAAACAAACAAGTTAAAAAACAAACAGTGATCAATTTAATGAATCAGTGGTATAGATGAATTAACACAGTACACAAGTATATACAGCTACGTACAAAAAGTTCAGGCTAGACTTCAAAGGCTGAATGGAATCTGGGATTCGCCCAGACAGCCTATTAAAGCTCAAATCCCTGCAATGAAAACAATTTGACATAAAAAAAGGTATCAATATTCACAGAACATGATCAAAAAGTAAATAGTAAATATTAGGACATGAATGCTGATTTAGGAAACTTTAGAATGCCCACAGAACTGAATAGAAAAAAAAAATGAAATCGACCAAAATTTTAATAAAGCAATAGTTTAAGATATTGTTTACAAGGTATATAAACTTCTCATCTCTGCAATGTATGGCGGAATTGAATCTTCAATTAAGCAATTTCTCAGTATCCTACATGACGAAAATTAGAAAATAGTTCGTTATGTCAGCAGAAGAATTAATTAAAGACATACTGCATTTGAAGACATAATAAACACCCAGGGTATCACTCACAAGTATGTCATATTAGTCATATCACGTAGATTGGGGAAGCTTGAAACATATCCATTCAAATCAGATATCCTACTGCAGAAAAGGATCACAGTATATGACTTCATGTGTATAGAATCTCAGATGTATTCACTTACAGTGATCCAGATTACACTTACAACTCTATTAGATTTTTCAAAAGTGAGATACTAGAAGGAATAGGACCTTCCATAGACGTTCCTTGCAGATTCCTAACAAAAAATAAAATGAACCTCATCAAAATGGTTACAGATATATGTGGCTTACTGCGTTAGACCTTACGATCCATATGGACAAACTTATATATAGTAAATACTACAAAAGAAAAATCATAGAACACTTACAAGATTTTTATGTTAGTCCAGTTTCCAATAAAATCGGGTATCTTTCCAGACAGTCTGCTCCCATCTATCCTACTGTAACCAATGATACTTTTCAGACATCGCTAAACATATATTTGCAGTAAACAGAATTAACATGGCTTACAAGTCTTTTAGATTCTTTAGGGTACCATATGACTCTGGTATCGTTCCAATAAAGTTGTTAGAAGAAAGAAGGCTGCATATAAGTGAGTATGGTAAGACAAGATTGGATAATATCATAGTCCATAGATGTTCCTAAAAATGAAGAGGCATGTTTACATTGATAAAATAATAAAGAGAATAGAAACAAAAAAATTGTAAATTGCAATACCGATTGCTGAAGGCGGTCTTGCATAGAGGTTTAGTCTAGATCAATGAGTTTGGTTCGACACGAATTTGTAGTGTTAACTAAATACCTTGTAGCATTCACTTATACAGTAATCCTATCATTTCTCTTATTTAGACGTTATTTCCTTATGTAACACAATTTCCTAAGTATCTAACGTCTATCATATCGCAAATCTAAAATGTTAAAATTTTAAATGTGAGTCTCTATTTAGGAGCTTTTTTCTGTATTTTAGGATTATTCTTGATAAGTAATCACTTTTCAAGTAGTAATCTTTCCTAGGAATATAAACGAGACCTCTTAACAATGTTGGTGCTAACTAGTGGGATAGTATTGCAGATTACATTTCAGGTAAGTGCAACTGTCTCCTAAAGTTTCCAACTGATAAATTATTAAAACTTCAAATTGAAACATCAAATCAGAAAAGAGAGCATCTGTCACACAGGCATATGAGCAGACTTACTAGGATACTTTTTTTTGCCTAGCAGTAGACCAAAATGTATAAGTAAAAAGGAAATAAGATTCAGTGGATTTTAAGAAAACAAAGGAAAAAACTCCATAACAAAGATTAGAGGTATCTTACAGTCTCCTTAAACTCCCCAGATTTCCAAGCTCTGGAGGAAGGGGTCCTCCTAATTGATTATCTTCCAAGATCCTGGAGTTAATTGCTTCAATTTAAGTCGATGAAGTTTCAGCCAACACAATACAGTAATATGGAAATATAATTATTTCTCTACTCACAACTCTTCAAGCATATCGATATTAGCTATTTCTCGGGGAATCGAACCACTGATACGGTTATCCAGAAGGTTTCTGCAGTATATAACTTTTAAGTCACAAACATTTCTATACAATTAAATAGTAGAAGTGTCATGTTTTCAAACTTATGGTATGAAGACACTGAATCAACTATGATTACAAAAAGGTCCACAAATGACACATATACATGAAAGCACTTACAGAGTTTTGAGAGGAAGCTGTCCAAAAGCAACGGGAATTGTTCCATTTATATAGTTTTGAACCAGGTCCCTGTCAGCGTAGCAATTTAAAAAACAATTAAAACAAACCTGCCAGTATACTTTTATGTTTAAATGCTCTGGGTAAAGTTTAATGGAAAATAGCAATTATCCCCTCCGGATGATGGATCAATGATAAATTTCAAACATTCTACTATAACCTGCCAAAATTAACCGGAGTATACTGTTAAGTGACCAATTCTCCTAAAACCTCAAGGTGTTAGGAGGAGGGCTTACCAGGATCATATTCTAACATTCCCCCTCACTCGAAAGCCCATTTATGGGTCGAGAGTGGATCACGGGCGCCCATCTTTTTGGGGCATAACTTGCCTTCGTGTCCTTAATAAATTCTGACCTTTCCAGGATCTTATATCCTAACATATACATGTAACACCCCAGCCTCACATCGACTAGAGTAAGGACTTCTGGGGGCTTGTGAATTACCTGAATTTTTGCATTTGGGCCAACTGCAGATTCTTTTCTCTTCTTTACTTTTTTTTTTTTTTGGGGGGGGGGGGGGGGGGGGGGGGGGGTGATATGCAATTTATGCCTCCCCCAGGGTAGCTGAACATGTATATATGAAGCTGTATATACAAGACAAAAGTTCTAATAATACACAAGAACATAGACTACATCTACGTCAAGAAATTGACAAGTAGTTCTGGAAACCAAAATATTATATAGCTGATATCAGAAAAAAAAAGAAGGGAAAGTCCAACCAGGCTTCTTCACATTTAAAAACTGCTGAAATATATTATTTCTTACAATTCCTGCAGAAAGGCAAGTTTTGAAAAGTCGGAAGGTAGCTCTCCTGTCAAGTTCAGGCGCTTCAAATGGCTGCAATATGAATGGAGAAAATCCAAGGACAGACATTTCGACACTAATTAAAAACTTTTTTAGAGTAGAACGGTACACGTATGACAAGATAATCAAGCTAAAGAAAAAGTTTAAGTTGCAATAAGAAGAACAAACATATGGGTGACATGGCAAACCGAATGGTTACTGAATGTACAATCGCAAGTCACATTGCTAAGTGGCTGAGGAATGTCAAACAGTACACTCAGTCCTCCACCCCCACTACAAGAACTCCTTTTAACGTCCCAATGCTTAATATTTAGCTTCACTGCTATTGCCCTGAGTGTTTGTACTGTAATCACAGAATAAACAGTTGTTTAAGATTGATTAAATGCTATAAAACTAGTTTGTCCTAGATCAAGTAAACGAATTTAGATTAAATCCCGATAAACACTAACATATAAACATTTTATCAATATCATGTTCCCTTCAAGGTTCAGCAATCCTAACAGTACAACTCGAGTTTTTCTTGCCTATGCTAATTTACTTAATAAGAGTTCATTGATATCAACTCCAAATATAACTAATCTAATTCATATAAATAAAATACTGCATTCTCTTCAATTTGAAGTCTTGAGTTTACTAAACTCTGTTTAAGTTTAATCAGTTTTAATCTTTTAAATTGTGCAGTTGTATAAGGTGCATTGGCAGTTACATAAGCTATCAAAGATAATGATCATATATTGTTAGAAATGTAAAACTAAATCTGGAAAAACTCCATTAAAGCTCTGTAAAATGTTCTGTACATCTCTTTCTGATAACTCTTCTATTCTACTTGAGAAACAAGCTATGCCTACTCTGTATATATACAAACGAGTGTGTAACAAACTGTAACAAACTACCACTACTCTTGCTGAGCTGGATTACAGCTGTCTACTTTATTTTCCCGCTCTGTTGCTTGATGAGTCTTAGTGCTTATATATTTAACATATATAATAGGAGTATATGCAAGTGTTGACCTAGAAATCAGTGAACAGCTCACTGTACAACCCATCCGTACTACGAGAGTTAAGTGCGGCGCCACGAAAATAAAATATGGTCCTGATTAAGAGTAAATGGGAATTTACGCTGACCAAAAATTTACATATCCAACTTGCTTTATACATAATTTTTATATACTTCACAACACATGCATGTATCTGTATGGATCATGGATGATTTTAACATCTTCCTTCAATCAGAATATGAGTGTAAACAAGCTGAACCGAGAATTATCAGTCTCAAGTTTAAGATCGAGTAAATTGTTTGTCCGGGAGCTAGATCGATCTTGATTGAGTCATAATATTCAAGCTCGAAGCTTGGTTCAACATGTTCGATCAGAGCTTAAAAACTCCAACCGAAACTAATTAAGTTTAGGCAAAAACTCAAATGTGATAAACTCAAATAAATAAAAGATTGATTAGGCGTCCCATAATATCTAAAGCCCTAAGTTTAATTTTTTGCTTGGTAAAGAGTGATATACTGAAAATGGAAAATGTGCAGATCTGGATATTCTAGGAGAAAGCAACTTCAGATAGAATTCTTGAATCATCACTCATACCAATCATAGAGGAGCGTCCCACATATATGGAGAGCATCACTACGTGGAATATTCTAACAAACAACCATAACAAAATGACAAAAAACAGGAAAGGAAATTACAGACAAGTCCTAACAGAAATGTCTAGAAGAGCAGAGTGGTCCCAAGAAGCCAATTGTCAAAAAGAGAGATATAATGAGCAGAATTCCCGTTAACACTCCCCCTCAAGCGGAGCTGGAAGCTCCAAGCTTGTCCAAAAGCAAGTAGTGTTGTTTGACTGACAAAGGCTTGGTCAATATGTCTGCCACCTGCAATTGAGTCGGAACATGAGTAGTCTTGATTTCACCAGCTTTAATTTTGTCCCGAACGAAATGACAATCTATTTCCACGTGCTTCGTTCGTTCATGCATCACCGGATTGGCTGCAATGGAGAGAGCGGCCATGTTGTCACAGTGAAGAAGAGCAGGAGGCAGTGATTTCATGCCCATATCCCTGAGAAGAGAGGTCAACCATGTTATTTCACAAGCTGTCATCGCCATGGAGCGATACTCCGCCTCTGCAGTAGAACGAGCAACGACGTTCTGTTTCTTCGTTTTCCAGCTTACAGGAGATGTTCCCAAGAGAAGGCAAAAGCCAGATGTAGAGCGACGTGTCACAGGACAATTAGCCCAATCGCTATCCGAGTAAGCATGTATGGCCATATCTGAGGAAGATGTGAGCAGAATTCCCTGTGAAGGGTTACCAACAAGATATCGAAGTAGGCGCTTTGCTGCTTGCATATGAGAGCTCGTTGGTTGATGCATGAATTGGCTGAGAATATGAACAGCAAATGTAATATCTGGACGAGTCACCGTCAAATAGATCAACCTGCCAACCAATCGTTGGTAAGGATGTGGATCAACAATGGGACTACCAGTTGTTGGTGTCAGTTTTAGATGGCTGTCCATAGGCAGTTTCAAAGGTGTGACACCCTCCATTCCAAACTCGCGAAGCAGATCAAGTGTATACTTCTTTTGAGACACGAAAAACCCCAGGGAAGAACGAGACACCTCCAGTCCCAAGAAGTAATTTACAGGACCTAGATCCTTCATGTGGAACTGCTTACTCAACATAACCTTCAAATGACTGATTTCATCAGCAGAGTTCCCAGCAATCAATAAATCGTCGACATAGACTAGTACCAAAGTGATGAAATCACCTGAGCATTTTGTGAAGAGACTATAATCAGTACGAGATTGCACGAAACCCAGTTGTACAATCGTTTCTGAAAGTTTGCGAAACCACTGTCGAGGGGCTTGCCTAAGCCCATAAAGAGATTTCAACAGCTTGCAAACGAGATTCAAAATAAAGGAATTGGCAGAGAAATCAGCAGAAATCCTCGAACCCCAGCCAGTATATCCTTGAGGCATCTTCATGTAAATAGTTTCTTCCAAGTCACCATGAAGAAAGGCGTTGGAGACGTCCATTTGAACAGTCATCCAACCCTGCGTTGCAGCAACAGCCAATAATGTGCGCACCGTGGTTAACTTCGCCACAGGTGCAAATGTTTCAGCATAGTCGATGCCGTAAGTTTGTTTACACCCAAGCACAACCAATCTCGCCTTATGACGTTCAACAGAGCCATCAGGCTTGTGCTTGGTTTTAAAAATCCATTGGCAACCAATGGATTTTTTCCCGGCTGGAAGAGACGTCACGACCCATGTCTTATTTTCTTCCAAGGCATCCAGCTCGTTGTTCATGGCATTTATCCACTCTGGATGTTGCACGGCCTGTTTGAAGTTAGCTGGATCCTTAGTAGATGTCACTGTTGCAGAGAAGCAGTGAAAATTATTTGCAAGTGGAAGGTCTACCACTTCTGCAACGTTTGGAAAAGACTGCAGAGTATTCACATAGCTGCTCATCCAAGCTGGTTTTTTAGTTGGTCGAGTTGAGTGTCTGACAGGGGGTTGTTGAGACTCTGAAGTGTCACCTTCATCTGGATCTGGGACAATCAGGTCATCGTCAACAAAAGGTTGAGGATTCAGGTTTGTCAGCGGAACTGGTGTGGGTTGAATGTAGCTTTCAGAACCAGCCTTAGTTAAAGGAAAGACAGTTTCATGGAAGATCACATCTCGAGACACGAACAGCTGCATATTAGTGAGATTTAACAATTTGTAGGCCTTCTGCAAGAACGGATAACCAACAAAAGCACATGGCACCCCCCTGGCACCAAATTTATCACCAGAATTCGAGAGATCAGCTGCAAACGCAAGACAACCAAAGGTTTTCATGACAGTGTAGTCCACAGGCTCTTCAAACAGCTTTTCATATGGAGTCAAATTGTTCAGTAAAGGGGTTGGCAGCCTATTTATAATATAGACTGCTGACATAACACATTCACCCCACAGATACAGAGGCAAATTGGCTTGAAAACGCAAGCAACGCGCCATTTCTAACACATACCTGTGTCTTCGCTCTACACGAGCATTTTGTTGTGGCCTTTCAACACACGATTTCTGGTGCAATATACCTTTCTGTGCATAGAATTGTCTGCAGCCAGCATCAGCAAACTCCGGAGCATTATCAGAGCGAATGGTCTGAATATTTGCCTTGAAATGCACTTCCACATATTCATAAAAGGCCTTGATTGTCGAACAGTAATCTGACTTAAATTGCATCAAATAAATCCAGGTCACTCGCGTGTGATCATCCACCAAAGTCAAAAAATACTTGTAATTGCCCCTAGTAGCCACCTTGTACGGACCCCATGTGTCGATATGCACCAATGCAAATTTCTTAGCAGCATGTGACTTACTGAGTTCAAAGGGCAGCTTTACAAACTTGGACATTGGACAAGTCACACAGATTTTGTCAGTAGGTGCAACTTGTGATTTCAAGAATGGAATCGTCTTTAGTTTTGCTAAGGGCGCGTGACCCAACCTGCAGTGCCACAGAGCAAAATCAGGTTGCACTGTCTTTGAGGAGGCATTGACTTCAGCAACACAAGCTTTGTATAACGCATCTTTCATGTAATAAAGCCCATTTTTCAAGGTGCCCACTGCTACCGTCTGTTGTGTATTATTACGAACCACACTGCAGCCTTCAGGATGAAAAGTAACCACACAATTGTTGTCTTGTGACAACTTGTGAATGGAGATCAAATTATGTTTGAACAAAGGCACATAAAGCACCTTACGAAGAAGCAGACCATTTTTCAAACGAATGTCGCCAACATGGGTTATTTTGCAGGAAGCACCGGTTGGAAGTTTAATGATCAGCTCAGGAGGTGCCAACTGAACATTCAGCAAATTGTCGAGAGTGGACGTCATATGATCACTCGCTCCTGAATCAACAATCCAGTCACCACTCTCAACAGTTGACATATTACAAGTCACCATGCCCGAAAAACAGTTGTCAAAATCTTCTTCAGCAGGTGAAGTTTGAGAAATCTGAGCACTAGAACTTTGAGGCAGCAATTTAAGTAGATGTTGGAGCTGTTGCGGAGTGAACATCACTTCTTCTTGTCCAGGACCAACAGTTTGAACAACGTTATTGGCCTGTCTAGGGCGATTATTGTTGGAATTTTGGGGCCATTTTGGAGCTGGAGCAGAATTCCCTTGGTTAGGTTTATACTTCCTATGCCACCTAGGATATCCAAGCACAGTCCAGCATCTCTCAGTGCTGTGGTTTTTGTTTCCACAAGCAGTACAAGCAGGCCCTTTATACTCATTCTGGGCACGACCATACATGGCAGTCACATCATTTTCAGCAACAGTAAAGAGGTCTTTTTGTGATTCCTCTTGTTGCAGAGTAGCATAAGCAGATTCAACAGTAGGCAAGGGGTGTTGCATCAACAGTTGAGTTCTAATAGAGGAATAAGTATCATCTAGGCCATTTAAAAATTGGAACAGTCTAGACTCAGCTTTATGAGTAGCTATAGCATTCATAAACACTGTCACATCAGCTGCTACAGTGGTAACAACAGGCATAGTATTCATTGACTCGATTTCTTCCCACAAACTACTAATAGCAGTGAAATAGTCATTCATCTTCATTTTATTTTGTCTCAAGCCAAACAAATCTTTGTTAAGTTTATACTTACGAGAGCCATTACTTAGCATAAAGCGCTTCTCAAGTTGAAACCAGATCTCACTAGCAGTGTTGACAAATAGTATAGATTGACGAATACTATCGGAAACATTATTGTGGAGTCAAGATATTACCATATCGTTGCATGTATCCCATTGAGTAGCTTGAATCTCATCATCAGTGTTCTTGATCACAGTACCAGTGAGAAAACCAAGCTTTCGCTTAGCGGATATCTGTAGTTCAAAAGAACGCTTCCAGGAACGAAAATCTCCAGCCCCTTGAAGTTTGGCAACACTGATTGAAAGCGGACCATCAGATGGGTGCAAGAAGAGCGGATTTTGCATATCCGCAAAAGTAAATCTTCCATTACTTGCCATGTTTAATCAATGACAGTGGAGAGTGTTTTATCTCAGATCTGTAAAAACAAAGCAGAGCTTTATAAATTAGCCGAGCTATGAAGAAATGAGAAGATGAGTGTGTGAAGAAGGCTGTAGTCTAGTTGTATCTCAAAGAATATTGTCCAGAAACTTACACGGAATGGCTCTGATACCATAAAGAGTGATATACTGAAAATGGAAAATGTGCAGATCTGGATATTCTAGGAGAAAGCAACTTCAGATAGAATTCTTGAATCATCACTCATACCAATCATAGAGGAGCGTCCCACATATATGGAGAGCATCACTACGTGGAATATTCTAACAAACAACCATAACAAAATGACAAAAAACAGGAAAGGAAATTACAGACAAGTCCTAACAGAAATGTCTAGAAGAGCAGAGTGGTCCCAAGAAGCCAATTGTCAAAAAGAGAGATATAATGAGCAGAATTCCCGTTAACACTTGGTCTCAGGATCGGCATTGCTCAACCCAACAACTAGCTCGAGTTCGAGCCCTGCATGATTATTTTCGAGCTAAATTCAAATATTTTACGAGCTAGAATCAAATAACTCAACATTTGTTAGAAGTAATTTACACCCCTATAACAGATGTAACAATCATTTTATTAAAGATGGAGAAAGAATCAAAGAGATTATAAATGAGGAATAGGAATTTACTAACTAACCTTCTTGAGGAGGCAAAAGCTTGGCAAGACATCCCAAGTGATGCATGAAAAAGAGGCTAAAAAGAAGATAGAGATTTATCATGTAGTGATGCAAAAATAATGATCGGGTGCAAAGATGCTGCTGCCCCATTAACTTAACTTACAACTTATTCAGATATGTAGAGTTTATGTGTGTTAAGGATGCAGTGTGTTATGTGTATGTGTTCAAAAGCAAGCATCAGAGACTCTGCCGCAGGAAAAGAGAAAATGAAAAGGAATGATCAGTGACTGGTGTGTCAATTACACATGCCTAACTTATTGTTTTATACTCATTTTGGTTTTCCATAATGTACTCATCAGTTAATATTATAGTAAAATTTTATTATTTTTTATATTTTTTTCTGAATGACTAAATTATATATATCTAATTTTATTAAAAAGAAAAAAGAAAATGTTACATAATTTTGATATTATCCCGATATCATCCAACAGCTATAAACTCCATAAATCAGTAAGCTAACAGTAAGTTAACCGTACTCTCCCAGCATGCATGTGTATAGTATTTTCAGATTTATTGATTGTAATCAATATAGTTTTGAACAAAATTATATAAATAATTATATTGATATATCTATAAAATTGGATAATCAATATAAAATTATATAGTAAAAGATAATTTGGGTCCTAAGATTGAATCTTATAAATAAGTTACGACATATTTTCTTTAGAAAACAAAGGGTGACATTCTAGATTGCAAGTAGGTATTATAATAATTATTAAAAAAATTCAATAGATTAAGATGTTAGTAACATGATTATGAGTATAACTTAATCTGCTAGAAATATTATAGTTCTGACTTTCATTCTGCTAATGAATTAAACAAAAAAAATAACTAATCCAAGCTACTAGGAGGAATTGCCAAAATTTAAAATTTCGTTTCAAAAAATTAATTGCCTATTATAGAACTTGATTTTTTGTTATACCTGATCTAAATTTGTTGTTGATCTTTGTTCTATTATTTACAAAATAAAATTTAACTGATTTCAAATTATAATATAAATTAACTTTTAAGTTAGGTTTCATAATTATTTTTATTACTTTTTATGTAAGGATGTTCTATAAAAATAATAACCACCTTATTCATATATTTATATTGGTGTTCTAAAATTTGATTATCAATTGTGGCTAATCCCTGTTGGAACAGATCTGGTGATATTTGGGAACAAAGTTTCTTGATAATTTCGATCAAAAAATGAAATGGCGAAAAAACGGTCAATTATCACAAATACATATCAATTATCTAAATTATAGATATTTATATCATTTTAAAAAAATAAAAATAGATAGTTATATAAAGGTGACTTAGAGCCGACAAGCTCATTTTGTACTAGTGTTGTGTAAAATGCTAACTACACTTGCGGAATGACCTAAAAAAAGACATTATTCTGTTAATGTCATTTGTGGGTATTATTTATGTGATATATATAAATTTTTCATTTATAATATTATTTGTTGTTTTTAGAACCTTCGTTGACCTTGCTCTGCTTCTCGCATTCTATAACTCGACGTATTATCACTGCTCGAATTTTGATATCAAAATTTTCAGAAGTGAGTTGTCGCCTGATACCACAATTTAAGTACTACCAACTTGTAATGAATTGAATATGTGGGCTTATTCAGATCTTAGCAATTAGAGTATCTTCTTAAAAGTTTTTTTTATTCAGATTATAATCTTTATTTGGATCTAATTATATCTTGGACTGCCTGTCAAAAAAATAAATAAATTATATCTTGGACTGAACTGTTATGAAATGAAAGCCCACGACATCAGATTGACTTGACCTTCTTTTTTTTAATAAGTAAACTCCCAGGTCATCGATCCAGTTTCTCAGTACTGCCTATTTTTCTTTGGAAGCATGGTAAACAAAATAGGAACCTAAAATTCATCTTTGTAACATAAAATATCCATATCCTTCACTCTCGTTCACAATTCCTGATTACCATTCTTACTTACAATCCAAATGCTTTATTTGTCTTTTAATATTCGGTAAGCAGAAGCTCGAATGCCATTTTAATTTTTAAAAGAGAAATATTGGAAATATGTTTGTGTTTTCTATAAATATTTAACAAACAATTAACATTCCACACAAATTTATATATTCATGTGTTACTAATATAGGATTCTGCATCTGCAGCATGCAGTTTATACCTCAGTATTCAGATGCAATTGACATTATTACAATAAATATGTTTATCCATAGGCATCTACTCCAAATTAACATCATACAGATCTTTAACAGTTTTGCCAGTATCCTTACTTGGTATAGAAATTGTGGAATCAAACCAGGGTGCATCCATTGATGACCCGGTCCTTGCTCCCAGGCTCTCCTGTGAGAATGTAGATGATTGTGTTTGGCTCTCTGTTGTGATCTTTTCGAAGCCTTTAGATATCATGTTGTTATTTGTTGTGGTGCGTTTGATATTGGGCGGTTCGACTTTCCTTTTCCCTTCAAGCATACTTACAACCGCAGACATGGCTGGCCTCAGAGAGGCTGATTGACTTGAGCATAATAAAGCTATGTTTAATGTACTTATCACCTCTTGTTTGGAGTAATTTGTTCCAAGAATCGGGTCTACGATTTCCAAAAGACTTCCTTGCTCTTGAAGGACATAGGCCTTCAAAATATTTACCATCAATAGAATGAATATATAACAATTCAATATAATCTAGTTTAAAGCAACTTAGCAGACATGTCACATATATAAACACAGTTTCTCTGCAACTTCCCCTTTCCAAAGTCTGTTTTCTTGTAGTTTAGTGTCCAAGCACTGAGCACATGCTTAAAATAAAATGAAATATGTAAAGATCTATAGCACGGGTTGAGGGAAGTGCTGTATCACATATATAACTAGTTTAGCCGTCTGGTTTATGAGTGTAGCCGGGGCTGACCTATAAAACACAGGTTGGATTTAGTATTTTAATACTAGCAGGAATTTGGAAACTGGTTTTAAAAAAACGCTCTGGTAGAATTATAGTACAAATTTATCCCTGGGTCATTTGAAATTCTGCTTCCGCCACTGTTTAGGGTACAACACAAATGCACCTTTAAAATCCAAGGAATCTTTTTAAACACTGATAATTCGTACTCTTATCTTTGGCTGTGACTCTGAACCTGTCCTACATATCTGGGGTCTGTTTAAAGAACAGTTTGCTTACAGCTCAATTGTGTTCTTTCGGCTGAGGTTTATCAAGGCAACAGGAATATTATGCCATGATATTGCAAGCAACGGCATATGCCTGATTTGTGTGTGCGACATAAAAGCATGACGAAACATAGAAAAATTTTCAAGCCAATGAAGTAAAATGTTACCCAATCGAGAAGGGACACAAACTCGTCTTTTGGCATATAACTTGTATTGCTTTTCCCGCTAACAATCTCTAGTGCAACAATCCCAAAGCTGTACACGTCTGCCTTATCAGTCAAGTAACCCCGCATTGCATATTCTGGAGCCATATATCCTCTGGCAAAGAAAAACTCATATATTTAGGTTAATCGTATTGCAACTTATAAGAAAACTCTATTGCTCATTCAACTCAGAGGAAACTTGCTCCCAGTATCAGGCATAAAATTATCACTATATAAGAAGCATGAACAATATACAGAGTCCATCAGCCATATTTCTCATAATTGGTGAATATTGAATTATTTGCACACAATAAAGCCGACACTAAGTTTGTTTCAGTAACTTGTCAATAATTAAAAAAAAAAAAAAAGGTGATTTCGGTGAAATTTTATATAAGATCCTTCCAACTCTACATATTTTGACAAGTACAAAGTTGTTATATAATTAAAAGAATCAAAAAACAGGTTCTCCATTTATAAATTTTTGTTTCCCTAAATTATGCTCAAGTAACTATAATTTAGCTTAAAATGTTACTACTTTTACAAATGCATACTATAATTAGGAGAGGGGGAAAGCTAGAACTATAGTTGAGTGCCTAATATGCATAGCAACATAACGTTAAGTAGCATGTAACAGTAGCTTCAGAAACTTCAGGAACATGAACTGTTTAATACTACACGTGATTGAGGTTTCTATAACAAGTTCTCATCCCCCAACACAGACACTATTGTTTATCCATTATTCTGACCTGAATGGAGCTGCAAAAATGTTGGAGATGAATCATTTCTTGATTAGTTCAGATTTTTAAGAATTGGGCATATTTTTAAAGGAAATTGTTAGAATAACTTAATAACCAACATTAGATTTTTACCAACACGTCAAAAAGAGAAGAGAGATGCACTAGAATTATAAAATCATAAAAAAGAGGTTGCAGGGTTATCTCTTTATGCTAGTGGTTAAAGCAATTCTTCTCCATGGTAAGGGTCATGGGTTCAAATACATTTAACTTTAAAAGAAAAAATACGAAAACACTCACACTGTTCCAGCAATTCGTGTGCTGATATGAGTATGCTCCTCTTCATCAAGCTTGGCCAAACCAAAGTCTGATATCTTTGCATTAAGATCTTTATCAAGCAGTACATTTGTCCCCTTTATGTCTCTATGAATTATTTTTATCCTCGATTCCTCATGAAGATATGTTAAGCCTCTAGCTATCCCCAATAAAATCGTCTTTCTCGTCACCCAGTCCAGGTTCAGTCGTTGTCCATCACGACCTAAAAGATATAAAATGATAAAGAGATAACGTGAGGTTACAAAATAATCCAAAACGTGAGTGTATGTACACAACTACAAAATTACAATATTCTATTTACCAAAAAGGGCTCGAGCAAGACTGTTGTTTTCCAAGTACTCATATACTAGAAGCAATTGATTGCCTTCAATGCAGCATCCATAAAGCTTTACAAGATTTGGGTGCTGTAAAGCAGATATCATGCCTATTTCATTGATAAATTCACGGGTTCCCTGCTTAGATTTGGAGGACAGCTGTTTAACAGCAATTTCTAGACCATCTGCTAGTCTACCCTATAAGCAAATTCATAAACATAGAATTATTGAGTCAGAATAACAAAAATAAAGAAACATATAACTTCATCATAGAGTTTATTCAGTGAAAATATATGATTATTTAGCCAGTATTCTTCTGGGCAGAACCTGAATATAAGTGGCCAAGTTCTGTTTAGCATGTGACAGTTTGGGACTGCATATTTACTTGTATGTTTGAGAAGGCAAGAAAATCGAGAAAACCTTATTTTCTGGTTTTGTTCAATTACATAAACTTAAATACTCACACACACCTCTACTTACCAAAATGAGAGGGGTGGCCTCTAGGCTAAGCCTTGAGTAATAATGAAGCAAGAGTAGACTCGATTTGAAAGCAATTTACCTTATAAACTGGTCCAAATCCTCCTTCACCAATCTTATTTGCATGGTCAAAGTTACCAGTTGCAGCTTTGATGTGCCTTAAACTAAAGTAACCTGTCTGTTGTTCTATTGCTCCTCGCAGTTCTGACATAGATAAGATAATAAATTGCCAAAACTGCGTAGAAAAGACATAACAATTTTACTGGAGAACTTTTTATAAACTTCTATTCGGACATTCTTTTGGTCAGATGCTTAAAAAATTTCATCAGCAGTATCCATATAATCGATATAGAGCTATTTATCATAGCCGCGCATGTTTATCTGTAACGAGTTGAGCAAACTTCCATTTCCAAACTGGACTTGGGATATTGATAGGTATAGTTCTGTTATATCATCATTTCGTGGAGCACATACAGTTCTACTCTAATAATCAAATGCCAACTGCCCTCATTTAAATTACATACCATTAACTTCCATTTACATTATTCTACATATACATACACTCACATCCAGTAACTATGGCGAGACTTGAAAAATCCAATAATTTGACACTCTGATGCATAATTACATTGCGTCTCATTCTTATATTTCAGTATCTACTATCTTCTTATAGCATTCAGATATGTCTTTTGTGCAAGCCTGTAGTTCGTGCTGCAGGTTCATATAAAAAGTACTCGAATACTTCATATAATGATCTTAATTAGCAAAACAAAAATTGGGTTTAGATGGTTTGTATCCTGAACAGACTACGTGTTTTCTTATCTTATACTTGATTAAAACTTAATGTGGGCTAATTAAATTATGATTCTTAAGCTTAAGCATAATCAACTTGGTAACTATGTAATAGCAAAAGAAAACTTGGTAACTATGTAATACACCAGTGTGAAGGTCTTTGCGTAATAAAGTTACAAACACAAGTTAGATATGTATTCTCCAGTCTTTGTAAACAAGTAACATTTTAGAAATGACAAGCGCAATTAATACTGTGATCAGATATCTCACCTTTATCTTCAGAGTCTTTTCCTCCTAGGAATCCTTTCCTCCATAACACAACTAAAATCAGAGCAACACTCACAAGTGAAGCAACCACAATGCCAGCAATAGTTCCAGTTGATAAGGCCCCCGTACTGATTTTGTAGTCTAGTAAGATGAAGAAATTTGAATTATAGACTAGGAAATGAAAACAAAGTGGATAGCCCAAAAGTTACAGTGTACTCACTTGGTGTTACTGAAATTGCTGATATTAGAGGTCCATATACACCTCTATCAGGAACTGCAGTAGTCCCTTTCCCTGCCCAGTACAAGTGAATCTCAAGGGTACTACCATTAATAGTAACATCCCTTTCCAAGGTGAAACCCTTTCCAATTCCTCCGGCATTCTCTGCAATGTTGAAGTCTTTCCAAACAACATTCTCCTGTTGAGATAAAACAACTTAAACTAGGCAGAAAGCTACAGGAGACCAATTTTAAAGGCTTGAAAAAGAAATAAGCTAAATTCCTTATAAATATAGTTCTGAAGTACAATCAGTGTCTACTTGTATACTTAAATCTCATACTCACTTGAATGGATACATCAAAAATGCGCCTTCCAATGCTGCTAAACGTTGCATCATCAGAGAACTGTATTTCGGCAAAGTGGAGGCGTACTTTATAACTACCCTTTTGCAAGCAAAGACCATAATACTTGAGTGAAGAAGGGGAGACGCGGGCTGTTTGATAATATTCTTCTCCGGTAACATTAGCCTTACTAGCAACGAAATTAGATTTGTCATTATATATGTAAACACCGGTGCTGCTATAAGCCCATTGCTCTGTAGGATAAAAGTATGATGCACCATCTGTAACTAAATCATCTTCGTACTCCTTTCCCCCTGATTTTATTTTAGGTCCTCCACAATTAACAAACAGTGAATGGTCTGCAGAATTAACAAATACTGATATGATTCTTTGTACTTGACTATGAGTTGAAGGTACTTGAGTCCTTGACCACCATAAAGACGGAGAATTATATATGTTTGTTTACTTACATTGGGTTGAGGAGGGGCAAGGGAGGTCTTTTTTCAAGCACCACAAAGTCCTAATAAGCATAAACAGAATATCAGCTAGGGTGATACTGACGATGCTTAGCATCGTAAAAGTAATACATGTCATGCTAATTGAAAAACTTACGAATCACTGGTTGAAGATGAATGACTAGCAACTAAATTTCTGCAAAACAAAAAAGGTACGTAAGTTGCATAATCATAAATCATGTAAAAGTTACATAACATGTATACTGTTTAGGCTTACACTCTAGATGCCTGGCATCCATATTGAGATGCTAGTTGCGTAAAATTATTGTATGATGCATCACTGAAGAGAATGAGAAAATAATTAAGAATACAGTGCAATGTCTATATTTGCAGCAAAAACATATTATGTTTCGCGAACTATTGGTAACCATAAAACAAAGCTAGAAGATGCACTGACAAATTCTTTTTGCTGTTAGAAATCCAGCTTGGAATCACCCCGCTTAGTAAGTTGCTATTCAGATACCTAAAGAAAAAAAAATGGAGTATACTAAAGAGTTCTTTACATTGAAACAAACTAATTACAGAAAAACATGCGACAAGTTGAAAGATAATTGCCAAACAATTAATGGTTAAATAAGTCTGCTTGAGTCGGGCATATAGATTTATAGATTAGGAAAGTACAAACTTATGTACATCTACTTACAAAAAATTCAGGCTGGACTCCAAAGGCTGAACTGAATCTGGGATAGGTCCAGACAACCTGTTAAAGCTCAAATCTCTGCGAAGGAGAGAAGTTTGTATGAACCTAATGAAGTATTTATGTTCACAATAGCATACTCTATATTTGTAATCAACTTTATGCATTACGCTGCGGATAGGAGTTAATATCAAATATTGTTGCCCCTAACATAATGCCAGTGTAACACTTTTAGCAACATTGTCCAGTTACTAGATTGTTGAATAATCCAGACTATGAGACTTGATTGGTAAATTTATAAATATGTCCTTAAGGATCAGCATAGGTTAAAAGAACAGATCAAATTGGACGGAATTTATATAATATAACAGCTGCAAAGATCACTGTACAAGGTATTTAAGCTTTTCATCTCTGCAATGTATGGTGGAAACGAGTCTTCAATTAGGCAATTCCTTAGTATCCTGCATGCCAAAAATTGGAATACATCAGCAGAACGTCAACTAAAGACATATTGCATTCCTGGACATTATAAATCAATAAATCATGGTCAACTCACAAGTATTTCATATTTGTCATATTTCGCAGATTCGGAAACCTTGAAATAGATCCATTCAAATCAGATATCCTTCTGCAGACAAGAATTACACTATATGAATTCAAACTCTCATTTTCTCAGAACTCAGAATTATTTACTAATAGTGATAAACTGGTTCAGATTGCGCTTACAACTCACGTAGGTTTTTCAACATAGAGATACTAGAAGGGATAGGACCCTCCATAGATGTACCTTGCAGATTCCTACAGCAAATTAATATATATTAACGAAATGGTCATACATATTTACGTCATTGACTGTGATAAGATCCATAGAGGCAAAAATTGAACTATAATCTGTAATACAAAAGATAATTACAAACACTTACAATATCGTCATTTTGGTCCAATTTCCAATGAAATCAGGTATCTTTCCAGACAATCCACTCCCATCTATTGTACTGTAACCACCAGATACTCTTCAGACAGTACTAAACATAATATGTGTTAAACAATATTAACCATAGCTTACAAGTCTGATAGATTCTTTAGAGCACTGAAAGACTCGGGTATCGTTCCAGTAAAGTTGTTAGCAGAAAGAAGGCTGCATAAAAGAGTACAGTAAGATATGGTTAATTAGTATCTTAGATGTTCCTTGAAAGCAGACATGTTTAATACAGTTTCGTGCTTCGACACATCAACTCGAATGAAAATTTAATGAAAGTAAAAAAGCAACTATAAGTTTGCAAGTTGCAATATTGAAGGCGAACTTCGATAGAGGTTTGGTCTTGATAAATTTGATTTCCAACGCAACTTGCCTTGTTAAGTGCTAACTGAACAGCTAAACAGCTTGTGGCATTCTTTAGAATTTTGACAGTGTACTCTTATCATTTCCTTGATTACATTATTCCGTTATGTTACTTAAGTTTTTGAGTATCTATACTTTGTGGAGAGGAAAAGGATCTGAGGTGACCCTCAGGTAGTTCCCCGAGAAAATACATTTTGCAGTAAAAAAATATATAAGTTAATAAAAAGAACTAGTCCGTAGTTTCCATCTGAGAACAATTTTAAATATATTTCTCCTCTCTAAGAGATCAATCAGCTTTTAAGCAGCAAGGTTCGCATGTATAAACAGGAACTTGTGACAGTCTCGGTGCTAGCTACTGTAGTAGTGTGAGTCTGTGACAATGTCACCAATTCAATTTCAATTACAGATTTCTATATCTTTAAAAGTTTTCAACTAATGTATCAGGATTGATAGCATCTGTGTTCATAAGCAGATGAGTAACTTATTCCAGCAATAGACCAGAAAATAATAAAATAATATAAAAAGTGAACGATAGGTAAAAAACAAATGAACATTTTATTATGGTGATAAAGTTTGAAAATCAATCACCACAAAAGATGGGCTCTTAGTTGTTCACTCCTTAATTCCTGAGAAAATCTTACGACTAGAACGGAGTGTAAATTTAGATCCACTTAATCCCCTTCACAAATACCTTAGTATTTCGGGAGAGTTGGTCAATTAACATAGTTTTCGAGATCAGATTTAAAAGAGATTTAGAAGTCTGAGATCTATTTAATGACTTCCACTAACACCTTAAGGAGTTGGTAACTTAACAAAATGACTTGTAACCAAGATTAGAAGCAATCTTACAGTCTCCTCAAACTTTTCAAATTTCCAAGCCCTGGAGGAAGAGTTCCGCCCAGCTGATTATCTTCTATGATCCTGGAGTTTCAAATTAAACTGATCAAGTTTTGGCCAACAGTATAGTTATGTGAAGGTATTAATTCATAACTTACAGCTCTTCAAGCATATCGATATTAGCTATTTCTGGGGGAATTGAACCACTGATACGGTTATCCAAAAGGCCTCTGCAGTATGGTCATCAAGTTACCAACAGTTCTAAAAAGTTCAAACAATTGAATAATAGTTTTGTCATTCTTAAATACCAAAGGTTGAAGCCAATAACAAGGTATATAGCTCTGACGAAGGTCCACGCATTATATAAAAGCACTTACAGAGTTTTGAGAGGAAGCTGACCAAAAGTGGCGGGGATAGTTCCATTTATATTGTTCTGAGCCAGCTCTCTGTCAGTTGAACAGTTTTAAAATCACAAGAAACAAATAAGTAAAAGTTCCGGTATACTTTAAACACTCTTGTGAACTAGCATAGCATTATACTTTACCCTTACTGGTTAATGGACGAAAATGCAATAAAAAACCCGCCATGATGACAGAGCAAGAGTAAATTTCAGGTCTTCAAATGGATGGGAAAATCCTCACAAGTCAAAAATATGTAGCATATGTGAGCTTCAGCTTGTCCTTATACATAAAACCGAAATGCTAACTATAATGAATTTTATTTCATTTAATGAAATAATGCAGTTCATACATGGTAAGATGTATTGACTGTCTTCTTTGTATATAGAGCCTACTAACAGTAGATAGACAATTAAGCATTTGAAATCTCTTTCCATCTATATTAGAGCTAAGAAAATCGACTAAAACATACTATCCCTGAACACTTTTTTAAGGTGGGGGTAAAATATGACATATATGAAGCTGTATGTACAAGATACATCATTCAAGTAGCACTCTCATATAAGCAGGCATATATAACATTTTAAGAATTAAAATGCAACAAAGAATCCTGAAAACTAAAGAATTGTCTAGATGAACATGTTAAGCAAAAGAACTCATAATGGATGAACAAGGCTCGATCATACTTAAATAATGCTAGAACATATTATGTCTTACAGTTCTTGGAGATAGGCAAGTTTTGAAAATTCAGAAGGTAGTTCTCCCGTCAAATTTAGGCGCTTCAGCTGGCTACAATGTTAACAGAGTAAATGACAGACAGAAACACAAAGACATACTTAAAATATTTTTCTAGGATATAAGTTTATCAGAATAAATTAAGGTAAAGAAGAGTTGAGCAGCAGAATAGGAAGAACATACATATGGGTGACATGGCAAACGGAACCGTTACTGAATGTACAATCGCAAGTCACATTGCTAAGTGGCTGAGGAATGTTAAACTCCACACTCAATCCTCCACCCCCACTGCAAGAAGTGCTTTTAACGTCCCAATGCTTAATATTGAGCTTTGTCGCTATTGCCTTAAGAGTTTGTACTGTCACCACAGAAGTTAAAATACCTAGAGATTAAATATCTATTGTCGGAGTAACTTTTAGGCGTGCGAGATAGAATAAAAAGTAAAGACCATCAACTACTAAGTACTAACATTCAACAGAATTCATTACCCAGAACCACTAACAGCAGCTATAGCTTGTGTGTCAATTTTACTCTACCAATATCCATACTTATTAGGTGTTCATTGTTATCACTCATCAAGGCATAGTTTATCAGGTTCAGGCAGAAACTCAACACACTAAATTCAGTTATATCTAAGGTTCAACTGTGCAAGTTGTGTTAAACTTTAACAAATACTCTGTAGTTATATTTTTAAAGCCAAAATCTCCCCCTATATATATACACACCCATGAACCGAAAGTACATGTAAGTTTCTCAATACATGTGCAACTGTGTCAGGGGAAAGGTCAAAGGATATATAATTTATGGAAGTTGACCCAGAAAATATGAGAAGTAAGTGTTAAGATATCTATATTAATCACCTATTACTGCTTACGGTATCTCTCTCGCTCATTTTACCGTTTTATCAACAATTTCCAATGGCCTAATTAAAATCATAACCGTCTTTCTGGTGTGTGCCCACAATTTCCAATCGCGTGTTTAATACTATAACGGTGTTTCTAGTGTGTATCCATGTCATGCACTAACAACTATTTTTGGACTTATTGGCGGAGACTTTTGTGGATACAAGGAGCCGTCAATCCGTCATTGCCCTACACTGACCGAAAAAGTGATCGTAAGTGTGTGCTCGCGAAAATCCAATACCATAATCATCAAAACAAAATAATCTATAGCAATCACAACTGTACATATCCAACTTGCTTTACCAAATCCCAGGTACACACACATGATCTCATCTCAAGCACCTCCATTGAACCATACAAAAAATAAAAAATAATTAAAAAAAAAACCATTGGCATATGTAGATACTGACCTTCTTGAGGAGGCAAAAGCTGCGCAACACAGCCCAAGTCATGAAAGAAAAAGAATCCAAGAACAAGAAGATATACGTATGCTTGATTTCTGAACCGATGCTCCATCAACTTAACTTAAAACCCTTGAGAAGCTGTAATAAACTAGTATGTATATATGATCTAAAACTCTATCTGTTTGTCTTGTCTGTGTGTGTGTGTCTGATTGAAAGGTATAAAATGTGATTTTATACGTGGATTAGTGCATACATACAACGCGTGTATGTATGTATGTTGATTGAGTTTAGAGGAGATAATCTAGAGAGACAGGGAGAGAGTGAATGAACGGGATTGGAAAACAGAATGTTGTCATTTATAGAAAAGCTCTGTCACTGTTTGCCTCAAGAATAATAAATTTTCGGACCGTTTGAGTCGAGAGATACTTACGCTAATTAAATCTAATTTTTTTTTTCGTATTTAGCTCAAAACTATTATTTCTATATTATCTCAAAGTATGTAAGTGCTAAAAATTATAAAATTATAAAACAGTTATTTGTTTTCTATAATAAAATTTATTTTAAAAATACTTTTTTTTGTAGCACAACAATTTTTAACCAAACGGATCCTAAATTGATTTACAGCGACACAAATTATTATTTAAATTTAATGATTGCAATAGAATACATTAGAAACCTATGTTTATCCGTGGAAACTATCCTACATATACAGAGTTTTGTTTGTTTGTTTTTTTTTTTTTGACAAAATAAAGATAGTATTTTATCCCTCCGTCCCAATTTGTATGAGCCATTTTGATTAGTACGCTTTTCAAGAAATGAATATTTGATTTTAATTTAAACACATAAAAAATTAGCAGATGTTAAAAAAATATAATTTATATATTTATTATTATAACAATCTTAAATAAATACTGAATAAAGTCCTTTTTTTTTTGAACAACTCATGTAAAAATTGGACAAGTAACTGGGCGATCTCCCGTCTTCCGCTCTCCAAATATCTCTCTTTTTTTAAGAAAAGTGTATCTTTGACTTTATTTCACCATCTTCTTAATCAACCAATTGAAATATCAACAACACATGACAACCAAGTAAAAAAAAATACTATCATTAATTAATTTGTGTTAGTTAAGAAATTAGGTGCCAGTCAACGAGTCAAAGCGTGCGATGAAATTAGGGCACGTAACAATACTACAATAGTCTTAAAAATACTATGGGCAGGTACCGAATTACAGACCGCGTCATTACTTTATCATATAGATCCAAGATAAAAATTACAAGATACTTATAAATCTCCCAACTAGAACCAGATACAACAAGTCTTTATCACTTCAACCGTGTCATTTCTATTTATTTAGTGTTATAAGAAATGAAAATCAGTCTGAGCAAGTAATCACACAGAACAAGATTTAATCAAAATTTATTGAAAATTTAATCAGTTCAACGAATTCCGAAACAGACTTATTTTTACGGAATATTACAGAACGCAGTAACATTTAAGAAATACTACTACTCTATATTAACATCATAGATATCCGCAAGAAGTTTGCTGGTATCTCTACTTGGTAAAGAGATGGAGGAATCAGCCCAGCCCTCCATGGAAGATAGTGAGTTGCTGTCGTGTGAATACTTCTCAAAGGCCTTAAACATCATGCTGTCATTTTTCGCGTTGCGCGTGAAAGTTGGTGCTTCGACTTTCTGTTTTCCTTGCAACATACTCACAACTGCAGACATGGATGGCCTCAGGGTAGGAGATGGATTGGAGCATAGTAGACCTATGTTTAAAATGCTCAGTGCTTCTTGTTTGGAGTAGTTTTTGCCAAGAACCGGGTCGACGATTTCCAGAAGATTTCCCTGCTCTTGAAGGACGTAGGCCTTCAAAACATTTACATTTAGACTGTAGGCCTTTTTGGCTTGCAAGGTTAAAGAATATGTTCAACAGCATAAATTAAAAGCTCCAGAATGGACTAGTTCCGTGGAATGTGTGTCTTTGTAACATTAAAACATATAAAACGTAGAATAAGATTGGAGTCAGTGAGGCACTATGTTACCCAATCAAGAAGGTACACAAACTCCTCTTTTGGCATGCAACCTGTGTTGCTTTTACCACTAACAATCTCCAGTGCAACGATTCCAAAGCTGTATACATCTGCTTTATCAGTCAAGTAACCTCGCATTGCATATTCTGGAGCCATATATCCTCTGAGAAGGAGAAACTTTCAATTAATTAAGTTCTTTAAGAGTTTAGAACTGTAACTTAAACAGAACCTAATGCCAACTGACCTTAGAGGTTCCAGACATGAAACAATCACTACATACGAAGAAAGTATATCCCAAAAGAACATAGCCTAATTTCTTGTGGTTGGTGGACATGTGCTAAGAATATAAAACTTAGGTTCTTTTAGAGAAAAAATATATTTAAGATCCTCCCAACTCTCTATATCTACAAGCCTTTATTTTTGACGAATTAAACAACAATTACTTATATATGTGTGGTAAATAATTGTGCATCTAGCCTAGCTTAAAGTTTTATGTTGCACAAGAGTATAGCTTTATACTAAAGCCACCTTTAGTAACTTCAAGAACAGTCACTGTTTTAAAGGTTAGATCAACATGGTCATCATTCTGACTTGGATGGAGCTGTTAAAACAACCAAACAAGCAGCAACTAGTTTTACCAACTTAGAAGGAAATAAGACGAAAAACGTTAGAATTATTGAAACATGAAAAAGGCTTACATTGTTCCAGCGATTCGAGTGCTAATATGAGTGTTTTCTTCTTCATCAAGCTTGGCCAAACCGAAGTCTGATATCTTTGCATTGAGATCCTTATCAAGCAGTACATTGGTAGCCTTTATGTCTCTATGAACTATTTTCAACCTTGATTCCTCGTGAAGATAAGTTAAGCCTCTTGCTATCTCCAATAAAATCTTCTTTCTTGTAGGCCAATCCAGGTTTAGGCGTTCTTCATCACGACCTGGACGATGGAAGACTAAATTACTATAGTGACTGGAAGAAAGTGAGACAGCAAACTCCAAAGATTACAGTCATTACTGTATTTACCAAACAGGGCTCGAGCAAGACTGTTATTTTCCAAGTACTCATATATCAGCAACAACTGATTTCCTTCAATGCAACAGCCATAAAGCTTCACAAGATTTGGGTGCTGTAAAGCAGATATCATGCCTATCTCATTGATAAATTCACGGTTTCCCTGCTTCGATTTGGAGGACAGCTGTTTAACAGCAATTTCTTTACCATCTGGTAGTATACCCTTTAAAAAAACCATAAATGTAACCGATGTTAGCCTGCAGGCAGGGCTGAATAGAATTGTATAATTTCAGATTCATATCTAATGAAGAAAATATGAGAACGCTTGTATATGAAAGGAATATCTACGCAACTTGCTCACTGGATGCCTATGTATCTATGTGATGACATAAACTTCTTTTGAAAGAAATTTACCTTGTAAACTGGTCCAAATCCTCCTTCACCGATCTTATTTGCATGATCAAAGTTACCAGTTGCAGCTTTGATGTGTCTTAAACTATAATATCCCGTCTGCTGTTCTATTGCTCCTCGCAGTTCTGGACAGAGATAAGAATAAGAAGTCGCCAAAATTGCACAAACAACACCTAATAATTTAACAAGATTATGGTGCATATATAAACAATAATTTGTTTATTTTAAATTGTTTAGACCAAAATCTCGATCTCAAGATTTTCATCAGCAGTAACCATCTAACTCAATTTAGAGCCATCTATTACAGCTGCATGCGCTTATCTGCAGTATAACAGATAAGGGAGGCATATTAGCAATGCCATTTGTTTATTTGCAGCCTGTTATGTGCTCAAGGAAAATCTTCATTGCTAAACCATACGCAGGAGATCGATTTGTAGAGTTTTGTAGTTTGCACCACCATTATAACAATCACCTAAAGTCCTGCTCCAGCAGTCACATGTCCACTTGGCTCATTTAAGTTTAACTAAACCGACATTCATATACATTATACCTACAGATATGACTACCCTACATCCAGTAACTATTGCAACTCCTAAAGACTACGAATTCGCACTTTGATGCATGCATATTTAGGTAAATAATTTTTTTATCTATTGTTTTATAAACATAGCATTAAGGTACTTCTTTTATCTATTTTTATCTTTTGTGCACAGCGTGATGGCCTATTGTCGTACTGCAGATACAAAAGAATTAAGTTAGTATAACTGAGTAAATAAAAATCGGATATAGCTTATATACTAAAACAGCTGCAAGGTGGTATCGTATGGTTGGTGGAAGCTCGACGAGGGGTCATGGATTCAGCATTCTTGGACATCAGTAACTTGGTTTCTATGTAATACACTAAAGTACACATGTTCCCCGAAGAAACTTACAAAAGGAAGTTAGAAATGTGACATTCTCGATAAATACTACAGAAAATTTTGAAAACAAACTACAATTTAAAAAATTAAAAGCAAATAAAATTTTGTAATAACATATCACACCTTTATCTTCAGCGTCTTTTCTTCCTAGGAAACCTTTAATCCAGAGTACAGCCAATATCAACCCAAGACCCACAAGTGATGCGACAACAATACCAGCAATAGCCAGAGTTGATAGTCCCCCCGTATTAAAGTCTATCAAATTGAAGCAATTTGAATTTAAGATAAGGTATCAAAAACATAAGTAGGAAGCCTAGAATTTAACATGTACTCACTTGGTGTTACTGAAATTGCTGATATTAGAGGCCCATATACACCTCTATTAGGAACTGCAGTAGTCCCCTTCCCTGCCCAGTACAAGTGAATTTCCAAAGTGCTACCATTAACAATAACATCCTGCTCCAAGGTGATACCCTTTCCAATTCCTCCAGCTTCCTCTGCAACATTGAAGTCTTTCCGAACAACACTGCCCTGTTGAAAGATAAGCAAGATAAAGGTAAACACCATACTGATTATCAAGGCTTGAGAAAAAATTAAACAGAATGCCTAAAATTTCTAATCCGGAGGTGCAATTATTCTATACCAATAACCTTAACCTCTTACTCACTTGGATAGATACATCAAAAATGCGTCTCCCAATGGCACTAAATGTTGCGTCATCAGAGAACTGTATTTCAGCAAAGTGGAGGCGAACTTTATAACTACCCTTTCGCAAACAAAGGCCATAGTACTTGAGTGAAGAAGGGGAAAGGCGGGCAGTTTGATAGTATACTTCTCCGGTCACATTGGTATTTGTAGCCACATAATTGGATTTATCATTATATATGAAAACACCTGAGCTGCTATAAGCCCATCGATCTTTAGGATTAAAGTATGATGGACCTTCTGTAACCGAATCATCCTCATACTCTCTGCCTCCTGATTCTACTTTAGGTCCTCCACAATTGATAAACAGTGAGTGATCTGAAATTTAACAGATACCGCTATGACTCTTTCTTTGACTACAAGACTAAACATACTTCCACATCATAAACTTAAAGAATTATATATGTTTAGTTGCTTACATCTGGTTGTCCCGGGGCAAGGGAGGTCTTTCTTCAAGCACCACAAAGTTCTAAAATTGAAAAACACAATTTAGTTGTAATGTTGCTGATGATACTTAGCATTGTAAAGATAATGCAATTCACGTTTATAGGACAACATACGAGTTGCTTGTCGACAATGAATGGCTAGCAACTAAATTCCTGCAAAATACAAAAGTTTGTCTGTAAGTTAATATGAAAATGAAATTAATATAGAACATAACATGAATAGGCTTACACGCTAGATGCCTGGCATCTATACTGTGATGGTGGCTGTGTAAAATTATTGTAAGACACGTCACTGCAGTGAATGTGGACAAGATTCAATAATACTGCGTCACATCTATATGTAAAGTAAAATAGAAAGTTCTATTGCAATACAATTGTAGCAATAAGAAGAAGGCCTAGAAAGTGTACTGACAAGTTCTCTTTGCTGTCAGAAATCCAGCTTGGTATTGTTCCAGTAAGTAAGTTACTATTCAGATACCTACATCCAAGGATGCTTATCACAACATTGAGTGCATTATGAAACAAACATATTGCATAAAAACCATGCACAAATTGAACGAAAGTTCCGTGATACATTTTATGGATATCGCTGAATAGGAGTTATATACAGCTACGTACAAAAAGTTCAGGTGGGCTATAGACTGCATTGAATCTGGGATATGTCCATACAACCTGTTAAAACTCAAATCTCTGCAAAGAAAAAAGTTTGACAAGGGAAAGTATAAATATCCACGATAAGATGATTGATATTTTGTAATTGACTTTATGTATCACCCATTCACCCTTCTGGCAGGAGTTTACCAAAAACAATAGTCGCACTTAATTAGCACTATGCTGGTGCAGATATTTCAACAATATTGTCCAGTTATTGAATTACTTAATAACTTAACTACTGAAGCTAGTGGAACAACAATCTTAATTTGAAAAATATTATATATCAAATATAATTGACCAAAATATATATAGAGGAATAGCTTAAAGATAAATGTACAAGGTATTTAAACTTTGCATGTCTGAAAGATAGTCTGGAATTTGATCTGTAATCAAGCAATTCCTCAGTATCCTACACGAGAAAAATTGGAAATCGAATTGTGGCATTAGCAGAAGCATCAGTTAAAGGCATAATGCATTGGTAGAGATAATAAAAATCGATGATCAACTCACAAGTATTTCATATTTGTCATTCCTCCCAAATTGGGGAATCTTGAAACAGGTCCATTCAAATCAGATATCCTCCTGCACACAAATATCATGGTAATTAATGACTTTCTACGTTCAGATTTCCAGGTGCGACTCACTCATAAAGATCAAAACTCTTTCAGAGTGTGCTTACAATTCTTGTAGATTTTTCAGAAGGGAGATACTAGAAGGAATGGGACCCTCCATAGATGTACCTTGCATATCTCTACAAAATATTATCCGAAGTTAATTAAAATGGTATTATATATCTATGAGTGGTGACTCTGGTAAAATCCATGTAAATACTTACAATATCGTCATCTTTGTCCAATTTCCGATGAAATCAGGTATCTTTCCAGACAATCTGCTCCCATCTATCCTACTGTAAACGACACATACTTGTCAGACATCAATAAACACATTTATTGAACAAACGGTATTAACCATAGCTTACAAGTCTGATAGATTTTTTAAGGCACTATATGACTCCGGTATCCTTCCAGTGAAGTTGTTAGCTGAAATAAGGCTGCATTTAAGTGTTTACAGTAAGACAACATTGTATAATATCTTACATGTTCCTTAAAAACAAAACGCATGCTTAACATAGATATGAGACACAGGAAACAACAATAACAACAAAAATAACAAAAAATGCTTAGTAAATTGCAACATTGTAGACAATCTTGGATAGAGGATAAGTTATGATCAGTGAATTTGTCTTCCAGCATGAAATTTACGTGTTAACTGAACAGCTACGATCCCATGGCATTCACTTCCACAGTACTCCTATCATTCCTTCATCAAACATTATTTTCTTATATTACATAATTTCTCAGTATCTGAAATCTATAATTCAAATAAATCTAAACTTTTAGGAACTCATTATGAGTCTCTAGATGGGAGATAATTTTGATATATTACGATCATTCTGAATTATTAGGATCATCTTTCAAGTAGCAAGGTATTTTCCTACGAATATAACATGGGAACTCTTAACATCCCTAGTGCTAACTAGTGGGATAATGTTATCCCTTCCACTTTAGGTTCAGATTGCCATAAGCCTAACGCATACAATTGAGCTCAACTAAAACCTTGACGTGTTATTCAACAGATGTTATATTACTTTAAAAGGAGTGCAGGTAAAAACCGTGAAGAAGACTTGTAACCAAGATTATAAGTAAGCTTACAGCCTCCTCAAACTCTTCAATCTTCCAAGCTCTGGAGGAAGAGATCCTCCCATCTGATTATCCTCGATGGTCCTGGAATATATAGTCAGTCATGTTACAGCCAGCAGTATAGCAGTAAAATGAAATGTAATATATTTATCTACTTACAGCTCTTCAAGTGTATCAATATTTGCTAGTTCCCGGGGAATCAAACCACTCAGACGGTTATCCGTAAGGCCTCTGTAGTATAATCAGCAAGGTACAAACACTTGAAACGATCCAATAGTTGATTTGGCATACTTACACAACAGTCTGAAGACATTAAGCAATTATAGAGCCTTAACCCAAATTATTAGTACTTACAGAATTTTGAGAGGAAGATGACCAAACGCAACTGGGATGGTTCCATTTATGTAGTTTTGAGTCAAATCTCTGTAAGTGAAACGGTTTTAAAACAAATAATATTTAGACAATTAAATACAGTCTGAAGTCGATCTAATTAGTATAGCATGAAACCTCACTAATTTACTTAATATATAGTGCACGACAATTCAATCCGCCTTGATGATAATACGAAGTAAATCTTAGATCTCTGAATCGGATGAGAGAATCCTCACAGTTAGATCATATACATATTGCACATATAACTGTCTTCAAATTGTGAGCTTACACTCAAGAGATAATGAGAACATTCCTCCAATACAAAACCTTATTGCAAGTAAATGAGACAGTTCAGCACATTCAAAATTTAATTTCCTCTACTGAATTTATATAAAAAAAAATTGCTAAACACTTTACAGTGGCTAGTCCGACAGGAAGGATTGAACAGTGTAAACTAGTATTACAGTAGCATATGATCCATTTAATGGTTTTTTCAAGTTAACATCGTATCAGAGCTGGAGCTGTACCATATGGAAATATCAAATACAACAAAAAATTAAAGGATCACAAACAAGGCTTGATCATTCCTCGAAAGTGGCAGAAAATATAATTTCTTACAATTCCTGAAGAAAGGCAAGTTTTGAAAATTCAGAAGGCAGCTCTCCAGTCAAATTTAGGGCCTTGAGCTTGCTGCGACATGAATAGAGTAGTTCAAAGTCATATTTACAGAGTTAAAAACTTATAATCTTTGCCAGGGTATGAGAAAAAGGAAGCAGGTTGCATACATATTGGTGACATGGCAAACAGAATTGTTACTGAATGTGCAATCGCAGGTGACATTGCTAGCTTTCGGAGCAAAGGCACCTTGAAATCCTCCACCCCCGCTACAAGAAGTGCTTTTAACATCCCAATGCTTAATATTTAGCTTCGTCGCTATTGCCTTGAGAGTTTGTACTGTAACCACACAAGTTAACAATAGTATTTCCTTCAAATTCAGGACTTGTTTGTCTAAGCTTAAAATTACGGCTTAACGTGACTTGATAATCTACTGCCTGTTTGAGCAATTTTGATTCATTAATGACTTATAAATTATTAAAAATGTAATAATAAAAATAAAATTGATTTACAAGTAACTTATGATTTATGATTAAATTTTATTAGAAAAAAGTTTGAAAAAAGTAAGTCATGAAAAAATATCTCAAACCAATTCCGTCATTAAATCGGTTTATGACTTATTTATGATTTTAAGTCTATTTCTAATTTTTCAACTTAAAATTAAAAACCGTGTCTCGTTTAAAGCAGTAGAGTAGTTGATGTTATTCGTTTTACTTTATCGTACATGCAAGTGGGTCATGAAACATGCAAAAGGGCAATTAATCAGTGCAGTTCACATCATCATTATGTAAGAGAAGCGAGTGTTGCAAAAATACAAAATCGTCCGGACGAAGAATTGAAATTTTGTAAGATAACAACCGACAGATGAAGAGTAGTGCGTGTAAATACTAACCTTCTTCAGGAGGCAAAAGCTGGGCAACACATCCCAGGTGATGGATGAAGAAGACATTGAGAAGATGTATGTGTACGTAGCAGTGAAGCAAAAAGACTGATAGGTTTCTGAAGCTAAACTCAACACTACTACTGTAGACACGCTGCTGCCCCATCAACGTAGAACCTTTATACGAGCGATAATTCTGTTTTTGTATTTTAATATTACTACAGAAAGATCACCAAATGTGTGTGGAGAGAGGCAGGGAGGGAGAGGGGTAAGAGAGAGGGAGCGAGGGAGAGGGAGAGGGAGAGGGAGAGGGAGAGAGAGAGAGAGAGAGAGAGAGAGAGAGAGAGAGAGAGCGAGGGAGGGAGAGGGAGAGGGAGGGAGGAGGGAGGGAGCGTAGAGAGAAGGAGAGAGCAGCTCGTAATAGAGAGGATCGAGAGCGGAGAGAGCGAGAGAGAGCGAGTATGCGTGGCTACTCGTTATTAGGAGGGAGGGAGCTAGAGCTCTAGTTGTTGGTTTGGTTGGGTTTGGGTGCAGTGTTGTAGTAGCCACTAGCCAGTATAGTTGAGTATAAGTAGAGAGGATGAATTGGCATGGGGCCGGGGATTTGGTTTTGCTCGGCACTTTCCCTTTCTGCTTTTCGACACGAGGTGTGAAAGACGGATTACTGCATATTATGACCCCGCCAGGCTTCTGTGTTCCTTTGCAATCGCGAATGGAAGGAGAATTATTTACATTTTATTATGTTTCGCCAACCTTTGCTTGTGTTCTTTCGACTGCTAAAATCGCATTTCCTTTTAAATAAAGCAATTTGAGCATTTTGAAACCGTGGTAGACTAGAGACGGGTCAAAAGTCAATGCACATTGCTCCAACCTTTTACTGCTGCTCCTGGACCCTTGGTTAATGGAGAAATAACAATAAAAAAGTACTTACTTTACTTCCATTCTTACGGTGATTTTTCGGAACGTGCAATTACTTTATTTTTTATTTCCGTTTGCAATCAACTCTTATCATGTGCAAGATAGTACATTAATTTCTATACGCTTTTGTTGGATGTTGAATGTGCTCAATTAATTTACATAGTAGATACGCTCTGCACTTGAATGTTCAGTGTTTTTAGAATGTCTTAATAAATTTTGTCATTTATTAATATTCAATTCCGTGTGTCCACACGAATGAAAATGAAATGTATTATCCAAAACTAATCCAATAACTGAAAAATCAGATTAGTACTGTACAATCGGGTAAATGATATGAAATAAAATTTATAATTTTATTTTAATCTTCGCTTGGATTTTTTTCTCAGGTTAATTTTGACGGCATAAAATGAAATCAATTATTTTAAACATCAGCATACGAGAACAAAACAAAAAGTTCGGATAAGTATAAACAGTTACTATTATTTATTGCGTATACCAACCTTCTTTGACGGATTCCGTAAAAACCCTTCTTTAATTGAAGATATAAATCAAATTTCGTATTTTTAAAATAATCCAAACCACCATGAAATTCATTTTATATTAAATACATGATTGTGAACATATATGTCGGACCACTATTTTAGGAATTAACACGGCTATCATCATACTTTTACTTCATATTTATTAGTTGACCGCCTAAATAATTATTTTATATATCCTCTTCATATTTAATTATTTTAATTTTTGATATTCATCTTCCTATATTTTAGTTATACTATATACATTCAATTTCAAACAGATATTTTTCAATTTCTCGAATTATAAATTAAAATCAACTTTTATATAAGGAGTCTGATAATTAAAGTCGAATTTTATGCCCATACGAACATGACTATTAGCTCGTTTGACTAAGTTTAAAAGTGTGACTATCTGATAAATTGGGAATTTAAAATATTTGCTTTGTTATTTTTAAATTATTAATGATTTATAGATTATTAAAAATACAATATTAATAATAGAAGTGATTTATATGAAATTGTGATTTATGAATAATTTCTTTTGAAAAGTTAAGTAATTGGAAAAAATACATCAAATTAACTTGTAATTTTAAGTCACTTACATATTTATAATATTAAATCAATCTATTATACAAATAAATGTTTTTTAAATTTTAATTGAAAATGATATAAAATTCGGATTTTAAACCGGGCTCGGATATCCTGTACAACATCATCACTAGTTTGGCGCAACACGTATACGGTATACATGTAGATGTCATGCTTATTTGTGGTATCATGGTATGGCCCTGTGGCATTATTATGGCAATAAACAAACTGCGATTGGCAGCTTTTGGTAGGAAGTTGCGTTTTGCTTCCACTTGTTCATCGGATTTATTTATTGTATAGTACATACTGTATACATAAATATCTTTGCTGAAATACAATCATTCACAGCTTATAACTTAAAATCCAATAAGTTTATTTTTTAATTTTTACTTTCAACTCCATATGATATGATATTCTTATAACATTATTCATCTTAAATCTTAATATGATATTATTCATCATGAATCATATTTATTAATTGGAAAACGTTGTATCCTGAACACTTTTGTTATTTTCAGAGGAAAAAACGAATGAAAAGACAAATGCTCCCTGCATACACAATAAATGGCTCTTGGAGAAATTTAATGCATAAATAATTTGATCTTTCCAAGCTTGATTGCTCTGAAAGTAAAAAATAACCGTGAAAATAACATTTCCCTTATTAATCTCAAAGGGGAATTGGGGATCCATGATGTCAGACATCAAGCAACTTGTTCGTCAAACGTATGAGATTTATATTCGAGTAATTATATATAGGGTAGCACTCCATAGCATACCCTCTTATATGGAGTTACGTAGCACACCATTATAAATATATACATAATATATATTCTATTATATTTTTTATGGAATATAATTGCAAATTTTGATTATTAAACCGAAAACGAAGTTATACAATTTTTTTATTCCAAAAATAATCTAAAATTATGCAATATCTCAACATGATTCTATAACAGAATAATAATCATCCAGAATTATTCCGTTGCAGAATCAGTTTCGAAAATATACTTTTTTCATCAAATTTTAAGTGTTAGATTACATAAAATAGATATATTTTATATTATTCTATATTAAAATCACGTTTTATATGTATTCTATAATAGAATTTATAATAAAATTGATTATTTACAATGGCGCACTATGTAACTCCATATAAGGAGTAACTCTCTGGAATGTTGGCCATTATATATATATAAAATTGATGAAGTTTTGAAAGTTAAGGTTTTTAATTATTAGAATGATTTAACAGTTAATATTATTTTGTGATTTTTTAATTTTGTAGTAACCGTTGAAATTATATTTCAAAAAATCTCGTTAAATTTGTTTATAAAAAATTTGTAATATTTTAAGAGTATGCCAACGTTTATTGATTTTTCCTGGTATAAGAAACGAGAGTCGAATAAGTTTTAAGCATGATAAAATATGGAGAGTATTTCTCACTCGACCCAAAAGGCCCAAAACCACTCAGCACGGGCCACGGAGTATTGATATGGGCTGATTTAGCGACATCATTTTATTTTATTTTTATGCTAAGCCTTTTTGGGAATTTTGGCCGGTTTAAGATACTTTAATGGAGCTCTGACTATTGTTCCAATAGTGTAAAATTGTTGATGTTCCAATGGTCTAGAAAAATTTACTAGGACTTTTGAAAGTTAAAACTGAATAAGAGCATCTCCAACTGTGTTGACTATAATCGTTGGCTAAATTGGACTTGTAACATATTATGTAAAATTTGCTAAACCTGTAAGACATTGTACTTCAATGATATTGGCTATATTGGTTGGCTATAATATAAAAATAGTATGTTATTAATATTTTAAATTGTTAAAATAGAATATATTAGTTCAATATGGTAATAAATGACATGTAATCTTCCTACATATTTTTTACAGACTTGTAGAAGTTGGACAAATATAGTCATTCATAGGAGGTTGGCTAAAATCATAGACAACAGATTCATGTGGTTGGGGTGTGATTTTTTAAAGAAGTTGGCTAACGTTTTTATATATCATATGCAAACTCATTTTTTAGCTAATGGTTTTGTATGGTTGGAGATACTCTAGTGCAGTTTTAAATTAAACGTTAAGGTTATACTTATTTTAAATCGGATCTGTTGAATTTAAAAAATTTAGTCTTACCTTATATCATATTAGAATTTTAAGGTTGAGATCCCGTCGACGACATATCAAAATAAATTATCAATTTAAATACATATAAAAATTATTAACTATTGAAATGCACATACGCATCACACGAGTCAGAGACAACGTATGATGATATTTAAAATTATTTATAAACAATAAATTATATTTAGAATTTGATATTTTAAATAATATTTATAATTAAATTAAAAAAATATGACTGGTGGAGTGGTATTATTGAACTTCAAAACTCAACTTAAACATAACATTGTCGGGTCAAAATATATTTTATTCTATTTAACAAAATAAAAATATTATCCACTTAATTATATCAATAATTCAATCATAAATGCAACTTCACCCGTTTTTAGGCCACAGCAATGAAGATCGAATTTAAAGTTATTGCCGGCGAGAGTACTTGATAAATATGAGCTCACCTCACCGGGGCGGTTCCCGGAAAGAGGCCATTTTAATATTACCGAGTAGGATGTGTAAATAAAACACATCTCCCATCACATAAAAGAGCGGGAATTTTTTTTATATAAAGAATAATACCGTTTCAACATGGAAAACATATTGATCATAAAATAAAGTTTAAAATAAAAAAGTGGACTAGAAGTGAGATAAGAATTAAGATTTATAAATGAATTATTGCTTAACGTGATATGTTTTGATAGGTTAGGAGTTTAAAATGTATGTTTGGTTAATTTTGATTTATTAATGATTTATGAGTTATTGAAAAAATAATAATTAAAATAAAAATTAATCATGAATAATTTATGATTCAAGTTAATTTTTATCGAAATAAAATTTAAAATGATTAAGTCAATAAGAAAGAAATTGATTCCTAATTTTAAATCGACTTCCAATTTATTACACATTTTCCATCTTAAAATAGACTTAGTTTCAATCCCGTGATTTAAGTTTAAACAAACAGGTTATGTCGGTCAATTTGGAACGGAGGAGTAGCGGAGATTTCTTACTCGCCAAAAAACCCGCCCATTTGGGAGATGGTATTCATGCAACAGAATCATGCTCGTGAACATGAACGTCTCTGTTTGTAAGTAATAATAATCTCGTGGGGGTTCTCATTTTCAGCATTGATCTCGTATCTTTGCTGTCTTTTAACCCTGATTACCCATAAAGTCAAATAGCCCCCTTGTTCACAAGCATCCTCTCTTTTGTCCTTATCCAATTATTTTGTCAATTTTGTGAACTCACACCCACCTCACCCTAACCACCAGCTATGCAGCTTTTATGACCATTTCATCACCTACTTGTATTATCTTCTCCTTCTACTTTGACTTTCTATTTATGTCCCACATGTTAATCACAGTATCTTTTTGTTAAATTCCTGTTCAATACTCCCTCCGTCCCCCTCAATTGTTTACATCGGAGGGGGACACGGTAACCAAGACAATGTATAAAAAATGAGTAAAGTTAGATGAAAGGTGGGTAAAGTGATGGGACCTATCAATATTTAATAATAGATTTGAGATAGTAGATGAAAGTAGTGGGTGTAATAGTAGTTTTTATTGTTAAATATGAGATAGTAGGGGAAGATAGTGGGAGTAATGATGGGAAAAACTTGTTGTTTATAGTAACGTAAAGAAATGAGAGGGACATCCCAAAATAGTAACGGTAAAGAAATGAGAGGGACAGATGGAGTATTATTTTATACATTTTCTATTCGACATTTATTTAATATTTCAATAAAATATAATTTTATAATTTAGTTTTAAATATGTTTTCTTGATTAAAATTTAAAAATTAAATTTTTATTCAGAAAAAAGAAACTTAAATATAAGTTATTATAAAAATATATTTTATAGGAGCATTAAAGTGCATTTCACATCTCTTGCCTGTACCACAACTCGAGGGAACTGAGGGAGTTTTAATTTTGATATTTTACACGTATTTTAAATTGTAAAAAATATATCTTTACTTTTTTTGTTCAAATTCCTTTTTCAAAACCTTTTAAAACCAAATATATAAAAATATATTTTTTAAGCTCAAATTATGTTCATGTTTAGAAGCGAGTGAATGCTTCAAAACCTGCTCAACTTCTTAACAACTTGTAGGGAGTCTTCATTTACATATTTTGTGTTTGACCTCTGTTTGATTGGCCTAACCAGGTTCACCCCAACAAGGTCAATCTTCATTCTTTTTTAAAGTTCTTGAATTTTGAGTATGTTTTTATCTTGACTCATGAAATGCTGTATTAAATTTAAGGCTACTTGGTGAATTTCAGACTTTCAGTTGCATCATGGGGAGCTGGGTGTTTTTATCTTTTATGGGGATGTGCTTGTTTATTTTGTTGCAGACTGATACTTGTATGGCTACTTTTAAAGCTGTTGGCAAGTTGAAACCAGGGTTTCAAGGGGCTCAGATGAATTTTATAGATGAAGATGGGTTGGTTTTATCATCAAACAACTCTCTTTTTGGTTTGTCTTTTACTACTACTGATAAAAATGTTACCTTGTTTTTGCTTGCTATTGTTCATTTGAGTAGTAAAAGAGTTGTTTGGTCTGCAAATAGAGGCAGCCCTGTTAGGAATTCGGATAAATTTGTGTTTGATGATGGTGGAAATGCCGTTCTGCAAAGTGGGGGGTCTGTTATTTGGTCTACGAATTCGGGGAATAGAGGGGTTTCTGCTATGGAGTTGCAGGACTCTGGGAATCTTGTTTTGTTGGGAGGTGCTGGTAAAATTGTCTGGCAGAGCTTTGATCATCCAGTGGATTCACTTTTGTCGAGCCAGGAGTTTAGTGAAGGAATGAAGCTTGTGAGCAATCCCAGCGCGAGTAATTTGACTTATTTTCTTGAAATTAAGTCTGGAGATATGCTGCTTTATGCAAATTACAGAAATCCACAGCCCTATTGGTCTATTAGACAAGATAGTAAAAGAATTATTGACAAAGATGGTGGCGATGCCAGTGCAGCATCTCTTGATGGTAATTCGTGGAGGTTTTATGACAAGAGCAAAGTATTGCTCTGGCAGTTTATTTTCTCAGATAATGCTGATACAAATTCTACTTGGGTTGCGACTTTGGGAAATGATGGATTTATCACTTTCTACAATCTTAAAAGTGGGAATTTAAATGGTGATTCTCCAACAAGAATACCTGCTGATTCATGTAGCAGACCCGAACCTTGTAATTCTTATGAGATATGTTATAATGGTAACAGATGCCAGTGTCCCTCGGTCCTAGACTCCAAGGGCAAGTGCGGACCTAGTATAGGATCTCTTTGCAATGAGTCAGAGGGTTCTATGGAGCTGGTAAATGCTGGAAATGGGCTTAGCTATTTTGCACTTGGGTTTGTTCCCCCCTCATCCAAAGGCAACTTAGATGGCTGCAAAACTTCTTGTCTTGCTAACTGCTCATGTCTTGCCATGTTTTATGACGACAAGTCTCAAAATTGCTTTCATTTTGATACCGTAGGAAGCTTGCAAGGTTCAAATAATGGGAATGACTTTGTTTCATACATAAAGGTCTCGAGGAATGGGATAGATTCTGGAGGGGATAGAGGCAGCAAAAAGAAAGTTCTGCTTGTCGTCGCCATACTCTTGGTAACAACATTTGTTATTGTTGGTTTACTTTATGCAGGAATTCGTTACCACCAGAAACAGAAAAGTGCCTTAGTGGAGTTCCCTAAAGAAGCAGAAGAGGATAATTTCTTGGAAAACATATCTGGGATGCCAATACGTTTTAGTCACAAAGATCTTCAAATTGCTACCAACAACTTCACTATGAAACTAGGGCAAGGAGGTTTTGGCTCAGTTTATGAAGGTGTTCTACCTGATGGAACCCGATTGGCTGTGAAACAACTGGAAGGCCTTGGCCAAGGAAAGAAAGAATTCCGAGCTGAAGTTAGTAGTATTGGCAGCATTCATCATCTCCACCTGGTGAGGCTGAAAGGCTTTTGCACAGAAGGTGCCCACAGGCTCCTTGTTTATGAATACATGGCAAATGGTTCACTGGAAAGATGGATCTTTAATAAAAACAAAGGAGATTTGTTGGATTGGGGCACAAGATATGATATTGCTATAGGCACAGCCAAAGGATTGGCTTATCTCCACGAAGACTGTGATGTAAAAATTGTGCACTGTGACATTAAGCCTGAAAATGTGCTCCTAGATGACAACTTTCTCGCAAAGGTTTCAGACTTTGGTCTTGCAAAGCTAATGAGCCGAGAGCAAAGCCATGTTTTCACAACACTACGGGGCACAAGGGGTTACCTTGCACCAGAGTGGATCACAAACTATGCAATATCAGAAAAGAGTGATGTCTATAGTTATGGAATGGTATTGCTTGAGATCATCAGTGGTAGAAAAAATTATGATGCATCTGAAACAGAAGAAAAATGCCATTTTCCTTCATACGCTTTTAAGATGATGGAGCAAGGTAAACTGAAGGACATTCTTGATGTGAAACTGCAAATAGCCGAAGATGATGAAAGAGTGTCCATAGCAATTAAGGTAGCTCTTTGGTGTATACAATATGAGATGCACCTTAGACCATCAATGACAAAAGTAGTCCAGATGCTTGAACAAGTATCTCCCGTTCCTCCACCTCCATCTTCTTCCCAGCAGATGAACTCGCACTTCTATTTGAGTTCCTTTAAATCAACGAGTGAGCACAGTACTTCTTTAGAGCCATTAGATCTCAATAGCTGTGCTGATTTTTCTGCAGTAAGGCTTTCAGGACCTAGATAGCATATTAGCTGTCACATATCATGTGTATCTGGTAGGTAAATTTTGTAATACTTCTATGTAAGCCTAGTTGCCTGTTAATTTTGTTGTGTAATTAATAACCTTTATAGTCAATACACCAATAGTTTTTACAAAAGGATATGATGTCTTTACTTCCCTGCATTTACAGAAGGGTGAAGAGTGCAATATGTCTTGTTTAGTTTAAGCAAAGCCAGGCATAGTCGTCTCGTCTATAAACGAAGAAAAGATTAGTGTGGAACTTGACAACGAGTACAATATGAACAAATACATTTCAGAATTACTGTATGATGGATTCATGGTAAGTGAAGCTCTATAATATATGATGACGAATACTGAAATCAACAACGTGGCTGATGATTTTGACAATACACATGTCTGCAGTCTTGATTCCCCTAGTATTTGTAGCCCTTAACATACAGGCTCTCAGAAGCCACTCCGCCAGCACTTCCACCACCGTATGTTCCCAGAGATGCATCTGAATTAGCCTTGCACCTTGCCAAGAATCCGGCCTGTGCTTTCTCAACGTTCTCCTTCTTCCCTCCCCATGTCTTTAGTGTGCTTGCCTGCAGTGCTCGCCCAAATGAGAACGAGAGAGTCCACGGCTTGAGCACCTCCAGCTTGTTCATGGCATCCAGGTTTACTGTCGCCTCTTCCTCACTCTGCCCGCCTGACAAGAACACGATCCCTGGCACTGCAGGAGGGACGGTACGCCTCAATGCTGTTACTGTGTATTCAGCAATCACTTCTGCTGCTACCTGATGTTATGCCAGCAGATTGATATATTGTTGTGAAATCACAGCAAACAAACAAAATGTAACTGTATGAGTATAGAATTTGAGTACCTTTGGGCTATCAGAGCCTGGAGTGACCATATTAGGCTTCAAGAGTGTTCCTTCCAGAAGAACATGCTGGTCATTAAGTGCCTTGTAAACTGCAGCCAGCACGGTCTCGGTTGCTGCAGCACATTTCTTGATGTCATGACTGCCATCAGTCAAAATCTCTGGTTCCACAATTGGCACAAGTCCATTCTCCTGGCAAATGATGGCATACCTAGCCAAGCCCTGAGCATTTTGCTGAATGGACAATTCAGAAGGCTCAGTCACCCCTATCTTAAGCACTGCACGCCACTTGGCAAAACGTGCACCCGCCTTGTAGTACTCAGCACACCGAGCCCCTAGTGAATCAAAGCCCTGAGTGGTGGTCTCACCATTGGTACCAGCCAAGTCAACAGTGCCCTTATCCACCTTGATGCCTGGAACAACATTGTTCTCAACAAGAACATCGACGAAAGGCTTTCCATCAGAAGTTTTCTGGTAAAGAGTTTCCTCAAAGAGAATGACACCCGAGAGATAGGCAAGGGCACCGGGAGCAGTGAAGAGGAGCTCGCGCAGAGCCTGACGGTTGGCCTCAACGTTTTCTACGTTGATGCTGGACAGACGTTTGCCAATGGTGCCAGTGCTCTCATCTGCAGCCAAAATACCCTTCCCAGGGGTGGCAATGTACTTTGCATTCTTGATTAGCTCGTCTGTAACAAGTTATGACACAAATTTATAAGTGTCATCTTTCAATATTAATACTGAAATTGGTTGTTACAACAAGATTGATCTTAGTAGCTGACTAGCAAAGTGTGAAAGAGTAAATGGACCTTTTACATTTTACACTACCAAAAAAAGCATTTAACAGAGTCAAATAGTGAAACTGATTTTGAGCATCTTATATTCGGAATATGATATTATATCGTGAAGCAAAATAATTATTGGATAACAGATGTGAAGGTAAAATTTTCATTTGATACACGATCAATCAAAAATTCAAATAACGAATATATATATATATATCAACATGATCCCTTAACAAAAAATATCTAACATCATATCTTTTAAAACAATATTAAAATAAGGTATAAATATCATAAGAATAAGAATAAAAATATACATATAATATATATAGCTCTTTGTTTGAATAAGAAAATAACCACTTATGTCCATTAAATATTTTTTATTAATCTATCAAAGTTTGTATATTTATAACAAGGAACACAAACCAGGGAGGGTATTGTAACCGGAAATTAAAATAAAGAAGAAGAAAATTAAGAATTAAAGATAGTCGAGGTTCCAATTTTGCGTATTTTTTTTTTTTTTGAAAAGGAAAATAAATTTCCATTGATACTAAATATCAAAGATACAATGTCCGATGGAACAGAGTTTCTTTCATCCACAAAAGTATACCATCTAACCGAAGCTTGGAACAGAGTTTCTTTCATCCACAAAAGTATACCATCTAACCGAAAAGTAAGCTGGTACTCCCGGACGCTTAGACGATATGGCTTTTAATGTCCGAAAAGAGTCGAGGTTCCAATTTTGCGTATTTTAATATCATAGAAAGAGTCTTTGTCTCTGGCACGTGTATACTTGAATTTTTTATGTAACGAAGGTTATAATATTTATTAAAAACGCATAATTTTCTCTCCAAAAATGACTGCGCTCACAAAAAATATTGTTTGATGGAGTTGACGACAGACAAAAATGACTGCGCTTATAAAAAAAATATTCTATGATATAGTTGATGACAGAGAGTGTGCTGCTTCACCACTTGTATTCAGTGTAAAAAAAAAACACAACGGAGAGCATGAAAAAGAGAACATAGTTAACTCCTGACAAAAAAAACATAGTTAACTTACCACAGTACAGAAACTATCTGATCAGAATACTTACTAGTGATACATATATGAACATTGTAAAGATACACTATATGTTAAAACAACCTAGTATGAAGAAGTTTAACAAAAGAAATGGAGAATTTACCAGCATACTTTCCCACAAAGGCAGACATGGTTCTGTTGGTGCTGAGGAGAATGGGGACGAAAGCATACAAACAAGAAGATATCTCTAATATAGAGAGCAAGATAAAGTTTAAGTAAATATGCCAGTTGAGCAAAATATCACCACGTGTCAAGGGGATTAGCCTCTGGAAAGTTATCATCATGGGATAGAAGAATGAGTGATCATTCTCTGCTCCAACTTGGCATTATTTGTCTCACCTGATGATGCATTTTGTGTGGAAAGGCCTGGCCATTTCCCTCATCCATATTTCCTGGTACTCTTTAAAACTACAAAACTCTTCTAATTTCCTCATCCATATGGAAAACTTTATCTTTTTGCCACTGTTGATATGTAAGTTACATTTATTTCATATACAGGTATGCAATCAAAGTAAAATTGTCCGCAAAATGGGACCGGATTTAGTTTATCATTATTAACAGTACATACTATAGAGCATCTCCGGAAAAAAGGTACAGACAAAGTGTCCAAGTTCTTTCATGGTATATTTCATTATTCAACTCATCACTCTTTAAAATCTGCCTCATCAAGCTTACCAAGCACCCTAATAGAATTAAAACAACCTCAAAATTGTGAATGTCCATGACAGCTCACATGAACTCTTTAAGCTCTTCTAAATCTCTCTGGCGGCGATCATTAGGTGTTGATTGAGGAGAAAGACTAGCACCTGTTGTGGATCATGTGGGAATACTGTTGATCATTCATCATCTGTGCCGAAGTATCTGTCTCCAAATTCACCCATACCAGGAATTACTCGAAACTCTTCATTTAACCCAGTTTCAATCTCCGAAGTTACGATCTTAATTCTAGGGAAATGCTTGCAAACTACATGCACTCCTTGAGGAGCCTGTTAACACGGGAGAAGTATATTTAGCATTTAAATTCTTATTGTAGCATTTTGAATAACTTTGCTATAGCTGACCAACTTTAGAAAGAACTGATAGAGAAGGGTAGATGAGAGGGAAGATATGAGGTGTGGTTTGAGAGTAAATAACTTACAGATATAAGATTAAGGAATATGATGTTGGTTTCTGGAACACCCTTTTTCAGAAGTAAAGAGATGGCTTGCACAGCTGAATTCCCTGAAGAGATGACCAGAACATAAATATAAAAAGAAATAAATCATGCCATTCGAAATCCCCAGAACCGATGATTAAAAACCAGATACAAGTTAATGATAATGTCATCCGCACCCACCCTTCACCAAATATATGAAATAAAAGGAGGGGTTCTTAACACAAAGTACTCTGGAGAAGGTACATTCACAAACCTGTACCCAGGATCGGATCCAATAATAAAACATGCCTCTCGGAGATATCTTGGGGTAATTTCTCATAAATCAGCTACATAAATACCCAAAACTAGTAAGATGACAGTACAACATTTAGAATGCACATCAAAATTTCCACAAACAGGTTTTTTGAATTTGAATATTGAGTTGGCAGGATATGCAGTCTAAATTTACTGTAACTTGTGTTAGTATGAAGACAATTTTACTCTAATTTATTGACTGTATTTTAATTACCAGAACTTCATTTAAACATGGTAAAAAACATTTCTTTCACGTAATAGATGTAGAATATAACTATACCAAACCACAACGCATAGTATGTGCAAACCTGTTGTCCGTTGTCACCCTCTCTATGAATAAGAATTTTTCCGATTTTGATGCCTTTACAGCATGCTCGCAAAGCATTTTCCATACTCTCGCCACTGCAGAGATATAAAGAACTAATCATTGAGGATGACAATGAACTTTTACAAGTCTTGCAGCCACTAGTGGCATCCATACAACTTCAGTTAAATATATTACTAATGTTCTTTAACTTTGGGCACACAAGATGAACTGCACGACATGGAGGACGATATAAAATTATGTGATTATTTTAGTGCAACTTCCCAGCAACACCACAATTTTACATATTTGTGTCATTGTGTGTGTGTGTCTGTGTGTAGGAAAAGCAAGTGGAAGATAGATGAAGTTGATTATTTTAGAGCTTTTATACCTTCTAATAACAGAGACGCCACATAACCTCTTGCAGAAATCGACACCAGTGTAGACAGATCCTGCATTCAATAAATAGAGAATCTAAGAAAAATAAAAAAAATGAAAAAGTAAAGACTTAAAGATCAACCCTAGATATGAGACAATGGAACAAAAAAAATTATAAACAAACAACCATCTATAGTGGCAATGAATTGTGATGACATTCATTATTAGGGGATTCAAGAAACAAAGCCGGCTATAACACTTAAATATTTTTTAAATATTTTTCAAAATGCTACCTTAATTTCTTTTTACGTATATACCTGTCTTGAGATAATTTATACCAGTTCAAACATAATTAAAGTAATAATGTATAGATCATTGAAGTCCACTTATTCTTCAAATTTCGACTAGATACAACGAAAAAACTAAATTGAGGAAGTAGAACACTTCTGGGCCTCACATGCTAGGGGTGGTCACAATTGCATAAGTAAAAAATTCTAGAACTTAAGAATTGATAATTTAAAGTGTCTCGATGATATTAAATAACACAACAAAGATTACAAGATGATTTGAAAGACAGTATTTTACGTCATTAATCTTAGTGACTCACCAGTTGGAGTTATCACCTGCTTTTCGGTAAATGGCAGATGTCCCAGGCCATGTTCAACAACCTGATTATAACAAGGATGTATAACTAGATTATATAAATATAACAAAAGCTCTCATTTTACAATAAAAAATACATATTAAAATACATTCATTTTTTTAACTAACAACTAGGAAATTATACCTACCAAGCGAATCAGACGATCAGCATAAAAGACGAAATCATGTTTTGTTGTTTGGGCATCACGTATAAGTGTATGCATACCACGTATCTGAATTGTGAAAAATGATAAAAGAAGAATAAGAAAAGGTATTAAACCCCAAGGATCAATACTTTTGGATCCCTTAATCAGATAATTAATAAAGTCCCGAACAATTGGATGAATACATCTTCATTTTATAATTACAGAGGCAAAAAAAGCAGTACCTGAAAAGTTGATTGAATGACGTAGAGGTTTGGATATATTTTACACAGATCGTGTTGACCCAGTTTTGTTCGAATATGTTGGACAATCAAATCAATAGCTACATGATTGTCGCCTCCACGAGGAATTATGATATCAGCATATTTTTTTGTTGGAAGTATAAAGTCATCGAAAGCAGGCTTCACAAAATTTGAGTACTGCACAAGCCATAAAGCTTAAGATTTCAAATAATCATTACATATATTAGAGAGTAGAGGATTAACAAAATTAATATAGAACTTGTCTGAAGAGTTGCACAATGCAATGCCAGGTGCAACAGTTGGGGGCGGGGCTATTGAGGAGATTTCCTGACTGGCAGAACTTATATACCATTGAGGATATTAAGGATCTACTAACCTGATCAAGCACCATGTTTATATCTCTATTCTTTTCAACTGTGTCGCGTCTTATTCTCCTTGCCAGGCGCACATCAGCATCTGCACTCACAATGACATTGGTAAAACCAATGTAATAACAGTATATCTGACAAAATTGAAGCTGCCATATTAGAGCAATCATTGATACCAATCATAAGTACGACGGCCCTATATATACTCCTTACATAGTTAAAGCAGAATCATGAACAAAATGAGCACAAAACACTAACTACATAAAGGCTGCAAAATATACGAAACATGTGATTTGTTTCAACTTTAAATTGTGCATGGTAAGACATTCAGTTCTTACATCCTGTGAGTAGCTGGAAAGATCATGTTCCCTTAACATTTCACATAATTCAAGTTAGTCGAAATTACTACATCAAATGGCAAGCACTTTTTGGACCCGTATAGATTAGGTTAAAAACAAAATTGTACACGAGTCCAGAGACTATGTGCCTAATAAACTTATTTCATTATGTTTATACTTGTTTTAAAAAGTAGATCGTGACTTGAGAAAATAAAAAAGAAGATTGTTTCTGACTATAACTATTTCCTTAATATAAGAGGTATCAACTAATAGAAAAGGAGGGAACAGAACCTGTATCGACAAAAATCTTCATGTTCATCAGATCCCGGACGCGAGCATCATGGAAAATGAGTATACCTTCCAAGAGTATCACGTCTGAAGGATTGACCTGCTCAATATTTTAATGCAGTGGGGTTTATTATGGAAGTATATAACAGGAAATATATTTGAATTGACAATAGTATCAAAAATGAGAATACATAGAAATATAGTAACATATATGAGTTGTCCTCGGGCATTACATCCTCATAAAAACAATTATGAACAAGTTTTAAACAAAAATTTCCACTAATTGTGTTTTTTTTAAATAAATTTAAGATGGAAGGCAGAAAGCAATGTAAGGCCTTCTAGTAAAAAACATCTAGATTTCAAGATGAGGGGTCTTTTTAACTGTGCTTTGAATACCACACAATAGAAGAATTACCAATTTACCAGATCACCTGGTTTGATATACAAAGCACTAAATCATTTCTTATGCATCAATGTACATTTGTATCAAGAACATCTAACAAAGAACAAAAACTTACTTTTCGAGGTTTAGAGGCGTCAGTCTTGTAAGTTCTGAAATCATATTTAGAAATATTGACTGCTTGCCCATGCTTCAACTTTTCCATTGAAAGTAACAATTGTTCGGTGTCAAATGCATCTGAAATCATATATAATTACAAGAAGAAGCAAGTTAGTCATTATTGAAATTCAATATGAATGCTATAGCTGATTGCCGGACACACCCACATTTCTTATAATATTAAGATCTTCATATAAATGGCATAGAAGTCAAAGAGGTCTTAATTTACCAGCCCTCCTTAAAAGATGTTAGAGGAGATTCATTATTTTTGGTCAATTATATATTATATGTTGACACTCCACTCCCCTCACTCCAAACTCCATTTTTGGGTGAAAGAGTGGATCACAGGCTCATCTTTCATAAGAACTATTTTTAATATATAATTTCCTACTAAAATACAAACTTTTATCAACATCCAAATTTAGACTTATTTAAATTATAAGCTATTATTTATATTAGTATTTCATTAGAATTATATAAATATTAAACATATATAAGAAAATCATAAATTATAATGAGAGATATATGTGCTTCACACAGGTTGCAAGTATTACTGAAACTTAAATATTAAAAGTTTGATTGGTTGCTTAGTAGTTTCGTATCAATTATAGTATAACCGATTAACATCACATCTTTTAAAGCAAATGGATAAGAATCATCTATGTATAATAAAGAAGAATATTCTATCATAATAGTAAGATGGTCTAACTTTCGAATCTAATCAATAACATATTAATATTCACTTTTATTAATCTAAATATACAATAAAAACATATTTTTTTATTCTATTTCATATATGGGTCCTGGTCATTGGATAAATATCCCACGGCCATTATTACAACCTACATCCAGCGCTTTTTAACCGCTGGACGGGGTCATTTTACCCGTCCAGCGGTTAAAAAAAGCACTGGACATATAAAATTTTGTTATAATCCTCGCAGCCGGATATTTAGCCAACGGCCAGAAAATGATATGTTGGTTAAGGGCTCCCTGGCATATGTATATCCTTTATATATATATGAAACTAAAATTTATTATTTATATGAAAATTTAACTAAAACTATATATTATTATGAAACTAAAATATATTATATTATGTATATATTATAAAATATTAAAGAAGACTTGTGCATGGGTTATAAGCTTGTATACATTACGTTGTAGTAGAATATTATTGGAGAATAAAAATAGCTCATACTGTTTCCATCAATCATTTTTAAATTGTATATCGTTATAAGCTAGAAGAAAAAAATTGAAATTTCTTTACGAGAAGAATAGTTCAATGAAATGATGGGTATGGGCTAACATTAAATGCAAAACTCACCAGGATGGTCGAAGTTGTATTCATGAACATTTGCAAGTTCCTCAGGAGTCAAATTATGATAAAAAGAATCCTGAAAATTTAATGATATAACTGTTTGCTAGTTAAAATTGATATTTCATAGCTCCAAAAAAAAATAAAAATTGAACTTTCTGTAAGAAAGGTGATAAATGAAGTAAAGCTAAAGTTCTGCTCAATGAATTCTTAGGACATATATAAACGAAAAACATATATATTTCAAAGGGAAAATTTGTGGAAAGGAACTAATTAGCTGCTATTTGTCTAATGAACTCCGAAATCTGATATAGCATGCTTCCCATACAAAAAAAATCCCATTTAGAATATTCTGAATGCTTTGGACAGTATATATATCATTGAGAGTAAAATTACACTCTACCAATTAATTTAATCAGTAAACTGATAAACATGACCAAAAGTCCATGATGAAAGAGTATTACATAATTCTTTGTATATAATCTGCAAAACTTGCTCGAGTACCTGATTGACAAGTACGACTCGTTGATCACGAAGCTGCTCAATAATCATATCACAAACTGTAGTCTTTCCTGATGCTGCACCACCGCAAACTCCTACAAGGATATTTTAAAAAGGGAGGAAGAAAATGAACTCAGGTTATAATTTAAACAAAGATCACTTCAAAAATCTGGAATGGATATCATGTTTACAGCATATATATAATATATTTCAAAATGCATGTATGTGATGTCCAGTGATATAGTTCTCCCTTTTCCAAGGATCACATTGTGCATGTGAATTAGTGAATATATAATTTATCAACCACGAGGGTCAAGACTCAAGATTAAAAGTTATCTGGATATGCTTACTCATTGAGATTGAACAACCCCAAATTATGGAAGAAAAGAAGGCCAGGGCGTACTAAAAAAATCATAGTGTCCGTTTCAGAAATACCAATTCATAGTTCTTATCGTCTAAGAATGCATTTTGGCAAAAAATATAATGTTTTCCTCGGTAGACCCGTGAAAGTTCATTCCCAATATTCACACTTAACTCATATTATCAGTTTTCTTCAATCACGACAAGTGACCAATGGTGGACACAATTCCAAAACACCCTAAAAGAATATGTCCCTTGTCTACTCCTGTACCACATAACAACTCTCTAATTGAGCACCTCAGCACCCCCAACATTTGCAACTATGCTTGTAAACTCTTAAATCTTAATCAATTGGCCAAAAATTAGTAAGCAGTTATTTTTTTTGCCTTTTGGGATAAGAAAATAAATAAAACATATTTAGGTTATAGTTTAAAATATAATCCACAAAGAAATTCTCGGGTGTAACAAGTACCAATGACAAAAGGTTGTCTATGCACACTTTCAGCCACTGAGGTTGTCTGTTGTTCAACCTTTGTATTTATTTTTTGTAAGCCATTCAAGTGAAATCCTGAAAAATGAACCCCTGATGAACACTCTATTATATCTTCCACTGGTTTAGAACCCATATGCCAAACCTGTTGCACTGCACAGTGGAATACTGAGATTTTACAGTAAGTAATGAAATTTTTAAATGCAAAATATCAATGGAATACATATGAAATGATTATTAAGACATCAAGTATGATCATTATAAATTATTTGATGAACAACATTGTCATAACTCATATATGGTATATTAAAGAATAAGCATTAGACATGTGATAGTTCAAACCCAAACCATTACTATTATTGCTTCGTTCTCAAATAAGTTATTAAGTGACTCAAATCCTTTTACATCCATCCTTGAATCATTTAAATGGATGATTCGGATCTGACAGAAATTCTTGAATCATTTAAATCCATCCTTTCAGATATAATTTGGATTAAGGTTAGAAATTCTAGTGGATTATGGTTGCACACTTGAGCATGATTTTAAACCCTCAAACCCCTTTTAAGTCCCTTCCTATTAAAACAGAAAACTACTTTAACTTGCAAAGACTGTTTTTATAAATACCTTACGCGGGTGTAATATATAGCAAAAACAAATTTCATCACCTCCCACATATTGACATTTACATTGGAAGAAACCAAACACAGCAACCACAAAAATAAAAAGAAATAGTAAGACAAAAAAGGTTTCACATTATTGGTCGACTTGTAAAGGGTTAAAGTTGGGATGTTATCCATCACTGTCTTATTAATTTAGTTTCAGAGCACTTGGATTCATTACAACAGAACTATAATCATCAGTTTCATTCCTCCCGCAAAAATTGCTCAACTCTGCCTTGTTTCACGAATAAGCAAAATCTCAATTCAGAATTAACTACAATTTTTTGTTCTTAGTTATCACCCTATCTCAAGATCATCGCGTCATCTAACATCAGCTGGATTTCATAAGTTTGCCAATAAGCTATAAGCAATCAAACGTCCTCTTATCTTATTAGTGCAACAACATATCATCAAACACATATTAAACAAAAACATGCTATTATTTGTTCAATAAAACAAATAAAGCAATCCGTGTTATATCAATCACAATCACGTCACGACAGTAATAAAGTTACCGTAAAACCTCGAGACGGCTTACAGAATTATATCATATCAATCACAATCAAGTCACAACCGTAATAAAGTTCCCGTAAAACATCGGGAGGGCTTACCAGGATCGTATTATAATCCGTAACGGAGATTTACAAGACTAAAGTTCAAAAGGCCTGAATGTTGTACAATATTGACATTACATTGAACAAGCAATCAGACAGATACAAGGCACATATACCACAATCAGATCCAGCAAATTAATTACTAGAGCTATTCAATAGAAATACAAATGCCATTGAGAAAGAATGTAAAGAAAGAGATATATGTGAAGAAATAGATTCACTTACAGATCAACAAAAGCAAAGAGATATGGTTGAATATACCTGGTGAGTAGATTTCAAGTGATACAGACAGGGTTTACTGTATGCTTGTGGAGACTTGGAACTCAGACACTTGACACACTTTATATATCCGCTGTCCGCACCACTCTGTCAGATTTGCCGAGTTTTAATTACTGTAGTATTTTTTTACTCCAACTTTTCTGTTACCGTAAGATTTTTAATTGACTGTTTTGTTACTCCCTCCGACTTCCGAGCACTTTAGATTACACGAATTTTAAAATTTTTATAAACTTTTGTTATATAATATTTTTTTAATAAAAATATAAACGACAAATTCTTATTCAGTAAAAATTGAAGCTTAAAAAATTATTCTAAATCTGTACTTTACATAAATCTCAAAATACATACTAAAAAATAACGTAAGAAATTTGCTGGACGGAGGCATTATTAAATATTAACAACATAATCTTGCCATAACGTAAATTATTTTGTTAAAATATTCTCAGATAATTTTGTTATTTAAATTTTTATCTAGAAATTGAAAATTTGGAATATTTTACAAGCACATATAAGTAATATAACTTAAAATAAAACTAATGTATTTTTGATAATCATAATATATGCTATTCTCCCAAATTCCGGGTTTCTTTAATATCTTTTGAGTGAGCCGCATCTGTTGACTCAAGCACAAACGTTGTATCTATATTAACCGGTGCATATTAATGGATCATCACGGATGTTGGTGCGTTGAAGAATTTGGTAAAGTTTAGTGCGTATTAATGGATCATCACGAATGTTGGTTCGTCAAGGGATTTGATAAGATTTAGTGCGTACTAATAGATCATCTCGGATGTTGGTTCGTTGAAGGATTTGATAAGATTTAGTGCGTACTAATTGATCATCTCGGATGTTGTTTCGTTGAAGGATTTGATAAATTTTAGTGCGTACAAATGGATCTTAGGTAAGTCCCATGTGAAGAATGCTATGGGTTAAGATATATTAATATTATATCACACACTATATTATTTATTATGCACTAAAGTGGGGTCTTCACGAAAACAGCTTCTGTACATTTTACCCTGGTCAGAACCTTACTCTGACCAGTATATTTGGTTTGGTTTGCTTTATATATTGGTCCACCCAATTCTGGTCTTACGACACTGTTCAGCACTTTTAAATCAAAAATAGTACTATAATATCTGAATTAGCTTGTTGTCAATTACCCGATTAGTAAAAAATTGATATATTCCTTACATTTAATTTTATATCTAAAATTAAATACTACCTCCATCCAGTGTTCTAAAAATTCCTGATTTAACCGATTAATCCCCTGTAAAGTCGGCCACCGATTCAATTTTTGAAATCCGATTAATCCTTATATATATTTCTTAATCGAAGTATATATGATGAATTATTAAAATTAAAATACTATATTACTTTAAATATGAATAATTATAGAGCTTATGAATATAATAAATATATTAGTTACTAAATAACTAATATAATAATAACTAAGTATTAAATAATATTTTAATATTAAAATAAATCCGATTTTCACTCCGATTAATCCTTCCGATTAATCCCCGATTTCCGATTAATCCTTGAATCGGTAGCTCAGCTGATTAGGTCCGATTCCCGATTTCTGTAACACTGCCTCCATCCCAAATTAGATGAGCTAGTTGACTTTGGGCACGTAATTTTAGGTGCATTGATCGTCTAATTCTGAAATTTAATTTTTGATTTTTCTTTTGTTAACGAAAATTTCATATCTAAATTTTTATTTGAAAAATAAAATTTTAAAAATAAATAATGTAGCTATGCGGTCAATAGGCTTTAAAGTGCGTGCTCAAAGTCAACGAGCTCATCTAAATTTGGGATGGAGGAGTATATACTATAATTTACTGTGAAATTCACAATGTATAATAGTTCATAAAAAGAAAAGATAATTCATCTTATCACCCGAATTTAGTGGTGCATATATGTAAATGTATTTCATGTAAGGTTCAGTTTGGTTAGACTAATATTTGATAAATTAATTATTTTAATAATTAATAATTTATTGAAATCAAAGCTCGGGTTTTTATAGAATTTCAATACTATTTTTGCCCCCAACTAATTAGATTTCTTATGAGTTGAGAGTAGTTAGTGGTAGGTATCGAACAAATATTATGAGCTGGTTTAAGTAAAATTAATTAGATTTTATTTATTTATTTGATAAAATTTAGTTTTTATTATATAATATTCATTTCGTATAATAAATTAAAAATATACAAAATTTATAAAGATGATGGATTATATTCTAAAATTTACTGTAAAACAATATATAATAATTTATTATTAAACCAATAATTTATTTGAATTAGGATTGGAGGGAAGTGAATAGGTAAGAGGAGAGATTCATTGAAATGGTGGAAAGTTAATATTTTATTATGAAAATTGGTTTAAGACATGCTTAGTAGTGCCTCAAAAATAGGCACTTGTTAAATGTCCAAGTAATTTAAAGCATCACAAAGACATTTTTTGAACACACATTTAATGCAAATGCTTTAAATTTTAACTTAGAATACCAATTAAGATATTGTTGACTTGCTAAGTCATTCAAAAAATGTGTTAGTCTCAAAATTGACCTCCATAAAAAATGAATTATGACTTATGAGTTAAGTGGTTTAACTCAACCTCGCCCTAAGTAACTCGTTTAACTATTTTTTTTAAAAATGTTTTTAAATATAGATCATATATTCATACAATCTATCCCCATCGCAAGTATAAAATGATTTTGTTCTTTTAATTATATGTTTATGTTCCTCTCCACATATTTCAGCCAATTAAGAAAGTGTATCTGATTTTGATAAATCAACATAATATTTTAAAATGTAAATAGATATTTCGTTTATATTTCGTTTATGTTTTTAATTTTATCATAAAATCTATACAATCCAAATTTTGATTTGCAAAATATTGCAAGTCCAATAAATTATCTAAATAACCTACTAAATTCACATATTATTAGAAAGATATTACGTAAATCACGAGAACATCTCCAAATTTTCCACTAATTATCTATGTTTAGCTAAATTCTGATTACTATCTATTTGTTATTAATGAATAAAAAATTCATTTTCTCATTTTTTTCTTTAATTTTTTCCTTTTTTTGCTTCTTCTTTATTTCAAATTTATTATTAAAATAATAATAGAAAACAAAAATATTAATAAGAATTAGACATCAAAATAGATTCCTTATCTAAATAGAATTCACTAATACTAATTATTCCTTCTTTGGGGGCTTTGGGCAGCGGACTATATAGCTCCGAAATTACCCTCTCTTCCAAAGCTCCAAAATTAGCGGAGATAAAATTTCAAAACTCGGAAGAAGATTGAAAGCAAAGAGTGAAGGAGGCGATGAAGAAGTCAGATATTAGCTTGAGGAGCTGTTCGACCCGAAAAAGAAAGAAGATTGAAACTGATGATGAAAAGGGTAAGAACAAGAAAGTAAAGATTCAAACTTTAAGTCATGAAACCCTAGAACAAGGTGGGGATGAGAGTGCTGAAGCTATCAGGTCAGATACGAGCTTGAAGAGTTGTTCAATTAGTAAAAGAAAGAACAATGGGTCTAAGGATGAAAAGGGTAAGAAGAAGAAGAATAGGAAGAAGAAGAAGGGTTCATACATGGTTAATTTATCAGCATTGAGGTTTGGGAGGTTTGTAAGACGAAAAAAGAAAACAAATCAGTCTTGTGTTAATGATTCTGGACCACAGTGGGAGGTGGAAAAACATCCAAAGGCAGTTAGAGAGGGAGATAGGGTTAATTTACAACAACTTCTGTTTACGGGGGACAGGGATTTTCTCATCACTTATAATAACCGCCAGGTACTGTTTATCAATTTGTCTTTGTTACTTAATTTATGTTTTTCTAATGCCTTAAACTGAGATTATATATGTGTACTCAAGCTTTAGTTTTCATAATATTTGTTGTACCTTACATTCTTAAAAAACGTTAATTTAGCACAAGCTCACATTGCCTTCCTGTCTCTGTATATTTTTGCCACTTGCACACACCAAACAAGTGTTCTGGTTTATCCAAATCATGTAGTTATCTAACTAACTTACTCCTGTGCAAGATCTTCTCCCGGATTGTGTAATAATGACCTCAATCGTCCGGTACTGTTTATGAATTTGTCTTTGTTACTTAATTTATGTTTTTCTAATGCCTTAAACTGAGATTATATTTTTGTACTCAAGCTTTAGTTTTCATAATATTTGTTGTACCTTACATTCTTAAAAGACGTTAATTTAGCACAAGCTCATTGCCTTCCTGTCTCTGGTTATTTTTGCCACTTGCACACACCAAACAAGTGTTCTGGTTTATCTAAATCATGTAGTTGTCCAACTAACTTACTACTGGAGCAAGATCTTCTTCCGGATTGTGTAGATTATATTTTTATTATGTTGTAGGTCCAAGCTAAGCACCTGGAAAACAAAGTTATTGTCTTACATTTTGTGCCACTTGTTCCGTGGTCCGAATATTGGATGAGATTTGAAACAACAATCTTGCTGGATGTATACAATGCTTTGCTCCCTAAAGGTGATTTCGAGGTCGTTTTCATTGGAGTTCAGCTTGATACTGCTAGTGCGGCCTCCAACTGTCCTACTCCAAGGGAATGTTTTGAAAATAAATTTTCTATCATGCCGTGGATTGGGATCCCGTTCTCAGATGTCAAATCCCGCACAGATTGGGAAACAGTATTTCCCCTCTCTGGTTTTCTTACCCGTGATACTCCGGCCTCATTTGTCATCGATCATACAGGAATGGTTTTGCAATGTAACGCCAAAGATATCTTTCATATGTATGGAGCCCGTGCTTATCCTTTCACTGATAAAAGGATAAAATGCCTTTTAAAGGAAGACGCTGAAGCTCGAAACCATCCTTCCATTACAAAGCTCCTAGCTTCTTCTGAACGTAATCATCTCATTAACAAGGATAATCAGGTATGAACATATAGTAATATCTGTTCCCTGTGCCTAATAGTTTGACATATCCATCATCATACTGTGCATTAGTCTGTTAAAGTAATATCAATTCCCTTTGCCCAACATTTTAACGGAGCCATCATTTTATACTTTAGTCTCTGAAAGTAAATATATGTTCTGTTTGCACGCACTTATGAATTTTGATTGTTGTCTAAATCTTCTCGGAAAGGCTATTCACACACTTATGAATTTCTTATTGCACACACTTTAGTCTCTTAAAGTCTGTTGTTTGAATACTTCTTACTTCTATTCTTAATAGGCGGTACCCATTCATAATCTTGAAGATAAGGTTGTAGGCATATATTTTTATGAAGATTATCCAAACCACGCACTTACGTCGGAAATTCAGAAGGCCTATGAACAGTTGGCTCAGAAGAATAACTTTGAAATCGTGCTTGTTTATGTTCACGACTCATTTGCTACTTGTGAACGTACAAGCGAAAAATCATACTGGAAAACGTTAAAAAAAATGCCTTGGTTGGCACTCCCGTTTCAAGACCCTGTTTGTAAAAAGTTGCAGCGAGTTTTTGATTATCCTTTGTATACTTGTGAGGATGAGGATGGGCCAGACCATAGCCTTGTAATTATTGGACCGCAAGGAAAATTTGTTGAACGGTACGGCGCTGACATATTAAAAAATTATGGTATCGCAGCATATCCATTCACCCAAAAAGGAGTTGCTAAGTTAGAGGCCGAACGCATAAAGGAGTTGAAGCTAGACATGTTCTGGAGCCGAAAGACTACATTGATACAAAAAAATGGGTCCACAGTGAGTTCCTTTGACATTATAATACTTGTTTCCAGGCCAACTCTCCTCTTGCGTATGGAACCTTTTTTTTTTTTCATTTTTCACTCTGCTTATTGACAGTTGTGTTGTACTTTACAGGTTCAGTTATCGCAACTCGAGGGAAAGAGAATCATAGTCATTGTTGAGGATGATCAGCATATTCCGGATGCCAAGTTTTGGCGGATGCTAAGAGCAAGGTATCTCCAAGTGAAAGGCACTGGTAATGAGTTTGAAGTGGTTCACATATGTAAAAACAAGGAAAGACATTCATATGGTAAGAACATTGCGCCTATTTCATGGCTGAGACATCCTTCTCGGCATCCTTCTCATCGATACGGGTTAAATGTACTCGAGATCTTCACTCGTGTATTTAGAAGAGGAAGTGTTGTTGGACTTCTTGCTTTTGATCGTGATGGAAGGCTTGTGAGGAGAACACCGTATCCATCAATTGTAAAGGAGAATGTAGATTTTCCTTTTGGTGTCATGGAAGAGGAGTTCTTGAGGGAACTAGTAGATCGTGAGCTTGAATATTAGGCTTGTGGAATTGTCCTAAAAACCTTAATTTTTGTGTGTAACATATATTGGCATTCAGACTCGTGGATTATCTTAGATATCGTCCTCTTATATATTGTCTACTCAAGCTTCTGTAAGTTAAGAAGTAAGTTTAGCTTTCCTTTTCTTACAGTTATATACATACACACACCAATGGAACGGAGATCATAAAATGAGGATCACGTAGTACCCTTGAAATGAGATGTTACATAAGGTTAATGTCTTTTATGACTGATTCAATTTGATTAAAATTCATATTTGATAAATCAATTATTTTATTAATTAATAAATTATTAAAATCTCGGCTTGGGCTCTTTGAATAAATTAATAACTCACTTCAAAGCACATCACTCACTAAACTCTAAAGAGAATATAACTAAATTCTCCCACAACCCCACCTTCTCCTCCAACCCAACCTGCCCCCACCATCACTTCCGGCAACTTCATGCCGCCACCCCATCCATGTCCACCGCCTCTCCATGTCCACCTCCATCGTATCTACAACCAACGAATCCAACCCACCTCCACCTTCTCCTTCTTCGTCTTCTCTTCCTCCACCACCTCCAGTTGCGTCAACTCCACCTCCGTCATCCTCGCCTTCATCTCCACCGCCACCTCCACCATCTCCACCATCGCCACAACCACCAGAATCAAGTACAAGAACGGATATGCAGATTTCCCTAATTTCTGGGAGTTTTCACCAAGTTTTGCAACACAAATCACTAAATTCTAAAGAAAAATTTAACATATTTCTGAAGCGCATATCACTAATTTGTACAACAGAAATCATCAATTTTTGTAAATATATCAATGGGTATATCAAAACTTTAACAACATTATAATATATGACAAAGTCTAGTCGTTTATGAGATTAAGAGAGAGAGATCATTGAAAAATGATCAGAGGAGGGGAAAGGAAAAGACAAAGGTGGTGATGATAGAGAGAAGACGGAGTTGGTGATGGTGGAGAGAGAGAGCGAGGATAGTGATGACGGGGAGAGGGAGAGACAAAGTTGGTACTGCAGATGATGGCGGTGAGGTGTGTAGGTGGGGGTAGTATTGTTGGCCTAGATGAAATTTGATCGAGGCAGATGTGGGTGGCCAGGTGGGTTTGTTTTACTGGTTGTTGATTTGTTTTGGCTGACTTGCATTTAGTAATTACAAGGGTGTAAATAGTGGTTTTTGGTTTTTATTTTAAAAATGGTTTTTATTTGATAATGAGCTTATATATATATACAGGGTCCTACTCCAATGGAAACTACTAGAATAGAAACCAAATAGAAACCAACGAAATTAAGTAGAATGATGTGGTTCGTGGGATCGGGGATGGACCCCGAGATGGGTCTAGACGGGGTTTAAGTGGGGCCTAGTAGGGCCGGGTCGGGGCCTAGTGGGACCATGGTGGGGACTCTTTAAGACTGCCTGGAGCTGTCCAGGGCATGTGAGGAGCTTTGGCGAGGCCCTAGCGGGCCCGGGGTGGATTGAGTGGGGTGAGGGTGGGCCTTAGGTGGGTGATAACATATAAGGGGTGGGTGATGACATACAGGGGGTGGGTGAGGTCATTTAAGTATAATTTCTCTTGATTTCCATTTTAATTTTTATTTTAGTGGTTCTATTTGAGCAATTACCTATATATATATAGGGTTGCACTCCACACAGAACACTTTAAAAAAAGAACAATATCATAACACTTTTTCTTTCATAAAAAATGATTTGTTATGATTATAATTACATAGTTAAACACTAACTAAACTTAATATATGAAATCTAACATCCAAATTTATCCAAATTATTAATATAAAATATTATAGAATCCAGAACAGAATCCAAAACAGAATCCAGAATAGAATCATGTATATATTTCTTACATGATTAATATCACATAGAATCATATTATTTTTAATCCATAATTGTTGTTAAACATGCTAGATACTATTATTATTCATAATAAATGGTTAATTAGCTTAAAGTTAGAATTTAATTCAAATTTTAGATGAGATTCTATGTTCGATTCCAAAGTGTTCTTTTTTGTTCTTCTTTTAAGGGTGTTCTGTTTTGAGCAATGCCCTATATATATATACACACACACATATATATTAATAGTTGCACTTCATATTAAAATTTAAAATTTATTTTAAAGTATACTCTTATAATAAAATTTTAGTTATATATATTTTTCTATTAAAATTAATTTTTTTATTTTCTCCTGCTTTATCATGAATATTGCTCGAAGCTTTGTAGTATGTTGATGAAATGATTTAGGTTTATTAATATTTTTGAATGCATTTAGTTTATTTAAGTTAATGTACAAATACTTAATTAAATTAATAAATAGTTAATATTCTTTTTTTTATAAAGAAAATAGTTAATATTCTCGAATGATGTTTACCCAAGCGTGTAACACATTTTAAAGTATCCATAAATAAAATAAAAATATATTCGAGTCTAGTTCACTGATGGTAATGACGTGCATTTCATTTCATACTCTCTCAATAATAAATTATTTCCCTGGTTGATATGGGAATTAAAAATTGCGAGTCTATCAATTGAAATTGTAATTTTCTTGAAAAAAAATCCAAACATAGCAAGTTAACATCCAACAAATTTTATGTTCTCTTAAACAACATACCACTTGAAAGTGATTTAGGCAGAAAGTCTGAAATAAGAACTAACAAACTAATAAACTAACAAGAAAACATAGTAGTCTTCCGTCTCACTCGGAGATCTTCCAACAAGAAAACATCACTCTGTTGAAACGACTGTCGGCGGCTTCCTAAGATTCTGTGCTTTGCTTCTTTATCGTACAACACATGTATCTCGTGGAGGTACTTTATCCTCAAAGCAAGTCCATCAGGATGAGGGCGAAATGTCACCTTAACTCCACCAATTTCTTTTTCAAGGTCATCACTAAATTTCCTGCAAGAATAAATCTGCCCAGCATAATATTCATATTTTTCTAAAATTCTCATCAGAAAATTTTTACCCTCTTCAGATACCAATTCCTTGCCAAGAATCAGCCCAACTTCAAAAACATCCTCGTCTTGCAACTGATTATACTTGAGATGCTTATCGGCCTGATACTTTAGATGTCTCTTATATGACCATCCTTTCCGCAAAGAGCGCCAATATTTCTTCAATTCTTCTTCGAGTTCAGGATTGACCTAATTTTTCAAAAAGCTTAGTAAACAAAAATGAAATTTGAACTTATAATTCTTATTTGTTGAATTTAGTACCTTGGGAGGCTCGAGGTGTTTCATATTGAATTCGTTTGTGGTTCGAATCCCTTGAACAGTAATCTCGTCAGGAGTTTGGTTATGTGCAGAGGGCGTCAATGTATGGATATTGAAACCATCTTCTGCATACACCAAATCAAGGGTGAGACCACGACCAGATTTTGGTCGATGAGATGGCATGTATGTCACCACAAGATTGTTGCTGTCAAGATTGTTGAATATTTTCAACATGTGGTCCCTGTTTGATTTCTGGACAGCAGTCAATTTTCTGCGAATTAAATCAGAAAAAAAGATTTATTAGTACTCAACATCAAAATTACTAATTTGCAATTAAATATAGACTGACTGATATCCACATAATACAATACAATTTCAACAACTATATTAATCAATATGTATACTGTGAAGACACAAATCATAATGGATAACTTGGGGTTGTAAGTGGGGCTTCTAACTTGCTATTGGGGCAGTGGTTATCTGGCTATATGTCAAGTGGAAAAGATAGTCTTCTTCTATCCTTTATAAATACGGTATTTCTACTGTGTGTCCAAGGGCACACAATAAGCACCGACTTCCATAAAAATAGCTTTTTTTTATCGGTGGAATTGGTGTTAATGTAGGGGTCCATTAACATTTATTATTCATCTACCAATCAAAATTTACCATTTTCATTAGACTTAGTGACTAATGTATGCCCTTGGGCACACCATAGAAAATTCCTTATAAATATCACATGTCTCATGTTAACCTACAAATCTCAACATTTAGTCCTAAATCTGAACAAATGAGTATATATGTTCAACTTCATTAAAAGAAGACACATCTAGCATCATAAACTAAATAAATTTATATAAGGAAAACTAATAGTGTCATGTCAAATACAAATAACTAAACAAGGTGTTGGTTAAGATATTTACCCGAATTCGGTATCTGATGATGATGTTGACATAACTCGTACACTTGTTCAAACACCTGATAAAAAAACGAAGTCTATAACGGCTAATATCAACACAAAATCCACAATGTACAAGTAAAATAAAGGAATGTTGCGTGTCAAAAGATGTGAAAAATTCTCAGCCCTAAGTTCAAAAGAGGCACCGTACCTTTACTCAAATGTAGAACAAAGGAGGCTATTCAAAAGTGAAATCACAAGTTAGTGGTGGTAAGTTGGAAAAAGATTAAAGAGATCTGGTCTGGTGGGGTGGGGTGTCTTCAATGTTGTTGTACTTGCACACATGGCACAAAGGCTGTTACTAATATTCCAACATGTTTCCATAAATCTACATTTCTTTACATTTCTAACCAATGCCAAAATTATATGAGAAAAGTGAAGTACACTGCTCCTACCCACTCCACATGTCTCAAATATCGGTTTTTGCATGCGCAATACTTTTAATTTTATTTTCAAAAAATTAAAATATGATCTTTGAAACTAACTCTATGTATCTTAAAACAAGCACAAAATTAAAACAAATATTATTTCAAAATTTGACAGTATTTTATTCACTTTAATATTCTTTTAGTTTTTCAAAGAAATATTTTCATTATGGGTTGTTAAATTCATAAATTTAAAATTTTCTAACTATAAATAAATATATTAAAATTAAACTCGAACTTACTCATTTTTTCGAATTTTATCAAGAAGGAACTTGCCCTCAAGTGGTTAGGTACTTGGGTTGAAGAGTTAAAGTGTAGGGTAATAGATTGTTTTTGCTCGTAATAGCTCTAGGTTGGTTGTTTGGGTGTATGGGCTTTGAGACCAATTACATGATGTGGCCCGTTTTTGTTCTAATACAGTTCTAAGTTTTAATGTCGGGCAAGTCCAACCTCTTTTTGCACAAACAAACAACACGGTCATAATTCTTTATTTTAAAAAACCATTAAATTTTAATGTGAACAACTAGATTGAAATTCGTAATGATAATTATATCGGACATTTATGAATCATTCTTTTTCATTATTTATTTACTAGTTATTTATATTAGATAATTATTAAGTACTTAAATAATTTGAATTATATTATATATGTTGTATCATTTTCTACATTTTTTTTTATAAAAACTAGACTTATATAAAATGAGTATCTGTTGGAACTTAAAACTATTGAATCATAAAGTTTTGTTATTTGTTATAATTATATTTACTTATCAATACTTCATATCACTATTTTTCTTATCATAAAATTCATTTCTTCCTTGATGGACATTTCTTTCCTTTTGAACTTGCACAAATCCTCATATTGTGAACTTAAAAAAAAAAACCATTCCTATACTAAACAAAAATTCACTCACATGCATATATTTATCTTGGTCTTAAGATCGTTGATGGAATACATCTACCATGGAAATGAAGCTCAGAAGAGGACACACACTGTATTTACCTAGAGACTAGAGAGAAGCACTCTGAAATATTACTAATGAAAAGTGAATTGTTTTGCAATCTGTTCTCTGTATATATACATCATGAAGAGTTTGATATGATAAGCAGACTTCTAGCTACAGATAAGTGCAATAGTTGGATGAATCAGAAATTCGTAAAATGGTTGGGTACACTAAATTTTTTTAGAGAAACGAGATCAAAGCTAAGATCTCTCCTCCCTCCCTCTCTCTCTCGTGCGCTTTGCTAGTTACTAGTTCGCCTAGATTCTTGAAATTAGGGCAGTGTCTGTGGAGTTGTCTTTAACTTGCTAGTTACTAGTTAGCCCAGATCCTTGAAATTCGGGCTGTGTCTGTGAAGTTTGCCTTTAAATATTAGTTTTCATATAATAACATCTGTTTATTTGTTAAGCCTTATTCCATCAAGGAAAGTAGTCCACATCTCAGTATGCTTAAGACATTAGATGACCTCCCTCCCCCTCTCTTTCACATGTGTGCCTTGCTAGTTACTAGTTAGCCTAGATTCTTGAAATTCTGGGGCTATGTCTGTGAAGTTATAGTTTTTATATAATAATATTTGTTTATTTGTTAAGCCTTATTCCATCAAGGAAAGTAGTCCACATCTGAGCATGCTTAAGACATTATAGATGTTGCATGAGATTTGTACAGATTCTATTCTTTAAAGTAAAAGAATCTGCTTCAAAAGAACTTCATATCTACCTCTGATTATTTTCCGATTAAGATTCATCACGGTGAAACACTAGCAATTCAATTACAATTACGAAGACATCATTCGAAAATTACACAGCCAATGTCTATCACAAGCGTTGTGTCAAAGCCAAAAGTCAGAGATGAATCTATTTTTGACTTAGTGATGAGTCACTTGTTTTTAATACCGAGAAACTTTTTGAAATGAACAAAATTTCAAAACAAATATTAATTTTAAGTGTTTCACAACATATTTCTTTCGTACACGGATTAATTTGATACTCTATTTAATATACAGTATCGGAATTCATGTTTCATTATTAATATGATGTGAAGTATTATGCGTAAGTTTTCAAATCGAACACAAGATTTAGAATCCTCCATCTTTTTTTTCTTTAAAGACAGATTTAGGATTGTGGATGAGGACTCCTAAATAGGGCTGGCAATTTCAGACACGACCCGATAACCCGACACGAATTCGACCCGTAAAGTACGAATTCGGGTCAAGGTATTTCGGGTTCGGGTCGATTTCGGGTTGACCCAAAATTAACCCGAAAAAATCGGGTCATTTTCGGGTTGGGTTCGGGTAACCCGAAATCCACCCGAATTATATATATTATATAATTAAAAGTTTATTACTTAACGTACAAAACCCTAAACTATCACACTGTCAATTATCCACTTCATTCTTTTCACCTGCCTACTACTAAGCCGCGGCCGCACAAACCCTAAATCTCTGACTCACCCTCTATTCTTTCCGCCTCCAAATCAGAATCCCTCTCTTTTAACTTCTCAATCTCTCGCTCGCTCTCTCGACTAGATTTGTATCTGATTTACTTTTTCAGCTTCAAAATTGGTGAGTTTCTCTCATTCCGATTCGAATCTCTCGCTCGCCCTCTAACTGGATACGACTAATTATCAATTCGATTATCTAATATTTTGGATGAATGCTTGAAAGGAGAACTTTCAGTTAAATGTGTGTGTGCTTGTGAAGTTGAGGCTAGCTAATGCTTGGTTGCACGCTGGTCTGTTTGTGTATCCACAGTCAGATATGTATATCATCAGATTTGTGTGAAAGATTTTGTGATTTGATTGTGTAAAAGATTTGTTTACCTTCTATTGCAATTCAATCGAGTCATGTTCGTGTCTTGCCGGGTCGTGTTGATCGTATTGGGTTGGGCATGGGCGAGAATTTCGGGTCATTTCGGGTCGTGTCGGGTAACCCGAAATTAAATCGAGTCATGTTCGGGTTAGGTACCTATACCCATTAAATTTTCGGGTCGGGTTAAAAATACTACCCGAGTATGTTGACCCGACACGAACCCGACCCACGACCCGTAATTGCCAACCCTACTCCTAAATGAGGAAGATAAGCATGGACGGACCCAGGGGGGGTATGGGGTGGTCTTGGCCCCCCCCCCAAAACCTTCCCCAAGACCTTATATATAATCAATTTATATGATTGAAATTCATAATTTGTAGTATTTAGTCCCCTAAGACTCAAAATCTTGTGTATCTGGTACCCCAAAACCCATAATTTTGTGCATCTACTCTCCTAAACGTGTCATGTTTCATAAACTTCGTCCTTGAAATTTTTTTGGTAAAATTCCCCCACCCCCTCCCCCCCAAAAAAAAAAAATTTGTGGTTCCGTCCCGGAAGATAAGGGGGCATACTGGACTGGAAAGAACTTGGTATAGTTATCTATCCAAGATGTGAACAACAACTTGATCCTGCACTGTAGTATCTAATAACTGAAAAAGCAGCTCTTACCCTGACTGTGTATGTCTGTATAGTGTATAGCCAGGGCTTCCAGACCAAGGCTTCTAGAGAGATGGTAAGGTTTAGTAAGGTCCGCAAAACAAAACGAAAACAAAACAAAACAACGGGAATATAATCTAATTAGAAGTCCCCCAAATTGAAAACTGACCTAATTAAGAGGCCGCCGCGACTCCGACCCGATCTACAGCTCCGCCGATTCTCTCCCTTAGTCTTCTCTCTCCTCCTCTTCTTTCTCTTCTCCTCGTTATTGTAGTAATCGTTTGATTTTGATTTTATTTGGTTGATTGGGGGTATCTGTTCTATTCAACAACTTGTAACCGTTAGATGCACTTATACTTTTTCTAAATTTAAATTTCTCTTTCATAATTTATATAATGCACAAATATTTTTAAAATATACATTCTTATTAATATATACATAATATTATTTAAAAAAATTTATGAATTATACTAACAAAGATTTTATATGCTGATTTATACGTGATTAGAAGATTCAAATGAGTGAAGATAAAAAGATTTAGTGATAATTTAACAATTATATTTGAATTAAAACAAATAATAGAAATGGAAAAACAGTTATGAATTTTAGAATAAAATATTTTTATTAAAAAAATCTTATTTATTTGATTTTAAACATAAAAAAGAATAAAAATTAATTTTAATTACAAAATCTTGTTTTTTGACACAATCGGGGACATATTCTATTTTCAAAACCTTCCCAAATTGATTAAGTTTCGATTTGGTGTTGGACTTTTCCTATTTTGACATTTTATACTAATTGTTTTATTAAATTTCATAATTATTTTCATATTAATAATAATTAATATTCATAAATAATTATTTTTGTCATCTAATTTATAATTGCAGCTCTCATATGTGTTTGTATTAATTTTCATGTAAGACTAGAAATGTGTTTTATCAAACATCTGTGTGGGACTTAATTTATAATAATGATAAACATAATGTGATGTCACCTACTCTTTAGCCTATAAAATAGATATATTGCTCAATTCTATTGCAATCAGTTGAAGACATTTTATCATGCTCTTCAGACTACATTACTGTTTCCAAGCTTCACAACAAGCTCAAGAAGTCAACCAGACCACTGTGCGCAAGCTATTTGATAAGATGACAAAAGAAGGGTTTGTTGAAGCTCAAAGCAATAGAAGACTTGGTATGATAGGCAAGTATGATGCTTATCAGAACGGATCTGTCAGGAGGGACCATACACCATACTGTTGTAATGACGAAGTAGCATGGAACCCCACAAGCATAGCTCAAGTTCGTCTGGTCAAAAACTGCCTTTAATTTACCAAGTAAAAGATATTTTGCTTTCTGATTTTCTATGTTCTATGACCCAAAATTCTGTAATCTGACTTTTTTAATCATGCAGCCAACAACTTCTAGAGAGATTTTTGCAAAAGTACTGGAAATTGGCAGAACCAATGGAAACCGTGACAATTGCAGTGAGTTTGATGCAATCATGTGTAGCAAGTCGTTATCTCAGAGCAAGCTGTCAAGAAAAGCAAGTGTTGTAACTTGTAAGTTTTTAACCATAGTTGTGTTTTTATATTTAGTTAGTTGTCATCGACCATTAAAGAGATCCAATGTTATAAGATTAATACTCCATGTATACACACACAAAAAGTATCATTTTCTGATTTCAAATTGATTCCTGTATTTCAAATTGATTCCTGTATATCCCCTTCCGATAATTATTTGTATCTACCTTTAGGTCTCATGATAAGAGCTTGTGGTGCAGAATGAGAACGTACCAATAAAATCACATATTGTTGTTTTTTTGGTAGTAGTTATGAAGAGGGAAGGAAGATTTTTCTGCTGCAAAGGGAGCAGTCTACTCTTGTAATCGAAGCTTCCCAATCAATATACATTCCTGGAATGAGGTATATAAAAATTATTAAGACATCCCTCTTTTTTTCTTTTTTCTTTTTTAATTTCTGTTTCTTTTTTGGTGGATTTTACTATTCCCCTCTCCTTCTTTTGATGCTACCAACTCTGTTTATCGTAGGCTTTTGCCAACCAAACGTAATAAGAGGCTGAAGGATATTGCCAAAGAGGTTGCAGTTACCATAAGAAGTATCATTGACAAAAGACTGAGAGAAATTAAAGGGGGAGAAACCAACCAGGGTGACTTACTGGGCATACTGCTAGTGCTGGATAGCAATTTTAAAGAAATCGAACAACATGAAAACAATAAAAGTTTTGGGATGATAATGATTAATGACGTAATCGAAGAGTGCAAGCTGTTCTATTTTGCAGGACAGGAGACAACCTCAAATACACTGGTATGGGCAATGATTTTACTCGGTCAGCATCAAGATTGGCAGAAACGGGCTAGAGAAGAGGTCTTGCAGACGTTTGGGAACAACAAACCAGATCTTGATGGTTTAAATCGCCTCAAAGTTGTAAGTTTGTCTCATACATCTAATATTTTGAAAGGCCAATTATATCAACCTTCTATACATATGCAGCAAGTTTGCACATGGTTAGGTAATGTTTCATGGAATACATTTTTATAGCATATGAAACTCTTGCATTTCCATTATGGCTACAGGTGAATATGATTTTTCTAGAGGCTCTCAGATTGTACCCACCAGTAGCTGCACTTGGTAGAAGTATAAATGAGAAGACTAATTAGGAGATACTACTTTTCCAGCGGGAGTAATTCTCCAAGTACCTGTGATCTTGTTGCATCACGACGTTCAATTATGGGGTGATGAAGCTAAGAAATTCAACCCAGGACGATTTTCTGAAGGTGTAGGAAAGGTAACAAAGGGAAAAGCGTCGTATCTACCCTTTGGTTGGGGACCTCGGATTTGTATAGGCCAGAACTTTGCCATGTTACAAGCTAAAATGGCAATGGCCATGATTCTACAACGATTCTCCTTTGTGCTTTCCCCGTCTTATGCTCATGCTCCACACACCATTATAACACTTCAGCCTCAGCATGGTGCACATTTGATCGTACAGTCTTTTCAGTTCTAGATTTCAAGGCTGGGGTCTCACAATAATGTCTCAGACTATCAGGTGGCTCTTTCAAATCCGCTAAGAAATGTCAGGTGGAAACCGTGACAATTGCAGTGAGTTTGATGCAATTATGTGTAGCAAGTCGTCATCTCAGAGCAAGCTGTCAAGAAAAGCAAGCGTTGTAAGCTTTCAACCATGGTTGTGTTTTTATATTTAGTTAATTGTCATCAGCCATTAAAGAGATCCAATGTTATAAGATTAATACTCCATGTATATATACACACACAAAAAGTATCATTTTCTAATTTCAAATTTGTTCCTGACAATGAGGGGGGGAATTTTTTTTTGGCCTAAACCATTACTGCTGCTCTTAGACAACACGTCAACACCAGCTTAGGAACAAAATGGCCTGGGAACAAAAATGACCTGGATAACAGAACTCAAAAACAAAAGTGCAGTAGCAAACTCTGAAAAAGTTCTTAGACAACACGTCAACACCAGCTTGGGAACAAAATGGCCTGGGAACAATAAAAATGGCCTGGATAACAGAACTCAAAAACGAGAGTGCAGTAGCAAACTCTCAAAAACAGAAATGCAGTAGGCATGACTTGAAACTAAACCAACTCTGAAACATACTCATGCTTCAACCGTTGGGGCAAAGCTGGGACTTAGGTCTCAGGATAAGAGCTTTAGGTGCAGAATGGGAACGTACCAATAAAATCACATATTGTTGTTTTTTTATTACAGCACTGACCAATCAACCTTATATCTGGAACAAAAGTAGTCTTAAATAACTCTTTTGTAAGAGACTTAATTTTCCATTTTTTTGGTGACAGGTGGTCTTGAGGATCATATCCTTCAGTACACTAAGCTCAAGAAGGCTCAAGTTGCCCGAAAAGAATTCCACTTATTCCTATCTCATCTCATGAGACAGAAAGACTTGTCTACTGCATGCATGAATCAGCTTTCTTCTTTTCTTTGTTTGATGGTATTTTCATGTAGTATACATTCTCTCCCATTTCATAAAACATTTCTATGAAGCATGTTTGAGCACGTGTACATGTTACCTCAAGGTGTTAGGAGGAGGGCTTACCAGGATCATATTCTAACAATATTGTCACAGTTGGACAGTGGGAATGACGGGGCCTTCTTAAAGCCAACAAACAAAAAATGAGAAATACAGATATATTACGGAAGCATATGATCACGAAACTTGCAAAAACGGGAGGAAGAAGTGGAAAGGTAAAATTAAGTGTAATTTTGAATTTACGGGCTCATATTCAAGAATGAAAGCACATTTGGCGAAGAAGAAAGGAATCACGCACATGGACAGTATGGAAGGCTGCTACTGCAAATATGTGGTGTACTTGAGTAGTTGTGGTGTACACGAATAATATAGGTAATCACATACTAAATGTAATGGGTCTTTTCTTGAAGCTAGAATTGTCTTGGTATAGATTTGTAGTATCATTTTGTGGATTCACTTATGTTCTTTCTGGAACAGCTGCTCATGGGGTTCACCATGCAGTTGTTCTAGAAGGATGGTTTGGGGCACAGTGGTGAAATAGTCATAGTCATGTAAAACAGTGCTTATGTTAGAAGTGCTATTTTTACATCATTTGTGATTATGTACGACATGCAGATTCATTGAGATAGTTGTGTTCCTTGTTACAGTACCTGTTTCAGAAGGAATCATATTTTTCCTTTTTTGATAAGTACAAATTTTATATCTCAATAAAGAAACAATCATGGATAAGAGGGGCATACCCCGATTAAAATGCAAATTTTAGCTGCATTTGAAAATCAACCACTAACAGTTCGCAAATCAGTACAAAAGAGTAAACTATTCTCTTAATGTTTACAAAAGAGTACAAAAGATATATTATATCGATTCCAAGGGAGCATTACAAAGTAGGCAACTTGGACAAGTATTCATACCAAATGAGATCATTCTATCCCTCATTAACAGCTTGTTTTTAACTGCCAACCAGAAGATAAAAGAGCATTTCGCCATAGGACATAATTTCAAACAACATTATCCCATGGTTAGTAGCTGCTGTGCTGTGAAAGGATTGCCAAATAGTTGAAAGAGAAATGTGTTTTGACATGGAGAATTAAAATATCAAGTCTCAACAATAAATCGTGTATGCATGCAATCACTGGAAATTGATATGGTGGATGGAGTGAAGAAAAGGTGGAAGAGCCAACAGTTGCAATGCAATTTGATACATAAAAATATCACTTTCAACATTATGAAAGTAATGCCACTATGCCAACTAAGAAGGTTGCTCCTACAGGAGTATGACTATTGACTAGTATAGATATTAACATGCCATCAATGGTAAATCTGTTCAAAGAATCCATGTTACATGTTAGTCAATCTGGGATGACTCAAAAAGGGCACCACAAAAACATGTTAGTCAATTTGGGATGACTCAAAAAGGGCACCACAAATCTTCTGCCCTCATGCCAGTAGTATGTTGTTTCCTTCCATAGTATGTCCAAAATTCCATGTCGCAATGACGAAGAAAGTGCCAAGTGCTGCAATGTAAGCAGCAGCAAAGTCACACATATGAAATGGAAGCAAGAGTAGACTAAATATCATGTGATCTTGAACTTGTTAGTTTTAACTTTTATTCATCTAAATGGAGTAATAATTCTTTTAAAAAAAATGAAGTGATAAATAAGATTCCATCATGTGCCACAATAGAATAGTATCTCTCAAAACCGAAAACCAGTGAACCCTAGTAACCAAATAAGAATTTTTTCATAAACATTCATTTTATTTAGAGAAGGTTCCAAGGCTTTACAGGAAAACATAACTGGAAGCCATCAAACACTTTAACAGGGCTATCTCAATCAAGGGCATGCATTAAAGAAAATCTTTAACAGGTCTATTGAAATGTTTGTTATAAATTTTCAAGGGAAGTTGCATGAGTTGTAAGTTACTTTTCTTTTTCTGGGAGCAGATACTGGAACCAAACTAGTCATTGTTTGCTGTAGGCTGTAGCAGATTGAAGACTTGGCTTCTCTCTATTTCTATCTACTTAAAATATACATGATTTAATCACATAGTTTTTTTTAAAAAGGCTTAATTATTTTGAACAGTATAGGCTTAAATCTCTGCTGTTCTCTGCAGATGAAACTATAAGGCTGCAGATTATCGTAGAAACTGGTTACAGCCTTATAGTTTATAATTAGAGAACAAAATGGTAGAAACTGGTTAAATTGCTTGTTAGGAAACAAAATCGTTGTAATGTATATCCAGCTTTTAGCTTTAATAAGAATTCTTGAAATTAAAGTTTCATTTTTGATTATTCATCACATGCAGACTAGCTTAAGTTTCCATGTAAAGAAAAGCTAAGTTTACACTCTAATCTTTGAGAAATTTGTCTTGGATAATCTCTTTAAAAAGTAATGTTATATTCTGTTTCATATTTATTCAAGAATGATAATTTACAATTTCTTTAAGGGCAATTGATATAAGTGTCTGTAACATGCGTAAATAAGATATCTAATTATAAACTATAGGCTGTAACCACTTAAACTATAAGGCTGCAGATTATCGTAGAAACTGGAGTAAACTATATTTATTCAGACTTGTTTGCACACTTGTTTACTAACTGTACTCTGGCTTTAGTTGTAGACAAGTATGCTTTGTACTGCTAGTTTGCTAGATATAGTTAATAGTTTAAATACCATTTTTCTTGTTGCCACTGTTTTGATAATGGTTTCCTGCAGAACTACTAGTATGTTAATATTTCTAGAAATAAAAATGCTGTTAATTGCCGGTTTCTGTCTCATAATTTGCACTGAGCCTATTTATATTTTTTAATTGACAAATTGATAACAACTTACCACCAAACAATGCTAGTAATGTAGCAAATAAGAGAAGATTGCTGCAGAATTATATGCATCAGCAGCAAATGGGGATAACGGAAAAGAAGAATGACATGAGTTGTGACGATCTTACAAACCTAATGTCCTCCCGCCATCAGAAGTCGACAGCAACCAGTGTGACATCAATGATAAGCTTATGACCAGAAGCACCTTTAGGTCCTTTAATATCTTTTGTCCCACGACCACTTTTAGTCTCATACCTGCATTGGCACACCTTATCTGAACAAAAGCACTAAACAAGAAACCAAGAAATTGCAATATATAACATACCCCAAGGACACCGGAACCTTCAACCTTCTCTCCCCACGAACAAACATGCCTAACGAAATTTAGCAAAAGACATGCAAAGACATGCCTAATGAATACAAGTGGCTTATTAAAGCAACAGCAAATAAAACACTAAGACATAAAATTCAAGTCATTACCGCAGATTCCCAAATCCAATGCACGAATCACTTCTCCTCTACCTGCAAACAAAATACAGAAAAAATTGCACATCAAAAAGAATTCTCATCAAACTTAGGTATCTTAAAGAAACAGGAAAAAATTGCACAGCAACAAAAACTAAAGTCAAACTTACCCACGCGAAATTGAACCGGGTCTCCAAGAGTATTAGTATCAAGGAGCAACTTGCTATCCTTCGACCGCGTCACAGTGTAGTGGACACTAACCTAGAAAAGCATTCATTATAAATTAAATGTTACTAGCCATAACCACCAATCATTATTGCATAGATTTAAAATTATTATATGAATTCCAAAAATACATTACAAATAACTATCAAGTATATTTGAAGTTCACCGTGTCCATCAAAGTAGCTGCACGGTATCTTGTTCTTCCCTTCTTCAGATCTTCAACCGTGCATCCAAAGAGCTTGTATTTCAACAGTGGAACGGACTTTTTAATTCTTTTTGTAGGTTCCCTACGGTCTCCATCCAAGTTACATGGCTGTAACATATAAATGAACTATGTTAGCAAAATCATATTTTTGTTTTATAATAACACGAAATGAAAAACGAAACTACCTCAGGGAACCGAGTCAAGAGATCAAAATGCTTATGCACACCACGAATGAGCTCGAGTACATACTTATCGCAAATGCAAGGGATGTTCGTTTTCCGAAAGATGCGCGCACCAAGTTTGATATCCTTTACTCCAAGCTTGAATTCTGGCTTCTTTTCAGCCTCAAGTTCAGGGAGATTATCCAGCAAAAAGTTTTGCAACTTTGCACTCACACGGCCTATAAATTCAAATTTTAAAATCAATAACATATGCAACAAAATGTTCTAAATACTTAATTGAAAGATGTTCCTTAGTCTAGGATTGTCTGCATTTTTTCCCGTGGCATACGTGGAATGGTATGTATACACTAATCTATCTTCGTCATACGAGTGAAACGATTTGTTCAGGTGTTTATCATGTATTTCAAATGCAGCCCATCAAATTTGTTACATATTATTATGCCTAAATGATTGTGTCATGCAAAGTAGCTTATACTAATGGATAGTGTACTGAAAACTCTTACAATGGCAGATGACATGTGGTTAGATGCAATGTACCTTGCATAAAGCCATTTTATATTTCATCTTTAACAATTCCACTTAATTATCCTATTATTTCGCTCTTAATTTGGTTGTTAAATAATATAATACAGCCTCTCGAATATAAGTAGTTCCATGAAGGTATGTTTTTGCTTATTTATACCAACTAAAGAAACCCATTAACAGAGTCTATATTCGTATCTACTAATACATTATACATGGACCTGCTCCTTAATATCCAAATTTTGAAAGCTTAATGTTCTAACATCTGATATATATACTATGCACTCAAGTAGTTATACCAATCCCATGTTCCTAAAGTTACACTTGTATGTAGTTACTGGTAATTCCAGATCAAAAAAGTCATTTCTAATCACTAAGGTGTACTAAACAGTCTGTGAAAGGCATCACCCATTTGTTAAAGAATACCACTAAAAAAAATTGATGGTCCATGACATTATTGCACTGTTTACTTGTATCTCTATATCGCAGTACCTAAATGCTACTGTTAATTACACTATCCTATGTTCCAACATGAACATCAGTACATGACAGCTTCCAATGTTGTAGAAGCATTAATTTCTAACACTACTCATACTTCATCACTCCTATATTATGAACCTGCCCGCCAATTTAAAAAATACCTTTTACAAGATCACTGCAGATATTGTTTGAAATAGCACTAGGGATTTAAAAAAATTGATTAGTCCATGACATTATTGCACTGTTTACTTGTATCTATATTATTATGAATTAATTTAACAAATAATCACATAACTTATCATACAGAGAGAACTAAAATTTTGTCACATTAATTAAACATAGATTCAACATTTCAATAATTATTAATTACTTGAAAAGTGCTATTATTCAGATAATTAGCAAAAAAAAATTAAAAATAAATATACACAATAAAGAGGCGGGTGTTTTAAAAATTACCTTTAGAGATAGCTTTTACTTGCTTTGGAGCTTCGGAGGATTCGAACTTGTAAAAACCAGCAAGATCGACAATCTTTCGGAAACGCGGGCGATCATCCACATGTTTAGCCATGTCATTTTCTTCCATTTTAAAAATGCCGTAACATTGAAAAAGAGAAAAGGATGATTCGTTGATGTACAGCACGTACAGAGACATTATTGCAGTTACTGGTTTGAAATGGAGGAGTAAAAGCTTGTGCTTGACAAACCCTCGTCTTAATGAAGCTTCTAGATTCTTTGCGTTGTACGATGTCGTTCTGCTTCTTTTCCTTTATTGTTTTAGTGTAATGAACAACACAGAGACCGATATACAGGTTGACTAAAGAATATTCTTTTTCTTTGACTTGGGCATGGGCCTACTTAGATTCACCTTCTTTGCTTAATAATATTATATGAATATCAAATATTCTACGTTTAGTTTTAAATTTTAATCCATCATTTTTTATTTATTGTACAAATTTATGTAATTCTTAATTTGGATCTCTAAGAAAATACTATAAACGTTTGTTGTTGATCGTATTGGGTTGGGCATGGGCGAGAATTTCGGGTCATTTCGGGTCTGTCGGGTACCCGAAATTAAATCGAGTCATGTTCGGGTTAGGTCCTTACCCATTAAATTTTCGGGTCGGGTTAAAATACTACCCGCGTATGTTGACCCGACACGAACCCGACCCACGACCCGTAATTGCCAACCCTACTCCTAAATGAGGAAGATAAGCATGGACGGACCCAGGGGGGGTATGGGGTGGTCTTGGCCCCCCCCCCAAAACCTTCCCCAAGACCTTATAATAATCATTTATATGATTGAAATTCATAATTTGTAGTATTTAGTCCCCTAAGACTCAAAATCTTGTGTATCTGGTACCCCAAAACCCATATTTTGTGCATCTACTCTCCTAAACGTGTCATGTTTCATAAACTTCGTCCTTGAATTTTTTTGGTAAAATTCCCCCACCCCCTCCCCCCCAAAAAAAAAAAAATTTGTGGTTCCGTCCCGGAAGATAAGGGGCATACTGGACTGGAAAGAACTTGGTATAGTTATCTATCCAAGATGTGAACAACAACTTGATCCTGCACTGTAGTATCTAATAACTGAAAAAGCGCTCTTACCCTGACTGTGTATGTCTGTATAGTGTATAGCCAGGCTTCCAGACCAAGGCTTCTAGAGAGATGGTAAGGTTTAGTAAGGTCCGCAAAACAAAACGAAAACAAAAACAAACAACGGGAATATAATCTAATTAGAAGTCCCCCAAATTGAAAACTGACCTAATTAAGAGGCCGCCGCGACTCCGACCCGATCTACAGCTCCGCCGATTCTCTCCCTTAGTCTTCTCTCTCCTCCTCTTCTTTCTCTTCTCCTCGTTATTGTAGTAATCGTTTGATTTTGATTTTATTTGGTTGATTGGGGGTATCTGTTCTATTCAACAACTTGTAACCGTTAGATGCACTTATACTTTTTCTAAATTTAAATTTCTCTTTCATAATTTATATAATGCACAATATTTTTAAAATATACATTCTTATTAATATATACATAATATTATTTAAAAAAATTTAGAATTATACTAACAAAGATTTTATATGCTGATTTATACGTGATTAGAAGATTCAAATGAGTGAAGATAAAAAGATTTAGTGATAATTTAACAATTATATTTGAATTAAAACAAATAATAGAAATGGAAAACAGTTTGAATTTAGAATAAAATATTTTATTAAAAAAATCTTATTTATTTGATTTTAAACATAAAAAGAATAAAAATTATTTTAATTACAAAAATCTTGTTTTTTGACACAATCGGGGACATATTCTATTTTCAAAACCTTCCCAAATTGATTAAGTTTCGATTTGGTGTTGGACTTTTCCTATTTTGACATTTTATACTAATTGTTTATTAAATTTCATATTATTTTCATATAATAATAATATTCATAAATATTTTTTTGTCATCTAATTTATAATTGCAGCTCTCATATGTGTTTGTATTAATTTTCATGTAAGACTAGAAATGTGTTTTTATCAACATCTGTGTGGGACTTAATTTATAATAATGTAAACATAATGTGATGTCACCTACTCTTTAGCCTTAAAATAGATATATTGCTCAATTCTTTGCAATCAGTTGAAGACATTTTATCATGCTCTTCAGACTACATTACTGTTTCCAGCTTCACAACAAGCTCAAGAAGTCAACCAGACCACTGTGCGCAAGCTATTTGATAAGATGACAAAAGAAGGGTTTGTTGAAGCTCAAAGCAATAGAAGACTTGGTATGATAGGCAAGTATGATGCTTATCAGAACGGATCTGTCAGGAGGGACCATACACCATACTGTTGTAATGACGAAGTAGCATGGAACCCCACAAGCATAGCTCAAGTTCGTCTGGTCAAAAACTGCCTTTAATTTACCAAGTAAAGATATTTTGCTTTCTGATTTTCTATGTTCATGACCACAAATTCTGTAATCTGACTTTTTTAATCATGCAGCCAACAACTTCTAGAGAGATTTTTGCAAAGTACTGGAATTGGCAGAACCAATGGAAACCGTGACAATTGCAGTGAGTTTGATGCAACATGTGTAGCAGTCGTTATCTCAGAGCAAGCTGTCAAGAAAAGCAAGTGTTGTAACTTGTAAGTTTTTAACCATGTTGTTGTTTATATTTAGTTAGTTGTCATCGACCATTAAAGAGATCCAATGTTATAAGATTAATACTCCATGTATCACACACAAAAAGTATCATTTTCTGATTTCAAATTGATTCCTGTATTTCAAATTGATTCCTGTTATCCCCTTCCGTAATTATTTGTATCTACCTTTAGGTCTCATGATAAGGCTTGTGGTGCAGAATGAGAACGTACCAATAAAATCACATTTGTTGTGTTTTTTTGGTAGTAGTTATGAAGAGGGAAGGAAGATTTTTCTGCTGCAAAGGGAGCAGTCTACTCTTGTAATCGAAGCTTCCCAATCAATATACATTCCTGGAATGAGGTATATAAAATTATTAAGACATCCCTCTTTTTTTTCTTTTCTTTTTTAATTTCTGTTTCTTTTTTGGTGGATTTTACTATTCCCCTCTCCTTCTTTTGTGCTACCAACTCTGTTTATCGTAGGCTTTTGCCAACCAAACGTAATAGAGGCTGAAGGTATTGCCAAAGAGGTTGCAGTTACCATAAGAAGTATCATTGACAAAAGACTGAGAGAATTAAAGAGGGGAGAAACCAACCAGGGTGACTTACTGGCATACTGCTAGTGCTGGATAGCAATTTTAAAGAAATCGAACAACATGAAAACAATAAAAGTTTTGGGATGATAATGATTAAGACGTAATCGAAGAGTGCAAGCTGTTCTATTTTGCAGGACAGGAGACAACCTCAAATACACTGGTATGGGCAATGATTTTACTCGGTCAGCATCAAGATTGGCAGAAACGGGCTAGAGAAGAGTCTTGCAGACGTTTGGGAACAACAAACCAGATCTTGTGGTTTAAATCGCCTCAAAGTTGTAAGTTTGTCTCATACATCTATATTTGAAAGGCCAATATATCAACCTTCTATACATATGCAGCAAGTTTGCACATGGTTAGTAATGTTTCATGGAATACATTTTTATAGCATATGAAACTCTTGCATTTCCATTATGGCTACAGGTGAATATGATTTTTCTAGAGGCTCTCAGATTGTACCCACCAGTAGCTGCACTTGGTAGAAGTATAAATGAGAAGACTAATTAGGAGATACTACTTTTCCCGCGGGAGTAATTCTCCAAGTACCTGTGATCTTGTTGCATCACGACGTTCAATTATGGGGTGATGAAGCTAAGAAATTCAACCCAGGACGATTTTCTGAAGGTGTAGGAAAGGTAACAAAGGGAAAAGCGTCGTATCTACCCTTTGGTTGGGGACCTCGGTTTGTATAGGCCAGAACTTTGCCATGTTACAAGCTAAAATGGCAATGGCCATGTTCTACAACGATTCTCCTTTGTGCTTTCCCCGTCTTATGCTCATGCTCCACACACCATTATAACACTTCAAGCCTCAGCATGGTGCACATTTGATCGTACAGTCTTTTCAGTTCTAGATTTCAAGGCTGGGGTCTCCCAATAATGTCTCAGACTATCAGGTGGCTCTTTCAAATCCGCTAAGAAATGTCAGTGGAAACCGTGACAATTGCAGTGAGTTTGATGCAATTATGTGTAGCAAGTCGTCATCTCAGAGCAAGCTGTCAAGAAAAGCAGCGTTGTAAGCTTTCAACCATGGTTGTGTTTTTATATTTAGTTAATTGTCATCAGCCATTAAAGAGATCCAATGTTATAAGATTAATACTCCCATGTATATATACACACACAAAAAGTATCATTTTCTAATTTCAAATTTGTTCCTGACAATGAGGGGGGGAATTTTTTTTTGGCCCTAAACCATTACTGCTGCTCTTAGACAACACGTCAACACCAGCTTAGGAACAAATGGCCTGGGAACAAAATGACCTGGATAACAGAACTCAAAAACAAAGTGCAGTAGCAAACTCTGAAAAAGTTCTTAGACAACACGTCAACACCAGCTTGGGAACAAAATGGCCTGGGAACAATAAAAATGGCCTGGATAACAGAACTCAAAAACGAGGTGCAGTAGCAAACTCTCAAAAACAGAAATGCAGTAGGCATGACTTGAAACTAAACCAACTCTGAAACATACTCATGCTTCAACCGTTGGGGCAAAGCTGGGACTTAGGTCTCAGGATAAGAGCTTTAGGTGCAGAATGGGAACGTACCAATAAAATCACATATTGTTGTTTTTTTATTACAGCACTGACCAATCAACCTTATATCTGGAACAAAAGTAGTCTTAATAACTCTTTTGTAAGAGACTTAATTCCATTTTTTTTGGTGACAGGTGGTCTTGAGGATCATATCCTTCAGTACACTAAGCTCAAGAAGGCTCAAGTTGCCCGAAAAGAATTCCACTTATTCCTATCTCATCTCATGAGACAGAAAGACTTGTCTACTGCATGCATGAATCAGCTTTCTTCTTTTCTTTGTTTGATGGTATTTTCAGTAGTATACATTCTCTCCCATTTCATAAAACATTTCTATGAAGCATGTTTGAGCACGTGTACATTTACCTCAAGGTGTTAGGAGGAGGGCTTACCAGGATCATATTCTAACAATATTGTCACAGTTGGACAGTGGGAATGACGGGGCCTTCTTAAAGCCAACAAACAAAAAATGAGAAATACAGATAATTACGGAAGCATATGATCACGAAACTTGCAAAAACGGGAGGAAGAAGTGGAAGGTAAAATTAAGTGTAATTTTGAATTTACGGGCTCATTCAAGAATGAAAGCACATTTGGCGAAGAAGAAAGGAATCACGCACATGGACAGTATGGAAGGCTGCTACTGCAAATATGTGGTGTACTTGAGTAGTTGTGGTGTACACGAATAATATAGGTAATCACATACTAAATGTATGGGTCTTTTCTTGAAGCTAGAATTGTCTTGGTATAGATTTGTAGTATCATTTTGTGGATTCACTTATGTTCTTTCTGGAACAGCTGCTCATGGGGTTCACCATGCAGTTGTTCTGAAGGATGGTTTGGGGCACAGTGGTGAAATAGTCATAGTCATGTAAAACAGTGCTTATGTTAGAAGTGCTATTTTTACATATTTGTGATTATGTACGACATGCAGATTCATTGAGATAGTTGTGTTCCTTGTTACAGTACCTGTTTCAGAAGGAATCATATTTTTCCTTTTTTGATAAGTACAAATTTTATATCTCAATAAAGAAACAATCATGGATAGAGGGGGCATACCCCGATTAAAATGCAAATTTTAGCTGCATTTGAAAATCAACCACTAACAGTTCGCAAATCAGTACAAAAGAGTAAACTATTCTCTTAATGTTTACAAAAGAGTACAAAAGATATATTATATCGATTCCAAGGGAGCATTACAAAGTAGGCAACTTGGACAAGTATTCATACCAAATGAGTCATTCTATCCCTCATTAACAGCTTGTTTTTAACTGCCACCAGAAGATAAAAGAGCATTTCGCCATAGGACATAATTTCAAACAACATTATCCCATGGTTAGTAGCTGCTGTGTGTGAAAGGATTGCCAAATAGTTGAAAGAGAAATGTGTTTTGACATGGAGAATTAAAATATCAAGTCTCAACAATAAATCGTGTATGCATGCAATCACTGGAAATTGATATGGTGGATGGAGTGAAGAAAAGGTGGAAGAGCCAACAGTTGCAATGCAATTTGATACATAAAAATATCACTTTCAACATTATGAAAGTAATGCCACTATGCCAACTAAGAAGGTTGCTCCTACAGGAGTATGACTATTGACTAGTATAGATATTACATGCCATCAATGGTAAATCTGTTCAAAGAATCCATGTTACATGTTAGTCAATCTGGGATGACTCAAAAAGGGCACCACAAAAACATGTTAGTCAATTTGGATGACTCAAAAAGGGCACCACAAATCTTCTGCCCTCATGCCAGTAGTATGTTGTTTCCTTCCATAGTATGTCCAAAATTCCATGTCGCAATGACGAAGAAAGTGCCAAGTGCTGCAATGTAAGCAGCAGCAAAGTCACACATATGAAATGGAAGCAAGAGTAGACTAAATATCATGTGATCTTGAACTTGTTGTTTTAACTTTATTCATCTAAATGGAGTAATAATTCTTTTAAAAAAAAATGAAGTGATAAATAAGATTCCATCATGTGCCACAATAGAATAGTATCTCTCAAAACCGAAAACCAGTGAACCCTAGTAACCAAATAAGAATTTTTTCATAACATTCTTTTAGAGAAGGTTCCAAGGCTTTACAGGAAAACATAACTGGAACCATCAACACTTTAACAGGGCTATCTCAACAAGGGCATGCATTAAGAAAATCTTTAACAGGTCTATTGAATGTTTGTTATAAATTTTCAAGGGAGTTGCATGAGTTGTAAGTTACTTTTCTTTTTCTGGGAGCAGATACTGGAACCAAACTAGTCATTGTTTGCTGTAGCTGTAGCTGTAGCAGATTGAAGACTTGGCTTCTCTCTATTTCTATCTACTTAAATATACATGATTTAATCACATATTTTTTTTAAAAAGGCTTAATTATTTTGAACAGTATAGGCTTAAATCTCTGCTGTTCTCTGCAGATGAAACTATAAGGCTGCAGATTATCGTAGAAACTGGTTACAGCTTATATTTATAATTAGAGAACAAAATGGTAGAAACTGGTTAAATTGCTTGTTAGGAAACAAAATCGTTGTAATGTATATCCAGCTTTTAGCTTTAATAAGAATTCTTGAAATTAAAGTTTCATTTTTGATTATTCATCACATGCAGACTAGCTTAAGTTTCCATGTAAAGAAAAGCTAAGTTTACACTCTAATCTTTGAGAAATTTGTCTTGGATAATCTCTTTAAAAAGTAATGTTATATTCTGTTTCTATTTATTCAAGATGATAATTTACATTTCTTTAAGGGCATTGATATAAGTGTCTGTAACATGCGTAAATAAGATATCTAATTTAAACTATAGGCTGTAACCACTTAAACTATAAGGCTGCAGATATCGTAGAACTGGAGTAAACTATATTTATTCAGACTTGTTTGCACACTTGTTTACTAACTGTACTCTGGCTTTAGTTGTAGACAAGTATGCTTTGTACTGCTAGTTTGCTAGATATAGTTATAGTTTAAATACCATTTTTCTTGTTGCCACTGTTTTGATAATGGTTTCCTGCAGAACTACTAGTATGTTATTTCTAGAAATAAAAATGCTGTTAATTGCCGGTTTCTGTCTCATAATTTGCACTGAGCCTATTTATATTTTTTAATTGACAAATTGATAACAACTTACCACCAAACAATGCTAGTAATGTAGCAAATAAGAGAAGATTGCTGCAGAATTATATGCATCGCAGCAAGGGGATAACGGAAAAGAAGAATGACATGAGTTGTGACGATCTTACAAACCTTGTCCTCCCGCCATCAGAAGTCGACAGCAAACAGTGTGACATCAATGATAAGCTTATGACCAGAAGCACCTTTAGGTCCTTTAATATCTTTTGTCCCACGACCACTTTTAGTCTCATACCTGCATTGGCACACCTTATCTGAACAAAAGCACTAAACAGAAACCAAGAAATTGCAATATATAACATACCCCAAGGACACCGGAACCTTCACCTTCTCTCCCCACGAACAAACATGCCTAACGAAATTGCAAAAGACAGCAAAAGACATGCCTAATGAATACAAGTGGCTTATTAAGCAACAGCAATAAAAACACTAAGACATAAAATTCAAGTCATTACCGCAGATTCCCAAATCCAATGCACGAATCACTTCTCCTCTACCTGCAAACAAAATACAGAAAAAATTGCACATCAAAAAGAATTCTCATCAAACTTATTTTGGGTGTATGGGCTTTGAGACCAATTACATGATGTGGCCCGTTTTTGTTCTAATACAGTTCTAAGTTTTAATGTCGGGCAAGTCCAACCTCTTTTGCACAAACAAACAACACGGTCATAATTCTTTATTTTAAAAAACCATTAATTTTAATGTGAACAACTAGATTGAAATTCGTAATGATAATTATATCGGACATTTATGAATCATTCTTTTTCATTATTTATTTACTAGTTATTTATATTAGATAATTATTAAGTACTTAAATAATTTGAATTATATTATATATGTTGTATCATTTTCTACATTTTTTTTATAAAAACTAGACTTATATAAAATGAGTATCTGTTGGAACTTAAAACTATTGAATCATAAAGTTTTGTTATTTGTTATAATTATATTTACTTATCAATACTTCATATCACTATTTTTCTTATCATAAAATTCATTTCTTCCTTGATGGACATTTCTTTCCTTTTGAACTTGCACAAATCCTCATATTGTGAACTTAAAAAAAAAAAACCATTCCTATACTAAACAAAAATTCACTCACATGCATATATTTATCTTGGTCTTAAGATCGTTGATGGAATACATCTACCATGGAAATGAAGCTCAGAAGAGGACACACACTGTATTTACCTAGAGACTAGAGAGAAGCACTCTGAAATATTACTAATGAAAAGTGAATTGTTTTGCAATCTGTTCTCTGTATATATACATCATGAAGAGTTTGATATGATAAGCAGACTTCTAGCTACAGATAAGTGCAATAGTTGGATGAATCAGAAATTCGTAAAATGGTTGGGTACACTAAATTTTTTAGAGAAACGAGATCAAAGCTAAGATCTCTCCTCCCTCCCTCTCTCTCTCGTGCGCTTTGCTAGTTACTAGTTCGCCTAGATTCTTGAAATTAGGGCAGTGTCTGTGGAGTTGTCTTTAACTTGCTAGTTACTAGTTAGCCCAGATCCTTGAAATTCGGGCTGTGTCTGTGAAGTTTGCCTTTAAATATTAGTTTTCATATAATAACATCTGTTTATTTGTTAAGCCTTATTCCATCAAGGAAAGTAGTCCACATCTCAGTATGCTTAAGACATTAGATGACCTCCCTCCCCCTCTCTTTCACATGTGTGCCTTGCTAGTTACTAGTTAGCCTAGATTCTTGAAATTCTGGGGCTATGTCTGTGAAGTTATAGTTTTTATATAATAATATTTGTTTATTTGTTAAGCCTTATTCCATCAAGGAAAGTAGTCCACATCTGAGCATGCTTAAGACATTATAGATGTTGCATGAGATTTGTACAGATTCTATTCTTTAAAGTAAAAGAATCTGCTTCAAAAGAACTTCATATCTACCTCTGATTATTTTCCGATTAAGATTCATCACGGTGAAACACTAGCAATTCAATTACAATTACGAAGACATCATTCGAAAATTACACAGCCAATGTCTATCACAAGCGTTGTGTCAAAGCCAAAAGTCAGAGATGAATCTATTTTTGACTTAGTGATGAGTCACTTGTTTTTAATACCGAGAAACTTTTTGAAATGAACAAAATTTCAAAACAAATATTAATTTTAAGTGTTTCACAACATATTTCTTTCGTACACGGATTAATTTGATACTCTATTTAATATACAGTATCGGAATTCATGTTTCATTATTAATATGATGTGAAGTATTATGCGTAAGTTTTCAAATCGAACACAAGATTTAGAATCCTCCATCTTTTTTTCTTTAAAGACAGATTTAGGATTGTGGATGAGGACTCCTAAATAGGGCTGGCAATTTCAGACACGACCCGATAACCCGACACGAATTCGACCCGTAAAGTACGAATTCGGGTCAAGGTATTTCGGGTTCGGGTCGATTTCGGGTTGACCCAAAATTAACCCGAAAAAATCGGGTCATTTTCGGGTTGGGTTCGGGTAACCCGAAATCCACCCGAATTATATATATTATATAATTAAAAGTTTATTACTTAACGTACAAAACCCTAAACTATCACACTGTCAATTATCCACTTCATTCTTTTCACCTGCCTACTACTAAGCCGCGGCCGCACAAACCCTAAATCTCTGACTCACCCTCTATTCTTTCCGCCTCCAAATCAGAATCCCTCTCTTTTAACTTCTCAATCTCTCGCTCGCTCTCTCGACTAGATTTGTATCTGATTTACTTTTTCAGCTTCAAAATTGGTGAGTTTCTCTCATTCCGATTCGAATCTCTCGCTCGCCCTCTAACTGGATACGACTAATTATCAATTCGATTATCTAATATTTTGGATGAATGCTTGAAAGGAGAACTTTCAGTTAAATGTGTGTGTGCTTATGAAGTTGAGGCTAGCTAATGCTTGGTTGCACGCTGGTCTGTTTGTGTATCCACAGTCAGATATGTATATCATCAGATTTGTGTGAAAGATTTTGTGATTTGATTGTGTAAAAGATTTGTTTACCTTCTATTGCAATTCAATCGAGTCATGTTCGTGTCTTGCCGGGTCGTGTTGATCGTATTGGGTTGGGCATGGGCGAGAATTTCGGGTCATTTCGGGTCATGTCGGGTAACCCGAAATTAAATCGAGTCATGTTCGGGTTAGGTACCTGTACCCATTAAATTTTCGGGTCGGGTTAAAAATACTACCCGAGTATGTTGACCCGACACGAACCCGACCCACGACCCGTAATTGCCAACCCTACTCCTAAATGAGGAAGATAAGCATGGACGGACCCAGGGGGGGTATGGGGTGGTCTTGGCCCCCCCCCCAAAACCTTCCCCAAGACCTTATATATAATCAATTTATATGATTGAAATTCATAATTTGTAGTATTTAGTCCCCTAAGACTCAAAATCTTGTGTATCTGGTACCCCAAAACCCATAATTTTGTGCATCTACTCTCCTAAACGTGTCATGTTTCATAAACTTCGTCCTTGAAATTTTTTTGGTAAAATTCCCCCACCCCCTCCCCCCCAAAAAAAAAAAAATTTGTGGTTCCGTCCCGGAAGATAAGGGGGCATACTGGACTGGAAAGAACTTGGTATAGTTATCTATCCAAGATGTGAACAACAACTTGATCCTGCACTGTAGTATCTAATAACTGAAAAAGCAGCTCTTACCCTGACTGTGTATGTCTGTATAGTGTATAGCCAGGGCTTCCAGACCAAGGCTTCTAGAGAGATGGTAAGGTTTAGTAAGGTCCGCAAAACAAAACGAAAACAAAACAAAACAACGGGAATATAATCTAATTAGAAGTCCCCCAAATTGAAAACTGACCTAATTAAGAGGCCGCCGCGACTCCGACCCGATCTACAGCTCCGCCGATTCTCTCCCTTAGTCTTCTCTCTCCTCCTCTTCTTTCTCTTCTCCTCGTTATTGTAGTAATCGTTTGATTTTGATTTTATTTGGTTGATTGGGGGTATCTGTTCTATTCAACAACTTGTAACCGTTAGATGCACTTATACTTTTTCTAAATTTAAATTTCTCTTTCATAATTTATATAATGCACAAATATTTTTAAAATATACATTCTTATTAATATATACATAATATTATTTAAAAAAATTTATGAATTATACTAACAAAGATTTTATATGCTGATTTATACGTGATTAGAAGATTCAAATGAGTGAAGATAAAAAGATTTAGTGATAATTTAACAATTATATTTGAATTAAAACAAATAATAGAAATGGAAAAACAGTTATGAATTTTAGAATAAAATATTTTTATTAAAAAAATCTTATTTATTTGATTTTAAACATAAAAAAGAATAAAAATTAATTTTAATTACAAAATCTTGTTTTTTGACACAATCGGGGACATATTCTATTTTCAAAACCTTCCCAAATTGATTAAGTTTCGATTTGGTGTTGGACTTTTCCTATTTTGACATTTTATACTAATTGTTTTATTAAATTTCATAATTATTTTCATATTAATAATATTCATAAATAATTATTTTTGTCATCTAATTTATAATTGCAGCTCTCATATGTGTTTGTATTAATTTTCATGTAAGACTAGAAATGTGTTTTATCAAACATCTGTGTGGGACTTAATTTATAATAATGATAAACATAATGTGATGTCACCTACTCTTTAGCCTATAAAATAGATATATTGCTCAATTCTATTGCAATCAGTTGAAGACATTTTATCATGCTCTTCAGACTACATTACTGTTTCCAAGCTTCACAACAAGCTCAAGAAGTCAACCAGACCACTGTGCGCAAGCTATTTGATAAGATGACAAAAGAAGGGTTTGTTGAAGCTCAAAGCAATAGAAGACTTGGTATGATAGGCAAGTATGATGCTTATCAGAACGGATCTGTCAGGAGGGACCATACACCATACTGTTGTAATGACGAAGTAGCATGGAACCCCACAAGCATAGCTCAAGTTCGTCTGGTCAAAAACTGCCTTTAATTTACCAAGTAAAAGATATTTTGCTTTCTGATTTTCTATGTTCTATGACCCAAAATTCTGTAATCTGACTTTTTTAATCATGCAGCCAACAACTTCTAGAGAGATTTTTGCAAAAGTACTGGAAATTGGCAGAACCAATGGAAACCGTGACAATTGCAGTGAGTTTGATGCAATCATGTGTAGCAAGTCGTTATCTCAGAGCAAGCTGTCAAGAAAAGCAAGTGTTGTAACTTGTAAGTTTTTAACCATAGTTGTGTTTTTATATTTAGTTAGTTGTCATCGACCATTAAAGAGATCCAATGTTATAAGATTAATACTCCATGTATACACACACAAAAAGTATCATTTTCTGATTTCAAATTGATTCCTGTATTTCAAATTGATTCCTGTATATCCCCTTCCGATAATTATTTGTATCTACCTTTAGGTCTCATGATAAGAGCTTGTGGTGCAGAATGAGAACGTACCAATAAAATCACATATTGTTGTTTTTTTGGTAGTAGTTATGAAGAGGGAAGGAAGATTTTTCTGCTGCAAAGGGAGCAGTCTACTCTTGTAATCGAAGCTTCCCAATCAATATACATTCCTGGAATGAGGTATATAAAAATTATTAAGACATCCCTCTTTTTTTCTTTTTTCTTTTTTAATTTCTGTTTCTTTTTTGGTGGATTTTACTATTCCCCTCTCCTTCTTTTGATGCTACCAACTCTGTTTATCGTAGGCTTTTGCCAACCAAACGTAATAAGAGGCTGAAGGATATTGCCAAAGAGGTTGCAGTTACCATAAGAAGTATCATTGACAAAAGACTGAGAGAAATTAAAGGGGGAGAAACCAACCAGGGTGACTTACTGGGCATACTGCTAGTGCTGGATAGCAATTTTAAAGAAATCGAACAACATGAAAACAATAAAAGTTTTGGGATGATAATGATTAATGACGTAATCGAAGAGTGCAAGCTGTTCTATTTTGCAGGACAGGAGACAACCTCAAATACACTGGTATGGGCAATGATTTTACTCGGTCAGCATCAAGATTGGCAGAAACGGGCTAGAGAAGAGGTCTTGCAGACGTTTGGGAACAACAAACCAGATCTTGATGGTTTAAATCGCCTCAAAGTTGTAAGTTTGTCTCATACATCTAATATTTTGAAAGGCCAATTATATCAACCTTCTATACATATGCAGCAAGTTTGCACATGGTTAGGTAATGTTTCATGGAATACATTTTTATAGCATATGAAACTCTTGCATTTCCATTATGGCTACAGGTGAATATGATTTTTCTAGAGGCTCTCAGATTGTACCCACCAGTAGCTGCACTTGGTAGAAGTATAAATGAGAAGACTAATTAGGAGATACTACTTTTCCAGCGGGAGTAATTCTCCAAGTACCTGTGATCTTGTTGCATCACGACGTTCAATTATGGGGTGATGAAGCTAAGAAATTCAACCCAGGACGATTTTCTGAAGGTGTAGGAAAGGTAACAAAGGGAAAAGCGTCGTATCTACCCTTTGGTTGGGGACCTCGGATTTGTATAGGCCAGAACTTTGCCATGTTACAAGCTAAAATGGCAATGGCCATGATTCTACAACGATTCTCCTTTGTGCTTTCCCCGTCTTATGCTCATGCTCCACACACCATTATAACACTTCAGCCTCAGCATGGTGCACATTTGATCGTACAGTCTTTTCAGTTCTAGATTTCAAGGCTGGGGTCTCACAATAATGTCTCAGACTATCAGGTGGCTCTTTCAAATCCGCTAAGAAATGTCAGGTGGAAACCGTGACAATTGCAGTGAGTTTGATGCAATTATGTGTAGCAAGTCGTCATCTCAGAGCAAGCTGTCAAGAAAAGCAAGCGTTGTAAGCTTTCAACCATGGTTGTGTTTTTATATTTAGTTAATTGTCATCAGCCATTAAAGAGATCCAATGTTATAAGATTAATACTCCATGTATATATACACACACAAAAAGTATCATTTTCTAATTTCAAATTTGTTCCTGACAATGAGGGGGGGAATTTTTTTTTGGCCTAAACCATTACTGCTGCTCTTAGACAACACGTCAACACCAGCTTAGGAACAAAATGGCCTGGGAACAAAAATGACCTGGATAACAGAACTCAAAAACAAAAGTGCAGTAGCAAACTCTGAAAAAGTTCTTAGACAACACGTCAACACCAGCTTGGGAACAAAATGGCCTGGGAACAATAAAAATGGCCTGGATAACAGAACTCAAAAACGAGAGTGCAGTAGCAAACTCTCAAAAACAGAAATGCAGTAGGCATGACTTGAAACTAAACCAACTCTGAAACATACTCATGCTTCAACCGTTGGGGCAAAGCTGGGACTTAGGTCTCAGGATAAGAGCTTTAGGTGCAGAATGGGAACGTACCAATAAAATCACATATTGTTGTTTTTTTATTACAGCACTGACCAATCAACCTTATATCTGGAACAAAAGTAGTCTTAAATAACTCTTTTGTAAGAGACTTAATTTTCCATTTTTTTGGTGACAGGTGGTCTTGAGGATCGTATCCTTCAGTACACTAAGCTCAAGAAGGCTCAAGTTGCCCGAAAAGAATTCCACTTATTCCTATCTCATCTCATGAGACAGAAAGACTTGTCTACTGCATGCATGAATCAGCTTTCTTCTTTTCTTTGTTTGATGGTATTTTCACGTAGTATACATTCTCTCCCATTTCATAAAACATTTCTATGAAGCATGTTTGAGCACGTGTACATGTTACCTCAAGGTGTTAGGAGGAGGGCTTACCAGGATCATATTCTAACAATATTGTCACAGTTGGACAGTGGGAATGACGGGGCCTTCTTAAAGCCAACAAACAAAAAATGAGAAATACAGATATATTACGGAAGCATATGATCACGAAACTTGCAAAAACGGGAGGAAGAAGTGGAAAGGTAAAATTAAGTGTAATTTTGAATTTACGGGCTCATATTCAAGAATGAAAGCACATTTGGCGAAGAAGAAAGGAATCACGCACATGGACAGTATGGAAGGCTGCTACTGCAAATATGTGGTGTACTTGAGTAGTTGTGGTGTACACGAATAATATAGGTAATCACATACTAAATGTAATGGGTCTTTTCTTGAAGCTAGAATTGTCTTGGTATAGATTTGTAGTATCATTTTGTGGATTCACTTATGTTCTTTCTGGAACAGCTGCTCATGGGGTTCACCATGCAGTTGTTCTAGAAGGATGGTTTGGGGCACAGTGGTGAAATAGTCATAGTCATGTAAAACAGTGCTTATGTTAGAAGTGCTATTTTTACATAATTTGTGATTATGTACGACATGCAGATTCATTGAGATAGTTGTGTTCCTTGTTACAGTACCTGTTTCAGAAGGAATCATATTTTTCCTTTTTTGATAAGTACAAATTTTAAATCTCAATAAAGAAACAATCATGGATGAGAGGGGCATACCCCGATTAAAATGCAAATTTTAGCTGCATTTGAAAATCAACCACTAACAGTTCGCAAATCAGTACAAAAGAGTAAACTATTCTCTTAATGTTTACAAAAGAGTACAAAAGATATATTATATCGATTCCAAGGGAGCATTACAAAGTAGGCAACTTGGACAAGTATTCATACCAAATGAGATCATTCTATCCCTCATTAACAGCTTGTTTTTAACTGCCAACCAGAAGATAAAAGAGCATTTCGCCATAGGACATAATTTCAAACAACATTATCCCATGGTTAGTAGCTGCTGTGCTGTGAAAGGATTGCCAAATAGTTGAAAGAGAAATGTGTTTTGACATGGAGAATTAAAATATCAAGTCTCAACAATAAATCGTGTATGCATGCAATCACTGGAAATTGATATGGTGGATGGAGTGAAGAAAAGGTGGAAGAGCCAACAGTTGCAATGCAATTTGATACATAAAAATATCACTTTCAACATTATGAAAGTAATGCCACTATGCCAACTAAGAAGGTTGCTCCTACAGGAGTATGACTATTGACTAGTATAGATATTAACATGCCATCAATGGTAAATCTGTTCAAAGAATCCATGTTACATGTTAGTCAATCTGGGATGACTCAAAAAGGGCACCACAAAAACATGTTAGTCAATTTGGGATGACTCAAAAAGGGCACCACAAATCTTCTGCCCTCATGCCAGTAGTATGTTGTTTCCTTCCATAGTATGTCCAAAATTCCATGTCGCAATGACGAAGAAAGTGCCAAGTGCTGCAATGTAAGCAGCAGCAAAGTCACACATATGAAATGGAAGCAAGAGTAGACTAAATATCATGTGATCTTGAACTTGTTAGTTTTAACTTTTATTCATCTAAATGGAGTAATAATTCTTTTAAAAAAAATGAAGTGATAAATAAGATTCCATCATGTGCCACAATAGAATAGTATCTCTCAAAACCGAAAACCAGTGAACCCTAGTAACCAAATAAGAATTTTTTCATAAACATTCATTTTATTTAGAGAAGGTTCCAAGGCTTTACAGGAAAACATAACTGGAAGCCATCAAACACTTTAACAGGGCTATCTCAATCAAGGGCATGCATTAAAGAAAATCTTTAACAGGTCTATTGAAATGTTTGTTATAAATTTTCAAGGGAAGTTGCATGAGTTGTAAGTTACTTTTCTTTTTCTGGGAGCAGATACTGGAACCAAACTAGTCATTGTTTGCTGTAGGCTGTAGCAGATTGAAGACTTGGCTTCTCTCTATTTCTATCTACTTAAAATATACATGATTTAATCACATAGTTTTTTTTAAAAAGGCTTAATTATTTTGAACAGTATAGGCTTAAATCTCTGCTGTTCTCTGCAGATGAAACTATAAGGCTGCAGATTATCGTAGAAACTGGTTACAGCCTTATAGTTTATAATTAGAGAACAAAATGGTAGAAACTGGTTAAATTGCTTGTTAGGAAACAAAATCGTTGTAATGTATATCCAGCTTTTAGCTTTAATAAGAATTCTTGAAATTAAAGTTTCATTTTTGATTATTCATCACATGCAGACTAGCTTAAGTTTCCATGTAAAGAAAAGCTAAGTTTACACTCTAATCTTTGAGAAATTTGTCTTGGATAATCTCTTTAAAAAGTAATGTTATATTCTGTTTCATATTTATTCAAGAATGATAATTTACAATTTCTTTAAGGGCAATTGATATAAGTGTCTGTAACATGCGTAAATAAGATATCTAATTATAAACTATAGGCTGTAACCACTTAAACTATAAGGCTGCAGATTATCGTAGAAACTGGAGTAAACTATATTTATTCAGACTTGTTTGCACACTTGTTTACTAACTGTACTCTGGCTTTAGTTGTAGACAAGTATGCTTTGTACTGCTAGTTTGCTAGATATAGTTAATAGTTTAAATACCATTTTTCTTGTTGCCACTGTTTTGATAATGGTTTCCTGCAGAACTACTAGTATGTTAATATTTCTAGAAATAAAAATGCTGTTAATTGCCGGTTTCTGTCTCATAATTTGCACTGAGCCTATTTATATTTTTTAATTGACAAATTGATAACAACTTACCACCAAACAATGCTAGTAATGTAGCAAATAAGAGAAGATTGCTGCAGAATTATATGCATCAGCAGCAAATGGGGATAACGGAAAAGAAGAATGACATGAGTTGTGACGATCTTACAAACCTAATGTCCTCCCGCCATCAGAAGTCGACAGCAACCAGTGTGACATCAATGATAAGCTTATGACCAGAAGCACCTTTAGGTCCTTTAATATCTTTTGTCCCACGACCACTTTTAGTCTCATACCTGCATTGGCACACCTTATCTGAACAAAAGCACTAAACAAGAAACCAAGAAATTGCAATATATAACATACCCCAAGGACACCGGAACCTTCAACCTTCTCTCCCCACGAACAAACATGCCTAACGAAATTTAGCAAAAAAGACATGCCTAATGAATACAAGTGGCTTATTAAAGCAACAGCAAATAAAACACTAAGACATAAAATTCAAGTCATTACCGCAGATTCCCAAATCCAATGCACGAATCACTTCTCCTCTACCTGCAAACAAAATACAGAAAAAATTGCACATCAAAAAGAATTCTCATCAAACTTAGGTATCTTAAAGAAACAGGAAAAAATTGCACAGCAACAAAAACTAAAGTCAAACTTACCCACGCGAAATTGAACCGGGTCTCCAAGAGTATTAGTATCAAGGAGCAACTTGCTATCCTTCGACCGCGTCACAGTGTAGTGGACACTAACCTAGAAAAGCATTCATTATAAATTAAATGTTACTAGCCATAACCACCAATCATTATTGCATAGATTTAAAATTATTATATGAATTCCAAAAATACATTACAAATAACTATCAAGTATATTTGAAGTTCACCGTGTCCATCAAAGTAGCTGCACGGTATCTTGTTCTTCCCTTCTTCAGATCTTCAACCGTGCATCCAAAGAGCTTGTATTTCAACAGTGGAACGGACTTTTTAATTCTTTTTGTAGGTTCCCTACGGTCTCCATCCAAGTTACATGGCTGTAACATATAAATGAACTATGTTAGCAAAATCATATTTTTGTTTTATAATAACACGAAATGAAAAACGAAACTACCTCAGGGAACCGAGTCAAGAGATCAAAATGCTTATGCACACCACGAATGAGCTCGAGTACATACTTATCGCAAATGCAAGGGATGTTCGTTTTCCGAAAGATGCGCGCACCAAGTTTGATATCCTTTACTCCAAGCTTGAATTCTGGCTTCTTTTCAGCCTCAAGTTCAGGGAGATTATCCAGCAAAAAGTTTTGCAACTTTGCACTCACACGGCCTATAAATTCAAATTTTAAAATCAATAACATATGCAACAAAATGTTCTAAATACTTAATTGAAAGATGTTCCTTAGTCTAGGATTGTCTGCATTTTTTCCCGTGGCATACGTGGAATGGTATGTATACACTAATCTATCTTCGTCATACGAGTGAAACGATTTGTTCAGGTGTTTATCATGTATTTCAAATGCAGCCCATCAAATTTGTTACATATTATTATGCCTAAATGATTGTGTCATGCAAAGTAGCTTATACTAATGGATAGTGTACTGAAAACTCTTACAATGGCAGATGACATGTGGTTAGATGCAATGTACCTTGCATAAAGCCATTTTATATTTCATCTTTAACAATTCCACTTAATTATCCTATTATTTCGCTCTTAATTTGGTTGTTAAATAATATAATACAGCCTCTCGAATATAAGTAGTTCCATGAAGGTATGTTTTTGCTTATTTATACCAACTAAAGAAACCCATTAACAGAGTCTATATTCGTATCTACTAATACATTATACATGGACCTGCTCCTTAATATCCAAATTTTGAAAGCTTAATGTTCTAACATCTGATATATATACTATGCACTCAAGTAGTTATACCAATCCCATGTTCCTAAAGTTACACTTGTATGTAGTTACTGGTAATTCCAGATCAAAAAAGTCATTTCTAATCACTAAGGTGTACTAAACAGTCTGTGAAAGGCATCACCCATTTGTTAAAGAATACCACTAAAAAAAATTGATGGTCCATGACATTATTGCACTGTTTACTTGTATCTCTATATCGCAGTACCTAAATGCTACTGTTAATTACACTATCCTATGTTCCAACATGAACATCAGTACATGACAGCTTCCAATGTTGTAGAAGCATTAATTTCTAACACTACTCATACTTCATCACTCCTATATTATGAACCTGCCCGCCAATTTAAAAAATACCTTTTACAAGATCACTGCAGATATTGTTTGAAATAGCACTAGGGATTTAAAAAAATTGATTAGTCCATGACATTATTGCACTGTTTACTTGTATCTATATTATTATGAATTAATTTAACAAATAATCACATAACTTATCATACAGAGAGAACTAAAATTTTGTCACATTAATTAAACATAGATTCAACATTTCAATAATTATTAATTACTTGAAAAGTGCTATTATTCAGATAATTAGCAAAAAAAAAATTAAAAAATAAATATACACAATAAAGAGGCGGGTGTTTTAAAAATTACCTTTAGAGATAGCTTTTACTTGCTTTGGAGCTTCGGAGGATTCGAACTTGTAAAAACCAGCAAGATCGACAATCTTTCGGAAACGCGGGCGATCATCCACATGTTTAGCCATGTCATTTTCTTCCATTTTAAAAATGCCGTAACATTGAAAAAGAGAAAAGGATGATTCGTTGATGTACAGCACGTACAGAGACATTATTGCAGTTACTGGTTTGAAATGGAGGAGTAAAAGCTTGTGCTTGACAAACCCTCGTCTTAATGAAGCTTCTAGATTCTTTGCGTTGTACGATGTCGTTCTGCTTCTTTTTCCTTTATTGTTTTAGTGTAATGAACAACACAGAGACCGATATACAGGTTGACTAAAGAATATTCTTTTTCTTTGACTTGGGCATGGGCCTACTTAGATTCACCTTCTTTTGCTTAATAATATTATATGAATATCAAATATTCTACGTTTAGTTTTAAATTTTAATCCATCATTTTTTATTTATTGTACAAATTTATGTAATTCTTAATTTGGATCTCTAAGAAAATACTATAAACCCAATAAGATTATACTAATAAAGCAATTACACAACTAAACATAACAAGAAACATATATTATAAATAAAATTATAAATATGTAAAAAAATATTCAACTACAATGAAACATTGCTGTTTTTTGTAATTTTAGTCGATCTTTTAATTATATTTGATCAACTTCTTGAAAATTATACATAGATTTCACATCACCTTATAGTATACTAATAAATATTTTCAACTCATAAAAATATGAAACAATAATAATGATTAGGATTCGTTACCAAAAGCAAAGCAGTTTGCGCAAACAATTGTTAGAGTATTGGTGAATCGCACTTGATGACTTGTGTAAGCACAAGTTTTGAGTAATAGTTTTAATCAGATGCATGCATTCTGGTTCCACCTGTTGTGGGACAAGATGACATTCCATGGACCGATATTACTGCTAAAGTAATAGTTTATATCTTAGTGATTTGGCATTTTATTAGGAGATCACATGACCTCACAATTTCGTCTTGTCTTGTTTGGCAAGCACTCATATTATAATTAAGACCGTTTGCTACAGCTTGGCAATATTCAAGTAGATCCTCTCTTTGTTTACTGTGCAATCAAAATAATGAATCAGCTTGTTCATCATGGTCCCTTGTTATTAACTAGTTGACTGCTCCTCATAAGTCATAACTGCACGAATGTCATCAAGGTACATATCGGGTATGTTGAATGAGTCCTTCAAGTAGTTTATCCTGTGTAAAATGACTGAATATACATATATTACTGTCTCCCAACCACCAAAGTATTGTATAATTTTAATTTTAGATTCTGATATAGCAACTAAGATTTTACATTATTGTATTTTAGCTTAAGCAAGCTGCAGATACAGTTAATAAACTTGATCTGTAGTTATAGGTGGGGATGATTCGAATACAAATGCTTGCATTCTTGCTGAGTATGTTAGGTAAACAATGTTTATGAAATATGTTCTTTATCTCAAATAATCTAGTTGTAGGACGACTAATAATTGATCTTAAAACTCTGGTGATCGGGTGACCTAAGACAATTGATGGTGACTTGAAGTGCATGCAACCAAGGTGATTAACTTACTTTCTCTAAGACAGGCCTATGTCACTCATACTGGTTAGGATCTTGTCCGATACCAGTAGTCAGTAGAAGACCTTCCTATATCTTCAAGTAACTGTTACGTAAGAGTTGTATTAATCAAAAACACTAATTTCAGATATTTTCAGAATTGATTGGAAACATAATGTCAGATGCTCGCTCGACAGGAAAATACTATCATTGTAAGCACACCTGTGAAACTTAAAGTTTAGCCAAACCGCCATATATAGCTTGTTCATTACCACCCTCCTTCCCAACTTTGCCGATGAGCCTTCTCATTCGAGTCCTATGCTTGATTTACATTTTAACTACTTCAACAACTCTCATGTATATTTTGTTTTACACACTACAATGCACTTTTTCACTCCAATCACCATCTAGTACCGTCCTCACTGAACCACACAGCTCATCAACCAATATTTCTTTTTCTTATGCAACTGAAAAATATAACAAAATTATTAACACATGGAACCATATATAGGTTGACTGTAGATTATTCTTTTTCTTTGACTTGGGCCTACTTAGATTCACTTTCTTTAATAGTATTTTTTGAGTGAGCCGTATCATCTATCGACTCTTGTCTGGGCTTTTTGGTGGGAATCAAGCTCCTCAAATAATAAAGGCATTCGACGGGCTTCTTGGGACAGAATGAGTATGTCAAAAAAGAAGGAAGACCTGGTGCTTTTGGGCAAACAATGTTGGGACCTCATAAATAACCCTGAGTCTTTGGTCTCAAGGTTGTTTAAAGCCAGATATTATTGTAACTCTGACCTGTAGTCTACAGGCTAGTAGGGGAAGAGGATCGAGCTATATTTGGTCCGGAATCTGGGAAGCAAAAGAAAACTTGAAGTCAGGTTTCAGATGGGTCTTAGGAGATGGTAATCTAATAAACATATATGATGATCCTTGGCTGCGAGAAAAAGAGAACTTCAAGGTCGATAATTCTGTGCATCCTGAAGGAGCTAATGCAAAGGTGTGTGACTTTTTTAGGCATGACAGGAAAGCATGGGATGAGGACAAGATAAGGAGATCGTTTAATGATGGTGATGCAAGTGTCATTCTAACAACTCGGATTCCACAAAATGGTTCAAAAGACAGGTTGGCCTGGGTTCATTCTCATAATGGACAGTACTCAGTGAAGATGGGTTATCAGTATTGGCATTCGAATCATCTGGGGAACATCAATGTTAAGAAATCAGATGGGTGGGGAAAGCTATGGCGTCTGAGCATTCCTCATAAAATCAAGGTATATCTATGGAGGTTCTGTCGAAACTGTCCTATTCAAAATCTCTTAAGGGGGAAAGGAGTTGCAGTAACAATCGAGTGCCAGATGTGTTAGAGGGACATAGAGCATCTGCTGCACTTATTTTTCGACTGTCCTTTTGCAATGGAATGCTGGCAGAAAGTGGGCCTGACATATGACATGTGAGAGGTGGAATCTGCACCAGAGTGGTTACTAGAGAAGATGTGCACTGAAACGCATGAAAATTTAATTAAAATAGCTACGGTGCTCTGGGCGTTTGGTTTGCGAGGAATAAACTTATCTGGGAGAATAAACGCTTGACACCTGAAGGAGTTGTTAGCTGGAGCCTCAAACAAATTTCAGAGTGGAGAGTAGCTCAGAAGAAGAGATCTACGCATGCTTCGGGTACAACACTGTTGTTTCAGCTCAACAAGATCGTAGTTGATCTCCTCCCGCTTTGGGAACTCTCAAAATAAATGTGGATGCGTCAGTCATACCGGGGACAAATTTTTGTCGATAGGCATGGTGGCGAGGAATCATCAAGGTCACTTTATTCGTGGAAAGGTAATGAAATTTGAAGCAGAGTCAGTGGGGGTGTTAGAAGCTCTTAGTTGGACAAAAGACCTGCCTAACCAACCTATTGTCATTGAAAGTGATTCACTGTTATGTGTGAATGCAATTAACAGGGTTGCACAGAATCTGCTGGAGCTAGGTAGTATCATCGAGCAGTGCCAACATATTCTAGCAAATAGAGTTGATGTATCAGTTGTTTTTACTAGGAAGCAAGCATAACAAAACAACCCATAAACTCCTTAAAAAAAAAAAAACCCATAAACTGGCTAGATTACCTTGAGCACGAAATAGCTTCGATATTTGTCTCCTCCTCCGTTCTCGTTGGATGTCTCCTCCTCCGTTCTCGTTGGAGACGTTATTGTCGGATTCTTTGCAAATTTAATGAAAATTTTCATTAGTTTCAAAAAAAGTACTACTACCACCATCGTTGTAGTAGTACTTTCTGAATTTTAAATAAAAATAGTAATACCTGAATTAGCTTGCCAAGGAAAATGGACAATTACGTGATTAGTAAAAACTTGATATGTTCCTTGCATTATTCCATTATTATGGATTATGGATAATATAAAATTTTAAATTTATACATGTGTAATAAGTGGTCACTAATTACGTCTACAAATTAAGAAAAAGGACTATATACAAAAATTTACTGTAAAACAAATATATAATAATTTATAATAAGAAAATTAATTCAGCTTATCACCCAAATTTGGTAATGCATATGTTAACGTCTTTCATGACTGATTCAATTTGGTTAGGAAATCATATTTGATAAATCAATTATTTTAGTAATTAATAAATTATTAAAATATCAGCTTGAGCTCTTTGAAATAAATTAATAACTCACTTCAAAGCACATCACTCCCACATATATAAATCAATATTTACACTTTATGTTAAAAATAAATTTATTTTTAGAGATTTTGTTTTATTATTGAGTCTATTTGATTATAAAAAGTATTATCTGATGTTTAAATTTAAGTAACTCATATTCGTTATTTTATATTAAATATAGTCAAAAGATATAATACAAAATTGTTGTGTCATCATTTTTAATAATAGATATATTATTTCAAAAAAATATTATTGTAGTACGCCGCTAAGCACGACTTATTTAGAATATTTTTAAAAGGTATTTGAGAATTTTTAGAAAGAGGATCATGATACTAACTTTAACTTGAAAAAAAAAATAGCTAATAAAATAATATGATAGAGAAATTTTAGAAAAATTATAAGATGATAATTTGAGTTAAAGAGAAAGTTTAAGATAAAATGAGGTAATTATCTTTTGACTTGATCATAAATTTGAAAAATTAAACATGACAGAGAAAGTTAGGTGAATAATAAGATGATATTTTAATTAAGTGGAGAGTTTATTAATATAATAGAGAAAGTTTAGGAGAATAATAAGATGGTAATTTGATGACTTGAGTTAAGAGAAAAATTTATTGATATAGTTAAAGAAAGTTTAGGCTGATATAAAACGATGATAATTTGAGTTTGGAGGAAAGTTCGGGAGAATACGAAATAATTAAAATTTTTTATTTATTAATTTAAAATTTTGAGAAAATTAGAAAAACAAACCGAGAAATATTGAGCACCAATTTCTTTAATTACCAGGAATATATCTTCTAAATTTTGACTTGAAAGGAAATTTTAGAAAAATATTAAGATGATATAAAGTAGAAACGCTAGAAGAGTAAATTAATTGAGAAATTTTCTATTTAATAATTAAAATTTTAAAAAAATTAAAAAAAATAAGCTGAAAATATGCCCCCAAAACCCCATCTTCCCCTTGTTTGGGGGGTTTGGGCCCCAAATAACCAGATTTTGGGTTAAAATGCCCCAAATAACAAAACACTCGAAAAATGGCCCTCACTAACCAATAGAGACGCACATGGTGTAGCGTTTTGGTTAAAAAAACAAAAACGCTACATCGTGTAGCGTTTTAGTTTTTTTTTTCTTTTAAAAAGTGAAGACGCTACTTAGAGTAGCGTGTAGGCTCTTGGTTTTGAACAAGCAAACGCTAATCACACTAACGTCTCTACACATAACCCACTTCAAACGCCACTTGCATTGGCGTCTTTTATTTTTATTTATTAAATATAAAACAAAAATGTAAGTACAGTTAACGTTCTAATATACAGTATGAATTAATCTTTCTAAAACCCAAACCTAAACCCTAAATGTTAACGGCTGTAAATTTATTTATTCCGCCGGCGTCTCGGCTTCAGGGCCTTCGGCCCTTCAGCCTCGCTTAATTAGGGTTTAGGCTCGAGGGAGTAGGGCCTACCGGCCCTACACCCTCCATCCTAAACCCTAACCGTCGGCCTATTTAATATACAGTATGAATTAATCTTTCTAAAATCCAAACCTAAACCATAAATGTTAACGGTTGTAAATTTATTTATTCCGCCGGCGTCTCGGCTTCAGGGCCTTCGGCCCTTCAGCCTCGATTAATTAGGGTTTAGGCTCGAGGGAGTAGGGCCTACCGGCCCTAAACCCTCAATCCTAAACCCTAACCGTCGGCCTATTTAATATACAGTATGAATTAATCTTTCTAAAACCCAAACCTAAACCCTAAATGTTAAGGGTTGTAAATTTATTTATTTCGCCGGCGTCTCGGCTTCAGGGCCTTCGGCCCTTCAGCCTCGCTTAATTAGGGTTTAGGCTCGAGGGTGTAGGGCCTACCGGCCCTACACCCTCAATCCTAAACCCTAACCGTCGGCCTATTTAATTATTAAAACAGTAACGCTGTACTAAAACAGAAACTTAAGCCGTAGGTGTTTAAAAGGGGCTATATATAAACATCAAAGACGCTACTTCGCTTAGCGTTTTGGTTTGTAATAATAAATGAAAACGCTACACGAAGTAGCGTTTTAACTGAATAGAAAAACGCTAATTGCCTTGCGTCTCTTTTGGTCATTGAGGGCCAATATGTTGATTTTGGTTATTTAGGGCCATTTCACTCTAAATCTTGTTATTTGGGGCCTTTTTTCTTGTTTTTGGGGGCTTTGGGCAGGGAACAATATAGCTCCAAAAATTAGCAGAGATAAAATTTCAAAGCTCGAAAGACTGAAAGCAAAGAATGAAGAAGGCGATGAAGAAGTCAGATATTAGCTTGAGGAGCTGTTCAACCCGAAAAAGAAAGAAGATTGAAACTGATGATGAAAAGGGTAAGAACAAGAAAGTAAAGACTCAAACTTTAAGTCATGAAACCCTAGAACAAGGTGGGGATGAGAGTGCTAAAGCTATTAGGTCAGATATGAGCTTAAAGAGTTGTTCAATTAGTGAAAGAAAGAACAATGGGTCTAAGGATGAAAAGGGTAAGAAGAAGAAGAAGAGTAAAAAGAAGAAGAAGAAAAAGGGTTCATACATGGTTAATTTATCAGGATTGAGGTTTGGGAGGTTTTTAAGACGAAAAAAGAAAACAACTCAGTCTTGTGTTAATGATTCTGGACCACAGTGGGTGGTGCAAAAACATCCCCAGGCAGTTAGAAAGGGAGATAGGGTCAATTTACAGCAACTTCTGTTTACGAGGGACAGGGATTTTCTCATCACTTATAATAACCGCCGGGTACTGTTTATCAATTTGTCTTTGTTACTTAATTTATGTTTTCTAATGCCTTAAACTGAGATTATATATGTGTACTCAAGCTTTAGTTTTCATAATTTTTGTTGTACCTTACATTCTTAAAAAACGTTAATTTAACACAAGCTCACATTGCCTTCCTGTCTCTGTGTATTTTTGCCACTTGCACACACCGAACAAGTATTCTGGTTTATCTAAATCATGTAGTTATCTAACTAACTTACTCCTGTGCAAGATCTTCTCCCGGATTGTGTAGATTATATTTTTATCTGTTATAATGACCTCAAACGTCCCGTACTGTTTATGAATTTGTCTTTGTTACTTAAGTTATGTTTTTCTAATGCCTTTAACTGAGATTATATATGTGCACTCAAGCTTTAGTTTTCATAATATTTGTTGTACCTTACATTCTTAAAAAACGTTAATTTAGCACAAGCTCATTGCCTTCCTGTCTCTGGTTATTTTTGCCACTTGCACACACCAAACAAGTGTTCTGGTTTATCTAAATCTTGTAGTTGTCTAACTAACTTACTCCTGCAGCAAGATCTTCTTCCGGATTGTGTAGATTATATTTTTATTATGTTGTAGGTCCAAGCTAAGCACCTGGAAAACAAAGTTATTGTCTTACATTTTGTGCCACTTGTTCCGTGGTCCGAATATTGGATGAGATTTGAAACAACAATCTTGCTGGATGTATACAATGCTTTGCTCCCTAAAGGTGATTTCGAGGTCGTTTTCATTGGAGTTGAGCTCGATACTGCTAATGCGGCCTCCAACTGTCCTACTCCAAGGGAATGTTTTGAAAATAAATTTTCTATCATGCCGTGGATTGGGATCCCGTTCTCAGATGTCAAATCCAGCACAGATTGGGAAACAGTATTTCCCCTCTCTGGTTTTCTTACCCGTGATACTCCGGCCTCATTTGTCATCGATCATACAGGAATGGTTTTGCAATGTAACGCCAACGATATCTTTCATATGTATGGAGCCCGTGCTTATCCTTTCACTGATAAAAGGATGGAATGCCTTTTAAAGGAAGACGCTGAAGCTCGAAACCATCCCTCCATTACAAAGCTCCTAGCTTCTTCTGAACGTAATCATCTCATTAACAAGGATAATCAGGTATGAACATATAGTAATATCTGTTCCCTGTGCCTAATAGTTTGACATATCCATCATCATACTGTGCGTTAGCCTGTTAAAGTAATATCAATTCCCTTTGCCCAACATTTTGATGGAGCCATCATTTTATACTTTAGTCTCTGAAAGTAAATATATGTTCTGTTTGCACGCACTTACGAATTTTGATTGTTGTCTAAATTTCTCGGATAGGCTATTCTCACACTTATGAATTTCTTATTGCACACACTTTAATCTCTTAAAGTCTGTTGTTTGAATACTTCTTACTTCTATTCTTAATAGGCGGTACCTATTCATAATCTCGAAGATAAGGTTGTAGGCATATATTTTTATGAAGATTATCCAAACCACGCACTTACGTCGGAAATTCAGAAGGCCTATGAACAGTTGGCTCAGAAGAATAACTTTGAAATCGTGCTTGTTTATGTTCACGACTCATTTGCTACTTGTGAACGTACAAGCGAAAAATCATACTGGAAAACGTTCAAAAAAATGCCTTGGTTGGCACTCCCGTTTCAAGACCCTGTTTGTAAAAAGTTGCAGCGAGTTTTTGATTATCCTTTGTATACTTGTGAGGATGAGGATGGGCCAGACCATAGCCTTGTAATTATTGGACCGCAAGGAAAATTTGTTGAACTGTACGGCGCTGACATATTAAAAAATTATGGTATCGCAGCATATCCATTCACCCAAAAAAGAGTTGCTAAGTTAGAGGCCGAACGCATAAAGGAGTTGAAGCTAGACATGTTCTGGAGCCGAAAGACTACATTGATACAAAAAAATGGGTCCACAGTGAGTTCCTTTGACATTATAATACTTGTTTCCAGGCCAACTCTCCTCTTGCGTATGGAACTTTTCTTTTTCACTCTGCTTATTGACAGTTGTGTTGTACTTTACAGGTTCAGTTATCGCAACTCGAGGGAAAGAGAATCATAGTCATTGTTGAGGATGATCAGCATATTCCGGATGCCAAGTTTTGGCGGATGCTAAAAGCAAGGTATCTCCAAGTGAAAGGCACTGATAATGAGTTTGAAGTGGTTCACATATGTAAAAACAAGGAAGGATATTCATATGGTAAGAACATTGCGCCTATTTCATGGCTGAGACATCCTTCTCGGCATCCTTCTCATCGATACGGGTTAAATGTACTCAAGATCTTGAACCGTGTATTTAGAAGAGGAAGTGTTGTTGGACTTCTTGCTTTTGATCGTGATGGAAGGCTTGTGAGGAGAACACCGTATCCATCAATTTTAAAGGAGAATGTAGATTTTCCTTTTGGTGTCATGGAAGAGGAGTTCTTGAGGGAACTAGTAGATCGTGAGCTTGACTATTAGGCTTGTGGAATTGTCCTAAAAACCTTAATTTTTGTGTGTAACATATATTGGCATTCAGACTCGTGGATTATCTTAGATATCGTCCTCTTATATATTCTCTACTCAAGCTTCTGTAAGTTAAGAAGTCAGTTCAGCTTTCCTTTTCTTACAGTTATATACATACACACACCAATGAAACGGAGATCATAAAATGAGGATCACGTAGTACCCTTGAAATGAGATGTTACATAAGGTTAATGTCTTTTATGACCGATTTAATTTGATTAAAATTCATATTTGATAAATCAATTATTTTATTAATTAATAAATTATTAAAATCTCGGCTTGGGCTCTTTGAAATAAATTACTGTTTTTGTATGCTAAATCTATGTTCAAATGCAGAATATAGTTCAAATTCGGATAAAATTCGGACAACATATACTCCCTCCGTCCCACCAATTTCTTTACGCATTCTTTTTTTAGAGTGTCCTATCTAATTTCTTTACATTTCAAAACTTACCAAAAATAGTCAATGAGTTCCACCACTTCTCCACTTTTCTTCCCTTTTCACACTATTTTTACTCCACTATCTTCTTTTTATACATTAAAAATCAATGAGTCCCACCATTTCACCCACTTTTCTTTCTTTTTTCTACTATTTTATACATATTTTTTTAAATTCTGTACCTAACCCATTTGATAAGGAATGAGAGGGACTGAGGGAGTAACTGTAACACCCCAGTCCCACATCGAGAAGTGTGTGGACTTTAGTTCAGTTTATAAGCATAAGTACTACTACCAATTGCACCAACAAATCATGATCTTTTGGGGGCCTGTGGTGGGCTTGTGGATTACCCAAGTTGTTGCAATTGGGCCCGTTTGTAGTACTTATGCTTATAAACTGAACTAAATTCCACACACTTCTCGATGTGGGCTGTCATACGAACAATGTTTTTGATTGAAAGAATGTAAGTATATTCTACTTTTGAGTCTAATTTACTAAACAAAGTAATACGTGTCACACTACAGTATTTTGAGACATTCTATCTGTAGTTGCATTTGAGTAGGCAAGATTTGTAGTTGTTGAAAATTTTGGGATATATGACTATGAGCTAATTATAAATAAAAACAACTAATTAGATTTGGACTTGCATTTGTATTGGGATATAAGTGGTGATAAAAGTATAAAATTTTTATATCCTGTATGCCGACATACTTATATTAAACTTTTCAACTAGCATTTCATACGATAATAATATAACATCGGCTGGATGTAATGACTCGGGAAAAAATGGTGGTTATTTTATTGAATGATTATGCAAACTAACGGATTTGTTGCATGTACTGACTCACTATGGTGCATTTAAATATGCTCAAGTTCATTATTTTTGTGTGTTTTATGGATGTTTAGTTCTCGCTACTAAATAAGTGTTCTGCATATTAAATTTTGTTAAATGGCAATGATAAAAGCATATGAAGCTTTAAATGATTGTAGGAGCAAATTGGGCTGACGAGCGACGAACCAATTCTGTAAAAAAAAAAATACTATTAAGTTTATTGTGATGGTAAATTTAGCGGTAAACTTGATTCTTCTTTGATCATTCTAGGGGGTTATCCATAAAATAACTTAACTTTATTATAAATTAATGACAACATGAAGACAGTTATTGTCTGTGATATCAAATTGTAAGTGTTCACTACGCTAGAATGTATATAGTAGTAATCTTAAGTTTGCAATTCACGTTGTATTCATGGCTGATGAAATAATTTTTTTTCCTCTAGGAACTTGCCGACTAGCTCCATAGCCAACACAAATAGGTAAATTGGACTAACGCCCGAGAGCGGGTGAGGTTCTGAGATTAATCTGAGACGGTGCAGGAAGCTATACTGGAATACTGTTGCTTATGAATGGAATGAAAAACTCATAAGTCATATCTCATGGTTCGAGTTATGATTCCAGAATATTTTTTCTTAACTAAATCGAACCAAACAATCCCTTAATGTAATAAACTGAGAATTTAAACGTATGTTCGGATATTTTTGATTTTTTTTGAGAATTTTAGTTATTACTTATTAGTTATTAAAAATGTAATGATAAACATAAAAATAATTTAAGAATAACTTATGATTAATTATTAATTTTTATAATAAATAATTTTAAAACTTTAAATCAACTTATTTTTACTCTGGTGACACAAACAGACTTAAAATCGGTTTAAATTTTTGGTCCCCACACAAGAATGTATAGTACTCCCTCCGTCCCTATTTATCTGTCCACTTTGGAAGTAAAAATTTGTCCCTATTTATCTGTCCATTTATATTTTCAAAACTAATTTAATGATAGTTTTTCAAATATATCTCCATAATTTCAATTTTCAAGGCTTGACTTATTTAAAACTTGGTTGAATTCATGTTTTCAAGACATAAAGTAGGGGTATTCCACCAGTTTCAAGATATTAATTAGAGGTATTTAATGAAAAAATTTATACAATCAAGTATTCCTTGGTATGTGTTTTTTTTTTCCAAAATGGACAGATAAAAAGGGACGGAGGGAGTATAAAGTAGGCATTAGTTTTAATATTCTTTTTCACCAGGTTCTGTGAAGAGTTAAAAATTAAGAATAATATCAAAAGTAATTGTAAATCATTTGTATAATTTATGAATTAATTTATATTTATAAATATAATCTTATTTATATATTTGTATTATTAACTATTTCTGATCACACGATAAATAAAATATAAGTTCAAATAGTGAATTTTGGAGTAATTTATATAATAATTTCCTAAATTTGAATGAATATTTCCCACCATAATATTATTTATTTAGTCGTCTGAGTGCATTTATACTTTCTCCGTCGCACTGAGTTGAGTCGTATAGGAAGGAGAGCCGTACGCATTTTAATATTTTTTAAAAATATAGTTTTATAATTTATTTTTCAATTTTGTTTTGAAAAAAAAGAGTTATTATTATATTTTAATTTAGAAAAAATTGTAAGAATAAATTATAAACTTATATTCAATAAAAACATTAAAGTGCATGCTAAAAAATAATAATAAATGTCATAAAACGTTGTCTTCACATGTGGTCAAAGAAGATAAAAAAAAAAGAGACAGAATCTAACTGCTATGCACAACAAAAATACGTGGCACAATCTGATTCGACCACGTCAAGTATTACGAATCCCAATGCAAGTCAAAAATTCAAGTTTGAGATCTACCTACCTCACACGTAGGCCTGACAATTTAACACGTGATACGCTAACACGAAACAAAACGACACGAAAAAAATGGATATGGGTTTTGATTTTCGATACACGAAATACGAAAGTACACGAACACGAAATTACACGATAGATTTCGTGTCGGATATGGGTTTTCATTTGGGATATACGAAATACACGAAAGTACACGAAATATTTGTAGATAATATTTATTATATATATGTTATGATATATTAAATATATAATTGAGTAAAAAGTATATATTTATATGTATGTGTGGATATATATTGTAGATACATTAACAAATTTATAGAGAATTGTATACAAGTATAAATAAATCATTCACATTTAATAAATTTATAAAGAAAAATATATATTAAATCCATTTTTTGATTAAAAAATATATTAATATTTTTATATATAATATACACGAAAAGTACATGAAATATACACGAAACGATTCGGATCGGATACAGGTTTCAAATTAGGTACACGAAATTAATAACGGGCGGATACGGGTTTCACCTTCGAGTACACGAAACACGAAAATACACGAAACGAAAGTATACGAAACGAAACGATTGCCACCCCTACTCACACGTATAAATATTAAATAGTATCAAGCATATTAAAATCACCACCGTTGCATCATACCGGTACGATAGCCAACCCATCCCTTCAAACCCCACATGTCAAGTTTCGTATTGTAGAAGCGGGCTGACCGTTACATCCACCGTTAACATATTTTTCAAAAAGCAGCAGTTAAATCAATAAAAAACAAAAGTTACAAAATAAAGCGTTAAAAATTCTGAAAATCACAGCATCTAGTCCCCTAATTTGTCGCAAACGCGACATAAACAAACATGCCGTATGATTAAATTAATTTGTGTTTAAAGTTTTGTTCTCCCTCCTACTAGACACTCGTTTTTATTGCTCTTCTCTCTGTAATTCACCACTCTTCAGGTGGATCATTTATGACCAGCCTTCTCCATTTTTGAATTACTACACACGAGAAGCCTGTCTTCTTCACTTCTACATTTTCTTCTTGCTATTCATCGAAACCTACAAAATGTAAGTTTCTGATGATTTGATCTTAGTGTGGTAATATTCAAATTTTTAGTATGTTTGAGTTTATAATTATCTAATGATCAGAATGTTGGGAAGAATTCATGTTTGTTAGCTGATTGCTGATGTTCATTGTAGTTGAAACTGGGGAGCTGGTTTTCGGGTTTTCGGATAAGCTGCTGTGATGCCGCGGGAAGGGAGAATGGATTCAGTGGTTTTTCTTAATGAAAACTTGAGAGGCCTGAAGGGGCTGATCACCTGTAACAACAAGAACAAGGCTAGTAATAACAGTTTTAACTGCGGTGGTGCGGCTACGGAGGATGTCATCAATGACAGTGAATTGGCTCTCAGAAAAGCTGGAGAAGCAGGTACTTCCATTAGTCCTGCTCACCTTTGCTGCAATTTTGAATTTTCCAGAAAGGCACAGTTCAATGAACTGTACTAATTACGGATCTTATTTTACTATATTCGGGTGTAATTAAACTTAAACATACCAGTCAAATAGCAAGGTTTTATTTCTTGTCATCACATTTAATTATGTTCCATCATGAGATTGTTAGAAGAAGACATATTTGTCTATTTATTCCGGAAAAAATCTTGAAACATAAATTATATTCTATATAGCATCAAAAGGTATGGATCTCCACATTTAAACTTAAATATAAGGTACACTCATAACACTCATAATAACATAAAATTTAAGACAATGTTAATCGACAAAGATCAGAGGAATGTTGAAAAAGTAATAATCGCTGAAATAATATTCTCATAAAAATAATATATTTTTTTCTATTATGGAGAAAATACTAAACTCGATAAAATAATATTTTTTATTGGTCTTAATATTATTTATTTTAAAGAGATTTAACTATGTAATATGGATAAGATTAAAACTTAAAACAAATTGTTTTGTTAAAAGACAATCCCATGGTTAAAATTGAGACATTGGTCAAAAGTACTAGTGTGGTAATATTAAGTGGGGAGGTAGATGATGATTATGCTTAATTAGTTGGATTAGTCAAGTACTATAAAGCATGCGATGCATCATTCGAGTACGTGGTGGGGGTCCGATCCGGCCCTATACTCTTAAGTATGTTGATTAGTGAAGCTTCATAGGACCAAGGAATCTTTATTTTTGCCTAAACTGTAATGATTTCGTTTTAAGTGGAGACTGTTTTAAATGTACGCATCACAAAACTTCATTGCTTGTAGGACATTACCACACTTTAGTAAGTGGAAATAGGCAAGCTTATTTTACTGCATTTTGCATAATATATGCTTGTTTGGGGGCTTAAAAATCCCCACTTCTGACTTATAAATTAACTTATTTCTGTCTGACATTTGTTGGGATTTCGATTTTCAGTTCTTTGTCAGATCTGATAGGAATGCAATTCTTCTTTTCGTATGTATTCGACTCTGTTGGTTGTTAAATTAATCATTTGTAAATGTAGATCTGAACTCTGTTAGTTGTTTCAAATAGCCTTTATTCCATTGTGATTTAATTTTTCTGGAGGAATATGGGGGCGTTTGGGTCGTGAGTGGGAATGAGAATCGGGAATTGGAATGAAGGGTATGAGAATGGATATCTCAAGAGGAGGGCAAGAGAATGATTTACCCTCCAAGTGAAATTGAGGTTCTCACTCCATGTCACAAAATTATTAATTCAAATACCAACACATCGATAATATTTAAACAAGTATATTTAGACAAAACTTTAACAGTGGATGTTTTTTATGGAGTGATATGTGATTTATAATCAACATTAAGTTGTTCTGTTAATGTAAAACCTAGATTATTAGGCCAATTTATATAGAATGTAACAATGGTGAATTCTGTATTCAAATAAAAAGGGCGCCGAAGAAATAGGTTGTTAATATTTAGTGACGCTTGAAATTGCAGCTTCACGGAGATACGAAGCAGTGGAATGGCTAAGGAAAATGGAGCAATGTGCGCGGGAGGTGCTTCCAAAAGAGCCATCAGAAGAGGAATTCTGTTTAGCTCTTCGCAATGGTCTCATCCTCTGCAATGTCCTCAACAAAATCAATCCTGGGGCTGTTCTCAAGGTACTCTACTACTTTTTGTGGCTAGTCAGGATTCGAAGACATTGGTGTTGAATTGAATCAATTACGATCAATACATTTTTCTAGTGATGTCAAAACAAAAAGTTATTACTATAATTTCTTTTTCTGTTAATAGGTAGTGGAAAATCCAGTAATCGATGTGGACGCAACAGAGGGTGCAGCACAGTCTGCAATTCAGTATTTCGAGAATATGAGGAATTTTTTGGTAGCTGTTGGAGACATGAAGCTATTAACATTTGAAGCATCTGATCTGGAGAAGGTTTTCCTCTTCTACTATACTTTCGATGACTTCATCTATCTCATGTATTTGCTTCGGTGTCTCTGTGTCAATTTTAGAGCTCAAATTGTTTTTGTGTGTTCATTTCTTTTGTTATGATATACTATGTTTTTGTCCTTTGTTGATGAAATTAAGAGACTTGTTTTCTGCAGGGAGGCTCGTCGAATAAAGTTGTGGATTGCATTCTTTGTTTAAAAGGTTACTATGAGTGGGCGCAAGCTGGTGGAATTGGAGTATGGAGGTATGGCGGAACAGTGAGGATCACATCTTTACAAAAGTCGCCTTCAACACTGTTTGGCAGTGAAAGTGCAGATGATTCTTTTGATGAATCTGGATCATTACAATATGAAGATCTACTAGAACTTCTTCAGTTATCTAGCGATGTGTCACTTGAGGAATCCAGAATGGCCAATGACTTGAGTGTCATGTTTGATCGTTTTGCACTAGCACTTTTACAACAAGCCTATCTCACAGATACAGATGGACTTGAAGACCCTCCATTAAATTCAATGGTAGGTAAGATTCAGTTAATTTGTACAATAGCCTATTCCTACAAGGCTTTAACCTTAGGTACATTTAAAAACTGAATGTCGTGGTTAAAGAGAACATCAACGTCTAGTTATGCAGGTTGGTTTATAAAATTTCAGGAAATGACATGCTCGAACATAGTTATGAAATACGCATGAAAGACCATGAAAAATGTCACTAAATTGCATAGTCAATTTCTTAAGATCTTTCACAAATCATCACCTAAGCAAGTTTGTCAATATTTATCAGAGTCAATGTGTATTGGCTTTAATTGGTGTATAGAACTGGTGAATTTTTTTTTGCTAAGATAGAACTGGTGAATTGATATTAGAAAATAGTAACGTAATCCAAAAAGCAGTCATTCTAGTCAGTGAATCTCTTCACCCACGTACCATAGCTTCAGTACTATTAAGACTGTACCTCAGTTTGTATTAATTTGTATCGTACAATCTCACTGTAATACCATGGATACGGCTCCTGAGTTGTGCCCTCTTACTTTGATATTTGTAGGTAATTGATACTGTTCTTGCAACTGTCACAAAGAAACTATTGGCAGTCATCAGCTCTCAAGGCAATCAGGTAGACAGCTTACAGTGTTGTTTCTCATCATATTTGTTTCTTTTGTTGTTTACCTGTATTCATAAAAACTTACTGTATTGGTTATACATTCTATAGCTTGGACTCTATTGTAAGAAAATATTGAAAGGTGACGGGCTATCTGTATCAAAGTCTGAGTTTCTAGAAGCTATCAGAAACTATCTCCATCAAAGGACTAGTTTGGTATCAAGTGACATCTCTAGGTTATGCATTTGTGGTGGGAAATACAATGGCATGTGGCATGGAGACCTTGCCGATAAAGACAGAGTAAATGACCTTCAACGAAAACAAGAGGTATAACTATACAAATACAATCATCGATGTTGTTGGTCACTTTTTCGTGATAATACAATATTTGATGTTATACTAATACTATTTAAATATTTTTGAAAAATATTGCAAATATAAACTGTTTGAATTTTTTTTGGCGGCTGTAGCTTCTATACCTTGTTTTTTCCCTCCATATAAATGAATGAGATTGAATGTTATAAATTAATGCAGTGTACTGCTAAGAATCACCATATACCTGTTGAATGATATCATTTCAGGAATTAGAATCTTCTTTCAGAGAAACAAAGCTAGAAGTTCAGCAGGCTCATTTAACATGGAAACAAGAACTTGACATGCTTGGTAATATTCTGGAGGCCTTGTTCTACATATACAACCATACTCATGAATCGGCTTCATTGAATTTGTTTTGTTTTATGTGTACTTTTTATTATCCAAGTGCCCTTGGTTTAAGCATATTTGGCACTTGTGTTTTGTCAGTTAATCATACCAAGAGCCTTGAAGTGGCTGCTTCTTCATACCATAAGGTTTTGGAAGAAAACCGCGTATTACACAATCAAGTTCTAGACTTGAAAGGTGAGCGCTTAGTCCCTTCTACAAATCAAAACAGAATTAATATTAGCTGGCTGATTTCAGTTATCACGATAAATAATAATACATCTTCTTAATATTTGCTTCTTGTTCAGGAACAATCAGAGTTTATTGTAGAGTGAAGCCTCTAGTCTCCGGGCAGGATGATGCAAAATCCACAGTGGAATACATTGGGGAAAATGGAGATATTATGATTGTCAATCCACATAAACAAGGAAAAGATTCAAGAAGGGTTTACTCTTTCAACAAGGTCTTTGGAGCAAATGTGACACAACGTAGGTTCAAAATTTCCAATTCAGTTTTCTATCAAACCTAGAGTCCTGTGAGGCAACACCCATCGCATATTATCTCACAAGTATACTTTATCATATTTGACATGGATATTGATGGAAAATGTACACTGATCACTGGTTGTCGTGTGCAGAACAAATATATGTAGACACTCAACCGCTAATAAGATCTGTTCTTGATGGTTATAATGTTTGTATATTTGCTTATGGACAGACTGGCTCAGGCAAGACATACACAATGGTAAAGCTCAAACCTTCAAAAAACATATATTATGTTGAAGATATTGTATATCCTTGTGTATTAAACACATATGATGTATCGTTTTTTGATCTGCAGAGCGGCCCTGACATGACATCACAGGAAACATGGGGTGTCAACTATCGAGCTTTACGGGACTTGTTTGAAATTTCAAAAGAAAGGGCAGAGGCTATAGAATATGAAGTTGGTGTGCAAATGATTGAAATATATAATGAACAAGTGAGAGATCTGCTGGTCATCAATAGCGCGAATAGAAGATATCCTTTCATAACATTTTCTATTTTTTAGTTTTATCTTACTTCAAATGTTTCAGCACCAGTGATCACTAGAATTATTCTATACTAATAAACCTTAACTATTTATACGCTAGAAATACGGAACAATTCTCAGTTGAATGGTCTCAATGTTCCCGACGCATCTTTGGTTCCAGTTAAATGTCCTCAAAATGTTCTTGATTTAATGGAAATCGGCCTTAAGAATCGTGCTGTTGGAGCCACTGCATTAAATGTGAGGAGTAGCCGTTCTCACAGGTATATATATACTTCTTGAGAAAAATAAAAAAAGGATTCATAACATGCTTGTATGAAAACTAGTTGTTGGAAGTGAAAACGGTTATAGAAATGCATTATGTTGTTAGTTATCTATTTTGACCCATATTTTTTTCTCTTCAGTATATTAACTATTCATGTTCGAGGAAAGGACCTAGTTTCCGGGTCCATATTAAAGGGTTGCCTTCATCTTGTGGATCTAGCTGGAAGCGAAAGGGTGGATAAATCTGAGGCAGTAGGTGAGAGATTGAAGGAAGCTCAACATATTAACAGGTCTCTTTCTGCACTGGGAGATGTCATTGCTGCTCTTGCACAAAAAAGTACACATATCCCCTACAGAAATAGCAAGCTCACTCAAGTACTCCAAGAATCACTGGGTATTATATTATTCAAAATTATTGCAGAACATACATTTGCGCAGCTAATTCACTAGTATCTGATTCCTTTTTAATCTTCTTTTTAGGAGGACATGCAAAGACGTTAATGTTTGTTCATGTAACTCCTGAGGTTAATGCTATAGGAGAGACTATCAGTACCCTCAAGTTTGCTGAGAGGGTTGGTTCAATAGAACTTGGTGCAGCAAGATCTAATAAAGAAATTGGCGAAATACGAGATATAAAGGAGGAGGTATATATGAATGTTTCTTGTTTAATTAAGGTTGGTCGACTGAAATATGATTTACTCTTACCATTTTTGTTTCATGCTTTTCAAACATAGATTTCACATCTGAAGCTGGCTTTAGAGAAAAAGGAGGCTGAACTAGAACAGCTGAAAAAGACAAATATTCGAGGACCTTCGCCACTTCGTGTGCCACGTCAGAACATCACCGCCAGCTTGAAGCCTGAATGTAGTCAGCAGCCTGTTGATAACACCAAAGACTCCGAGGCAAGTTTTAGAGTTCATTAAAATGGAAATCACAAATTGTAATGAAGTTTAATCTTAAATCAAGTTACTGCGTTTACGTTGAATTATACATATGATTTATGCCCAAAGGTTGCTTACTTTATTTTTTGTCATATAAACTCTATTTTCAGATTAGAAGTTGTTCCACGGGTAAACAGAGAAAGTATCGCCTACCGTCTAAGTTTACAGACAAGGATGTACTGCCAAAATTGTCTTTTCTACCAGAGGAGAGATCAACATGCTCGGGGAAACCAAGGTCACCTTCACCTCCTGTTAGGAGATCTATATCAACAGACAGGGGGGCACTCATGAGAAGTAGGGGAAAACCTGATACAACAGACAATCGGTTGATGAAACTACAGTTTCCCCCCAAAGCTTCTGTAAATAAATCTTTTGCTACAATACTAGAAATTCAATCATCTGAGACCACCAGAAAGGGAGGTTCAGGTTCACAAGAAAATATCTCTGATGCATCTTCCAAATTCCAGAAGGTAAAACCCAGAAAATTCCTATCAGAAAATGAAAAAGATCAGTTTAAGCAGGCACTTAATGTAAAACAAGGCGGCATCAGGAAAAGCAAGGCTGATGGCATGGAGAAGGTCAAGCATCAGCTGCCAGCTAAGGTTCAGAAATCTGACATTGCTGTTAATTTTCTTTCTGATTTAAATACCGGGGGAACAAGGGAGGAGTTTCAAAAGAGTGACTCAGAGCCTGAAAATGAACAAAGGTTCCCCAAGCCACTAACACGCGGTAAATTTAAGGCTAAAAAGTTCCGCCAAGACTTCATAAGGAATTCTCAGTATGTGGAATCGAGGTAGATTGAGCATTCAATCTCTGGAATTGCACTGAATTAAAGTTCAATTTCATTGTGTTGACAAGTTGTGTTCTCTTTGCAGAGACCCTGAACAGGCATTGGATTTCGCTTTACCTGGAGTAAATGAAAATAAGCTTTCAAACAATATAAATTGGCATCCAAAGGAAGGCAGCACTCCTCCCAAGCTTGAATGTAAAAGGAGTCGATCTTCACCCCGTGGAAAATTTGTTCTTTTACCTTGATACCAAACGGTGTTCAGTTTTAATTTCCTGAGTCCCAAGTTGGTGGTTATTTAAACAACAGAGGGAGGTGAAATACGGTGACAATCCAAACTATATATCAGTTATCATTCTTATATTCTAGTCGAAAGGTAAGTTATCAGGTCTGTCTGCTCTCCTGTGAGTAATATGTTTATTCAATTATCATTCTTTTTTCCTTTCCCGAGTTAATGTATATAAATTTGCTAAATATAGTGAATCCCATTTTGTTAGATCCACATGGGATATTGTAAGTTTATTGATCACTTCACATTGCCACTCATTATGGAGAGAGGTTATTTGGTGGTGGTTAAAGAAGTCGTTTTCTGGAGCTACAGGTTTCAGGTTACGCTTGTTTTGAGTTCATGTAAGCCTTTTAAATGGATGATGAAAAACTTTGTCATAGAGGAAGCTGCTGCAGTAGATAATCATAAACGGTTATCTGAGCATTGCAGTTGAAAATCCCTGTGATGTTATCGTGATCCCATGATCGAGACTTCACGAAACGGTGGTTCTGATCCTGAAATGTGGATCAGACAATCCATTCTTAAATCAAAATTTTAGAACCATTAATGTGCCGGAAAACTCCGAATTTTAAATAAATTTTTAGGATTTAAATCTAAATACATATTGTTTTTCATATACAGTTTTATTGCAGAACTCTAATTAAATAGAAAAAACATTCTTGGTAGTTCCCTGTGCACCCATGCACCATTGTTAAGTTTCATTCTCGGGCAGTTTCTTGAAAACTCACCTTCATATATTTATGATAGTTACTCCAAATGGTATGATACAGTATGTTTAATGTTTATATGATAAAATTGACAAATATTGGGAGCAGGAATTGCAAATTGGGTCTCTGAAAATTTTATATAATAAAATTGACAAATGTTATGAATTCCAGGAATTGCAAATTGGGTCTTAAATTCGTCTGTGACGTTAAGCATTTAATATTCCTCCATGACAAAGAGAAAGATCCAGTAGTAGTATCTAAGATTGTGACATGCTTCCTTTGGCTTTTAGAGGAGGTTTTCCCCTGTGGCACGTATTTCCAAGTATTTTAATTAGATAATTAAAAATATTATCTTTGAAATTTTATTGAAAATAATATATAATCAAAATTTAATATAACATAAAATTTGACTAAAAATAATATTTTTAAATATTCAGCTAATTTTAAAAAAATTGTTTGTCAAAAATCAAAACTGACCTCAAAATCAGGGAGAGAGTACTGTTATCCATTTCCTTATATGACACAGAGAACAGCTATTTAACAACACACTTGCTTACTTCTTTAGGTATATTTCACTCTCATCTGCAGATCAGCTATGGAAGTAATCAACACAGAGGGGATGAAAACTATTGCAGCAAGTCTAGTATTAGCTTTGCTTGTGGGATGGGCATGGAGAGTTCTCAACTGGGTATGGCTGAGACCACGGAACATGGAGAAGTGCTTAAGAAAACAAGGCCTCCATGGAAACTCCTACCGTTTCTTGTTCGGAGATTCCAAAGAAAACTCGAAGATGGTTAAGAATGCTAGATCAAAGCCTATCACTCTTTCTGATGATGTTGTCGCTCGTGCAAGTCCGTTTATTTATCACACTGTCCAGAAATATGGTATTCATAACACTAACATCTCTTAAATTTTATATGTTTTGAAGCTTCTCGGAGTGAGTCAGAGTTGAACCCGGGTGTCCGGGACAATAGAGGATAAATCCATCATTGGGATAAATCCGGGCTATCCGATCGTGCTCAAATTTTGTCTTTCTAGTTTCTATGCTTTGTCTTAATTTTGTTACTTGCAGGGAAGAATAGTTTCATATGGTTTGGACCAACTCCGAGGTTGCTTGTCACAGATCCTGAGCTTATGAAAGAAGTGTTGACGAAGAACTATAGATTCAAGAAGCTTAAGCAGAACCCGATTGTGAGGATGTTTTCTTATGGGCTGGGAAGCATCGAAGGGGATCAGTGGGCTCAGCACCGGAAACTACTCACTCCAGCTTTCCATCTTCACAAATTGAAGGTTCTTGATCATTTTACTTGTCATGATAATATATGAACTTTTGATCATTTTATTTTTCGTGATGATAGACAAGGTTCGAACCCTCCACATCTTAGACTAGAGTGATACTGTTGGACCATGAGGCCGTTGGTATAAGTTAACTACCTATTACCCCATTCGTTCCATAGAGTAGTATAGTATACATATGGGATGTGGCACGTAGATTATGAAAAAGTGTAATTTAGTGGGGAAAAAATGGGTAAAGTATGAGAGAAACTAATATTTAATGTATAAGATGAGTTTAGTGGAAGAAATTAGTGGATGTAGTTAAATTTTTATAATATAAAATGTTAGTATATTAGGAATGTATAAAACTGAGAGGCACGTCGCAAAAAGGATTGTATAGAAATGAGTAGGACGAAGGGAGTAGGATATAAAACTAGCAAGTTAGATGATGATTTTGGTGATTGGTTGCAGCTTATGCTACCAGTAATGCATAATAGTTGCACAGAGATGGTTAGAAAATGGGAAAAAATGGTGGAGAAGAACGGGTGGTGTGAATTCGACGTTGTGCCTCACCTTCATACATTAACAAGTGATGTGATTTCGCGTACTGCATTTGGAAGTAGCTACAAGGAGGGAAGCAAGGTGTTTGAGATTCAGCGCCAGCAGATCCAGCTTGTAATGAAGGCTCTGCAATCAGTATACATTCCTGGATGGCGGTACTCTTCAATTTTGTTGCTATATATTTTTTTGCTTCTGTTCTTTTCTACATGTACATAATTATGAGTATGTATATAGATTTCTACCAACCAAGAGTAACAAGAGGATGAAGGAGCTAAATCTTATAATACAATCATCCTTGAAAGACATCATCGACAAAAAGACCAAGGCAATGCAGGCAGGAGAAAGTAGCAGCGATGACTTGCTTGGCGTATTATTGGAATCCATTTCCAATGAGCAACTTCAAAGCGGATCAAGAAATGCTGGAATGAGCCTGGACGATGTGATAGGCGAATGCAAGCTTTTCTACTTTGCTGGCCAAGACACGACCTCAAATGTCCTTGTCTGGGCATTGATTTTACTAAGCCATCATTCTGATTGGCAAACTCGTGCCAGAGAAGAGGTTACCCGAGTGTTGGGAAGTCATGGCACACCTGATTTTGACAATCTCAGCCATCTCAAAGTTGTAAGTAGAAAATCTTCTATTTCTATGCACAAAATTTTAATACAACCAAACCATTAATGTGAATTTTGTGCAGGTGACTATGATTTTGCACGAGGTTTTGAGATTATATCCGCCAGGAGATATACTGATCCGGAAGGTACACGAGGAAACTACACTAGGAGCACTGACCTTACCTCCTGGAGCGGAAGTTTGTCTACCGATCTTGCTTCTCAATTACGACAAAGATGTTTGGGGAGAGGATGCGAAAGAGTTTAATCCAGAGAGATTTGCAGGAGGAGTGTCGAATGCAACAAAAACTAATCAGGCAGCATATTTGCCATTCGGATGGGGACCCAGAATATGCATTGGACAAAACTTTGCACTGCTGGAAGCTAAACTAGCTCTTGCTACCATTTTACAACACTTCTCTTTTGAGCTTTCGGCCTCCTACACACATGCCCCAACTACTGTCATAACTCTTCAACCACAGCATGGCGCTTATTTGATTGTACACAAGCTTTAGTTATGATTGATATCCGCCAGCTGATAAAATAGTAATGAACTAATTCAGACAATAATACTTTTTATTCTTGTCTTCCATTTTTTGACGAGAGTTAAATAAGCAAGTCTATGGGCCGTTTGGCTGGGTTTAAAAGAATTAACTTATTGCTTAAAATAAAGAAGTGGACTCATGGCTTATTTTGTTATAATAAGCTCCCACTCAAAAAAAGCTAGGTTTCCTAATTTTTTTTTTAAGCTTTTAAGCCTCATTTTAAGCACTTCTCTTTAACTTGCCAAACGGTCCATAAATAAGTTGAGGTTATTTCACTTCCAAATAAGCCATAAGTTTAGTTCGTCAAACACCCACTATATAACCATGTCAGTATATCACTAGGCACCATTAACATCACATTACAGTATAATATCAATTTATATAAAAATTAAGTAAGTTATATTGAGTATATTAAAATTCAAAATTAATATTTAAAATTGGAAAATTGCTAATTACCATGTCACCAGTCCCACAAGAATATATCTAAATACTATTTCTTTTGTCTCGGATTTTTAATATACATTTATCTAAAAAGTGTGCATATTAAATCAATATAATAATTAGATATTAAAAGTTTCAATTTTTTATTAAACAATTTATAGTTTTCAAAATATATAAATTTATTGTAATTGGATTAGATATTAGATTTTGACATGGAAAAAAAGGGGTAGCAATTAATTTTTTCTAAATTCTAAAAACTGAAAGTTTACACATAGATGAAAGTGTCGGTACTCTACGCGCTTTCCAGACATCTTGAATACACGCTCCATCTCAATCATATTACAAAACCCTAAATCCCAAATAATCATGCTATTTAGGGCTTTTCTGTTCCCAATTAGAAAAAACTATAATGGTGATTTTGACAGGGAAATTAATATATGGAGTTGCTTTGGAGTCTCACTCTCGATTTCTCTTCATACCCTGGTAATTAATTCTTTAAAATTTTCAAGATTTCAAGTGATTTTGTTAAAGATTGTGTCTCTTTTTTTTTTATTTCTATATTCTGGGTTTTGAATTTGATTAGGCGTAGTGTAATCTTGTGTTTTTATGCTGCAAATTTTGTACTATATGGGTATAAGATGTTAGTTGTGCTGATTGATGTAATTTTTAAATTAAGGGTGAGAAGCAATGGTGTTATAATGTCTTTGAAAGTTAGTAACTTCAGTTCATCAATTCCTGTTAGATACATTCCCAAGAACTCTCCGAAACCTCGAATACCATTAGTTTCTACCCCGCCAAAGAACGACATTGAGGAGCAGGTTAAGCATAAGCACACTTGTTTAGACTCAAATGTGGGTAGGGCGGAGAGTTCATATGGGACAGAGGTTGCAAAAAGAAAATTCTCGCCGAAAAAATCTTTCAAGACTGAAAATTCGAGAAGTTTGGTTCCACCTGTAAATGATTTTCATGACGTATCTAGGCATGGAAGCCCGGAATCGGATGTCTTAGGGTTAGAGTTAGGGGATGGTGGGAAGAGTATGGGTGGAAGCTTCGATGTTGATGAGGTGTTAGATCGAAATCACAGGGCAATTGTTAACTTGGACTTCAATGCTGAATCAGGTTGGATTCCTTCGTACCAACTTAACTTTTAAAATTCTGTTCATATTTTCTTTGAACTGTAGGAGGTTGTATGCTTACTCTTCAAATTTTGAGTTTGATTAAACTTGCTAGAAATTTATTTAGTGAGATACTTTGTGATTACACAGAAACAGATGAAGAACTTGGTGGCTTAAAAAGTCTGGAAGATTCCGAAGAGTTGGTACATGAAATAACAGGGAAGGAAGCTAGTGGGACCGCATTTCAGCCTAGCAAAAATAACCAAGATGCAGAGAATATGGCAGTTAGATTCCTTTCCAGGAGGTCAGAGTGTTTCCCAAGGGCCTGCAGGATGATATTTCTGTATCAATAGTTGTTTTGCCACTCTGAAATGCAAAATATACGGAGTCACTGGTTATTAAGTCCAATTGTGTATTTATTTTATATATTCTCTTGTGGATTTTATAATTATACTATTGGTTGTGCTGCTTCATTCACAGAGCATTAACAAAAATGGAGCTTAGGAAGAAGTTGATTGCAAAGAGATACCCTCTTCATGTTGTTGATGAAGTGATAAATAAATTCCAGATAAGGTGCGTAGCATATGTTAAATACATTTTGTTTCTGTGTTATATGGCCACCTTGTCGCTAGAGGTAGAGGGTTGTGATTACTGCTAATTATTGAGGCTTTTTTACATGTTGCAACTTGACAAACTTTGTCCCTTTTGGCTGTTTGCTATTACTTTTCGGTTTTTATAGCATATGATTTTGTCATGCTCTCTAAAATACTTAGGGGTATCACCCAAGTTTATCATTTCTGGACTAACTGTATGTTCTCGCCACACTAAAAACTTTCACTTTTTATAGATATAAGTAATGGCGTCACTTTGGTTTAGTTTGAGTCATTAAAAAACAAAGTCCTTCTTTTTTCTAGGAAATTTCTTGATGATTTCCAGTATGCAGAAGCATTTTCTCGATCCAGGTTTTCTTCTTTAAGTTGGGGTCCAGCACGAATCAAGCAGGTAAGCTGCCTGATCTGAAATTACTTCTATATCAGGCATTGGCATAAAATTCAATAAAATAATACAGTATTAAGATTGCAACTTATACTCGTGCAATCATTAATCATAATCACAATATATTAGTGCCCATTAAGATAAATTTAGAATCTCGTAAGTTGGCATACCCTGTTGGGGTCGCACTTGCATTGTAAATTTGCTGGTCCCTGATATTGTTTTATAGTATTTTTTTTTTTAATTTTTCTAATTTCTTTTTAATGCACTGAATGATATTTCTGTTCTTTAATTAGGCATTACGCTTAAAGGGTGTAAGTGAAGCTGATGCAGAGAAGGCAATAAAATTAGTCTTCAAAGATGGCCAATCTGGAGAAGATCAATCAAGATTTGGACTTTCAAAGTCATCACTGGATCAACTATATGCTCAAGCCTCAAAACGGTGGCTGCAAAGTCAGAGTCAGCCTGTGGAAAAACGGAAATCAAAGATCATTCAGTGGCTCCAGTACCGTGGATTTAACTGGGGAGTTGTTAATGGTGTGCTCAAGAAGTTAGAGTCCGACTTTCCTCCCTAGCAAACACAAATATTCTTGATTTGCTATCACTTGCCATTTGCTATAAAGAGATGGAATGACCAAGCTGCTAGGTTGATAGTGGTTACTTATTCTATCATGTTATTAAGATCAAACTCGGATGTCAAATTCCTCTCCCAATGTGAGATAAGAAGGCCATCTTCACGAGATCGCGCATCAAGCAAATAGAATGAGGACCTCCATCGTGCTCATGGGCTAACGGCATTATTCATCAATCTATGAGGCACCAGGTAGAACTGTAGCATTTGCTTGTTTCTATATGATGGAATATGGAAACAATTAAATTTAATTGTATATGACAAGTACATTGTACATTTCATCCCATGTAGATCTGTCTGCCGTACAGAAAAAACATATGTAATTGTTCTATCTATATATGCAAAGATGAGCACTAGACTTTCGGAAAAAGAGTGGCTTTGGTTGCTGGAAAGCTCACATGGGCATGTGATGTGGGAAGGAGCGCAGGACCAGATGCACACACATGAATGTATAGAGGTGTACAGAGAGTTTCCAATGATATAAATCCAATCTGATGGCGCCAATCTTTGGTCCCAATTTCTGAAAACCCCTCGACCTATCCTGCTGTCCAAGATGAAGACACTTGAATCATCCCAGTCCTCTGAATATACTCCTTACAACTTGAGCAAGCCCTTTACACTTCCAGTCATATTCTAAACTCAGCTAGAAATGGATTGGTTATGCATGGTGGTGGGGAACTGCCAACACTCAGCAAATTTTACATAATCAGTATTTTCTATATTTTAGCCAACCCGAGAGCCTGATTGTCTTTAATCTTTTTACTGCAATGTAATAACATGGTATATCTCGTTTAAGAACCTTCTCTTCAATTCTAGTATGTTACAAGCTTGATAGCATATAAATTTTCATACATGTTTTTATTTCAAGGAAACAGCTAGGTCAATCAACTAATTATGGCAAAACAAATCATAAGACAATTGTCTACTACCCTCTACAGATACTCCTATGCAAATATGCACAGCTTTGCATATTGTTCCCTGAAACCTTACTAGACTGATTCCTCAGAGAATGCAAATGAACAGTTCGAGGATCCCTGTGAGACCAGTTTTCGAGTTGGAGGTGGGGGAGAAAGGCCAGACACAACCCGCTTCAGATCAGAATCTGATCTTACAGGTTCTACACTTCGAATTTCCTTGAGCATTGCTACTACATCCTTCATTATTGGACGATCATTAGCACGTGTACTAACGCATAGAAATGAAACGGCTAGTGTTTGCAGCATTTCATGCATCTGTGGATCTGACCTGCCTCTGAGCTTTGGATCAAGAATGTCGCTTGGGTCCAGCTTACTCTGCAAGTGTTCGCGTACCCACTGTACCAAGTGTGCACCCTTTGGAAAGGTCGGGTCCAATGGATGCCTTCCTGTCAAGACCTCCAGCAGGACCACACCATAGCTGTAGACGTCGCTCTTCTCTGTAATTCGTTGCATTGAAGCATGTTCTGTGAAAATTGAAAGCAGACCAATATGTTGTCATTACAGATATGCAAAGACTAAAATGTAGTAAATTGATCAAAGTTGGCGATACAAAATTTACCTGGAGCCATGTATCCATAAGAGCCAGCTAGATAAGTTTTTTGATTCTGCTTTGAGAAATCATCATTGCTGCTGTTATTGACAACCTTAGCCAACCCAAAGTCAGCAAGGTAGGGCTCAAGGCATGTTCCCAATAAGACATTCATCGCTTTTACATCCCCATGTAAGATTGCAGGAACACAGTCATGGTGCAAGTAGGCCAGTGCATGTGCAACGCCAAGCACAATATCATATCTAGTTTCCCATTCCGCGCCTCCCTTTCCAGCACCATGGAGGAGAGAACTCAAGCTTCCATTAGGAAGATAGTCGTAGAAGAGCAGTTTCACTGTCTGATTTGAGCCCCAGCCTAAAAGACGGACAATATTCCTGTGTCGGATTGAGCTCAGTGTTCCAATCTCAGAACTGAATGCGCCTGATTCTTCTGCTGACCACATTTTTTTCACAGCTAGAGATTCCCCATTTGGAGTTGTCACCCTGTAAACAACTCCAGAGCTTCCAGTACCAATCACATTAGCTGATACAAGATTGCGGACTATGTCATCCACTGAAAATTCCATCTTTTGATAGAATGTCAGCTCCCAAGTTCCACTTTCAGGTGTTCCATTGCTGGCCATACGGGTCTTGATTAACACGTACACTGCCAGTAGTACAAGCATTGCACTGGCGCAGACTAAGATTGACATTGTTAGCTTCATCGTCGATTTCACATGCCCAGCTGCTCTACTTTGATCAGTTGAACCTCCAGCTCCATTATAAATGTACAGAGCTTGGTTTCCAGCTAGGTTCTCCATAGGGAGTTTCTTGAAAAATGGCGTATCAGGCAATGAGCCTGAGAAGTCATTGAATGAGACATTGAGAGAAACAAGATTTTCAAGGCTTTTCAGATTATTCAGATTCCCTGTGAGCTTGTTGTGGGACAGGTCAAGATTTCCTAGCTTGTTAAGACCAGAGAATTCACTCGGCAATTCACCTGTGAATTGGTTAAAACTAAGATTGAGAGCAATCTCTAGCGACTGGATTTGAGCCAATTCTTTAGGTATTTCCCCTGAAAATCTGTTACTTCCAAGATTCAACAATTGCAGCTTACTGCAGGATAGGATCTGTGCAGGAATTCTGCCAGAAAGTTGATTCTTCTGAAGATTAAGCTTTGTTAATTCAGTTAAAGAACCAACAGTGGGATCCAATGGACCTGTAAGCCTGTTGTCTGAGATGTCTAGAATTTGCAGGCTTTTCGGAAGCATGCCAGGTAGAGAACCAGTAAGGGCATTTGAATGGAGATCAAGAAATTCAACACTCTCACATCCAGATATCGATGGAGGAATTCCACCAACAAATCTATTGTTACCCATGTCAAAAAAATTAAGATTTTTCAAATTTCCAATTTCAGGTGGAATAGTGCCTGCCAATCTATTGTCACTCACCCGAAACCTATACAAGTTTGAGCAGTTTCCAATCTCAGGTGGTAAAAAGCCCGATAAATCATTGGAAATCAGCAACAGTTTGGTAAGATTTTGCAGATCAAATATGTGTTTAGGTATGGTACCAAAAAGATGGTTATAAGAAAGATCAAGAGCTTCAAGATTCTTACACTCAGATAATGACTCTGGAATATTGCCTGTTAGCTTATTTTGCCAGGCAAAGAAAAGAGTCATGCTCTTTAGATTGCCTATTTGAACAGGAATTTCTCCAGAAATATTATTGTTATCAACTTCCAGATGAGTAATAGCTGTGCAGTTTATAATTTCAGCTGGGATGATACCTGATAACTGATTAAGACTCAGCTGAAGTTCTTGAAGTCCTGACAAAGCTCCGAAACTTGTAGGAATGCTGCCTGTCAGAAGATTTGCAGACAAATCTATAACTGTTAGCTCAGTGCAGCTTCCAAGCTCAAATGGGATTGTGCCCACTATACTGTTCTGCCATAACAGCAGGCTCTGAAGCTTCTTGAGCTCCCCAATTCGCCTTGGAATCGGACCTGATATAGAATTCTGATACAAATAGAGGTTCTGCAGTTCACTGCAGTTTCCAATCTCTTCTGGGATTGGTCCAGATAACAGAGATGTGTAAATTGCTAGTGTTTGTAGTTTTTTCAGGTTTCCAATTGACAGAGGAAGACTTCCAGAAATGCTGGTTTCAGCAAGGCCCAGCACAAGCAGATTACTACAGTTCCCAATCTCCCAAGGAAGCTCACCTTTAAGATTTTGATTCCCACCAGCTCGAAAAGCCTCAAGATTCTTCAAGTTCCCAATACTCTTTGGAACTTCACCACTGAGTTGATTGTCAAAGAGAAAAAGATTGACAAGGCTGGAAAGATTTCCAATCTCAGATGGAATACCACCTTCAAGAAAATTAGTATTGAGTGCCAAAGTTGTCAGCTTGCTCAACCTGCAAATCTCCACCGGAATCTCTCCCACGAGAGAGTTGCTACTAACGTCTAATATGATCAGTTCAGGAACCTCTCCAAGCTGCTTCGGAATAGGTCCAGTGAGATTGTTAGATGACAGAATGAGGGTGGTTAAAGACTCAAGTGGTTGAAGAGTTGAAGGCAATGGTCCTTGTAAATTCACTGCTTTCAAGATAATTTCAGTCACATGGCCTTTGGAATTGCAATGTATTCCAAACCAATGACAAGGACTTGTATCTGCAGAGTTCCATGAAGTTAGTGCATCTGAAGAGCTGTTCAAGCTGGCTTTCCATGCTAAAAGAGCCTGGCTTTGTACATCTGCTGAGAAACAAGATAAGTAACTTAATGAAACTAATGCAAAGAAGAAAAATATATTACTGGGAGAAAGAAAAGGAGGGTATTTTGTATGTGCATGCATTGCTGCAAGTAAGAAAAAAGAAGGGGAGATTGTGTCTGTGTGACTCTGTGTTTTGGGATTGTTGAGGGGAGAACCCCATGTTTTGTTTATAGACTAATAACAGAAGATCTGGATCCCAGACCACCTGCAATTTTCTATTAATTATCTTTTTTGGTTATTTTGGGTTGTTTTTAATTTCTAAGATGGTAGTGATGCAGATTGGTTTCTTTAGATTTTTTTATCTCTGTCTTTTTTTTTTTCATGTGCATGTATTTCCATCCATTCAGTGATCAGGGCTAGGCAGTCTCTGTACTTAGCTATCTGGATGAAATTTATGGATGTAACTTTGTAACATGGCTTTGGTAGTTTTCATTTGGAACCAGCTTAGCCTGTCAAGTGGCCTTCCCATGTAGCAAGCATTGTTCTAAAAGTAGGTAATTTAATCCTTACGCCAAACTGATTAAATTTCTAATTATTCAATTAATCATCCGATGCTCCAATTAATACTTATTTCGTGTATTCACCAATAAATTCTGAGTCCTACTTTTTACAACACCGGTAATAAGTCATGATTCTTTTCCTTTTTGTTAAAATTTTTGAAATAATTAATATCTATAATATCAATTTTTATTTAAAACTCGAGAGCAAGAGGTGGATCGGGATATATTCATGTATCAAAGTAAGGAATGGGGAAAAAGAAAGCAAGAAGGATGCCTTGATAAGCCAAGCTCTCCCACTCCAAGGTGGTCCATCTTCTTCAAGTGGTCACTACCATGCCTTTCATTGCTAACTTGCAATTCCTCTCTTTTAAGTCCAATCCTTTACACAATGATTTAAAAAGGTATTATCTCCCTAAAAACTGTAAATTTAAAGAGAATAACTTTAATCCAGTAAGACTGAAAATAAAGAATGACATACACTAATTTCAAGACGGTGGAAACTAATCATTCTTAGGAGAATTAGTATCGGTACTAGTGCTAATTAATTAGTCATACAATATTCATGATGTGACTAATTACTTTTAAAAGCAAGTAAAGAAATGAAAATTGCCTCTAAATTTACAGCGAGTGTATATTATTATATTGTCGTTTATATCAATTATTGTGATCTGGTTCAGTTTTGTTTATTATATTAATCTTGATTAAGTCAGCCTAATTAATGTGGGAATATAGTGGAGTAGTGAAGGTCACATGGAAGTTTATAAAATAATATAAAAATATTAAATAAAGTTATTGTTTCCTGTAAATCTGGTCCGGCTGTCGGGGGGAAAGGTCGTCATTGTACGTAAAAGTTTGATATAAAAATAAAATAAATTTAAGAGTATAAATTAATTAAGTTTAGAGAGTTGAGTGGACGCGACAACTTGAACTGATTAAGAGTAGTTTAAGTTCAAATCAAGATCAAAGATGTGGACTAAGCAAAACAAAAACATGATTATGTTTTCTAATGCAAGATTATATTTTGGCTCTCGTGACATCTCAATAATTGATCATGCGACTCGACCTGAACTTAAAATCTTTATGTATCTCGATTTGAGATTTAGATTCACCCTCGTGTTAATACGTTTAGTGGTTTATTACAATTATGTCAAAATGATCTAAATCCAACTCTTCCATGAAAATATTGATAATGCATCCCGAATTTAGTTTAAATAAGTGATGTTTAAAAATTTGGAAATTAAAAAAGATTGCTATTTCAAGATAATTTTATAATTATCAAATGAATCATCGTGGAGATGTTCTAAAACTTCTCAATTTGGTCGATTAATCATCTTCCAGATGCTTACCAAATTCGATTTTTAAAATATGTTTAATTATGGTAAATTCTTTTCAAATGAAATATTATATAGTAAATTGAATTAATAAATCATATATTATTATAATATATCCGATAATCTAATTAATCATGAATCAGCACTTTCATCAATTAATCATGATATCTTATAACTATGCTCGGGTTGTAAGTTAATTTTGTAAAAGAATGTCTGTAAAGGTTTTTTTAATCTAAAAAACTGACATATATCTATTTAAATTATAAATGGTAAACTTAAACAACTAGTTAATAAATTATTAAATTTTTAATTAAAATAACTAATTCAATTAATTAGCCAAAATAGCTCATTCATTCTATTAACAATAAAAAAATCCATATTATTTATAAAAATATTAGTTGCGCTTCCCGACTTTTAATTTCCATTAATCCCAACGAGAAAGAAGGTGACTCAGTAATGATCATAAATTATAAATAAACAATGACACGAACATTTAAAGGAACACATGAGCTAAAATACAGGGGGAGATTTCATTTAATACTTTCTTTTTTGTGCTAAGCAACTTTAATTATTTCCATCTCTTTTGGCTGTGTTATATGATTCGGTAAAAATGTTGTGAGCTGAGAAAAGAAAATGGACCCTCGTCCATTTAACTTTTGCAGTGTTGTTGTACTGGTATAAATTTGTGGTAAAAGTTGACTGGAAAGGAAAAGCCATTACTTTCCCCGGTTTTAATGTGGAAAAAGTCGTGTTTGTTTGATGCGCAACTTACATTGTTGCTCAATTTGTTTCACAGTACTGGCAGCCTGCTAGTGTGCTACTGTATTATTGTTTAGTTTTCTATACTTGTGATTCTTGACCTTGTGATGTTGCTCATTCGTATCAATCAACGCATAAGGAGTTCGGGTTAGACGCATGCGAGATGCGAGCAGCATATGTCAAGCGGAAAAATATGCTAGACAATTTAATCTCAGATTTTTAGTATATATATTGGATAATATCCAATTGCCATGTTTGAAAGTTAGAAATTTGCAAAATATTTTGGAGGTTTGACCACTAAAATAAGCTAATATTAGTGTTTGGTAGTTAGCGGAAAATAGAATTTCGATCCAAAAGATTAATTTTGAAAAAGTTATTTTGAGAAGTTTTTTGGCTTAGAGATTTTGGTTTGTGTCAGGAAAAACTAATCAATCAGCTATTTACCGTACAATTTTACAAGAAACGGTTAATTCAATCCGCTAGTCAAAATATCTAATTCAATCAGCTAGTCAAAACAGCTAATTCGTTCCGCTAATAGCTAACCGCTAACTGCTAATTTTCAAACATTGCCAATATAATATTGACGTACAAGAGGTTCGGATTAGAAACATAGTAGCATAGGTAGTTGAGGGGAAAAGCGCTAGACAACTTATATTTTCAATATATTTTCTTTGTTATAAGCAAAATATTAAATTAATAGAAAGACCTCCATCCGTGAATTTTTTGTATTTTATCTCTCGCTGGTTCAGCTGATTTTTACTACCGCTCTGTTTCGAAAGCACAATTTGTAAATAGCAATATATGAACATGATTTGTTTGTATTGAAAAATTGACCATACATATGAATATATGATCTCACGTGAACTAGCGTCCATAAATTAATTTTATAGAATTTCAGCATATCTACTCTCTATCATTCAAACAAACTAAAGCTCAAGTAGTAAACATAATGATTAACTAAAAAATCTGATTTAACTTTGAGTATTTATCAGATTTCAAATATGTTGTATGTTACTGGGTCACCGTCTTATTTACAAGATACCTGGAAAATAGGTTTGGGGTCGTTTCGGAGCACTATCGAATGGGATTTTCTTTGCTTCTTGATTCACGTTTCAAACAGAAAACGGAAATGCTCGTGAAAATTGAGGTATTTCGATACAAATAATATAAATAATGAATCAATATTATATAAGTATAAAAATCGTGAAATTTTAAGACAAAATGTTGTGAGACAGAACCTGGTATTTAAACGCAGTTCCGAGTCTCGAAGTTTTTGTAAAATTCTTTTTTATCACCTTTTTTATACGATAAAATCTCTGTTATTGAACACGAATCAAGTCGGTAACCTGATGGGATGGGGACAGCGTCTTCCCACGAAGAAATAAATAATAAAAAAGTATATAAGTTCGAAAAATCGACAGAAAAATATTGGATTATATATGCTTAATCTGTCTCAAAATAAAAATCCTTTTAGCATTTCACGTGTAATTTAAGATGTAAAAGATATATATTTCTATATAACACTTTTCAATTTTTTCCTTAAAAAAACTATATTTAAAATTAAGTGTAAAAAATCAAATAGATTTTTATTTTGGGACAGAAAGAATATTATTTTCAGAGATTAGGGCTAAACATATCTTTCAGAAATAAGGGCTAAACATCTTTTCTAACATTCACGTCAAAAAATTTATAAAAAATATATATTCAAAATAAATAAGTCCTTATTTTTTATAAGTAGCAGTTCCTATATAACGATGAAATGAACATATGCAATTCGGAGGCGAGGCGAGGCGAGTGGTAGATTTGGAGGGGTAGTAAATACACATGGTGTGAGGAACGTGGCATGTTACATACTCCTTGGTTTCAGTGCAATTCCTTTGGGTGGTTTTGGTTGTCAGTTTCTTGGTTGTGCTTCTTTGGGATCTGGAACACATGACCCCCTCCTTTACTGGCCATCCCATTTTTAGACCTGCCCTATCCTTTTTCTAGATCAACTCTCTTGGCCCCTAGAGTTTATGGCTTTTCCAACGGATTAATAACAAGTTACTCATCCGTCCTAATAAATTATATACAGTTTTATTTTTAATTTCCTTTTTGGACGTCTACATTCCAAAAATAATATATTTTTATAATATAAAATATCATTACACCAACTATTTTCTTTCACTATCTTCATTATATAATAACGGTTTTTCTATGGTGTGCCCATGGGCACATGCTAAGCGCGGAAAATTTTGTGCTTGGATCATTTTGATTGGCTCCTATCTCATGATAATGGTGGACCCCCCCTGCAAATACACCAACCACACCAATCAAAATCTCCCAAATACAAAAATTTCCGCGCTTAACATGTGCCCATGGGCACACACTAGCCAAACCGCTATAATAATATAAACAGTATTACACTCACTAATTTTCTCTACTATCTCAAATCTATTTTTAAATATAAATGAGTCCCACCACTATACCCATTTTTCATCTAACTTTAAATATTTTTCATCTAACTTTACTCATTTCTTACCCAATTTCTTATTTCTTGGTCTCCGTGTCCCAACCATTTGTATACAAATGGCCGGGACGGAGAGAGTTTTAAGCCAGCTTAATATGATATCTTGAAACAAAATAAAGAAATTTAAATTAAGATATATAAGCTTTACAGTATTTATAATCACTCACAAAATAAATAAGATAAGTAATTCCTTTTTTCTTTGTACTATTTTTTTTTTTTTTGCCACATTTTTCTTTGTACTATTTGAATGAGCAGGAAATAGTGAAAAGGGAGAGTAGAATTTGACTCGAAAACGTCTAACAAAAGGAATCTGAAATCCTTTGGATTTGATAAAATAAAGATAATTTTTTAATATTTTATCAAAATATTATGAACACTAATCTTGATATATTTGCATTCAATGGATATTAAATATCGTAGTCATACGACATATCCTCGAAATTCGAAAAAAAGTTATTTATCAAAAAGATTCGGAACACCCGGGAATACTTAAAAAAAGTTAAACAAAACCTAGTAGCCTAAAGGATTGCCTTAATTACCTTATTTTACTTTTTATATAAATAAGATGTTTATTTTTCAAAAGAATATGTAGATATGTACTTCAAAAAATATACTTATTCTTGCAAATAAAAAAATTAAAGGATTCATAAATATTAAATAAATAATTTTAACAAAAGTATATATATATATATATATATATATATATATATATATATATATAATATATATTTGAAAACAAATCCTTGATTTTTATTTTTGCCAAAAAAAACAAAACAAACTACCCTTATTTAACCAACTTATATTGTGAAAATATATCATTTCAACATATATTTATATATATAACAATTTTTTTGATTTAAATGTACATAGTGTTTGAAATTCTTTGTACAAAGTTAAATATATTGGCACCGCTTCACTCTGAAACTGATACAACTTATATGTATCATTTATAAAATACATTTATAAATTAATTTCTAATTTTTAAATCGAGATTGTTGAAATTATTAATTTTTGGAAACTTATTTTAATGTTTAAAATTTGATTTGATAAATATATACATGATCACTTTAGAAAATAATTTCTACTATTTTATACCTAATATATTATAATTTACTAATGAATATATCTAAACAAGCAAACTAAAAATATTGTTCACTTATAAGTAATACCATAATCACTATTTATGCTTATAGATAATCCTTACCTTTAAGAATATATATATATATATATATATATATATATATATATATATATATATATATATATATATAATGAGTTGGGTTCAATGAAGACCAAAAATTTTGGAGTCATTAGAGACTACAGGATCTACCGTTAAATAATATGACAATTAATGGACATGATTAAATATTCTTTGTCCTGCATTTCTTGTCCTGCATTTCTAGTTTTGTAATATTAATAATTTACACTATTCTTGTCCTGCATTTCTAGTAATGTATTATTAATATTCTTGTCCTGCATTTCTTGTTTTTAATTTTAATTCAAAATTATGTTTGTAATTTACACTATTCTTGTCCTGCATTTCTAGTAATGTAATATTAATAATTCGTCCCGCATATTTGTGATATATCTAAGTGTTATTTTGTCTTGCAACAAATTCAATTCGTTGCATGACAATGACAATGAGTTGAGTGCCAATCATAGCAGTGTCCAACCACATCTTTGTTTTGTATGCAATTATTATTTTTATTTGTTAGGATTTCGGTGATTGAACACCAATATTATGGAATTATTATTTTATGTTATGCAAGATTTAGAAGTACTGCTTGTTGTTCATCGATTTAGAAGTGCAGGACATGATAGGGAGATAAAACAAACGTGCATGACAAAATATATGAAGCCGTTGGATGTTTAATGATTGGATGGCCAGGATTAGGTCTCTACAGTCTCCAAATAATCCAGTCTCCATAGAACTTTCTTATATATATATATATATATATATATATATATATATATATATATAGAGGGTCTTACTCCAGTACAAACTCCTTACTGTACAAACGTACAAACCAGTGATTATGACGATAATATTTAGTGATTATCATATTTTAATTTAACAAATACATACATACATACATCATCCCCGCCACCACAATCACCTCCAATCACCACGACCACCCCACCCACCACCAACCACCACTGCCCAGCATCACACTCTCTCTCCACCCACCACCAACCAACACGCCCAGCACCACTGCCTAACGTCTCTCTCTCTCACCCACCACCAACCACCACCACTGCCAGCGGCTCTCTCACTCTCTAGTTGTTCGCTCACCGACCAGTGGTATACACACACACATTCACCATTGCTTTTCTTATCTCCCTCCATCGTGTCTCTCTCGCTCAATCATGTTTCTAGCACTGCCCTCGCGCCAGTGTCACGGCTGCCGCCGACCGCGCTGCACCACCACTCGGCTATGCCGCCCCATAAATGCTCCCTTCCCCTTGTCTCTCCATCAGGGGGTCAGACCCCCTGGTAGATTTAGTGATTATGTTCAATCATTTAGTGATTCTGTTTAAGTCATTTAGTGATTGTTTGTACGTTTGTACAATAAGGAGTTTGTATTTGAGCACTAGCCTATATATATATATATATATATATATATATATATATATATATATATATATATATATTTATTTATTTATTTATATTTTTGAACTTAAATATTTATTCCTGAAAAATAACATTAATTAAATATAAAGTCTATTAATGTAATAATTTCTTTTCAAATTCATTTGTCTTACAAAAATTAAATCCTCTGGATATTGTAGTATAAAGAAATGTTGCTCTAGCTATCTTACAACTTTCAACTGAAAAAATTGATTCAGCCCATGTAAAGAAATGTTTTTCTAGCTATAACCGTCTTTTATGAAAAACCAAACTCGTGTCTACGGGCTAGACAAACCAAAGTTGATACAAGTTTGACAAAATTAAAGTCTACAAAAGAATCCATGACAAAGAATAAGCAAAATTTGAAAAATCTTCAATCAACATGTATGAAAGTGTGAGGGCAGGCCAGGCATGCGTCAGATGGGACGGAATTTAAGATGTCAAAGAGACAAAGACATGTAGTAAGAAGATTTTCGATGAATGAACTTCTGAAAAATAGTAATACTTGGAAAGCCATAAAAAAAAAAAAAACAAACCGAATTTAACTCTTTCAAGAAATATATAACACAATCAGACTTTCAACAAGCTACACATGAAGTTTACAAAGAGCCAAAACAGCAGCAACTAAATATTGTCTACGAAACTAAAGAGAAACCACCATGTTAGTTTTACGGGATTAAATAAGGGATATATGATTATAATTCTTCAAAATTTTTAATCTCATGTTTGTTTTGACAAAATCATATTTGAGATTTGTTCAAGGATTATAGTCCTTTAAAATAGTTATCCCATGCTTGTTTTGTTAGATAAAGAGAGCATAATCGTCAGATATTAGTTAATTCGCTCAAAACAAGTTTATAATTCTTTGACTGCAATCCTATGCAACCAAACACGGAATTAGCAACAAGTTATAGTCCAATCATATATGCTATCCCTCAAAACAAACAATTTAAAGGATTTTAATCTAATCCTATATTTAATCTTTGCAAACAAACATAAAATTGAACAATTTGAAGGTATAATCATGCAAAACAAACATGGCCCAAGAGAATAAGCTCGTGTGTTCTGTTAACCAACAGGCCTGAAATATAAGACAAATAGTATAAGAGAACATGCTTTAGGGTAGGGAAAGTGAGAAACTTGTATTGTGTCCCTACCCTGAGTATCAAGGAGAAAAAATGACATAAGAGAATCACATAGAAAAAACTAGTATAACATGAAGACCAACACTATAGCCTAAATCTTAGACATCTTAGTAGATTACAATATGTTTTTGCATTCTATTTTGTTCAACACACACTTATGTCAATATACATTCCTGCAATCAACCCTTTTAAAAAGCAGACCAAATTTTAAATAACACAAAATTGATAGTTTCTAATTTACTACTCCAAGTGTAAGGTAGTAATGGATAAACAGCACCTTATACCTACAAGTTGTTTAATGGAAAAAAAATTCAAGTAGAGGGACATCTGAGGGGAAAATTACTGCCTGGGTACTTTTGAATCAGAAAAACTAAAATCTAGAAACTTGTATATCAAGCGTTAAGTATCAGGAAGACAAAATAGATACTGTCAACATGAAACTTGTATACATAGAAAGACACTGTAGAAACGAGTCAAACAACTAATTACATGCTAATCATATCTGAATAGAAATTCAAGTACTAGAAAGTGATTGCCATATGGTTAGATAACAGATTATATGACATGAAAGATCAACAAAACATGAAACTATAGAAGGTACAGAGACTGCTCAGAGGTTCTCTAACTTTGCCAAAAGGTAACAAAAGCTCTTGAAATCAAGCTTTAAAGATAAAACAACCAAATAAAAAAAACAGTAGACGAGTAAATGAAATAAAACTTCCACAAAAAACAACAGTACAAAACTAGGCTACTTATTTCTCAGCTGAGTTTTGTGCTAAGAGAACGAACTCATTTTAAGTGTTTCAACTTCGGGATCATTCACCATGAGTACAACAAAATAAGATATGGTGATACGAAGAAATAAACCTAAAGAATTATCTCAAATTCCCTAGTTCATAATGAGTAAGGAAGCCAAAGTAATAACACTTTTAGAAATCATGAACTATGTGGATTCACTTAATATCAAGGCCAGATGTTCATTAAATTTTACTATGCTAGCTCGATGTCATTGACACTTCCAGAACATGGCTAACGGGTAACACAGAAAAACAAAAAAAAAAAACCAGCACAAACTAGACATATATAACTTAGCTAAACAGATACAAGACAACTAAACACTATATTATAACATCACTAGATTCAAACATAAAGATGATGTTGCAGAAACTAATATACAAACAAGACATAGCAGCAAGATTAAATTCTGAATTCAAGTTCTGGTATCTAACATTAATAATCTATATAAACACAATTTGAGTAAAAACAATTATAATTACATTACGGCTAAAATTAAAGGCAGGGTCGAAAATTCCTTCGGCTCAAATAACTCTCTGGAAAATGCGGAATCAGGTATCGTTTGATTGCGATTTACCAGAGAGATATGTGAGCTGAAAGATTCAACAAATCAGATTTTAATTAAACCCTAATCCAATCGGTAGACCATAAGATTAGATAGAGACTCGATCATCTACTTCACTGCTAGTAGTTAGAACTAACTGATCTGTAAATACTACAATTACAAGTGATGAAGATGAGGATGGGAGGCTGGATCTTAGACTTCTGAGATTTCAGATTTGGAGATCGTGTATGTATGTGAGTATTCATCTACAGACTACGTATTTATACAAGTCGAGACTCGAGTATATATCATCGCTTTTTATTTAGGGTTACAACACTTTTCACTTTGGGTTACAATGGGGCTGGTTGTATTTCACATTTGGGTTGGGTAGTTAGGGTTATAATTGGGCCGGTGCTATGTTACATTTGGGTTGCATCGAGTCGGGGCTCGGGTTTTAAGTTTGGGCTGTATTTCTGTTTCATGTTGTTAATTGGGTTGGACAGCAGTTTTTTTTTTTACAAATATGGCTTATAGCCTTACAAATGAGAATCTGTTCTACGAAACTCTCGGGGTGAGCCAAGGTCGAACTCAGGACCTGGGACGACAGAGGATAAGCTCTTCACCACTGAGTTATCCAACCGTGCTCGGACAGCAGTTTAATTTAATAGGTATCCCACAGATTGACTAGATTCGATCATTTAAAATCCGATCAACTCGGGTTGTTCAAGAAAAATAAACTTTTATGTGGTTAGTTTATTGATGAGTCTCAAGCTTAAACATGAAAGCTTGTTCTTTTTTAAATTTTCAGTTAATACAATATTGCGATATATTTCAACAAATCTGCTCATTTATGTTGAAACTTAGGCCTCCCTCAAGGAAACAACACGATCTTAGCTCCTTGACTCATTCAGTCCTTGTTTGGTTGGAATATCAAATTGACTTCCTATTGGAGGTTGTGCTGATTTATTTAGTTCCTTCATAAATATCTTTGATGGGAAAAAAAATCGTTTAGCAGACATGTAGCCATGTAGGAACTTCAAGTTACTTCAACTCCCCGAACTCGAAATGAAACACAAAATTTAGAAACTCGGACAAGGTTTTACGGCCATTTGATGTAAAAATTGACAGGTCTGCTTATGATCCACATTTTTGAGCAACTCTGGCAACACATTTTATGTCCTGAGTTTCTTAGTTCCAGATAGCTCCGCGCTCACTTTTCAAATTTGCAAAATTTTAAAATTTTCAATTGTACAACATACACTTAAAGCACTCGTTTCCCCGCAAAAAATAGCATATAAAATCGTGTGTAAGTTCTCTTATCCCAACATCTATAGTTGAAGCTACCGTAGTATGTGTCTATGCCAATGTCACCTGCCAAAACATTTTAGGACTGAAGAAAACAGTGAAGATGAGAGGAACTTGAGTCCAGCAGATCCTCCAGGAAAGTAGGAGATGGCATAGTATGCAAGTGCAAGAACCTATAAGAATGAAAATAATCATTAACATCGAAAATATGGGAAGCCAAACAGTTATACAATTCAACATATTTGAGGAATGCTAAAAGCAACTACAATATTAGAAGACGACGCCTTACAATTACATATAAGAATCCAAATTAGTAACTTGTTAATTTAATAATTTTCTTTTGGCATGGCCAGAATGCTAGATGCTGTTTCCTTATAGATACTCACTGTAGTCTCTGTAGTCTGTATCTTACTGTATAATACAACAAAAAATAATTGACCAAATGTTCTTTTATAAAACTAGTCAGTTGTGAGAAAAGAAACTAAACGAGGAACCAAGTAAAAAGGGCTTCTATTACAACAGAGTATATGAAGCCAAAGATCTTCAAAAGCATAGAGAAAACAGACAACATTCATACCTGCAGGACTGAGAAGAATACAGAGAGAATGTAGCTATGAAGCACCATGGACACATAAATGGTACCGATCATGGAGCCTATGAATCCTAATGTGAAAGGGAGTCTCTGCGAAAATGTGATTAGAATGAGAACTGAGAGACATGTAGATAAGCAATTAAATTTATAGCTAACCAGAGTTACATACCTCTTTTGATGACATGTGTAGAAATTGATTCTTTGGACCTTTAAGAGCAAAGAATGCACCAATAATAAATCCACATCCGAGGGTAAAACATAGTGCAAATTTTTGGGGCACCAAAACTATAACCGGCAGGAATAAAGTAAATGCCATGAAGATAAAGAACACTCCAGTGGCTAAAAGTAAGCCAAAATACATGAGAAATTTTCCTGAAGGGATGTTACTAGTGGCAGACTGAAAATTCCCTGGCAAGTCTCTCACTCCTTTTGTGACCCTGAAACAAATATAGGATCGAGAGTGGGTGAGAATATACATGAAAAAGGGCTAAACATGAATCCAAAAAATTTATAAGCTGAGAAATATTTTTACATATTGCAGAATAGCTAAACATCTAAACAGAAAATAAAAAACAACAATTTCAACTATTCAGTGGACGTCCCTCCAAAATGAAATTAGAAGATGGATGTGTAAGGTGAATGTGAGATACGACCTAAAGGTTGCTAGTTTAATCCCCAACGATACTGGGGGAACAGTTAGTACATAGCTGAATTTCATTATGCGAACCCTAAAGAATGGAATCAGAATCGCAACCAGATATCATGTTCCTAAAGAACGAGATGTGATATAATGTACTTATGCTTATGATATATCATATATGCAGGCAGCAACTCAGCAACACAAAATCTCGATATTCCAGTTCAACAAACTTCCTACAGAAATCATATGCTTAGTTCACGGTTCCAATCCACCACTTTCTGAACTACATCAATGTAAAAGTAATTATGAGATATGAAATCGAAGTAGGATTCCGTGAACTCATATATAAACTTTCAAGCAATTTACAATACCTAAAATTTGTTTGTTTCTATCAGTTATAATCAGAATCCGAGATTTTTCAATTCAGCTACATCGAACCAAAAAACATCGCGATAGTCGAAAATTTATGGAGTATCTACAATTAAAAACTACCAAACATCAGTTTACAATTACTAAAAAGCGCTTCTAATTAAATTTATCTAACAAATCATGTAAACAATGAGAATACCTAACACTAATAAGTGTGAATAATCGCAACTGAATTAAATAACAAATGCGTGCTAATGAATGATTATAGAGAAAATAGAAGATCGGAGAAGGAGACTAACACGTCGAAAGTGCCGGAAACGCTGTCGTTGGCATAACTAACGGCGGATTCGAGATCGAATCCGGCGATGGTGGAGCTACTGCTGCTCTCTTGTGATGAAGCGTAGGAGTTCCAATCGGAGAGCAAAGACGGCGTCGTTTGGCGCTGGAGCTCTTGTCCCCCGCCCGCATCGTCGGAGCCCAATCTTGCAAACCAGCTTTGCATTTTCAGAATTAAAATAATCTTAAACTTTGGGAAGCAGAGTAGAAAAGTGGATGACTTGCCAAAATAGAGCAACCAGAGTTTGTTGGATCTGCATAAATAAGAAGGTCCAAATATTGTCCTAATTCTTTCTTCAAATCACATAATAAATAAATTATAAATTTTAATTGAATAATTTATGATTTCATTATTATTGTTAGATAACCAATCAAATATTGTGATTTGGGAAAAAAAATTGAATATCTAACATTTTCTATTTGATAATATTATGCGTTAAACAATGCTAATATTCATTTTATTTATTTTGACATATTGTTTGTTTTACCACATTAGTTTTTCGATTTGGAAAGTTAATATGTACGGATAATATACAGAAAAATTGATAAAAATTGTAAAAGCCTATTTTCAGTTTTCCTTACAAAGAGGAAAAATAATGCTATCCAATATCCATTATCCAGATGATTTACCAGATGAAATGGAGACAATAGAAAAAAAAAATCATCTTTGTCTTCGATTATTTAACATAACGTTTCACTTGAATAGAATTCACTTGAATACAATGAAAATTATAATCCTCCTCCGGGTGACCACTGGTTGGTAGCTTAGCGGCAAGCCAGCAAATACATAAATTAGGCAGTGAAGCCTGAAGGCAGCTGTTGCTCACTCTTTCGAAAATATAGCCGGACACCATCTCCATCCAAGATGATAACTATACAGTATACAAAAAGTTCAGAGTCGGTGTTAAGCTCTACCCAAAATCAATGAAATCAACCGCATTGCTGGGTAAATTATATACATCCTTTTGACAAAGGAAAATATGACAAGTTGTAACAGATGACTACAGAACTTTCAGGAGCTGCACTTCAAATATCAAAGGCTCGTTCGCATGGGACAGAAGGCTACGTCGAGGGCCAAACTGCAACCAACAACATAAAACAACATAACAGTCACAATAAAGTTCTTTGCTGAAAATAAATTTCTTGTTATCGTAGGGAGCAAGGGAGATGAAATATAAGGATGATAGGGTCGGTCAGGTAAGGTATATTATATTATTTGGTTTTATATCTTTGATAGCCCTAGCTTGCTCTCTTATTTCATCTCCCTCACAATAGGCACTTGATCACAGGTTTTTAGTATCCAATAGAATTGATTATCAAAATTTGTAGAAGTTGGATTTAAAGTGTAATTCTTTTTCATTCATGTTCTCTTTTAGATTATATAGAGATTGTTTGTATAAGAAGTTTGACTCGTGTAAATGACATAAAATAAGTTGAATAAATTGAAAGTCCCCTAAAGAGATACATGGCAATTTTTTAATAAAATATACAAAAAAATGTTAATATTAGTGACAAATGTCAATATGATTTTTTAATTTTTTGCTAACTAACCTCATCAGGAATTGGTTCCAGGTTTTCATTGATATATCCTAGAGAAGGAGGTATCAGTGCTCTTCTTTTTCCTGGAAAAAAAATTGGCAATTCCAGCATTTTTTTTAATAACAGAAGGTACAGTCAGTTACATCAGTAACCTCAGAAAATAAGTAGCGCATTATCGTATCAGCATAAAGACAAATAGCGTACCTCCGACTTTCATACCAACCAATACCTCCTTCAGACCCTCTATAATCTGTAAAAGATGCAAGAGAATTACTTACATATTATGGGCAAAATAATAAATAAAATGGTAAATTTTCGCCCACTAAAATTAAGTCTATAATCATACATCTCACATCTATGTCCTCACAAGTACAAGCTATATTGCTTTTCTTTTCTTTTTTTGATTTATTCACTTTTAGAGGCGAGGATGAACAAAGAGGAAGAAGAGTAAGCAAAACTTCACCCCATTCTAAAAAACGAGCCTCATTTTGAACTTTATATAATAGATCTGCTATATTGCAAAGTCCAGAACCAATGTAATTCATTTTATCGTAGTCAGCATAATTATTACAATTGAGAATTCGGTGACAAAATCTACTAATTATTAAAGAAAATGCATTTAAACAATTGAATACCGCTATCAAAATTATGGAGTTGTACTATCAGTTAATTACTTAACTGCTTCCTCTAATTTATGTACTCAATTATTGATTTTTCTGTTCTTGAGAAGAAAAGACAGGTATATATACAATAAAGAGCCAATAGCAATTAGTGTGTTCCATTGTGATCCTCAATTAGATCAACAAAAATATCTACTGTATAGAGGTTCAACAGCATAATTATAATAGACATAAGCTTTAAATCATGAAAAGCAGGTTACCTCGTTATCATTAAGTGGAAGTACAACTGGAGTGCTTTCTCCACTAAACTGGTCTACTGTACTGAAAACAACATACAATATTTAATATGAATGTAGGAGGAGTTGTAAATTTGTAATACGACTATTTAAGAAACAATTACAGAGCACATCGGTTTGGAGCTATGCTACCCTACTATTTGTTCCAGCTTTATTATCCATATTTGACACTGCCACTCGGACATAATAATGACACTGTACACATATTTTTGAACAATAACATGCAGAAAAACAATTATAACAATAATAATGTGAAATCCAACATTTGGAGACATCTATGCTATAGAACTTCCAGCGAGTCCAGCATTCTAAAGTGACCATTGAAATGAAAACATGATTGCTAAGTCTGCCGAACTCAATTTGCTATGGACAGATTAGCTTGAGAAATTGTAAAACCAGTAGTTGCAGCAAAATTCCATACAACCAAAAATAGTGAGTAGAATACCTATGAACAAAATAACCATTTGAGCGCCGACACACATAGTTAACTTCAACGCTATTTCCTTCATGAGCTTCTGGTCCTTCTCCCTCAACAATATCTAAAAGACAATCCAGGATATAGACATATAACTTTAGAACTGATTAAAAACATGAAGATAATGACTTTGTTGGTGGTTATCTACTTGTGTCTCTATTTACTAACATTTCTTAATACACAATTCAGGACCTCGTAAAAAGCAACTATAACACTCCGACCACTAGTTTTACTTTTTGTTTTTCTGTATAGATTATATGTACCATCTAATTACTTCACCAAATCTAAACTAATAGCATTATATTCATACAACGATTATTAGAAGATTACTTTAAAGTGCCATTCAAAATTGTCAATTGTATATCAACTGTTAACTGGTACAATATGTGCATGCATTGAAGCCCTTCTGTGAAGAAAATAAAAATTAGTTACCTTGAATCCTGACTCCGCTGGGAAGCTTCAGAGTACTGGATGCTTCAAACCAAATTTAAATGTCTAGCATTAGATGCACCAACATCTACTACAATAAAGTAACCTGAATCTAGCTGTCCTGCTTCTAACCTAATAACAAACTGGATGCATATGCATATAACATTTACCGAATCACATCAGGTTCTTTCATCTCCGGCTTTTGCACAGCAAGAAGAGGATATACATCTAGCGAGACAGGACTGAGTCCGATGAGCTGCAAAAGTAACCTTCTTGAAACCTTGTTAACTAGGTGAGGATTCTGATCACCTAATTTCATTGTTGTAACCATCTTCGATTGTTCATTGTCAATAGGCCTGGTCAAGTGAAACTCGCAGTTTAGTAATTTCTGGCTGACTAAACAATAAGACACGGTAGAGAGCACAAATTGAGCAATGTGTAAAATTCTATCAACTTGTGCCTAGACTAATACAGCTTCTTATTCTATCTAGTATGGTCTGTATGTTTATTTTGTGTATGCGTTAATAGGCGCCCTCACTCGAAAGCCATATGAGTATGTGACTTAACGAGCAAACAAAGAGTGTGTTTGTCTAGGCAATCAGTGGCTTAAAGCTGTTTTTGACTTTAAGCTGAAAAATGTTTGTTTGTGTAATAAGTTAGAAACTGACTTACAAGTTAGAAATAAGCCGGGAACTGACCTAAAGCCGGAAGTTAGTTTGAGATACTTTTTTCACTAATTTAATTTTCTTAAAACTTTTTCTTTTATAAAAGTTACTCATAAGTCATAAGTTACCCGTAAATCACTTTTTTATTATTATTACATTTTTAATAACGCGTAAGTCATTAATAAGTCAGAATTACCCAAGCATATATTTTAAACTCCCAACTTATCACATTAAATCACGTTAAGTCATAAGTTACAATTTGATTTTACCAAATATCATACTCGTAAAAATAAAAAAGACAAGGTATGCAGTTTGAAAGTTGACTTCCAAAGTTTGGGTTCTAGCCGCCACTTCTCCGCTCTTCAACCTTCATCCCCTTTGCTGATTAAGCCCCTTCGCTCTTCCATTTTCTCTCTTATTTACTAATTTTTTAATAAAATCAAGAAGTAATCCTTTTCGGGTGAGTTCTTGTGTGTTTTATGTTTTGATGTTTTTGTGTGACTTGTTATAGGTTTCAGTGATTTTTTTAAGAAAGACTTATATGGTATTTTGGGTGATCCGTAAGGCTCGCGTCTACTATGTTCATAATTAAATATAGGTTAAAGAATTTTGATATTCTATGTGTTAAGCGATATGAAAACAAACTGCTATTTGTTTAGCTCATTTTTATTTCACGGTCATATTGTAATTGAGGGGTTTGTCTCGACTAGATTTCATTACTTTATTAAATTTTTGCTAATTGCTCTAATATAAGTTACAATTTTAAACTCAACCAACTGGACTCGAACTATATAAAGCAATCATAAACAGTTAAACACACAGCTTAGTGTTTTCAATCGAACATATGACATGATGTATAGTAGCAAAAGCTCATATATCAATTAGTAACATATTAGCTATAGTTTACTGATAGAATGCTTTTAATTCATACACTTCATACCTAAGTGATAGTGAGGCGCGTGGAATTCTGGGAATGTACTGAATTGCAGAAGCAGCTGCCATTGCTATGTCTATTACCGAAGCAGATAAGATTGTTCTGGGGTGCTTGATTCTTTGTGTGTATCAAACCATCTGGTCCCAGGAGCCCTTACTTTTTTTTTTCTTTTCCTTTATTTTCTGCATTTGGGAGATAATGGCAATTTGGATGCAATAGAATAAGAATCTGGGCCCATTTTATTTAGTTTTTTAAAAAAAAAATGGAATTTTTAAACAATGTTCCTTCGTCTTTTTTTAGTTGTCACATTGACTTTTTACACGGAATTTAAGATGGTTAGAAAACATACTCTCACTTATTATTTTTAATATTTTCTTTTTTATTTAAAGTTTATAGTTTATATTTTTATTAATAAAAAGAAAATTTTGAAAATAATTAGTGGGATTATGTTTTTGAATTACCTTAAACTACGGGTAAAAGGTCAAAGTGACTACTGAAAAGGGACCGAGAGAGTAGTAATAATCTCTTCTCGCCTTTTTCTCGGTGCCCCCTTCCTTTAAATCCGCGCTTCCGTCGGTTTTATCCTGCCTCGGTTTTTTTTATATATTTTTGTCAGTAATTTTCATTTTTTAAAGAGATTTTTATCTATTTGATTAGGTTTAGTTTGTTTTTCTAGATATAAATCATCAGAATTTTCAATTTACATTGTTCTTCAGCTCGAGATTATTAGATTCGAAAAATACTTATCTATCTTGTTGTTTCGACTGTCAGATCTAATTTTTTTTATTTTTATCTTGTATTTTCAGACTCATTGGCGAGAGATTTCTTTTCGTTTTTTAATTGTAAGCAAAGTCTTAATTTATGATGCAATTTTACACAGTATTGGTCAATAATTCAAACGATAGCTAGAATACGGTACGAGTAATTGAACGAAAATGCATGGAATAGATACTTGTATTTGTATATGCATTATCTTCAAAATATCATTAATTGTCTATCCAGGAGAACATACCGTTACGATTTAGTGTTTATTCGCCTTCGGCATTAGTGTAGATGTTGTGTGTCTTTTTTTTTTTATAAATGAGTTAATTCAATAATAAAAAGTCATACAACATCTACATAAACAGTGGGCCGAACAAACAAAACATAGAAACAATCAGTGGTTAAGTCGACCTTCTTGGAGATAAAATCACATCATGTTTTTTTTATTAGATTAACACTTTTGTTCCTAAAAAAAAGAGGCAATTAAATCAAAAAAGTCAAAACTCATTAAAGAATGAGTTACTAATCCGATGATGGGACGTTTGGATTGAATTAGCCGAAGAAGGTATTTATCGTTGATATGCGGGAAATTAATTATAAATGATAAGTGATTTTTAAATTATATGTTTGAATATTTTTTTTTCCATCATCGGATATACAAATTATTAATATATTAATAAATGATTATAAATATTTTTTAAAAATAATTTCATATTATTTTATAAAATCAAATCTCATATTTGCTCAATAATAATATTATCTCTAATAATTTGTACCCTTTGGATTATAAAAAGTATCTGTAGTTGTAATCTTTGTGAATTGGTTCTTTTCAAACGGGAACAATTTAACAATTATCCTCACTGTCTAAAGAAAAATTCATTTTTTGGTTTGTTGATTAATTTTTTCCCTTTAAAAGGATGGAATTTGAAGGCAGAGAAAATGGAATAGTCAAAGCAACACGCAAGCTGGGACCGCCTAACAAGCCGGCTCACATCGGCTTACCCAATCAAATACACTTATCTTTCCCCACACTACCGTCACGCTCCCCATCACCCAGCCCCATGACAGCCACATCTCATTGGCTAAAAACTAAAAACAACACGTCTCAAAGTAGAAGGATCTAGAAACCCTGATAAGACCTATAAAGTCCCACTTATCAGTCTCTTCAGCCCCCTCACTTTAATCAGCCTCCCTCTCGTCTTCTCCAACTGAAACCCTAGATCTCGCAAGCTCAAGGTTTTTAGTTGCAGCAATGGCGGACACTGAGACGTTTGCTTTCCAAGCCGAGATTAACCAGCTCCTGAGTTTGATTATCAACACTTTTTACAGTAACAAAGAGATCTTTCTCAGGGAACTCATCAGCAACTCTTCCGATGTAAGTCCTCTCCCTCCCCCATCTCTCTCTCCCTCTCTCTCTCTCTCTCTCGCTCTATGTGTCTAATTTGTGTATATTGATTCGACTGAGCTTATTTGTTGCTATTTATGTATATGTATCCTCGATTTGTCTGCTAGATCAAAGACGAATGTATTCATTTTTATGTTAATTAGAAATAAACTGTTGTATGTGTGTGTTTATTCTTTATTGTGAAGCGTACATATGTATATTCAACCGTATAGTCCCTGTTTGATTGATCTCTTATTAGTGTGATAGTTGTACCCTTTTTGTTAATATTAAGTTTGTGATTTTGATTTTGAGATTAGTAGTGTGATGGTATGCTAATGGTAGTCGTTAATTCCTATAGAATTTGACTGCAACTTATTACTAAACAAAAAAGAATTCGCAGTTATTCAAGCCTATTAGCATAAGCTTATAATTTAACGTTCATATTGCTTTTAGTTGTTTTTGAGAAGTTTGTTTATTATGTTTTAGAGTGCCAAAAAGAATTGTATTGGTTGCTGAACTATAATTATTTCCACGCAAAATTAATTTTAAAAAAAGCTAACATGAAATAAAATAGTGAACTTGTAGTTTACACATGTGCATTTGAACATATATCCAATTATAATTTAATTTAGGGATTTTAGTATGGGGACTGCTAAAAGAGTGTATTGAAACTGTATTGAAACTGCTGTTATCATTATATCGTGGGACTAGATTAGTGAAATTTCACTTTCTATTATACCAGTATAAAAGTACAATATTTATACATGTGAATGTGATCATCTTAGGTGGCTAATATTCATTTGTTTCAATCCAGGCTCTTGATAAAATCCGATTTGAAAGCTTGACTGATAAGACCAAGCTAGATGCCCAGCCAGAGTTCTTTATCCACATTATTCCGGATAAGGCCAATAATACCTTGACAATCATTGATAGTGGAATTGGAATGACCAAGGCTGGTATGTAATAGTCGTTCTGAACTGTGTGGATATTTTAATACTATGCTGTTTCTAACTAGTTTAACTAAAACAAGATGCGACTTTTGAATTTCAGATTTGGTGAACAACTTGGGTACCATTGCAAGGTCTGGCACCAAAGAGTTCATGGAAGCTCTTGCTGCTGGTGCTGATGTCAGTATGATTGGTCAGTTTGGTGTTGGTTTCTATTCTGCCTACTTAGTTGCTGAGAAGGTCATTGTCACCACAAAGCACAATGACGATGAGCAGTATGTTTGGGAATCCCAAGCTGGTGGGTCTTTCACTGTCACAAGGGATACTTCTGGAGAGGTACTTGGAAGGGGTACCAAGATGGTCCTCCATCTTAAGGAGGATCAGCTAGAGTACCTTGAGGAGCGCAGGCTCAAGGATCTTGTCAAGAAGCATTCTGAATTTATCAGCTACCCTATCTCTCTGTGGATTGAAAAGACCACAGAAAAAGAAATCTCAGATGACGAGGATGAAGAAGAGAAGAAGGACGAGGAAGGAAAGGTAGAGGAGATTGATGAAGAGAAGGAGAAGGAGGAAAAGAAAAAGAAGAAGATTAAGGAGGTCTCTCATGAGTGGTCGTTGGTTAACAAGCAGAAGCCTATCTGGATGAGGAAGCCTGAGGAAATCACCAAGGAGGAGTATGCTGCTTTCTACAAGAGTCTTACAAATGACTGGGAGGAGCATTTGAACGTGAAGCATTTCTCAGTTGAAGGACAGCTGGAATTCAAGGCTGTTCTGTTTGTTCCCAAGAGGGCACCCTTCGATCTCTTTGACACCAAGAAGAAGCCCAACAACATCAAGCTATATGTCCGCCGTGTCTTCATCATGGACAACTGCGAGGACCTGATCCCTGAGTACTTGGGCTTTGTCAAGGGTATTGTTGACTCCGAGGATCTTCCACTTAACATCTCTAGGGAAATGTTGCAGCAAAACAAAATCCTCAAGGTCATCCGCAAGAACTTGGTGAAAAAATGCCTTGAGCTCTTCTTTGAGATTGCTGAGAACAAGGAAGACTACAACAAATTTTATGAAGCTTTCTCAAAGAATCTGAAGCTCGGTATCCATGAAGATTCACAGAACAAGACCAAAATTGCAGAATTGCTCAGGTACCATTCCACAAAGAGTGGCGAGGAGATGACCAGCTTGAAGGACTATGTAACAAGAATGAAGGAGAGCCAGAGTGATATTTACTATATCACTGGAGAGAGCAAAAAGGCTGTTGAGAATTCCCCCTTCCTTGAGAGGCTCAAGAAGAAAGGCTATGAAGTTCTGTACATGGTTGATGCCATCGATGAGTATGCTGTTGGTCAGTTGAAGGAATTTGAGGGCAAGAAGCTAGTTTCAGCTACAAAGGAAGGGCTCAAGCTTGAGGAGAGCGAAGACGAGAAGAAGAAGAAAGAGGAACAGAAGGAGAAGTTTGAGGGACTTTGCAAGGTAGTGAAGGATGTTTTGGGAGACAGAGTAGAGAAGGTTATTGTGTCTGACCGTGTCGTAGATTCACCTTGCTGTTTGGTTACTGGTGAATATGGCTGGACTGCTAACATGGAGAGGATCATGAAGGCACAGGCTTTGAGGGATTCCAGCATGGCTGGTTATATGTCAAGCAAGAAGACGATGGAAATCAACCCCGATAATGCCATCATGGAGGAGCTCAGGAAGAGAGCTGATGCGGACAAGAACGACAAGTCTGTGAAGGATTTGGTTCTCTTGCTCTTTGAGACTGCTCTGCTAACCTCTGGTTTCAGCCTTGACGAGCCCAACACTTTTGGCAACAGGATCCACAGAATGTTGAAGCTGGGTCTCAGCATTGATGACGATGATGTTGAAGCTGAAACTGACATGCCTCCATTGGAAGAGGCGGATGCTGATGCCGAGGGCAGCAAGATGGAAGAAGTTGATTAAAGTGTTTTATTTTCTCCTGCACTTTAAAGACCAGTATTAATCTCTTCGTTTTGCATATCTTACTATGTTTTATCTGTTTTGAAGACTTGAACAAATTTGAGAATTTGATTAGGAAATGGTGGATGATGTTTTGCGATTATGACTATTGTACCAGTGGTTTAAATGTCTTTGTTCAACCCCTTGTATGGTGCGGAAGGTATATTTTTGGCACTCAATTTATCTGGTGCAATCTCCACGGCATTTGGTTGGGTTAGCTATTTTCGGAGATTTAAATATACATGATAGAACCATAGTGCTTTTTAATTTAAAGACACTTGATTTCTAGTAATAAAGTTTAAGAAAGTACTCAAAACTGGGGACAATTTGCTTTTTAGGTATATCAGCAAAATAAAATAGTCTGTGTTACTAATTTAACAACAATATTTTCTGTTTTATAAAAGAGTTATAAAATTTTGCCAAATGACTTAACAATATTTTCCGTTTCTTTTTCAAAAATAATTGTATCACTGGAAGATTTGGCTCAAAAATCAGAAATATCTGCTCATATATATGTCTTTTCCACTAAATTCTTGGTTAAGTCTATAAACTTTTCATATGATGAGTTTATAAATGTGCATGAAATTTAATAATTTAAATATAAATTTATAAAACGAACCACCATGAGGAGTAAAATCTTTTTATTATTATAATTTTTAGGAAATATATGTCATATAAAAATTATCCATATATTAAAATGAGTTTCAAATAATTTTCAATTTCAATAAAATTATTATATATGTTGAATTTCTGAATTGTTTGAACTAAATTTATCTGATTTCATTTCTCTGTAAGATGAAAAGTTAGTGATAGAAAAATAAAAGCAATTATTATCCTTTTCTGAGTACTCCATTTGAATAGAATATCCTTACTATTATTAATAATATAAATTATATAAATTAGAGCACGATTGGATAGCCCAAGTGGCGGGCATATCCTCTGTTGTCCCGGAACACCCGAGTTCGACCCTGACTCATCCCGAAAATTATTAGAACAGATACTAATTTGTAAGGCATATAAACCTGTATTGTCAAAAAAAAATTATATAAATTATAAATTATATTATAAGTTATTCTAACAAATGCTACTCGGTCTGTCTCATATACTTCTTATGTTTCACCTTTTCACGTTTGCCGACACACATTTTTAATTGTTAATATCTTTAATTTCGTATTAGTATCAAATATAAAAATTTCATTGTATTAAACTACTTGTGAATACGAATATAACAAGATCACCCATGATTAAATTTAATCTTATAAATTAGACTTAAATTAATAATAACATTCAAAATGGACAAAATTTTAGTCAAACAGAAACCTACGTATTATACACAACTGAAGTGAATAAGCACGCAAGGAATAATCCCGGAAGACCAACAAAGAATCTACATCCAAACACGCCTCCAGCTCTTCGGTACACCGACCCGGCGACCCCACTGAACAAAATACCAACAATAATTAAAAAAAAACTTCTAGTAAATTCTTAAAATAATTAACAGAACATTCCAGAACCCATTAAGCTGAACATTATATAAACCGGTTCCCCCGTCCCCGACTCTTCGCCTCTCTCTCTCGCTTATAATACTCTCTATATTACAATTCTCTCAGTAGTGTGAAAACCCTAGATTTTCATCGGCGACAATGGCGGACACGGAGACGTTTGCTTTCCAGGCCGAGATCAACCAGCTGCTGAGCCTCATCATCAACACTTTCTACAGCAACAAAGAGATCTTTCTCCGTGAACTCATCAGCAACTCTTCCGATGTACATTTCTCTCTTAATACCTATCATTTCTTATATTTATTTTTAACGTCGATTTTGTTTTTTATATGTGATTATGCATATGTGTTCATTTTTGTTGTAATTTGTTATGGTTATACGATAATTATGGATTTTAATTGTGTTAGGCATTGGATGTATGATCGATTTTTATGTTTCTGATTTGATTGAGATTATGTTAATAATTTAAATTTAATAATCTATTCTCGGCTGTTGTGGTTTATCCGTGATTTATTCTGCAAGTGTAATTAGAAGCTTGTTAGAATTGTAGATTAGGGGTTTATTAGATCTAATTAAAGCTATGTGATGTGGTTCTGAATTGTAGTGGTTTGGGAATGTTCACGTTTAATTATGTGTTAATGTGTGAAGATTTTGTGATTTATGCTCTTCAAATACGAGGGTTTTGTGTGATAACTATATAAATTTGTGGTTTTTGGCTTGCTTTGAATCTTTGATATATTCTCATGTGTGATGTGGCGACTGGCAAATGTTTAGTTGTTAATTTATTATTTTGTGTATGTTAATGATTAGAGCTATCCAGTGTTGTTTGCCTGTTTCGAACTTGTGGATTTTTGATGTCTTTTGGGAATGGTGATTCTTAGGAATGTTTGTTTCTTTATCAATACAGGCTCTAGATAAGATTCGTTTTGAGAGCTTGACTGACAAGACCAAGCTCGATGCCCAGCCAGAGCTATTCATCCACATTATTCCTGACAAGACTAACAATACCTTGACAATTGTTGACAGTGGAATTGGCATGACCAAGGCTGGTAAGTCGTCCTGATGAGAAGCATGTTGGGTTTAAGTTTTTTTGTATTCATTTTCTGAAGCTAATGAGAGTTCATGTGACTATCATATCGCAGATTTGGTGAACAATTTGGGTACAATTGCAAGGTCTGGTACCAAGGAGTTCATGGAAGCTCTTGCTGCTGGTGCTGATGTCAGCATGATTGGTCAGTTTGGTGTTGGTTTCTATTCTGCTTACCTAGTTGCGGAGAAGGTCATTGTTACAACAAAGCACAATGATGATGAGCAGTATGTCTGGGAATCCCAAGCTGGTGGATCATTCACTGTTACCAGAGATACATCTGGAGAGGTGCTTGGAAGGGGTACCAAGATGGTCCTCCATCTCAAAGAGGATCAGCTGGAGTACCTCGAGGAGCGCAGGCTCAAGGATCTAATCAAGAAGCATTCTGAATTTATCAGCTATCCCATCTCTTTGTGGGTTGAGAAAACAACTGAGAAGGAGATCTCAGATGATGAGGATGGAGAAGAGAAGAAGGATGAGGAAGGGAAGGTAGAGGATATTGATGAAGAGAAGGAAAAAACGGAAAAGAAAACGAAGAAGATCAAGGAAGTGTCTCATGAGTGGGATTTGGTTAACAAACAGAAGCCCATCTGGATGAGGAAGCCTGAAGAAATCACCAAGGAGGAGTATGCTGCTTTTTACAAGAGTCTAACAAATGATTGGGAGGAACATTTGAGTGTAAAGCACTTTTCAGTTGAAGGTCAGCTGGAATTTAAGGCTGTTCTGTTTATTCCCAAGAGGGCGCCTTTTGATCTTTTTGACAACAAGAAGAAGCCTAATAACATCAAGTTGTATGTTCGTCGTGTCTTCATTATGGACAATTGCGAGGAGTTGATCCCTGATTATCTTGGCTTCGTCAAGGGTATTGTGGATTCTGAGGATCTTCCGCTGAACATTTCTAGAGAGATGCTGCAGCAGAACAAAATCCTAAAGGTTATTCGCAAGAACCTGGTGAAGAAATGTCTTGAGCTCTTCTTTGAAATTGCTGAGAACAAGGAAGACTATAACAAATTTTATGAAGCTTTCTCGAAGAACCTTAAGCTAGGGATCCATGAAGATTCTCAGAACAAGACTAAAATTGCTGAATTGCTGAGGTATCACTCCACCAAGAGTGGGGAAGAGATGACCAGCCTCAAGGACTATGTCACAAGGATGAAGGAGGGGCAGAATGATATCTTTTACATCACTGGAGAGAGCAAGAAGGCTGTTGAAAACTCCCCCTTCCTTGAAAGGCTGAAGAAGAAAGGTTATGAAGTGCTTTTCATGGTTGATGCAATTGATGAGTATGCTGTGGGTCAGTTGAAGGAATTTGAGGGCAAGAAGCTAGTTTCTGCAACAAAGGAGGGGCTCAAGCTTGAGGAGAGCGAAGATGAGAAGAAGAAGAAAGAGGAACTGAAGGAAAAGTTTGAGGGACTGTGCAAGGTTGTTAAGGATGTTTTGGGGGACAGAGTTGAGAAAGTCATTGTGTCTGATCGTGTTGTGGATTCACCTTGTTGCTTGGTTACTGGTGAGTATGGCTGGAGTGCTAACATGGAGAGGATCATGAAGGCACAGGCTTTGAGGGATTCCAGCATGGGAGGCTATATGTCAAGCAAGAAGACAATGGAAATCAACCCTGAGAATGCTATTATGGAGGAGCTCAGAAAGAGGGCTGATGCAGACAAGAATGACAAGTCTGTAAAGGACTTGGTTCTTCTGCTATTTGAGACTGCTTTGCTTACTTCTGGTTTTAGTCTTGAAGAGCCGAGCACCTTTGGCAACAGGATTCACAGGATGTTAAAGCTTGGTCTTAGCATTGACGAGGATGCTGATGATGCTGATGCAGAGATGCCACCACTGGAGGAAGCAGATGATGCTGAGGGAAGCAAGATGGAAGAAGTTGATTAGAGTGATTACATTTTCAGCGTACTCTCTTTGCCTAGTAGTTTTTTGTTTAATCTCGGTATAAAACTGGACGAATGTTGGTCTTTTGTCTTTGAATAGGAATGTCTTTTGGTACTTATGCTGGTTCTGAATGATGCTGTTAAGTTTATTATTTATTACTAGCAAAATTGTTCTCACTTTCGTTGCTTAAAGGTCTTTTGAGATGGTTGCAAAGAGCTTTACTGCACTCTCTCTGTGTTTTAACTGGTGTTTTTCATCTTATTATTCTTTCTATCCGCATTGTTTGTTTTTATTCCCTTTATCTTATCATCATACTATTATTGAAAATAATTTTAAAAAAAACATTTTTGTATATTGCAGCCTCTTCTTTTATTTTATCATTTTATTGATAATAAGTTCCTAAGAAACAACCATAGAAAAAATAACCACTCTTTTTTTACTTGTGTGATTCTTTTTATAGTCCATCAGTTTTGAGATGATAAGTGAGGATTATTTTATCTCTTACAAATCTAATTATAAAGATGTTTTGGCATCTTATTATATTAAATACGGTAGTATTATCAATTGACACTTCACTTTATTACCACTTGAGTCTGTTACATTCTAATTTCATGCTAGAATTATGTCTCACTCTATAGGATGAGATCAGGTGACAATTTGTTTAGGGTCAGCCGGCCAGGGAAATAGGGTTAAACCACTCAACGACACCAGCAATTAGCAAATAACGAAACAAAAGAACATTAACTTAATGAGATTACTGTATATTGCACCTTAAGCATAATCCCATTACTAGTACAAGAGATTTTTCAATTCTCGAGTTCCACGGATACGTCATCTGTCATTGCATCGTGCACGGCTAATGTTTTGGTCGTTGTACTTGTAACCTATTTTTGTGTTTTTGTAATTTTCATTTCTTTTAACCAAAAAGTTCATTCATACACCAATCTGGATTCTTACAATTTTTCATCTTCCATTATCTTTGTTTAAAAAATTCACAACATTCATTTCAACCACACAGAAGCAAAATTCTCTCTGTTCTACGGGGGAATAGTAACCAATATATTTATGCAATCTCCATTTTGTGGCATAGAACAGTAACCCATATATTTCTGCGATCTCCATTCACATACTTATCATTTCTGTAGGCCATACCCTCATTCCCATTCCCATCTACTAACCAAACGCTGCCCGATTTTTTTTTTTTTTTTTTTGGCAACTTGCAAGTTCAGTGAGCTGAAAGAGAGGAATATATATATACACTAAATGATTTGATTTCTCAGAATATTACAATCTTCAGTTGTTCAACATGACAAGTGCATCAAAGAATAACAAATAATTTCTATAAATGACATAAACCACTGAAATTTCTATGCCAAGCAAAAGAGTAAAATCTAAAATTTTCAAAACTGAAACCACAATATACTATTTTCACAAAAGGAAACTTAATTTAATATTTTTCAATGGTCAAAGTTGAAATAAAAGCCAAACATAACTACAAGACTTGAAACTTCACCACACGTTCAGCGTTAGGTATCCTCAACTCTCGAGTGAAATACAAAGCTTGGGAATGTAGTTGTGATGTCCCTGTTTCAAAATTAACAACATGTCAGCCGTATTCAGCAAAAAAAAAAATAGAATGTTAGCAGTAAGCATATTATCAGGCAAATTATAATTGCTGCTTCAGCTAGAAGGGTAACTTGGGATAACGATAGCTTGAATAACTAATTTCGTAGTCAAGTAACACAAATTGTTTATGAATTATATTAGTATTGATGGAAGCATAAATTGTTACACACATTTTATCTGAATGTTGATTGTACTTTGAGTAGATGGAAGTACTTGATCAGTTCAACCATGAAAGACCAAACACAGTTCACTAAGGCACTAACTCATATTTTTGGGGAGATTTCTCAAAGTCAATTGTGCGAGTTGCCACAAAATTTCACGAAAGTACTTAAACAGTTTACCATTGCGTTTTTCAATCTCGTATTAAAATTGAATTCTTAGATGGTTTCAATTAAAGTTCAACATTAAACATCACTCATTAAACTTACTTGAGGTATTGCAGGGTCATATTTTTCAGAAGGGATGGATGTCGCAACACTAGATTTCTCCATTCTTCCTTGTCGATCTTGCCATCATGTTTTGTATCAGCTTCTTCGAAAGTCTAAAATATAATTAAATAGTTAGTCAAGTGTATAGCACTTTGCATAAGGATCAATATAAGCATAGAGAAGATAAGAAGGGTGAGAATGAGGAAGCTTAATAATCATTTAAAAGAGAAAATGATGCTAACAGTAATCCGTGACTCTTTTAGAATATACCTTGTCAATGATACTCTCTATAACATCATCTGATAGATTCATACCAGATTCAGCAAGTGTAGCCACTACCATTTGCTTTACCTACATTATCAGTAACATTAAATGTTAAAAAATATTTTGCAATGAACTGTAAAGTAATTCTGTCAACAATAAATGGCAAACAGTTATTCAAAGTTTAAACTAACAAATTAACTGTACACTAGAGAGTGCGGATTGTATATAACCCAGAACCTTGCTTGCATTCATACATAAACATTTTCAGAGTAAAACAGGTGTGCTGACACGCACAAAAGCAATCTAAACCATGGGAATATGTCATGCACAAATGGTCTATATGGTATAAAGTTTTTATAGGATAAAACCATTTAGACTCACCAATCATGGTATTGACAAAAATCCCTATCCAACTTTAGAACAATTATTAAGGATCGGTGCACATAAATAAGTATACTTTAGTAGAACTAAGAATTTTTGAAACTAATTCATGTTTACGGCACAACTTTTTAGTATATTACTTAAGCTCAGGCTTCTTATCAGGTTGCTTTAAGTCAAAACTAATACCTCTTGCCTCTCAATGAAACCTTGCTGCTTGAGATCATATAGTTGAAAAGAAACTGCACAAAATGAGAATGTCAGGGTCGTAAGGACATGCAAACATATAATTTCACAATAAAATGCAGAGAGGTTTTGACATACACTCAATTTTATCGTCAATAGGAGCATTAGGATGAAATACGGAGAGTGCACGAGCAAACTCTTCAAATCCCAGGATACCATTGTGTTTTGTGTCAAACAAGTCAAAAACCTGCAGTAAATGAGCAGTGAAAAGATGACAGCATTAAAAGCTGTTTCCAACAGAGATAATCTGAATCATTCTTTAGTTCAATATTTATTAGTTTTGCAATGGTAGCTTTTGAGCTATGTATATATTTGTGCATTTATTTTTCTATTTCAATTTCAAAACTAAAAAAGTAAAAACACGAAGAAAAGCGGGAACTCGAGATTTTTGGAGGAAAATGATTTTACACAGTAACTGAAAGTTCAATTAGAAGCATCCAGGTTGCTGTCCTATAGTAAATTTACAATGGTTATTAAGTGAAAATCAAATTACCCGATCAGCAAACAAACTCTCTTTTTTATTTGTCTTGAACAATGCCAACTGAAACTCTTCCTGCAAAAATATAAAATCCATCAGAATATGGCAAAGACCAGTTTAATTTTATTTGAAATATAAGAGCTATTGGAAGACAATATTTGAGGATAAGAGAATGGCTTAGTATCTAAGGACAATGCAAATATAAACTATATTAATGATAAACACAAGATGAAGTAAGAACCTTATTGATTAATCCATCATCAATCACGGCGCTGCTGATCTTCTTAAATAGCTCATAAAGTGCTTCTATTTCACTGACACTAACTGCAAGAGAGAGAACAATTATAATATCAGCAATGGGATTGTCGTTATCATCATAATGTGGGTAAATAATACATAATTAGCAAATTCAAGTATGGAATTTAAATGTAAATACTGTCAACGAGATACTAAATATAAGGAGTAGCAATTTGGGCTTAAGAAGTTACATGGCTAATATTATGTAAAAAAGATACCAAAATTTATTTTTCGAGACAAAGAGCCAAAAGGGCCCAGGCAATCAGTAACCTCTATTGTACAATGATACATTGTGGACCGAAGGAGTAACACACATTTTGGACTACAACGTGTAACTAATTATCATATTGTTGCAGAACATCAAAATGTACTCTCAAGATGTAAGTAATATCAACTCATGATAAGAAAAGAATCCATACAAACTGTCTCCCTAGCAAGGATTTCAGGATCTTCAAGGCCCCGTGATTGTTTCTGCAAGTCGAGATCACAGCACTGCAGCAGGCAGGAACATAAATGCTTGATCCCTTCTAAGCACTGCGACATGGTATTCTGCACCTTATCTGCACCTTACAACACTAGATGCCTGTTGAAGGAAATGTTATAACGATTATGACATTGCTGATAGGCCTAAACAAATATAGCCACAAAGGATGAATGAGAAGAAACCTGCTGCCCATTCGGTGATTTTTACCCCAAAATCAATAATTATTATTACAGCAGAAATTTGAGATATATCTGTATAGGTAACAAACAAGTTCTCCATCAGGATACATTACCAATTAGAAGATTCAAAGGCATTAAAAAGTCAGACAAAATGAATTCAAGAACAAAAAGACCTAGATTTCGCAATTTATCATTTCAAATACTAATTTAGTAATTTCAGTATAAAATTTGATGTTGACTATTACTGTGCTTAATAATATAGGGTACTCAATGTTAGGCAAGCTTGATAATCAAAGTTTCATAATCATGTAGTTTGTACCCCTTGTTTTCTAAAACTGGGATCTTCCTTCTGTTTAAATAGTAACAGGATTGCTACAAAGATAGTTTCATGTGGACATCTAGCGACTAGCAGGTAGGCAAAATACAATCTGCCAGTGTAGCAATGGTTTATTTTTAAAATACCAGTGGTATCAAACAAGAAACTTAGATATCATTCAGAGTATTGAGTGGCTAAATTCCCAACAGCCTTAACAATTTTACAACTGACAGGCAACTCTCAATCAGAGTTAAGGAACCTCAACTACAAAGCTTAACATTTTTTTCTACTACGTTCAACCACCAAAAAGCATATCAATGCACAAAACTGGTTTACTAATCTATATATATAATTACATACAACCAAAATGAATACACACTTCTATATATATCACCTAAAATGCTCTAGCTTTAAGGAGATGCTACAAAGACTATTATAATATCTATCCTACTCATATAAAGAAAAGGGATAAATAACAAAGTCATCGCTCATTTGGTTCAAATACATCAAATTAGTCACTCATTTTAAAATTTACTCAATCTAGTCACTAGCTTAAAATTTTGTATCAAGTAAACCATCCGTCAAAAATTTCAAATTGGTAAACAAATTAAGCCAATTTTGAAATTAGTGATTAATTTGATACATTTCAACCAAACGAGTGATGACTTTGATACTTATCCTTATAAAAAAAGTCAGTCGTGTTTTAATTAAAAAATTTGCTATTACATGCCGCTATTAATAGAAACTCCTTGCTAGTTTCAAAGCCGCCACAAATTAAATTTTTTTGGTTATGATTACATTCCACATAAGCCTAACTTAAATGTTTAGTCCGAAATTGGCAACATACACTAACACGCTTGCAATAATGTGTCATTTACTAAACCTGGCGCAAGAAAAACAGTGTCGCTAGAAGAATCAGAAGACTATTCTGCATTGATGACACGTGTCGAGACCACTGAGTGAAATCTCGCTTTTTGCTTCCGGCGCTAGTAAGAGAGGACTAGAGGAGATAACGAGACCCTCGCTTATTTTGTCTTTTTAATGCCAATATGTCATCTTCTTAATTATAAAAAGGACACTCGTGCAAATTATTATAAAAACGACAAGTGAAGCTCAAATTCTCTAAATATAAATATCCCTTGTGCCCTTTTCCACCCACCAAGAAACTCCTCGTGCCCTTTCCTGTCACCAACGACAACCTAGTTGCTCTGACCTCTTTATAGCCTATAAATTACAATATTCTGTCTTATCACCAACAAAAAATAAAGAAAGATTCATATGTATAAATCAAACCATTTAAAACTACTTCAAAGATCAAACAGTTCCAAAATCTAGACGAGACAGAGGCCAAATTTTTAACTCAGACTTATCTTTGACATAAACTCAGCAAGACAGAACTGAAGTATGATCTTGAAATCAAGTATCATAGTTTCAAGAATAAAGATGCTATTATTACACACAAATCTCAATTACAATGCCAAACCCTTCTTACTCACTCAATCATCCCAAAACCAAATCCAAGAACCCAAAAACCAAGAATTCACAGATCTACACACCCAACCATCATCCCCATAAACAAAGATCACACAGGACCCAATCACTCTCGAACACCCAAAAATCCCAAGATCACACAAGTCCTAATCACTCTCCAACATATCAAATATTCATCAAAAACCAAACCAAACCACACACAGTAATCATCAAGACTATCTGATGCAACAGGACTCACCATGATTAACAAACAACACACAGATCTACCACAACCCTTAAAATATCCCAAGATTACACACCCACAAAAAAACCCATTGTATCATCAGCCATAAGTATTCATACACACACATAGATACATGGATAGATACAATAAAGCTTATCACCTGCAAGAGGAGTAAGCAGCTATGGAGAGCAGTTAAATCTTGATCGTTACAGCAGTGAGACAGGGAGCATAAGAAAACAAACGGGGAAGCTTCCTCTTTTTCTCTTAATCCTCTCTTTATGTTCTGTAAAACATCGAAAATTCTAATGTATATATATCATGTGTGTGCATATATCTATCTCTCTGTGTGTGTATGGGCCTGTGAGTGGTCTTCAGAGCAAGTCCAACAGCTGCCCTATTTAGTGTCCTAAGTCATAATATAAGGCACTTGATTAAAAATATAGGTCCAAGAGTGTCCTAGTGATGCCCTAAAACACTAGGACATCTCACAAGTGCCTTATAAATGAGGCACCACTAGGCATGTCCTAAACCATGTCAATGAATAAAAAATTAGTTTCCTTTCATCTCTTTCTTCCCCTTCTTTTCATTTCCCTCCAATAATGATTTAAATATATTATTATTTTAATAATAGGGCTTGTGGATAAGGCTTCTTGTTGGAGTGAATGTATAAAAGTGATGTCCTAAACTATTAGGACATCATATTTTATTATTTTTTTAAGGCACTCACTAAGACACACTTGCTCTTATGATTGATGATTTGTTTGGGGTCACACGAATCAAATTCGTCTTGTGATTTACCGTATTTACCCTTTATATTTTTTATATGTATAATATAAAAAATTAAATATTTGCTCCACGATTAAGGGAGACCTGTATCAAATAAGAAGTTAAAATATACAAATTGGCTTATAAGTAATAGATAGAGTTAGGATCTCTTTGTGTTATACTTTTAAGTAATCAAACAATACTAGCAATGGGTTTCTTTACTGGCAAGAGTTATCCTTATTCTTATTGGGATTTTACTTCTTTTAACATAATTATGTTTTATTATAAAATATGGTATATTCAAATTTTGTACGTTCGTTATTTGATTTAGTTGTTATTTAGATTTACATAGTAACTTAATTTGTAGTATGTTAATAATTCTTTATTAAATATTTTAATTTATAATATATTTCAATGAGTATTTTTTATTATAATAAAATATATCTTTTCTATTTAATCTTTAATTAATTTTTTGATAAGAATATATTGAAAATACTGAATAAATAACTGATTTAACATTATACAAGATCGTACAACATAACCTCTTCGAAAAAATAAATAAGCAAACTTAAACAGATAAATATATGAAATTAATTTTGAACTCCAATCTAATAATTTCATTCGATGAGCAAAAGCCCTCAAAACTTGGGCCTTTAGCTTAAAACTCACGCAGTGCTTACGCAAACGGTCCATCCCTAAACGCCGAATCAAGATCATTCGCATGTAAGCCTGACCCATATCAATCGTCCCAGCCCAGCCCATTACTTTAAACCGGTATAAATTCCGTTGTAACGCATATCTCTTCGACAAACAAACAGCTTCAACTCGTTTCATCAAATTGCATAAATCAGGACTAGGGTTTCATTTAATAAATCAATCCCAATCCGACAAATAAATTCTATCAATCACCTCGAATCAGTAAAATAAATTGAATTAATCTCGCTATCTAACACAAATTCGATGGGGAAGAGAAAGGAGCGCCGAGCAGCTGCGTCAGGTCGTAGGGTAAAACTTGATCTCTTTGCGGAACCCTCTGGTAATATTTTTATGCATTTTCGATGTAATTTTGTTTAATTTCTACTCCGTGCTTGCAATTCGATGATTATTTTTTTTATTCACTTAGTTTGATTAATTTGGTGTGGAACTGACTTAGCATGATTACGTATTGCCTTTTCTATATGTTTGTGAATAGATACAGAGTTATGTTGTTTTAACGCGGTTACTGCTTGCGGAGATTTGAGTTTTGAGTTATAGGACGAACTCGGTTTTTAATATTCGGTGCAAGTTAGGTTTTAGTTGTGTAACAGTGCTTGGAGTTTTAGGCACCGAAGACACGATTTGTTTGTAGTAGTTGATATTGAATTTTTCTGCACGAGTTGATCCTTGTTGATATATTGAGGATTGTCATTTTCATTGAATGTTTTATGTTCGGCGTAGTTATGTGAGTAGTGCTTGCCGAAATTTGAAATCTAAAATCTGATGCAATTTAAGATCTTATTATTTGGTGTTAGCTAGGGTTAATGAGTGTAACAGTGCTAAGAATTATAGAAATCGACTTCAAAGATTATTCTGGAGTAATTCATATTGATTTTTTTTTGTATGAAATCTTCCTTGTAGATATATCTTGAACTGGCGTCCCTTTTTAAATATGTTATTTTATTATACTAATGTCATCGCTGCTTGTGGAAATTTGATCTCCAAACTTTATTACAAACTAGGACCATAATTTTTGATATTTAGTGTTACTTAGGGTTAATGTGCTTATCAGTGTAAAGATCTATAGGAATTGACTACACAGATTGTAATAATTTGATGCAATTGATATGAAGTTTCTGTATTAAGTTTTCTATAATATTCCAGATTGGTTTTTTTTTCCTTGAATATTTTACTTTTTTCTACTAGGAGATTTGGGTGGGCCTTCAGCTGGAGGTGAAGTTGAAAGAGATGGCAATTCCAAAACCCGTGCCGGATCACCCAATTCACCATCTTCTTCAGGTGGGTTCCGTCAATTTTCTTCAAAGGACTGGTCTATGTAGAGAGGACATGACATGAATTGACTGCCTTATATTGGCGGCATTATTGATTTACTTTGTACAAGACTTCTTGTTTGCCTCTTTATTGGTAGTTCAATTGCTCATCAGATCCTGTTGGCCGTGAATGAACTCCTGAATTGTTGTATCGTTATTTTTTTCACGGCTTCAAGGCGTTTCGGGGACTTCAACACGCCTGTGTTCCGTCCTGGGTTCGTATGTTTCTTGCTTTATTTGCTTATTCATCACTAACAGTATTTTATATGTTTTACAGATGACAGTGAAGAATCATCCTTAGATGCGATTGCTGGATTCATTTTGTTCTTATCACAACTATACTAATTGAAATGAGCTTTTATATGCTTCTAACTATATTTAGTTTTATGCTTTTGGTCTTCGGAGATGGTGGATAGAATATGGTCAGTAGCTTAAAATCTTCCAAGGTTGCTGACTATATCATGTTTTGTCGCAGGTCAACTGCCGGAGAACCCTTTGTCATTGCTTGGACAATATAGTGATTATGATTTGGATGATGAATCAAGTGAATTGGTTAATAATACCGTGGTTGATACCCCTTTAACAGACTTCAATAATCAGGTAAGCTCAACCCTGCATCCATGCTTTCAAATAGTCTGGTGTAGTTGTAGCAACTATGTCGATAAATCCTTCTATATTAATATCATTGTTTTAAAACCTGGCTTAATATTTTCTCTGTTTTTATACAGCAGAACTTTGATGATGCCATTATGTTTTTTAATTATCTAAGCATGTTTCTTCTTTCGTCACTGTATCTCATCATTTAGGCACATACATGTAAAATTCTCACGAAGTATAATATAAACTCTACTATGGGTGAATCTTTTTTGTACTTGTATTTCAAATATTATACTCTGTTTGTGTGTAAAATAAAGGGATGGGTAAAATATTGTTAACTACATGGTTATGTAGTTGAGAACAAATATTACCAGCAGTTCATACTACAAGTTGGTATGCACCTACTCTGTCAAGTAGGTATGTACTACATTTTTTTGGGTAATATTTAAGTCCTGTGATTTTTTCCTTTTCCAATTTTTTTTTAATTAGATATTATATTTTGGCTGGATAAATTTGAGCTAAATTAAAATGTGTTCGTTTAAAATATCAATATATTGCCTTCATATCTGGTTTGCAGTTACTTTGAACAGTTTTAGAATTTAGAACTCTTTTTAGTGAGTGGAAATTGGTAAGTTTAATTTTATATATATAGCAGATTTTGGAGTGGAGAAGTTTTGAATTTTTTTTATTGAACCAAGGTTAATATATGATTAATTGATAGAGTAATTTTGAGATAAAATACTCAAAAAGTGTGTATGATACAAGCAGGACAATTGCTTTGCAACAAAGATAATAATATAGTCTTCAGCACTGAAAAAACATTTCCTTGAAAGAAATTCAAATAATATGTAGTGTGGTGTGTTATTTAAATGAGTTGAAGGCAAGTGGTGGTTTCCTACTTTTTCAACTCTAAAGTTTTCGACTTCTCTACATCTGCAAAGTTCTTTCCGGGCTCATCTGTAAATTTATGATTTGTGTGCCAGTTAATTTTTTCGGGTAAATGTCTATTACAGAGATTTAAACACAGAGATATATGCTTAGCTTGGACCCTCGAAATCTTGTTTCCAAGAGAAGAGGGGTCTACTTATCCACAATGCTAGGGATAGCTTCTTACAATTTGATTTCAATTAATTTTTACATTGTTTTGCAACTTATAAGCTGTGATATTCTTTTCATTTTCTTGGTTTTATTTAATTATGATTGGTATCATACTTTAGTTAATCTCATTTGCCTATTACATGTTTATCATTTAAAGCAGGCGAACGTAGCTGCTGATAAAGAGAATGAGCAAAATACTGGAATAAACTCAAGCACAAACCATGATTCTCCGGTCATTGGACAACATAACATACAGAATGGTATTGCTTCAACAGAAATCTTACACGAGCTGCAGGAATCTAGTACTGCACAGGATGATGCTAGTGATTCAGTTACTCTGCCTACAAACAAGGAGCATGAAGAACAAGATATGTCTCTTAATGTGGCTCATGATATGCAAGTGAATGGAGATATGTCTTCAGGATGGAAAATGGTGCTGCATGAAGAGAGTAATCAGTATTACTATTGGAATACATTAACAGGAGAAACGTCATGGAATATACCTGATGTTTTTGCTGAAATGACATCCGAAGTTAAAAATAACAATGATGCCAAAGGAACAGAGAATGCTGTTGTTGGAATGCATGAATCAAATTCATCCCTAGGTGTAAACCCGGAAGTTCCTGCAGATACGCAACCTGCTGTAGGCATGGTTAACGATGGAAATTGCAAAATCGAAGAAATGCCTAATCTCAGCAAACACTTGAAAGTGTCTTATGAAGATCCAAGTGCAATGCCGAAAGACAGCTGTGCACTTCATCAGGAATCTTGCTCACCTGAGAAGTTGGAGTCTAAGTGTAGTGCTGCAGGTGCTTGTGCTGGGAATATGCAGAACTTAGTGGTTCCTGGTGAGCATGAATCAGGGACAGATCTCTGTTCTCATATTTTAAGGCGGGGCGAATTCTTGTTAGAACGATTAAACACATTAAAAGGGTAACGGACGCATCTAATTTGTCCTGACATTAATTTTAATTATCTTTTATAAAGTTACCCGAATATATTCAACTTCTTTTCTTTTAGGTTTTTTCTGAAATTATCCTTGTGTAATTTTTTATTTTTTTTTTAAATTTAGATCTAAAGGCCGCCTGATAGGACATGACAAAATATCAAAGTACACAGTGGAAGTTGAGACTAGAGTTTCTGATATCAATTCACTATCAATGCATGCTTCGTCTTTGCTTCCCTTCTGGTTGCATTGTGAAAAAAAGTTCAAGCAATTAGAATCTGCCATCAGTGATGAAGTTCTCCAGTTTTATGAATCTGTGGAGGCCAATGAAAATAATCTCGTGCCTTCCGAAGAGGCGAATACTTCTCATGATACTAGTGTAGCTGAAGAAGTTCTGAAAGAGCGGCACAGTGAAACTGAGAATAGTGTAGCTGTCAAGAACAATCTTTTTACATCGATTGTGCATGTCAATTCTCCTTCTGACAGCAATCCAGAAGGAATATGTGAAGTTCATGAGGCTGCAGTACCTGGTGAGTTAGCTCCCATGGCCATGGTTCATTCAGAGGAAGATGTTGACATGGATGTAGAGATGGAACTTGAAGATGTCATTCCTGCTAGTGCCTCAACTTATTCCCCATTGGAGCAGCAGCCAATTTGGCCAAATGCCCCGGCAGAACATGTAGATGCTGGTATCCCCCCTCCACCAGATGATGATTGGATCCCCCCACCGCCTCCTGATGATGAAACATTCCCACCTCCACCTCCTGATGATGAGCCTGTTCCTCCCCCACCACTAGAAGAGGTACCTGAAACCTCGTATCCCGTTCCACTACCTGATCCAATGATGGAACCATCCTTTTCTTATGCTGCACAGTATAATGTACCCTATCCGGGCCCTAGTATTGAATATTATGGGCAGCCAAATGCAGAAGTCCAGGAAAGTAATTACTATGGCACTGATCCTAACCAATTAAGTGTTCCCCTTCAATCATATTACGAAACTGTCCCAAACGCTTACCCTGCTCCTGCTCCTCCTGTTGTCAATCTTGGTGAACATGGATCATATTATGGCCTTCAAGATGAGACAGCACCACCTGTGCCTGGAGTTACTGGTGTACAGTCATCTGTATTGTACTTTGCAGCTAGTGAGGGATCTCTAAATTCTGATCAGATTAAAAGCAATAACATTACAGTATCTACCGATGGAACTGTTTTCTCCACTGTTAACACAGAGTCTGGAAAGAATCCTGTTCAGGATTCAGCATCTGTTTCTGACCAAGCTGCGGCAACCATCTCTGCGACAACCATATCTGCTACACAAGTCAGTTCTATGTCATCAATCCCTACTGTTGCTGCAGCGGCACCTAAAGCCCAACCCAAAGGTAAAGCCTCAAATATACAAAATAGGTAGCATGTAAAGTTAATGCATTGTTACATTCGAGTATTATATGTCATGAGTTGCATAAAAGAATACTTCTAACCGTTGATTAGTCTTTTTTTTTTTTTTTCACTTTTAAACTTTAAGATATCAGTTCGTAGTTGATTTAAGATTCCTGTTTTACCTCGTCATTGGAGTAGGCAGGTTTTGTATTATGTTGATGTTAATATTAAGCGCATATTGAACAAATATTCTTTTCTGGGCAATACTGGTGTACATATCTTCACAATCTGTTGTTATTTGCATGTGCAGTTCCGAGAAATAAGAAGCGCGCAGCGAGTACTGTGGTATCCACACTGAAGTCTAATAAAAAAGTATCCAGTTTGGTAGACAAGGTATACTATCTATATTACTGCACCTGATTGAATAAAAAAAAATTTCATCCTGATTATGCATTTAGAGACTTGATACCTTCTGTTTCTTCTTTATTAGTGGAAGGCTGCTAAAGAGGAGTTGCATGAGGAGGAAGATGAACCTGAAAATGCTTACGAAATGCTTGAGAAAAAACGACAAAGAGAAATAGAGGTTTGTAGATGAAGTCGGTCTGTTCCATCGTTTATTTTGTTCTGGTTAGTAGTGGTCACTAAAACTTGTATTTCTGCAGGAATGGCGTGCTCAGCAGATCGCCAGTGGAGAGGCGAAAGACAACGCTAACTTCCAGCCTCTGGGTGGTGATTGGTAAGAAATACTCACATAAGTCGGTTACTAAATCTTACCTAATTTTTCATTTACTTGCACTTTGCTGCAACATTTTAGGGTGAAATGGCAACATTTAAATTTGGTTTCCTTGCTCCAAATCTTTTTTTATCTGTCACAGTTGCATCTGCGTTGATGCTAACTTTCAAATCAGGATATCAGATTAGTAAAGATGAACCACGAATATATATATTGATTATAAGTTAGACAGTTAGCTTGTCAATTATTTGCTTGTTAGATTAGCAATCAATGTGGTAAAATTGTTTTTAGTTTATGTCTGTGAAGGCCTCTTTTGCATTGTCATAAAATCTGGTTTTTTTTATTCCAGGCGTGAGCGGGTGAAGCGCAAGAGAGCTCGCTTGATGAAGAAATCTGTTGAGGATCTATCAGAGAGCGTCACTAATGGTAACCAGCAGCCTGATTTGGATAGACTTCGGAAGGATCTCCCGTCTGGGTGGCAGGTACAACTGATTATAGCATTGTGATGTGGGGCCTATTTTAGTTATCCACTAGTAGTGCTACACCATATCTCTTCTCTGCTCAGCTTTCTCTGAACCTTCATTATTCGTATAAATGGTTCTGCTTGTAAATAGGTCTGATACAAGTGTACCCAAACATGTCAAGTTTGGTTATGAGTACAGGAAATAATAAATAGTTGTGGTTAAACTCTCGAGAAATAGAAATGAATAAACGGTGACAAAGGTGCTACTATTGCTAGGAGTGGTCTAGAGTATGATTTGCACCTCCCTCTTTCCTTAACAATAGATCAACTATCCAGAAAAAACTGTTGAACCTGCAACCATATACATCCTAGTCGAAGTAGGGTTTGGAAAGGGTTAGATGGCCACAAACCTTACCCCCGCTCCAAGTACTACTACCGTCTACAAGCAGTAGAAAAACTGATTATATGATACGGTTTATATGTGGGTACAAATCAACAGTGAAAAACCAGATATCAGAATTTGCCTAGACATTTACAAAAGCTGCAGGACCAACTATTTTCATCAATCAAAATGTCTAACAAGTACATTTGCGGGAACTTTTATGCTGTAATATAAAGATATTATAGGGTTCTGCCTTGATGCTTGTTATCTATTGAAACTACACTAGTCAGATCTATGATTTTGTTGTTTCCCTAATCTGCTGCATTCTCCAGGTGTATTGGGATGATGCATCAAAGCAGGTGTACTATGGAAATTCTGTTACGTCAGAGACAACTTGGATTAGACCAACTTAGGTTGGAAACATATTAAAATAGTGGCTATGCATTACCACTTTGCTGTAGTTTGGATAAATGTTATTGTCCTACGTTTTCTCTTAATATAAGGAATGTCTATATGACAAGGTTGGTTTTTTTGGTCGTCAATTAGAATTTATCTTTTCATTTGTATTTAACTTGGAAGTTGGAAGTAGTTCAACTTCTTGTAAGCTTTTGTAGTGACTTGTTAGACCTTTAGGACGGGCTGGAAGCTGCTGAAGAATTGTTTAGCTGTAGCAAAATTTTATATTATTATTTTGGGTCCTGGTCCCTGACAACCGTTTGTCAGGGATTTCTATTTGAAGGGTCCAGATTGAAGCTTTTTACGCGGAAAATTATAGCGGATCGGTAAAATAAAAAACTTTCATCCCCACTGTTAAAATACAGATCTAACAGCTCTTAAGCTGTGTGTTGGATAAAGCTTCCATAACAATCGGTTGTTATGGACCAAAATCCTATTATTTTTTATTTTCTCATATATGAATCAAAATTACTTTGTTTATGTTACCTAAGGTCCTGAAGACCTGAACTTTGTTATTATACTCCCGGATTCCAACTCACCTGTAGAAGCCTGACAAAAAAAGAGAGTAGAAGTTTAACTATTTAAACCCAAAACAACCGAAATTTGTTCAACAATTAATGACCATTCTCATAGAAATAAATTACGAAAAAAGTAACAAACTTTAATATTTTATTTCCATTATATTAATTATTATTTATTTAAGATTAATTTTTATTATTTTAACCATCAATATTTGAACGACTATTTTTCTGGTAACTATTTTGTCAACTGCTATATATATCAAATTTATATTTATATTATTATCTTTTATGTGGAAGTTACTCCTAAATACGTATATAACTATATAAAGGAATTATCTTCAAAAAAAAAACTATATAAAGGAATTATACGAACACATTGTATAAATTAATGATAGTTTTTTACTGTGATTACTTGAACGAATCCTTCAAATATTATTCGAGTATTTACTTAAAACTTCAAATAATCAAATTTCATTATTATTGATTATAAAAACAAATAATTTATATAAATACAAAATTTATATTTTAATTATTTAACAGTTAAAAATTTATAACAAAATAACTAAAATAAAATAAATACTTCCAAAACAATTCCAGTCGACATTCGGATAAATTTAAAATAAAAGAAAAATGCGACATCTCGTGCTAATACTCTAGTTATTCCCTCGTATAATAAGGATCAAATCACCACAATGACACCAAATTACTAATATAAACAACAAACAGAAATGAAACATAAACAAAACTCAACTGCGATGCGTTTTAAGAACTAAACTGTGACCCTCAGGTTACAATTTCAGCTGGTACTCTAACCTCATATTCATCAGTTTCCATAATCATCTTTTTTTTCTTTATCCCTCAGTAAACCAAGAAAAAGAAGAAACATAAAAAAGAAGAATCCTCCTTCCCAGCCGTCTCCCCCACCTCCACCTCCACCCCCGCCGCCACCATTTGGAGGAAGCCCCGGGCCCCCATTATCAAGTACTGGAGACTTCGACTTCTCTACAACATTTGAACGCATTTTAAGCACAATATAATCCACATATTTCTTTAACGTGAAACCTAATATTTAACACTAAATCATCAATACTTTTTAATACACATGTGATATGGTTTCAAGGGATGAACCCGCATATGGTCAGTTTCAATGAGATTTCATTCTTGAATAGAAATTTATTTGATATGGTTCCAAAGGAGGAACCGGGTGTGGACAGTCTCAATAAAATTTCATTCTTGAATAAAAAAAATTATTTCTTGATATAATAAGATAAGATGAACAAAGTAGGGGTTTCTATGACGAAACATGAGAGGATACAAGTTACACCATGATTTTTAATTAGAAGAGAGATTTCAGTTTGTATCAGACAACAGCAAGGACCGAAGATTTGTTCATGTGTGATGCATTAAACTTTCTGAATGGCCACCTTTATATATCATTTTTTCGCAAATATACTAACTTATATTTTCCAATCCTGTAAAAGGTACCTCTGTGCGGAACAAGAGTTATGGTGGCGGACTGTTGGCGACGGGTAAGAGGTTTGGTCTGCGTTGCAACACACGTTGAATTCTGCAAAAGCAAGGAAATTATATCTAGATCTGTAGTTATGAAAAGTAGTCTAATTGCATAATAAATTCAGGTTGGGTACTTCAGAGGTCCTTTTCTATTTCAACATGTCAAATGCGCAGGACTCACCTAGCGGAAAGAAAGGTGCATGCTCATTCTAAATGCTGAAGTATCTGAAAGACTGAATCATGCTATGACTTGACATGATCAATCAAAGAAATTATGAGAATTCCAGATTATTGTTAGCACACTTTGTAACAACCAAATTTGTAATTTCATCCCTATATCAGGAAGAATTCGGGAAAAAAAACAAATTCACAGTTTTCAATTTCATATCTGTCAGACTGGCTGAGTAATGGCAGCTTTTTTTGTGTAGAATTTGTTCTCATGACCTTTATACCGAGATAGTCCTCTACTATAACTACTAAACCTGCAAGTCATAAATTTAGTTTTGATATGCTTATTTCATGATGTAGCTCCCACGTATATCTTTTACATGGAAGAGTTGAGGAAGGTTTAAATACCATATGTCTAGCACATAATTTTACAGTAAAATCTTTCACTAGCAATATTTATAAGCATTGATATCATGACATGCAAAAATATTCTACAGTATAGAATTCAATAGTAAAATCAACTTACAAAAGCAGCAGCACATATTGCAGAAGCAGAACCTGTTCTGCTAAAATGTACAAAGGCTCCTCTTTTATCAAATGGGTAAGACTGGATGCGAAGGGGAGACTGGATGTGACGCGGTCTGAAGTTCACTGAATGATTATTAATGCGACTGGAACTGGACTTCCATGGACCATATTTATCATGTTTGGTTTGCCTCCCAACTGTGCTTGCTGTAAAAAACCATAACAACGCACAATTTACCAGAAGAAAATTTCAAAATCTTACTATCTGCCAGAAAACCAAAATTTTAAGTTATGGCAAGAGTAAAAAAACATCGCTTAATTCATTTCAGTAAAAAGGAACACGATAAGCCTCCTAGATTGCAGTATGAGTCTTTCTCGTTATAAAGAATTCTTCATCCATTACTCAGCATGAAGCAGCATTTTTATAAATATCCTATTTTCATGTAGTTTTGTAAGAAAGATTCGGTTAACTTCTAAAATGAGATTCTCCATTTCTTACCTATAATACTCAATTCAAGGTCAAATCAGTTTAAGCTTAATTCTACGTCAAATTTAAATTAAGCTGCAGGAAATTCAAGCAGAAAAAAGAAATATATAACGTACCAAAGCACCATGATAGTGTCATAGTGCACAGAAGAAGAAAGAACAAACAAAATAGAGGAATGAAAAGCATAAACAACTCATATTTCACTTCAATAACAATTTTACAAGTAAATATTTGCAAGCCTTCGAAATAATTTTAGTGATTTAAGGCTCCCTTTCAGTATATCTGCAAGCGACTGGAATTTTATGCAGGAGAAAATCATCTGAATGAAGGAGTAATTACTGAAGGTCGAAGGAAAGAGTGCCATACAACTACGCAAAAGGCTAATTCTGTCTGCATAAATGAATTACAGCCTCCTAAATTGCTCTATAAGGATCAGAGACAGATTTTAAAAACCTAGGATGCAAGTTTCGTCATTTCCAAACTAGCTACTAAGTTTAATCTGAAATATTTTCTAAGAAGACGTAGTCTTGCAGATCGAGTAGTTGAATAATGGATGCCTCAAAGCCTGATACCAACGAAACTAACAGCTTGGGTAAATGTAAGACCATTTTAGTGACTACTAGAAGTCTTAAATCATCTGAGCATAAGCTCACATTGTTACAGAAACTAAAATCAAACCCATTTCCTCTCCCCACCATATCACTACATCAGGATGCTTGCGTCAGCAGAAGCATTCAGAAGATGAATCTTCTAGAAAAGAAGCTCCATGACTTGGAATCATTAAAAAGAGAATATACAAACTTATTAGCAACAAAAGAGTTTGTTATTATTAATAATACTGTCGTTGTATCGCTATACATATATCTTGCAGACCTTCAGGACCATAATTAGTTGATTATGGAAACCAGTAGTTCGAGGCAACTCTTTTGCAATATCTAACCATTCTACAGCAAAACTTAACATTGAAGAGATTACATGCCTAATGCTAACACCCTACCAACACTAAAGAATCTAAACACCCAATGTGACATGGGCTTCACTAGAACAATGAAATAAATTTAAACTTCTTTGTTTAACATCATTGCACACTACGGTTCAAGAGAGAAAAATGGCGTGTCAGCTCTTTTTACATACATTACATTTATCAAATAATTAGAATATATAAATAACCCTAACAACAAACAAGAACTAATTTAACATCCTAAATCCACAACTAGGTGCATACCAGACCTAATAACCTACCATATCACTCCAAAAGGGTGAAGTCCGACAAGTACAATCATATATAGTAGTCGTAAACAGGGACCAGCCAAACCGAGAGTGCAGAGGTCGATTTCAATGACAGAACAGGGTACAACTGAATTTCAATTTTTACAGTGAAAAAGAAAGAAGCAAAACTACAGAAGACCAAATTGTCGAAGCAGCGGTTTTAGGACACACCTACAACTAAACTGGTGGCCGTGGCACCGAAGCCGCAGGCCAACTCCAAGAATCTCTGATCAACAGGGCTAGCCATAGGAATATCAATCAAGTTCAACATCTTGATTGACAACAGAGACCTGAACAAACAATTATACATATCTTGAGTTCACAATTCAGAAAATAATAAACCCCAAAATCCTCAATCATTTAAAATCATGTCGATTTGACATATTATCGCCATGCATATAAGAAACCCTAGGCCAAAATAATTACAAATTATAATGGTGCAGCAGGCAGACAGTATATTACAAATAATAAATTTCGAATTATGTACTCACTCTTTTATCGAACGGTTCAAGACCAGTAATATATAATATATAATATATACATGCAATATGTAGCTTGAATTATGAACAGAAAGAAGAGTATATATCAAGTGAAAAAGAATAGCTTGCCTGGTTGAATCAATGTTCGTAAAACACATACACACACGGAGCTGCGATGCTTGTGTTTTGTTTAACCCTTATAGTTATATCCCTGCCACCGACGTAACTTTGTTTTATTTTGATTTGATAATCAGTTTTTTATTTTTTGTACAATTATTCTTGCTAAATATTTTTTCTTTGAGAAGCAGGTTTCATTTATTATATTTTAAATTTTATAAATATATATTTTGCATCCGATACAATTTAATATATAATAATTGATTTTGGAGCTCTGGATTTTAATTTGAAAAATTCAAATATTAAACCTGTAATATTTTCAGAAAAATGATCATAAAAATGATACTCCCTCCGTCTCAGGTTCTTTACGTTACTTTTTGACATGCATTTTTTTTAAAACTCCTATAAAATATACTTACATTTTATATATAATTTTTTTAAAAATCTGTTCTTTATAAGAATCTCAAAATGCGTGCAAATAGTGAACGTAAACTACCTGGTGGGACGGAGGGAATATATTTAATATATTTTGATAATAAAATCTATCAAAGTTTATCTTCTTTGATAAACTTTCTCGTCCTCCTTTGTTCTCTTCTTTTCTCTTTCCAATCGCTTTATAAAGTTAGAGAAGCTCGAAAAGATTCAAACAAGACTTCTTTCCACCAATTGCCTCCCCCCTGTCCCCGGCCACGAGGAGGCCCCCCGTCGTTGCCATCATAATTTTTCTTGCCTCCACCACCAGGAGGAACACTATCGCCTCCATCATCAACTAATGCTAACTTTGAATTTCCTGTAACGCAAAAATAAATAAAAAATGAAGCACAAATATAATTTGCATGTCTCGTTGCATTTTGTGTCCTAATATATTATACTCCTCCGGTTCTTTTGTGTTTGTATTGTTTGACTTTTTACGGTCAAATTAAAAAAAATTGATTGAAATTTACACATATTAAAGATTTTGAAGATCATTTAGAAAAATTACTAATTATTGATCAAAGTTCAGTCAATTTAACCACGAAAAGTGAAATGTGACAAAAGAATTGGGACGAGTCACGGATTGTACTCAATTAGTTCTATAATCCTGTGATGCTAAGTGAAATATTTATTTTTTGATATTTATAACATGATATAAGGATTGTCTCACCAAATCCTATTTGAAATATATTTTGATTTTCAGTCAATATTATGTTAGAACTAGAAATTCCTATACTTGGGATATACTGAACCATTTCGACTAGTAACAAAACCATGAGCTTTTGTGAAATAACATATTTGATGATAATACAAAGACCAAATATTTTCAGACCATATTAAATTAATAAAATTAAAATTCTTTCTACAATTATCTTAGATAATAAAGATATTATGCATGTCGAGTCAATTCTAATGGATACCCTTAATCTGATAATAAATTCAGTTTTTTTTATTTGAGTTTAGTTATATTTCAACTCTCTATACATTTGAATTTAATAATAAAGATAATTATAATGCACGTATTTATATATTTGAGAGCTCTGCCTTACTGTCAGGCAAGGAAACAGCAGAATGCACATGGAATATATAACATGTTCTGCGTGCCTGTATTCTACTGTATATTTAAGAACTTCACTGTATGTGAAAGCTACACAGTCAGCATGTGGAATAATTGAAGATGATCTGAACAAGTGGAGCTGTAATTCATAAAAAAGCAACACTAAACAACATTCTACATTGGCTAGAGATGGGAATTGAGAATTATGAACAATGAAACACAACAGAAGATCTTTAAATAAGCCTGCAGATACACTTGTACAATCCAAAAAATTACTAACAGCTCGGTAGGCTCCTGCAACAGCAAGTCCGATGAAGGTCCCGATAAGTAGATATAAACAATCGATAGAATGCAGGCCATGGTTGAGTGATGCCTGTTCCGATTTCATGACCAGCACTTGTGATCAAAATTTCTGAGAAAACCTAGGTAATAATGTACATGAGTTGTTCACAAGAACTCATTTTGAAACTGGGTTTTATCTGCCATTTCCCTTTTCACCTAAAACAAACTCTGCATAAAGATCTTTGAGAGCAAGCACAACTGTGGTAATCAATGGTCCCATTATTGCTCCCTGCATTATTATCGATTCATATTAATATCATTAGTTACATCATCTATTTAAAAATCTAAGGTGCTTTGATTGGTCCACATAAAAGTCCTCACATGCAAGAGGTAGCACAATCATACAAAACACTCACAGACAATGCAAATCATTGACAACTATTCAAATAGTCATGATATTTAGCAAGTGACCGACTAACCTAAGAAACTGATACCTTATCTGTTTTATTGTGTTTCTTTTGAAAACTCAATTATCTTTCCTCTTGAGTAAACAATCTTCACTTATAGATATTAAGTGAAGTCATTAATTATAATTAGGATTTCAAGAAAAACTTCTCGCCATTTAACATAGAACCAAATAGATACCTTGAGCATGGTGTGTCCCAACATAAATTTTACAACAATTTAAGACAAAAGTAATGCAGAAATCTTGTGGCAGTAAAGAAGACAAGGAGGAGAATATATGCATCTTACCTCCACAGCTGAAGGGAAGAGTGTCATTCCACCGATAATGCTTAGACCAGTGAGATAAGCGCTATAACCAGGAATGTCTTCTTGAATTTCGAGACACCCGTATTCAATAAGAATCAGATGAATGATAGACAAGCTGAGGGCTAGGACATATCTTCCTTCCAGTACCAATTGCAAGGCTGCCGGAATAGTTGAAAGCCAATATGGAAAAATAGGTAATAAAGGGCTAATAAATGCCAGTACAGTTGACATGTACAGGAAATGAATGGAATATAGTCTAAACAAGAGCCATGTGAGACATCCCTCAAAGACAGCAATTTCAGCTGTCGCCAAGAGAGCACTCGATATGGCTTTATCAAGAACTTCAACACATCTTGACCTAGCAGATGGTGAAATAGGAATCATACATATCACTTGCTCTGTGACTCCACCAGACTTTGATGTGATGAGATAATACAAAACCCAGAAAAAAATAATTGTCTGAGACACAAAATTGAAAATTCCGGCTGCTCCAGACACGATGGAATCACCAATAATAAACATAATCTTAGCACTGCCACCAATAACCGATTTACCACTGGAAAACACACCTTGCATCACATCCAATCCCTGGAAAGCAAATTCTTTTGCCTTCTTAACCAAATCCTCCCTCGACACTCTTAATTCTCTAAATATTGCATCAGCTTCTGTGTAGATTTCACCCCACTCACGATCCTTAAACCTCTTCTTTAAACTCAGTAATTTCTCGGTGTAAGGGGATGGCTTCATCAATGCAGTGGATTTGGAAGAAGAATCCACAGTCTGAGTTATCACAAAATGCTTAATCCCCGTCACAAACTCCGTCAAATTATACTGCATTGCCAAACTATCAACCTGCTCAGAAACAGTTTCATAGAACTGCATAGTGTATTTATCCACCATGCCAGGCACATCATTATCATCCATCCATTTCTTCACCCCAATTTTCTCCGCATAATTACTCTTTTCCACATGTGATTTCAAAGAAAAGACAGCATCTCTCCCCTCAATCCCAACTTTGTACGAAAAGAAAATTACCCCCGTCAAAAACCCAACAATCATTGCCACAATCAGTCCAATCGCCACAATAGTCTCCAATCTCTTCAAAATCCCTCTAGTAAAAAAAGCACTAATCGAACTCCTACGAAAACTATGACTCCTAAATGAAGAAACAGTAGACATAGTCGATTCAACACTACTAGCCGTAAACATAAACCCAAACAACAGAAGAACAAAAGCCCCAAACCCACCTAACTGCTCATAAGCCAACACAAACAGCCAGAAAGAAACCAACCACCTAAGCACAATCGAAAACCCACTTCTTTTTCGCCTATGAACATCAACCTTCTTCTTTCTAAGCACAACCCGAAAACAAGCATCACGAATATCCACAAGGGTACCCACAAAAACCCTAAAAACAGACACAGGCACTGCCAAAACAGTCTCAGTCAAGCCCAATTTCAAGGGTTCAGACCAAAACGAAACAAGGGTCTGCTGTATCCCTCTCAGAGGAATAGAACACAAGACAGCCCATTGAATAGGCCTTAAATACTCTTCAAGTAACTTACAAATACCATAAAGAATGAGAATAATGAAGGCTAAACCAGCATGGGCCATGGCTATATAGAGTGCTAATTTTACCTGAGAGTCATTACCGAAACCAAGCGGGCTTTGATCCGGTGGGCTTATACTGGGCTCTTCCGGCGGAGATGCGGGGGGTTGAGGCGGAGGAGGTGGAGTAACGTCGGTGGGTTTTCTAATAGAGGCAGATCGAAACATATCTTGCCAGGCTGGATTAGTGGCAGTTGAATCAGATTTAGGAGGGTCTGAATAGGGTACTAGTTCCATTAAAGATTCAAGATTCTTGGTCTCATGAAAATTCAAACTTCACAAATTTGAAAATTGAGAGAGAGAGAGTCTTTGAAGAGAGAAGCTGGCACAGGGGGAGAGAGTGATAGAGAGAGAGAAGGGGAGAGAGAGTGGGAGAGAGGGAGGGGGAGAGAGAGAGAGAGAGAGAGAGAGAGAGTGGCACAGGGGGTGTGAGATTGGGGGTGTTTGAGAGAGAGAGAGAGAATGTTTGAAGAGGGAAACTGACACAGAGAGTGAGATTGGGGAGTTTGTGAAAGAAATAATTGGTTGGTTCTTGTCTGTGTTGCCAGTTGCTAATGTCTTCAAATGTTAGTGCCCCACCACACTCCTTTTTCTCGTTTATTTATATGCATACAACACTTACATAGTTACATCAATGCATGATGCATATATATACACAATGTGTGTGCATATTTTATATTGTCACTTTATTAATTAATATATTAATAATTAATTAAGAAACAAAATAATGTTCACTGGGTCCCAGTTACCCCTTTTTCTCTTTTCTTTATAGAGCTGTTTACTAAATTATTGTGTCTTTATTATGATTTTTTTTAGAAAAATGTGATTTCAGAACATGTTAGAGAATTTAATTTTCAGAGCATGTAGAGTTATGGAGTACATCTTTCTCCCATAACAGACATGGAACACACAACCATGACATAAATTGTTCTGAAAATCTTAAAGGATTTGATGCCCAAAAGTTATATTTAGATAATTAACAACAATTAAAACTTATGTTAATATAAAACTAAAATTACTTTTATAAATACAGGATTCTATTATTACAAAATATCATCAAATTTTGATATACAAAATGCAGAAGTTTTTTTTTTAGATTCTCTTTTCTCGATTTTAAAATCGTTTTGTATTCTTTTGAAATTACTTGTCTTGTAATTTATTTTTTTGATAAATAAATGATTTTACTAACTTAACATAACTGATCAAGATCTTCCCTAAAATAAAACACGAGTTAAGCAAATAGCGGTTTTGTTTTCATATTATTTTGTATATAGAATATTCAAATTTTGAAAATAAATATTACAATGACATCTCAAACAATTCTAACTTTTGAAAAGATTTAAATATGATACTATCTTCAAATGTTGTCATAATTCTCACTGACATGCAAGTTTCTGATCACTGCAGGAAAGATACATGGTTTAAAGCTGATAGTTGGTGATTTTTCTACGAAGACAAATGTAAGCGCAGAAACGATAAGCTAATGACATTGCTAATAAGATCCAGACTTCCTGCAAGCCACCTTTCAAATTCACAGTGTCGAATGAAGGAGAACTCTGCAATGTCCTGCATCCTCCAATGCTATTGCACTCGAATAATTCGTCCCCTGAGTACTGCACTTTCAGCAGCAGCCTGAATCCGTGGTACATGAACGACACGTACTTCAACCATCGCATAAATTTTGGTATATGCTGCAGCCAGATAACAGTATAAAGAAATTAAATTGTTTGTTTTTCATATCCAGACACAAAAAAAATAAAATAAAAAATTGTATTAGGTATGTTTTCAGATATGTGAAAACCTGGACATAGTAGCCTCCAGTGAGAAGAAACAGCATAAGTACCAAAGAAGCAATCATTCCGGCCCTTCTTATACTCATTACTATGGCGCCACATAGTTCTCCGGCTCCCTGAGTTTCAGAATCATTATGCTAACTTTGATTCATGTCGAAAAATGGTAAATCATAGGAATTTGAGTAGTAGTATTGCAGGCTTACTTGGCTCGTGATAGCTACCAGTAAGATTGCAGCCACTGTCAGAAAGTAGCATTCAGCCGTTCGCCTTAAGCCCACCATGAAGTACAGTATGGTCATGAAAACTGTTGGATACAGAACATGAGCTACCATGTCACACAATGTGCTGCACACATAGTATACGCTTATTCTGTACATGTCCGCTTTTCTATCCTTCACCAGATAGAGTTTCTCAAAGGGGAAAACATAAACAGCTCCGAACAATGATGAGGATGTCCAAAAAATACAGATGTAAAACATCAAGCCAATCTGCAGTGTAATGCATGTTATACAACATTTAAAAATATTTATAGAGGGAACTGAGCCTTGTAATCTAGAATAAAGCAGAAACTACTAATATTGCCTGATCTCGAAGGAGAGCTTCTGTATCGATGCTGGATTTCCACCAGAGAAGACCTAACAGGACTGCAACTCCAAGTGCTTGAGCCAGTCTTAACACATCAAAGTAATCTCTGTATCTTTCTCTATACGTTCTCTTGCTCAGTATTTTGAACTGTTCCCACCAACTCATTGTCCAGTCTTTCTTGCCTTGAATGGCTAATTGGAGATGCTCTACTGCTTTTGTTGTCTGACAATATGATTCTTTCTCTTTCGGCTCCAGTTGTGTCTTGTACTTAAGTCGCAGATGCTAATATGCCACAGACAACATATGAGTAAAATGGTGAAAATCTCAAACTAAGACATCAGAAAGAAAAAGGTTACCTTGAGTACAGCCTTCTCATATTCGAGAGTCCCCTGATGAGCACGTAAATCATCAGGGACAGTAATGTCGTTCATCTGACCATTTGCTAAATTCAACAAAAATTCTGCAGGATTCATGGCTATTTCTGGGATAAATTGTAATGAGGAGAAGTAATCCATTGCATCTCTGGCCTTCCCATAATACACAGGATAGCCTTCTGATAACAAAAGAACCCTGTGGAACATGTGAAACATTCTGCTTGAGGGCTGGTGTATGGTTGTGATTATTGTTCTTCCTGCCTAAAGGCCAATTGTACAATCAATGAAACCCGACCAAATCATATACACCTTGACAAATTGAGATGGAAAAAATACTTTTAGTACCTTTGCCACGTCTTGAAGGCTGAGGAGGAGCCGGTTGGCAGAGGTGGAGTCGAGGCCAGAAGTTGGTTCATCAAGAAGCAATAATGATGGATCAACCAGGATTTCATAACCAATACTAGTTCGTTTTCTTTCTCCCCCCGACACTCCTTTAATAAATTCTCCTCCTATGCATGTATTTCGACATCTAAATAATAAAAAATGAAAGCATATGTTATGATAATTGAAAATTATGTGTGATAGAGGCTTCACAATGATTAAAATCTACATCCTTTCAAACCTTTCAAGGCCTAATTCTCTGATTATCATGCCAACCCTTTCGTATTTCTGCCTTCGAGTCATGCTTCCTGGGAGTCTCAAATATGCAGCAAATATTAAAGTTTCTTCCACTGTCAGGTGTGGCCAAAGTATATCATCTTGTGTCACAAAACCAATCCTGATAAAGAATCAATGCAGTACAAAGTTAACCAAAGAACTGTTCTGTCAAGTTTCTTACTTCTTTGCTTACTAAAATATATATCTAACCTCCTTTTAAGAGCTGGACTGTAAGGAATGTCATTGTATGTGATAGTTCCTTTAACATTGAATTGCAGTCTCCCCCCTATAACCTTTAACATGGTAGTTTTCCCACTACCAGAAGGACCCATCAAAGCAAGAACCTGACCAGGGCCGACACTCCCTGTAATACCCTTCAAAATGTGTTTGTAATCGTCTTGATTAATTTGTGAGGCTACTTTTGTCGCAACTGCCTTCAGGGGGTTAGCAGAAGTAGCTTGACTTGTTTTCACCTTATATTCCACATCTTGAAACTGCAGTACACAGCTAGAAAATTTCAGCACAATTCAAACAGATTTTAGGAGTTCTACATAAGAGTACAACATTATCCAAGATCAAAATGCTTAAACAGACATGCAAAATAGATTGTAGCAAGAATAGAAAGTATACCTTGAGAAATATAGGAAGTGGGCGGTCGTCGGTGGCATTTGAGGTGTCCTCTAATTCTATATCAATCTGCGAGCAGCTCCTGCTTCTGAGGTAGACTTGCGACATGTAATCTATGTTGTGGCCAAAGCCATTTCTCCCTGAAATCTGCATAGATCCCGGAGATGGAGGGGCCAGCGACGATGAGTCCTCAATTTCATCTTGTCTTGCATCTTCCATTTTCTTGGTTTGACACTCACAATTATCTCTGCCTATCTTCCTTGAGGAGATTCATAATATTTGTTTGTGATTAGCTAATGTGTAGGAATCAACTATGACATACCTAAGAGATGCCTAAATAGAATATAGAAAGATGTAATTGTTGAGCCACATGCTTTGTATGCCAACTTAATTGCATGTAACAAGCTTCTTCTTGCTAGTTTAGTTGTAGCACACCCTTGGCACCACATTCATGATTCACCAACATGCAAGCCAAAAACAAGAGTAGGAGTTGAGATTGTTGCACAAGTCTTGCAAGAGGCTTGAATTATGGACTTCTTTCACTTGTACATGTTTCATGAAAGTCTGATCATCCTTCTCTATTTGTTTACATCTACCTGATCACAATTGTTGCCCCTTCCATTATTTAACATTTCTAAAAAACCCAAATTTTTCTTCAGAAACTTTAACATGTACACAAAAATTGCTGACTTTCTTCACATTTTTTTAAAACTATTATTCATGTTTCTTGATCTGCATGGAGTAATTTTAATGGAAATTTAAACAAAGAAACACTAAAAATACCAAACTAATGTTTATTCAGTTATACTGCTGAACCGAAATAATCATTTCGATTATTAGCAAAAGAAACAAATATAAGTTTACACAGTACTGAATAGTTGAGTTAATTGTTTAAATTTACATTCAAAAACAACAGATAAAGAGTGGTCAATATTATAGATAGATTGCAACTTCCAGGTCCTCCTTCAAAATCCCAGTTGCAACTTCCAGGTCCCCGAGCCCTTCACTGACCAATGGACATTCTACAAAATCTAAACAAAAGAAACTGAGAATAAATCACAAGAGGCAGATGTTGCTGTCTTGAAAAAACCAGGTGGCTAGGTGGAGGAGAGTTCCATCAATATCTTCAGACATACAATATGAGGTTGAAATTTCCAGATTAATAAACAAGAAAACATATAAGGTTGCAATTTCAGAATGCAGACAGCAATCAATCAACCAACAAGTTGTATCATTATATTACAAAATGGAAACTAAGTACGGTTATATGCAAAGCCTGATTTTTAACGCTTAATGTAATTAAGACTTGCAATGTAACACAATGTCAAAACAAAGTCCTACCACACTGGATGAAAAGTGCATGCTCATGTGTTAACTGCTTTTAAGTAATTTGTAAATAGTTTAAGTTGGTGAATGAAATTCTATGAATCTCCGAAACAAATATTGCAACACTCCAAAGACAGAAAAGGGTACAACGTGAACAATTAATAAAGACTGCAAAAAAAGCACAAGGTTACACAGCAGTATTATTGACTGTTTTCCTTTGGTTATACAATTCATCTTTAACTTGTTCCATGCTTTACAAGTTTTAACCAGTGTTGTTAAAAGCGCGCATATGCGCGCGCATAAGCGAGAAGCGCATCGAAGCGCAGCTGATGCGCATCGCTTTGTATATGCGATGCGAGTTCAATGATGCGAGCGCATTTCTGCGCTTCTTGGGATTAAGCGAGATGCGAAAAGCGCAAAAAAAGCGCGCTTTTCTGTAACAATTCACTAGGAGGTTGACTGACTTGACTGGGCCATTGACTAAGCTCTTTAAATAGACACGGGTCATAAAAAAACCCTAAAAACACTACCTAGCAGCCGAGAAACAAACATAACTGGGCAAATCTACTTATTTTTTCCTCTGGACTCTCTCTTTTAAGTTTTAATTATACTTTTTTTCTTGTTCTGAACTCTCTCTCTTAATTACATACGATAAGCATACATATACCTCATCTTCTTATACTTGTATATACATATATGATATATATATATGTACATATAGATATGTAGCAGATACATAAGCTATATACATATATATACATAAGATACATATATATACATGCATATACATAGGGTATATATATATATCATTGAGAATGACGAACAAGAAATTGAATATGTTGAAGATCCAAATCAAAATAGTGAAGAAGATGATTTTGTGAATATTGATGAAGACGAAGAAGATGATTAGTGATTTAGCGGATAACTTCGCATTTCTTTTCCACTCTGCCTTTAAACTATTCTAGGCTTTGAATTTCTAGGTATTCTGGTTGCATTATCATTTTTGATGACTGACTTTTGCTTATTAATGTTTTATTATCTATAAGTATATAATGTTTTACAATATATATTGTCTAAATATGTATATTTTACATGTTTTCGATGAATCCGCGCTTTGCGCATTGCGCGTTGCGCTTATGCCCCGTAAGGCCTTTGCGCTTCGGTGCGCATATCGCGTTTAATAACACTGGTTTTAACGCTGATCAATATTTGCAATAAGAACCTCTATGATAAAAGCAATATTTGGACAAAGGAACTTGTCATGTATAAGTGGCTGCTACAGATGCTTGAAGCATAATTCACAACCTTAGTAAAAACACTAAGCTAGCAGCCAAGCAAGTAGCAACTCAAAAAATTCATCTCTCGCCCGACAAAAGTCATGACCAGAATTACCTACTGTCGTTAGATGATAGAAGCTATCTACCTGTGAACTAGGTACCATTTTAATCCTTTTCAATGAGTTTTCTCCGCCTGCGAGGAGTCTCCCTCTTAACGAACATCTTCTCCAATTCATTGAGAGGTCGACTTGACCCATCTGCTAGACTAACAAACTTCCAGCCACCGCCATTTCCACGCTTTCCACGAGGCCCCATCTTTTCAATAGTGAAGTTCCACCCATCATTCGGACGTCTTCGACTGTATTTGTGGCATTTGATTTGCTTAGCCATCTGTTAAAATTAGCAAAACAAAATGTCAACAGTTTGAATTGAATATGAGCAGATGATGGTGGTGGATAAAAAAGAGTATATCAAAGGAAACAGCCTAACATGAAAACATGTTAACGGATCATGGAAAATACCTTCATTTTGTTGAAGTTCATTCTTTGAACAAACTCCTGATATAGCATTTCATCCTCCTTCATGGAAATCTCGTAGTGAACCTCATCTGGATCCCTAGTAGTGCCATCCCATCCCTCAGGCATGATCTTGAAATCTGGCTTGTAAGGAAGGGAAGCAACATGAAATTCTCTGTCGCTAGAAGAGAAAAACCTGCAAAAGCAAAATAGCTGGAAGATAAGAGCCACGCCTTAGTGATGGATTACTGTTAGAGGGTTTTCCCCTGTTATACATGAACTCATCTATATCTAATTACTTAAGCAAAATGATATCAACAATTTAATTAGACAAAATGAGTATTTAGGATTCCTACCAACTAATCATTGGTTTTGTGCATAATAACCTTTCAAGGTGCCATAAATTATACAAACATACGTCAATCAGTTATCTCATATCTAGGAAACAATTACTATCTGCGCACTAACAATTCACAATCTAATACAACCTACTGATTCTGTTGAAATTCAAACATCTTTTAGTTTCATTAAGTGACATACATGTTAAACCAACTATTTAGCCATCGAAGAAGACGGTATGCCCGAATTCTCCACTACATACGGAAGCATAGACATTCAAATATTACGACTGAAACAAGACAACCCTAAAATCTGCCAATGAAAAATGTTTTGATGCACAACCTTGATAGGTAGATGCAATTTCCATGAAACAGTATATTGCTTCTCCGGAGGTTAAAGTACTAGTGTATGCACCTCAACAGTCAACAGCCCCAACTTTAAAGAAAAAGCAAACTCACAAAGTATAACCGAGAGGTTTGCTCAAAACACATGGTCCAGCCCTCTAGTTCAGCTAATTGATTATAATTTATAACCCACAGTCTTAGACTCTACATACTTGAACATGTTTCATCTATGGTCCATTCACATCTCATAATTTATTTACTTCTATTTTCCTTTTTTTGGGATAATTTATTAGCCTCTATTCATGTGTCGACACTGGTCCAACCCCCGACCCTAATTAACTGACTTTAGGGTATCTGCTATTATCCATTTACATTGTAAATATGCTTCTCAATTAAGAAGACTGTTAGTTTCCAAACATCAGTTTAGTCTACTAGACTCACTTGCTTATAATCCAAACCACTAGCAATATACCTAAGTTTTCAATGCAGACAAATAAGCAGGCCCGGCCCAGAGGGAGGGCAAAGAGGGCGACCGCCCAGGGCCCATACCTTCAAAGGGGCCCAAAATTCAGATATATTAATAATATATGTTCATGTATTTTATATAAAAATCAAAATTGTTATAAATGTGTCCTTTTACTTGTCTCATCGTGAATTTTAGTATGTGTTATTTGTGCAATTATCAATTTCTAATAGGATCCTAATACAAGTAAAGGCCTGTTTTTTGCTTATTTTGCTAAATATTAGTTCCGTTATCATTGATATGATATCATATTTTCTGTAATTTTAATTCGCTTTATCATATAGGATTAATGAAGAAAAAATCGAGGGCCTATTTTTTACATTTCGCCCAGGGCCCGTATATAACACGGAACGGCCCTGCAAATAAGTATACAATGACTTCACAATTAACAAGCAAATGAGACATTGAATGAGTTCATTCATCAAGAAAAAGAACATCTTACTCAGGACAAGTATCAAGCAGCAACTCCACGGAATCATCCAACGGATAACCAAGTTTCTTCTCCATTTCCTCCTCATCCTGCTTGAGCCACAAAATCGCGTGCACACGTTGCCTCATAATCCGATAATCCTTAGCCAATTTCTCCACTGTATACACCTCCGGATTCTCCTTATGCAGCTTATACATCTCCGCCTTCTCGGAGTCCTTCAAATACGAGCCTCGCGCACCTGGCTCCCTCACTTGCTTCAGCAGCACACTCATTTCCTTTAACCTCTCTCCCCAGCCGTCCACAAAAGCCTTCCCTTTCTTATTCGCCGTTTCGATATCCCTCATCAGATCAATCTCCTTCTCCGTCCATTGCGCATTCGCGAACTGCGTCGTCGCGGTGGGGCCGGCCTTCGGTCGCGGCTGCGATGGAGATTGTTGCGGCCGCGGCGGAGTTTGCTGCGGCTGCGAAGGCTGCGAAGGAGGTTCTTCCGGAGTATCGATTTTACGGCCGACGGCCTCACCGTCGAAGTGCTCTTTGGTGAGTCCCATAGTCCAGTTTGACGGCGTCGCGTCGTTCCAAAAGTCGTCGCCGCCGCCGCCGCCGGCGGATGAGAAGAGCCGGAAAGTAGAGGGGAGGTGAGTGGCGGCGGCGGTGGATTTGAGCGGGCTGTGGAGTAACAAACGGCTAAGAAATCGCATTTTCAAGAATCCCAGTGTTAGGGTTTTTAGGGTTTTGGGGATCTCGGCGTTACAGGTGGCTGATTTCGAAATGGAGTGGAGAGTTAGAATTACCCAACGCTTTCATCTACACTCGTGACTCGTGAGATAGAGGAGGTATTTTACTAGCTTAAAAAATAAATATTATATATATTCCTAGCTTATAAAAATTATATTCAGTATAAAACAAATTATATTCAGAATAAATTGTCAAGATATACAAAATGAAATAAAGTTAAGAATTTTAAATGAAATAAATTCTATTTAAAATATGACTAATATTTTTAAATAAATAGTAATCAAAATAAGGAACATGTAAAATCTATTTAACAATTTTTTTTAAAAATCACTTGATGAAAAATATTTATCAATATTACCTTTTAAAATTAAAAATGACTATAAAAGATTGCTGACTTCCTTCGCATTTTTCTTTAACTATTATTCGTGTTTCTTGATCTGCATGGAGTTATTTTAATGGAAATTTAAACAAAAAACGCTAAAAATACCAAACTACTCGTAATGTTTATTCACTAGAAGCACCCGTTACTAAATGCACTAAAATTTTGTTTTGTGGAGTAACGAAGAATTGCTTTCTTAACTTATAAGAGCATCTCCAGTGTTGGCTATAATTATTGGCTAAATTGGACTCGAGTATAGCTATATTGGTTAACTATAATTTAAAAATAGTATGTTATTAATATTTTAATTGTTATAAATAGAATATATCACTTTAATTAATAAGTGATGTGTAATCATCCTACAGATTTCTTACAGAGCTGCAATGGATCGACAAATATAGTCATCCATTAGAGGTTGGTTATAATTATATAATTATAGATAACAAGTGGGGATGGTTGGAAAGTGAATTTTTGAAGCCATTAGCTATAATTTTTATTTTTAGTATGATAATTAAGATTTTAGCTAAGGAGTCTTAATGGTTGGAGATGCTCTAGGAGCAAGTCCAATAGGTTACCTATATGATGTCCTAAACTCATATTTAAGTAATGTGTCAAAAAAAATGCACTCCAGCACTATCCTACTGTTATCCTAAATCACTAGCACAACCTTAATTCTCCTAACCATTACCTATTTATAAGTAACCCCTAGTTTAATATTTATGAATAATATAATCATCTCTCTCCTTCTTTCTTTGTCTATTCTCTGCTTTTCCCCTTCTCTCTCAAATTTCTTATTAAAATAATCTTAGGAGAACAAATATAGAGATTACTATTGGAGTTGACACTGAAAATAAATTACCTAAATCACTAAGACATACTAGCACTTATTATTTTATATTAACCTTTAACCCGTGCAAAGCACGGGCGGAAATAGAATTCGTAATTTATTATTTATAATTTAAATTTTAACATCATTTTATTAGTATTTTAGTATTAATGGATTGAATCTTAATTAAATTATATATATATATATATATATATATATATATATATATTAGTGCATTTAATTCGAATTTAGTACACGTAGATTTAAAAATAAAAAAAACCAGAAAATTCAAATCTTTTCCAAACATAGTCAATCGTGTAATACCTTTGAAAGATTCAGTAATCTAATCAATCGAATTTCAAACGTAATTTTGCAATCTTTATTTTTTTGACAATAATAACTTTTAAGATTAGAGTTAGAAAAAGTTATGTAATGGTTCGTATTTATATTGAAATTGAACACGTTAAAGTTAAAAAGAATTATATGAAGGTTCTTGTTAAAAAAAGATATTCAAAACTGTATATTTATAATTTTATTTATAACATCATTATAATTTTTTTAATGAAATATTATATGTTAATGTATTGTTATAAGTGTTTTTAGTATTTGAAACTGTTTAACAATACAATATTAATAGACTCAATATTGTATAGATTATCAATATATATATATAAAGGAGGATGCGGGCGTTTCTATAATTGCTCGATTTAGTCTTCTGATTTTTCTTAAATTTCGGAGAGAAAATATAATTATAATTCAAAAAATAAGGTTCAAGAATTCTAAAAGTAATACAACTCTTTTCTTATTGATGTTGAATTCTAAGTGTAACTCTACAATCTAGAAGAAGGGTTTTTAATTTTTTTATTTAGGAATCATAAACGTAATATAATTCTTATTTTTTTATACATTAATATATCTGATTTTTCTTAAATTTCGGAGAGAAAATATAATTATAATTCAAAAAATAAGGTTCAAGAATTCTAAAAGTAATACAACTCTTTTCTTATTGATGTTGAATTCTAAGTGTAACTCTACAATCTAGAAGAAGGGTTTTTAATTTTTTTATTTAGGAATCATAAACGTAATATAATTCTTATTTTTTTATACATTAATATACAAATTATTAAAGAAGTACAATTCTTATATTTCAAAAATTATAAATTTATAGTTTTATTTTATTAAAGATAATATAGTAATCATAAAAGAGATATAATTCTAAGTAGTTAAGAAATAGGAATCTTAAAAAAAATAAAAATTCTAAACAGTTAAGAAATAGGAGTCTTAAAAAAATATAATAACTAAAATATATAAAATTCTAAGTAGTTAAGAAAAATACGGTAGCTATAATATATTTTTCCAATTATAATTATAATTTTATCGTAAGGTAAATGATTCTTGATTAGTATTGTGCTTGAGGGGAGGGCGGCCCAAATTAATTTTTATCTAACTAATAGTAAATTTTTTATTAACATTGTGTTTGACGAGAAAACGGCTAAAACAATTTTTTATTTAAATTATAATATATTTTTTTATTAAAACGGGACATCGGCTTAAAATAATTTAATCCAATTATAATCTTTCACTTTATCGTAATTAAAATAATTTTTTATTAGTGTTGTGTGTTCATGGTGGGGCGACTCAAACTAATATATATATTATAATGTTTTGTTATTTGTATTGTGTTTGACAAGAGAGCGGCTCAAACTAATTTTTATCTATATTATTATATTTAATTTTATCATAATTACTGATTAATATTGTCTTCGATGGGAGGGCAGTTCAAACAATTTTTTTATTAGTATTGATGTGTTTGACAGGAGGCCACTTAAACAAATTTTTATATTAATTATAATAATTTTTTTATTAGTGATATGTTTTAATGGGAAGATGACTAAAAATAATTTTTATGCAACCGTAACAGTGATCCGTATTAAAATTTATATAAAAATCCATAACGCCGCCGCGAAGCGCGGCTTTATTCACTAGTTTATAAATAATAGGATAGGTAACCTCTTGGACTTGCTCTAAGACCTAACTTTTAAGCGTCTCTTTGGTGAATCTAGTACAGTCTTTCAACGTCCTATTACTCCGATACTCGTTCTACACCGAATGTTTACCAAGTCCGACGCATTTTACATAGAAGTATTTATATAATATTTTTTTACACACACATATAAATTAATACTATGAATTATGAAATATATTTCTAGCTTAATATAGAATTTTTTCAGTATACTTTTAAAACATATTTTTTATACTAAGTTATAATAATTGAATATAAATATAATTTAAAATCTTTTAACTACAATATATGGTTATTTTTTAATTAGATTATTGGATTTCTCAAACCAAAATATGAAAATCGTTAAAAATAATATTAAAATTTGTGTTCATGCAAAAGTCTAAATTTTGATTGCAACAAATAATAGTTTGAAATTAATTTGAATAATATTGATTAAAACATATAAATAAATGCAAAAATTTATTTTCTATTTTGGAAACCATGTGCCTACGTGGCACCGGCTGAGCTAAGCACCACAGTACCTTACTCCAATCCATACGATCTCACTAAACTTAACGCTTTAAAATAAGCTCGTAAGGGTTAAGGAAGAGTTGAAAAACAAATGACCCCTAAATCACTGTCAACCCGTCCTGCTGCTATCTATGTGTCTATGCTTGTCATCTAAAATTCACGGAGGATCGCCATCTCATCTATTCAGCTATATTATATAGGTACTGAGTATGCCCGCCAGGTGTTTGTGTTTATGTTTATATGACTGCATTAGTTTAGTTTCTGTTCAAGAGTTAAAAATATTACAATTTGAGTTGTGGGGTTTGTGCATCTGTCATTAAATGGAAAATGATTGATGCTTTAGTTTTTCGGAAATTGACATTATTGAAAAACTAGGAAAGAATGGTTTGTTGAAGCAACTCTGTTAAAGTGTAACTCATAGTGTAAGACAGACGCTAATGCAACGCTAAGATGGGGTGAAAGTTACGCCAAATGGATAGTGTGGCACCAAATTTGGTGTCAAAAGTACATTTGGTCTAATTTCTACAACAAATTTGGCGTCTTTTATAATTCCAACGATGCCTTTGTTTCTGTTAACAAAACAAATTTGTTCCCTTCATGTCAATATTCCTTTTAGTGTAAACTATAGTGTCAATGGGTTGGAATGCATTTTATGAATGATGTGATTTTGACACTAAAAATACTGTAAAAGTTGCACTATTTTAGTGTCATAGGTTGGAGATAGTCTTAGGTCCTTCAATTTATAAGGTTTTATTTGCTCTCGATGTGTTCTTGTTTAATAAAAGTCGGATTTTTTTTTGTTAAGCAGGGTTTTCGACAATCTGATCAACTGTCAGGCGTATGTGGAAGTTTGAATACGATCCCATCTCCTCTAATTAATAAACAGAGGATGCTGTCTTTACCAATATCAAGTAAAGCCAATCAGATTCTTCAATTGTTTAACAACAAGCTATTTACCAGCATTGCTTTCATATCGACCAGCCTGCCTCCCTCCTCTGTAGATATAGAAATTCAAGTTCAAAGACTTACAAAAATTATCAATGAAAGCCCATATCCTGATAAACCATTGTACCCAGTCCTTTCTCAGCAGATCCCTCCAACTGCCCTTTCCACGTCGATTGTGGAAAACGTTCTGGGCTCTCTTTTTGGAACCCATGCTAATGGTCTGAAAGCCTCTGAGTTCTTTAGATATACTCTCCAAGCACCCCATTTGTGTCCTAGTGCAGATGCATTTGAAAAGACACTTCACATACTTACCCGAATGCGCTACTTTGACAAAGCTTGGGAACTAATGGAAGAAATTAAGAAGAAACATCCCTCTCTACTCACCATTAAGTCGATGAGCATTGTGCTGTCGAGGATTGCGAGATTTCAGTCATTTGAGGAAACCCTTGAAGCTTTCGAAAGAATGGAGAATGACATATACATCAGTAACAAATTTGGTACCGAGGAGTTCAACGTACTTCTTCGAGCATTTTGCACACAGAGACAAATGAAGGAAGCAAAATCTGTATTTAACAAGTTACATTCCCGGTTCGATCCCAACACCAAAACAATGAATATATTGCTCTTAGGATTCAAAGAATCGGCTGATATTACTTCGGTGGAGTTATTTTACCACGACTTGACTCGAAGAGGTTTCAAGCCTAATAATATAACTTACAATATCAGAATTGATGCGTACTGCAAGAAAGGTTCTTTTGGAGATGCTTTGCGACTTTTTGAAGCAATGGAACGAGAAAATTGTTTTCCCACACTACAAACAATAACTACTTTGATTCATGGCGCAGGGGTTGTTCGAAACAAAAGCAAGGCAAAAGAGTTGTTTGATGAAATCTCTCGTAGGAATTTGCAAGCTGATACCGGGGCATATAATGCTTTGATCAGCTCTTTTGTTAGATGCCGAGATGTGAAGTCTGCAGCTGATCTAATGAATGAGATGGATGAGAAAAATGTTTCCCATGATAATGTCACATATCATACTATGTTTTTAGGGTTTATAAAGTCAAAAGACATTGACGGTTTTCATGGTCTCTATCAGATGATGATTGAGAGGAATTTCATGCCCAAGACGAAGACTGTTGTGATGTTGATGAAATTGTTTTGCGAAAAGAATGAAATTGGTTTGGCCGTAAATTTGTGGGTATACTTGATAGAAAGAGGATACTGTCCTCACAGCCATGTGTTGAATCTTTTGGTGACTGCATTGTGCTCCCGTGGGAGGTTAGAAGAAGCCTTTGAATGCTCCAAACAGATGCTTGAAAGAGGGAGGCATATAAGTGATTTGGCATTTCAGATGCTTGAGAGGTGTTTAAGGGAGGGTGAGGGGACGGAAAAGCTGAGGACACTGGATCACTTGATAAAGAGACTAGGCACAGTCCTGCCACCATCAAAGGGTTATGCTACTGGCTTACCTGATCAAACCAATGTCAAGTGATCGATTACTTATAATATGACTAGCAACATGATAAATGTTTGTGTGTAGGGTCTCTGTAGGACATATATGGCCTCTGAGATGTAATCAGCTAGATGTGGTCATATCCATTATATTTTTTTGCCCTGTTGTTTTTGTTAGATTTGAGGGATTTTTATATCATGAAATCATTTCAGGCAGTATTGGCCATCGGGTCACTCTGCATTAATTTTAGGAGAAAACAATTAAAAAAAGAAGCAAATGTCAAGGTTTTGTTTTTGAGTGTTCTTCCGGGGCCTGTTTGGAGCAGCTTTTTATTTGATAATGAAGGGTTTATTTTTTAAAAAATACATATTTTTATAATTCTTTGAAATATAAATGTTACTCCCTCCGCCCCTCATTTGTTTACATTGGAGGACGGGGTTCGACACGCATTTTAATACTTTTATAAAATATAGCTTGATAAATTATTTGTAACATTTTTTTCTTCTGAATAAAAGTTTAATGTTTAAATTTTTATACAAAAAAAATTAAAAATTATTTATGAAACTATGTTTTTTATGCGTCCTAAAATGTGTGCCGGGTAGTGTAAAAAATTGTAAATAAATGAGAGGGATAGAGAGAATAATAAAGTGTTTTATATTTATTACGTATTTAACAAAAATATAAACATTTATTTCAAAAAAGGAGATTGTATTTACTTTTCTTCAGAAATAATTTCTATTCCCGAAAAGTAGATTTAACTAAACAATCACAAATTGAAGTCATGAAATGGTTTCCAAACAATAATTTAAATTTAGGACATGTTTTGGTCACATGTGAATGGCTGGGTTCGCTAATAAATAATTTAAAATAATCAACCCTATTATTATAACCTCAATAAGAAAAATGGCAAACAATTATTACAACCCTATTATCCTATACTCGTGCATCCAGGAAAAAAAATATTATTTTAAATTATACTAATTTATATTAAGTATATATTCTTAATAGATTTTCATATCCGCCATAATTCATATAAACAAACAAATTCAAATACAAATATATTAATATAGAATCTTTTATTAATTGTTTATATGACTTTTATAAAAACATAAAATACATATCACAATTCACAAACCTCATCAAATATCAAATATCAAATATGAATTAAATAAACCTTATACTTCTACAAAACATAATCCCAAGCAAAATTACTTTAAATTTCGCAAATAAATTATTATTTTTTAACAATTACGATATTTTTAATCTTGCGCCTATATAAACCACTCAATATAAGCGTCTTCCCCTGACGGATCTCTCATCTACACAAACCCTAGAAATCTCTTTCCCCAAATTACACACACATAGACATACAAATCTCTCGACAGGCTCGATGGATTCGAAATCTAAGAATTCTAATCCCCGATCAGGCGACGGCGCCAGCCCCGGGTTCGATCCCTCTCTTGTATTTCTATTTCGTCGTTGTTTTATAATTATATTCGTTTTCGCATCTCATAGTCTGTGTATAAATTTGTCGTTGCAGAAAAATCTTCATCGGAGGTTTGCCGAAAGATACGCTCTACAGTTAGATCTCTCTTCTTTAGCCTTTTTTATATGTATATTTATGATGTGTAATTGTGTTATTATTTGTGTATGTATGTTTAATTGTGTTTTTAGATGAATATATGTATTTATAATATGAGGATTCTCGCACTTAATCGATGTATTTAGATGATTATATTTGTGTTTTTGTTTTTTGTTTGAATGACTAGTTTAAAACTTTATTTGTTTATGTTTGTGGAAGTGCGATAATCGTGGATAGCAATTGTGATTTTTTACTAGGGTTAGCAAATATATACCATGTTTGTTTGTTGTCGATGTGATGATTATGTGAAGTGATGTTAGGATGCTTGTTGTAGCATCTCTAATCATTTTTGCTACAGGGAGTTGAGTTGAGTTGTTTCCATTGAGGAGGCGGTGTATTTATGTGTTTTATTCAATATTTTCCCTTGAGATAATTTTTGGGGTGGTTGATGGGTTTGATGTTTAAATTGTAGATGCATTCACAAAACACTTCGGAAAGTATGGAGAGATTACGGACTCTGTAATTATGAAAGATCGTCATACTGGAGTACCTAGGGGTTTTGGATTCATCACTTATGCTGATCCTTCAGTTGTAGATAAGGTTATTGAAGATCCTCATGTCTTCAATGGGAAACAGGTTAGAATTTTTGTAAAAGCATTGGTGGTCACTGGTCTGTTCTTTTGTGGTGGCTGGGTGATATTTAGACTTAATTTGATGCTAATTTGAGAGAGTGAATTTATCATCCTCATTTATAAAGGGCTTATTTTGTTTTTCCCTCTCCAGGTCGAGATTAAGAGAACCATTCCAAAAGGAGCTGCTCAGTCAAAGGATTTCAAAACAAAGAAAATCTTTGTTGGCGGTATCCCAGCAACTGTTACTGGAGGTATACCTTGCATATTGCTTGAATCTCATGTTTCAGTTTATAGACTTCATCACATTCCACTGATGCATTTTTATTTGTTGTCAGATGAGCTTAAGGACTTCTTTTCGAAGTATGGCAATGTTGTTGAACACCAGATTATATGTGATCACGAGACCAACCGTTCGCGGGGGTTTGGGTTTGTAATATTCGACAACGAGGAAGTTGTTGATGAAATGTTGTCTAAGACCAATATGATTGATATGGCGGGCACCAAGGTGAGAATAGCAGCAAGGTCCCCCAAAAGTATTCTTGTAAATATGTATATGTTTCTAATGACAGTTAAATCACTTAACATGCAATATATGCTCTTTTTAAGGAATTTAGTAATCATATCTGTATATGATTTTAATCGCTACTATTAAAAGAATAGTACTGTAGCATCTTTTTGGAGTTCTGGCTTGATGCTAGGACGAGGCTCTTACAGGTGTAGAGTTTACCAATGGGGAGGTTCTTAATCTAGTTCCTATGCAGCAGAAATTAGGTTAACTAAACTCCTTTATTGTAGGTGGAGATCAAGAAAGCTGAACCAAAGAAAGCCTCAAACCATCCACCTGCTCCTGCTTATGGTAGCAAGCCTAGGGCACGCTCTTTCAGTGATGAGTTTGGTCGATTTAACAGCTCTTATGGGGGTTATGATAGTGGATATGTTGGCCCTGGCCCCTATAGGACTCCAGGTGGTCTCGGCAGGCTTAGTGGGTATGGGGGATATGGTGGTGCTAGTGATTATGGTGGTTATGGGGACTTTGGTGGCAGTGCCTTAGGAGGCTATCGAGGTGAATCATCCCTTGGTTATTCTAGCCGCTTCGGAGCATATGCCGGTGGATATAGTGGGGGTTATGGTGGCAGTGGGTTAGGTGGGTATGGCAGAGCAGAAGGCTTAGGTAGTTACGGCAGAGGTGAGGGTTTAGGTGGTTATGGAAGAGGTGAAGGCTATGGAAGCTATGGTGGTAGTGGCTATGGTGGTGGTTACGACTCTGGTCCAGGTGCTAGTTATGGAGGAACAGGTGGACTTTATGGTAGGGGTGGCTATAGCGGCAGTAGTAGGTACCATCCCTATGGAAGGTAGACAGCATAGATGGTCCAGTTGCGCTTGAGCTTTGTCATAGGAGTTCAGCACAGGCTCTCATAGTTGCTTCCCCTGCTAGGCACTATCTCAACACTAGAGGTGTCCCCATATATTTTATGTGACCAGCATTAAGAGACAAGGATATAGACTCTACCTTAATGTATTTTCTAAGTTGAACCTTTTAGATTGTGGGCTACTTGTCTGGTTTATTTCTAAGAGTACTTTTGGTTAGCTTGTTATGTGTAGACTATATACCTATTTAGGCTTTTGGCTATTTATGTAGTTTAAGGTTTAGATTAATATTTCTGTAATATGACATGTTCTAGCCATGCATGTTTAAGTGTTATTTCTTGTTTGATTTAATAATTTTCATACTTAAGTTGATTTAAGATAGGAAATTTCATCCATCCACAACGTAATCTGATTTACTAGGGATTTTGACGATGTAAATATTGAGGCCTTGGTCAAGAAATGGTAGTAGATGTTTCAAAGTTGCATATGAATATTGAACTTGATTCAAGATAGAAATTTCTTTCCTCTGACTTGTCGGTTTTATATCTGATTAGACTGTGAACAAAGAATTATCTGAGTATTCAGGTAAAATATAGGCTATGTTTCTGAGTTGTAGATATTAAGTTTTTAGGTGTGATCTGTGAACTTGTGCAGCCACTAGACAGTATTGTAAAGGCAGGGACTATATTCATGATTACTTATTTTTTATGCTGGAACTAGTTTGGTTCTATGCAGCCTTTTTTTAACAAAATGTGCAGCACAAATGCATCTCTATTGAAGAATGCATATGCCTTTGAGATTGTGGTTGCTCTTTCAATGATGCCGAAACATTTTGATGAGCAACCTTGGTACTCCGATTAATATTTGAGCAGCCACTGTACACACAGGAACTCTGCTGTCTTGCGCAAACAAGCTTATAAAGGCTTTAATGTCATCTTTTTTGTTGATACCATAGAAAAATGTATCTGAGGGGTACAATTTTTTTTGCACACTCATGTAGACTGTGTTTGGAATATAATATTATATAAGCACATAATTTTTGTTCCAATTGGTGACTTATTTTGCCATCGACGACTATTTTTTACCATGTACTACCTATTTCTTGATTTCTCTTTATAAGCGCTTAATCGCTTTATGAGTTTGTACCTCATTTTTCTTGTATCCCGTATCAGAACAATGTTAAAAACTTGGACGAAATATGAGTATAGAATTTGAGTGGAGATTCGTAAAGGAATTTGCATTGGATGTCACTAGTAGGCGAAATCAAATTTTTGATAAATGAGCTGTAATCTGATTACAAAATATGTACAATTTGAAAATTGAAAATTCAACAAGGAAAGAGCGATTGTAGATTCTTTAACTTGCAAATTTATATGGAAGAGGTACATTTTGATCCTAAGGAAAAACTAATTTATTTGACCATATTCAGTAAACTGTTGATGAAATGTCACAAGGAATCAGTAAGTAAGGAATAGGATAATATTGAATTTCAACAAAAGAATAATCACCTATTATAATGATAGAACATAGCAAATGTTCATAATGATATATCTTTGGTTCATAATGATGTACTGTATCTTTGAAGTTGATTAATCTAATATTTAGGAGGTTTGTTTAATTAAAATTGTAATTGATTAATAATAATAATATAAAGGATATTAATGTATCGTATTTGATTTTGATTTCACGCAGAGTGGGCAGATTCTAAATAAAATGTTTTTCGCAGAGTTGATATAAATTTTTTGAAATTTACGCATATTGTTCAAAATTTCATATATTATGATGAGATTTCAAAGTAATATAGAATAATAATTACATTTTATAAATTAAAAAATATCTTAAAATCTAAGTCGAATTATTTTTCAGTGATTCTTTCTCAAACCAATACAATAGAGTAATTGTCTAAAATTAGTCATTTCACAAGCAAAATAAATTCAATTTAAAAATATTATAATGGAATCAAACTCGAACTCGAGTCGAACGAGCGTCCTGGACTAGACTAGTTAGCATCTCAACAGAACAGTACAATCCAATCCACACCTAATTTAACTGCTATTGTATTGAACCTCGCGCCGGCGCTCAACAACGACGGAGTCATGGGCGGCGAGTTTCGATACGAGATCGGCCAGAACGCCTACATCAAGCTCATTCTCCACTCTCTCAAGCACTCCTCATCCGCCGTCAACGGCGTCCTCCTCGGCCGCGTCTCCGGCGATGCCAACTCCGTCGTCGAAATCTCCGATTCCGTCCCGCTCTTTCACTCTCAGATCGGCCTTCTCCCGCCGCTCGAGATCGCTCTCCTCATGGTGATTAAACTTAATTTCACTCTGTTTTGTCTAATTAGGTTTAATTCGGCTGTTAATTTGATTTGATTGTGTTTGAATTTGGAGTAGATTGAAGAGTATTATAGCCGTCAGGGTTTGAGTATTGTTGGATATTTTCATGCTAATGAGAGATTTGATGATTTCGAGCTCGGAGGTGTTGCGAAAAATATAGGGGATCATATTTATAAGTATTTTCCGCAGGCTGCTTTGCTCTTGGTAATCTTACTTTTCGAATGTGTGTTTGTTTGTGTTTTGGATTTGTATGTGCTTGATTTTAATTTTGGTTTTTTGTGTTGCAGTTAGATAACAAAAAGCTAGGAGCTTTATCGAAGGGAAAAGATAGAAGCCCAGTGATGCAGGTGTGTTTTACCTTATAAACTTGACTCTATTAATATTTTGAGAATTGTAGTTAATGTATTTGACCTTTTTTAATCTTGAGGTGACTCGAGGTTTGATTAGTAATGCGTGTCTATCCTTATGCTTGAAGTTTATTTTGCATGTCCAATTTTTGTGATTCTCTGATTTGATTTCCTATCTTTGTTTTTGCCTTTTTCATCCTTCAAACACTCCTGAAACATAATTTTTATGCTAAAATAGAAAGACTAGATCTGTCAGGTCACAAGGGTATAAAAATAGACACACATTAGTGATCTCTTTGGTTTATGAAAAGCCAGACATATAATCTGAGTCGAGAATGAAGTTCTCTAGGATTATTGGTTGATGCTACTATATTTAGGTTCCAGAAGTTCGACTTTCGGAGTAAGTAGGAGCACCGTGCATGGTACTACTTATGATTGGTAGGTTACAAAGATTGCATACACTTTCAAGTGCTATCAACATTTTTGTTCATAGGAGTCAAGGTTTTAGTATGCAACTCATTGTTACACTGTCATTGTTGCTTCGTGAGTCTCTGCCTTGCCTTTAACTTCTAATGCTTCTCAATGTTCCAATACGTCCAGTAACCTAAAACTTCCCCAGATATATGTCATAATGCAGTTCTGTTCAAATTATTGATGCAGTAAACATCATTAAAATGTAAATTTAGAACAATATGCTACTAACAAATAACGAGAGACATTTTTTAATTCTTAAATGAAATATGTGCTCGATAGAATGGGCAAATGTTTACTTGTTCAATAAGCCATGAATGCAAACCGTAAGAACAGCCTCCTCACTAAAATTTAGGGCAAAGTTGCATATCTTAGAAGATTATTGGGTACACTAACAACTTTCATGAAATGGGGGGAGCAGATCCTATCTTTGTCAAGGACAAATAATAGTTTACATGTTGAGCACTTGGTTAAATATTTTTTGTTTTAATTCCCTGTTCTTCTATATAAATGATATTTTCTGTGTAAAGCTTGTCCTCATTTTGTGTCCATCGAAATCAGCTGGCCCTGATATTATGGTATTTCACCTTATCATTCTAGTGTTGTGTATGATATGGCCGATTGTCTATTGCTGTTCTTTTCAGTCATCTTTCTAACCATTTGTTTGTTTGTTTTTTTTTTTTGGGGGGGGGGGTTATAAAGTACGAGTATAAATTGGGTTATTGGAAATCTCAATTATATATAGCCAGTGTCTGGTTTGTTTTTGGTAAGCATACAATTTAACCTTCTCATTATTTGGACTAAACTCGTAATGGTTCTTCTCTCGTTAATCAGCTTTATACAAGGGATGCATCTAGGACCTGGAAGTTTATTGGATCTGATGGAAGCAGCCAATTAGCCCTCAAGGAGCCATCAGCCAATGTAGTCCTGCAGGACTACATATCAACTGGAAAAGCAGAGAACATCACAGATTTTGATGATCATCTTGATGACATTAGCAAGTAAACACCATGCTTATTAACTCTGCTTTGTGTACATTTGTAAATAAGAAATATCTATTGTGAATACATGGAGTGAATCACATACTAATCTGGCACTAATTATTGTCTTTCCGCAGGGACTGGCTGAACTCAGGATTATTCAACTGAAAATGGTTTTGTTTGGCATCATCCTCATTCCATTGAAGGCTAAACTATACAGGAGACTAACCATGTTCTCCGGATTTTGTACTTTGTTCTTTGTCTTTTTTAGTACTGTACTATTGACTATTTGTTAAGATAACCGCTGAATTCCGGAGTTTTAGTGTTCTTCATTTTCGAAAAATTCTGTAGTTCTTTCCTTCTGTTGTTTCTTGTTTCTCGTTTTAGTTAAACAGTTATAACTTATAATCTTCAATTCGATAACATAAAATAGATGTTCAGAATTTTTACCTTGCTGTTTTACAATTTTTAGTTATCTGCGGGATTGACTTTGACTTATTATAAAGTCCACCTTCAATTATAAAAAAATCTACAGTATTGAAATGTGTTCATTTCATTCTTATCTGCAAAATTTAAACAGGCTAACGTAGTCATGTACGCACCACTGTCTTGTACAGTCCAACGTTGTAGCTTCCAGTTGCCCATTTCAGACAGCCCCGGGTCGGATCTTTTGCACAGCTTTAGATCCCCATTTGAACTTAAGCAACTCCATGCTCACATAATAAAAGCTAATGCCCCTCTCTCTGTTCTTCCACTCGCCCGAGTTGGCTCAGTCTGTGCATTCACTTCAAGCTTTAGTTACGCTCATCGAATCATTCAGCGTTCGGGGAAGCCAGAGATTGTTGTTTGGAACACTTGTTTGAAGTCTTTGGCTGAGAGTGATTCTCCAAATGATGCCGTTGTGTTGTTTTATAAATTGCGAGAATTCGATGTTTTGCCCGATAGTTTTACGTGTTCTTTTGTGCTTAAAGCTTGTTCGAAGATTTTAGATGTTTTGAATGGGAGGATTGTTCACGGGGTGGTTGTGAAACTTGGGTTTGAGTGGAATTTGTTTCTGCTGAACACGATTGTTCATTTGTATGGGGCGGGTGGGGCGATGAGGGATGCGAGGTTGTTGTTTGATAAAATGCCTGAGAGAGATGTTGTGACGTGGAATACGATGATAACGCAGTTGGTGAAAAGGGGAGATGTTGATGGAGGGTATGAGTTGTTTTTAAGAATGCCGGAGAGAAGTGTGAGGTCGTGGACTGGTATGATTGCGGGTTTTGTTCAGAGTGGGAGGCCGAAGGAAGCTGTTGGTATCTTTACGCAAATGGAAGAAGCTGGATTGAGGCCTAATGAGGTGACGGTTGCTGCTGTTCTTTCGGCCTGTGCAGATTTAGGCGCTCTTGATCTTGGCGAGAGGCTTCATAATTACTCCAATCGAAGTGGGTTTAGGAGAAATATTCGTATTTGCAACACTTTGATTGATATGTACATCAAATGTGGATGCTTGGAAGCTGCTCGCGAGGTCTTTGATGAGATTGAGGAGCGAGATATTGTGTCATGGTCGGCTATGATCCAGGGGCTCGCGATATATGGACAAGGTGAGGATGCTTTAAACATTTTCAATGAAATGATTCACAAGGGAATCAAGCCTAATGAGGTCACTTTTGTCGGCCTCCTACATGCTTGTAGCCATATGGGTCAAGTAGACGAGGGTCGCAAGTTTTTTGTTAGCATGAGGAGAGACTATGGGATAACTCCTCGGATCGAGCATTATGGTTGTATGGTTGATCTCTTGAGTAGGGCAGGGTTACTTGCAGAAGCTCATGAATTTATCAGAAACATGCCTATCAAGCCAAATGCGGTTGTATGGGGAGCTTTCCTCGGTGGATGCAAGGTTCACAAGAACATTGAAATGGCTGAAGAAGCAATCAAACACCTCATTAAACTAGATCCACTTAATGACGGATACTATGTTGTTCTGTCAAATATTTATGCAGGAGCAAAGAGGTGGGAGGACACCGTAAGAGTGAGGAAGCTGATGAGAGACAACGGAGCCAAAAAGAAACCCGGGTGGAGTTCAATCACAGTAGACAGTACAATTCATGAATTTGTTGCTGGTGACGAGACTCATCCTCAGATTGAGGAGATACACAAGAGGTGGGATAGATTATTGGAAGAAATGAGAAGCAAAGGTTACGTCCCTGATACGTCTGTTGTTCTGCTAGATATTGAAGAGCACGAGAAGGAAAGATTTCTATACCGACATAGTGAAAAGTTAGCACTAGTTTTTGGGCTAATGAACACACCAGCTGGAACTCCAATTAGGATCATGAAGAATCTCCGTGTTTGCGAGGATTGCCATGCTGCACTGAAACTCATATCGGAGATTGTAAACCGGGAAATTATTGTTCGTGATAGAAACAGGTTTCATTGTTTTGCAGACGGTTCTTGTTCTTGTACAGATTACTGGTAACTGATCGATGCAGATGCATAAATGTATCATGTTTCATTTATTTTGTTCATTCTTGCAATGCATCAATATCAGAAGCCTACTTTATGTCATCAGTTCTGTTCCATTGTACTTGATAATTAACATATAAGCAAAAGCAAGAAGCCAAGACCAGTAACAATGGATAAACAGAATAGATGAAGCTGAGGAGTTTTCACTTGTTTAGTTGGGTGGAGAATTCAGAAATAACAGAAAAAAAAAAATCAATTATATTATTAATCTTTATTGTCTTGTAAAAGACATGTTTCATTGTAGTTCTGGTCGTTTTTCGCCCAGAACAAATTGTCATAAAATAAATTCAAAATTTATACGAGATTTATAACTAATAATCTTAAATTTCAAATATTCTTCTTAATCAATAATAATTAATTAATTAGTTAGACGTGCTACAAATTAGTGAATTAATTGAGATTAATAATCAATTTGGGGGGGGGTCTAACTAGAGCAAAAGTCATTACTTAGTTTTATATTATTGGGTACCTAAGCTTAATTTAAATTTTAAATTTATTTACTTTTCCTTTGTGGGGGCAGAAAAGAAAACAGACATAAAAGTCGCCTCCTTGAATTCTCTCCCCAAAACCCTAAACCCTAATTATAAACCCAACCAAACCCCCAAACAAATTGTGGTCTGGAACACACACACACACAGTCCTTGCAAGAAAACACACACACACAGCACATGGAGAAAGGGTCAGTATGGGATTTGCCAGATGTGCCAGAGGGTCAGCTCCCACCTCACATTCAACTGCAAAGAACTCGTGTTCACTGCAATTCTGATGCCCCCACCCATGTAAGTTTCTGTGTCTATATGTGTGTATATATGTTTCAATGTTGTTCTTGGATGATAAAGTTTGGATTTTGATGGGTCTTTTGTGTGGTTGTGTTTGTAGACTGAGAATGTGCAGTATTCTGGGGCTTATTCGTCTCTTGGGGTGGATAATAGCTTGCAATTGGAACAGTTTCGCAAGAATTTTCGGGTTGATGTTATTCGACTCGAGAAAGAAGAGATGGAGTTTGATATGGTTGGTATTGACCCTTCACTTGCTAATGCCTTTCGGAGGATTCTCATAGCTGAGGTGAGACTTTTTATGATTGGATTTGGTTGGTTTATGTAAGGGTCATTTTTCCATGCTGATTAGATAGGTTTTAGTGTTATTCATTTGTCGCATTGTATTAGCTGCTTCACACAGCGGATTTGGTAAATCAACAATGAGGCGTGACCTCTCCTTACTGAATGACTTATCCAAAACTACTTGGGTTTATAAGGTGTCATAAGTCATAAACCTTCTGGGTGGACCATAAACTAGAAAAAATACATGAAAGCAGGAATAAACAATGTCAGGCAGTGTGAGCAGGTCAGGGAATAACCGTGATAGTAGGAAAGCAACTTCTACTGGGGCTGCTGACTGTATTTTAGAATATGATGGCTTGAGACTTGGGATTTTTTTCCCCATATAATTATAGAAGAACTTTATAAAGTTTAAACTATGATTGAAGGTTTTACTGATTTCATTGTTTCTATATGCAGCTTCCTACCATGGCTATTGAAAAGGTCCTAATTGCGAACAACACATCTGTAGTTCAAGATGAGGTGCTATCCCACAGATTAGGTCTCATTCCAATCAATGCCGACCCTAGGCTGTTTGATTATAAATCAGGTATACCTCAGTTTTAACCAGTTGCGTAGCTGTGACCTCGCTATCTTTATCAGCTAATAACAATGTTTTTCTTTTTCATTTGCAGAAAATGATGATCCTAAAGAAAATAACACCATTGTTTTTAAGCTTCATGTTCGTTGTGAGCGGGGTAGTCCACGTATTACAGGTAATCTGCCTTCTTAGGAATTGCCTTTTGCTTAAATTTTGTTATAATCATTTCTTTAAGACCCAGTTGTTACTATGTTGTTGTAATTGACTATGTTGTCCATATCTTTGTTGAATTCAGTAAAATCAGATGAGCTGAAGTGGCTACCTAATGGGAGTGAATTCTCATTGGAAACTTCAGCAGCGAATTCAACTTCAAAACCAAAAACATATACTTCATTCCACACTAGCCAAGAAACTTTGCATGACTTTTCAAAGAAGCCAATTGCCCCCTGCCATCCTGATATCATTTTAGCTAAGCTTGGACCTGGACAGGTAGTGCTTTCAACTTGGCTCCCATGTCTTTTATTTTTCAATTTTATGGTTACCAATTTCATTTCCGGCGTTATGAGGCTTTATACACAGGAGAAGTTTCTAGCACATTCATACTTTTGTTGAGGATTTTATTTATGTTGCTATAATTGATGTTGAATGATAATAGGAGTCCTTATATAAAGTAGTAATTGGGTTACTAAATAAGGTAGTAACTACAAAAGATAGAAACCTATACAAAAAGGAGAAAGTGTCTTTGGAGATAAATGGTATATTTTGTTACAGGATTAGCTATCCATTGTAATATATGTTTTGGTAGATATAAGCTATATATTGTTGATCTTATTTTTATCACACTCCATATACTTTGACTTTTAATTTTATTGTTTTGTCGATTGGTATACATTACTTAATTTACCCTAGTTCCCCAAGGTCATGTGAAGTAAGTAGTAGATGGGAACAGAAAATAGCTGAGGACTTTCAGAACATGTCAAGTAGAACCAATGTTTTATTTAGTTAGTCCTCTCCTAAGAAACTAATTGGATCTTTTTCTTGATGTCAGATAATATTACGAAGCGAAAACTCTTTCGTTGGAATTCCAGTTTCTTACTAATCATATCTTGGTTTCTAACTGGTCAAGTGACAAATAGTTAAAATAGAAATAATGGCTTGAAAGAAATTTACCAAGTAGTTTGACTTCAATGTTCAATATTTCGGCTCCTCACTCAGAAAGGGCGGCACTGAAGCACCATTATATTGGTTTGAGTTTGGTGTCATGACACATGCCATACAAATTCTGAAAAATCACATAATAATATGATCAATAACTCAGAGATTACAGTTATTTATAGTTTTCTTCCAAGTCGTAGTTTATACATGTTGCCTGTGTATAAAAGCATTACTGAGAGGTAGTAGATCATCATTTCGGAAGGATGAATTCATGAGGACAGCTTATTAGCCAAAACAGATTTGGGTCGGTCTCAGCCATCTTCTTTGTCGAGCTTTTAAAATTTAGTTCTCGTTACATTTGTGGTCTTGTACAAAGTATATTAATGTAATACTGAAGTTGCTTGTTTCGTCCTGCTAGAAAAAGAGCAGGGCTTTTAAGCTTGTATGACTGTGCATGAGCCTGACGAGAATGTAAAGTATTTAATTAGGGGCAGTTGCAATACACAGTTCCATATTATAACATGTAACTGAGTTTTATCAGCATATAAACTTATCTTCATGAATCGGTTATATCCCGTGGTTATGGCACTTAAATCGACTTTGTTATGGTTTACTATATTGACTTTTTAGTTCCTATTAGAACACCATAGTAGGATCTGTCTGAAATATAGTTTAAGGAGACAAGGAATAGATCCAGTCACACCTAGATGCCACGGGGTCATACAAGATAGTGAAACTATTAGAAATAACAAACATTCAATGGCCAAGATGTGCCCCATGATAATAACTGCTCCTTATCTTTACACGGATGCCAGTTTACAGAATGACTATATGTCACTATGTGTTCTGGTCTCTTGCATGCATAATTTATTCTCCCTTATTTTTTTTTCTTTTAATAATAAAATCAGGACTGTATTTTCTTCGGTAGGAAATTGAGCTAGAAGCCCATGCTGTTAAAGGCATGGGAAAGACACATGCAAAGTGGTCACCGGTGGCCACTGCTTGGTATAGAATGCTTCCAGAGGTGAAAATAATTTTCTGCATAGCTTTTATCTCAGTTTACACATTGACTATCTCGATAGATAGATGGATGACTTTGTACTGTAACTTCTGAATATATTATCATATTTTAGGTTGTACTATTGAAAGAAGTTGAAGATGAAAGAGCGGAGAAACTTGTTAAAACATGTCCTGTCAATGTTTTTGACATTGAAGATGTTGGTAAAGGTAAGGAGGATTCTTCTGCTATAAACTTTTTGGATTGTAAAATCTGATGTCCTCAAAGAAAGCCTTCACGTTAGATTATTTATGTACATATATTACCAGCTATAATTAATAAAGATTGTTTCTTCTATCTTTGCTTACTAGTTTTGCTATCAAATAGGTAAAAAGAGAGCAGTTGTGGCGCGACCACGGGGTTGTACGTTGTGCAGAGAATGCATTCGTGAAGATGAGTTTAAACAGGATATTGCACTTCGACGTGTCAAAGATCATTTCATATGTAAGTTTCTTTTCGGTATACTAGTGAGTCGGTGAACCAGGTTATGTAAAGATGTTCTTTAGAAGTAGTGACCCATTGTGTTCCTCTAACTTGAGATTTGTTAATTTTCCTGATTTGATTAGGTCAATCATAATGCATTCATTTGCAGGAAATGTTTGATGAATGGTCTCCCTTGTTCATAATTTAGGATAGGATCGTTAAATGAACATTGTATGATATAAATTATTGCTAAATAGACCTCATCCCAGAGTTCAGGTAGACGCAGGGAACCTAAGCTGAAATCGAGAACTGAAGTAGGCATGTATATAAAACAATCTCGTAGTGCTAGATTAAGATTATTGACCTCTAGAAAGATTTGTTATAGCACGAAAACTATATTTCCAGGCTCCCTGAGTCCTGAGATAATCAGATATAAAAAAAATCCTTCCTTACCAGAGTTGTTTGCTTCTTTATCTTAGAGGACCCTGTTTTTCTCAAATTGAATGAAGTTTGTCGTATTAAATGAAAGTCAACTAATTTTATTGAAATCATAAGATCCTGTAAACATACAGATACATTCTGATAGTACAATATATAAAACAAACAAAGAATTAGAGAAGAGACATATTAAGTATGTTGGATCTTTACTTGAAAGAAATGAAAACAATGTTGTATAATTAGCTAGTACACGATAATATGATATATCTGCTCCTGATATAATGCAAGCTTTAATTATCCTGCAATCAGATTGATACTTATAAAAACTGTTGTATTTGTATATGGAAGTTTATGATGATTTAGTTGATGAGGCATTCTCTTTAATTCTTATTCTTCCTTGTTAAATTCCATAGTTACCATAGAATCAACCGGAGCATTACCTCCTGAAGTGCTGTTTACGGAAGCTGTGAAGATTCTGGAAGACAAATGCGAAAGAGTCATAACTGAGCTCTCATAACGTATTCCCAAGAAACCTCGGGCACACAATATTAGAAGTTTGTATTAAAAGAAATTGGATGCATTGTTTGGACTCTCTCATTAGTCATGAATTATACTATTTCCCATTTGTCGTAGAGTGTGATTGTCATGATATAGCTTGTCGATTTTGTTTTAGCAACATCATAATCAAGCATAGTTAACATGTAACTAGAAGCAGGTAAGCTGGCAAATCCGGGCATTGTTCCTGCAAATTAGCTCGGGGTCCATGGTTTTATCTGATTTTAGGATTTACCATGCCATATCTTGAATTTTTTGTAAGCTAGTTATGAACTTCTGATAATGCAGGCATGTTCATTAGATAAACGTTTTTTTTTTTAATTTTTTTTGCCTACTGTACCTTTATTTTATTTTTTGAAACTATTTTTATAGTCCATAATTGTTTGCGATAAAATGAGTGGTTGCCCAGAATTGTCCCTAAAAGTTACAGATGGTCAAATCCGACCATAAGTAAAGGTCACAGAAAAATAGTCAGGATATCAGCAACACTGGAATCTACAAAATGTCAGCTAACCGATTAAAATAATCTGTGATGGTGTGACAACTATTTTCAGCTTGTGTTTATTTTTGTATAATGTTCATGATCGCAGAAATTGGTTGTCAGGAGGTAATCGGTTAATTTATGATTTATCGGAGATTTATCAGAAATTTTTTGTTAAATTGGAAATTTCTAGTCAAATTGGAATATAATTGAAAAATCAGTTAAATATTTTTTTAAAATTTATTAGAGATTTTTAAATAAATCTGGAATATATAGAAAATCGAGATTATTCTTAGAACTTCTATTCGTATTAATATTGAAAAGGTTCAATTAAAGTTTTTTAAAGAGGAATGTAGCAGTGTTTTTAGTTTTTAACAAATTTGTAATATTATACAAGTACCGCGTGTTATATTTTTTGGCAAGTAATTACCACATGTTTGTTTTAAGTTGTAAACTCCAAAAATTGTCAAAATATAATCAAGTGGAATATAAATTAAACCCAATTATTAAGTTGTCAAAATTTAACAATTATTTTTATAACAAAGGAGTATACGAGAGTTAGGTGAGTTTAGTTTAGCAATTTGGTCAATATATAAATAGATTAACTATGTACTTTGTCAACGAGATACAAATACATAGTAATATGCTAAAACAACTGAGCAACTAATATTAGAAAATGTGATTTAGTAGTTAAATATCATTTTCAACATTACTTTTAATAAAAACTAATTTCTATTCATATTTCTAAAATAGGGAACTTTTAAAAATATCTGTGTTTTCGAATTTATATACAGAAATACGATCAAAATTATAAATAAAGTTGCAATCATGATTAAAAACATGCAAGTTTTAAATGATAGATCAGGTTGTACTGTGTTTTTTAAAAGAATTTATACAAGTTGAATATTTTTTAAAAAGGTCCAATAAAATAAAGATCAACACTATATCCAAAATAGAAAATTGGCACCCACAGCTAAAAAGCCATAATATTAGCTCATTGTTCCTTTGGATGTGCAGTGCATGAAACAATAATACAGATGGAGAAAGAAAGAAAGAAAGGAATCATAGGAAGATGCCAGTGCATCTAACCACAACATCATTAGTCATTACTTTATCAACTAATAATAAAAATAATAATAATTGTGGACCATTTTGCAGGCTGCAAATGTTGATTAGATCAACACCCAAACAACCAATCTTGAAAGCCTTTTTAGGACCACTACATCCTCTTACATGGGGTCATGTCATGGCTGGCACTACAAACATCACATTTTATTACACCTCTTGTCTAAAACCAAACAGTTGGAACCCCCTTATTAAATGGATCAAATTTAATCTAAAGAAGATTTTAATAAACTCTGAGAGAGATTGGGAGAGAGAGACTGAGAGAGATAGAGGGAGAGAGAGATCTCTCTCATCTCTCTTGAGCACATGATAGACAGGTTGGAATTTTAAGAGGACCCATCTATGTTGGTTAATTCATTCATTCATATCCTTATGTTTGGGACAATATACATACATTGTAATAATTGAACAAGAAAAAGCTTTACTTTAGCCTTTGACCCCCCATTGCCTTATGTTTTCTCTCTCTCTCCCAGTCTCTTTGGTGTAAATCTCTCTCAAAGCTTTTCTCTTTCTCTCCCCCTTTTCTCCTCTCTTTCTACACACAAATTAGGGGCAACTTCTTTCTCTTTATACATTAGTGCTGTTCTTTTCAACTGGCAAAGCAAACCCTAATAAAGTTCTGATCTTTGCAACCTCAGGTACACTGTGGAGCTTCTTGTATGCATACATATATATAAATTTATACTTTTGTACTGGTCCAGTGATTTTTCTTGGTGGGTTTACTTATCTATGTTCATTACTTTGGCTTTTAGCTTCTGGTCTTTTGTGGGGTTTGGGATCCATGGGTAGGGTTTGAATTGAAAGATGTGGGGTCTTGGTTTTGAGATCTCAGTGCTTCTTTTGATTGACCCTTTAAGTTTTTTTATTGTTTATTTTTCTTGGGTTTGTTCTTATCTTTTGGTTTGTGGTGCCTGATCACTGTACTTTGCTAGAGAAGCCACATTTCATACTTAATCGGCTTAATTGCTCCTGAAATATTTATTCTTTCAAGCCTACATTTGGGTTAGACGGCAGTGATCCTGATTATAATATTCATCATTATTGGTATCTTAGATGTTGTTCTTGTAAATTACATTTGGTCTGTCTGTTTTAGTGCTTGCATCTCTGAGTATTTGTCCTCTTCACAATCGGCGGATTGTTCGATTTGTAGTTGTAAGTGTTTTTTCTTGTGATTTGTTTAGCAGTAAGATGATGTTGTCTAACCTCTGGGTATAAACAAATCTTTTTGATCCTTTGTGATATTGTTGGTCGCTCTTATGTTAAAATTGTTTATTGTCAAGTTGATATTTGATTCTGTGAGAGGGTTGGCTGTCTAAGACTTATTTCAGTGAGTATAAATATTGAGAGTTGGATTATGTATTTATAATTTGCTTTGTTGATTGTTGTAGATTCTGTCTTAACCAAGGTGGCTAATTGATGGGATTCTTCGGCTGAATAGATCAGAGAATCTGCATAGTCTACTATGGCCTCAAAGTCCGGTGCCAGTATTTCCATGAAAAACCAGAGTAAAACAGGCAACTCAGGTCTTCCCGCGACTGAGAAAACAACTAGCATGACACAAGAAGTTGCATCTAAACATGTTATTAAGGAAGCATCATTAAATCAGAAGTTACAGCAGAAGGGGCAAGCCAACTCGTTGGCTGATAAATTAGATTCTAGCCTTTCTCTCCATCACCAACCGCAAACAACAAAAAGCAAAAACCCTGCTGCAAGTGAGACAAGGGGCTCACTTGGAAGTTTAGGGGATGCGGAAAAGAAAGCATCGGAGCTTGGAACTCCCAAAGATAGTTTGACTGCTAAAGTTAGTGATGGATCCAGCGGCCTTGCAAAAACTAGTGGAAGTGCCAAAATCAGTGACAAGGCTGATTTTGTTGAGAGTGGGAAGAGCAGCATGTGCAGGGGTAGTACAAGCACCGATATAAGTGATGAAAGTACCTGTAGCAGTTTAAGTAGTAGCGTTAGCAAACCTCATAAAGCAAATGACTCAAGATGGGAAGCCATCCAAGCTGTTCGAGCCAAAGATGGGGCCTTGGGTTTAAGTCACTTTAGATTGCTAAAGAGGCTGGGATGCGGAGATATCGGCAGCGTCTATCTTGCCGAATTGAGTAGTACTAAGTGTTACTTTGCTATGAAAGTTATGGACAAAGCTTTGCTTGCTAGCCGGAAGAAATTACTTCGCGCTCAAACAGAACGAGAAATTTTACAGTCATTAGACCATCCATTCCTTCCGACCTTATACACACATTTTGAAACAGACAAGTTCTCGTGCTTGGTGATGGAATTCTGCCCTGGAGGCGACTTGCACACACTTCGGCAGAGGCAACAGGGCAAACATTTTTCAGAACAGGCTGTAAAGTATGACACTTTCTCTATAACTCATCTTAATGTGACTGATATATTTTACCGAGCATATATAACAGATTAACTAGGTTCTTCTCTTTGTGGTCCTGTTCTTTGTGTCGGTGCCTCTTCAGACTAAATCGTAGTAAAGTATACAATGATAATTTTATTGTTATAAGCCTGGTCTGACAATTATAGGAGCGTTAATTTAATTTTGAGTGCAGATGTGTAGAAAGTTTTTTCTGTTATTCCTATGTAACTCGAATGGTCGAGGTAGACAGAGGATTGACAAATTCACTACCATCAAGAGTTTGAGAAAAAATTACCATTATTATGAATCATGGTGAACACATATTAACATCCTGATAGTGTGTGAAAAATGCTATTGATAATTTATTATAAGATGGATTTAGGTGTATTTGTAAAATTTCAATAAATAATAAGCTGAATATTTTTTTAAAACCAAGCTTGTGAAAATTTCAATAAATAATAAGCTGAATATTCTTTTAAAACCAAGCTGAAAATTTCTCATATTGTTAAAGAAGTTTCACGTGCTGTTCTTCATATTTCTCGTTTTATCACAAATTCTAATCCTTTCTTCCATTGTATCATTGCACCAACTTGTTGGGATAACATTAGTGTAATTACTACAGTCTACAACTACTTATCCTGCGAGTCCATGGGCTACTATAATGTAATCATTTATAGACTAAATATTGTCAACATAGTCATGTATAGCTGTTTACCTGTCTGCTGCTCTGGAATCCTAGAATCTTTTGGGACAGTTACCCCAACTAGCTAAATGTATGGGCAACCTACTCATTTCATGTATCGGCCTTTGATGGGTGATGTAATGTAAGGTACAATGCTCTAAACAATGTAGTCTGAGGTTCAGAAAACTTTCTGGTATGAGGACTCTAGGACAACTTATATACATCTAATCCACACATTTTTCATACATTGCAGAAATGTTAATTTACTTGTCTCTGACAGCAAGAGGAGAGTTTTAAGGCTGACATCAGGATATTGTGTGTTTAGTTTCATATCCCAACTTGCCATATCTGTGTTTTTAGGAAAAGTTATCCGTCATCCATCATTTCTAGGTTGAATATGCAGCCTTTAGATGGACTGGCGGATCTGGCAGAGATTAGTATATTTGGAATGGTATATTGATAACAATTAAATTGCCTAAAAAGAAAACCTCTATATGTGTGTAAATCTTTTTCCGAGTATTTAATGTTTGTACACACGAAAGATATGTCATGACAGAATCATCCCAGTTGCACTTGTTGCTTGATACTATCATTTAATGAATATCGCAATTTTGTTTTCTGCTGGACTTTTTGATTCGCTTAGCTGAATGAATGTATTGATTAACATATTTTTTTTTTAATAATAAAACAGGTTCTATGTAGCTGAGGTCCTTTTAGCTATGGAATACCTTCACATGCTTGGAATTGTTTACCGTGATTTGAAGCCGGAGAATGTTCTTGTTAGAGAAGATGGACACATAATGCTTTCTGATTTTGACCTCTCCCTCCGATGTGCAGTCAGTCCAACTATTGTGAGGTCAGCATCCATGGATAATGAAGCCTTGCGAAAGAACCCTAACTATTGTGCCCAGCCTGCTTGCATTGAGCCTTCTTGCATCCAACCATCTTGTGTGGCCCCAACATCATGCTTCTCTCCACGGTTCTTTTCAAGTAAATCAAAGAAAGACAGAAAACCGAAAAATGAAATTGGAAATCAGGTGAGCCCATTACCAGAGCTTATGGCTGAGCCAACTGGAGCTCGGTCAATGTCATTTGTTGGAACCCACGAGTATTTGGCACCTGAAATCATCAAGGGTGAAGGGCATGGCAGTGCTGTAGATTGGTGGACTTTTGGAATCTTTCTCTACGAGTTGTTGTTTGGCAAGACTCCTTTTAAGGGATCAGGTAATCGAGCGACCCTGTTCAATGTTGTTGGTCAGCCACTACGGTTCCCAGAGTCACCTGGGGTAAGTTTTTCAGCCAGGGATCTAATCAGAGGCCTGCTAGTGAAAGAGCCCCAGCACAGATTGGCATTCAAAAGGGGTGCAACTGAAATCAAACAACATCCATTCTTCGAAGGTGTTAATTGGGCTTTGATCAGGTGTGCAAGCCCTCCAGAAATCCCCAAGCCTGTTGAGATTGAGCGTATTCAACCTCCCCAAACCCCGTCAACTAGTGAAAAAGCTGCCGCCGTCATGGTAACTCCTGAGAAGAAGGGTGATAATTATCTTGAATTTGATTTTTTCTAATGGTTTTGAAATTGTTGTCTTATTTGTTTTCTTTTTTCTCTTTTCTCTTTTCGCTGGTGAAACTGAGATGGTAGAGAACCTAAACTCATTAGAGGAGTCGATAATGACGAACCTTAGGATTGTTATATTGGTAGTCGATAATCGTATTTGTTGTTTGTTATAAACAGTAATTTGTTATATTGCAGACAGTGAAATGCTTATGCTGGAAGACTTCATAATGATATGCCATTGCTCTTTTGCAATGAGAATAATTAAGCATGTTCTTGGATTTTCATTTGGTGCAATCTTTCTGGAATTTAATCAACCCTTGTTCCTCTTTTCTTGCACGCTTTTTGTTTAATCTTCAATGTTACCATAAGCTTAATATTAACATCTAGCATGCAGGCTTTGTGGAACAATCATGATTCTTGGCCAGAACATAATGTTTATACTCTAATACAGTAGAGAAAAAAAAAAAAAAAATACATGTCCAATAAAAAATTTCAGAAGGGAAGAACCTTGTTTTAGACAGCGGAGAAAATTGAGAATTGGATTTAACAGTTCTGGGAAAAAAAATCGGATGTAATGGATGAAGTTATTAAACTAGGACTCATCAGGAAAATTAGGATTAATCAAAGACTAGTCATATTAATCGGATTGATCGAGGTTTAATCCACTTTTAAGACGAGGTTTAAGATTCATGCAATAAATATTTTTTTTAATTTTTAGTTATATATAAGTTTTGAATATTTATTACTGTAAAATCTTGATCGTATAATACATTGTTCTTAGAAAGTTAGAATTATATGTCGTACAAATTTTTATATATTTAAGCAAATATCATGATAAATGAAAATCGAATTCATGAGATGACGGATATAAATTATTATTAAACAGACGCGACGTCCAAGACGTTGAGAAGAAAATGTATCTTGAATTTTGAAATTAAATAGTTATAAAAGGCACTAAGGCAGTCAATTTTCAGATACTTATAAAAGCCGAATTTATGCATCCAATCCGAATCGTATATAAATTTAATTTTGCCACTACGATCAGCTGCTGAAGCTTGGTTTACAAAAAAGAAAGAAAAAGATGGGCTTTTTGACTAAACAAAAAGTTGGACCCGTTCGCAACCCATACGGAGGGGTCAATTAGTTGGGCTCAAAGAAAAAGAAACCGCCCGTTAGTCAAATTATTGGGCTGTTACAAAAAAGGAAGCTGCCACATGGTCAAACGAGAAACATGGTGAGTCTTCTTATGTGAGTCGGTGCAGCTGGCCTGCATCATCAAATTACATTACTCCATTTGACATCACCTCCCATTATTTCATTTTATTTTATATCTACATATATGCTTCCATCTGTCCTCCATTTCTCGCCAACAAATTATTCCTCTCATTAATATGATATTCATGCTAAAGGCTAATTTAGTAAAAGGTATTTCATCGACCCTGAGTTTTCTTTTGCATATACTCCTTCCGTCGTATTTAATAATATAAATTTGAATCGAGAATATCAGACACATATTTTAAATTTTCTTTTTCTTAAATATATATTTAAAGTCCTATTTGGAAACTAAAACTAAAAGAGAAATAATAAATTATATTTTATTTTATTGTTTCAAAAAAAAATAAATTATATTTTATAAAAAAATTAAGATACATATCGAATAATATCACAAAATTATATAAAATCCGATTATAGGAGGGAATATCCGTTTTCGTGTCTCACGACTTTTTTATCTCGATTTTTGAACGAATATGATTTTGTTATGTTACATTAAGGTAACATATGTAATTCCGACACTGTCCGTGTTCAAACACCTCACCCCCATTTTTGTTCTTGTAAGTAAATTTGAAAAATCAAGGTGAGAGTATTTACGTAGCATCAAAAAATGAAAATGAGTAAAAAGAAAGATCTTGAAAACTTAATGGCAGAGCAGAGAATTTATTAGTACTCTCAAGAGTTGGTCATTTTTCAAAGCACAGATTTGCCTAAACCACTAGCTAAAAAGACTTGATTTTTAGCTTTTTCTCAACTAAATCTCATCACCCCTTTTTATTGCATTCAATCTGGGCTCAAATCTGCAATCTTTCCTCTCTTTTTGTCATTTCTCTTTCACTGCCCACCACCTAAATTTACTTCATCATTGACTTCAAATCTACTTTTTTTCTTTATTTTATTAGTTTATAGCAAAGCAGATTTAGCTTCTGGGTTGGGATCAGACCATTCTCAAGAAATGGGGATCATTACTGAGGATATGATCAAGCAGTTTCAGAAGATGCTGGATGACAGTAAGTGTTTTTCTGTGTGTGTGTGTGTTTTTGTGTTTTTGTGTGTGTGTGTGTTTTTGTGTTTGTGTGTGTGTGTGTGTGTGTGTGTGTGTTAATATATATTTTTAAGTTACTTGATTGTAGTAAAGTTCTTAACTTTAATTTTATATGGAGAATTGTTCTCTGTTTGATCTGTAATAACATGATTATTATGACTTTCTGCAGTTGATGGGTCACTGAAGATGACATTTGAGGTATTCAAAGATTTATGTTTGAATGTGATTTGATCTGGGCATAAAGTTTAATGTTTGTATATTCATTATTTTCTGTTTAGCTGATCAGTCCATTTGTAGTGCTAACACTTTCGATTTTAATCATTTTATACATCGTATGTATAGTGGCTTAAGAAATCTCTGCAAAAAATAATTGATCCTGCTGTTGTTTCATAAGTAACAAGTGCAAAACTTTGAAACTTCTGTTTTTTTGTTGATTCTTGTGTTCTGTGGGTGTCTAGGCGAGCTTAAAATTTGATCTGTGAAGTTTTCAGTTTGCATTGTTTTTTAAATTTGAGAATTGGTTATGGCGGCAATTCACTTAAAGAGTCTTGGGCGATTTTGATGGCGTTGCCCTAGACGTTAGACATCTGACCGTTAGGACTTACTGATTTGCATTTATGAAACTAAAATTGCTGCAGGTTCATTGACAGTTCCGTTAATGTTACTTTGTCGTGTAGGGAATAAAAATGATGCCTATCATGTCTGTCTCATGGTAGTAACGAGCATAGCTCCATTCTCCGTATTGACCTACATAAAATACCCTTATTCATAAATTTTGTTCCTTTTGAGTAAATTTGATGATGTTTTCTTTATCTGGTTAGTTAAGGGGTAAAATACGTGGATTGCTTTCTCAATTCTCATTTTAACGTTTCTTAAATTTAGATGTTCCTATGACTTATTATGACTCGGTATTTTTATGGAACATTATTATGCTAGACGACAATAATATTATTTTGTTTTGTAGAACATGCATCAAGGATATCCAGGTGAAAATCTTTGTCGGTTTCTCAAAGCAAGGGATGGAAATATCTCAAAAGCCCAAAAAATGGTCAGCCACAATTTATTACTTGAATGAAAATTAACGTACTTATTACAGATGTTGTGTTCATTAGTGGCTTGCTAACAACTTCTGTAAACTTTTCAGCTTCTCGACTGTTTAGACTGGAGGATACAAAATGAGATTGACGATATCTTGGCGGTAGGTTTATATTTTAATAATATATTTTTGGGTCATTTTTGGTAAGTGTACCTAGTAATTGGCATGCAACTTATAATGGGGGTAAATATGATATTTGATCAGAACACATATATCTTGGACTTTTAGCTGGGGTTAATTAGTATCTTTACTCTGGATGTGCTTTATGACTGGGATTTAGTGATATATATTTGAGGCAAACATATAGTCTTTTGTGGTTCAAGTTGTATACATGTACTCTAGTCTCTAGATGTTAACTACCCTATGTGAGTTTAGCATCTAAGCTGAGTCGGTGTTTCAAGGGAAAATTTTAAAAATACACCTAGTTTTGACAATATTAATTAGATAATATTTCTGTTAGAGTGGCTGATAATGGATGACCTGCTTGCTAACTTATTGGCTTTCGCTTTACAGAAACCAATAATTCCTGCTGATCTTTATAGAGCTGTGCGGGATTCACAACTTGTGGGAATGTCAGGTTACACAAAAGAGGTACTTCTTTCATCTTTTCAACATTTCTTTCGTTTAAAAATACCTTGATTGTAATGCATGTCGGACGTCAGGCCTTTTGAGATGTCTGGTATTCTCCAAGTCAGAACTTGCATAATTCTCTGATTTTTTTTAATACTTTATTCAGGGTCTTCCTGTTGTTGCTGTCGGGGTAGGGCTCAGCACCTACGACAAAGCATCTGTAAGCATACCTTTACCTGTTTCATCTTCTCATTTTGGTCTTAGAAATTTATGTCATGTGAAAATGTAGTTGAGGAAGATCATGTGATATTTCCTAGACCAATTTTGATGATTATATAGTCATATTGCAGGTTTACAGTGTAATCTCTAGAATGCTGTATCGGTTTTATGTATGGATCTTTCGCAGCACATAGCAGTGCATACTTCGTGCTCTGATATAGGATTCTGTCTACTTATTTACTTTTGTATATATGAAACATTTCTTGATTGTGTTTAGTATCTAGACCTGATGTAATTATGCTTCTTAAAAACAAAAGTAAAGAGGCCTTTAAACCTAAGCCTGCAAGGGGTAGGAAAAATAAAATTGTCTAATTTTCATCCAGATCTTATCTATACTTTGAACTGGATAGAAGTAATAAAAGAAGCAGAAAAAATTTCTTGCGACGACAACTGATCAAAAGATAAATAATCTGGAACCATTAACAATATAATAATGGGTGGCATTGCCACTTTTATCTTCTTCATGCTGTGTAGTAGTAGACTATTACTTTTTTCATTAAACCTTTGTTTTATATTGTAGATTCACTACTACATCCAGTCACACATCCAAATGAATGAATATCGAGACCGTGTGATATTGGTAAGTATGCGGCCTTTGTGATCTTCCTAACTAATCACCTTATTAGTAGATATTCTTGTAATATGATTTGTTTTGCTTCAGCCTACTGCTACTAAGAAGTACGGCCGACATATTAACACATGTGTCAAAATATTGGATATGACTGGCCTAAAGCTTTCAGCCCTGAACCAAATCAAGGTGCCTTTAGATGAATTACTTTGTTATTTAACATTATTTGCTTTCATATATTGTCTTAATAAAATTCCTTATGCTTTCATATATTATATTAATAAAATTCCTTATGTTTATGCGCATTTTATCATTAGTTGGGATGTATTGTTAAGTCGGGAAAATCATCATTTTCTAAATTTAATAACCATCTTTTTCTTATAGTCCTCTGTAATAACTTTCTGAAAATATTACTCCATCTCTGTTGTTTGCTGCAGATTTTGACAGCTATATCAACCATAGATGATCTGAACTATCCAGAGAAGACAGATACCTATTACATTGTTAATGCCCCTTACATATTTTCCGCGTGCTGGAAGGTGACTTTATGCTTGCACACACACACACACACACACACAAGTTATATAAGTGCTATTAGCCTATTTTAGACTGAATTTTTCAGATTAAAAGTGAATATCTGTGATTCTGGAAAAAAAAAAGAGTGAATATCTGTGCCCTTTTCAGGTTGTGAGGCCTCTTCTGCAAGAGAGAACTAGGAAGAAAATTCAGGTGCTGCAAGGCTGTGGAAGAGATGAATTGTTAAAGGTAAAGACCTATTTGTAACAGTCTTTCAGGTCACGTCCATTCTCTATTTGAATTTGAATCATAGTGCTTTTTAGAATAAACATCTTCACTTGGTCTTGAGCATGAAGTTGCATCATTATTAATATTTTTAACTATGTAAAGATCAATTTGGAGAGAATTTTGTGGTGTTTGGTTGAGGGATGTGATGTGTTGGAAAGGGAACCTCATTCCCATTAAACGCAGTACCCACTTCTTATATGCTTAATGGGATTTCTAAATATTCCCATTCGCATTACTTCAACAACCTAAATGACCCCTAAATGAGTATGAAGCTATAAGAATGCTACCGTCCATTAATGTTATTTTAATTTATAAATCTGTCTGTAGTCAAATGATTTGCAAAAGCTCATACTCTAAATTAGCAACTGATTTGTAAGTCTCTGGAGTTAAAAAGGAGAACTAGTAAAAGGTTCAAGTAATCAAGCTTATACTTGTAATGCACTCCTTCAAAACTAGTGTTTGCTTTTGAAAGGCTGTAGTTCTAATATATCACAAGACTGGATTCATAAATTCTCTGTGCCTTAAATCTATTTACTAGCCTGTAATCTTTTGGACTTCATACATAACTTATACTCTAAAATATGCAGATAATGGATTACGCTTCTCTGCCGCATTTCTGTAGAAGAGAAGGCTCTGGATCATCTCGACACTCGAGAACTGAAAAAGATGATAACTGTTTCTCTCTGGATAATACCTACCATCAGCAACTGTATGATTTTGTCAAGAGACAAGCTGAGCTAAAAGATCGTGTCGCCCCAGTGAAACAAGGATCCTTCCATGTTGATTTCCCAGAGCCAGCCCCCGATGATGCCAAAATTGCCGAAACTATCCAATCCGAGTTTCAGAGGCTTGGTGATCAAAGCAAGCTTTCAAAAAGCCTGAGTAACCTCGATATAAACGGTCACTAATTCCAGAATTTAAAACATTCCTAACAAATCATAAAACCATGGTGTCCTATTACTTGGCTTCCAGCTACAAGGCTCTGAGTAATTTAGTGATGTAATACCATAATGTCTCTAATGGCATGTATAAGTATATAATGGCTTCATAAAGATTGTAAGCATTATCAAACTAGAGTTTCTGTAATCCTCCTGAATATATTATTATCTATGCTGTAACTTTATGCAAATGCTGCAGCAGCTCTGTTTTCCAACATTTTTGCTGGCAGTGTCTTTTGACATCTTGGGCTCTTGGCAGTTAAAATTTATGCATGAAATATTACATTTATTTTCTGGGGAAATTTTACATTTATCCTGTGAATAGTGTACTAATTATAGGAAATTGAGGAAAATGTGAAATGTCTTTTTTAAAATCCATTGATTTTCACATATCTACATAAGTGAACTATTTTTTTCGAAAAATGTTGGTATGTGAAATTGTTATTTTTCTTGATTTCGTGCAAAATGCTAGTTCAAGCATTTTAAATTGATAATTTAAAAAATCTGTATTTATTAACACAAAAGATCAATGGAGTGTTTCGACACACATTTTAAGATTTTTATAAATTATAGTTTAATAAATTATTTTAATTTTTCTCACATTAAATTATATATGTCAACTCAACACGTGTTTTAAGGTTTATATATATATTTTAACTCTTTTTAAATAAAATTTTAATAATTAAACTTTTATTAAAAACAAAAAATTTAAAATAAATAAATTATTGAACTACATTTTAAAGGTGCACTTGGAGGGAGGTAGTACTATTTAATACAAAAACGTTACATGGGTCATAACAACAATGTTAAACCAAGTAACAATGCCTCAAACGTTACACAAGAGACATTATGACAATTAAAAGAAACATGTAATCCCTAAAATCTATAAATACAAATCATGATAATGTCTTAAATCATATCTGCTGGCCTGTATCAGTTTTAAGATGGAGCCTATGGGCATAGTTGCATTTACAGGGGGAGTTATAGGACAGATTGGGTTGATCTTCTTCTGGTGCCGCCCTGTGGTTAACCGTATCAAGAGTCTGATCGACTGTCTTCGCCACCCACGTCCGCCACCAGCTCGCCCCGTCTCGGCTGATGCTATTTTCAAGGCCATGCAGCACAGATTCGAGTCGTAGAGCATATAAGATTTTCGAGTAACCTGTTGTCCTCTGTTGAGCATGATGCTTCTGTGATCGGACCAGATTGTGTAGATAACTAAAAAGTGCGGAATTGATTGTATTTGCACTATATATTCAATAAATTATATTTATAGTTAACAACTAGCTCAGTACTTTACCATGATGTGAGCAACACCTTAAGAGCAAACAAAGAATAAACACTTCCTATATCAATTCATTAAACTTCACCAAATATCACTTGTCACATGTAAAAAGGAAAAAAACCAATCCCAAAATATGTTACATGCAGTCTAAACCAAACCCAAAATATTAAGCTCAAGGTACATACTTGATCATATTTTTGCTCAGAGATGAGTATTACAATGGTCTCTCGCCTGGGAGATAAGACATAGACCCACCATCCACTTGCTTCCTCTTGCTTTGAAAGATACCGCTGAGATTAGGCACAAGTGCTTTTTTTGTCAAGGAGGTCTTGGCCTTTTCCAGCTTGCTCGATTTCACAACTTTCTCGGGTTGGTAATGATTTTGGACAGTGTAGTGGTTGGGTGATGACTCTATTGACTTCTCTGTCTGTATTGACTTTTCTGTTTCTTCCAGTATCCGAGCTGCAGTTTCTGCTGCCTTCTTTTGTTCACGTTCGCGCCATTTTCTGAGCTCTCCCTCCACTGCCTTTTTGGCTGCCTCAGCCATCTCAGCTTTCTTCAATGACTCCTGAGTTGCTGCTTTTATCTCTTCGATCTCCTTCTGCGTAGCCTCCAACCTCTTGATGGCCTCGTTCTCACTAGCTTTCACGGCCTCGACTTGAGCCATAGCAGCAGCTACTTTCATCTCTGCTAGTTTTTCAGATTCTTCGACCTTCCGGCTCAATGACTCAAATTCTTCTTTTGATAGAGTGATTTGAGCACCGGATTCTGAAGTAGAGGCACGTGCAACACTGGTTCTCTCAGACATTAATTTTATCTGATCAAGGGCACTAGATTCAGCGGCCTTTGCTTCTTCTGCTTCCATGAGTGCAATTTTGAGTACGTCTTCTGCTTCTTCATGTGCAATTTTTTCCTTTTCAGCTTCCTTTTTTAACTCCTCGGCTTGCTTCTTCATGAGCTCTGATTCATGTTTTGCATCTTCACATTCTACTGACAACTGTTTAAGTGTTGAGATCAAATCTTCGGAAGCACCTCTTGCCTTGGATTCTTCAGTAATAGCAGCTTCAAGTTCAGATTTGCACTTTCTGAGCTTGACGTGCAGGTATCCAGCAACAGATTCTGTTTCATTTTCCTTTTCCTTCAATTCAGCATGTTCTTTTTTCACATTCTCCAGCTCCGTCTTTAGGGATTCTACTAAGCTTCTGAGGGAGCTTTCCTCTTCTGCAACTTTTTGCAACGAATCCTTAGCATCGTCCAGCTCTGAAGTGACAGCTTTGACAGAATCAAGATCGGAAGTTCTCGCACTGTCAATATCTTTACGTATAACTCCTATAGCAATGGCTGCTTCAGCCAACTCAGATTCAAGTTGTTTAGTAAGTTCAGGATCAACTTCCTCCTTCAATTCAAGCAATTTCTTCGCAGATTCTTCAAGCTTAGCTTTATGAAGTTGCTTCTGAACATCCTTCTCAGCATATATCTTTGCTTCATCTTGTTGGGTTTGTGTTGTTGCAACCTTCACCTGCCCTATGGACTCCTGGACAACTGTGATTTCCTTTGATAGCTCACTAGCTCTTACCATGTTTGCTTTAGCTGCATCTTCAGCTTCTGTAATTTGCTTGAGGGCAGAAGCCTTTTCTTCTGCAGTAGCATTACAATCCTGACGTATCTTCTGTAGTGTTTGTTTTGCAGCAGCTAACTCATCAGAAGCAAGTGTGTATTGTTTTCTTGTTGCTTCTGAATCATAATTTGAAGCACTATCGGTTCCAGTCGGAATACCGCCGTTTGATTCCTCAAGTTTCTTTGCCTGATCCATTGCAGCTTCTGTAGCCTTGGTTGATATGTCCTTGGCCTCATTGACTGCTTTAAGTTTTTGTGACAGTTCCTCCACGGTCCTTTTAGCTCTTTCAAGCTCTGCGGCTTCTTGGGCTTTTATAGTTTCAACATTTTGTAATCGCTCTTTCAACTTATGTAGCTCTTTCTGTGCCAAATGAAGCTGTGTCTCCTTTGCCAGTACTCTCTGAAGCAAGAGAAAGATACAGTAAATAAAAAGTAAAACATTGACATAGGCCCTATGAAGGCTAATGATCATATTAACGGGGTAAACAAAAGGAAAATATTACAATGATAAAAAATAATAGCTAAACCTAATAATTATCAACTGATAGTTGGTTATTGGACATTTACATACTACAATGCTGCTAACGTCAAAATGATTGAATTTCGAGGACTTGTCAGCACACTCTCTAAATGCTCCAATGTCTTTCAGTCTTGTTATCTGTGAAAGAAGTGCTAAATGCACTTACCTAGCTAATCATCTACAAATTTCCTATCCAATGAAATTTAATACTGCATATGACTACACATCCGATAACAAACACAGGAAAGAGTAGAACACAGACATGATACAAGGTTTTCAGGAAGTCACTAGATCAACAGTCCAAAAAAAAAAAATCACTAAGTGATATAGAAAAACTAACTCTGGGAATGTTCATAAAGTATAAAGGGTATACCTAGCATCGAAAATTATTTAAACCCCATTATCCACCTTTTCAACTAGCCATTTTGAATTAACTGCCAAAAGTAAAGAAAAATGTTTGTGAAAGACATCTTTACCATCTTAGGTTAGTACAACATAGAAACTATTCTGCAACACCAAGCTGCTTGGAGAAAATTTTGTCAACCAAAACATGTACTTGTTTGTTTTGGTAGGATTATGTTGCTAAAAAACTGATCCATCTTTTTAAGAGAATAGTATGAATGCTTTATAAAGACAATCACTATTAAAACAGCAATCTAAATTGAGCTAATATGACACAAATAATCCGGCGGAGCAGTCCTGACATCAGATATCAGCATGTTTATTACAGTATAACTCAACTCTCAAAGTAACTCATTTTGTTAAAAGAAAAAATGTCTACAGTTCTACAACAAAATAAATCATTCAATTTAACACTGCATTGAACTGCTCACAAAAGTGCAAACCCGTGGTAATAAGATATAGTATCATACAAGCTCACCTCTGCAGAGTCAGGCCTTGCCTTCCTGATTGCTGGTCTCTCCCCAGAAAAAGCACCTTCCCCAAACATGTTGACAGCATCTTTGACAGACTGAAATGGTGCCCTTGTGTCTATTTCGCCAACCTGAACCTTGGGAGATCCAGTACTCTTACTGTCTTTAGCAACCATATTTACTGATATTTTATTTTTTTCTTGAGCACGACCAGAAAAACAAAAAAAAAAAAAATTGAGTTGCGATACTTAATATAAGAAAATTTTAAAAAATAAAATAAATAAAAATAGTTAACTAAGGACAGGGCAGCAGACAAGTTGAAACTTGACACTATATCATGCATTGCAGGCTCAGCTAATCACCAGCATATGCACAAGAACAATCAGGAAACACAAACCATTAGTAACATAATAAGTAGTAGGTAACACAAATCATAATAAGGAACATTTTTGTACACATGAAACGTTATTAGCTAACTTATTCATCGTTAATTGCATCTATTCTTATTACTATCATACACGGTACTTATATTTAACATTAATCGCAATAAGATGAAGTTTAAGTCTGCAGAGTCCAGTAAATGATTAAAGATCATGCCCAGTAATTAGAGCAAGATTAGTAAAGAAACACCCAATAGTCAATTGTAAAAAAGGACATCCCATTAGCAGGTAAAACATGTTTCCCAGTCCAGAAAGAAATAAGAGCTCGAATCACATAGTCTAGCAATGAGTACAAAGTACAAACTATATACAACTTAACAAATACTTGCCAAGTCAACTTACACAATTTCTAGAAATTTGACCTTGAGATAACACAATCATAAGTATCAAAAGCTTTCAAGACATAAACTAAACCCAGTTCATCTGTGTGTGTGAGAGAGGAAGGAGTGAGAGAGAGAGAGAGAGGGAGGGAGGGAGAGAGAGGGGGGGAGGGAGAGAGAGAGAGAGGCTGGTAAAAAGTGAAGAAACAAAACCAAGGGTTTTGAGCCAGAAAGTATACAGAAAGAAGAGTTGGCAAAATCTAACCTCAGCAGCTTCAACGATCATCCCACACTCTTTAAACCCCCAAAGTCAAACTTTCAAAAGACCCCAGAAACCAAACACCAAAAAGATCAAATCTCCACCCAAAAAACCAAGATAAGCAACACAATCAGCCAAGAAACCCCAATTCAAATCTCCAAGAAACTTGAAAAATCAACAAGATACATAGAGAGTTCTACAAGTAAAGAAAAGGGGCGTTGATTAGAAGTTAAAAGAGAGCAAGAGGAGGCTAAGAAAGTGGAGTATGATTTAAAAGTTCAAAAAACAAAGAGATGCGCGTGAGGGTTTTGTAAATCAAGTTGCAAAATCAACGAGGAGAGAGACATGTAATGTAGCCATGTCTGTTTTGTTTGATTGATGCTTACTGTGTCTTTTTGTTTTTTTATTCTTTACATACGAATAATTTCATACATATCCTATGTATCTATGACTCTGTGACTCTGTCCTAAGATAAAGTCTTAACAATTTTGTATTTTTTGTTATACTATTCTTTTCCCTTTTCTGTGTAATTTCCATAATAGTTTGGACAAAAGGGGAGAATGAATTATTGTGGGATGCAAAAGTGAATTCCTTTAAAATACTGTTGTTAAACAGAATATGTCATTTGTGGGGTTTTATCAAGGGAAAAAAAATAATTGTGGGGCTTTTTCTTATAAAATATATTACTCAACTATATAATAATTTTGATTGGCATGATTATATTTGAGTAATATAATTTGTTTAAGAGTAAGTAATAATTTGAATAAAGAAAATCATGATCATGCTTCATCTTTTCAAAAAGAAATATAATACTTGCGATCACCAACTCGTGTTGACCGAAGTCACGAATGAAGAGATTTGGTTCATGCTTAAGGACCGGTTTCGTTAGTGTTCGAAAAATAGAATGAAATTTAGGGGGAAAATGATTATGAGCTATTTTATATGTCTGATTTTGATTCGTAAAAAAAAATAAAATTTACATGTTTTTTATATTTAAGTTTTTCGATATTATATAATTTTTAAAAATTCGAATACATTATATACTTAAACTTTTATAAAATTAAAATAATTTATATAACAACAAATACCCACAAATAATTTTAATTATTTCCCTTTTACAGTAACCCAATGGTTCCTAAATTAATTTTAATTTAATGACTTATTTTTTGATATATGCAACTTATTATGTATAAAATTATTAATATAACACAGATAATTCTTTATGATGGTACTCTGTAAAATCAAATGACAAAAATATAAATAAGTCATCAGAAAAGTTAGGTTTTTCAACTTCCCAGATTTTGACTTATAAGTCAAAAATTGGCTCTCAGTTGATTTAAAATAAATGACTTATTGTTTAAAGTAAAGAAGTGGACAAGTGATAAATGAACTTGACTTATAAGTTATTACAAGTGTTTGGGTGACTTTTACTTATAAGTCAATTGAGTGTTTGATATTTAAATTTATAAATTCAAAAAATCAAATTATTAAAAGAAAAGAAACTTTGTTAATAAATAAAGTGTATTACATATAAAAATTTCAAAAACTTTATAATAAAATGTAAAGTATTAAAAAAATCCAAAAATAGCATTTCTGACTTCCTGTTTCTAGTTTAAAAAATCGAAAATAAGCACTTGCGTTTCTTTTACCAACAACTGTACAAGCAGTTTAAAGTGCTAATAGAAACCCGAACCTGTTTATTTTAAACTATGCCAAAACACCCATTAATAAATTCTTTACGCACATTATATGTGTGTATTAGTGGTGTTTGGTCGGGTTTAAAAACCCAGCTTTCAGATATGTAAGTTAAAAACACTTATTCGTACCGTTTACGTAACAAGTCAAGAAATACTTATAAAAAATTAAAAATACTAATTTTTGTTTTATGATTTTATTTTTTTCCAAACACCTTATCATTTATAAGTTTTAACTTCATTCGCTTCTTTATTTTAATCAAGATGTACTTATTTAAACGCACCCAAACGACCCCAATTATCATCTGAAAATTAAAAAAAAACCTGTAAATCATATTTTAAAATAAAATACATATATCTTTTTAATAATTTAAATTTTATATTTCATATTATATAATTTATAAAATTTATGATTAGATTTTAATCATAAAAAGTCACACATCATCATTATAAGTGCACACATCATTGCCTCCACGTGTTAATCTTATGCGGGAGGCACGTAGAACAAGCAAAGCACCACCTGTCACATAGCCGATTTTAAACCGTCCTCCCCGTCGAATATAAAAAATTGCACACAGACGAGGATGCAAAAAACAAAACACTAAAAATACCACCACCATAATCACATATCAATGGCAACAAACGAGTCCGAGAACAACATATGTTACAGCTTCGAACAAGTGGAGAAAGCTGAGGAACAGGTAAACGAAGAAGAAGTATCGCAATTATGCAAAGATCACTGCTCCGGCGTTTCTCCGCCCGACGGCGAGAAGGACCGGGAGCCCACCGGAGAGGTTGCATGCTGCGACGACGGCTCCGGCGATAAGTGCAGAGGGGGCCCACAACAAGACAGTCATTTCAAGTTCAAGGGCATGGAGTGATGGTCATAGAAACAGCTATCAAGTCCTCAAATGTTTTGTAATTCTATAATCATTATCTGTGATAGTAAAATTTGTATTTTTTTTCAAATAAAATAAAATTTTACCTTTATTAAATCGCTTACTTAAATTTTAAAAATAATTATGCTTAATAGATATCTATGCACCATGGGCAATCTTTTCGGATACTAGATTTAATAGTTCAATCCTTTATAGTTTTAAATTATCTTTTACTTGATTCACATAAAGATATTCGAGATGTATATCAGTTGTTTCTAAATTATTATTATAAAAGTATGACTTACTGTGATTAATCTATTGATTAAATTCATGTTCCGTAATTCATTGATGTGATTAAGTTTTTAATTATTCAATAAATTAATTAAATCTTGTTTCAACTGATTTTTGGTTCAAAATATTTAATAACACATTTTTAATAATTTATAGTTTATAAATAGCAAAAAATGATTTTTGATTGACGGGAAAGAAAACTGAAATGAAGAAACTTAAAAATAAAAATTCGTTAATTTAAAAGTGTTGTTGATGGATTAAATAGAGATAATAATAAATTTGATAACAAATATTGGTCTAAAAAGTATAAGAGGGATGTCAGTGAGCTGAAAATAAAAAGAAAAAAACAAAAGATATTAATAAAGGACAGGTAGTCGGCAAAATCTACGAACCTTAAAAACAGGACCCCGACACACAATCCGTGCGGGCATATTTGTAGGTGGATTTTCCAATTTTTATTTTTTGGTGATTTCAGAAATTCAGAGTTTCAGACAACTCTTCACTCATATATCCCCGCTATAAAATCTCGAAAAGGTATAGATATTATCTCTTTTATTGCGAGATTATTATTTACTGATACTCAAAATCTTTGATTTTATTCGGTTACATTTATCTTGTTCTTCAATTAATTATTTGTTTAGATATTTGTGTTTTTTGATTTTTCTCCCCTGAATTGTAAGGAAACTTGTTGCTACAAGGTATGAATTTATTTTTTTCGATCTTTGTTTATATGATGCTGCCTGTCTGCACTTATATTTTCGATTCATGTTGATTGTGTTACATTTTGAATATAAGAGAATTGGGTAGAATTTAATCGATTTGGCTGTTAATTTGATGATCAGATGGGGAGAATGGTGGAGCAGATTGCTGTGGTGGCTGTAATTGTGATGGTTTTGTCGGAAATAATGGGAGGAGTGGTTGGACTGAGAATTATGCTGGAGAAACAGGAGTGCTTGTCACATAAGGCTGACCATGGAGCTACTGTTCGCGCTTCTTTCGTCGTTGTTAAGGTTCATGGATGGCGGCAGTCCATGAGTTCTGGCGCTGATCTTGTTGTGAGTTCAACTCTGAGATCTCGAGTTTCATAGTACTTGAATGCATAACCCTTTTGTGATGTGTTGTTTGATGTTTGGTCACCAGACTTTAAGATTTATGACTAAAACTGAAAGAACAATTCTGACATAGAATTGAGAAATCTAATATGGCCTCATATTTAGGGTTTCTTTCAATTCCACCGATACAAGTGTTTTTAATTTTGATTTTGAGAAAGTCGAGAGCCTGATTGTTTTAATGATATCCAAAATGGGGAAATCTCTCGTGTAGCCCTTTTTTTGTTGCACTAATGTGGTACTGATTAATGCACTGAGGATATCCATAATCCTTGGACAAAAGGGGAAGGGGAAGGAGTCTTGCTACTAGGCTATCATCGAATCATCAAATCTTCACTTGCTTGTCTATTCAAAATGTTCATTCCTTTGATTAAGTACGCAAAATATAATATGTAATTGCAAGCATTTGATTCATTCATTAAAACATTTATAGTGATTTGTTGTTGAAGTGAACTGGATACAAAAACCAAGTGTTTTGGTCTCAACAGGTCACAGGGCCATCTGGTGAGCAGATTCGTGATTTCCGTGACAAGACGAGCGAGATGTTTGAGTTTGTGGCTAATAAAGAAGGAGTCTACCGCTTCTGCTTCACTAACAAGTCGCCTTTTTACGAGACCATAGACTTTGATGTCCATTCAAGTTATTTCTTTCATTTTGATCAGGAGCACGCAAAAGATGGTAAGAGGCTTTATGAAAATGTTGCCTTAATTTGCTTCGTGTTTTCTTATATAGATCTGATCTTTTTTATTTTTCTTTTCAAAATCGCTTATGTACAGAGCATTTCAAGCCTCTCTTGGAATCAATAGCTAAGTTACGAGATGCTTTGTACAACATTCAATATGAACAGCATTGGCTAGGGGCTCAGACTAGTCGCCAGGCTATAGGTATATCTTAAAATACAGTGATGACTAGCTTGTGTTTTCAGATCTTATGCTTCTTCTACTATCTTAATGATGTTTTGATCTTTCCAACCATTAACCGTACAACCCCATAATAATGAATTTTAGTGAAAATTTGCCAGATTTTTAAGGTTTGGCCGAACATTAAACTCGTGATGATGTGCATTTTCAAATTTTAGAGATATTTTGTTAGGATTGAAGTCCTGTTTCTTTTCTCAAATAGTTAAACTGTGGTTTTGAAATTGTAAAAATGCAGTGAACGAGAAAATGGGCAAGAGGGCAATCTACAAAGCAGTCTTCGAATCAGCAGCTCTTGTCAGTGCCAGCGGTCTCCAAGTTTATCTTCTACGTCGTCTTTTCAACAGGAGGCTGGAAATGTCCGGTTTCTAACGTTTCATGTTCTCTTGTAAGTTAAAAAACAAAGTTATAGGCAGAGGAATGAAAGATTGGTATAGTTTTGTAATATTGTAATATAATTATTTGATATTTACGAAATAAATTGAGAAAAGTTGATAAAAATATTAGATTATATTATATAGAAAAAGGTCTCACATTTAACTATTTAAGTGATTTATAAGTGTGTTTAAAAATTTATTCAAAGTTAATATATAATATTAATACATTTGAGTATTTCATAAAATTGAAAACAAAAGTTTAAATAAAAAAAATTATATTCAATCACCTCATATTTACATGAGATAACATGAAGGAGATGGCATGAATATAAAATAAACAAAAATAATAGGTAGCAGAATATCACGGGTTTAGAACAATAGGAAGCTGAAAAAAGCCGGAGTCCCAAAAAAAGCTCCATTTCATAGCTTTTTTTCTTAACTTCTTTTACTTATTTTAAGTGCTTCGTATCCTTTGCCAAACACACAGCAGAAAAGAAGAAGTTGACTTTCAGGATTTTAAGCCCAGAAGTCTAGTTCCCGCCCACATAGCTTCTTTTTCTTGATTTCTTTTACCATTTATAAGCGCTCCAAATCACTACCCAAACACACAGTAAAAAACAAAAAATGGGCTTCCATGCTTTTAAGCCCACAAGCCCCGTTCCCAAACACCCCCATAATAAAATTTGTATCTTTTATTAAATTGTTTACTTAATTTTCTAAAAAAATTATGCTTAATAGATGTGTATGCAATCTTTTCGGGTGCTAGTTTTAATGGTACAATCTTTATCATTTTAAATTTCTTTTGTTTTTAAATTGATAATCTAAAATAAAATAATCGGTTAACTGTTTATTCAGGATTTTTTTTTGACAAACCAGATTTTTTTAGTAAGAAAGTAATTTTAAATATAGGAAAATATGAAATGAAGAGAATAATTTGGGTTAATAATAAAAATTCATTAATTTAGAAGTTTTGTTGAAGATTTAAATAGGGATAATAATGAATTTGATTATAGATAGGATATTGGTAGAGAGTGATGTCAGTGAGCTGAAAATAAAAAGAAAAAGACAGAGATATTAATGAAGGACAGGTAGTCAGCAAAATCTACGAACCTTAAAAACAAGACCCTACACACAATCCGTGCGGGCATATTCGTAGGTGGATTACCAACTTTTATTTTTTGGAAAATTTAGAAATCAAGAGTTTCAGACAACTCATATATCCTCGCTATAAAATCTCGAAAAGGTATAGATATTATAATCTCTTTTATTGCGAGATTATTATTCACTGATACTCAAAATCTTTGATTATTATTCGGTTACATTTTTCTTGTTCTTCAATTAATTTTTTGTTTAGATATTTGTGGTTTTTGATTTTTCTCCCCTGAATTGTAAGGGAACTTGTTGCTACAAGGTATGAATTTTTCTTTCAATCTTTGTTTGCATTGTGCTGTCTGTGCACTTATATTTTCGATTCATGGTGATTGTGTTACATTTTGAATATAAGAAAATTGGGTAGAATTTAATCGATTTGGCTGTTAATTTGATGATCAGATGGGGAGAATGGTGGAGCAGATTGCTGTGGTGGCTGTAATTGTGATGGTTTTGTCGGAAATAATGGGAGGAGTGGTTGGACTGAGAATTATGCTGGAGAAACAGGAGTGCCTGTCACATAAAGCTGAACATGGAGCTACTGTTCGCGCTTCTTTCGTCGTTGTTAAGGTTCATGGATGGCGGCAGTCCATGAGTTCTGGCGCTGATCTTGTTGTGAGTTCAACTCTGAGATCTCTTGCTTCATAGTTCTTGAATGCATAGCATAACCCTTTTGTGATGTGTTGTTTGATGTTTGGTCACCAGACTTTAAGGTTTATGACTGAAACTGAAAGAATATTTTTGACAGAGAAATTGAGAATTCTAATGTGGCCTAATATTTGGGGTTTCTTTCTATTCCACCGATACAAGTGTTTTTAATTTTGAACATTGAGAATTTAAAAAAAATAAAAAATTTTGAACATTGAGAAAGTCGAGAACATTGTTGTAGTGATATCCGAAATTGGGACCTCTTCTGTGCAGTCTTTTTTTTTATTATTATTGATATGTTTTGGCTGCAAAGCTTCCACATATGAGTATTTTGTACTAATGTGTTGCGTATCAATGTAATCCTTGGACAAAAGGGGAAGGGGAAGGAGAGTCTTCCTACTAGGCTATCATCGAAGCATCAAATCTTCACTTGCTTGTCTATTCAAAATGTTCATTCCTTTTGATTAAGTACGCAAAATATAATATGTAATTGCAACTATTTGCAAGCATCTATTTTCAAGTTTGGCTTACGAATCATACATTAAAACATTTATAGTGATTTGTTTGTTGAAGTGAACTGGATACAGAAACCACGTGTTTTGGTCTCAACAGGTTACAGGGCCAGCTGGTGAGCAGATTCGTGATTTCCGTGACAAGACGAGCGAGATGTTTGAGTTTGTGGCTAATAAAGAAGGAGTCTACCGCTTCTGCTTCACTAACAAGTCGCCTTTTTACGAGACCATAGACTTTGATGTCCATTCAAGTTATTTCTTTCATTTTGATCAGGAGCACGCAAAAGATGGTAACAGGCTTTATGAAAATGTTGCCTTAATTTGCTTCGTGTTTTCTTATATAGATCTGATCTTTTTTAAATTTCTTTGCAAAATTGCTTATGTACAGAGCATTTCAAGCCTCTCTTGGAATCAATAGCTAAGTTACAAGATGCTTTGTACAACGTTCAATATGAACAGCATTGGCTATGGGCTCAGACTAGTCGCCAGGCCATAGGTAATGTTAAAATACAGTTATGACTAGCTTGTGTTTTGAGATCTTATGCTTCTTCTACTATCTTCATGATGTTTTGATCTTTCCAACCGTACAACCCCATAATAATGAATTTTAGTGAAAATTTGCCAGGTTTTTAAGGTTTAGCCGAACATTAAACTCTTAATGATGTGCATTTCCAAATTTTAGAGAAATTTTGTTATGACTGAAGTCCTGTTTCTTTTCTCAAATAGTTAAACTGTGGTTTTGAAATTGTAAAAATGCAGTGAACGAGAAAATGGGCAAGAGAGCAATCTACAAAGCCGTCTTCGAATCAGCAGCTCTTGTCAGTGCCAGCGGTCTCCAAGTTTATCTTCTACGTCGTCTTTTCAAAAGGAGGCTGGAAATGTCCGGTTTCTAACATTTCATGTTCTCTTGTAAGTTATAAAACAAAGTTATAGGCAGAGGAATGAAACATACATATGTGGTGATGACATAATTGAAATTGTCGCTTCTCTAGTCCTCTGGGGAATTACATTCACCTCCGGCATCCCTGCATTCTCTGCATTAGTTTCATAATAAATTATTATTGAGCGATATATATTTGTTATTAGTCGATATTTTTTTGAACTTGAACCTTTCCAGCGTGAAATGTTAGCATTTGAGGTAGCTTGACCAGTGAAAGAAAGTGTTGCAAAGTGGTGTGGGAGAAAACATTTTTTTTATTCTGTCGAGTATATTGCTAACCGGCCGTGTTACAGTTCTAAGCTTCTTAAACGCTTAAACGGAAAGCGCATAAGCAGGATTTTGAAATATACGTTTTCAACTTTATAATATAATTATAATGTGGCCGGAGCTTTCTCAGATGAAGGTAGATACTAAAGAATATCAATATTTTAAAATTAAAAAATTATCAAGTCGAACTTATTCCGTTTGTGACCTTTTAATTCACTTAACAATCCGTTTAATTTTCGAAAACATTTGATCACCCGTTTAATACAAAATCGAAACGTTTTAGACCCGATTCCATCCAAGCGGAAGAACAACCACTTTAATTGGAAAAGAAAAACAATATAAAAGGTAAAGGCTAACAAATGTTGTGAGAAAATTTTGAATGACAAATATTTTTTATACTCCGATATTAAAATTTCTTAAAATACAGTGAATATTTTTCCTTTTTTTAATTATGATATTGTTGGAAAAGCCTGCTACAACATTTGTTAACCAAACCATTATAAACTTTGTTGAAAGTTTTGTTCATTGAAATTGAACTGTTCATATAAGAAGCAGCATATTTAACCAACCCACTATAAACTTTGTTGGAAGTTTTGTTCATACTGTTCATATAAGATGAAGTGTTCATATAAGAAGAAACACATTGCGTGTGGTCACCTTGCTTTTTGCTAATCAACCACATGGTTCTTTTAGACTTTAAAAAAAAAAAGCATTAATTTTGTTAATTAATTTAAAATGTACTAACATGGACTCTGCATTGGGAATTGATGGCCTCTACAATTTGCTCCCTATGTACTCAACCAAACACAAATGTACTTGTTTTTTGAGTCAAAAATAGTTAAGCACATGCACACTCAATAAATCACATAATTTCATGTGTTATATCTGAAAACAAGTACAGGCAGTGACCAGATAATTTACAAGGCAGAGACAAACAAGGGCTTAGCTTAGAAACCCGCAAAACTAGTATACTTTAAAGTATTATCGATCTTCCATCATCTTTTTTCCCCAACAAATGAAATCTTATGACACACAAATTTGGATTCCACTAGTGCCCATTACCACTTTACAGCTCCTATTGCACGAGCTCTCCGTCTGATCAAGATTCTGCGCGTGGGGTATTAACGCAGCAAAACCACTTCTTCTGCACATCAGTGAAGTCTATTAAGTCAACTATGAACAGACAGGTGTCTACAGCTAAAGGAAAAACAAACAAGTTGTTACTAAATAGAGTAGCTACTAGGGCAATTATACAATGCTGCATATCGGCACAGTTTGTATAATAGCGCACCTCATAAGAGTGTCACAAACAATACAGAGGATACGAGATAGCATATCTTCTGCAGGGTTAACTGAGCAATGAGAATACATACCTATTCACAACAATAGATCAGGGTCCTTTTACCTTAATTTCTGACATCCAGTTAAAGTAACAAACAGTCGTGAGAATACAAAAATTGAACTAGTAGAACAACTAAAAGCAAGTGCAGTTTCAATCACAAGCCAGGTCAGCAGAATCTTTTTGGATATATAATAATTTCTTCTGTACCAAAATACAGTTGGTTTTAGGGAGGAACAGCTATGACCTTTTGAGTCACAACACTATCTATCTACATGAATTTTAAAACATTCATATAATAACTCCGGGAACATGATTAAAAATGCATTCATAGGATTTTTCCCATCTCACAAAACCATAGTACTATTTATTACAAAATCGGACCCATTATTATACACTAAAGTTCAAGCATCATTTGTAAATTATCCATGTACTAATTCTTAAACTTATTTAGCAGATGATGTTTGATTGCCATTTCGCAAGTTGCAGCCAATTTTAAGATAGATATTACATATCAATAAAAACTAAGGACCGATTAAATGCGTGCTTGTTCTATTCTTGTTTGGTCCACCTGATGTACTTCGTAGTTTTTGATTCATAAATTACTTTTTCCAAGTGTGGGTGCTGGGTTGGGTTTCATAAATATGATATTCACCTCGAGAGTTACTTTACTGAAGGCATTGCAATCGCAAATATGTTTTCTCTATGTTACACATCTTTTATACAGAAACACACAAACATACACATAATGCACATTCCTATATATTTCTTTATTATGCCACAAAAATAATGATGCCATATTATGTAAAATGGTATCTGAACCTCAAATAGGCACTTGTTGATATTCCCATACTACATCAAGCCATTTGAAGCAGAGAAATTAGTAATTTTGGACAAAAGTTCACCTGAAATTGTTGATCTAAATCTTCTCTACAGAAAAGTTTTAAAAGGAAAAGAAGGGTTCTTAACACCGTAGTTACTGTTGAACTCGTTTCTTTTCTCTCACTTCTTAGTTGACCCAGAGTAACTTCCATTTTATGATCCTCGGCCAGGAAAAGTATTTATTCTAATTGCTCAATTTTTATACTAGGCTTCCAAACCAAAAGATATATTTATTTAATTCTTTCAAGATGTAAGTCCTTATATTATATTTTTCTTTCTTCAGGAATCGATAGCTAATTTAGGATATTTCTAATGAAATCGAGAGCATGAGCATTCAAAAAGAATAATAACCTTTTGTTGTTGACAAAAGCTATAAGCTATTCTGACAATACAGCGGAATTTTCATCATACTTGAAAAAAGAAATGTAAAGGATGCAAGTCCTTGGCAAAGTGGTGTGAACTTTGTTTTTAGAAGTAGGTAAATCTACAGAGGAATTATAATATTAGATTCATCCTTTTCAGGGTTTACCGGAAAAGTAATCTATAGCATTCCCTATTTTCATTTTCTACGGAAATCTCTACCAACAAACTTGTTTCTAGTGTGTTTTTAATCGGCCCGAATTTTTAGTTCTCCTTGAATATTTTCAAATCCATGTGTCTAATGCCCACACACATATTTTCTAATTCTATATGCAAGAGTCGAACTCGAACTAAAATGTAACAAGTAATGATGCATATCAAGTGCACCATTTCTTTAAGGGGAGGGGGTGCTGAAGCTCTTCGGTAGCTTCTAGGGTAACATTTTTTATTCAGCTTAAAATCAGGTACATATAAATAGATGTCGTTTAGTCAGTTAATTTAGCGATTTGAATATATTAGGAGTATTTAAATGTTTCCACAGTTGGCGGAAGCTAGTTAGGATTAAGATAGGTGGCTAAGCCTTTGGATGCAGAGACTTGTAATCTTCACCATAGGATAGTAGTATAAGATCTGGTTACAGTATCTTGGGAATAAATTAGTTCATTATTTGAGTTTTTACCGTTTCTTTGTAAATATAGGTAGATGGGTACAATAGGAGTATAGGACCTTAAAAGAGACTTGTAATCTTCACTATAGAGATATATCATAATGAGTATCTAGGGAATAAATCGGTTGATTATTTGAGTTTTTATCTTTTCTTTGTGAACATAGGTAGATGGGTACAATAGAAGTATAGGACCTTAAAAACGGTCGTGAACCTCTCATCCTCTCCTGGCAGCCAGTCCTGAATTCGTCTTCCCTCCAAAATTAAGACTTAGAGAGGACCAGGACCAGCTTGGTGATAGTAGGGTTAACATGTATATAGAACACAATTATCCTGCATTAAGTATTAATAAGGAAAATCTAGGGCCAATTGGGCTAAAATAGATAATTTTAATAGATATTATCATAAATAAATACCTATAAAGCTAGACCCTGCATATAAACCAAGTGTATATAGTATATAGACATTAGTTTCTCTACACTAATATATAATAGAAGTACTTACTATTAAAATTCCATTTATATTCATCCACCATAGAAAAAGGATTAATTAAACTTCACTGTGAGTGTGGTATGTGAGCCAGGTTAAGGGGAGAGGCGAGAAAACTTACAGCCTGAGGCTTCATAGGATCTACTGCATACTTCGTGTTAGGATCTGCTTTTGAGGGAGATTCAGGCTTTCCACCAGTCTTCTTTTCATCTCTGGCCTTGTTAAATATAACAGTAAATCCCTCAGCTGAAGCAGGATCATTCACATCCCATTCACCAAACTTAGGCAATGGGGCACCCTTCTCCTAGCAAACAAAGAAGATAATCTAAAACATGTAAGTTACAGAGAAAATTATTTCAGAAGCAAACCTAACAAATGGATCTTTCTAAAAGAATTTGAACTCAGATATATAAGTATATAACTGCATAGACAGAGTCATCAATATGAACCAATTCTTGTTTTAGAGACTGCCTGTTTATTACTTAAGTTTATGCAAAAATCATCAATTCACCTTGATCTTTCATGTATTTAAACTGCTGTTTGAGTCTAGAAATACTGTTTTGTTAAATTTGGATGGCAAATAGTTATGTATTATTCAAAAATAATGGGGAAAAAAAAATGAAAGATGTGATTTCCAAAAAAAGAATTTTAAAATCTGAAACCTTCACTGGTTAAATGACCACCAAGGACAATAATGATAAGCGAAACTATATAATAGGCTGTGGAGCTAACAAATTAACTACAAATGAAGATCACTGATTCTTTATTTTTTTTAGAAATAGTCAATTGCAGAAATTTTGATACTAACACAGCCTTGTGGAATTCAAAAAGACTTGAACCCTCAACATCCCCTGATAAGCAAAATAGGGGCATCCACTAGGCTATAACACTCCAAGCCTTACCGGAAGCAAGACAATCCAGAACAGATACCTCGTAAACTCTAAGTAGTAATCTAGGCATCAAAAACACCCAATTCATCAAAAAAAAATTGCAACAAGCTCGTACACATTCAAACAAACTTCGAACTACACCCGGAAAAAGCAATCCCTTAAAAAAAGGACTAAACACACTCAATTCAATCAACAAATTACTGATCAAGAATGTGAAATCAAAGCAAGCAATCATAAAAACATCAATCAAAACAACCCTCAAAGCAAAATCACAAGCACGCAAGAACAAGATCAGAGACATGTCAATCAGTACACAATCATACAAAAGATCACAACTTTACTACAAAAAGTTCAAAAACCATGAATTTCAACATCACAAACAGCAAAAAGAGATCAAAAAAAGGGTTCTTGAAAAAAAGAAACAAAGATTGTATAGTAAAAGCAGGGAAGTAGATTGATGGCATACCGACATGAATCTGAGGATGAGAAAGATGGGTTTTGTTGGGAAGATAAAATGACTAAACGCAGTAGCAAAGAACAACAAAAGGGAAAGTGATGAGAGAGTAATGGAGAGACGTGTAATAAGAATGTATGTATAATGTGTATGTATCTGTAGGCGTCTCATTTATTACAAAGATTTTAGTTTTAGGAAAAAGACTTATGTAATGAAAATTATTATAATAATTAAATAAAAAATATTTAAAATAAAGCAGGCATCCACTTTTAGAACCTCTACATCTACACTGTAATTATTCCATTTTTTTCCTGTTATTTCGATTTCAACATAATAAATGAGAACAAGTTGATGTACTGTGATGTTAGGCCAACAAACAAATTAGAATGCGGGGTTTAGTCATTAATTATTGGAGTTTTTGATTGATTGCAACACCCATTATATTCCTCTTTTTGTTTCGAATAATTTTGCATCATTTCTGGGAAGTTGAAAAGAAAAGCAAAAGTTACAACTTCGGTAGTTGTAATTTTTAGAAAGTGAGGACAATACATACACTCCTGTTCATCATAGACGAAATTCTGATTTTAGATATATAATTTAAGCTCATCAAATATTCAAATGCGTATTATATAACTTTTTTTTGTCGAAACAGCGTATTATATAACTTATTTTCTTATAAATAAAAATTAAATATAAAAATTTTTATTTATAAAAAGTTTATAAAAAAGTATAAAATTAATATGTTGTGTCTAATTTAAGATGGAGGAAATAAATCAATAAAAACATAAAATTCTCGAATTATTACTTTTATTTAATACTAAGTGAGGAAATTTTTTTGAAACGAAATCCACCTGTATTTTGACAATTGTGACAAAAATATCCTGAGCAGTCCATTTAAATGATAAAACTTGAAATCAATTTAAATTTAGTTAAACTCGAAATTAATCGATTGTACAGGGATAAACTTTTGTAAACTATTCCGAATAAAGTCATAAAAATTTTCTAGATAAAAAAAAATTATAACAAGAAAAGGCTTTTCTTTTTCTCGTATTTTATAGTATGGGACGGTGCAAACTGCAAATGATCGGTGACTGACCTGATGGAATAAACATGATGAATGTGTTCAGTGAAGATGAATGTGTATAAAATTGTTAGGAATCCATAAAATATGCAGGAATGAAATGAAATTATTCATGCAAATTTTAATTCACAGAAATAGGACAGAATTTTTAAAGTACTCTGAAATACCCAATACCCAATTTAATAGACTAATATCTAATAATCTCCTATAAGATGGCTAACCAATTCAATTATTATAATTCAATTATTCCTTATAAATTTTTATTAATCGAAATATATATAATAATTTATTAAAATTAAATATTGTATTACTTTAAATATGAATATTTTAAAATTTACGATATAAAAAATATATATTTATTAATGAATAATTAATACAACAATAGCTAAACATTATTCTATATTTTAATACTAAAATATATTTGATTTTTCACTCTAATTAACCCTTCCGATTATTCTCCAATTTCTAATTAATCCGAAATCAATAACTCAACCGATTAGGTCTACATTTTTATATAACACTCAAACATATATATACTCAAATAGAGATCCAAAGAAAATGTAATATTAATTAAAACTTTATTGATGATATTAAAACTTTATCACCAGCTAAAGAAAATGTCAAGTGAAATAAAACACCAATGGGAATCCTATGATTGATATGAGCCGGTGACAACACACAAAAAATAAAAAATTAACAGAAGAATACAAATTATGGTAGCAAAATTTAAAAAATATATCTTACAATGTCAACTTAAGGAAGCCAAGTCCTAAAAATATTGTTATATTCTGTCTGCCATGCGGATGGCAATGCTTTATTAAATTTAGAGCAATGAAATAAAACAACCAAAATCATGAGTGTATCCCATTTAAAACTTCTTTCAAGACAGCTTAATCTTTGTGCCTCCCTTGTTGGGTGCAGATTCATGAAATTTATAGTCACCCCTTTTGAAAATGTACCTTTGTAGAGCACTAGATCTGCAAAAGCCATAATTAAAACTATAATGAAGCTGAAATCATGTCGATTTGCCTGGAGGGTGAGTATAGATTTCTCATTGAATCTTAGAGTACCACCAAGAGAAGCAGTTGTAAACACTGACCATATTAATGCTCCCGTCAGGCGTCAGGATTCCTCAAATTCCAATATCTCTTAGTGAATTTATAGCGTCTGAGATCCACATTTGCCTCCTATAAGTAAATAACTTAAAATAAGATTATTGAGACATGACAACGGAGTTCATCTTATCTTGGATTCTTGGTGCCAAAAAATGATACATGCTGAATACATGGGTTTATAAATTTCCCAATACATAAATATTGAACAGCAGGAGCTTCTACTTTCAGTCGGATAAGCTTAGTATAGAGTCAATTTGGCATTACGAAGCAAGATATATCGATCACCTGTTTTCAAGTATGATTGGGTGTGTGCGCGCACACAAGCTTATCTCTCCATGCTACAGTCGGCTAGACATTGGAAGATGCTAAATCTGATGGGTAATAACAAAAAAAATAAGCAAAATAATCAAGCGACGGTCATGATTATATTAGAAAACCAAGCAGCATAAAGAAATTATACCTCCCGTGTAAGACATTTAACAAAAGACCTGGCTTTTCCCTTATACTAAATTCCCTTAACATTTGTCATTAGCCCAACAGAAAATCTAGTTGATTTCTGATACTCTTCAATCTTCACAAACATAATGATGATAAAAAAAATAAAAAATTTGTTTTTCTTACCCTGATGAGGACATTCACATATGAAACATGCTTACCTGTTCATAGTGTTAGTATCATTAACATCAACAACACCCTATAGATATTGGCCCAACACAGAGGCACTGGCAGTCTGGCACACCCTACTATCTCCAGAATGCACTTACACTTTCGTCAAACTGCAAAAGACTGATTGTATATTAATAATTTGACAGACAAGCAACAGAGTAAAAAGGCTTGTTCATGATATATTCTTTTCACTGTGCACTAACTAGACTCTTATAGTCTAACAATCAATATTCTTGTGAAAAGGATCCAAAAGTTCCAGAACTTCGTCATATGATCATGCATCAAAGTTTTCTTGCTGCAAAATAATAGTCGAGAAGTTTTCAAAATCATGATTATCTACATATAGCAAAATTAAAAGAGAAGTAATTTACAAATTATAAAATCAATCACAAACACGTAATCAAGTGAGTTACATGAAATGATATGAAACTACACAGAAGCGAAAAAAAATTAATTACTTTTACATATATTTAAATTAGATATATTAATATCAGGCATAATTTCAAGAACAAAAGTATAAAATACAAATTATTGTTTTAAAAAAAGTAAAGAATATTTATAAAAGCAAAATAGATATATTTAGAACTGTATCATAATAGATTTATTGATTTGTTTCGTGTCATGTACCCTAACTGGAAAACCAAACACTAAACTAAATTTGACCTTGTACCATATTTTCGTGTTCCGTGTAAGGTTTTGCAACCCAAAACCTATTTTTTTGTGGGTCATGACAAAAATTATCAGGTCTATATAGCATACCTGATATTGTTTGCGCTGAAATCCCATCAAGCAACTCCAAAAACTATAGGAATCTTGAGTGTGAGAGTTGTCCCAGTGGAAACGGGTTCTTGCCTTGATTCAAAGGGTCAGGCGTTCGAACCTCACCAGCTCCCAGGCGTTCACCGAGTTTCAAAGGGTCAAGTGTTCGAACCTCACCAGCTCCCGGGCGTCCACCGAGTTTTAAAAAGTCAGGGGTTCGAACCTCACCAGCTCCCGGGCGTTCACCGAGTTGAAGAGACAGTGGGAAGATTTCACCAAAAGGGATCGGGTCCATCTGACCCGAGATCTGTAACATGGCACAAGTTTATTATCTACTCTTAGCACTGGGTACCCGTCTTCTGTGCCTTAAACTTTCCAACTTCTCCATAGCAACCACTAAACCTTCCTGCAGACCTTGTGTAATATTATCTTCCGACAGTAGTCCCCTTTCCCGCATATCTATAAGGAGCATTTCACCCTTCAAAGAAAATTTATCTTCGGAAACAGCCTTTACGAGAACATAAAATGATGTGGTATTAGGGCAGAGACCTTTTTGTTTCATCTCTTCATACAGCTCAAAAGCATGATCAGCTTCTCCAACAGCACAAAGGCCAGTAATCATTACATTGTATGCAACGACATCAAGTTTTACACCATGAAGTTCCATTACATCTTTTAAATTAAGTGCTTCATTGAACTTATGCTTCTTGCAGAATATATGCATTAGACTTGTAAACGTCGCAATAGTCGGAACTATTTTACCCCTAAGCATACAATCAAGAACAAATGCTGCTTCTTCCATCTTACCCCGCTGCACTAGCCCTCTAACTATGGCACTCCCAGCTATCTCTCTTGAGCCAACACCAAGAGCTTCCATTTCATCCTTTAGTTTAAATGCTCTTTGACAGTCTCCAACTCGACACATACCAGTAATAAGCGAGACATACTGTTTTTCTGTAGGAGTAAAACCTTTGTTCAGCATCTCGTGCAAAATCTTATGTGAACTACAATAATCTTGTTTCTTATTGAGACCAAGAATCAGTGAAGCATAAGTATCTTCATCAGGAAATTCCCCTATTAACTTCATTATGTTCAGCAAATCAAAGGCTTTCATCATGCAATGTTTTTCACAACACTCAGCTATTAGCATATTAAATGTCCTCTTATCAACTAAAGCACCCTCAGTAATCATCTTTTTTAAAGTCTTAACTGCAATGTCTAGCATGCCCGACTTACAAAGCCCATTTAAAAGAGAATGATTTGTCAAGTTATCCGGAACAAATCCGCTTTTAACAAGAATCTTATAAACTTCAAAGCACCTTGATAAATCTCTTTGTTGAGAATATCCGTGCAAGATAATATTATATGTAATTATATTTGGGTACAGATCTCCACCTTTCATCATTGAAAATAAGGCCTGCATATTAGTCATGTTCCCTATTCTAGAGTAACCATCTATCATTGCATTAAGTGCATTAGTATCAGGAAAAAGACCTTTCTCCAACATCTGCTCAAGGTAATATGCAGCAGCCTTTGACAAACCTGCCTTAAAAAGCCCATCGATTAAACATGTATACATAACCTGATTAGGAAATAAAGTTCTTTTTCTGATCAACTCTTCAAACATACAAATCGCAGTGACCACCCTACCCTTTCTACACAACCCCCCAAGAACACTGGTGTACGTATAACTATCAGGAAGAACATCATTTTGAACCATCTCATCCATAAGCATCAGAGCTACTCGCAAATTACCAAATCTACATGTTTCAGCCATTAGCGTGTTATACGCAAAGATATCTACCACGCCAGGTATATGTTGGATTTTAGAGAAGAATTCCATAGCCTCCTCGAAATTTCCTCCTCTGCATAGTCCTTTAAGTAGAGCCCCATACGTATAAAGGCTAGGGTGATGACCAGACTTTACCATTTCATCAAACAGGGAAATTGCTTCTAGTGCCTTGCCTTCATTTGCAAATCCATTAATAATACAATCATAAGTAACTGCACTAGGAAACTGATGGATATTTCTCATGTGATGCATGAAATCCACTGCCTCCTCTGGCTTTCCAACCCTAGAAAGACAAGAAACGAGAGTATTACATGTAAAAAGGTCCACCTGGTGATCACTGTGACTCATTGCTGCATATACTTTCATTGCTTCGTGCAAGTTGTTTTTCTTGCAAGAGTTGTAGATTAGTGTGGAGTATATGACGCTATTATGTTCAACTCCAGTTCTATACATCTTGCATATGATTTCCTTTACATTACAAACCTTCATTGCCTTGCAAAATCCATTCACAAGTGCGGAATATGTAATGACATCAGGACTGAGACCATCCTTGAACATGTCAACAAGCAACTGAACAGCTTCCTCGGGCATTCCAGCTTTGCATAGCCCATCTATCAACATTGTATACAAAATTTTATTAACTCTTAATCCATTTAATTTCATCCTATTAAAAAGACTTCTTGCTAATTCTAATTTTTCATGTCTACATAGCCCATCCAAGACACCCCCATAACTAACTTCATTAGGTTTCAATCCAATGCCTTCCATTTTCCTCAGAAGTTCTGAAGCTTCTACAAATCTGCCTTCCTGACAGTGCCCATAAATCAAGGAATTATAAGTGACGTGGTTAGGTAATACATTGCATTCCAACATCTCCCTAAAGATCCGACTAGCAACATCAACCTTCCCTTCCTTCACAAACCCATTAATGAGAGTGTTATAGGTGACTACATTAGGAAATAACATCTTTTTTCTCATCTTTTTTAACAACAAATACCCTTTTGAACTCCTACAGTGTTGACATAGATCATCTATAAGCATATTATATGTACACACATCTGCTTTGAGACCCCTACGGCCCATCTGATCAATAAGCTCAAAAGCTGCTTTATATCTTCCCTTCTTGCAGTACCAGTTGAGCAAAGTATTATAGGTAACCACAGTAGGACTATAACCACTACCTTCCATCTTCTTAAGAAGATATCCAGCTTTTTTAAGCTTTCCTTCAACACACAGAATATGCAAAAGTATATTAAACGTAACAACGTTGGGGCAAATATTCCCCGCAAGCATTTCCCTGAAAAACGACCACACAGACCCTCCAAACTCACCATTCGCCAATGCCCTCAACAACATATTACAAGTGTACACTGACGGCCTAAACCCCCTCTTACCCACTAAACGATAAACCTCTAACGCTTCCTCCACCATCAATTTCCTAACATAAATCCTGATCAAAAGATCAAAAACCGCCGGATTCGAATTGCAAAGAGAGTAAGTACCCATAAGATGACCAAAAACTGAATGCGACCCAACACCCATTTGAGCCAAATGTTCAAGAATCAACTTGGCAGAATCATACATTCTAGCTCTAACAAGAATATGGGTAGTAATACAATACATTTGAGTAACATGGGTAAGTTCCATACCAGGTTGCTTAATGACCCACTTAAGAAATTTCAAAGCTAACCTCCCATGAACTGGCCTAAGTGAGGCCATTTTATAGTTCATAAAGTTCAAAGACTCCCATCTGTTAACTGTTAAAACATTATAAACACTATTTTCCAGCTCCAAACCTGCTTATAAATTTAAACCTAAAATCAAACACAACAACAAAACCATAATACTATGTGAATTGAAATAGCAACATGGATTAAAAAAAACATACCAGAAATTTGTGGGTCGAGTCTTGCAGTTTGATTGTTATCTATCATGTTCTTGAAATTTGTGGAAAAGCCCATTCGAGATAAAGCTTGAAACTTTGGGCTTCTTTGAGGAAAAAGTTTGAATCTTTTGGAAGTTCTTATATGTGTAAACATTAATCTTGCTACCCTTCTCCACCAAAATCATATACATAGGTATTCAATTCATCGCAGCGAAGAACAGGGATATACGCAGTGTCAGTGTTATGGAAAAAATTCACAGAGTACACAATTACTCTATGGTCCTTTTTATAAAAATGCCTATAGGAATTCCTCTTGAAAAAAAATGCCAATTGAAAATAATCCAAAATCATTGGAATATATATATATTAAATTTCAATATAAAAGAGTTAATATCCGTTTTTAAAATTCTTTTCCATCTAATTTCAATATATTTTGCATAATATTTATTAAAACAAACTAAATATAATTTATCATAATTTTTAATTTAATATATTTAAACTAATGGAATGGGAAAAAATTTAATTTCTGTATCAGATACATATAACTTCAATTTTTCAGAATAGTTGATAAAAATTAATTGAGTCAGCAGAAGTCAATAAGAATGTTTTAAATATCGGTCCTATTAAACTAATTAATTTTTTTGTTATTCAATTAAATATCTGATTTATCAACCATGAATCCTTTATTTTGTGATTGATTAAGTTAGATTCACGTTTTCACTAGAGCTATAAATATTAAGTACTCCTGTGAATCTGAAGTCGTGGGCTTCATCAACGTTATTTTGTGTAATAGATTCATACCATATATGAAACTAATAAAACAGAACAACACACTGACACACTGAATGAAACAAATCAATACCAATAAAACAAATCATCCGGTACTTCTCTAATACCACAACAGCTAATCGAAACTAATCTTCAATAACAAAACAACAATAAAAATGTCTAAAAAAACTCGAAAACTAACAAGAATAAATCACGAAACCATCTAGTTCCTAGGCAAATATATAGATAATAACCAGAGGAGCTGCTAGAGCAGCCACAACAAAAGCTGCAACTGCAGAAACCCTGGAACTAGAGCTGTACTAAAAAATGTTTATGTTCTTCTATCATCACAAATATTAATTTATAAACCTTTTGGAGAAAAAAATTAATTTTTGTATCAAATCAGATATATATATATATATATATATATATATATATAAATAAAAAAAAATTATTTGAGAACACAACTCGGAGCAACTTGATTATAAATTATATGATTAATCAATAACAACAGGGCAGCAGAATCCAAAAATCTGTGATTAAGCTCATCAGATTGAATAAATTTCTTATTATTTAATTAGTTATCTGATTAATCACCTCCTCATCCTCTTGATCTTTATTCTTTTTGCTGCGTTTTCTACAGGGCCAGGGTCAAGTAGTCCTATGATTCTGAATTTGTGGGCTTCATGAACGTAATTGATAACCCACTTACCATTATTTTGTGTAAAAGATTCATTGAATAGATGAAACCAATAAAACAGAACAACACATTGACACACTGAATGAAACAAATCAATACCAATAAAACAAATCATCCATCACTTCTCTAAGACCATAACAGCAAACTCAAACTAATCTTCAATAACAAAACTACAATAAAAATGTCTGAAAAAAACTCGAAAACCAACAAGAATAAATCACCAAACCACCTAGTTCCTAGATAAATAAATAGATGATGACCAGAGGAGCAGCTAGAGCAGCTACAACAAAAGCTGCAACTGCAGAAACCCTGGTGCTAGAGCTGTAAGAATCACCGGACGGTCCCAATGCACGCGTGCCAGGCGATGGCGCGGATTCGGGTGATTGAGGCTGCATATGAGGAGGCGTGTACTCGGACGGATGCATGACACGGATGATCATTTTCTGGCCTGATGTGCAGTGATCAGGCTGGCCACTGATGAAGTAAAAAAATCCAGAGCGTTTGAATTTAAAAACAGTGTCTCCATTGTCGAATTCTGAGATGGCGTTCGTGGTAGTGCAGTTTTTGTAGTCCTCGTAGCCGACCACCAGGACAGAGTCATTCTCGTACCTGAAATCTGGACAAGGTAAAAATTGCATTAGGCCAAATAACATTCATCTCGCACTTTGAACAGAGCTAGTAAAATAAAACACATTTTAATTTTTACGAATTGTAAAATTGCATTAGGCCAAAAAGTAACATTTATCGAGCTAGTAAAATAAAACACGATTTATTAAAAAAAAGACGTACGAAGTGTATCGCCAATGCGGAATCTGTTATGAGAAGCCCAGACATTGTAAGGTTCATCAATGTCAGTAGTGAAGTTGGCAGAGGAAGGTGTAATCCAGCCTTCATCGCCTCCAACTTCGAACTGGTATGAGAAGACGGAGGAGACGAAAATCGCGATGTTGAGGATGAAAAAGAGCTTAGAAAGAGCCATGGAGAGGGAGGTTGTTGTGTGTGATGAGTGTTTGAGCAAGAGAAGCAAGTGCAGAAAGAATGAAATGCTGTGAAAAAAAAGTGAAAGGGAGGTGGAAGTATTTATAAGAGGGTGGTTTGTGGGGGGAGTGGGGGATCGATGTGCTCTGTGCATGCCAGTTTGTTTTGGTTGAGTGGAACGAGTGGGGGATTTAGCAGTTACTCGTACCATTTACTACCGCATTTACATTAATTTACTATTATCGAGTTTCCTTTATTATCTGGTCTGATTGTTGTCAAACAGTTTTTGATATTAAACGGATTGGAAAAAAAAGTACTCCCTCCGTCTCAAATAAGTCCATTTTGGAATAAACACACATATTAAAAAAAAAGTTAGTTAAATGGAATCTTATCTCATGTATCATTAATTAGTGCATTGATAAGTGAGAATATAGTAGAGTTTCAAAAAAATCACAATAAATATAGGGATTTAATGCATTGAGAAATGAGAATAATGCTGAGTTTCAAAAAAATCACAATTAATATGTAGATAAATTTGTATTGAAATAAGAGAAGGACAAATATTTTGGGACAATTTTTTTTTTAAAACTGGACCTATAAATTGAGACGGAGGGAGTAATGTCTTATAAGAGTCTAATTAATTTGAAACAAAATTTAGAAGAAATAGTGTCCTATTAGTCTGCATTCAGCAAGCTAGGTTTTATGTTTTATATTCTTCGCAGTATTAAATCTATTTTTCAATGGTGTATGTAAAAATATAATACTCTACCCATTATATAAGTAATGACGGGAGGAATAAATAATTACAGTTTTAATTTCTCTAAAAATGAATACTTCCCGAAACAATTAAGATAATTTTTATTTTTCTAAAATTAAGTGTATATTATTATTATATTATATATGTTCGGGTAAGAAAACATATTATTTTTATCAAAATTATTTATTTATAGGCTGGAATATATGCATTTTCGTTAACAAATTAAAATCTGCAGATACAAGTTTGCATAGAAGATACTTGCACAAAACAAGAAAAAGAAAAAGAAATTTGCCATGTAAACAAACTGAAGCTACTTTAAGGCTAACTTTAGAGCAAGTATCCAAGATACAGTAGAGAAGAAAAACAGTTCACAATCTTTCAGCAGCTATGACAACTATGCACAATCCAATATATGAGAAGTATAAAAGAACAAGGGATTTTGAACTACTTGTATTTTTGCTTGTAGTTAAACAACTTTGATCTCGAACATGTGGTCTGGGGTCTGACTTCCTTCACTGTCAGAAACAATGTCCCCAACATTTAGAGCCATATGATTAGAAAAGGAGAGAGTTGGTTTCGTTTTAGGCACCAGCACAGGCTCCGCCTCGCCATTAAGAATCTGGAATACTTTCCTCATTGAAGGCCTCTCCGCACTATCTGGATTGGCACAGCTCAAACCAAGAAGCAACAACAGCTTAGCTTCTTCTACATTAAACACGCCATTCAAGCGTCTGTCTACAGCTTCTGCAAGCCTTCCCTCAGAGTGCAAGTCCCAAACCCAATCAACCAAATTGACCATTCTTTGACCTTCTGTTTCTTTATCAATTGGCCTCCTTCCACAGGCCAGTTCTAGTATTACCACGCCATAGCTAAAAACATCACTTTTCTCAGTTGCTTTTCCGTACTGAAGGTACTCAGGAGCAAGATACCCCATTGTTCCAGCTGTCAATGTCGAGACAGGGCTCTTGTCATGATCCATTAGCCTAGCCAACCCAAAATCCCCGAGCCTGGCGTTGAAATTTGCATCCAGCATTATGTTACTAGTCTTTATGTCTCTGTGAATCACTTGTTGCTCACATTCCTGATGCAAATAAGTCAAAACAGAGGCCAATCCGACAGCAATATTGTATCTGTGTGGCCATTTCAATGCCAACCCTTGGTCAGACTCTTGATACAACACATTATCAACACTTCCATTGGGCATAAACTCATAGACAAGTAACAATTCTCCCTTTTCAGCACACCAACCCTGAAGCGGAACTAAATTCTTGTGCCTTAAACAAGCTATAATCGACAACTCAGCAAGAAACTCAGTCTTACCTTCATGAGAATGCTTCGATCTTTTAACTGCAGACATCGTACCTAAAGACATAAAAAATGCCTTATAAACAGTCCCGAAAGCTCCATGACCTACAATCCTACTATCATGAAACCCTTTAGTAGCAGCTTTTAATTCTTTGTAACTAAATTGTCTAGGGCCTGTTAGAAGATCAGCCTTGATAGACTTATCCATTCTCATCCCCTTCCATTTCTTAACAGATATATAACCAAACAATCCAAGAAAAACACAAAACAATGCTGGCCCAGCAATCCCAAGACCCCAACCAAGCCTCTTATGTTTATTACCCGAACCAGAGACCGGAATAGGAGGTTTTCTAACCACAGAATTATCAGACACATTATAAGGAGGGAATCTTGGCCTACTTGACTTAACCCCAAAAGTCGAAAAACTCCAATTTTCAAGAAGATGAATTTCTGTACTTCCTTCAGTAGAAGCCGAAAACCCCACATACTTAAACTCCCTAAGATACTCAGAAAGATCAACATCAACCGCCAAAAGTGGATCGAAAGGCTTAGTCCCAGAATAACTCAAGAAAACCTTCAAACTCTTCTCAACACTCTCATAATCAATCCAAGCAGTAATCAAATTCCCACTTTTCAAATCAATCCCAATCGAAATAACATCAGCAGTCTTGATCGAATTAAGACTATCAATATCCAACCCTATATGATTCTCATTCGGGTCATTAAAATGTGAATCAAGCCTTGTATCAAACTCCACAGCAACAAACTTATTCTTAGTAAGCAGAGTTGAATTCACAAGGCCTAGATACCCACCTGGGCTCCCCAAAATCCGATCATCCGGCGTGATAAAGAACGCCAACCCATCACCAAACGACACCGGATTGACATTATTTATCGAAAAAGTGAAACAAGTGGAGAAAGAAGCAATGTGAGTGGAATCTTGATTAGAAAACTCAATTGGGTGATTGTAAATGACTGTGCCGGAGCTTGATGAAGGTACATTGAGTTGTTTCGTGAGGCTGATCACGCCGTGACGGAGAAAAGAGTCGCCGAGGAGACTGATATTGCGGAGAGATGAGAAAGAGGGGAAGTCAAAGTTGGTGTTTTGAGATGAGATTAAAGGGGGGTTCTTGAAAAACAACAAGAGAATCAAGAAAATGATGAGTGGGGTTCTTGAAGAGAAGAGATTCATGGTTGGGGATTGATTACCAGAGAAATCTTGGGTCTGAAATTATACAGATATACTGTGTGTGTGTGTGTGTGTTTTTCTTGCAGAATTGAAGGGCTAGTGTAGAAGAAGGGGAACGGGGGTTTAGAAAGTGGCGGGGAAATTGGGGGTGGGTGGTTTAAATGGTTGGAAAATGACAAATGGGTCGGGTTTTTAAGTATGAATATTGGGTATGTAAAATAAGACTCCACACGAATACAGGGCCTGTTTGTTAACGAGAAATGCTTTTTTTTACCGGTTTGTGTCAAGAAGGGAAAGCACTTTTAAACTTTTCTTGACCCGTTTGCGTAAAGAAGCAGAAGGCACTTTAGAATCCTGACTTCTCTCTCAACTCCCGCTTCTTTTCCAAACATTTTATTAACTTATTTACTGCTCCACTTAGTTTAAGCAAGAAGTCCTTATTTTAAGCAAATTTGATTTTTTTTATAGACTCAAAATTGATCCGATAATGATATATTTAAATTTATTTTTGATGGTACAAAACTTCCGAAAAATAGGCAATGTTTCACACATATATATGATATAAAATAATATATATTATTAAAATTAATTTTTTAAAATTTATTCATCATCTAAATTAATAAAATATGTATTTAAATATATTATAAATAAATTATAAAATTTTATAATTATATAGTAGCGAGACACGGCGTGATAGTTTTATATAACTTTTATATGTAAATTATAAATTTAAATTTGAGTTAATAAATTGTGGATTTACGGTTATTTTTAGATCATGGATTACTTGAAATTGACACGAAATTATTTATATATTATAAAAATATATTATATATTTATAATATATATTTTTATAATATATATTATCTTTATCTGCTATCTATTATCTAAATTAATTGAAAGTTCTAATTTTATATAATATAAATGATTTATAATACTAATATAATATTAATTTAATATTTTTATGAATGAATTATAACAGGTAGGTCGTGTGCGGATTATCTGTAAATTATTTATATTTCTAATGACATGTTATCTTATCACTTATTGAAAAATAATCATCAAGACATATCAATATCCTTCATATTTATATATTTTAAAATGATATTAAAATTATTTTATTATTATTTGCATCATCTAAATTTATATTACAATTATTAGACATTAATTATTCATGATTTAAGTGGAATTTTAATATATTTATAATAATTTTACTTCTAGTTGTACGTAATAAAAGAATGAAAAGTAGAAATTAGAAAACTGTTTTACTATAAAATTACGATAATATTATAAGTCCCAAATTTGCTAACCCAATATTGACTTAAATGGAACCAAACGGTTCGGTTTAGTTGCATTACAGGTTGGTTTGTAATTTTGAGAAATCATAATCATACAGTTTGATATCGATTTGTGATGTGAGAAACCATAATTATTTATAAGAAAAATAATAATCTCAAAAGATGATAAAAAATCTGAGTTAAAAAATCAAACAACTTATACACAAAAATATAACATATAGCTTCACTGTATGTTATCTTCAACTAATACTTTTTAATAATATCTCAACATTTTTTTTTGACAGATATCTCAACATTTTCTTAGTGTATAAATTACTTATGAAATATATCAAATAATTTAAAAATATAATTAACTCAACATTTTTGTACTTATGAATTGTCAATTTATTTATACTCCCTCCGTCCCCTTTTACATGTCCTCATTTAACTTTTGATTGACCAAATTTTGACTAAAGATTACAAATTATCTCTTCATTATTTTCGAAATCTGAAAGTTGCATATTAAAATACACTAAATATACTTTCTAATGATATAATTTTTATTATTTTTTGAATTATATGATATATGTAAAATTTCATTTTGACAGATATCTCAACATTTTCTTAGTGTATAAATTACTTATGAAATATATCAAATAATTTAAAAATATAATTAACTCAACATTTTTGTACTTATGAATTGTCAATTTATTTATACTCCCTCCGTCCCCTTTTACATGTCCTCATTTAACTTTTGATTGACCAAATTTTGACTAAAGATTACAAATTATCTCTTCATTATTTTCGAAATCTGAAAGTTGCATATTAAAATACACTAAATATACTTTCTAATGATATAATTTTTATTATTTTTTGAATTATATGATATATGTAAAATTTCAGTCAAAACATATAGTCAATTTGACTGGTCAAAAGTCAAACGGGGACATGTAATAGGGGACGGAGGGAGTATTATTTATTTTATATGAATACTGTATTTAATGAATATAAATATTTTATCGTAAACACAATTTTACTTTCAGAAAAATTGACTGATGACCTTGCTACAATTTGGCTCACTTGATTTGATGCGGCGTGCGGGCTTTGAATTGGGATCATCGGAAATTGCGGAGACGATAAATACTTCGAAGTTCGAACGTGGCCATGTTATACATGAATACAAAAACCCTAGGACAGACTCTCTGATTAACCCTGGCAAAAAGCCAATATTTCATCCTGTTCGATAAATATTTTCTCATCAGCTCGAATCTGATTCGATGGGGTCAAAATTTAACGACTTGCCAGAAGATTTGTTAATGACCATTTTTTTGCTACATCCTGTGAAAACTCTCGCACTGCTGAGGACTGTCTGCACGTTATGGGCTCGAATCATTACCAGCAAGTCTTTCGTTCAGCTCTTTCTTTCCCAACAAAGAACCTCCTCAAACACAAACAAACACTTTCTGCTTCAAAATGCAAGCAAATCAACAGGTCTCATGGATATCGAGACTCGTCGATACCAGAAGATCTTTGGTGAGAATTACGAGTGTTATGGAGTTTGTGACGGGTTGTTTTGTTTGTCTTCTACTAAAGATCATTTGGAAGCACACTCTAAAATACTCTTATGGACTCCCATCTTCAGGGGAAAGCTTCCTCCCCTGAGAATCAGGTATTCAAAGCATACTCATTTGTTATTTGGGTATCACAATGGCGATTACAAGGTGCTTAAGTTATTAATTTTTCCGCGAATATTCTATGTTTGTATCTATAGTTTGAGTACTGATGAGTGGGAGGTTTTAGAATATGATAACTTAGTTTCCAGTACCTTTAATCGGCTATGTTCGAAGGCCAGGTTGGTAGATGGTTCTGCATATATTGTTAAAGATTCGAAGAAATCTGAACGTGGAATTTTATCTTTTGATTTAAGTTCTGAGACATTTCGAGAAACGAAATTGCCTGCAGATTTATGGTATAGTGATGACTTCATTATGGAAGAATACATGGAATCACTAGCTCTTATAGGCAATGTTATGAAGGAAAATAAGCTTCATGTTGTGATGTGGGTACTGAGAGTGAGTGATGACAACTCGTTTTCATGGGATGAGATCAAACTGGGAATCAGCCTAGATATATATCAAGTGATGGGTTTTGTGAAAAAGGATGAACTTGTTATGGGGCGTAGCAGCACTTTCTTATACAACATAGTGAACAAATCTCAACAATGGTGCCGTTTAGATGATAGACTCGGTCACCATAGTGAAATAAGGAGGTACATGATGAAGCCTATCTATTCACCAATTCGGCAGAAGGTGGCTTCGACGACTTCGTATTATAATAAATATAATGTGTTGGCTGATTCTGATGAGGATCTATGATCTATTTGTGATGAGGATATTTGACCTGGTTTAGATATTTTAAGTTGAAGTTCCTACATACTATTTTATTTTATATAATTAAGTAAAAAAACATCTCTTCAATTCAAGTTTATTGCATTCAATAAATACTTGTTTGTTATATACCTTTCGGGTTTTTGGGTCTGAGAAACACTACTAGGATGAAGGATGATTTTCAAACTAATACCCGCTGAGAAACACTTGTATATGATAAATGAAGCAAATTATACAAAGTAATGGTGGTTCAGGCATATGGGTTTTATATATCAAGTCCTCTCATTTAGTTGTGCATCTTTCATGTACCACTCAAGAACATGGCTAGATTCTGACACTGATGTCCCTCCAATCACATAAATCATATGAATTTGCTTAAAATATTCACTGCTAGAAGAAATCTACTTGTGTGATGGAGAACTACTGACTATGGTCGAATAATATTGCACTATAACATCAGGAAATATGCACGAGGGTTGCATCAGCATGACACAAACCTTCAACAAAAGGTTGCAAAGCAAGAACTTGACTGCTTACACTGGATGAAACTTGCAATAGCCAGCCAAAATGACAACAGCAACTTCTTCACTGTAGGTGTCTGGGCAGCAGAACTACAAGCATAACATAGTGCTTAGACTAAGAAAAACAGTGTAAATTTGTTTCAAGTGTACTTAAAAGGATGCAGTACCTTCATTCATACTGCAGAAGCTCTCTCTGGGAAATATTACACTAGGATCAATTTGTTGTTGGGAGGACAGAACAAGAGCCACAGAGTTTTTACTGCAGAGAAATATGCATACATACACCATATGTTTTAGTCATTAAGGTCAACAAAGAATTTTTGAAACTTAAAAGAAAAGAAAAGGTGAGACCAATATTATTAGAAAAGCAAAAAAGAAATGAGAAACTATATCTTTAGAAAATTCAATCAACTAGAGTCCAGACATTTATATAGAAGCAAAAAAGCCTGAGACGGGACTAGAACATATTACGTTTTTGACTTCAGATATACATCTGCTTGCTCTTGTGTAATTGTTCAGACATGGACTCTTGTTAATACCTAACGAGAAGATTGAGTTAATTACCTGGCCCAGGTTGGAATAAACTTTTTAGTAGGCATCTCATCCTCCTCTTCTTCTTCATCATCTGAATGCTGGTACGGAGACATCTCATACGATTTTTCATGACCATCTCCACTTCTAGAGGATAACCGATCCAACATACTAGTTGACTACAAAGAAAAAAAAACAATATAAGATGAAGCTGCCCAACTTATTGAGACAAACATCAAATATTTTTACAATGCCAATCAAAATGAAATGTCAAATGGACCTTCCTTATAAATACATGTGGAACATTTACCTTTCTGCTGCCATCATGAGTACCAAGACTTTCACAATTTTCAGGGGCAATGTTAACTTCCTGAATACTACTCTTGGTACCCTTGAATTCAGTTTGGGATTTTGGCTTTTTTAAAGTGTTTTCATCTCTGCTCACTTTGTCCAGTTGCTGAGCCTTTCCTGTTCTGCTATTAGATTCCTTCCTAATGTTTGTGCTTTTACCCTGGTGTGTATACTACTAATATCAGTGCCTGCCGGAACTTACAGGATAACAATGATATGACATGATGGCTATTAGAGATTTTACCGTGTTGGCGCATCGTTTTTCTTTCTCCCCTATCTTAGCTAATGTTTTCTCTTCTTGCACTCTGTGACCTTGCCATCCTACTATGCGCTTTCTTTTCCTTTCCTTTTCCATCCTGCCTTCTTCCTCTCTCAGCCTTTTCCTTGCTGCTAAATCGGCCTCTTTCTTTTTGAGTTCCTCTTCTTTCTTTCTCTTATCTAACTCCCTTTGCCTTAAAGTTTCTTGCTCTATTTTCGCTCGCTCAAGTTTCAATGCTTCTTTCTTAATTTTGCGTTCATTTTCCTTCTTTTCTTCTTGACGCTTTGCCGCCTCAGCAGCCTCCAGTGCTCTCACTTTGATATCTCTTTTACCTGCAACGTTTATAAATTGGATTAGAATATTATACACTGCTAATCTGGTGACTGGTCTGAACATCTTACAAGATACTGATATTACTTGTAGTAGTTACAAATTGACAAGAACTTAACCACAAACAGATAAGAGAGTGCTCAGGGCAGGAAAAAATAAACAGAATTACACAAAGTTCAGATACAGTTCAGATACAACTTATATAATAATGCTATTGTGAATTGCTATAGACAGAACAATTCAACATACAGCATCCCATATATGAAACATGATTTATATAATGAAATTCTGTAGAACGCAACGATGTTATGCTTCAAAGAAAAGAAAAGAAAAGGTTTTAATTTCTTCAACTTCCTCCTGAGATTTTTTGAAGGAAAAGGAAAAAACACCTACAAATTTGGGAAGAAAATCCTTGTATGTATATTTGTCCAAAAAATATTCTTCCCGCTTATGGAAAATTTTGGGAAAAAAAGAAAGTTACCAATTTTCTGTTCATTTACCTTCTTTCCTCAACTGGGGAACATAGCGTTAACAGATCAAACATTACAATACACACTTGTGAAACCAGACATTTCAACTGTCTGGGTGAGCATCTTGGGACAACAAAGCATACAGTTGGAGAAGAAACGGTCATATAACAAACACTAATAGCATGAACCATGTTTCCAAATTGTCTTCAACACATAAAACAACAAACATGTAAATACCAACAAGTTGGTTAGTATTCTCAGTGTTTTAACAATACTTTTCTTCCAATTATCTTCACATCTGAACTTATCAAGGTAATAAAGAGTCCGGTATGTGTGTTGTGATTTGTGAAATTGTAGGTGTATAACTATCTACCAGAGTTTGTTTCCTGAGATAAATTTAATACAAATTCAAGTTTTCTTTCATATACAGTTTAGGTACAGATTATAAGTATTCCCAAACTAAATCGCTATAATTACTTCTGTGTATTAATGATTGTAGAGGCAGTGATTTCTCGGTGGTCATTGGTCAATTTAACCTAGTCTAGGTTTTAAATGTTGAATTCGATAAATTCATGTAGTTACCACTGACAATATTATAAGACATTATGCTTGCTTGACCCAATCACAACTGATTGTGGTCCCCAAACATTTCCCATGCCCCGAGCAAGTTACGAACTTAAGCAAGCTGGCTAGAGAGAAACTCTCTAAAGGGGTCCTGTTGTATAACTAATTCTGTCATTTGACTCTTGCTTGACCCAATCACAACTAATTGGTGTCCCCAAACACCTCCCATCTCCCAACCAAGTTATTAACTTTAGGAAGCTAGCCAAAGAGAAACCCAGTAACAGATTACCTAATAAGTAAGCTAAAAGCCTAAAACAGATAGATCCCCATGGACGTCTCTCTGCGCAACATAATAGTTATGTAGAATCAAAACAAGTAAGGAAGAATAAATATATCACCTTTGCAAACTGCAGCCTCTTGCTTTTGCTTAACTAACGGAATAAATGAAGTGACATTGGACACAATGTTATTCCGCTTCACCTTCTCTGACAGTCTCTGTGTGCCTCTTCTTATACTTGTTGTACTTGACAATTTTGCTTTACTTAACCTGTTGTGAAGTGATTCACTGACCTTTACATTATATGCACCTGCTGCTGACAACAGGTTTTCCTTCCCCCAAAGTTTACTTTTATTATTGCTGGAGTGACTTCTGAGCCTCTGTTTGACACTACTTTGAATCTCTGCATTGCTATGATCTAGACCACCGGTCTGATGTAACTTCTTAGCTGCAGGAGGATTTAGGAATACTTCTATTGTCTCAGGAGGTGGTTCTCCACTGGAACAGCTATTGGTCTCTGCCAAACTAATGTCTTCTTGAATATGATCATCATCATATACATTCTCAGTTTCGTCAAGAACACAGGAATCTTCTTCAATACGGAAACATGTAAGCTCTGGATTAGAGCTCAATCGCTTCTCTGAATTGACCAAACTTGATGTTATCCTTGGACAGAACCTTCCAACAGGCGTGTCACAATTTTTTGCATTCCAGCTATACTGAGCACCAGAATATGGTAGAGAATCAGAATACAACATTTTCCTCAGGGCAGAGTCTACTTCATTCGTTGAAGTAGCCTGTAAATGGTTGCCAGCATCCTCGCTTAAAGATATATTGCTTGTTCGATCAGCATGCTCATGAAGTCTAGTTGGCACAGATAAACAGGGGTCTTCATTTGTAAATGGTTTGTATGTAGGTGAGAGATGAACTAAAGGGGTGCACATGCTCACATTTCTACAAATCTGCTCCAGAATGCTAGCACGTTGCATTGAGTTACCAGTAAAATTAATTTCATCTCTACTAGCATCGAGCCCTACATTATCAGAATGTTCATCAACAACAAATCCCTCATAAATCGGTAAATTTTGATCAAAAGCAAGCTCATTGTTACATTGTAAACCAACAGGGCCACCGTCCTTCAGATGGGGATCGCAATCTAGCAACGGATTCCTGCTAGAAGTCAATATATCAGCATCTTCTAGGTCACCGTCATTTCTGACATGAAAGATCTTCTGAAATTCCTGCTCAGGACTCAAACTTTTTGCAGCAAGGATTTCATTAGGAGGATATGATGTAGTGAAGTTCTCAACAAAGGACCCTTGAGATTCCCTAGTAGCCTGTTTGCTTAAACTTGATACAAGGCATGGTCCTAACTCTTCGTTTTCAGATGGACAAGTGGTCTGTACAACCTTCATTTGCTCTGTGAAACAAAACTGACCATCCTGGAAAGAACAAAAGATTAATAACAGTGACCAAACACCTGTCCGAAAGAACAAATGACCAAAATACATGCAGCCACATTTCGGTATTCATATAAAAGAGTAAATCATCGCGACTTTTTTCTCTGTAGGAAGCAAACTGTAAGATCTCTGGGATTAATTATTAACTTTTTTCTCACTCTTAACAGCTATTAAAGATGAACTCCAAAAAATATTCCAAGTCCCATTAATGTGTTCATTTCACAAACCAAACACAAATATAAACAGCTATATACTAGACAAAGATACGTGTTAAATAATTGTTGTCACCGCCTGTGATACTTTACGTTCCATGTCTCCGGTAATCAGGAAATCATGACTTTGACCAAGTAGACATTAGACTAGCATAGTCACAGTCTCACAGACATTGCATGAACTAAAAGAAGTGCAACAGAGGGCATATGCTACTACCTATCCCAAATTAGATGTCCCTTTGACTTTTGCACATACGTTAAGGTGAATTGACCACATAACTCCGTAAAAAAAATTGTAAATAAAAAAACTTGATACTTACAATTGTATTAAAAAAAATTAAAAAATAATTTGTGAAGCCATGTGGTCAATGCATATTGACATATGTGTCAAAAGTCAAAGGGACGTCTAATTTGGGATGAAGGGGGTTATGAAGGAACACTATGATGAAGACCTTTCTATCACAATCATATGTAATTATCACAACTTAAGATTTCACAGAGAGAGTAACCATTTCAGCTGAAAGTCCTGCATCCGTGTGAATTTAAACACTCGAGGAAAAAGGGCACATTGAGGATGAAAATTTATTTGCATGAAGTGGAACTTTAGATAGTGTGTGCTACTAATATCATGTATATGTATAAAACAAAAGGATATAATTCAATTATATGTGTATAAAACAAATAGATATAATTCAAGTATATGTGTATTTGCATGAAGTGGAACTTTAGATAGTGTATGCTACTAATATCATGTATATCTATAAAACAAAAGGATATAATTCAAGTATATGTGTATTTGTATACACATATACATCTCTTCATACATATACATGATATATGTGCTACTAATAGGATCATCAGATATAAATACACACACACGTGTATATGAACTATTTGAATACAACACATCGCTAAGCACAAGACAAGTCAATACCTCTTGTTGGTTTTTAAAAACTGGTGAACAGAAAGTGCCATCTGCTAAATGGCACTCCATTTTTTCGAAGAACATGCCAGAACTTTCACTGCCATCTTGTTCACAAGAAGAAGAAAATGCTAGGAGCTTTTGGACAGCATCTAAATCATTCTCAGCATTCTTCGAATGACTACTCATACGATGGCCTCCCTGCATACTGTGAAGGTTTTGTTCCCTTAAGCTTGCAATAGCAGAGGAACAATTGGTCTGTTGGTAGTCGATCTTTCTCCTCTTCAATTGAGGCCATGAATTAAATTCTATGTGCCTATATCGGCTTTTAGGCAAAGAAGACATAAGGGTGGGCTGAGCTTCGCCAAACTCTAAAGAACAGATATTGTTGTATTCGTTCTGATGATCACCAAATGAAGCAGATGTATATAAACCTCCCTCGGCTAAGTTATTAGAACCATCTTCCAAACACATTATCTCTGTGCTAGACAAGGTGTTTATGTTCTCACAATCAAAACTATGTTTATTCTGCTGCAATTTCTTCTCATCATCAACAATGCAGCATCGACCATCAGGTTGATCTTTCATATTTACCTCCTCATCCAAGAAACTATTTGGATCTTCAGTGACCAATGGGGTTAATTTTGGGACAGCTGAAGGAACTGAACACTGTTGCTGGGAAGCTATAGGAATAATTTCACTCGCAGTCCCCCTCACACAGCAAAAATTACCCTGTTATACAACATAAATGAACACTTCTGCATCATGAAATTTGTCATAATGTACAAAAATATGTGTGTGTGTGTGTGTGCGGCAGTTCAAGACATTACTTATCTTAATGCAAAAACTTAATTTGGAATACAGTTGAGGAAAATCACAGAAGTGATATTAAATTGGCTTCTATAAAACTCGATGGCATCTTTAAACTACTGTGCTTTCCATGAATATAGCTTTCTTGTTCATGTCAAGATATATGACATTATGAACCATATTAGTTGCTTCATTTATTAATTTTAGATTTAAGGAGATTTGATATTTAACATGATATTAAAGCTCAAGTTTACCCAAAGTTTTCGAGTTCAAATCCGAAATTACCCCATATATCCTAGAACTGCCGGATGCTTACAACCAAAAGAACAGGTTATAAAATCACAGCGTTTCCACAAAGGATGTTTACGAGTTATTCATGAGGTGATAGACCTCAAAGATGAAAAGTGAAAAGTATTGGTTGGATGTATATTATAGTTAAGCACCTGGCAATGAGACTGACTGACTGCCAATAGAGTGTGATCAGAACATATTTAAAGAATTACCTCATCAATTCGCTGCTCCGCACACCCTTCCTTTAGAAGGCAGTTGGGCGGATGCATATCCTGATAAGAACGTTTATGGAGATCTGAGCCATCTTCAGCATGGTTCACCTGATGCTTTCCTATTATATAAGCTTCCAATGTTGTTTCAATTTCATTGCACTCCTCCGTATTTGTTTTGTCCACCTCTGGTGCATTCGTTTTTTCTTCACAAGCTTCACTCTGTGGCAGTAACTGCATCTCGAAGGAAACTTTAGAAGGGTAGTCATTGGTTGACTTTTCTAGTGACTCAGGCTCCGGCAACTTATGGCATGTCCTTTGCAGATATTGTTGTGGGCTTTTTATCACAGAAGGGAGGCTATCGCATTCATTTAACCTGCAATCTTCTAAATCGTTAAAGTCCAGTTGCTTTGGCTTCACAACAAAGTTAGCATCAGCGGCCAACCGTACATCTAGACCTTCTGACTCTGTTCTTATGTTAAAGTCATCCAGATTAGACCCCACACCAGGAAGGTGTCCTTCATGCTCAATAGCCGTAGCAAATGGAACTTTCTCCTCCTGGTTGACAATTCCACTGCTTTTAGTTACCGGAAGGACTAATTGACTTCCTGACAAGTCTTTATGGGTGTTTTCATCAGACCTGTTCAATGAGCTTAAAAGTGGAATGTTTTCTGTTGCATCAGATCTGGAATGAGTGACTTTAAGATCAGCAATATCGAAAGATGTAGCACTCGGTACTAATTTGTTGCTGTGACAGGTATCTTTTGAACTTTTATTGGTACAATCAACCTCTGATGGTTTGACTACCTCTAGTACTTCATTAGGTTTATCAGGATTTTGACTTAGTTTACCACTGGACTCACCAAGGATGCCCCCATCAACCTCTGGAATGTAACAAGATGTGCCCAGTCCTACAGCATCATTCACATGACTATGTTGTTGGCTAGAACTCATGGATCTCATGATATTACCCAGTGACTTGCTACTTTCTTTTTCCCTCACCTTGGATATTTCAATTGCAGCTTCTTCTCGCTCATCACTCTTTTCTTTACTAGCGTGAAAGGGAACGGCCACCTCGATTTCCTCGTTCAGAGGCTGATGGTCATAATCCATAAGTTGTGAAAGGCTACCAACACCTTCGTACTCAATTGTGGAAGTTCTACAAATTTCCAAAGATTCATTCGGGCAAATGTCCTGTATGCAAGAAGTTGTAGATCTTTTTATTTGACCACTTGTACCATTTTCCATGCTCAGATCTATTCCTTTAGATTGGCTGATCACAGACTTTTCCTCGCCTCTATGTTTTCTCACAGTTTCATAAGATACAGCCAGCTTTGAAGGTTCATTGACAGAGCTTGGCCTTTGGCATGTGCTTCTAGATCTTGTCATTCTACCACAATTGTTGTTTGTGCCATTTTCATTGCACAAAGCTCCACTAGCAACCCTCTTTCCAGAGCTTCCTCTGCTCGTGTAGGGAGATTTGTCCATTTTCAATAAACCTTTGTAATGATCGGCCTCATCTGAATCAATACCACATAATGCGACTCCGGTCACTGCACCAAAAGATATTCTTTTATTTTCATCACTTAAGCGACTCTTTGTTGCTTTTCCACTTGTCCGGAGCTCTAGGGCCTTTTGCCTTGATTTGGACCTTTGCAATCTAGCTAGAGATTGATCAGGTGCAATATCAGTGTTTGGGATACTGAATTCTGTCTGATCTGTTGAAGAGCATTTGGGAACAGAACTCAGAAGTTCATTTCCTCCATCAAGACCATTGTCAAAAGCACCCACTATCATATGTGATTCATCAGATGCTTTTTCACCGTCTTGTGCAATAACTAGCTGAGATGTCCGACTTATGCCCGGTGACTGACCTGATTTGATCGAGATATTGGTGATTCCTACATCTGCCTGATCATGTGAATATGTAGAAGATAGCCTGGGAACACAATTTGCGCTATATCCAACATCATTACCATGGGACTCATGCACAAGTCTCGGCTCATCTCCTGTGTCAGGAACATTATTTGAGTCTTGGATTTGAATATCATTAGGTAATTTATCCAATAACTCACCATTGTCCCTTATACCAGTTACCCTGCTCCGCAAGTAACACTGACCAGTTGAATAAGGAAACGTCAGTCTTGCATGAGGAAGTAGAAGGTCTGATATCAGCTCTTCTCTGTTTAATTCTGCATTTGAAATGTATTTTAAATTAACTTCTCTACTTGCTAATGAAAAAACTGCATACTCTCTGGGGTAATAAAACTGTATTAGGTCGGGAAAAAAAATAATCCTTTTAGTGTATAATTTCTCTACTGCCCATCTAATCTATTCTATAGTGTAAAGAAAAAAAAATTGCAAGGAAGTCAAATAAAGCTTGAAAGAAGTCATCACACACCCATAATTCACATAATTTACAAGTAAAATCAACAACAGCAATTAGTAAAATACCACAATACAAACATTAACTTCACATATGACTTCGCATCATAATCGACAGCAATTTGACAAAATCAATAAAATCTAAACAAGCTCGAAAAGGCAAATCAAACACGAGTACAGAATCTACAGATAGAGCCACGTGTATGCATCAATACCTTGGGGATCTGAAGAAACAGAGTGTAGATTAGGGTTAAGAAACCAAGGAGGAGGGTTGATTCCTTGAATGAGGAGATTAGATGCGAGTTGTTGTTCGTAAAGGTAGGTTTGCTGCTTCACTTGTTCTATAATCCCATTTGTGCGCTCGAATATGTTGCGCACGAGCTTCTCTACGTTCGTCGTCATCATTGAACTACATCCACATACTCCGGCGACGGCGAGTTTTCTCCGGTGAGTAGAGAGAGAAAATGTCCGTTAGATTTTAAGATGCCCGAGCGGCAATCTGATTTTCAAATTTTTAGGGGAGATGGATGTGTTTGAGATTTGGAAAGTGGATCGTCGGGTGGAGTTTTGGGCGCAGACGGGTCGGATCCGCGTTTTCACTTGAACTGCACTCGTGAGTTGACTTCACATGGTGAATGACAGCAATATTTACTGTTTTTGAATTGATTTTTTTAATAAATTTTCTGATTATATTGGACCGTTTAGGTGCACTTATTTTTTATTAATAAGTGCTTATTTTTAAAGAAAAGAATATAATTTGTATTTGTGCTGAAATAGTCTTAATTCTTTCGAATAACGAATATGAAACATGTTTTTAATTTTATATTCAAAAAATATATATTTTTTAAAAAATATATTTTATTTTTCATAATTAGGTGTTGCCAAACAAACATCTATGTGCAAAATTATAACACATACAAGATTACTTTTAAGATAAAACACTGTATATTAATATTCATTGAAAATCTTTTGAATCAAGACTAATCGTTATAATATGATTTAACTGAATACTTGTCCATTCATCTATTTTTAATCTCGTATTCCCGTCCCCGATAAATTAATTACGAACAATTATCATATTTTATTTAAATATAGTATGATGATATATATTTATATGATTATTTGATAGATAAGTCATAATAAAATTGTTGGATACTGTTATATGATAAACGATCATGATTGCATATTAATATATTTAGATATAATCAAAAATATTTTCGATGTTTTAAATCAAATACAAGCAGGTTTTCCAAATAAAATATTAGAGTATGTTTTCAGCCTTCTTTAAGTTCAAAACATAATACAAAGGGATTTGAAGCTCAAAACAAAATCAGGTTTAGTAACTATATAGACTTATATTCTTTACACATTCAAAAAATCGTAAAACAAATCATTAGATTTTATTATATGATAAACTGCTAAGAGTGCATAATAATAAGAATAAATTTTTTATATATATTTTAACCCATATAAAATGAATTTTTATAAATAGAGTGTGACACCTTTTATAAATCAATAACCATTTAATCTACTTCGTATTTTTATTCAAATTCAAATATGATTCCTATATCATCACTAGATCTTATTATTTTCAATAAACCAAGAGTTTTGACTCTTGTCATGCATAAATCAATATATAAAAGTATCTAATAATTCGATTTTATTACCTAAAATATTGGTTTTATTTTATCACTAATACTCCCGACTATCATAACTTAAAAGAAATTAAATACAAGAATTTCAATCTCATTAAAATTATCAATTTCTTTTCTCAAATAGTGATTTTTAAGATTGTAGAAAATCTAATCCTATTTTTCGCTGGCATAATATGAATTTAAAAAATACAATTAAATCATACTTTATTTGCTTCAAAAGAATTAATATTTTTTAAATACCAAATCAAATTATCATATATATGTATTTCAAAGTACGAGTATTCATGGATTAACTAGTATATCTGGCCCGTGCTTCGCACACGGGTAACGTCTGTGTTTTTAAATTTTAATAATTGATTATAATGTATTTTTAATTATAACACGCTCGGTAATAAAGTCATTGATTAATACAATAAAATAAAACGTTGTACAAACATCAATTATTATACTTTGACCAAGAACTTAATATTTCATCTAAAATCTATCAAATATATGTTGTAAAAAAAATTATAATGTGATTAAAAAATTATATCATTTACTAAGTATAGATACTAAGTACATGTTACTTGAAATTGAAAAGTGATCGGATTGTAATGCCCTCCAGGGTAATTTATTAAACCAACATAAATATCATATGCTTCAGACCGTTGGAGCAATAGTCTTCAAACTTGAAGTCAAAAAACAAACTAAAGACAATGTAAAAACAGGACAGTTACTTCTACAGGTGGGAAGAAAATGAAAACCTAAACAAAGTCTAATCTTAACCGTGTCCATCTAATGCAGTTCTTGAAACCGTCACAGACGACCTTATAATTATTGGAAAATACAGTCCAACCTGGTGAGAATCCTCAAGGTGTCAATAAGAAGTGCCTAATTAAAACGGTCAACCAATATTATAAATGATGCTGCATCAAACCGAATGAGAATGCTTATAAAAATTGATCGAGTATAAGAGGATGCGATCTTAATATAAAACTGCACGATACAGCTCGTTACACAATGAAAAATAAGCACCAAGTGACCAAGATATTGAAAGAAATAATATCTCTCCTCATGAGAGAAGAAGTTCCGTAGAGATATAAGCTTAAAACAGAGAGTAAGAAATAGATTAGAATATAAGAAGTAGAGTGTATAAATTTTCTCCAATCTTCTTTATTAAACTCAGGACCTTATCTTTGGTACAATATTATGTCCCTCATGAAGATGATTGTATATTCTTGCTTAGATTTAGGCAATCTTGTTTTGTTCAATCGATTTTCTTAACTTTGATATATAGATTTCAATCTTCGTACCTGAGCGTAGGTATGACCGTGAAAATATTCTTTATGAAATATTACGATAGAAATAGCAATTAAATATATAATTTTAGTATTTTCAATAAAAATAAGTCAAATATATTAGGATAATTTCTCGAGCTCGCCTCACGGCGAGACCTCGATTCTTTATTTTTTTTGTTTTAAATTAAGATCTTTAATAAATTACATCATGGTAAAAAATATAAGTATTAGTATTTAAGAAAAAAGCCCGACTTTTTTTATGAGGAGTTTAAATGTAATACTTATTTTTGTAAATATATACAAATTAGTCACATAATCTCATTTTTATCGTGCATTAACATGAATGTACAATGCTATATTATTTATGAAATATTGTAGTAATTAAAAATATATAATTTTAGTGTTTTAGATACGTAAAAATACATTATTATAGTTTCTCAACCTCACAGAGAGAGCGTGATTCTTAATTTTATTTGTTTTAAAATGACATCTTCAATAAAATACATCATGTTAAAAATTTAAATACTTTTTAAATGATATTAAAATATATTAAAAATATATTAGTATTAGTATTCACAAAAGTCCACCTTTGTTATCATGAGTTTAAATGCATTACTTATTTTTGTAAATATGTACAAATTAGTCACATAATCACATTTCTACTGTGCATCAACATAAATGTACAATGATATATTATTTATGAAAAATTAGGATAATTTTTTTAATTTAAATATATAAATTTGGTGTTTTCAATTAAAATAAGTAAAATATGTTATTATAGTTTCACAGTCGATCCTTTTTTTATTTGTTTTAGAATTACATCTTTAATACATTAAATCATGTTAAAAATTTAAATCTTTTCGAATGATATTAAAATAGTAAAATAATAGCTATTATATTATACAATATAAGAAAAATTTTATGGAGACCGCTATTTTATCGGAGACAGAGACTTGCAATCAAAACATTATAAAGTAGTATATTATTTTGTGAACTATGTAGATTTTATTATAAAAATATCATAAATATAGATTAATATTATATAATTAATAATTACAAAAATATTTAATATATAATAGAACTAAAATAAATTACGTATAATTTTTATAATCTATATTAAAAGAATTTCAAAGTAGCATATGAGAAAATAAAATTTTAATATTACACTGCTGACATTAAATTAAAGGAGAACTGTCATCCTACAGCACATGAGTGACAATCTAAGGGTGTATCCTTTTTTTTTTAGGCAGCACAGAACATTGGGCAACTTTCAGGGTGGCAATACATAAGGTTGAACAAAAGTGAAGCTAAACATTGCATTAAACTTAACTTTCAAACATCTTCCACTGCAAAATCTAAAGATCTCAGCCTGAGGGTCTTCGTCTTTCTCTTGCTCTTTCTTTAGAACTTTCTGAGTTCTTTTGACTCGTGTTTCCTCTGCACTCTGAAGTCTGAGCTTCTTGGAGAAGTTCACTTGACTGCTTGCTGGAGGAGTATGCCTACCTCCCCCAATAGAACCACCCGACACAAAACCACGCAACACCCTGTTGCCAGCTTGCATGCCTGAACTAAACTCAACCTTGCATTAAGGGTGCCAGATGAAGCAGCAACAAAACTGCTTTTAAATTGTGCCGTCATCCCTGTCCTCAGTGAGTTCACAGCTGCAGAACGACCAGGAACAACATGCAATGGAGCACTTTTAGATTCTGCATTATATCCGATACCCAGACCAAAGTCCACCCCACGCACGCCTCGATTGCCGCCTCCTCCCCTTCCTTTTGCTCTTTTGCCACCTCCTTTTCGTGCATCACGTTTCGATCTAAATAAAATAAACAAATAAAATAAAGATACTAATAAATCTTTAATATATTTTAATATTATTCAAAATGTATTTAAATTTATTAACATAATGTAATATATTAAAGATGTTATGTTAAAACAAATAAAATAAAGAGTAATGTTTGACGATCAGGCCTAATCTGACCAACAATGGACCTAATCTGCGGCTCAAATCCAAGGTCAAACATTCAATCAGCCTCATCAAGAACCAAGTAAGTTGCTCTGGACATTGTCAGAGCCTTCATCTTTAGCAAGTCTATCAACCTCCCTGGAGTAGCAACAACTATTTCACCTCCTGCTTTCAATTCATTAAACTGTTCAAGTTTAGACATTCCACCATACACTGCAGACACACGTATTTTTGAAAACTTTTTGGCCTCTAAATATATTAAATGTGCTAGTTCTCTAGTAGGTGCACATATAACTCCAATAGGACCCTCTTCTTTCTCAAGCTCAGGCTGATCCATAATATGGACTATCATAGGGAGCACAAAAGCAGCAGTCTTACCTGAACCAGTCTTTGCTATACCAATAATATCTCTTTCGGAGAGCACAACTGGAAAAGCTTGACATTGTATTGACGTAGTCTTCTCATATGCTTGTCCAGATATTGCTTTCATTATCTCAACTGAAAATCCACAGTCCTCAAATATCTTGCTCTGTCACATCAAAACCAGAAACACGGGTGGCTAAGCTCTTCCTGTACTCAGAAACATCTTGCTCTGTCATACAAATCAGTGTCATCTAAATCATTTGATTCAGGCAATTTGAGATATACACAAAACTGAAATAAACCGAGTTAACGGGGTACCTCCAGGACTACTTAATTGTGCAGTTGGATTTGGGTGTTGATTCAGTTTCTCGTATAGACGACGGTGACAGCAGAGACAGAGGAGGCCGCTTCAAACCTGCGACAATTGGCAGAGTATAAAAATCGGATAGTGCAATATCCAAATCCAAATTATAGGCTAAGATTATAGGCTACCTAAGATTAGATAGTGCGACTATAGTTTAATTTGACCATTAGAATATAGATGAAATAACCTGAAACCGCAGTTGGACTTTCAGTAGTTGGCCTGAGCTCTGTTTGGAATACAGACCCATGTCCTCTCCTTTGCATAAAATTTATTCCAGACCCATGGGATTATGTACACACCTGGTAGATGAAGTGCAGAAATCAGCCACAATTTTGAGGATGATTCAGGCGGCGTTACTGCTTTTTAAATTTCTAAATCAGCCACAAAAGAAGTATGTCACATAAATTATGGTTGCAATTTCAAAACCATCACTCGATCAATAGCTTCTGCCAATGCATTGGGCTGCACAACCCAAATTAAGAATAGCAATGCCAAACATCTCAGCTCGTAAAATGGAAGCTGCCATGACAAAATGCAAATCATTTGGATCACCAGTAGTATACTGCAGTGGTTGGGAAACTGTTTAAACTTGTCCCTAGCCTGAGCATCACCCGCATTCACTACAGCAGAGGTATATTTAATTGTATAAAGATAGGCATTTACTTCAGCAAGTATTCCATAATCTGGTAACATAAGCAAAGAGATATTTTGTTATCTTGAAAGCTGTCACTAACTCTTTGACATCTAATTAAATGTAGAATATAGAATTCAAAATTTCCTTAATCTTAGATACAACAGAATTAATAAGATCCAAATATGAGAGTTTTGAATAAACACCTAGAGCGAAGCAGGAGCTTGGGGTTGCTGCAGAGTGGCCTGGTCAATCAGCGTAACACAAATGCCATCATTCATAAGAGCTAATTTCGTATGAGTATCTTTTTCAGTGGTTTTTTCTGAATGAGCTACGCCGGAGGAACCTGTCAGTGCCACATTGTATCAAGTTGTAATTAGTAAGCATATATGATCATATATTATCTATAAGAAATTTAATCGAACATTTGATGTACAAACCGTGTGTAATCTAAAAACAGATAACTCTCTTTCAGGAAGCAATTACAATTGTGATATATGCATCTCAAAATTTAAATTACAACAAAATATATATGTAAGATTAAAACACAGTTGAAATCTCTATAAGAAATTTAATCGAACAGTTAGGTCTACAAACCGTGAGTAATCTAGAATCTGAGTAATTCTCTATTTATCTCACATTCATTATTCTGCAAAATACCAAAGTAAAATGGTCAGCTAAGGAACTACCAAGATTGTATCAAAATAACCATGTAACTTACAATATCCTGATAAAAAAGAGGGATATGAACTTTATATATACATGAATTGAACCAATGAGACCTTGATAATATATAAATCGAATCAATGTGTACCTTGATTGAATAAGTAAGATGATAAGAGATACCTGAAGTCATGAATTTTCAACCAACGCTTGAAGATCATCTCCTGCCCAAACACAAAACAAAATAATGAAGTCAGACGTATCCATAGAAGACGATTTCTTGCAATGAACACAGACTGTAGAAGTTGCTAAAAGCACAATGAATCCATTAACTACCCAGTTTGAAATTTGGCACGTTCGAATCACATGGCTAAAATGTAGGGATAGAGAACTGCAAGTGCAGCGTAACTGAATGTTCAGACCCGTATGTTAACGGGTTGCTCCAACTCTGGAGCAAATATCATTGTATTCAAGTCGGGTATTGACCCATTTTTATCTGGATTATCCAAGAGGCTGTGAAAGGACCAAAAAGGGTTAAATTTAAATAAGAAGCTAAAAAAGTGGAAGGGCAGAAACGGTCTTTTTCCAATTTCTTTGTGTTCAGGAATTAAGAATATATAGATATAGATAAGTAAAATGTCACGTTTTAAAGTATGACACTCATCTGTCAATGAATCAAACTTGAGGGTCACAACTGCAATAATCTCATATACTACCAAATGTCGGAAATTTGATACATCTTGACTGATATTTTGATTTGTTTCCCGTCAGATGTAAATTAAATCAAAATGACAAAATCAAAACTCTAAAAATCAGATCTAAAGCCAAAGCGACATTAAATAATAAATTTAAAAAGGAAAAAGAAAAACAAATGGGACTGCGACAATAGTCCAAGATTCTATTAGAGGCGGCAGTTGGGTTCCCCGTGGAATCGGATGCTCTCAATTTTCAAGGTCAGTAGTATTCTACACTCTTGTGTATCTTATGCTAATCGTCAGTTTATTTTTTGTTTTTTTACGATCTGTGATATTGTCTGAGGATGAAATAAGATTATGCACTCAAGGTGTTTGATGAATTTACTACAACAATAATTTTTATATACGCGCAGATTAAACTGTTGAAAACTCATGATTTTGTGAATAATTTGAGGCTGAAGAATCTGAACTCGAGATTTCAGGATTTATATATTATTATTTTGATATTTAGGAAGTGCCAAGTAAGCGCTTAATAACATTGTTCCCGACTTCAGGCTGTAGGAAGGAGATAGGTTAGTTTGGATTACCTATTAGATGATGCCATGTCAATTTGATTTTGGTTTGAGAACGAAGAGCGATGGATTTCGTGAGGAAATTAAAAAAAATTGTAGCACTAATCATTTCGACCTTACTGGCTGAACTATTGGACATACCACATAACAAAGGTGTGGCAATACTGGATGGGGAAACACAATTCACCCTCATGCCATGCTACCCGAGTTCACTAGGTGCAACCCGAAGGAAGCATAATATTGCATGCTTGAACACCTTAGGATAAAATGGATCATCTGCACCAGCAGACAGCAGTGGCTGATACACTGCCTGTGCATATATTTTCCACCATTGTGCGCATACTTGACTTACAAAACTGATCAGCACAAATTGATGGCTATAGTTTTGTCAAAATCGGCCTTATCCATTTCCAGTAAACTAGTACTTGAAACCATGATTCCTGCGTTACTCTACATTATATATAGGCTGCCATATTTTTGTATGTTGTACATTATCAATTCCTAAACTTGACTTTCATCGCTGGTATCACAATGCTTGTAACATGGTTGCCACAGCGCTCGACTAGTTGAGCAGTGGAGGCAGGGTAGTTGGCTAATTAGTTCGACTTGAAAAAGCCCATATTTTGGTCAATTGGGCAAGTAACCGGGTCAACTAGTTGCTCCGGGTTGTGGACTGGACCCAAACCCAGTCAAAACCCGATTTTAACAAATGAAAACAATTACGTGGCCCTAATTACCTGGTCTAAACCCGATTTCGGATCTTTATTATTGTATCTAAAATTTAAATATAAAAAACATTTTGCTATTTTTTTTTTGAATTTGAAGTTTGGGATTTGTTTAATTATGCTAGGTATATATGCATATTCAAGAATTCTGCAGAATGGAATATTGCAGTTCTCCATTCTGCAGTTGCAGTGGCAGTGAGGTTCTTCACTGTTTTTAAGTCTAACAGCAGTTTCACTCTTCTCTGTATTCAGCAGTTCACCATTCTGTAGACTGCTGCTCTATTTTCTGTAGTTGCATTTTGTAGAACTGCTCTGTTTTTTGCAGTTGCATTCTGCAGAACCTGCTGCTAAATACTAAATTGCCTGATTTCCCTTCGTGCATATATGAAATACTTTTTAAATGTCATTACCTGTTAAAACAAAAGCAAGAGTGCTAATTATTTTGTATGTAGTTTGTCTGTGCAGAATGGACAGTGACTTGCCACTGGAAAAACTATCATTAGGGTCTAAAGATCATTATACCGGGTAATTTCTACCTCACTCCCCCATTTTGTTTCCGCTAGCCAAATTACATGAAAATGGCCTATATTGTGTCTAGATGAACATAATAGCTATTATTGTTTTTGCTGGGAGTCATGTATCATACATTTCGTATCCTCGAGATATTGAGGCATGCATTATATGTTAGGGCTGATTCTAGTGTTGTGTACATCTGTACATGAACTATCCTTTTTCCCTCCTAAGTTACTTATATTATCTGACAGAATAACTCTTGGAATATCAGGGAAAGAACATATGTAGTTTTACTTTCAGCTGGAAGTTTCAATCCTCCAACATATATGCATTTACGTCTTTTTGGTAAGTGCAACCATTTTCCTCGAGCTGTACCTCAATTTAAACTTATCAAGGACATCTGTAAGAATATGAGCCAGTAACTTTAAGTTATGGTACATATTGGAGGGGGAGGTCAATGTACATACATATTTATACACACATATAACTATATATGTAAATTTGTATAACTCTGATTAATTTTTTATATAATTTTTAATGGATTGCTGATTATTTTTAAAGTTTTAAGTGTATATTTATACTCTTGTTGCTAGAGCTTGCAAGAGACGCACTAGATTTAGAGGGGTTCTCTGTTATTGGAGGATATATGTCGCCGGTAAATGATGCATACAAGAAAAAGGTATGTATGTAACTATGTGTATTAGAACATAAAGCATGCACCTTGTTCTTACACCTGAATATGTAGTTAGTGGCTGAATGTGCTTCTCTTTATAGGATCTTTTATCAGCTGGACATCGGATCCCAATGTGTAATCTTGCTTGTAGAAGTTCTGAATTCATAATGGTGGACCCTTGGGAGGTCTTTCTCTTCCCCCACACTTACTATCTCTCTCTCTAGAAATAATATATATGTGTGTGTGTGTGTGTGTCTGTCTGTGTCTTTTTATGAACATACAGATTTCGTGTCACCTGTTTTTTTGTTCTTGCATAAATAATAAATTCTGTATCTCTGTAGTAGGCAAATCAGAGTACCTTTCAGCGGACATTAAGTGTTTTATCCAGAATCAGGAGTTCATTGTGTGATAATGGATTGGTACCGAGTGGTAAGCTTTGAACTTTCTCTTGTTATTCACCTAAAGTCCTAAATTGAAGAACCAGTTCTCTATGATTGAGAAACGCGTGGTCCTAAAAAGTTTGTATTAATAGCATAAGGTATCACGTATAGGTTAAAATAGTCAGGTGACAATAGTTTGTCCTCTGTACTCTATTAAATGTCTGTGGAGTAGTACATTAATTTGTCTATGTGAGTAGGAATTTTGGCTCCTAGCCTTTTATGTACCTCTGTGTTTAAATTATCTTTGATCATGTTATGTTGCTACTGCTTTTTGGCTTATCATTCTACAGATCATGCTGCAATTAGGCATGACATGGCTGATCTGTGTATTTATATATTTCCACGTGTTATACTTATACATGGGGTCAGCCTTTATAAATGATTTTTTTTTGAAAATAATATTCAAGGGTTATAAAGGCATTGATTAATTAGGCAATGTAGACTCTTTTAAATGCCACTTCAAATGTATTATTAAATTGTTGGAGCAAGATAGTTATATCTCTTGGTTGGGCTTTGGCTCCCACAGTGACAGAATGTATTTATAGCACCTAAGCAGATATAAAATATCCAAGCACATTTCTTAGTCCACATCCTTGCATTGTGATATTCCTTTTCTTTCCTTTTCTAGATTGTACTACAATATACTGTTTCTGTGTTTTAGATGTTAGTATTTTCTTTCTTTGCACTCAAACTTTATTGGTAATATATTGTTTTATCTTCTGCTTCTAGCAAACCTTAAAGTCATGCTTATCTGCGGTTCTGATCTACTTGAATCTTTCAGTACTCCTAAAGTATGGATTCCCGAGCAGGTAATTCCAAGTCTATCATCAAATATGTAACTCAAATGCGTCTTTTTCTTGCTAGTGGAGGCTGGATGAATGACTTTAGTTTCTGTATTAATTAGAAATAATTTTCGTCTAAGTTCTGGTTTATGACACCATAATCGTCCTGAAATCTGCCAAATCTAATGCAGCACGAAGCTAAAGAGATCTTGCTAATTGAGGAAATGTTTTATGTTTATTTTTTTTTGATATTTTGGTCCGCTGAAGTGTGGTGCAGGACTGGTTTTGGTTTGATATTCTTAGAAGAATAACGCAGCTACTTAGAGAAAGAATAGACACATTAACAAATGCAAAATCCTTAACATGATTAAGTTGTAGGAATTAGATGGCATAGCACACAAATTATCACATTTGATAATTTGGTTCATAAGAGTGGTGTATAGTTCCTCCATCTAATAAACCAAGTTTATTATTCGCTGATTGCTGATTGGTATACACGCGTTATTTAATCTCTATTTAATTTCACCAGGATAATAATTACAGTACATGAGATTGAGCAATGTGTATCTCCATGCTTTTAAGATATATAATACTCGGCCATTTTGAGCTTTTTGGAACGTGTAATTATGCAATTTCAATCATGTTGATTGGGCTTTCCATACATCATCAAATTGAGTAGAGATCCAAAACATCCAAAATGTTTGTATTTTAAATTATGTGAAACATCAGCAAGTTGTCTGACAGTTGCTACGACTAAAACATCTATGTTGAAGACTTTAGATCTTGTGGAATTTGATTTGTGGAAGGAAGTCATAATGTTTATTTTTAATATATAGGTCAGAACGATATGTAGAGACTATGGCGTCGTTTGCATCCGGCGAGAAGGTCAAGACATTGAGAAACTTATTGCCAGTGATGATATTTTGAATGAATACAAGGTAAAAAGATGCATATATTGAAGTTCTCTTCTTCAAGGTGGTTCCTTTGGGATGAGTTTCCTTTTGTAAAACATGAAAACATTTTCCATATTCTCTTAAACTTGTGAGCATTTTTATACAATTTTTTGCATGTTTCGAGAAAAATATTTTCCTTAAAACAAGTAGAGCCTTAATTTCGGATTGTCTGTGTTAAAACTAAGCTGCTTTATCAGGAATCTGGCATTGAATAGAGAAGTTCATTAGATGACTGCCTTTTAGTTTTGTATCTTCCAGCAATATATGCCAAGTTATTTGAATCGCAAAATGACACAAGTAATACACATATCCTATTGTTTTTCCCATATATGTGCAGAGTAACATCAAAATTGTGGACGAAATTGTTCCGAACCGAATTAGTTCAACAATAGTGAGGTAACTGACGTATCTAAATGTCTAGTTGCTTTGATGAAATATTACTGATTTACTGGTGTGAGGGCTTGCGTGTATTTGTTGGGCTAACTCATATTTGTTGCAGGGATTGTGTTTCCAGGGGTTTGTCTGTAAAATATCTGGTGCCAGACGAAGTAATAGACTACATCAAACAACATAATCTCTACACAAACTCTACATAAACTTGAGAATTGCTTGGCGGGATTGAGAAGGCAGAATTCTTGCTTGTTTAATTTAATAACTTATCGGGTACGGGTAAGATTATCTGGGGATGTGTCAATTATAACTTTGAAAGCAGCAGATGCCTGTTGTGTTGGGTTGCATCATGCATGGCTGTCAATAGATGTTGAGATTACATATTGTTAGTTTAGCAGATATGCAATGACATATTGGCTGTTTTCTTCATACTTTAGCTGTATTGTGCAATTGAAAGCTAAACGTGTTGTCTTGTACTGTAGACAAAGAGAATACTCCATTGATGTGTTGTATTGTATTACCTATTCCTCTGCACCCCGCAGAACTACTTGTAGCATCTTTACTGGGCTTTTCAAACGAGTTTTTAGTTTTTAATTTAAAGATGTAAAAAATAGTGATCGATTTTTTTAAAATTTAAGAGGCTCAAAAGAGAGTATGTAAATATTTTAAAATTATCACAAAATTCTAGTTTGCTAGGAGTAAAATAATATAATAAAACCTTTTAAAAATGATTTAGAAATTCTGTTGGAGATGCTGTCAGCAAAAACAAATACATATTCTTCTTTTCTAAAACTAGTTTAGAATCCGCGCGTTGCGGTGGCGTTGCGGCGGCCTATAAAAATTATATTAATGATTCAATATTAATATTTGTAGAGTATAATAATTTTGTGGCTGTCTATAAAAAATATATTAATAATTAGAAATTAATATTTGTATGATAAAATAAATTTTATATTATAAAAATCTTGATGTAATACCAATACTAATATATAAAATTGCAAAATTTGGACTATAATTCATGGTGAAAAACTGAAATAAATTTCTACACGTAATTAATAATTTAAAGCACGAATCTTAATTTTATTTGTGTTTTTTTTATAAGGTAATAATGTTCTTACATTGTCACTTACTTCTAGTTTTTTTGGATTGATTGTGCACAAAAACATCTAACTTAAATCCGTGAGATAGCGGTTTATAACTACCTTGTCTGTAACAACCTTTATTTTTTAATGCTATATAAACAGCCTTCACTTAAAAGTTGCTTGAACGGAGCAAACAGCTAATGCATGAATAATATTTTCCTGTATACAATGTAAATCATATAAAATTTAACAACAACAAACATGTCCGATGAACAAAACAAATATTATAAAAGAATAACCAACAAACATAAATCACTAATAATTAATTTATTGATATCATTCATCAATATCATGTCAAGACTATATTCTTTTCCCGTGTTTAGATTTGTCGACTCCCACATAGCGGTCTATGACTACCTTTGCTTGCAACAACCTTTATTTTTTTTAATACCATATAAACAGCTTTCACTTATCGTTGCAGAATAACGGCACCACCGAGTTAGAAATCATCAAGAGAATTATCACCAGAGAGAGATAGCGTTGTGGTATTGAGAGAGAGTAGGTTGTGTTTAGATGATCCAAAACCGTACAACCTATAGGGGTATTTATAGGTGCAGAGAGACTTATGTGCTACTCTTTCCCATAATTAAATAATCTGAAACAAAATCAGATTAAAACTTTCAAGCTGCTATATTCCATAAATAATCTGAAACAAATCAGATTCTGAAACTTGCTTCTAATATATCCGAAACTAAAAAAAGTAGTTCTAATTTTTGATATTTTTCATCCTAAAATTCCAGAAAATTAGAAAAATAGAACGGAGCGATGTGAGAGGCGCCACCTACACACCCCTCGCTTCTCCTTTATATGGAAACGAAATCAGATTAAAACTTTCAAGCTATTATATTCCATAAATAATTTGAAACTAAATCAGTGTCTGAAACTTGCTTCCAATATATCCGAAACTAAAAAAAGGTAGTTATATCGCTACTCTTTTATATATAAACAAAATCAGATTAAAACTTTGAAACTACTATATTCCATAAATAATCTGAAACAAAATCAGATTCTTAAATTTGCTTCTATATATCCGAAACTAAAAAAGGTAGTTCTAATTTTGATATTTTTCATCCAAAAATTTCAAAAAATTAGAAAAATAGAACGGAGCGATGTGAGAGGCGCCACCTACACGCCCCTCGCTTCTACTTTATATAAGTATATTGATTTTGCTTATGGAAAAGTGGAGGAGTATTAGATGAAAATTGCTTTACAGGATATACATTAGTTTAAGTTTTGGAAAAAAGAGTATAATAGTTTGATTTCCTAGAAGAGTAAATAAATATCAAAGATAAATTAATTTCAAAACACTGTATAATTAAAAAAAGAAACTCGAAACCGTTTTCCACATTTAACTTGGGATAGGTTTCCAGCTAAGGAAGAGCATGAAAACACTGGCAATACTCTTTTGAATTTCTAATCCGTGAATCACATTAACAAATAATAAGAGTAATTCGCTTACAATTGATATACATAAATTAAAAGAGAAAAAAAACCAAAACACTTGACACTCCCCCCTCAACCTCGAGCAATAAACAAAACCTAAATCACACCTCACAAACCCAGAACTAAAAGAAATACAAAAAATTAGAAAAAAAACAAATCATTTACGGGAAATGATTTATTTAACCCGAGTAAAACAAACCGACAAAAATAAATCAAGTTACTACAGCTGTAACAACACCAACCATACGCTCATCACAATCGCCACTAATCCTCCACCGTTGGATACAACAGCTCCGTTATCATCCGCCGTCTGATCAGCAGGATCTTCATCAGGCGAGTCCGCCGGTGAATCCGACGGCGAATTAGCTACCTTACTCTTCTTCTTCTTCTTCTTCGAGCCTTTAGGCGCATCCGCCGCCTCCGGCGCCGGTGCCGGAGCAGGAGTCGGCGATAAAGCCGCTTTAAACAACTCCTTGGGAAGCAACACATTGTTCAGCGTGTAAATCGCTAACGGCTGCTCATCGAACAATGTGCCCGTTATCCTGGCCGTTACGAGCTTCGTCTTCAACGTCACCTCGTCTCCGTCGTTTTGAACGGTGAGATCGAATTTACTAGCGCCGTCTGTTGCTAACGTGTTCATTAGGCCGTTATTCTGTTTCAACATCTGCATTGACTCGTAAACCGGTACGGCGTGTGATTCGAGAAGCGCTTGCTTCCCGGCGACCGTTAGGTTTTTGAATTTAGGTTGAAACTTTTTGAACGCGTCGTCGAGAGGGCAGAAGATTGTTAATCCGCCGTCGACGTTGTCTTCGTAAGTTTTTAGCGCGTCGGAGGCTGATAATGTGTCGGCGAACACTTTACATCCGTGTGCGGACATGAGTTTCGTGATGTTTTGAGTGCTCGGCGCCGGCGCCGGAGCTTCGGCCTCCGGCGACGTGAGGATCTGACTGATTTGAATGACGGAGAGGTTGTAGGGACGCTCGTCGACGGATTTGACGAAGGAAGCGGGCAAGACGCCGCCGTTATCTTCGGCGCCGAAGCCGACTTTTCCGCCTTTGAGGTCGGTGATGTTGACGAAGCCGGAGGTGCCGGTGGCGGTTCCGGTGGCCTGGAACATGGTGGCGGCTAAGGCGGTGCCGTCGGTGATTTGGTGGAGCTTCTTAGCGCCGAAGTAGTCGAGGAGGACGTGGAGAGAGAGGACGTTTTTCATGGCGGAGATGGAGAGGTGTTTGGCGAGGACGTCGGCCATGCCTGCATTGTCGACGGCGCATACGGTGATGGTAATGCGGCGGTTGATTTCGGCGGCGAGGTGTGTTTCGGTGAGGTAATGGTTGAAAGTCGAGAATTCGGGGTATTTGTTGAGGATTGCGGTGATGTTGTGTGCTGTAATTGTGGTTGAGGAGAGCAGCAATGTGAACGCCAGCACCGCCGTGACGGCGCTCGCCGAGAGAATATGCATTCTGAGAGAGAGAGAGAGATGAGAGTGTGGTTATGGAGGATAAGAAGAGGGGGTTTAGCTGAAGTGGTGAAGTGCAGCAGTAGATGTAGATCTAGGGGGAGGGTATTAAGGGAAATTCACTCAACATAACGTATATATTTTGGAGAAAATGACGGCAGAATCTAGCCTGTTTAAATATGTAAATTTTGTCTAAAATAAGACTGAATAAAGAAGGTAATTAACATAAATTAATTTAGGATTATCGTTAATTTATCAAATTTGTTTTATTAAGATTTATGATTGAAAATGGTATTAATTCGGAAATTTTTTATTGAATTTAGTACAGTATGAAATTATTTAAATTTGAATAAAATGGATAGAGTAGGAATAAAAAAGAAATGGTTGGATTTAGAAAAAGAGAGTCCAATGTTGTTGACCAGGGTGTAAATAAATCCCCACCTCCGACAAATACAATTAAAGATGAGTGGAAGAGTAAAGAACCAAACGAATAAATAAAAGAAAATACAGTAAAAAAGGGAAAGAAGAAGAAGCAGAAGCAAAACAAACGGAGAGCAGTATACGTTAGCAGCGTATCAATTCACGTGGGTGAAGCCAGGCTTTGCCGGTTATGAAAGGGAGTTTTGTTTATCTTAAAAAAGTTATCTATCGATTGTGAAAAGAAATTTTTAATTTATGTTTTTCATTAATTTCTTTCAATAGTTAAAAAAATAAGTTAAATTATCTTTTGAAATGATATTATATATTTTTATAAATCCAACTTTAAAATACAAAAAATTAAATTTTCAACTTTACAAATTCCATCTTATAAATTGTTTAAATAATATCGACTAACTGATCCAATTTATTAATGACTTAATTACCAAAAAAATTATATAATTATTGTGCTTTTTTCAATTTAACCATAATAGTATATTTGTTATAGGATAATGCAAATAACTTTTAAAAATTTTATTTTCAAAACCCAATCTAACTCGTTCATAACCATGGTTAAGTTAAAATTAAGATGGTTGAATATATATTATCAAGTTATTAATTAAATTATATGATCATAAGTTTTATAAATCCTAATTCACAATCTACACAAACACAGAGCGTACTAAAACTTATGTTCGACTATGATTTGTTGAAAACACCGTCCATCAGGTATTGTCTATCGATTATTTTCATGTGATTTATACTGATTTATATCAATCGATAATTTTATTTAAGAAAAAAATAGATTTTTCGTCACCCAACTTATTCTGTATTTAGAAACTTAGCACTAAACGATGATTTTTTTTTGTCACTGATGTTAGGTTCGGATTTTTTTTGTCACTAAAATTAGATTCGGATTTGATTATTAACACTATATTATTCTTTTTAGTATTATGAAAATATAGTAGTAGTTTGTAATATTTTGGTGTTCTAATATGTGTCTATATCTTATTTGTAGTACTCCGTATGTGCCCTAGATAATTTACTTTGAAGGACGAGAGTTTGACACGCATTTTTAAGGCTTCTGAAAGATTTGGTTTCATAAATTATTTTTTCCATATAAAAATTTATCATTTGAATTATTAGACACAAAAAGAAAATGTAAATATAGCTAAATTTTAATGTATGTATAATAAATTATGTAAAATTTTAAAATAAAAATAAAAAATTGATGTCTTGTGCTGCATGTGACATTCATATCAACTATGAATTAATCATGATTAGAGATTCATTAAAATTGGATTATGTCAAATAGATTTTGTATTACTTAGTTGCATTATTCTGCAACAAAAACAGTTTTATGGTTAAAATGAAAAAATCACATAAGTTTGATAATTTTTTTAATAATTAAGTTTTTATTAATTTTGTCCTGGCTCAAATATAGCAACACCGTGATACAAGCACGGTTGATAGCTGTATGCATGCGTATTTGAATTATTTTGACACGTTACTTTCGAATCATGTTCAGATTGTACAGGGTTTCAAAGAAAATGAAAATGTTTGGATTCTTGATATGTAACTATCAGCATAGTTTTCAATCAATTACAGGAATCAGAATCTAAAATAGTTTGAGCTGAAATTTAAAATGATAAATAATTTATATCAACGATTTATAGATTTTTCCGTCAGTTTTCTAGAACCTCAATGTAAAAGTATATAGCAAATGACATGATTAAGTTCATTTTATGTAGGGAACAAAAATTAAATCACATCATGTTCCTCTTTCTTTTTTTGTCATAAAATCACATCATGTTTAAATTATATGTTTTTTATTTTTTTTTCAAACAAAAGTGTTAATATAATAATAGATCAATGATCGAGTAGAACAAACTGGAAATTGCAATCGTTTGTTCTCATGAAGAGACAGTTAAACGATATTTTGAAGATAAAATATATACATATACAAATATCCGCTTCATGCATCCTCGTTGAATCACCGGTACCCTCTTCATCATGCCCTAATAAAGCCGTTTGAACTATCCATGCAAACTTTCATCATCAAATTAAGACACCCGCTTACAATGAAGAAGCGAAAACAAAACTCTCACGAGGGAGAGAAAACAACCTTAAATCTGGAGCGGAACCATAAAAATAAGAGAAATCAGACTAAAAATCCACCCGATTGAAACTAGGGCTGTTATTCGGTCCGGGCGAGCCGAGTTTCGAGCCGGGCATAATTCGAGTCGAGTTTTATTTAGTCGAGCCGAGCCGGCTCGTTTAAGAAAACGAGCCTAAATCTTTGCCCGAACTCGACTCGTTTATTTTCACGAGTCGAGTCGAGCTGGCTCGTTTAGCTAAACGAGTCGAGTTTAACGAGTCGGGCGAGCCGGCTCGTTTAATTTAACACTAAATCGAGCCTAAAACGCTACCCGAATCCGACTCATTAATTTTCACGAGTCGAGCCGAGCCAGCTCGTTTAACGAATTGAGCCAAAACCTCTGCCCGGACTCGAGCTCGTTTAACTAAACGAGCCGAGCAGAGCCCATCAAAACGAGTTCGAGCCGGGCGAGCTCGCGAGCTGCCCGGATCGGATTACAGCAATAATTGAAACAGAAAGGAAAGACGGCGAAATCTCCGATGGTTTTAGATCTAAGAATCTTCCCGAGAATAGATCTGGAACATTATCACAAAAACAAGAGAAATCGGACCAAAAACTCACCCACTTGGAAGAGAAACAGCAAAAATCTCCGATGTTTTTCTTTTAAAATACTGTTAGTTGATACCCACTTATTTGACAAGTCTTGATCATCGGACCACGTATAAAAATAAGAAAACGTATGTGAGTTTATAGCAGCATTGATTTGTTGATTGTAAATTTGAATATTTTATACTCGGGGAAGGATTTAAATATATAATGGAAACAAAACAAAAAAATTATTGGGATGGATTTCTTTGTGTTGTCGGTGCCAATTAACTTCCAAAAGGCAATGGAACAGCTATTCATGCTTCAGAAAAGAAGATAGCAGGAAATGAAGATGTCAAGTATTTAAAAAAAAAATCAAATTTTAATTGACAAATTTATAATTCTTCCCCTCATATTAACAAAAATGAGATTTTTTATATATGTAAATAAACTATTTAATTAAAATCATTTATCTATCTGTGGAAAAAAAAAATCATTTATCTATCTGCAAAAAAAAAAGATGGATTAAAATCCGGACCACTTGACGTTCGGACAGGGACAGCTATATATGCTTAGCTGGCTTTCCAATTTCTAACACAAACATGCTTGCCAGTCACTAGTAGGCTCTAGATTGATGACCTGGCCTTATGTATCTGCCAGCTGTATAACCTACCCGTTCCCACTTTAAAATCATTCTATTTTCTTGCTATTTACAGTAATATTGATTATTAAAAATTTTCCATATAAACAATTACGACCGACCTAAAATTGATCAAGAGTATCCCATAAATTAACACCGACTCAAAAATTCGATATATCAGATTATCCGCTGGATTTATACTTAATTGGAGAATTTGATACATATTTTATATGTTGTAGACTTGTAGTTGCATTATAAATGAACCGGAAATATTAAAATCAGATCAAATAGACCTCAGATAAGACAAAGGTGGAAATTTTTACTACTCTATAAGATAGCCCTTTTCCCACCGACCGATATCAAGGCGGTTAGTTAGCTTCTTCCACAAAAATATATTACTCTTACGATTTACGAATAATGAATTGCTTGAGTAACGTGTAACTACTAGCATTCTTTTAAAGGAAAAAGATCGATATGCATTTCTGATTATTATTCCGTTACTTACCAAAATAATTATCTCCAATCCTTTAATTAATCACTGATTATCTGAATAATTCTTGTTCCATTCATTCAGCAATCAATCAGCGATTAAATCCGATTCGCATTTTTTATAACATTAATTAAACTACGTAGATATTGTGTTTGTTGTGCATTATACGTAATACAAAGTACATTTTCTGGACCAATAATTTTACAATGAACTATACACCAGTACAATATGAGTCTAATAGCCTCTGAGTGATATTTCAACTGATCACAGGAGTACATAACTGCGACTGAATTAATATAGTGGTACCAAATACCAATCATGTATCAATATCATATGTTAAACATCTGTCCTTGCATGGAGGAGGCCGTTTGGGTTAGCTTAAAAGAAGTGACTTCTTGCTTATAATAAAGAAGTGGAGCAGAAATGAGAAGTGAATAAGTTAATAAAGTGTTTGGAAAAGAAGCAGAAGTTGTGAGAGAGAAACTGACATTCTCAGCTTCTTAAAAGTGCTTCTACTTCTTTACACAAACGGGTAAAAAAAGCAGAAATCAAAAGCAGCCCCAGCTTCTTATAAACAAACACATAATAAACCTAAAGTAGACAAAAGAACACCTAATAACATTAGACAGATTGTCCAGCTTATGGAACTCCAGGAAATTTACTAGCATGCTATTACAAGAAGAAACACATCACATACTGCCGCTCCAGGGAGATATTTGCACCGCGATGATAAAAAAAAAAAACAAAAAAAAAAAAAACCCCACTTGGAAAGGAAAGCAAGCTTAGAATGTTAAACAAAAGGGCGTAATAGCCGCATAAAATTTGTTTAGATTATAAATGGTTGATGTAAAGAGCAAAAAAAATACACTGTGAAAAGACATCAACATATTAATGAACTACTCTGGATCCTTCTTCTCATCTATCCCCCTCCCTCACCTACGAGACAAACTCGGTCCCTACAAATGTATGCAACAGCAACTATAGGCAAACATCGAACATCCATGTTTCAAGTTTTCTCGAGGTTATATCCATTGGTAGGGATTTCTCAAGATTTAGCACTTGCCAAATTCAATCAATGTCAAATTAAATTTATGAAATGGCCCTGCTTCAATTTAATACTAAAGCTCCAAGAACCTCACAATTTAATACCAGATCCCCAAACATTTAACGGTAAAACCAGTACACAACTAATTTGCAACCTACATTCACAACCATAAATAGGAATGACAGATAAATAAAGTAACGGACTCCTGTTATCTGATTCAGAAATACCCTATAAACTACAACCCCGGTACTCCAGCATAAGATTTTGGGAGTGAAGAAGCTTAAAATGTTGAATTACCGAACTTAAAACTGGCCATGCATGAAGACCAATTACAAGAAGCACAGACAGTAACTATCCAAGTTCCCATCTTACATCCCTAATTACAATATTGTTACTCTATAATGCTAACAATTGTCACCTTGTAACAATCATACATCCCGACCATGCACTTTAATCTGCGTACCCCTACAACGAAAAGGTTACTGATGTTTGTTTTTCACCAAAAAGTGTTTCACAGGTTATACATATATACATATATTTTATCATTTGCATTAATGAAACCAAGAATAATTGGCATAATCAGATCTGCTAAGGCGTGGCATTAAATCATTTTAATTAACATTTAATGTTGTATTATATTAATGGCTTCGAAAAAACAATTTTTACTTCGTACATGAAACATTAATAGAATAATTGAATTTATAAAAGCAATAATTAAGTTCTGTACTTAAAGATTATAGCTGAAATGTCCTTGAGCTCTACATGAACCCATGAGGCCCTACATGACCAAAATTGTGATTAATTAATTGTAATTCCTAAATTCTCCCACTGCAGATACACTTTACAACTTTCTTCCAAACAATTACTCATCTATTCAAGATCAATTAAAAGGTACTATCTACTGATGTCCAAATGAAATTTTCATCCTTGTATTTCCTTTTTAGTAGCTTAATATGGACAAGTGGATTGGAATCCGTATACATATATATATACTAACAAATTCACCATCCAGGTCCATGGTGTGATGCTCAATATATGTCTAGCACCGAACAGTTATTCAGTCACAAATTCTTAACTTACTACCCAGAGATGTATCTTTAAAAAATCAAAAATCGCTATCCTTAACTTAAAGCCGAACATACACCTTCTAGGCCACTTCTAGGTATATGCATATGAAACAGAGCAAAATTGTTCTAAGCATAGGTACTTCTAGGTATCAATGTAAATGGAGTAGATATAATAGATCCAGATTTTCTGGAAATTGGTAGGTTGAGATTAAAGATGCCATCATCCTAATACATAGATATTAGAATTTGACAAGAACTATGTGTTATGGCTATTATATCATCTTGAACCACTACTTAGGTTCCTCCTTTTTTCAATAACATAAATTATACAAAAAGGTCCACAAGTTATCATAGAGTAGCGTAAAAATGTCAAAACAGGCACGCAGAGTATGAATAACTCATGCACATGTGACATGGCAAACATATGTAAAATTAAAACCACATAAAAAAGGAAAAAGTTTACACCATTTTTTAAACTAATGGGAGATAGATAATAACGCATAAAACAGCAATGCAGAAGTAGGAGCACATGATCTGTTGCATTTTCTAATTATGCGTACTAAGGAGATAGAGCAGAACTTGGCCACTTACCAAATTGCAATTGTGTTGAAAGTTTTGCATCAGTGATGCAAGAAGGGCCTCTAAAAACCTCAAAGAGCCCAGATGGTTGGAAGCCCATTTAATTAGAATATTCTGGAAAAGTTTTAGTTATCTATAACTATAAGTAATTTAATATTAATGATATGTTTTGAAGTTCAAGTTTATTTAGGAAAGTACTACATCACTGTATACAGCATTTCAGTATTGTAACTGATGGAGTTTATCATTGAGAATAGTATATTAAATTGTTTCCGAATTCTCTTGCGAGAAGATTCTGCCATAAACCCTAAAATCCGCTGCGTCCCCTATCAGGTCGTCATCAAGAAAGTACAAAAGTAACAGTTATATGGGAACACAAACAGGACAGGAGTAGTAAATTAGAGTTAGGACTTGACCTTCGCATCGTCAAAAGTACTTGCAACAGGCTAAATCCACCTAGCAGACATATTAAGCTTACCAGGGTATTTATTTACAAACGGCAGCATAGAAGCAGAATAAAACCATGAAACAGTTGAATGTTGTAATCATCATTAGAACAGGATCAATAGTATAGATAATTAACTTCAATTCCTCGACTAGAGTATAAGGTTGAACATATTCTACTTCTCTGAATCACAAATTATCTACTTTTCACTGAGTAAACAACATTATGAATCAACAATGTCATCTTCACAGAAAGCAAACACGAAAAATGATTACACTTAAAAATCACGGAACTTGCCTCTCAGCAGCCTCAGCAACAATAGGCAATCTGGGCACCTGCCCAAACAAGCAAGACGACGACCCATAAATCAAACACACCAAAAGGAACAAGAAAACAGTACTATCCAAACTCATCATCAAATCCAAGCCCACCCCATCTCTTGGACTAAAACTCCTCTCCACAAGATCAGGAAATATCAACAGCACATCAAGCACAATAGCCTGCATAGTATTAAACCTCACATACCTACTAAAATTAGAATTCCTCACAACCACAAAATACAAAGTCAAGAACACCAAGAACCCATTAAAGGGGAAGCTTTTAAACACCCTTATAGCCGGAATCAAAGGCTGCAAAAGGGTTTGAATTGGAGTGAACTGAGTGATTACATACTTCCCATATTGCACTCCATCAAAGAAAGGGTAAAAGTAACAAATGGCTGAGATTAATCTGTCTGGTGCATCCACTGACTCATTGTCATCAGATTTTGCAGAGATTGAGAGCTTTCTTGGAGGGCTTGTTGAAGCATTTCTTGGTTTTTGAGCTAGTGAGAGAAGTGAGAGTGATGAAGAAGATGAAGATAAGTAAAGGGAGTGTTTGTATGAAAAGATTTGTGGGCTTGCTGTGGATAGAAGATTGGTTATAGCCATTTTCTTGATTTCTTGGTTGCAGAAATAAAGGCGAGATTTTTACAATGTACTAGATTTTCTTTTCATGTGTAGAGTGTTCAAGAATATCTTGAGTTATACTTACGTTGCTGTTTTGTGTGGGTGTGTGTGTTTTGGGTTACATAGTACATGAATGTTAAAAATGCAGGATGAAGATTGAAGGATGTAAAGCCCAAATTATGTGATCTGTATTGATCTTGATTCTTACCCAAACTTTGTGGCCCAACTTAAGTGGTATTGGAAGAGCCCAACGGGCTCAAATGAAAAGGGTTAAATAAAATAGGTAAAGATTAGGTTAGTAAAAATTTAGTGCAAGAGAATATGGCTAAATTCAACGTGACATTATAAAAATTTATTAAAACACATTGTACATATTGATTATATTGATTGATTATAATTTAAAATAGTATATTATTAATATTTTAGATAATTATGAATAGAATATATTCCTTCAATATAGTAATAAATGAATTTTGTTCTAGATCCTTAGAGATCTGCAGATATTTGACAAATATAGATCATCCATAATAATTTGTTATAATTGTAGATAAGGGATAAATATGATTGAAGTGTGAATTTTCAAAAAATATTCATAGTTTCTATTTTTAATCATAAAAAAATTCATGATTGGAGTTATTATGTATTTGGTTCTGTTAGTAAAATTTTTAGTTTTGAGTTAAAATTTTAAAGAACTCGTTTCTAACGTTGGAGTATTCTTATTAGGGGTCGTTTGGTTCAGGGAGTGGTATGGGGTTGGAATGAGGTATCGGGTTAAGGTGGTATGGGGATGAGGTATAATTATTGATATCCTATGTTTGGTTGAGTGATAGAATGAATAATATATTGAATTTAAATATTTTTAAATTATTATCTTTTATTGATGAAAAACAATTTTATAATTTTATTTTATCCAATTTTGAGTTGGTGATTTAATTTTGTGTCAAGCATTTGATGTAATTGTAAATAAAATAAAAATATTTTTGATTCCTCATACCTATGTTCCATACCCACCTCCCCTTAAGGTATCAAAAACCCATACCATGGGGGTTTGAGGTATGGGTATCAACGAATAAATTTTTCAAACAAACAGGTTTGAGTTTGGAATGAACCAAACCCATACCTGATACCTGAAAAGCCTGAATCAAACGACCCCTTAGTTGTGGGACCGCCTTACTCATGGCCCAAGAGGCAAGAGATGTGAAATGTGAAGTAAGAAGTGAAATCAATAAAATTATAATGAACAAATTATGAACATTTTTGAGTGAGGTACGATTTATATACATTTCAATATCGAGACAATATGTTATATATATGAGGAGTTTTGGAATTTTGTTAATATTCTTACACAAAGTCCTTTTATTAAATATGTGGGATCTATTCTAAAAAGAAAAAACATGTTTTGAGTTGAAAATTGTATATTTATCAAACAATCTTTTATTTAATTTTTAGCAAAAGCCTGTTAATAAACAGCGTGAAGAGGAGCCTTGTTGCATCCTTGATTTGAGTTGAGATGTAGTCCCGAATTCATGTAACTACAGTAAAGCATTTGAAAGGAAGAGGTATAAGAAATACATCCATGATTTCTCTATCAGGCTTTAATTACATGTTTATGCAAGGCTGATCAAATAAATCCAAATTATTTTTTTGTCACAATAAATTAAAATTATTTGTCCCGTCAAATAATTTATTACGAGGCACATGTAATATGAATACTTGCACGACCGAGCTAAAATATAAAATATATCATACGTTAATAATTTATTGTTGGAAGATCTAACGTTGAAAACTTAAAATCTAGACCATAATTCCGAATCCTTTGAGAAGGATGGAGTTGATTGTGTCTAACTAATATGGAAGAATAAGTGGATGTTTGGCTAAGCTTCTTATAAGCGCTTTCGGGCTTCTTTTAGCACTTTAAGCATCTTCTATTTTTTACGTGGTGTTTGGCAAAAATAAGCAGAAGTGCTTATTTTAGGTTTTTAAGCCAGAAGCTGGAAGCTAGACATGCTAGCTTTTTTTGAGCTTTTCCCGTGATTTGCATTTATTATGAAGTTTTAAAAATTTTAATATATAATAAACTTTATTTATTAATAAAGTTTTTAATATTTTAATAATTTGATTTTTTTTAAAATTTATACATTTAAATTACCAAACACTCAATTGACTTATAAGAAAAAGTTATCTAAACACTTTTAATAACTTATAAGTCAAGTTCACTTATCAATTATAATCCACTTCTTTATTTTAAGCAATAAGTCACACTTTTAAGTTAAGCCAAACGCCCCCTAAGTATGGATTAGATGTATATCTACTTCAGCAGCGCAGGCATTAGATGTGGTTGCAACATGGTAGTTGTACTTGTTAGAGCTAGAGATTTCCTTGTTTTATTTTCAATATTAATCCACATATTTCAAAACAAGAGACTCTTTAGTAGTACTACCTCACACTTGAACTGTCTGTCAAGGCCACACAGATCATGGTGCTTCTACTTGGAAGTTTTGTGGCCAAGCTTTCTGGTAAGGCAACCAACCATTATGTACTCTTCATTATAGGTAAGCTTAAAAATAGATATTTTGCATACTTTTAGACATGTTTCATATAATTTTCATGAGATGATAAATAAAAATTATATACCTCACACCACATTTGTGAGTAAGTGATTATAATGAATAAGGAATATATGTGTATATATTAAACTCATATTTATTAGATATTTTTATGAATATGAATTAAGTATGGGTCAAGAACATTAATCTCAAAATCTATTATCCTAAAGAAAATAGAAGCATTAATCTCAAAATCTATTATCTGGATTCTGAATATATGCTTTTATTTTTCCTTAATTATCATTTGATTGCATTAACTCAAAACTATAAATCTCCTAATATAAATTGCTTGCAAAAGTTGGTCTGGTTTGGTAGGTTTAACAAGTACGGCCTATTATGAGCATGAAATATAGGGGTGGGCCGGATAATATACCTTCTAATTTCTAATTCTTAAGTTTTTTTTTAAAATTAAATATATAAATGCTCCATGATTCAACAACTTCTACAAACTTATAAAGACTCTTAAATTTCGGCCTACTTATTATTCATTGCTTCAATCTTCTCCTGTCAAATTCAATCCAAAATATATCTTTAAAATAATCTCATTATTAGTTATTAACTTTACTTTATTTGGTATAAATATAAACCAAGATCACTATCATATATTAATCAAACAGAAGGTCCCAGAAGTCTTGTAATGTTTAATCTCAAATCTGCAGAGTTTATATAAATGCAGCACTTTATTCATTTCTTAATATTGTGGTTTGCTTAATAATCCACACAACACTTTCACTTTGTGTTCTCAATGTCTGCCTTCTGTCAATTGTCAGTGATCATTCTGTTCTGTGCTTCCCTGACATCTGCTCGTCCACATAAACAAGTATCCGAAGGCATTCGATGGTACTTAACTAGTGATTGCACCAGTAATATTTTATTTTTCCCGAAAAAAATTTATTTGTTGATGTGCAAGAGTAATGCTGTACTTGGTTAAGTATAAAATTGGAAATAATTTTTTCCGAATGATTTTTATTTGTGCAGGAGCTCGATGAAGAATGTGAGTGATGCAGGGGGGACAGAGTCATGCAGAACAGGGAACCCTATTGATGATTGTTGGAGATGTGATCCGAATTGGGAAAGCAACCGGAGAATGCTGGCTGATTGTGCTGTGGGATTTGGACGCAATGCAATAGGTGGCCGAGATGGAGAAATCTATGTTGTAACGGACTCTGAGGACGATGATCCCAAGAATCCTAGTCCAGGAACACTCAGACATGCAGTGATCCAGGATGAGCCACTCTGGATCATATTTGATCGCGACATGGTCATAACATTGAAGGGTGAACTCATAATGAACTCGTACAAGACTATAGATGGCAGAGGAGCCGATGTTTCCATTTCAAGTGGACCGTGCATTACTATACAAAGTGTAACAAATATTATCATACATGGCATTTTTATTCATGATTGTGTGCCTTCTGTGGCCAATTCGACTGTCATTGATGGACCGGATCACTATGAATTGAGGGGCGCTGCAGATGGCGATGGCATATCCATTTTTGCAGGGAGAGATATCTGGATTGATCACTGTACCCTGACAAACTGCAGGGATGGACTCATTGATGTCGTTTATGGGTCGACGGCCATCACTATCTCTAACAATTATATGTTTGATCATAATGAAGTTATGCTTCTAGGTCATCACGACGACTTTTTGCCTGACAAGAATATGCAGGTCACGATTGCTTTCAATTACTTTGGCGAAGGTCTCGTTCAAAGAATTCCCAGGTACTGCAACTAAATTAAGCAAATTGTTAGAATATAATATGACCATGGTAAACCTTCCTCCCAACACCTCGAGGGGGGAATGATGTTAATCATATATGGTAAACCCTATTTCCAACACCTCGAGATTTTGGGAGAATTGTTCACCTAGCAGAAACTATTAACTTTTGCAAAACTGAATTATGCTTCTAGATCTCTAATTTTATTCGCGTTTAAACTGTTGCAGATGCAGACATGGATATTTTCATATTGTGAATAATGTGTATACGGGTTGGAAAATGTATGCTGTGGGAGGAAGTGCAAGTCCGACAATCAACAGCCAAGGAAACCTTTTCATTGCTTCAGATAATAATTTTGCAAAGGAGGTAATCGATTCAATTCTGCGAAAAACTTAACTCTACACATTCATATCAAGTGGTATATCCAGTAACAGAGTTGAACAAAACAAATATGAACTGCAACACGCAAAATTAATTCCTGACCTGCAGGGGCTAGAACTGTTTTCGAAAAACACCTATATTTTTTCAAACTTTTATGGGACACTTTTATAATTTTATAAAATTTCAAATGATAAAAAAAAGTACTAAAAGATATTTACGGGGACACGTATTCCACATGCTTCTTACTAATCCGCCCCTTGTGAATTGTATCAAATCTTTAAAGATACATAAAGTGTTTACTGAAAGTGAGTTTCCGTGTTCAGGTAACGAAGCGCGATAACACGAAAGGATACGAGGAGTGGAAGGACTGGAACTGGAGATCGGTAGGGGATGTGTTGCAGAATGGTGCTTACTTTAGAACTTCTGGTCAGCAAACTCCCCAGAGCTACGCCAAAGCGTCTAGCTTGGTTGCAAGACCGGCTTCAGAAATCGAAAAAATCATTCCTACAGCTGGAGTTCTCGATTGCACAATAGACCAGCATTGTTGAAAATTATGCAACCATGTATTTGTCGTTCCATCATCCTGTTTTTCTCGTGATCTCGTATAATACGAGATTAACATTGTTTCGGTGTAAATCAATTTAAGTGGGTTTCAAAAACTTTTTGAAAAATTTTATTTGACTAAAAACAATCATCTTAACTAATAACATAACAATTAGATTGCACCAAGTCCAATGAGTTATATTAAACATATAATAAGGATACGACTTTGAAGTTAGTCAAATATTTTATTAAATTGTTACGACACAATTTTTTTATATTATTTTTAAGACTCCAAGTGTGGTGCACTTATCAGTCATCTAGCCGTCAGGACTCTTGTTAGACCAGCTTTACCCCCTTCAAAGTTTTGGAGATAGCTCGTTCTTAAAAAATTGCAAAAACCAAAAATAAACGTGCATAAAATTACTCTACGGTATCCGAGCGAACTATTTTTACTTTACATGTTAAAATTTAGTTTTCACCCACATCTCATCCTATTCTGAACCAAACTTCTTGCGGGTAAAATGAACATAAAATATGAACACGATATCTTTTTATATTTGATATTTTATAATGATAACTCAACTAATTAATATTATGTTTATTAGTTTACACTTTACCCCTCATAACATACTAAAATAAAATATTTTATCATTTTTGATAAAAAGTTGACCGATAATATAATAAGCTAGAACTTCTAGACCATAACAGTAGGGTTTCATAAAAATACACATATTAAAAAAATTTATGCATGAAAAGCAAAAGATTATAAATATTATGTTTAAGGTTTAGGTTCCGATATCATGATGAAAACATGATTTGCATAGTGAATTTAATTATATGGTATTAATCACATGATAATAACAGAATACAAGTAGTATGTTGAGTTTAAAAATTAGTTAGCACAAGTGAACAAAATATTATAAAAGTTAGCAATCATGAATAAGTTTTTAACGTGCGTATATGTTGGGTTGCGTTTGATGAAGTGCTAAAAAGTAGTAATGATAGACCCATGTATCTATAACATGTTTGACATTAATATTAAAAAAATATTACATATAAAATATTGGTTTGATAATATATTTATTATGCAATAAATCTTGCATATAAAATATTATGAAACACAAACAATATAAGCATAACATGTCCTGAGACATGTAAGACTTTTGTTTGTCCATTATATAAGATCTTCTATGCAATAACTCCCACTATATGTATGTGTGTGTGATATCACAACACATACACTCACATATACTAATTTATTCACGATTATAATGAAAATATGTGATCAAATTAATAATTAGGGTTTAGGAAAATTATTGAAGACTTTCCAATAAAGATTGTGCTGGACGTATTATCTGTAATAGAATATCATGCATTATTTATGAAATCACTGTATGATAGATTGATGGTGCGATGAAGTGGTTGAGTTATAACGCAAATCATGCGCATATAATTTGCTTTTTCGCAAGTATATTTTTAGGTAAATGATTCCTTACCACTCACAAAGTAAATCGATTCAATTTATCAAGGTTATGATAAATTATATATGCGTGTGTGGTTGGGTGTGGGTGTGGGTGAGTGTATGTGTGTGTAACTGAGAAAAATAAAAGATAAAAATATGTCTTCTTATGATCACAAGTTTCATTTCATATTTAGATTATGATTGTTGAGTAGCGCTTTATGTTACACTAATCATTTAAGCTAGAAATAATATGAGTATCGTCAAATTAAAATGGAAAAAATATGGAAGACTGAGATTATCAATTTTGTTTTTGCTAATAATGAAATGTATGCATCTCATCTAAATTTGGAGAGAACTAAAAGGATTAAACATACACATAATTATGATAAATTCCCTTATGAATCTAGATCCCAAGCGCTGAGTGGATGTCATGCTCCACATGACATGACAGGCATGTTGAATTCGAAAGAGCATAAATATTTGAATACTCGATAAAAACAGAAAGAGTGTCGGTAAATGAAATAACAAGTATATTTTCTTCTATAAAAATGCATGGTTCATACAAAATTTCATGAGTTATAAAATAAAGCTAAGACGTCGGAAAAGAGTTTCAACATCAAACTTTCATTATTCCGTTCTGAGTTATTTAAATAAATATAAGCGACAATATCTTAATAAAATTTTGCGTATTTATTAGATAATAGTTTTCTTTTGTCAAATATAGATTATGGTTTTGAGTTAGTCAGCACTTGCCTTTTTGAACCTTGTTCTACATGGCCCGATCATTTCAAACAATCATATTTTCTCACAAAAACCCTCCTAATTTTTTATGTCTACTTTTTTTTTTTTGACAACAAGATTTACAAAAAACGAAACTCTGAAATACACATCATCAAAAAAATTCATCTAATTAGCAAAAAAACAAAACCATCTCGAAAATATAACTGTGTAATATATTATGAAAGAGATCAACACAGAAACCCAATTTCATATTCATTATATTTTTATTTTTTTTTTTTGAAAAAAAAGGAGATAATAATTCAATAAATAATGGCCATACGGCATCTACAAGAATGATCGAGTCGAACAAATATAGAAAAAATTAACATGCTTGTCTTCATACCCAAGATGAGACAAATAAGCGATGTTGAAATTGACGATGGTACATGTATAGATCCTTGCTCTGTGTTCACCATCTTTTCCAAAAACTCCGTTTGAGCTATCGACCACAAATGCAATTCCCGAAAGGCTTTATCTATGAATCCAAACCACTCTCACAAAAGGAGAGAAAAATCACACACTCTCACCAGGGAGAGAAATCAAACTATAATCAAAACAAACTAAAACAATTAGATCTGCACCACGACGCTTAGGAGATAATCGATCCACTCACAAATCCAAAAAGGCCTCTGGAAGCGAATAAAAACGAATATCGAAAGTTTCGGTGATATAGATTTAAGAAAACTTTCCCCGAATATGGAGATTTATTAAGAAACTCAATGAAAAAGCAAGAACAATAAAAAACTAGCAATCAAACGAAAAGATTTGGGGCTTTCCACCGGAAACCGATGGAAGCCCCGTCGGAGATGAAAAGAGGAGGCGGCTAGAGAGAAGAGAGAAAAAGAAAACTAGAAATACTTTGGGCTACTTATATTCATTATATTTTTTAATTTCATGCATGTTATGACTAATTAAGTGTGAAAATGTACTAACTCAAAAAATCTATACATATATTTAATCCGTATGCCATGAAAATAAATAACACTAATAACGTAAGTCAAATTTTCAATTAATATAATATATTGTTATACTCAGTGTATTCAAAAAATATATAATTAATATTTTTCATAAATAAAAAATTTAATTCATCTATTAATATTTTGTTAAATATATATATATATTTTCGAGCTACAACAAACACAAAACATATCCTTCGATATAAATTTATGATCACCCCATTACTATCATCATTTTTTCCAAAATCATTACCCGATGATTTATATCGCATAATATATGGAGATCTGAATTGTTAACCCACAAACCGCAAGTCATTCAAAATGATGAAAGTCAACGCAAACACATGAATGGATAGACCGATTAAGGATTGCCAAAAAGCACACTTGAGTGAGCAAACACAAACCCAAGCCAAGAGGATACCGGTCCTAGAAAATCCTTACCGGCTACTCCGGTTGCCGGTCACACACCAATCCTCAAACCAAAATATTATGTCATATCAACGGCCCAGATGCTCCCCCAAATAAATCTCGACCGTACACGTAGCCCCTTATTCGAATTCCCCCCTCGTCATCCTACATGGCATTAAACTCGTTTTAAACCCGCATTTCAAGTCCGCATTCGAGATATATACAATCCCCTTTATAACATTTCACTACTATCTGCTCACTCTCTGCTTGTCGTGATATCTCTGTAAGTCCTCGAATTCTCTCTTTTTTTTTTCGATTAAAATTGGCCCTTTAATTTTTTATGTGCATCTTGATCTAGGTGTGTTCTTGTTTGTGTGTAAAGATTGAATTTTTATTTTAAAGATTGAAGCTTTATCTCATCTTGTGGGTCTTTGATTTTGTTGTGTTGTTTATGTGTAAAGATCGAATTTTTGTATCAAAGATTGAATCTTTATTTCATCTTGCGTGTGGTTGATTTTGTTGTGTTCTTGGTATGTGGAAAGATCGAATTTTTATTGCTGCAAGCTAGGGTTTTTTTCCCTGTTTATCACGTACATTTGTGATTCGTTTGAATTGTTTGTGTGAATTTTGTGTTTGTTTGTGGTTTTGCTTGTAGATCTTGCTAGGGTTTCAGGTGTACAGCTTGTTTACATCATTTATGTGCTTCGAAGTGGTGGAATTCAATGTGTTTGTTGTGTTTTTATGATATATGTATGTATGTGTTTTAGTTGTTTAAGGCTTTGATGAGATTTTTGTGTCTTTGTTATTGAATTTAAGTAGCATTGGTATATGTTAAATTTGATTTGTTTTGGTAATTTGTATGTGCTAAATTTTAGTTGAGTCTAATTTTTTCCTAAAATTGATTTGCTTATATTTTTGGTACTTTTGGACAGGAAGATTTGATTCGCTATGGATAAGGAAGAAGTGGTGACTGAGGTTAAGGAGGTTGTGGACAATGGAGGGGCTCCGGTGGGTAAAGAAGTTGAGCCTGTGGTTGAGAAAAAAGGCGATGGGGATGATGAAGTGAAGGATATGGAAGAGGATAGCAAGACGGAGGAGGAGAAAATCGAAACTTCGAAAATGGATGTAGACAAGGAAGAAGCTGAGGAACCCGACAAGAATGACGTGAAAGAAGATTCGGAATCAGAGGCAAATAAAGAAGTGGAAGCGGCGAAAATTGCTGAAGTGGAAGAAGGCAATGCGACAAAACCGGAGGATGAAGGAAATGATAAAGTGGAGAATACTGCTGGATTGTCGGCGGATGACGAGAAGGCTGACAAGGGTACTGAGAAAAAAGTCTCAAAGAAAAAACGCGGGAAAGGAAAGCCAGAAACAGCTGCACAAAACCCTAAAGAAAAGAAGAAAGCTGTGGAAAAGAAAAAAGAGGAGCCAAAAACCCCTGTGACTCCTGCTCTTGCAAGCGATCGCCCTGTCCGCGAACGGAAGTCGGTTGAAAGGCTTGTTGCAACTGTTGAGAAAGATTCTGGGAAAGATTTTCGTGTTGAAAAGGTGTTGCAATATTTTTTTCAACACATATTATTAGGCATGAAGTTAGCGAATATTCTTACGAGTTACTAATTATCATTAATATGGATATTGCAGGGCCCTGGTACTGCATTGAAAGATATACCCAACGGTAAAGTCAATCTAACACCAAATACTAAATGCTTCCGATTCTGTGTGATTACTGCCAATATCGATAATCTGTGATATTTGGTGTGGCATAAAAGTTTTAATATGGAATATTTGTACTTGATAAAAGTTATTCATATATTGTGCCCTGATACTTGTCTCTTTACACTTATATCTGTTCCTTTGGAGATAAATTTATGTATCTTTAATTCCTAGAGCTAGATAATTGAATGAGTTGATTTGTTGGAACATTTACTTAGTGTATTGTCTATTAAATGTAATGGTGTTTTTTTTTATCGAGGAACACTTAATGTTTGATTTTTGTGCACACGTCTGTGCGAGTCTTATTCAAACTAAATGTTTTTATTTTTTGTAATTAGTTTCTCTTATAAAAGCAACTGATACACAGAATATGCCACAGTTATAGCCTAACTAACTTGTGAGAACTTGCTAATCACTATCTCTAAATACAGCCTGATAATATTATCATGACCTGCTAATTACTATCTCTAGTTGCAGCCTGTTTTATTACTATAACTGATAATTACAGCTAACTAGTATCTGTATTTACAGTCATCTGTTAATTAGCATTCTATAAATACAGATTACGGAATGCTGAATAAGGTAATCCACCAATACTGTTTCCAGTGTTTGTTCGCTTCTGGCACCAAATTTATTTGATAATACTCTACTTTTGAATTATGTTATATATGTCATTCATCACCGTCTCTCCAAGTTTTGAACAGTAGTTGATGACACCCTTTTATAAAAACCAGTTTTGCGATTTCTGTTTCGTTGTTTCATATCATCACTTCACTTTTTGTTAGAGATATAATAAGGTTTACTTTCTGAATATGTGCATTACTTTCTTCCCTTCTACCTAGCTTCATTGAGTCTATGGGGAACTAACACAGAGTTATTTTAGCAGTGGCGTACAAGCTTTCAAGAAAGAAGAGCGAGGAGACTTTCAAATTGCTTCATTCAATTCTCTTTGGAAGGAGAGGAAAGGTCAGTTGGTGGCAACCTGAAATTTAAATTTCATACTTATTCTGACAATTTAGGTGTGACAATGCTAACTGATTTGTGGTCCATCTCCGATGTGTACTTGTTTCTAACACCCAACATCCGTATATGGCTTGTTAAAACATGTATAGCAGGGATTCTGTTTGATAAAAATTATCAGAAAATGAGTGAGTAGAATATTAAAGGCGATACTGTATTAAGTACATCTATGTTAGATGAAGGATGGTAACAATATGAGGAGGATGTTAACACTTAACATGGTTGATGGATGTAAATTATGCTTCTGCCACATAATTAAAGTTTTGACTAGTATTTGATATCTGCAGGCATCACAGGTCAAGAGCAACATCTCTCAGTTTTCTGGCTTTGTATATCATGGAAATGAGGTATTGATCATATTTTATGGACTATATACTTTAAGACAAGTGAATGTATTATTATAATATATATATACATGTATGTGTGTGTAGGACAAACAAAAGCTCAAGATAAAAGAAAAGCTTGACAAGTGCGTTAAAGAAAAGTTGCTGGAATTTTGTGATTTGTTTGACTTGCCATTAACAAGGGCTACGTCTAAGAAGGTTTGTTTATTTTGACTGATGAGTCTTAGAACTTTTAACTTGTTGATACTGTAGTAATTCTGTTGATGGATAAAATGGAGTGTGGATCCTAAAGTTAACCATAAAAAAAGCTTTATGCTTTTTCTTGAGTACCAGAAATGGTTTCCCTTCAAGTACTTTTTTATTCCTCCACCTGAGTTGTATTGCAAAGTTATCCATTAATTGACTTCTCCTTGGATGGTATAAACTTTAATTCGACATGTATAAAAAAGTGAATTTCAATTTACTTTTAATGTTTTGTTGTGACATGTATACAATACACCGGTCATGTAGATAATGTTTTCTATGCTTTGTATGAATACTTTATATTCTTACTGTATTGAGCTATGCAAGTTATCACCATGCATCACATTGGTAAGTTGTATTGATCAGAATTATTTTGTGTATTCAGGAAGACATTGTCACGAAGCTCTTTGAATTTTTGGAAGCACCTCATGCTACTACTAGCGAGTTACTTGCTGAGAAAGAACAGGTTGGTTATTTAGATGTTACTTGTTTCAGTTATCTAGGGTTTATTTGATGCTGGTTTTTATAATCCATATTATGTTATTGCATTATTTGTATCAGTTGAGCAAAGGTACCAAGCGCAAGAGATCCAGCAAAAAAGTCACATCACCATCTGGGAGTGCACCTTCAAAGAGCTCTTCTAAGGTATTAATTGGTTCCGAATACAATTCATTCATCCTGAAATAATATAAAGCAAGTTTATAATTTTTGGTTTCGCATTTAGAGCATAAGATTCTTCTCTTCTGCATTTAGTGTTATATAGAATATAGGCCACTACGGGGTGGCGGTATTGTTTTTTTTTTTTTTTTTTTTTTTTTGCTTTTAATATGTAAAAGAGGATGTGCATATTTCATTAAATGCTTTATACTTCAGTTCTTGTTTCGGTCTACTTGCATGGATTAAAATTAACAGATCTGCTTGTCTTTCTTTCCTATAAATCATAATTGTACAGTTCTTGATCCTCAAAACACTTACTATGATATTATAGTATATTAGTTGCAATGTCTTAGCCTATTCGCATGTTACTTCTTGCTCTGAATCGAGGAATATTAGAAGTAAGCTAGGGACGTGGAGCATGACAATCATTCATTTATACTGATTATCATTTATTGCTTTTTTGTTATTCCCCTCTATTTTATGCAGAGTCGGAAGATGAATGGAAGTGCATCCAAAGGGGACGGTAACAAGGATGCATCTGAAACAGAAGATGAACGTGAGGAAGCAGATGATGATGCTGTGCATGTAGAACAGGAAAATGTAAATGGTGTTTCTGATGGATCTGATGCTGAAAAGCCTGAGCGTGCCCAAAGTGAAGAAAAGGAGTCTGATACTGAAGTAGGGTCTGAAGAAGACACTAAAAAACGCAAAAGAGTTTCATCAAACAAGTCGTCCATGAAAAAGAATTCTGCTGAGAAAGCTAAAGCTAAAAAAGCTTCAATCGTGAAGAAGGCAAGTCCACCCCCTAAGAAAGCATCATCCAAACCATCCTCAAGCCGTTCTAAGGTTCAAGATGGTGATACAAGTCCTAAGATTTTCTCAAGGAAGAAGAAAACTGAAGTAGTTAAGGAGAAATCACCAACACCGAAAAAATCTGCTTCGAAGGAAAAAGCTGGTATGTATTTTCATTTTCTAAAGAATTTTAAATACTATTCTTGCCCACTCAAATGTTTAACAGATTTCAGTATTTTGCAAGAAAATATTCTTCAATTGTATTATGTGGAAACTCCTTAGTTGAAGTAAATAACAATCATTTGTTCCCAATGTTCTTCTTTCTTTTTCAAGGCAAAAAAGTTGTGAAAGGCAAGGATAAACCTAAAGTGGAGAAGTTAAAGCCTAGTGACAATGAGCTTAAGACTGCAATTCGCGAAATTCTCAAGCAGGTGGACTTCAACACGGTAAGAAAATATAAATTAATAATCATCTCAAGGTTGATAAATGAACAAGTAATCGTTGTGGCAATTGAAGTTTTACATATAAGCATTAGATCATATAAGCTGCTGATAGATTAGCATATCTGTGCTAATATATTTTAATTTGATTCTCTTTAATAAGATTTAAACATAGTCTCTGATGTAATTATATACACTTTGGTTGCTTGCAGGCTACCTTCACGGATATTCTGAAGCTACTTGGTAAAGTTCAACAGCTTTTTAATATTTTCATGTTTAAGTTTTAACCTGCAATTTTTGTTCCTACATATTTTTTATGTGTATCATGGGCTCTTGCGTGTTACTTATCAAAAAATGAATAGCAAATTCTAGCATTCCATTGCCTTTGCCTTTATGTGCTTCGGAGGGGGGGAGGGATGTACTTTGATTAGTTTTTAGATGTTTACATGTCAAGTTTGTGACAAAAGACTTCCTTTTTACAGGTGAGCGATTCAAAACTGATCTCATACCCAGAAAACTGTCTATTAAGGCCATGATTCAGGAAGAGCTGACGAAATTAGCTGATGAGGCAGACACCGAGGAAGAGGAAGAACCTGAAGGTGTTAAAGCTGACACACCGGCTTCAGCTGCAGGGGTGGATGTCTGACCTGCATGGAGTTGGCCGTGAAGAGTAGTGTTAGTGAACAGCTATCAAGTTATCTTTGAGATATTTAGTATGACTGGGTATGGTCAGCTGTAATTTCTGTAGACTCATATAGTTGCTGGCTAGAGTTCTTAAATTCTGTAGAAACTAATAGAAATAGGAGGTTTGCTTTATGGACACACAAAAATACCAAAGTGTAGGGATTCAGATAACTGTTCTGTCTTCGGGCGGTTGTAACATTCTTCTGTTCTTACATGGTTGGAATTTCCGAACAGGTCTTTTTTACTCCTTTGGTTTACTGCCGTTTTGGCTGTTTTATGCTTCAGTTTACAACAGTCAAGTTTATAGTGTCAGTTTGCTAAGAAAAAATCTTGGCACTTTTTCCATCAGAGATTCAGAAGGTATGCCCAAATTTTAAGGGGGCTGATGCTCGGTTAATGAGCCATTAGCTTATCTGTATGACTTTGCCAGGTTGACGAGCCTCAGGTTATTTCTTCCTCCTTTTTTTCCCCTCTCTCTCTCTCTCCAGACTAATCTCGAATGGTTAGCAAGTAATCCTTCCGTCCCTCTGATTTCTATACACTTTACTTTTTTAGATGTCCTACCCAATTCTATACATTTCAAAATCTTCCCAAATTGGTAACCTTTTATAATATAAAAATGTCAATCACCCACTGCTTTCATCCACTTTTACTGGTCTATCAATTATATATTGATGGATCTCACCACTTTACTCACTTTTCCTTCTCTTTCCTCTCATTTTATATTATTTTATATATTTTTCTTAGTCTCTGTGTCCAATCCAAACGTATACATGTCAAAGGGACGGAGGGAGTAAATATTATCATATATTTTAATCCCGGCTCATTTCGAGTCTTGTTATATCCGCTTGACTTTGCGCAGCCATGTAGTTTTTATAATGGCTATGTAAAGTTGTAAACCTGTCATAGCATCTCATCTCTTCCATCAAGCGGTGGATGTATATGGAGCATAAGTTTGGTTTCGAATTCTTCAGTTGTAGCCTTATAGGCCTGTAGTTAAGCTTGACAAGTTAAAAGTTTAAATGTTTTTGTTAGTAGATTGAGATTTATTTTCGAATTTTTAATATAAAGGCAACTTGTTAAAAGTAGCTCTAGTTTTCCTTTTGAAAACTAATCAGAGTATATCTCAATTTTTATTATTTTGTCATATCTTTTTTAAAGAATATTTTATTCTTTAAAAATAGGTGTAGCCCTATATTGTAATTATTTTTTTTATTATAGTATTGATATCTTTTAACTCTCACAGAGTATAATCTTAACCGTTTATCAAATAATAAAATCTAAATATTGGTATATATGTGACAATATTATACCTATTTTATATAAAATATAGATATATAATATCTATTACACTAATTAAACTCTCTAATATGTAATAATTAGATTTAAACGCATTTATCAACTATTTATTATTAGCTTCAAATTTAATTCAACCAAAAATTATTTAATCCACATCAACTCGGACGATTAATTTGCCAATGTTATAATAAATACAACTTTACATTGTCCCAAGATAAAAAGCAAAAACTTTAGGGAAGGATAAACCCCAATTGGACGAGAGTTTTACACTGAGCTTCGGAGAGATCGAATTTATTCGTACGATCTTGGCATCAATTATCAAGAAAAATCAAAAAGATTGAATCTTTTTGTTGGGTTTGTTGATTAAGATGTCTGGGATAGCTTTACTCATTGATTTGTTAAGTAAAAATCCAAGCTTTAATTCTCAAGCTTTTCAATCTTGCCGATCTTTCTCTGCAACTCTCGCTGCTTCTGCCGCCGCCGCCTCTGTTGCATCCCCTTTGCTGTCTAGATCATCTTTTGGGTAATTCTTTATGATTATGTATTTTTGTGTCATTAATTGATTTTTTTTTTTTTGTTTAGTTTGTGTACATTGTATGTATAATGTGTTGTTGAACTTGACCATGTTGTTGTATTTGTGCCTGATTTTGTGGTGAGATTTGCCCTTGTGCTAGTATGTACACCCCAGTCCCATTGTATAGATTTTAGTTTAGTTTATAAGCTTAAGTACTACTATCAAACACAACTATTAATTGTACCAACAAATCATGATCTTTTGGGGGCTTGTGGTGGGATTGTGGATTACACAAGTTGTTGCATCTGAGCCGGTGTATTTATGCTCATATTCGGATTCAGAATTCGGAGTTTGACCCGATTTTCGGAAAAAGACTCGATTTGATCCGGTTTGTCACATAGTATGTGTGTAGAGATGTTTTATAATTATCGGGTTTTTCGATATGATTGAGTGTATTTGGAATAGAGCAGTATTGTTTGGTTCTTTGTAATTGAGTCTTGATTAATGATAGATTGATAGTCAGTGGTTTCTTTTGTATGTGTCCGTACTCACCGTAGTCACTAAAAGGGTTTTATATCAAGTAAGCCACCCATCTCGCCGAAAAGTCTCAAGTGGCACATAGGTCTGCACGGCGACTCATTTAAAACACTAATCCATTGTCAAATATCCCTCTGTTAACTTCTTAATTAATTTTTAACAGAAACTGTTAAAAATAAAAGCTCCTCTGTTAGCAACGGCTATATTCATACAGATGGGCAGTACACGTGGCGGTGACTTGTAAGCGGCGTGTACTACCATTTGTATAAATATAGCAGTTAGCAACGGCTATATTTATACAGATGGCAGTAAACGTGGTAGTGACTTGTAACGTTGAACAAGCACAGCCACGCCGCTTACAAGTCACCGCCACGTGTACTGCCATCTGTATAAATATAGCCGTTGCTAATGGAGGAGCTTTGAATTTAACAGTTTCCGTTAAAAATTAATTAAGAATTTAACGGTGGGATATTTAACAATGGATTAGTGTTTTAAAGGAGTCTCCGTGGAGACCTATGTGCCACTTGAGACTTTTCGGCGAGATGGGTGGCCCACTTGATATAAAACCCGTCACTAAAAGGCCACGAGATGGAATGTAACGTTTGTATGATTAAGTTAATAGGTGTGGTTTAGCCAGCGTCATGAATGTGACATCTGTCATGAATGTAACATCTCTTATTATAAGTTTGGTAAGTCTGAATGCCAATTTGAGAATAACTTTTTAACTGGTACACATTGGCTAGCAGGTATGAATGGTGGATTATTGAAAGATCTAGTACGCGTAAGGCCTGTGGGAGGGGTTTGGGGTTTATGGAATATGGTATTCATTGTGGCTATCTGTTTTATCATGCATTCCAAAATAATATGCGTAAACATTATTATAGTTATTCGATAACGGGATGAAGGTGCGGAGATATCTTCTTAAATGTTAATGACATTGTTTCTTAAGTGGGAATTATGATTTTGGTCTTATGATTGTTTTGCATTTGAGGTTTTGTGGGCGATTCCCGTCCTGTGATTACTAAATTCCCAATTGGCACATATTTTTAATATACATTTAGTTGTCTTTCATCGGTTATTTATATCGTGGTTCAGAAGATTTGATATTTAGAGAGTTCGTTCAGGTTTTTCCGAATTGAGTCTGGCTTTGTGTCTGTTTTAAAAATCTTCTTCCTTTTGGGTTAATTAAATCTTCTTAATCCTTCTAATCTTTAAACATAACTATACTCTACAGCGTTGGTAGAAAAGTTGCTTACTGCGATGCTGGTGCAACGTTACCTGAAGATGCTTATGCTTTATCTGGCATACGATCTCCACCTAAAACTATCTTTGAGAGTGAACAATATAATTACAGCAGTAAAGAGTACTACATACAGCTTAAACCTTTGTTATCAGCTTTTCATTGGAAGTCTTTTTCTCTGATTACACTGAGGTCATTCCTGTTACATTTTTTACCCCTTGTGGAGCCTCGTGCAACCATAGAAGAGGATGAAGATGATGAGGACTTCTTACAAGACCCTCCTGCGAGACGAGATGTAGATTTGGTTGTTCCCTTTAAGAAATCGGTAAAGCAAATTATCCGCGAGGCAAGTCTAAATCAATCTTTCACATAATGATTCTCAGTACATAATATAACAAATCTTCATGGCCTACATAATGGTTCTTTAAATGTGTAACTGTGTAAGTTTATAATAATATTGAAAAAAACCCATAGCAAATGGCAAAATAATTTTCTAATTCAAACAGGATATTTGTAATACATTATATTTTTTCTTGTTCAATAAGTTGTAAATCTTTTGTTGTCTTGAGAGAAATTTAAATCATGCGTAACATATCCTATATGTTTGAAGAGCAAAATAAACCTTGTAATGTTGATTTTGTATTTCAGACAACGGTTTTAACCACTCGAAGGATTTTGGAACGACTTGCTCTTTGTTATGTTTCACAGCGGACAGCATCGAAACTTATTAAAGGTGCTTCTGCTAAGCCAAATTAGTTTGTATCACCTAGCAAAATTGTATTCAGCGGCTAACTGCTGTATCAAATCTATGCAGATGTTTCCTTATCAGCCACACGCAAGGCTGGAAGAGACCTACCTATTACAGTTTATTTCTTCAGAGTTACCAGAACTACCTTCAGAGGTTTAGTTTTAAATACTGCTAAATACTAGTATAATCCAACTGCATTTTTTTCTTACTCTTCTTACTTTTTCATGGCCAAGCAGGACATTTTCTTGGAGTTGCTGCAACATGGCTTGTCCAAGTGGCTATCGATACGTATCGCTTCTTATCTTCTATTTTTAGGACTGAAGAGTCGGAAACTATAGACAAGGCCGAGCAATTCAAGCGCCTCCAGAAGAGGGTTTATACTATTACTATAAGGTGTGGTGCATCACTTATTTTTGCCTCTATTGGAGCAGGAATAGGTGCAACGATCATTCGCCCCTCCATGGGTCAAACCATAGGTATAAACATGAATACAACTTGTTTTTTTCTTGCCAGGAACGCAGGATCAACTGAATTTTAATTTGTAAGCTTCTTGATCTAATCTCTTTGCATAATTTGCAGGGTGTGTACTTGGAGACTTGGCAGGGCCGCCTATAGTGGCCTATTGTTTTGATATGGTTAATCGTCCGGGCCTTACAAGTCCATAGGCTAAAAAGATGCTGATTATTTAATAAAACTTTCCTGTAGCCTCGAAGCCAGCTAAATACTGGTGTTCAAGCACTTTTCTTTCTTTTTTTTTTTTTTGGGTGTCAGGACAGGCACTTTTCTTTCAAATTAACTATTCTATGCAAAATTGTAAACTAGACTTTTCTCAAAATATATGTTCTTTGTGACTGCTATTGAGTTGTCTTTGCAATCATAACACCGTTCTTTTTAAGACATCTAAATTTTGTTCCTCTGTTTAATTTTTGCATGACTGGGTGATCGAGATTGTTATAGTTGCTGGCCAGAGAGTTCTGAATTCTCGAGAATCTTGTCTGGTGTACACATGACATGAGTCTAGTATCATTCATGGTTGAATTTTTGAATAGCTTGACTGTTATATGATCTCATCTCTTGGATTCGAGGTACTTAGAGTTTTCTCATACAATTGGCTTCTGACATGTTCAGTGATTCAGCGGACTGTTGTTAACTCTTCTTTTGCAAACTTGAAACAACAGTCCACTCTTCTTTTGCAAACTTGAAACAACAAAATTTATATTTAGTTTTGTGTTTTAAAGTAAAAAATTAGTATACATTTTATTATTGATAAAAATATTATTTTAATTATGATCAGATTTTGTTGATCGTTTAACTTTTGATTTCAAAAAAAAAAAAATGATCTTTATAGAAAGAAGATACTGAACTGCATTTAATTATAAAATTTTGAAAAAGAACTTAAGTAATTTACAGATATCAAAGATTGTATTTAATTAATATTTTACACAAATTTACTGTCATATCTTAGAATTTTTTTGTAATCTCTATTGAATATGCTTGAATTTCAAAAAATTATTCTAAATCAGATCGAAATACATTAATTCTTAAATTTTGAGTGAATATGCACATGTTTAAAGTATTTTCAAAAACTCATTAAATTTACAATAAATCATTTTTAAAATTAAAAAAATCTATGGCACATATTTTCAAACTTTTAAAATTCAAAAATAAATAAATAAATCCTATATAGACAGAGAAAATTCCATTTTAATATAAAACTGCAAAATTGTAAATCAAATTTATCTCAAGATACATGTTCATCTAAATTTAATTAAAATTGTTGCGTAATTGCCAAATGAAAAAAACAAAACAAAAGAGAAGCGCAGATAAACCCTAATTGGCTAATTGGGTTAACTGTCCTTTAGCAGTTATACACACACACGGCAGCAGCTGCAGCACAACAAGAGATGGCGAATAGTGAAGAGAAGATGAAGATGATAATGGGAAATGACTGGGAGGAGTGTTGCACACAAGATGAGCTTCTTCATCTTTTAGCTAACAAGCCTCTGCCAGTTTTCTTGGATCGCTTTGAACCCTCTGGCAAAATCCCACTAGCCCAGGTTGATTTTTAGGCTCAATTCATCTTTATTTGATCTGGGTTCTTCTTGGTTTTCTTTGTTTTTATGTTAATGCTGTAATTTTTGGTTTTTTCTTACTGGGGTTTGCTTGATTTTCGTTTAGTGGGGGATTAGAATTAGTTGCAACAAGATTTTGATGTGCTTTTGTAGTTGGTGGTAGTTTAGTTAGCAGTTTAGTTGTGTTAATTTGAGTAATTGTTAATTCTGGTTTAGTGGCTTTATTAAGGGGTTTATGTTTTTTATTGCGATTGTTTTTCAAAATTAGTTACAAGAAGATATTGATTTGATGTGTTTGTGTGATTAATAGTCGAGCAGTAAAATATTTCCTGCAGAACGGTGTAGTTTATCGATGTTGTCTATGCAGGGTGTTGTGAAGGCCATTAATGTCAAGAAAATGATTGCAGCTGGTTGCCAAGTAAAAGTTTGGATGGCAGATATTTTTGCACAATTAAACAATAAGTTGGGGGGAGACATGAATAAAATTCAAGTCGCCGGGAAGTATTTTGTTGAGATTTTGAAAGCTTTAGGGGTTAATCTGGAAGATGAGAAATTCAAGCTGCTGTGGGCCTCCAAAGAAACTGATTCCCAGTCGGATGTATACTGGCCTCTAGTCTTAAATATTGCAAGAGGGAACACAGTTTCTGGCGTAGAGAGGTATGTAATATGATTGTTCTACTACAAGTTTTGGATATATGCCGAATGAAATTTATTCGTTACATATGTCAGGTGCATAAAACTTATGGGTCTTTGTGAACATGATGAATTAAATGCATCACATATAGTGTACACTGTCATGCAATGTGCCGATATTTTTTTCCTTGAGGTACTTCAGCTCCAGTTTGTCATATTATAGTACACTCTGTTCATCATCATTATTTTAATTTATATTAATGCAGAAATTTATTATCCTGAACAGGCTGACATTTGCCAAACAAGCATGGATCAGATGGAAGTAAATGTACTCGCAAGAGAGTACAGTGAAAAGATTAAGAGGGAAAACAAGCCAGTAATATTGTCTCATCGTATGGTCTATGCAAATCCTCCCCCCACCTTTTATATAATCTTGCTTCTTCTATTGACATGGTTACTTTGTTTGCAGATGTGATCTCTGCTTTGCAGCAAGGGCAAGAGAAAAAGAATGACCCGTCATGTTTTATTTTTATGGATGATGAGGAGGTAATTGTTAGGCCAATCCAAGTGTAAACCACCTTGTTTAAATTCTATATCCACTTATATTATTCTAGTATACCTTCATTAGCTGGCACACTTCCTACGACCTCCTCTGGACTCACATGCGTAACAGTTAAATATCGTGCGTTTGATGGATGTTGCAGGCAGATGTAAATGTCAAGATAAAGAAGGCATATTGTCCACCGGTTGTTGTCAATGAAAACCCATGTCTGGAGTACATCAGATACATTATTTTCCCTTGGTTTAGTGAGTTTGTGGTTGAGAGGGGTGAAAAAAATGGCGGTAACAAGTAAGTTATTCGCCTCATTTTCCAACCTCTAAACGACTCCCATCTTCCCTTAAGATTGTTCTATAAATTATGTGTTTGTTGCCTCCGATTACTGCACCGTTCATGCTAACCTTGTAGCTAATATAATATTTTTCTCTCCATGTGAATCTGTGTCGGAGTTGGTTTGCTTTTATCCAACACCTAAATATTGACCAAAAAGTAAGACATGATTAAAATAGACACAATCAATGATTACGTATATGAGTTTGTGTGTATTTGCTAATGACGGGACACAATGTCGTACTGTTATTTAAAACGTTTCATAGTTAAAGTAATGATGTAATGTAACTTGAGTTTATATAAAAAGAAATGGTGGAGCCTTTGGTGTTATTTAGCTTTGTATTATCTAGTTGTGTATATATTTTCAAAGTTACAAATTATTTGCCATCAGTCTGCTATCACAAACTCTGTTTTGTGGTTAATTGTCACCTCTCAAGAACTTCCGTTTGTTTCCCCACATATATTATTTCCTTATCTTTTTTTGTCATATTTTAACTACTACTAGTGGGGGTAACTGGTGCTCGTACCCAGGAGTTATATATTAATTTCTAATTTCATTGAAGATTCTTAACTTCATAAACTGGCTGCATATATGTACTTTGCAATTAGTGGAGGCGAGAGTATTAATTGTTATTAATTCACTTATATACATCTGTGCAAACAGAACATTTTCAAGTTTTGAGGAACTAATCTCCGACTACGAAAGTGGAAGATTGCATCCTGGGGACTTGAAGCCTGCTCTTACAAAAGCAATCAACAAGATATTGCAGGTGTGTGATAGTTTTCTTAAATCTTGTTCATGACCTATTTGTCATGCATTGAGCATTTGAGTCATGGCATGACTTCCAAGTTCTCTAAATATGATATCTAGTTGTCCACCTTCATATAGACATGTTATTGTGCCATAACTTTCTTTTGCACTTATCAATTTGGGTAATTCTATGCATGTGGGTGTAACCAGCGTGTATCAGGATACCATATGTATTGTAGGGACTCTTCATAGTCTTTAGTCCCCTTGGTAACTGTTGTATTTGGCATTGCATTATAATTCTGACTTCAGAAAGCCATCCAAATAGGGGTTGTGGTCTTATATAAGGCTACTGTGCTTATCTATTATTTTCCCCCTAACAGCCCGTGCGCGAACATTTCAAGAAGGATGCTGCTGCTAGAGATCTATTAAAAAGGGTCAAGGTTTGTATATATGGCTTACATGTTTGGATTTATTAGCTTTGTATGTGATAAAAAATTACATTTTATATGTTCTGAATAAAAACATGTGAAGCCCTAAATTTAAGCTGAGATTTGGCTCTCAACATCACACTTTACTGAATTTTATTTTGCACAGTCTGTACACATATATCTAATCAGTTATTTATGTTTTGCAGGGTTACAAAGTTTCCAAAGACCCCCCAGTGGAGAAAATTCCAGTCGCCTCTGACATTGAGTCGCAGTCAGTGGAGTTGCAGGATGAGGAATTATCTTCTGAACTGCTATCAGATGGGTTGAACCAGTAATAATCTTCTTTATGATTCTATAGTTGCCTTTGTTAATGTTTACTTGGATATTATAACTGTTCAGTGATCATATTTTTCATACTTATTTCATTATCATGAAACCAATATTTGGAGCAGGATGAGTATTGAAGACCGCAAATTTAATACCGTAAGGAGTATAGGGGAGGAGTGTATAAAGTTGGATGAACTGAAGAATCTTCTAGCGAAGAAGCCTGAACCTATTGCCTATGACGGCTTTGAACCTTCCGGTAGAATGCATGTAGCTCAGGTTAGAATTTTTCATGTGTTACAGGTCTTTGTGACACTAGAATTACATTTGGCATTGTCATTTTACTTTGTATGTTGCAATTGTTTTGGCGTATATGTTGAATGAGCTTATATTATGTATGTTTATAATGTGTATGTTAAAATTATCTGTGTGCTAGAGTTGATTCACATGCATATTCTTCTGAGTGCTTGTAACATTTTGCACAGTGATTACTTTATTTTGTTGATGCATATTCTTTCTATTGCTTGTAACATTTTGTACAATAATTACTTTGTTTTGGTCTCATTTAGTCACTGAATATTTATTTTTTTTTGGAGAGTTTCTATAGTTAGGCTCATCGTTTGATTGAGTGTAGAACGTTTCTCTCTGTGTATAAAGTGTTCTATCACGCATGATATAATTTGGAAATTTAGGCAGTGTTGCATTAGTAGAAATAACATACCAATTTATGAGGCAGGTTTCTCTGATCATGAGTATTACTTCACTTGTATGCTTTTATTTTCTGGTGCCAAGCAACATGAGAGCAAAAGAGAATGAATTATATCGTCATATGATTCACTGAATTATATTGTCATATGATTCACGTTCATAGTTTGCTTAATAAATTCGTAGTACTAAAGTCTTATTTTGTTTTATTGTATGCGTAAAATAGATCACGGTGAGTGTGTGATTTATGTTCTGCCTTTAGGCTGCAAAAGAATATACTAACAATTCAGATTACTCAGACATGCCTTGATTGTTGAATCTTTAATCAGTCTTTTCTTTGTATATCTGGCAGGGGATTCTTAAAGCAATTAATGTCAACAAACTAACATCAGCCGATTGCAGAGTGAAGATATGGGTTGCAGATTGGTTTGCACAGTTAAACAATAAACTGGGGGGAGACCTTAATAAAATTCAGACTGTTGGAAATTATTTTGTGGAGATATGGAAAGCTCTTGGAATGAAGCTGGAGGAAGGGAAAGTAGAATTTTTGTTGTCCTCCAAAGAGATCAATTCTAGGTCAAACGAGTACTGGCCTCTGGTACTGGACATAGCTAGAAAGAACACACTTTCGAGGATAATAAAGTATGATGGTTCTATTTGGTGTTCTTTGGTGTCTGACTTTTAAATACTTGAGTAAAACTTATTACATGGAGTTTTTCCAGGTGCGGTCAGATAATGGGCCGTAGTGACAAGGATCAGTTGACTGCAGCTCAGATATTATACCCATGTATGCAATGTGCTGATATATTTTTTCTCAAGGTGCTCATTTTCTTTTTTATACAAGTTTTTTATTATCCATGCAGCATTTTTAATAGATTCAGAATTCTACCTAAAATGTAGCAGTATTGTTATAATAGCATTTGATCTAAATAACTTAAATATGCATATTTATTAAGGTATTTCATTTGCAGTCTACTTCTTATATTATTAGCATTTCATTTGTACTGAAGCAAATAGGTAAATTATATAGATTTTGAGGTAACCTGGGTCTGTTCTTGCTGACGGTGTAACTTTACATGTATGTTTGTATGTCTAACCAGGCGGACATATGCCAACTTGGCATGGATCAGAGGAAAGTGAATGTCCTTGCAAGAGAATATTGCCTTAAGATAAAGAGGAAGAACAAACCGATTATATTGTCTCATCGTAATGTCTCTTTGTTATCATATTCCTAAAGTTATTCGTTGTGTTAGATTGACATTAATCTTTTTTGGTTTTCTCTTATGCAGATATGATTCCTGGTTTGCAGCCAGGGCAGGAGAAGATGTCAAAGAGTGATCCATCTTCTGCCATTTTTATGGAGGATGAAGAGGTATTATATACTGCAAACTAGTTTATTTTCACCGACTCTCAGGTTAAATGTTACATGAAAGGTAATTTTTTACATAGATATTTTGGAATTAACATAAAAACTTAAATAATTGGAATAGTAATAGAGGCGATTATAGGAGAACACTATTCTTGGTATTTGTTCCTCCATAACAACGTTAGCACTAGAAAACAACTTTTTCACAAGGAAATAAATTCATTTATAAAATATACATTCCGACGTCCTTGATTAATTTGGGGAAAATATCAGCGAAGAATAAGTACACTTAAACATAGCCACAGTTTAAAATGCATGACATACATGATTACCGTTAATATCTTCTTTAGATGGAATATTTATGTTTTTATTGGTTATTGTTTATACCTTCATTTACTGGGATGCTATGTGTTTCTATAGGAATCTGTAAATATGAAGATACAGAAGGCGCATTGTCCACCTAATGTTGTTAGTGGAAATCCTTGTTTGGAGTATATCAAATACATCATATTCCCTTGGTTTTCTGAATTCAGTGTCAGCAGAAGTCAAAATGATGACACGTGAGTGTATATGCTAACCTATTTTACTAATCAGCTTTACGAAATTATTAACTCTAAAGGCTGATTGAGCCAGGAAGTCAGGTTCTTTGGTTTTACAAAGTTAACAGTTGCATATCTCTATCGTACTATGATATATATATTTCTCCAGTCGGTGACCACTGCTTTCTTCCTACAAGAAGTTTCTGATTTTAAGTGTCTTATGATTAATGTTAGTGGTTGCAACTATCCAGTAGATGTCAAGACTAAATCCTTCCCCAGGCACCGCTTCCCCTAAAAACACTAGGGAAAAAAAATGAAGAAATATGTTTATTCTCGTCAAGGGAGTATTAGAGTTGACAGTCACCAATGATGCTGCTAGCATGATAAAAATGTTTATTCTGGTGTATCTGAGTATGCAAAGGCTTACAGAATATCAAATGCACAGTGATTTGTTATTATTTGTCCCACAGGGGGCTCAATTTTCACCTTTAAGAAGAAACCCGTAGAAAGATTTAAGTGGTGCCTTTCAGTTTTCTTCTTGTCAACTTCAAGTCTTATGTTCGATTAATTGAAACTTCAATGATATGCCTATTTGTTTGTCTTAACAGGATCTATAACAATTTTAAAGCCCTTAGTGCTGATTATGAAAGTGGGGAAGTACAACCCAGTGACCTGAAACACGCTCTTGCAAAAGCATTAAATCAGATATTACAGGTAACTGATTTACTGTTGTGAACCCAATCTCTCCTTGCCAGGCTTTTTTTCAGGCTAATGTATGTCTGATTTTTTAATTAGCTTTATGCAACTTCAGATATGCTCAATTCCATATTGCTTGATCTTTCATTTAAAGACGTAATTATCTCCAATAAACCAGTCTGCTTAGTACCCGGGAGAGTTTGGCTACTCTTTCCTGCCATTTTTGGTACAAGTTATAGAAGTTCATGTGCTGAACGTGCTACTTGTAAAGTAGGCAGATGGTTAGTCACTTAGTCTGTGGCTTGATAAAATGCTTTGCAGATATGAAAGAGTATGTTGCATTAGAGCAGGTGTCCTGCTCTCTAGGTCTCTTATATTGTATTTGAACGTAACTCTGCTAAATATCGCTTAAACTTAGAACAATGCAAAAGGCATTTGAGGATGCTGAGGTTTCTGAAGTCAAGAATAATAGGTTTAGTGTTTTGCTAAACTTTTTCAAGCCCGTATCTTTTATGTGTGAAGCATGGCCTTGATTTTGGTCTACATGCCCTGCTCCATATTTCATGATATCTGTGGATGTTGGTGAACAAGCTGAACAGAGTTTCTGTGTCCATTGTTGTTGCTTTTATATTGGGCAAGTTGATGGTTGCTTTGTCTAGTTCTGCTAATATTATGATATGTTGAATGCTTTGTTGATACCTTGAATGAATTCTGTGGTCATATGTATGTAGGTTAGCTTCACATATATATTTAGTATTTAGGTTTGTGAGTAACATCTATGCTTCCCAAATTCGTTATTTTGGCTATGCAATGTAGGACACATTAATGTCAACTATCTTTTGTTGCAGCCTGTGCGTGATCATTTCCAAAATGACCCAGATGCCAAGGATTTACTCAAGAGGGTGAAGGTATATCTGCCCTTTTTATACAAAAATATTTCTACTACCACTCCCGCTTTCATTTTTAATTATAACCTTACAGCCAAAGAGTTGTTAAAAGCATATTATGTTTGAGCATTTCCAAACCCCACTATATTTGCATGTCTTAACTTGTAATCTTGCCCTGGCGTATCTAAAGTTCATGCGATTGCTTCCACTAGATAATTAGTTCCCACTTTCCAGTATCTTAAGTCCAGCAGCCGTAGTTCTCTTAGCTTTCCCCCTTATGCCGGTCGTTGAATGAATCTTATTGACCCTGTTTTACATCTGTAGAGCTACCAAATCACCAGATGATGGATGGAAGAGTGTCTGCGAACCATGGACAAAACACCATCTTCACGAGTGCCAGCAATTGTACGTGACATGTTTTATTTGGTGACATCTGATATATACACTTATAATTTACTGTAACAAGTAATGCAAGTGAAATTACATTGAGGTATATTTACTTGGTTCATATTGACAATTTTGTTGAAAATTGAAAATTCAAGTAGTACCATTGAAATTTGAAGAACTCATGTTGAGCTTTTGTGTGAAGATGTACTGCTGCATCTCATAAATGAATTAAAAAAAAAGGCGAAAATAATACGTTGATCTTGTATTAATTACAGGAAATTAATTGTTTTAGACGGATAAAGTATAGAATCTCTCATTCGAGTTGACCCATTTCCCTATTTAAATCATATATAATTCCAAAGCCAAGGACAAGGACCTTGAATTTTATCACAAAAAATGAAATTAATTACTAATTGAGACCCATACGAAGAGTAAAGCCCAAATCGAATGGATGGGCTTTGCAGAATTGCAGACCAGACATGGGGTGGGGATTACAAAATTGTAAAAAAAAAAATTTTTTTACAATTTTTTAAAGTCCTTTTGGAGTAGAATTTTACTTCAATATATTGTAATTATCTAATAAAAATTGATTCAAATGTGATATTTGGAGCAGATAAACTAGGGTATAGTTTAGCAAATGAAATAGCTGGTTTATAGTAGTAGAACTAGGCACCTCGGGAGTAGACTGAGATTTATTTTCTGAATAAAATATATAAATCGATTGGAGTAATATTTACGAAGAACACAAAAAGGATCGCTGTGAAGAGCACCTTGTTTCAACTTTACTCAAAAATCTCACGTAGAAGTTGACTCCGATAAAATTATCCTAATAATAATATTTATAGTAACATAATTTAGCTTAAAGCGTTGCGAATTTGGTTATGAGCAAAACAGGGTTATAATAATTACTTATATTTTATAATTTGCTTTGTAAATACATATATTTTAATTGATATATTATGAATATCTATTTTAAATGTTAATAATAATTTCTATTATGTAAAAATCTAACAAATTAATTAAAAATGTAATTCTAATCAATTTTTAATTTTTAATTACTTTTAAAATTATAAATCATCCTCTAATTTGTCATATAAATCACTTTTTTATATTAAGTATGGACATAACTTTGAGTTCATGGTCTAAATTTTACCTGAACACAATTATTTTTTTAATTTTCATGATTTATATCAAAAAAAATAATTATAAGACATTCACAAAAGTCAAAATTATGGGGCAATATAAGCTACTTTGTTGCCTTTTACCAGCCAAGCATGGGTGAACAAACTCTTGTTGAATGGTGAACAAACTCTTGTACACTATTGGGCTATTTGCAAATTTGCATCATTATGTGGGCCCACTGCAATCAACCAATAAATTTAATTTATTTATTATAATTTTTTTGCTAAATAATTATTTTTCTAATTTTCATTACTATTTACTTGGAGATTTTATTTATCCCCTTACCTACTTGTATGAATGTATTGTATCTATTGTGTATGTACCACTTCTCTTCTTCCTCCGCCTCTCCTCTCCCCTAATCAAGTTTCTAACCAACTGCATCACCCTTGTGTGTGTGAAAATTAGCTAGCTTTACTGTGTGTTTATCATAAAGCTTTGAGCCTTTTTATTTTTTCGACCGTGTGTGAAGAGTTTTACAAGTCAAACACCTGGGTTTTTCTGCTACACAATATAAGGTTGGTGTTTCTTGAGATTGTTTCTTGTTTCTTGGTTTGTTTTTGATAAAGTTTGTGTCTTGGAAAATGCCCATTTTGTGTAAATGGTTCTTTTGTGTGGAAAATATGAAGAAGTGGGGTCTTTTGTTGTTAATGTTTTGGTGAATTGGTCTAATTTTGATGGGGTTTTGATCCTCTTTGCAGATCTTGGAAGCCCTGTGAGTATTCAGGTTATGAGACCCATGTGTTGTTTTTTTAGGTTTTGTGGGGTTTGACTAGGTAACATAGTTTTGTAGGTTCTTGGATTGATGAATTTAGGGTTGGGTTCTTGAAAGTTTGGGTCTTTTTGCTGATTCGAAGATAGGTTTTGCTTTTTAGGTAAATATTTGAGGTGGGTTGGTGGGGGTGTGAGGAGCCTCTCTCTGTTTTTTTTTTTGAGTTTTGGCTGCCCATTTTTCTTTACTGCAAAGTTAGGGTTTCTTCTAGGAATCTGATGTTACTATGGACTAGTGAGTGTTGCTGTTTTTAGTTATCAAAACATGGCTGCTAGTGATAACCCGTGTTTCGTTGAGTGGAAAGAGCAATTTGTATCAAAAGAGAGGGGGAACCGTGTGGTGCATTATTACTTGAAAGATGTTGCCGGGGAATCTATTCTTGCTGTTGTCGGAACTGAGAGAAGTGTTAGGCACATGTTCTATGTTGTCTCTGAGGAGTTCTTGAGTGCTCATGGGGGTGAGAATTCGGATTATTCTGGTTACAGATGGAGATCAAGGAGAGAGGTTGTGAATTGGCTTACGTCTATGCTGTCGAAGCAGCATCGACTTGGCAATTATACCAGTATGTTATCTATTTCTTATCTTGTGGACCTTTAATTTTCCTTTATTTCACTGTAGCAACAGAATGCTCTTAACTTCTGCTGAAACTTAAGCTTAATTTTTATATAGAAAGTGTCGGAAGAGGCCAGATGGCCCAGATCTATTGCTGAATAATATTTTTTCCCTTAAATACCTAGTTTCTGTTTCTGAATATTGGAGTTTTACCAGCGTAGTTGTTTCTGCTTGATGAATTTCTATATCGATGTTTCTCGTTAATCCTTCTATAGATGTCACCTTTATTTTTTTCCTTTTTTTCTTATTTGAGTTTTGATTTTATCCCATGCCTGCCTAGTTGCAGGCAGTTGTAATTAACAGTTTGGTTGAACTAGCTGAGAACCTAATAGAAGTCAGCAATATCGATGAGATTTACTTTGTTAAATGAACTTTTCTGATCATAGTATTTCAAACATTGCAAGTTTAAATTGTTCACATGTTAACTAGAAAATTCTTTGTTTCCCTTTAAGTACTCTTGTTATTTGGTCATCTTTATCATCATATAGCTGTTGTCACACTTAAAACAATGCAATTTTTTTCCCTCACTCAACGATGACCTGATTTATTATTACAGAGACACCAAAAGGTGATACTACGTCTGCTGCCCAACAGATCCACATGCCAGTTTGTAAGGTAAATATGGTTTTCTCAACTTTTGCTCATTCCTAACTCGAAAACTTCCATTACTTAATATGACCTAAGCGATGTTATTAACATGTTCTTGTCTGTAATGAACTTTCAGGGCCGCCATTCAAGGAATCTGAAAGTACATACATCTGGCATTGCGTGGTCAGGTGAATCATGGGCATGTGGAAAACAACTGAAACACTACCCAGCATTTTGCAGGAATGGGATTACAATTGCGGTAAACTTCTGCTGAGCATCTTTGAATAGAATGATTGGGGTGGAGACGTGGAGTCTTCATGAAATTCTGTATTTTTTTTTATAATGTTATGTAAGCCATAGTAGCAACTGGGAGTATGAAAAATAAATAATTGATACTAGGCATAGACTGTAGTGTTGATGCCTAAAAAAAGCAACAGAGATCTGTTTACTTTGTTTTCATTTCTTAAATCTCTCTAACTCCCACCCCCCTTCTTCCCATTTGACAGATACAATCGTTTGTCTTTGTCATGGCTGAAGAAGATGACCACCACCTTGCATATCTCGAAGATATGTATGAAGACAAAAAAGGCCAGAAGAAGGTCAAAGTGAGGTGGTTCCACCATAATCAAGAAGTCAAAGGTGTTGTATCTATACGGAATTCTCACCCTAAAGAAGTTTTTATAACACCCTATGCTCAAGTAATTAGTGTAGAATGTGTTGATGGTCCTGCCATAGTTGTAACTCGTGAACATTATGACAAATTTCTAGCTGTGCTCCCTCAAGACGTGATTGATAGAATACATCTGTGCTACAGACAATTTAAAAGTAACCGTGTAAAACCTTTTAAATTGAGTAAGTTATGTGGCTATTTCGACCAACCAATTTTTTCATATCTGGAGCATGAATTTTTGGAAGATGATGATTATAAGCCACAAGACAGTATAAAAGTTGGAAGTAAGCGAACCAGAAGTTGTAGAGGGCGTGAACTGGTGTCATATAAATCAGGCCAAAACATAAAGTATGGTCAAAGAAAACTGATCCGTTCAAGGTATGCTGGATGCCCATCTATCGAGACTCTACTCTTCAAGCCTGATGATAAGATAGAGCTACTCTGCCAAGATAGTGGGATTAGAGGTTGCTGGTTTAAGTGTACTATTTTGGAAGTCTCGCAGAAAAAGATACGAGTTCGATATGATGACTTGAAGGATGAAGACGGGTCTGGGAATCTTGAGGTATGGTATTGCACTTTAGTAGACAATTTTTTATCTAGTCCGTAGTTTCACACGTTTCTGTCTCAACGAAGAAAAAGTTTAAACCAAGCTACTATAAGTGATTGGTTGGACTTTGTGCGTTGCACATATATTAGCATTTGGTGAAAGTATATGTCTGTATTCTCATTATAAAAAATTGAATATGTATCTAGCTGTTATATTTACCTCATAAGATGTCATAATAGCATCAAAACGACATGATAGCATGCAGTCATATTATAGATTAAAAGTTCCAATGCTCTTGTATTCGTCTCATCTGAGCTTACATATCCAGTTTTATGTAACTTACTGTCAGGAAACTTGAATTAACCATCGCTTTTAATTTACAGCCCATAGGTAGAGTAGGGAGAAATTTTGTCCAAGCTTAACTTAAGAATCTTAACTTTTCCCCGGTTGTCCAGTGTAACTGTCAATATAAACCAACAAACTAAACATAGTAACGACTTTTGCATAAATTGTTGTTTTTTGTTGCGCACACAGGATGTCATGCATGTTCATTGTTGATAACCTAACGTTGCATGAAATATGATATTGGTTATTTCTGGAAAATTTCGTAGGAATTGATCCCAGCATTCAGGCAAGCAGAGCCCGATAAACTTGGTATGAGGCATAAAGGGCGCCAAATAATTAGGCCCGCTCCTCACATCGAATCACACCTGGCTTTGGTGGCTGGAGCGCCCGTAGACGCGTGGTGGAGTGATGGTTGGTGGGAAGGAATTTTAATTGGAATCAGCAATCCTGAAGATGGAATACTGCAAGTTTTCATTCCAAGTATGTTCATATAATTGTTCGTTCCTCAAAATTTATTTGTTACCCTGCTTTTAGACGAATTTCTTCTTTGGAATCTTATTGTTTCTCTTCTTGTTTTTATCAGGTGAAAACTTGTTTCTGAATGTACATGGAAAGAATTTGAGAGCTTCAAGAGATTGGGTAGGCAATGAGTGGGTTGATGTTGAACCAAATGGCAACATTGTCTCGGCCATATCTGCAGCCATCATTTCTGATGCAAAGCTTTCTGCAACCTCCACTGTTGACGAGGATAAGTCAGATGATTTTCCGGTTTTAGATCATATGCAATTAATTGATGCTGAAGGCAAAATTGCTAAAGAAGAGAAGCATGATTTAGATTGTTCGGCTCCCCAGGATTGCTGTCCAGAAAATGTTAGGGTTGATTTAGCTTGTTCTCCACTTGAAGATAAAATTCTGGAAAATAATGTCAATGAGGCGGAACTACTGTTGAGAGTCGAGGACAAGAAAGGTAATATTGAAATCATCAAAAACTGCCGCGGGGAAGAACCTGCAGATTGTGCTAATGATCGTACCATAGTTACCAGGAAACGGGTACGCCCCCACGTTTCGCGAATCAGTTCGTTCGACCCAGAACACGGGTCGTTTCCGACCCAGGTCGCCGGAATTCGCTACCGGTTCGTCAGTTTCGGCGACTCACAAAAACTCCGGCGACATGGTAAGAAAAGCGAACAAGGAATAAAAGGAAGGCCTACTATTTACGGAGGGAAGGAACGGCACAAGAAAGAAGAAAGAAGATGCAGATCGGAAAAACACGCAGAAAGAGGAAGATGATGAACAGTTGTGTATCTCGTGTGTATCTAGTTATATGTGCAGTACATTTTTAACCACACATGTACAGATGCACAGTAGTACTTATTTTAATTGAACTTTATCCAAATATTGTTTTTAATTTATATTTTTTTAGTGGAAGGATTTAAGAGGATGCCTCAATTGCTGTACATGTATTTTAAACTTTAAATTCTGTTCTCTCTCATCTTTTGTTTCATATTTATACCTCTTTTAATTTATGTTTATACATTTTGTAAAATCTTGACAAATTATTAATATTGAAACCATATAAATTTATTAATTTATAGATTAATTAATTCCGGCGTACCCATACGTTCCCTCGTACCCATACGTCCCATCGTACCGGAAACAATTAAAGTAATGTTCCACGTATCCGAATTCGTACCGCGTTTCGTATCGAACCGCGTCCTATGTAACTATGGATCGTACTGCTGGTATTGCTGCTGAGATGGTCTCTGATGATGACAATGACATGCTTTTTGACAAGGATAACAATGAGAATAGAATAGAACTTAAAGGATCTGAAAATGCTGGGATGAAATGCGAACCAGAATTAATGGAAGTTGCTGCATAGAATGTAACAATACTGCCGGTCACTTCTTAGATGTGACCCTATTGTTATCTGAAATGGAATCTAGGTGTATTAGAGCTGTACATATAAGAATAGAGATGTGACGTGACAGGATTTTTTGTGCATTTTTTGTCTACTGGGGAAGTTAGGTGTATAGCGAGCAAGCTTTAGCTATGTTCGATGGGATTAAGTTATTTACTCATTCTTTAGGACCACTGTGATGGAAGTCTCTCCAGTAGAAGCTCCCTGGCAAGATAGTTTTCCTACGATGCTTATTACTCGTATGTACCTTCCCATTGTTGTATCTGTTTTTGGTATTGTATACCACTGACAATGATATTTCGCGTAATATATATAATGTTGAGCTACCATTGCTTGTTCTGTCATCTGTGCATATTCTTTATCTAATGTTACATTAGTCTGGTGTGATGTTGCATTGCTTTCTGCAATATTGAGTACAGGATTCATTGAGAGTACAAAGTCTTTAGCTACTTGTATTGCACTTCTGTTTAAACTTTTATACAAGTCTGAATGTATATTCTGTCGGTATATACAATGGACATAATTTGGTATCCTGTTGTTTAATTCATCTGGTTCTGATGATTGCTCTTCGGAAAAATCTGCTTTTCTGGTTCTGGTGGTGCTTGTGTGCCGGAACTACAAAAAAAATGCAAGAATATAACTTAAAGTCCTAGCCATTTTTCTGCTGATATAAACCCCAGATCCAGAAAGGGTTTTGCTTCATAATAACTCAAAGATTTAGACCATGGCACTCGGTACTTTCTATCTGCTCCTTTTCCCTTGCACTCGTATTCCCCGAACACAGCAGTCCTGCAAGTCGACGAGCAAGATAATTTTAACATATTCTTGAAACAATAAACTGAATTCAGAATAAACAGCATAGTGATCCGTACTTGTCTCTTGATGGATATCCCCAGTCACTCCAACCTGGTGGACTTATGATATCATCGATGTTACAGTACGAATAAATGATCCTGGAGTAGTTTCCCCAGGCTCTTCCCAGAAGCACCTTGCCGCTTCCATTTATGGTACAGTTTATAAAAGAGAACCCCGTGTCATCGTATGGCGAATCTCGGTGATGTGCTGCAATTGCTCCGTAAGTTTTTGTTGCAGAATGCACAATGCAGTCCTTCATACGACGTGATAAAGCACAGATCAGCGAAAAAACATTATCAAGAAACTGCAGATATCAGAACTTTCTGAACATACCTTGTAAAGCGATCTTGCTCTACCAAATATGAAATCCACGGTTCCTTCAATGTAACTCTGGTAAAAATAATGAGATCCAGTGTCATCTAAGAGTGTGTCCTGCGTACCCACGATTCTAACTCCGTAAAACACGGCCTTATCACCAGCAATCCTCAATGCAACTGCTTGCATTCCGGTACTACCTACAGCAGCGTTTACTGAGTTCTGCAGAAGCACATCACATTACATTACTTTCTAACCAAATGTATGTAGTTCAGTTACTAAGAAAGTGCCTGATAAGTACCTGGAAAGTGATCCCAGCCGCGCAGAAGTAATCGGACAGGACAGTGACAGAAGCTGATCTGTAGGTGCCAAGAACAGTGCCATCCTTGGCTATATCAGAAGCTTTGTCGCCCCAGGTTATGACTGTTTGATTTGCTGCATTCTGATTTCCAATCAGGGAAATATACGGCTTCGATGCTGGAATTATTACCTTTTCCCTGCGAAATTTCCAGACAAGCATAGAATGTCATCAAAAACTTGTCACCCTTGAAATAATATTGTGCAGTAACGTAAGAAGACAGCGGTTACATCTTGCAGTAAAAGCATAATGTTTAACTGTCCACTCAAATACACACACAAGCCACGTCCCTGTTTTTTTGCCCATCATCAAAACTTGTAAAAATTGCACTCCTTCAGCAGAACAAGTGAATTATGACGAGAGAGAGAGAGAGAGAGAGAGAGAGAGAGAGAGGGAGGGAGACAGGGAGAGGGAGGCAGAGAGAGAGAGGGAGTGGGAGAGAGAGAGGGAGAGGGAGAGGGAGATCAGCTATACTTATTCAGCAGAGCAAGTGAATTACAGAGAGGGGGAGAGAGAGAGAGGGAGGGAGAGGGGGAGAGAGAGAGAGAGAGGTCACCTATAAATCCCAGGAAGCACATAAATCTTAACTCTCCTCGAATTATAATCCGGAATCATATCAACCGCCCCTTGCACAGTCGCCGAATCACCTCTCCCATTCCCATCCACCACAATAAACCGATTCCTCCCACTCTCCCTCTCCAACGCCACAAAATCCCCCTCTCTCACATCTCTCTCCCCCACCCTCCTCCTCACCATCTCATAATCATACTCATCCAACTCCACATCCTCCCAACTTATCTTATACCCCCACCCCTCCATCTCCCTCACACACCCAACCAAAATAACCAAAACCACCCAACTCAACTTCACCACATCACCACTACAAAACCCCATAACTTGATCAGCTTCAAAATGACAGTTATTCAGCAAGGTGGCAGATATAAATGCAACAAAAACAGGGGAGCGTAGACACAAATGTAAATATAACGTGACTGATTTATATTTATTCTAACGTAACTGTCTCGAAAATAAAGAAGCCCGAACACCAGTTACTATAATTACTACAGGGTGATCTTTCCGTTAGACGTTAAACTAAGTGAAATGCAAAGGTTTACATGTTTAAACAAAAGATTAGCAAAGATGAAAGGTTTAATCATGTGATTAATGCTGCTAATTAAAAGTGTATTGTGCTAGTTAATGTGGACTTCTTCATTTGCTATGCATGCTTGTGTAAGAGCATCTCCAACGGCATTGGCTATAATCGTTGGCTAAATTGGACCTGTAAGACATTATGTAAAATTTGTTGAACCTGTAAGATATTTTGTTTCAATGGTACTCGCTATATTAGTTGGCTATAATTTAAAATTAGTATGTTATTAATATTTTAAATTATTAAAATAGAATATATCAGTTCAATATGGCAATAAATGATATACAATCTTTCTACAGATTTTCTTACAGATCTGTAGAGGTTCGACAAATTTAGCCATCCATAAGAGGTTGACTAAATTTATAGACAACAGCTGAGCATGGTTGGAGTTGAGTTTTTGGAGATGTTGGCTAAATTTTTTTATTTTAAGTATGCCAGGTTTTACATGGTTGGAGATGCTCTAACTGGTACAAATCTAATGTGGCCAAAATTTTCGGAAATTTAAACGAAATCTTGTATCATATATAGGGATTTTATTGATTAAATATTGACACATTTTCTTATTATAAGAAAATTTATTATAAGCTTGTAATAGTTAAATTTTCTTGATATATGTATTATTCGTTTACTAAAATGCAAACTCTTTTGTCTTAAGAAACCATATATGTAAAGCATATCTGATAAGTATTTTCTAATTAGTATTGAGGTTGGGAGTTTATCTTTTAATAATATTAAAAATCAAGAAAATAATTTGTCACGGATGAATAGTGATAAATAATTTTATATTGAGAAAACACGGGTTTTGAACCCATATTACAATTTATAATTATTTTGATTTGTGAGTAAGTTTTTATAAATATTTTTGAGCAGCTCACTCATTCATGAAATTCTAATTTAATGATTGCGATTTCTTTTAAGTAATTTTTTGATGAATATTATCAGCATGATAATCATATAAATTTAAATCATTATTATTTTTGGGTACAAACTGAGAAATCCAACTCACCAAGATGACAGGAGGGCCTGGTTATTAACAAGTCCACTAAATATTATACCACTCAATCCTAGTAAATGTAGGATGCAAGGCCCAACATAGACAGCATCGGCCCAGAATATTTGATCCATCTAATCCATACACACAAAGCCCCATGCTCCCGAAAGTAACCCACAAAATAAAAAATAAAATAAATATATAAAATGGAAAATAATTCTTGAAATTGCAATCGGATAACTCTGTGCAAGTTTAAAGATAAGAGGCTTCACTTTCTTCTTCTTGAAACAGTACTGTTAAATTGAAGAATTTTAGGGTTTAAGAATCAATGGCAACTTCTTTATCACTATCTTCTGCAACTTTATTACCATTTTGCAACTCACCCACCATTTCTTCTAAGCCCACCATTTCTCTCTTCTCATTTCCACCTTCAAATGCCTTAAAGTTTCAATCTTTGACATCTTCACGCCCTTCTTTCACAAGGGTTTTTGCAGCTCCTGAGGTTCTTGATTCTGAGGTTTGTAATTTTGATTTTAGCAATGTGTGATTATAAAATGTGGTTTTTTGTGTTGTTTTGATTTGAGGGTTGGGTTGGTTTTTCAGGTGGAAGGTTCTGAGGCACCTGATACTAACTCACTCAGTATCGATTCTGATAAGGTAATTTTGCTTACAATTTTGAGAATGTTTGATTATGTGAGTAGTTTTCGGGTTTAGCTTATTAATTTAGGAGTTAAATTGGGCATGTTACGCATGTATGAATAGTTGTATTGCTGCTTCTTTACAAGTACATTTTCATATGCAATCAGTGATGGAACGAGTAAAAATATGTGGTGTTTGGGGGTTCTAAAGATAAACTACAAAACATTACTAATTCCTTGTTAGAGAGAAAACAGCTTAGTCAAATGGCTCTATATCAAAATAATGAATGTGCCAGTGGTTTTGGACGTGTATTCAAGTGTATTACTGTATGATTTCAAACTCTCGAGTGGGGAAATACGTTTAAAGGAGTATGATTGACCCAACCTGTAACAGCAGATCAGCTCAGTCCAGTGTCATGCGTTTCCAACCATATTCAAATTTTAATTACGTTGAACAATTTTATTCTTGTTCCCCTGATCCTTTCGGCCTGCCTTGCTTGCAATCATTAAGACTTTTATATTGCATAAATTCCTGATTAAGTAAAATAATGAACCTACACAATAAGCCATTTGTTAGTTATAACACATACGGTCTCACACTAGAAATGTGTTTCTGTTTCTGTGGGAACTTCATCATCTTTTCATTTGACAATGTGGAACTCCTTTTGATGAAGAATGGCTTGTGGAATCTTAAAAAACAATGTAGAGAAGGGAGTTCTTGTAAAGGGTTTGTACCTGTTTTCACATAATGAAGTTAATTTTTGTTGGATTGGTTGTACTACGGTGCTACCTTTCTTCTATAAAGAATTCATATTAACTGTTCTTATATCTACCTACGATAGTACCAATGCTCAATTGTTCACATGTTTAACGCTTTCTCCCTCTTCAAAAGGACAACTTCAGTAAAATGTTTTGTTAATAGAAAAAGGATATAATTGAATAGCCTACTGATATGAAGACATAATAATTTGGAAGTATTAAATTTGGATTATAATTGAAAAAGGACATAATTGAATAGCCTACTGATACGAAAAAGAATATAATCTGGATTATAATCGAAAAGGGATATAATTAAATAGCCTACTGATATGAAGACATAATGATTTGAAAGTATTAAATCTGGATTATCATGCTGCATATATGTCATCTGATTTTTTATTTGCATTAGTTTAATAGTTTAGTGAACATAGATTTTACGTAATCTTAGAGTTTGTATGACACTTTTTCTGGGACGTAAGGTATATAAATGATTGTTATGGACTCGAGTAGTTTCTTTTGTTTACCTGAGCAGCTGTTTCCCAAAGAAAACAAGTTGCTTTCCTTGCTAATCCCCGTAAGCTTATTGGAATCCTATTTTGAGTGCTTTGTGACTCTTCTTATACAGCTTCTGACCATCATTTGTCAGCTTAACTTGATTCTAAGCCTTGGAACTGGTTTAAGCAATCATAATCTGAAAACAACTTCAAATATAAAATGTTCCTCTACAATAAACTTTGAAGCATGGCGTCCATTTGCTGAGTAAAATCTATACTAGTATACTGCTGAGTTGAGAGGTGTCATTCCTGACAAAACCCACATTAGGTGTTTATTTTAGAATGTTTCTAATATTTTTAATTGCATTGCACATCTTCACCAAAGCTGCAAATTTTCATACCATGAAGCCTGTGGTTTAATCTGGATGGTTTTGGCAAAACAGCTTGTGGATCTTAATTTTCATCCTCAGCCACTTCTCCAAATTGCACTACTTACTGAAGAATTTTTCAGAAGGGAATATGGTCTGGATTTTACCCGTTCTCAATTCGTTTAATATGTGTAATTTTTGGTGTTCACCTATGATGTTGATTAGCAATACTTATGTGACTGGGTATTTTTCGACTTCATTACGAATCATGGTTTGTCTCGGCTTAGGTATATAGCCTATAAGCACTTGCCATTTATTGATGTATGAGACTTGTACAATGTGTTTCATATCTTCTGTTCCTAGTTAGGTGTATTCGCTTATGTTGTTTATGATGCACTTAACATTGTAAGATGTTAAACATAATCTAATTATGTTATGTTATATATGGTGTTTCTGACAAATTTGGCCGCAGAACACATCCTATTAAGATATTGTTACTTTCTTCAGATGGCACCAAAGCAGAAAATTAGAATCAAACTGAGATCGTACTGGGTGCCTCTTATAGAAGACTCATGCAAACAGATTATGGATGCTGCAAGAACAACTAATGCTAAGACCATGGGTCCCGTGCCCCTACCAACCAAGAAGAGAATCTACTGTGTTCTTAAATCTCCACATGTTCACAAAGATGCCCGATTTCATTTTGAGATCAGAACTCATCAGCGTCTCATTGATATTTTGTACCCAACAGCCCAAACCATAGACTCGTTGATGCAGCTTGACCTTCCTGCTGGAGTTGATGTGGAAGTCAAGCTATGAAGCAACACTTCTGTAGCATGAGTAAACCAAGTAAGCTACGTCCTTTTCCTGACTCCAGATTTGTTATTAAAGCAAGCTGAAAAAAGAAAAGAAAAAGGAAACACTATATATTGATGGTGAAGGATGAAGTCTATGTATTATATAATTTAAGATTTTTGTGGAAGCTTTCCGTGTAATATTGGTGAAAATTTGAAAGTGGACATGCTTTAATTCTTGTAGAAAGTTTCCATTTTTAGTTTTTGTATTTTTTTTATTTTTTTTGATAACAAGGAATCAATTCATTAATTAAAAGCCATACGGCATCTACAAACACAATCGAAATTGGACAGACGCTGAAGAATATCGCTGTTGAATCCTTCCTTCTTGGAGAGGCAACTGAGCGATTTGAAGATGATTTGAATATACACACTTGTTTCCATCTGATTGGATGCGATCCCATAATAACCTTCAAATTTGAATCAAACCCATGCAAATCATGCCGATCTATAACCTCGGTCATGAAGAACATCAAAACACACCAAAACAAAACAAACCAACTCTCACAAGAAGGAGAGACAAACAAAACCCAAATAAATTGGGAACTTATTGAATGAGAAATAAGATTTCAAAACAAGAAAACAGAAAAAAAAGAAATTGGGGCTTTCCACCAGTGAAAACCGATGGAAGCCCCTTCAAAAATCTTTAACGGAGGCTAGAGAGGCTAGGGTTTTGAGAGAGGAGGTTATTTTTGTAACCCAAACTTTAAAAGCAAATATTTTTTAGTTTTTGTATTATGCTTTTGTCTTTAAGAAATATGTAGACCAGATGCAGACCAAATTATCATTCAGCTTCTACTGGTTTATATTATTGATTCAGAGGTTGTTTGATAAAACTGAATAAAAAATACTGATTCATTAAATTTGCTGAATATACTGAATGAAAAATTTACTGAAAGAAATTTATTGTTTGATAACAATCATATTAAAATATCTGAAATGACAATATATTTATCATTTTACCTTTATAATTCCAACATACATCATAAATCATCCAAAATTATAACATATAATTTTATTCAAAATTATAAAAAAAAGTATAATCTTATCCAGAATTATAAAAATTACAAAAATGTAAATCATCCGAAATTATTTAAAAATTATAATTTTGGATAAATTTTTATAATTTTGGATGATTTATGATGTTAAATTTTTTATAATTTTTATAATTTTGGAATTTTATCAATAACTATAATTTTAAAATTATATTTTTAAATTTTTATCTAAAACACATCATAAATCATCCAAATTTTTTATCCAAAATCATAAAAAAATTAATCCAAAATTATAAAAATCATCCAAAATTTTATAATTTTGTATATTTATAGCCCATATCAAGATTAATCAATTCCTTTTTTTTGAAGAAAAGTGACGGGCACCTGATAATACACTGTTAAAGCAGCTAGTATCAACGCAGGAAGAGTGAAAATAAAGGGTTGAGTTTGAGGTTATATATTGGAAAACCCTGTTCAGAGTCTCTCTTACCCACTAAGCGAGAGTCCACGCTCTTACCCAATAAGTGTGTTTTGGTTTCATTGAGCACGTTTGATAATCTGTTAAAAAAATTAAATCTCTGACCGAATAAGTAAAATGGCCATTAAGAGGCTATTAAGTGTTATCAAACACCCCCTCAGTCCAAACTTTCGTCAAATGAAAGAATTTTGCTCGATGAATCTGTTCTAGAACCAGTTCTGATGCAAGAATGTGCTCAAATGAAAGAATTTTGCTCGATACATCTGTTCTAGAACTAGTTCTGATGCAAGAATATTTCGAGGCCGTATAAGGCGTCTTGTTGGTGATGGCAAAACGCAACAGATTGGTATCGATTGTGGTGATACTTTTAGTCCGGTTGTTAAACCAGCTACTATTCGGACGGTCCTCAGTATAGCTCTTTCTAAGTCTTGGCCAATTCATCAGTTAGACGTCAAGAATGCTTTTCTTCACGGTGAGCTTAAAGAAACTGTATACATGCATCAACCTTTGGGGTATAGGGATCGTACTCATCCCGATTATGTTTGTCTCTTACGGAAGACTATTTATGGGCTTAAGCAGGCGTCACGGACTTGGTATCAGCGTTTTGCTGACTATGTCTTATCTCTCGGCTTCACTAATAGTCGATGTGACACCTCCTTATTCATCTACAAACAGGGGGCAGATATGGCATACATTTTGGTATATGTTGATGACATTATACTTACTGCTTCTTCTCATGCTCTCCGGCGTTCTATTATGGCTAGTCTCAGTTCTGAGTTTGCAATGAAAGATCTTGGTCCTTTAAATCATTTTTTGGGCATTGCAGTCACTCGCCACAAGGGTGGTTTGTTTCTCTCTCAACGCAAATATGCTGAGAAAATTGTTGAACGTGCTGGCATGGCATCTTGTAAACCATCAGCTACTCCAGTTGACACAAAATCAAAAATTAGTGCCACTTCTGGTACTCCAGTTGATGATCCTGCTCACTATCGGCGACTTGCAGGGGCTTTACAGTACCTTACCATTACACGGCCGGACATTTCTTACGCCGTCCAACAAATTTGTCTTCACATGCATGATCCAAGGACGGATCATATGTCTGCTCTCAAACGTATCATTCGCTATGTCCAAGGTACTTTAGACCAGGGCTTGCATTTATACCCATCATCTGTCTCATCTCTGGTCTCTTACACTGATGCAGATTGGGGTGGGTGTCCTGATACAAGGAGATCCACATCTGGTTACTGTGTTTTTCTCGGGGACAACTTATTATCTTGGTCCTCAAAGCGACAGCCCACGCTGTCTTTATCTAGTGCCGAGGCCGAGTACCGTGGGGTGGCCAAGGTCGTTTCAGAATCATGTTGGCTGCGTAATCTTCTTCTCGAGTTGCATTGTCCAGTACAGAAGGCAACATTGGTATATTGTGACAATGTAAGTGCTGTTTATTTGTCGGGTAATCCTGTTCAACACCAACGTACAAAGCATATAGAGATGGATATTCACTTTGTTCGTGAAAAGGTTGCACGTGGGCAAGTTCGGGTTCTACATGTTCCATCCCGGTATCAAATAGCCGATATCTTTACTAAGGGGTTGCCACGGGTCTTGTTTGAAGAATTTCGGAACAGTCTCAGCGTCGGCCAACCTCCTGCTTTGACTGCGGGGGAGTGTTAGATATGGAATGTATCTTGTAAATGATTAGTTATTGATTAGCGTAGAATTGCCTACAATCTCTCTATCTGCATGATTGTTGGGTAATTAGTTTCCTGTAAAGTAGGAGATGATAGAGCTAATGTATGTTGTATATAAAGTTACTCTGATGAATGAGAAAGGGGACGGACAAATTCTTTCAGTCATATAGAGTTTTTGATGTGGGTCTTAATGGGTCACTGCCAGCTTCTTCCTATTTGCTCCATTACTTAATATTCAACATTTTTGACCAAGTTACACATACCACTAAGAGTGCTTGATGGTCGGCCTCAGTTTTGACAAGTCGGTTATGGCTGCTAAATTGGAGCTCAATTTTGTTGTTTTTTCAAGAAAGCAAGGAAGCAACTTCCCATCTTAGACCTGTAGTGGACTCTTTCCCGTGATCATGGAAATCAAGTCTTAGACAGTCTCGTAGAGTAGTATTTAATCACATACAATTTTTGCAAGTGTTTCTTCTACTGCAAGACCTGGTATTAGAAAGACATCAAAGGAGAGATGTTTGCATGAAAACTGAAAAGCACCATCATGTTGATAATCAATTTTTTTTTTTTAAATGAGAATAAATCTCACAAATATGAATCCGCAATTCAGCGTGATAATTCTTTCATTCAAGAAAACTTATTACTCCCTCCGTCCCCATTTATCTGTCCATTTTCGAAGTAAAAATTTGTCCCTATTTATCTGTCCATTTATACTTTCAAAACTAATTTAATGATAATTTTTCAAATATATCTCCATAATTTCAATTTTCAAGGCTTGACTTATTTAAAACTTGGTTGAATTCATGTTTTCAAGACATAAAGTAGGGGTATTCCACCATTTTCAAGATATTAATTAGAGGTATTTAATGAAAAAGTTCATATAATCAATTATTCCTTGGTATGTGTTTTTTTTCAAAAATGGACAGATAAAAAGGGACGGAGGGAGTATCTAATTGTCGGAAATGCAAGATGATCGGAGAAATTTAGACAATAAAACTTTTTTAATGTCCGAAATGAAAAACTTATTATTATCATTTTAGTCAAGTAATAGGAGGTCCAATAATATACGTAATTTTTAATCCATTACCATTTGAGTGCCGCTTTCATTTCATCACAAGTCGAAATAACTTATTCGTCCGTTTGCATAAACATTTATAAATCAACCTATGATTTATAAGTCGGAATATGAGATCTGAAAATTTTAAATTTGCTAGTGATTCGTTTTATATTTTTGAAATTTGAATTTATAAAAATATAAATATCATTTAAAAAATTAATTTATAATAATTTATTATTATATTAATAATTTTTATCCTGTGTAAAACTTATTCAAACACGTAAATAAGAATTTATTTATTATTTATTCTCTTTATATATTATTTTCTTAAGTTGCGTCAAACAGGCTGGTCTTTCCTTGTCATAAAAATGTTTCCAATTCGGTTAATGTGATTGAATATATCTTTAAAATTCGTTTAATGTGATTAAATATATCTTAAATTTATTATAAATTTTTAAGATCAATACACATATTTGGTAAATTTTGGTTAATAAATCAAAACAACGATTCCAATCCATGGATAAGAAAATGGGTTTTTGGGAGTTGAGCACTGTACTCCCTGTCTCCCTCTATTAGTGGTGGCCAAACGAGATGGACGTGACGTGACGAGACGAGACGAGTTGTAGGCGAGACGAGACGAGACGAGTCATATAATACTAAACTCGTGTCCAACTCGCGAGTTTGGCGAGTTGGACGAGTTATATATAAATATTTTTTTAAAATGCCTGGCGCTGCAGAGTCCGAGTCCAGCCGTCAAACTCGTCTCGTGACGAGTTTATTTGAGTGAAAGGAAATGCATCAGGGCACTAGTAGAGTTGTAAGCACTAGGCAGTAGTACAATGCTACAAACTAAAAGTGTTCATATTTTATTTTACTTTTGCAAATCGGCAGCTATATTAAGTAGTTTGAAATTTGAATATTTCAAAATAGAAGTAATCTATCAATATTATTAAAGTCGTAATATTAAAAGTAATTTTAAAAATAACACATGCAACATACATATAAAAAATATAATATTATTATATATAATATAATTATTAAAATACAACTGGTGATATAATATTAAAAATATAATATTACTACATATAATATAATTATTATAATATAGTATAAGTTTTTTTGGTTTTTTATAAGGAGAAATATAGTATAGTTGTAGATATATAAACAGATAAATTTAAACTCGTCTCGTTACGGTACCGTTTTTATGCGAGTTTTTATGCGAGCCGAGACGAGTCGGGCCGTTTGAACTCGTTCGTTTGGCCACCTCTACCCTCTATCCTTCTACTGCTTTATCCTTCTACTGCTTGATACACATTTTAAAACGCATATAAAATATAACTCTATAACTTATTTTTAAAACTCTTTTTTCTTGTGTAAAAATTTAAACATCAAATTTTTATTTAGCAAAAAAGTTTAAAATAATTTATCAAACTACGTTTTACAAAAATATTAGAATGCGTGCCGAACTCTTTCTCCCGGAGGGAGGAGTAAAGAATAGCAGCCTTTGAAAGTGGTGATTAAAGATGCTGAACCCCACCTTTCAATTATTATTATATCATCTCCTTCAGTTACATTGCACTTGGACACTCCTACACGGTAGCCCTTGTTTTCTTGTACTAATTCCTTTTCTTGGGAAATGTCATGTATCCTGAACTAGTGAACTGTACTAGAGTGTCCTATGCGTTCTTACTTGTTTAAGGAATATTGAAAATTTGGGAAATTTTTCGAGAATATCATGTCACCTCCTCAATTAGCTGATGTTTTTTCAGAAAATTTTATCCCAAACTAGTAAAGTCTCCATTATTTTAATATATATTTTTATTAACAATTTTAAATTTATTCTTTTTAGTTTATTATGTTTAATGCATCATTTAAATTTGCTGATAATACATCTCTTGTTTTAGTTTAAATGATTCATTTATTAATTTAGTAATATTATAAAATGTATATATGATAAATACAAGTAAAGATGGAAGACACCCTATATGATAAGACTATTTAATATGTGTGAAATTAAATTAAAATATGAAAAATATAATCAAAAGATACGAATCAAAGTTCGATAAATGAAATGAATCTATGAATCAAAGTTGGATACAATTCAATTCATGTGGGGGAAAAAAAAGTTGGATACAATTCAAATCTTGACAATCATAAATCAGCGATCACACTACAAGATAAACCGTCTCTCTTCTTTGTCGATCAGTTTTCGTATATTCGATTAGACGCTAAACCTTTTCTCAGAAGAAATGACTTATAGACATACTGCGTGTTTACAGTTTACTCAATTTTATACTTCCAACCATATACATGTTTACATGTACAGGAGATAAAAATTTAATTTGGATAACACAATAACATTCTAAAAATACCTGACTTAACCGATTATTTTATAATACTTAACACAGACTTTAAACCTGCTCCAATGTGTCACGAAAGGTCACTCGACTGCGAACCAGTCATTTTATGTGGAGAGAGAGCAATTGAGCATAAAAAGGTGGCTACAGAGAAATGGGAATCTTTGGGGGCAAGTGGGAGAAATACAAAATCTTGGACACTCGATCGAGAGTGGAGCCAACAAAAATTACTAACGTCGGCGGCCTGCCACGAACACTGCTTCACTTCAACTCATCTTTTGCGCATCCATCCCCTGCTTTTGTTCTAGGCCACCGGATTCCACAATTATTTCTTCGGGCCGTTTGTTTTACTTTATCGTGTAGAAATAAATAAATTGTTTACTTTAAGAAAGATATGTACGAATATATCAAAAAATTTAAATATCAAATAAAATTTATCATAAACAAGAAAACGTTAAATATTTACTCCCTCCGTCCCCTTCAATTCTTATCATTTAGAATGGAGTGTTCGGCACGCATTTTAAGGCTAATATAAAATATAGTTCCATAACGTATTTTTAAAATTTTCTTTTTCTGAATAAAAATCTAATGTTTAAACTTTTATACAAAAAAAGAAATTTATAAATATAAGTTATATAACTATATTTTATATGAGTCTTAAAATGCGTGCCGAACACTCAATTCTAAACGATAAGAATCGGAGGGGACGGAGGGAGTATTAATTATATAAATATGATTTCTTTTTTAAATAAATGCTTAATTTATGAAAAAAGTTGGGTCAAATATGTCTTGCACGTTTATGTCTCCCTTTCTCCAAAATCATACTCCAACTCCGATGAGCTGATACGAATTCGAACTATAAAATACGAAATTGGGTGATAGTTTTAATATTTCTAATAATTTTCAATTGACCTAAAATTAAAATCAAAACAAAACAGATAAAATATAATAAAAAAGGGCAGTAGGTAGGATTGTTTGTTTTAAACTATGTTATCCGCTTTACCGTCAGTGAATATATATATCCCACCCTGATAATGACTGAATTATTATTTCTATGGCTGCTACAATAATTCAAAGAATGAATATAAGAGGCGTTTATAGTTTATAGTTGGAAAATGCCTAGGTTTACAACCCCAATGCTTGTGTCATTGCTTACCTTGACTAAAAAATATAAAACAAAAACACAACATTATTGATTTTTGTCGGATCTTGTTTCTACTTATAATACTATATTTTTCTTTCACTTGCCGAGAAATTGCTATCGTTTTCTAAATAACCCTATCCATGTATTCACTTGTATCTCCACCCTTATATATATCTATCTTCATCTCCTCTTGTTTTTCAAGAAATAATCACAACAAGCTCTCTGCTTCAACAATGGCCGCTTGTATTCAAACAAAGCCCATTTCTCAGAACCCTAACAGGTCCAAAATCGATGACCATGTTTATGATTATGCAAAATTATACCGACCCAGTTTCCAAGATTATGAATCTTGCTTGCCCTTTTCTCAGATTCCTGAGAAGATGTCTGGTTTGAGTTTTGTTGAAGATGGTGATCAAGATTTTCTTTGGAGGACAATGAGAGAAGAAGCTAAGCTGGATGTTGAACAAGAGCCCATTTTGTCAGCTTACTATTATAGCTCAATCTTGGCTCATGAATCTCTGGGAAGAGCTTTGGCTAATCATTTGTCGATGAAATTGAGTGATGCAAGTTTGCCTAGTGGGTCCTTGTTTGATCTTTTTGTTGAGGTGTTTACTGAGGATCAAGAGATTATGAAATGTGTGAGATATGATATTGTTGCTGTGAGAGAGAGGGACCCTGCTTGTATAAGTTATGTGCACTGTTTCTTGAATTTTAAGGGCTTTTTGGCTTGTCAGGCTCACAGGGCAGCACATAAGTTATGGTCACAGAATAGGAAAATCTTGGCACTTTTGATTCAGAATAAGGTGTCTGAGGTTTTTGCTGTGGATATTCACCCGGGGGCGAAGATCGGGCGAGGGATATTGCTTGATCATGCTACTGGAGTTGTTATTGGAGAGACTGCTGTAATTGGAGATAATGTGTCAATTTTGCATAATGTGACATTGGGAGGTACTGGTAAGGCTTGTGGAGATAGGCACCCGAAGATCGGTGATGGGGTGTTAATAGGTGCAGGGACTTGTGTTTTAGGGAATGTTAAGATTGGTGATGGTGCTAAAATTGGAGCTGGTTCAGTAGTGATTAAAGGCGTGCCTGCTCGAACAACTGCAGTTGGGAACCCTGCTAGGCTAATTGGAGGGAAAGAGAATCCAGTTAAGCTCGATAAGATTCCTAGTCTTACTATGGACCATACTTCACATATTTCTGAATGGTCTGATTATGTTATTTAGATTGTACTTAATTTGCTTTTAGTCTTACTTAGTTATATGCTGTTGTTTACCATGTACAATTGAGAATTGAGGTTCTCTTGTTATGCTTGTTCTAGAGGACTGTCTTGTAATGTTTTACTCGACTACTCGTCATACATATATATAAGTAACACCCTTTGGTCTCTGATTTTTCTTGCGAATAGCTTTTTTGTTTGCTCCAAAGATTTTTTGTTACAAATGACTAAATGAGTATGATCTAGAACAAGCTTTGGTATTACCAGGTGCAACATTATATCATTTTACAGCTTGTCCACTTGTTTGCATTCCTTTTTATGTTATTCATGTATGGGATTGACTGTCAGCAAATCTTTCGCTATGATGCACTTCTGATGACGATAGGAATTTATAACTGCAGTTCTCAGTAAGGATCGCGTATCTTTATTTTCCTAGGAAGGTAAGTTTTTCGTTTTTAATCATCCTTTTATGTTCAACTTGATTTGCATCTGCAGTAGATATGATTGTGAAATATTTTGCGGCTATGGATCTGTTTAACATTCGTGACAATAAAGAACAGACTGGATTATTGGCAGTTTCTTTTTTCTTGGAAATCTTGGCAGTTAGTTGTTCCCATCACAAATAACTGTTACCCTCACAAATAATTGAGGCAAGTTGCTGGTTTTTTGGGTTAAGGAAGTTAGTTACAAGTCACAGTATTAGTTCATTGACTAATATCAAGATGAAATATCATAGAAAATTAAATAAAATAGATTAACTGAAGATACTAAACGAACATGCCCCCCTTTATAATGCATTTTTTTTTACAACTAAAATGATGTTATATTGTTATCGGCTTCTGAGAACATATATTGAACTGTTTGGTACATCATGCAATTGAGTCTTTTCTTCTGTGTGTGCCTGTGGTGTATGTAGTGTTCTCCTGTTGCTCTTACACAATCTGGAATAAACATAGAACCTTAACTAGTGTACCTGATATTTGTGTAATGTGTATGAGAATGGTGGGACTGGGGACAACAAGTATTTGCTTTACAGTTGTATGGTAAAAATTAACATGTACTGGATATAATATTTTAACTGTAATAGCTCCATTATTTAGCACTTTCTTTGCCTTTTTTTCTTCACTTTCATTTACTGAATGTTACATTTATAATATGATCCCCACTCCCCAGGCACCTGATATTATATTCTGGTCATTTTCGCAGCTTGTAAGTTTAAATTTTCTGGGCTTGTATCTCGCCACCATTTTGAATAAATTTTATGTCTTTATCTGCAATGTTAAAGTGTCCATTGGTTTAGACCTATAGTATCATTTCTGCCTAGAAATCTTATAATCCTGCGTTCCCATTTTCTTTTAGTCAGCCTGATATTTGGCATAAGCACGACAATGCTATAGCAATATAGACAGACCAATATATAGTTATTGGTAATTCCAATGATTAATTTGTTTTCTTTGCATTTAGGAACTGGCACTTTAAGACGAAACTCAAAATCTGATTGTTAATGTTTCTATATGCATGATCAGCTCGATAAAAGTTACTGCTGGTATGTAGGACAAAGCTGTCCAGTTGCCGAAGTACTGATACCTTCTGATGGTGATAACCATTATTTGTTAATTGTTCGTCTTATCCTCTTGATTTTTATGAAACAGCTACTTAAGTTCTTCTTCGCCAGATCCCAATGCCAATCTTGTTTACTAGTTCTCAGAAACAACCAAATGTAGAGTATTCTGCACCTAGATCCTAACCTCACAAAGGAATCATGAACCAGAATAAGGCCAAAGCTGGGACTTTCTATAAGGGCATATGGTTGATGACATGCATAATTTATCAGGCAAGACTTTCTTTCACTCTGTTTATTAGATTACTCGATGGAGCTTCCATTTCCATCAATACTCTTCACCTTCCTCTTCATTGTGTTTCTATTAGTCAAATTCTGGAATAGATTTGAAACTAATAACCGGTTAGCCCCAAAATTGCCTCCCGGGCCATGGAAGCTACCCATCATAGGCAGCATACACCATATTGCTGGCTCTCTACCTCACCATACGTTGAGAGAGTTGGCAAAGAAGCATGGACCTTTAATGCACCTCAAACTTGGTGAAATTTCTGCAGTTGTCGTCTCTTCACCAGAAACCGCAAGGGATATTATGAAAATTCATGATATAAACTTTGCTTCAAGGCCCATACTTCTTGCAACAGAACTTATGTCTTATGGTTCTGCAAATATAACCTTTTCCCCATACGGTGGCTATTGGAGACAAGTGCGGAAACTGTGTGTGTTTGAGCTTTTGAGTACGAAACGAGTTCAGTTGTTTAGATCTGTCCGAGAAGCAGAAGTAGCCAACCTGATCAAGTTACTAGCTTCTACTAACCATTCTCCTGTCAATCTTACTGCGAAATTGTTTGCAACAGCATATAGTACTACCTCGAAGGCAGCTTTTGGTGATGAAACCAAGGACCAGCAAACTTTCATATCAATTGTCACCGAATTGACAAAAATTGCTTCTGGATTCAATGTTGCTGATTTGTATCCTTCCATTAAGCCTTTTCAGTGGATTAGCGGGGTCAGGCAAAAACTCGTGAAGCTGCAACAACAGACAGACCAAATTCTGGAAAAAATTATAAGGGAACACATAGAAGCCAAAACAAGAATGACTGGTGAAAGTGGTTTACATGAAGATCTTGTAGATGTTCTTTTGAAATTTCAGGATAAAGGTGGTGAGTTTCAACTGAAAAAGGACAACATCAAGGCGGTTCTCTCGGTAAGTTCGTATTGTTATATTTGCTTTATAACATGATAATTTGATATGTTCAGTGATATTGCAGCAATATGATCTAACAAGATAGTCTGGAATGATAAGTCTTGTTACTACAAGGAATTTGAAATGAAGTAATTACTGTACTCGTCAGTGGAAAAACTTATGATCGTATTAAAGCTGACAAGGTTGTAGGACTATAATGCAAACTATAAACTATGTTCACTACTTATCTAAGAATCCTTGATCCTGCACCAGGATATTTTCGTTGCTGGAAGTGAAACATCAGCCACTGCTGTTGATTGGGCAATGTCAGAAATGCTGAAGAATCCAAGAATCATGAAAAAAGCACAAGATGAAGTGAGACAGGTCTTCAGTAGCAAAGGAAGTGTTGATGAAACGGAATTTTATAGATTAAACTACCTGAAATCAATTATTAAAGAGACTCTTCGGTTGCACCCATCTGCTCCTCTATTACTTCCAAGGGAGTGCCGACAGAAGTGCAAGATTCAAGGATATGATATACCAGAGAAAACTAGAGTCATTGTGAATGCTTGGGCAATTGGAAGAGATCCAAAGTATTGGGAAAAAGCTGAATGTTTCTATCCAGAGAGGTTTCTCGATAGCTCAGTTGATTACAAAGGGGCTGATTTTGAGTATATACCCTTTGGTTCTGGAAGGAGAGTGTGTCCAGGCATGTCATTTGGCATTGCCAACATCGAGCTTTTACTAGCAAATTTTCTATACCATTTTGATTGGAAACTCCCCTGTGAGATGAAGAATGAAGAACTGGACTTGACAGAGACGTTTGGCGTAACAGTTAGAAGAAGAGACGATCTGTATGTGATTCCTATTCCTCATTACTTCTGATTCAATATTAATACTTGTAACAAGCATGAGACATCTGAGACTGCTTCATGTTTCAATAGGCAATATGTCTGATTGTACTTTCTTTATACCCGAATCAAAATCATGACAATGTAGCTGCAGAATTTCTCGCAGTAAATTCATATATACCGCTCAATATTTTTTATTGCGTTTTTATCAGTTTCTGTTATCTTTTTTGTTCCAGAAAATTTTACAGTCATGTATTTCTGAATATTCGTTTTTATAATCTGTAAGCCAGTCGTTTCTGATACTTTCCTGCACCTAAATAAAAGGTCTCAGAAACAATACCATGCATAATAACAGTTATCAAATTTATCCCCCGATTTATACCGGTATTTTTAACAATACCATGCATAATAACAGTTAAAAGATTCCAGTGATCCCAAAAAGTACTTTTTAGAATACAATACCATGCATAATAACAGTTAAAAGATTCCAGTGATCCCAAAAAGTAATGTAGAAACGTGTAGAGACTATTCGATTCTCAGAAATAAACGTAAGTATTTAATATTCTGTAATCGAATCGAATATACTGAAAAATTATAGTATATAAAGAAGTAATTTCTTTTTGGTCTATTACTATCTTCTCATTCATCTTATTAGAGCTATTCTGTGTAATAAGCCAATATCATTCATTTTTTTCAGTCCTCATGGAGATCCTCCTCACACAGTGTTTACCCCTCATGTTTGCCTTGTTTCTCTTTATATTCGCGGTGATTAAGACTGTGAAAGTTCCTTCAAATCTTCCTCCAGGGCCATGGCAACTGCCTTTTATTGGAAACATTCATCAGCTTGTTGGTTCACTTCCCCACCGCATTCTCAAGGACTTGGCTGACAAGTATGGTCCTATTATGTCCCTGAAGCTCGGTGAAGTATCTGCTGTTGTTGTTTCCTCCCCGGAATTTGCTCAAGAAATAATGAAAACACATGATGTCAGTTTTGCTGATAGACCCCATCTGCTAAGCGGAGAATTGTTGGCTTATAACTCTTCTGACATTCTCCTGTCTCCATACGGTGAGTACTGGAGACAAATGCGGAAAATTTGTACGTTGGAGGTATTTAGTGCAAAGTGTGTCCAGAAGTTCGAGCCCATCAGGAAAGAAGAGGTCGAAAATCTCATCAAGATAGTCTCTCAGAATGAAGGATCAGCAGTTAACATCAGTGAATTGCTTTTCTCCCTGACTACTGGAGTTACAGCCAGAGCTGTTTTGGGAAAGAAGATCAAGGATACCGAAGTGTTTGCTTCGTTCTTGAGGGAAACGGTGGAGTTGTCATCAGGTTTCGGGGTGGCTGACATATATCCTTCACTGAAATTTCTGCACTTGATCAGCGGGGTTCAAGGTAAGCTGGAAAAACTTCATGTAAAAATCGATAGGATACTTGAAAACATTATAAGTGATCACAGAGACAGGAAGAGCGGAGTCGAGCATCAAGATTTGATTGATGTTCTTTTAAGCATACAGAAGCAAGGATACCTTCAGCCTGCATTGCCTGACAAAAACATCAAAGCAGTCATCTTGGTAAGAGGCTTTTCTTTCTTCTTCTTTCGTACCATTAAATTGTTTTACTATGTATCAGTTGTCAAGCTGATAAGAATCTGCATTTTCACTAGTAATTCAAGCAACCCTTTGTTTGAGTCTTGCCTGGGAAATTGTAGTCGCGAAGATGTACTTATTTCTGTAACCCTCGTATAAGCTAAAAGTATGAGGACAGCTTTTTGGGTCACAAGATTTTTTGTTGACTGATTATTTCTGTTTCAGGGAATAGTCTCTGCTGGAAGCGAAACATCATCAATAACTATGACCTGGGCAATTTCTGAAATGCTGAGGAATCCAAGAGTGATGGAAAAAGCACAAGCTGAGTTAAGAAAAGTGTTTGATAGTGGTGTAGATATTGATGAAACAAGGCTTCATGAACTAAACTACTTGAAGATGGTGGTCAAAGAGGCATTAAGGCTGCACCCACCTACACCCCTTTCAATTCCAAGAGAATGCCGACAACAATGTCAGATTAACGGCTTTAACATACCCGTGAAGACCAAAGTCCTTGTCAACGTATGGGCAATTGGAAGAGATCCAAAGGATTGGGCTGATGCTGAGAGCTTTATGCCAGAGAGATTTGAAAATAGTTCAGTTGATTTCAGAGGGACGGATTTTGAGTATCTACCATTTGGCGCTGGTCGAAGGATATGTCCTGGAATGCTGTTCTCCTTACCTGCTATGCTGCTGCCGCTTGCCCATCTCTTGTATCATTTTGATTGGAAACTCCCTGGTGGACTAAAGAGTGAAGAACTCGACATGACTGAGGCTTATGGCGTAACATGTGGCCGTAAACATGATCTGTATGTTGTTCCTACTGCCTATACTCCACAGAAGATGGCAAAAGCCAATACTACCTTCTGATACACAGCATAATGTGATGTCAAGAGTATCATGTCGAGTCGACAAGTGCAATTTATTTGTTCTATTCACCTTTTTAATAAATTTTTGAAATGAGAAACTGCTGGACTGCTTATCAGAAATCGAGGTTTACTTAAGTGCCTATTGATAACTATATTATGTTTTATCTGGATTTTCCTCACTAAGCTGTCACATATCTGTCAAATAAGTTCATCATACTTTTTTATCGCGTGTAGTTTGTCTTTTTTCGTAACAGAACAAAGATCATGCCAGTTTATCTGCAGAATTCATCGCAGTAAACTAAAATATACCAGTGAAGGTAAGCCATCAGAGAGATTCATCATAGATAGCTTCTGGAAGACAATTGTCTTTCCAAGTTTCTGTTTTCAATTACTGTTTCTGATTGCTGATGTTTTCAATTACTGTTTCTGATTGCTGATGTTTGTGATGATTTCTGATTGCTGATGTTTGTGATGGTTTCTGCTTGCTGATGTTTGTGATGGTTTCTTGGGATGATTATAGTGACTTAAAGTTTCTGTTTTCAATTACTATTTCCGTCCATAATGTTTTAGATATGTTGTAACAATCATCTGTGCCGACAATCATTTGAAGGGCTAAGTTTATCCATATATAGATCATTTGTTGTAAGTCTGACCTCAAGCACAACAGTGTGCTGCAAAAATTTTGAGGTGTGTCCTCATATGCATGCGTATACAATAATTGATAAAAAATAATTGAGGCTAAGGTTTATGACAAGGATTCAGACAAAGGAGTCAAGTCATAATAACAAACTGCAGTTATCTCTCTGATATTATAAAAGAAAGTTTAACAGTACTATTCAGTCCCCAGACTACAACTATCTAATAGTATTATTCAATCCTCATGGAGACACATATACCCAGTTTATATGCTCCCTTTGCCTTGTTCTTCTTCCTATACATGGTGCTGAAAATTGCAAAATTTTCGAAAACTGAGAAGCTACAACTTCCTCCAGGGCCGCGGCGACTTCCTGTAATTGGAAACATCCACCAGCTTGTTGGTTCACTTCCTCACCACATTCTCAGAGACTTGGCCAAGAAGTATGGTCCCCTGATGTCTCTGAAGCTTGGTCAGGTCTTTGCGGTGGTTGTTTCCTCCCCTGAAGTTGCCGCGGAAATACTGAGAACACATGACCTTAATGTTTCTCAGAGGCCCTATTTTCTGTCAGGGGAGATTATTGCTTATAATTCTTCAGACATCCTCTTTTCTCCATACGGTGAGTACTGGAGACAAATGCGGAAAATTTGCACGTTGCATGTGTTTAGCTCAAAGAGTATTCAGAAGTTCCAGCCAATAAGGAAAGAGGAGGTCTTGAATTTCATCAAACAGGTTTCTCAGAACGAGGGATCAGCAATTAACATTGGCGAGGAGTTCTTCTCATTAACGACTGGGATTACATCCAGAGTTGCTTTGGGGAGGAAACTTAAGGATCCGGAAGTATTTGCTTCGTTTGTTAAGGAAGCAGTGGAGCTATCATCAGGCTTCAGTGTTGTTGATATGTATCCTTCCGTGAAACTTCTTCAGGTGATCAGTGGGATTCGGTATAGGCTAGAGAAGGTGCACGAAAAGATGAATAAGGTACTTGAAACTATAGTCAATGAACATCGCGACAGGCTGAGAGAAGGCAATGACCAAGACTTAATAGATGTTCTTCTGAGAATTCAGAAGCATGGATACCTTGAGGCTCCTCTAACTGATGACAACATCAAATCAGTCATTCTGGTAAGAAGCTAAACATTTTTCGTACAATTAAAGTACTATTGAAATTGCACTTATTTATCAGTATTGCTCTAATTGTTTTTCTGATTTAAGAGTAATTTATATTGCAGGGAATAATCAGTGCTGGAAGCGAAACATCAGCATTAACTCTAACCTGGGCAATGTCTGAAATGCTAAAGAATCCGAAAGTGATGGAAACAGCACAGGCTGAGGTAAGAAAAGTGTTTAAAGGCAGTGAAAATGTTGATGAAGCAAGGCTTCAGGAATTGGACTACTTAAAGCTGGTGATCAAAGAAACATTGAGGCTACACCCCCCTGCACCCCTGCTAGTTCCGCGAGAGTGCAGAGAAGAAATTAAAATAAACGGCTTCGACATACCTGTAAAAACCAAAATCATTGTCAACGTGTGGGCGATAGGGAGAGATCCAAGATACTGGCCTGATGCTGAGAGCTTTAAGCCCGAGAGGTTTCAAGAGAGTTCGGTTGATTTCAGAGGGACTGATTTTGAGTATATACCGTTTGGTGCTGGGAGAAGGATGTGTCCTGGAATGTGGTTAGCCTTGCCTACTATGATGCTGCCTCTAGCTCAAATGTTGTACCATTATGATTGGAAGCTCCCTGATGGACTAAAGAACGAAGAGCTGGACATGAGTGAGGCTTATGGCATAACATCTGCCAGAAAACAAGATCTGTATGTTGTTCCTGTTGCCTGTACTTCTTGAAAGATGACACAAGCCAATACTACAACCGGAGTGTAATGTAAATTATGTAATAACTAGCGCCACGAGGCATAGAGATGTTCTTATGCGTGTGATGTTGCTAGTCTTTCAACAATACAATAACAAAGGGTTACTATTATGTTAGGTTTGGTTCTTTATTGTAGTGCGATACAAACAGGTTTCTTATTATTTGAGCGTTCCACTTATCATAGCGGTGAGTTATAATGCCAAAATCAATAAAAGCACATATCAGGTTTGCATGTCCGAAAAAACTATTCTACAAGAAAATATTGTAAGAGAAAACAAATACTAATTTTATTTATTATCATCTTACCTATAAAAATCCCTATTTGTAAAAAAAGATAGAAGTGACGACTGATAAATACATGAAAACACCTGATTTGATTACTTCAAGTACCTAATTCGATAATTTCAAACACTTAATGAACAACTAATAATATCATAATTATATATATCACCGCCAACCAAACTATTTTAGGCAATAATTGTAATCATATTAATTTTATATTTTTATTTGAAAAAATATATAAGCTTCAGTTCTGATATATATGCTATATCATTTTATTAATATAACAATTACTAGTATATAAACATAAAATACTGTCGGGACCTGTAATGGTTATAAACATAATGAGAGATAGGTAGCCCGAACAACAAGACTTAATTAGCTCTTAATATATGACGTGCCTAAAAAAACCCAACACAGCTTATTGTCACAAACTGATGATATTCACAAGAGGTTTTCAAACTTCCAGTGCGAGGCAAACAATCATTTCATGAACAATGGAGAAAACATAACATTTCAACAACACCGTTATCTGACTACTATTGCCCTGCAGTGGTGTTATTAATAGGAAGAGTAGACTTGTACAAGCCAAAGAAATATGACTACTGCCTGTCCGCCTGCAAAACAAATCAAAATAGACATGTTATTAAATCCACATATCAAGTGAAGTGCACTTTTAAGTGCTACTCAGATGTGAGCCTAGCTGTGTGGCTATTTCGAAAAACAGTTGAGCCAGCAATATATGATATTTAGGTACCAATCCTTCTGTAGTAATATCTATCACTTATTAATTTAGCCTTCTTCTCATGGAGTTTAATAAGGTCGTGAACAAAAGGGAATTGATGTATTGAGATTAATGTAGTATATATCATAGGACTTGATAAAGAAGTGACGGCTTTCAGGGATCTCAATAAAGCTGGGAGACAAATGCCCTCTTAATGCATTTTGCAGGATACCAAATTAATTAAGCTCAATCTCTAAAGGTTCGTGTGGAAGTTGGTCCAGACAGGCACCATTTAATCCAACAGTGGTACATGTCTATGTTACTATGTATGCGAGGAAGAGACAGAGCACTATTCTTAGAAAAGTTAATATGGTAGGGCAAAAGCTCTCAATACAGATAGCAGTCTGCATGGGGTTGGAGAAGGGGGTGGAGAGGGGGATTAATTAGAAACAATGCAGGGGGGAGGCTAATTTAGATGGAGGGCCATATGAAAGGAGGCCAAGTAGCTAAAGAAAAGGACACTGCCAAACTGGGCTCAAACTAATTCGACAAGCATTGTTCCTTGGCAAGGGTACAACGCTGCTCAAACTGATGAAATCTATAGCCCCTACAAAACTTACATGCCACAGCATGTGTCTAGGAAAATTAGTGAGCTCATGCAATCAGCATATATCACTGTTCTGAAATGGATTGCATTTGATTAACTAATTTATGTATTCAGATACAGAAAATGCAAGTCCAGACCATGCTCTCCCTCTATCACTGTTCTAAACCATGTGCTTCAAGTGAACTTGTACTTAAAAGTTAAAACACTACTAAAAGTCTAAATCAAGAGAAATACAACAATTTTATGTTACTCATTAAGATTGGGGTTATTGTACCACTAATGAATTTAGAAGAAAAATGGGAGCAACTATATAGAATAGATAAAAGGCAAAGTCATCATCAGTGTGGCTCAAATGTATGATGTATCAAATTAGTCACCATTACAAAAGTGACTCAGTTTAGTCACTAATTTGAAGATTTGTATCAAGTAAACCATCTGTCAGTGACTAAGTTGATACAATATTTTAATTTCTTAATGACCAAGTTGATACAAATTTTCAAATTAGTCACTAAATTAAGTCAATTTTGAAATGGGTGACCAAATTGATACATTTGGATCAAACGAGTGATGACTTTGATATCTATCCCTTTTACAAAATTTATAAATACCGACTCAAGAGATGTGTTGTCTATCTAGCGAATGTATTTCATCTTAATATACTGTAATTTGTTCAAAAGAGACTCCATATCATTTTCGGTGGTTTTCTATGAACTTGATCAACCCCTCCCTTATTAGGTTACTACACAATATATAAGGGTATTCATAAGTCATACCTTCCTCATCAAGATAAACAACCTCTGATCAAGCTCAAACTTAGCAGCAATGGAGGGATCCCCCTTCAGCATCATCAGCAATCCACCAAAAGAAACATAAATGTCCCTGAAGACAACAAAATGTGTTAGCTAAGGTGATTCAGCATTACAAAATTAAATATCCCTAACCGAATACTGCTCTTGAACTTTAAAATCAGTTTATATATGCACTTTATATTAAAAGTTGGACTAAATAGAAGGCATGCTTACGCCTTAAGATTTGCTCCTGAACCTTCCTCTGAAATTCTATATAGCTTCCCATTCATAACATATTCAAATTTGTCTGCAAGGGATTTCCGCCCACCCTGAAAATTTTAAAAATGAAATGTTGGTGTTTGAGCTTGAGGACCAAGACGAACAGCTGTATTCATGAAAATATAAGTATAACAAGCTTTAGATGCAGAAAAAGTAAATGACTTGTACTTTCCAAATACTTCATATATCATACCTAGTTCAGTTATTGTTGATTTTGCACTGGCACTCTACTTACTAACTTACATATATTACTAGGTCTACTAGCTGACTAGCAGCATATCATTGGGTATACCTAGATGACACTCAGGTGTGTTTCGAATATTCAATAATCTTATTAATATTACACAATGAAGATAGTGACTATGCTATAGAATCAGATAGCTAAAAATCAGAATTAGAGGCAATAAGATAATACATCAGGACTTGGGAGTCCACATTACCTATTCAATGCAAAACTGTCACTCTAATAGAACAGGTCACTGGTTTGAGATATAAAGGTTGTACTACACTATCCAATAAAAACTAATAGCAGAATATGGCAGATCTATAATGTACTACTCAGTTGGAACTTGGAAGGTATTAGAGACATTGTTTTGTTTGTAACATGTCAAATCTGTTGTAGAAACATCAAACATATGCATTCACAGTGTATGTCTACTAATAGCTCTAAGCCTATTGTATATAAAGAGAGAGGTGATAATGAACTGATATCTCCAATTAGCCATGAGTGCAGTTTCCACATCTTTTGATTATGTAAAACCTTTTTGGCCATATCTAAAAGGTAAAATTGATTGCTATGTTTTATATCACAGCAAAAGGAATTTCCTCATACATGATATCATGTGCTTATAGCACTCAAACCTTCCTTGTAAAGGATACTTCTTCAATGAACAGATAAATCAAAAAAAAATATCAAGAAGAAATCTACAATGAAGGGTTAATGCAAAAACACATGTTACCGGAGTAAAGTAGCCAGTATCAGGTGTTCCATCCAAGTTGAGTGTGGATGCCAGTACCATCATAAATTTGTCCCCTTCATGCAAAGGATATATATCTGTATTTACGTCTAGCTGCATGTACATGTCAAACTGCTCGCTCTTGGCTTCAATACGAGTAACTACACAATGCAGTACCACATCAGCTATCATCTATATATTATTCATGATTTCTATAATTTGACCTTGGTCAGTTGAGATACACAACAAATCATATTAGTTGTTCTCAGAAGATCACAACCCTATGTGTTAAGAAGGCACGCTACAAGTTGTAAGCCTGCTAAATCTTATTTGCACAGTTAAACATCCTAAATAAAAAGTTGGCCAGTAAAAAAAATAATGTAAAACAAAAATCAAAGTTGTTGATGCATAATAAAGCTTTAAGCAGGGAGATATGCAGCTAATGGGGCAGCTGGAAGATATTTCTACAACATAAGTAACAGAAGCAGACAATCAATGTGTATCATCTCAACTAGTATCAGAAGCCTAGAAGAAAATAGTTGCAGGAATATAACACGTATATGAGTTAGCAAAACCATATTTGCAATCAGTGATCCTAGAAATCATGGACATCTGTTAAAAAAAAAAAACCAATCCTAGTCGATTTTTAAAGTTGCGGAATATGGATTGATTAGACAGGTAGGTTAATTCAAGTGACAAAATTACCAAGAACAAGAGCAATTGAAGCTAAATATTTCCCGTAGTTGTCTAAAATCACAGAATTCTAGAAGAAAAAGAAAGAGTTGACAGACCTTTGTCGAACTTTTTACCATCTGGGTCCAGCCCTACCACCCTAAAGATATCTTGAAACAGCGTCTCAACCATCCTCACTAATCCACAAATTCAAACCAACCCTGAATTGCAAATATTTACAACACAATTTTAAGTACAATAACTCAACCAAAACAGACAGGGAGTACCTTGAAACAGAGAATAGCTCCCAAAATTGTTGCTTCAACTAAAACGAGAGCCAGGTTTTCATCTTTTATCAATTTCTTTTCTACTTCCAGATTTACCTCCCAGTATGTGGAAATAATTATTTGTAATACCTCACATTTGTTATTAATTTGTTATCAATTTCAAATAAGAGCTCGATCCTAAACACACAAAATTTAACTATGAATTACACGAATAATCAATTAAGATACCTGTAAATTGACATACATCATAAAAATATAACCCTAGGTAATTTGAGGCAAGAAAAAAAGATGGTTCTAACATATAAGGAGGATAGCTATTCAAGCGAGTATGAAGGTGTAAAATATACATACGGCTTATGTATACGTATGTTCAAGCGAAGAAGAGAGGTGGAAGAAATTGAACCTGCTAGGCTACTGCTCTAGTGCTCTGCTTCTCTCTCAATTGCAACTCTCTCTCTCTTTCTCTCTCTCTCTCTCTCTGAGAGAAGGGTTTAACAAACGTTCTTTTTGTTTTTGGCGAGATCTAATTTGTTTTCCAAAATAAACGGGTATAAAATTACAATAATTGGGGTCCATTGGCATGGTGGCCCTTGGGCTTTGCAGCGTTTTGGGCCTTTTAATCGAGTGAGCGTACTAATTTGTTAAAGCAGACACTTGCGTCAAATTCAAGCTGTAAATTTATTTTTTGCTATTTACGGCTGTTCTAAAAATTTCTGGATTAATCCCCTCTTACTTCTTACTCCCTCCGTTCCAAAATAATAGTCGCTTTGACTTTGTGCACGTATTTTGAGGTGAAAAAAAACATACTTCTACATATTATTTTTGAAATTTTCTTTTTCTGAATAAAAATAGAGATATTCAACTTTTATTCAGAAAAAGAAAATTTCAAAAATAATGTGTAGAAGTAGGGTTTTTATAAACCTTAAAATACGTGCACAAAATCAAAGCGACTATTATTTTGAAATGGAGGGAGTAGTTCTTACTATTTCATGTGGATGGTAGGTTTAATATTTGAAATCCGACTCGTTTTTATAAATTTTTTTAACAAAATATGTATAATAATTTATTAAAATTAAAATACTGTATTGCTTTGATTATGAACAAAAACAGATGTATTGATATATATTTGTTAATAATAACTGAATATTAAATAATATTTTGATATAAGGATATATCTGATTTTCATTCCAATTAATTCCAATTCTAATTAATCCTAAATCAATTGAGCTGATTGGGTATAATTTTTGACTTCTACAACCCTGTTATTTGTATATGTAATTACAAAATCAGCATTTATCGGAAATACCTGACTATGGATTGCAAACCATATTCGAAAAGCTGTTTTTATGTACCACAACAGTTTTCGCTTGTTTCGAAGCATTTTTTTGTGTGCGCAAAAAAAAATCCAAACGGAGCATAAATCAAATAAAAAAAAAATCGCAAACTGACTTAAATCAAAATTTGATATGATGTACTGTTATAAACAATTTATTTCATTTTATTTTTATAATTTTTTAGAAAAAGCTAATTCCAAAAAAAAAACTGAATTAGAAAAAAATCTTGAATCAGAACAAACAAGGTATTCATGGGTCGGACACGGGTAAAATTGGTATACGTGTAAGGGTCATTCAGTTCGAGAAGTAGTATGAGGTTGGAATGAATAATCGGGTTAAGTTAGTATGGATTTGAAATATCATATCTGATATCATGTGTTTGGTTGAGTGCTGAACTTAATATATACAATTTTGGTAAAAGATATATTATTAATTTATATTAATTAAAAAATTATCATTTTTATATATTTTTGCGTCATTGATTTAGTTTCATATCAAATATTAATATTTCATTACTTTTTGAAATAACCGTACTTGCATCTCAATTAAATCAGAATCAAACAAAAAAAATAAATAAATAAATACATCTCATGCCCACTTTCTATTGGAAATTGGAATGGACTAACCTCCTACCTCAATCTCCGCTTGAACCAAAATAAAAATATTATGTGACAATATTACGAAAATAGTAAGCCGCGTCTCATTACAAGAAAAGCGAGGAGTACACGTCATCCATGGCGGTGAGTTCTCCAGCAAAACCCTAGAGATTCATTATTCTGTATTTGCACCTGAAATTATCATCAGATCACTCATTAATTCTTCACGCAATCTCAAATTGATCAATGACCACAACGAAAAATGTTTAAATTTTAATTTATATTTTTGTTAATTTAAGTATCTTAAGGCACAACTCAAAATGCACAATATCACTGCAAGTATTCAATTGTGCTTATGTGTATGTTTTTATATATAATGATCTTGACTAGGTGCTGGATAATAATTATTCCTGAGATAGAAAGAAGCAAAGATTTGCTAAAAGTATACACAAATGAAATTAATGCATGTTTTCTTGTGTAAGTAATTGTCTCTCCACAATTGTTCATATGTCTCTATAGCTATCATTGTACCTTTGATTTGCAGGAGGACCGTGGGTTCATCGGAGGAAACATTCTCGGTTTTGTGTGGAGTTGAATTTAAGCACCGGATATGATCTTGTACTTGTGGTATGCTAATGCGGTAGAGTTAAACCTCTATGAAATAATAACCTCGGAGTCGATAATTTTTTTAGTTTATCACAGTTATTAATTTAACCAGATTAATATGCAATATCTGTGTTGGAATCGGAAAACATATTAAATTTTTTAATTTATCGTGGGTTATTAATCTATCGAGGTTCTAGTGTATGTGTATGTGGAAACGATAGGCTTGCTAGTAACTTTGTTTTTGGTCTTTAAATTTTTTTGGTTTTATACTGGCATGTTATGTGACATGTTTGGAGAAACTTATAAGTTAGTTCTGGAAGAGCAGTACTCATATAGAAACTTCTTTCAGTTATAGTTAATTCAAAACATAGCTAAGGGCGAAACCGAGTCTTACTAAGGCTCCGTTTATTCCACAGAAAATAACAAAATTTTTTTCCAAGATCTCTGAGTATTTGTTTGGGAAAAAGTTCTCGTAATTTTGGATATTTTGGTGTGTGTTTGATTAAGGAGAATATTTTCGTAACTTTCACGTGTTTGTTTAGTTTAGGGAAAAGAAAATATCTTCAAGAGCAGGAAATTCTTTTTGAAAATGTTATATTCTAGTTTCTAGGAATCATAACTCTTCCTCTACAAAAGAGGAGAACATTTTCAAACGTTGAACAACTTTTCACCATTACTAGAATTTTTTGATAAGTCAAATAGAGGAAATTGGATATATTCTGAGAAAATATTTTCCAAATTTAAGTCATTTCAGCAATTTCCAAATTTAGTTTATTTTCTTCGTTTTGCTTCAAGCATATTATTTACGACAATACTACTGTACTTGGAAGTTATTTTTATTATGTTTGGTTTACAACAATTGAAGGTATGACACGATGAAAGACTGGGGAAAGGGATAAACTAGAAGGATTACGTTATTGATATACTTTTATTAGTTCAATTATCATGAGTGAAACATCATGTTGGACTATAAAATGAATTTGGTTATGGAATTATTCCTTCAGAATTCTATAAATTCGGTAGGAATTTATAGCTATATAACATTCCATCCTATGAACTACTACCTAATGTAATGCAGTCCGTCTACTTTGAATGTAGTCATGTAGTCCCTTGTTTTTATCTTTAAGCAGTGATATAGTTTCCTAATACTTCTCTATTTCGGATGTTTTCTTAGTGTAACGTGTGAAGACTTGCATAAGTAGTAATTGACTAATTATGCAATGACAGTTTTCTCACAGCTAATATTCTTTTAATTATGCATTTTCCTTTTACCTTTATTGTTCCTCTCAGTGTAATATCCAAATATGAGGCAAAAATAAATAATAATTCTATCAAAGAATAAAATTTCTTTGTAGAAATTCTTATAGAGATACCAACATAATTTCTTATTGATTTAAGATTAGTTACAATTAGAGTAACAGAGACGTTAAGGAGGGTAGATGCAGATGATTTTATTTTTTAACGGACTTTGATACCTTCCTACAACTATATAATAAATTATCCTATATTTCCCAAAAGTTGGAAAAATCTCAATAAAATAGTAAAAGACTAAGGGGGTGTATTGAATTGGGATTTTAGAGCAATTTTTTTCATTCATGAAATCCGAGGGTATTCGATTGGGATTGTTTGAAATCCATTAAAATCTTAGGGCATTCAATTAGGATTGTTTGAAATCCATTAAAATCTTAGGGCATTCAATTGGGATTTTAAATTATGCTACAAAATCTGGTGGTATTCAATTAGGATTTTAAATTATGTTTTAAAATCCGATGGTATTCAATTCAGATTGTTTAAAATCCATTAAAATATGATGTTATTCAAATGCCGATGGATTTTTTTGGATTTTATAAAATGATGGATTTTGTGGGATTCTTCAGTGTATTTTAAGTTTTTTGAAATCCCACCAAAATCCATGAGATTTTGAAGCATTGTGCTTAAATCCTAAAGAATCCATATCAACTCTGCGACATTTTATCAAGAATCCGCACAAAATCAAAATCAAAATCACATACAATCCATTAAAATCCATAGACTAAAAACAATCCATTAAAATCCCAATCGAATACACCCCCGTTAGTATAAAGTTGACGTTTCAATAACAAACAGTATTTGGGATTATTATATATATTGTAATATCTAAGATTCTTGAAAAAAGAGAAAGAAATGATTTTAGAATTTAAGATGCTTCTCATTCATCTTTAAAAGCTATTCTACTAATAAGCTAATATCATTCATTCCATTCAATCCTAATGGAGAATACCCAGTCTTTGCCCCTCGCTTTTGCTTTGTTTCTCTTCATATTCATGGTGATCAATCTTTTGAAGGTTACTCCTAGTTCAGGGAAATCAAAACTTCCTCCAGGGCCATGGAAATTGCCTTTCATTGGAAACATCCATCAGCTTGTTGGTTCACAAACTCATCACATCCTCAGAGATTTGGCCCACAAGTATGGCCCCATTATGTCGCTTAAGTTTGGTGAAGTTTCTGCTATTATTGTTTCTTCACCAGAAGTTGCCCAGGAAATATTGAAGACACATGATCTCCATTTCGCTCAAAGACCTTATTTTCTCTCTGGAGAGATAATTGCTTATAATTTTTCAAACATAGTCTTTTCTCCATATGGTGAATACTGGAGAACACTCCGAAAAATTTGCACAATGGAGCTTTTTAGTGTAAAAAGTGTCCAAAAGTTCCGGCATATTAGGGAAAGTGAGGTCTCAAATCTTATAAAGACAATATCTCAGAATTTGGGAAGCACAATTAACCTTGGCAAGGAATTCTTCACGCTTACAATTGGGATTACAGCCAGAGCTGGTTTTGGCAAGAGGGTTGGCGAGGAAAAGGTATTCGCTGTGTTAATTCAGGAATTAGTGGATTTGTCATCAGGTTTCAGTGTTGCAGATATGTATCCTTCGGTCAAATTTCTTCATTTAATTAGTAGAGTGCGACCGAGATTGGAGAAGGTGTACAAAGGAATGGACAAGGTGTTTGGAGACATTATCAGTGAGCACAGAAAGAGGTCGGTAGCAGCGGATGAAGAAGATTTAGCAGATGTTCTTTTACGAGTTCAGAAGGATGGACTCCTTGAATGTCCATTAACTGATGACAACATCAAAGCAGTCATCCTGGTAAGTTGCTTGTCTTTTTCATTTTTTTATTTTGGAAGAATAAGATTTGTAAGATTGTTTTAGTACTTATCAAGTCACAAGTCCTATATGAAACATTGCATTTTATTTTTTTTAGGTATTTTACATGTTTTTGAATACATTACCTACTTTTTGTTATTTTGCTAAATTTAATTAATTTTGTTAAACATTGCATAAATTTATTTATATTTTATTTTTGCTACATCAGTGTATGGGGAGGGGAGCAGAATTTGAGCTGCGTGAGAGTAGCACATTTTTCTTTAAAATCTGTAAAAGTTGTTACAGGAGTATCACTAATAATTTACACTTGAACTGACTAATTTTAGGACATAATCACTGCTGGGAGTGAAACATCAACAGCAACTATGATTTGGGCAATGTCTGAGCTGATAAAGAATCCAAAAGTAATGGAAAGAGCGCAGGCGGAAGTAAGTGAAGTCTTTAAGGGCAGAGAAACTGTTGATGAAACAGGGCTTGACGAATTAAACTACCTTAAGCTGGTGATCAAAGAAACACTAAGGTTACACCCCCCTGCACCCATGTTAATTCCCAGGGAATGCAGAGAGCAATGTCAAATCAATGGCTTTGACATTCCTGTGAAATCCAAAGTTATCTTCAATGCATGGGCAATTGGACGGGATCCAAGGTTTTGGGATGATAGTGAGAGCTTTAAACCAGAAAGATTCCAAGACAGTCCGGTTGATTTCAAGGGGACAGATTTTCAGTATATCCCATTTGGTGCTGGCAGAAGGATTTGTCCCGGGATCTCATTTGCACACCCTAATATCATGCTAGGATTAGCGCAAGTGTTGTACCATTTTGATTGGAAACTCCCTGGAGGAATTAAGAATGAGGAGTTGGACATGACTGAAGAATTTGGCATCACTCTGAGGAGAAAGCAAGAACTGAATGTTATTCCTATTGCTCGTAAGACTTATCCAATGGAGTAATGTCTCTAGAATTGAAGATTGAGGCAGGCTAGTATGTCTGTAGCTAAATGGCTGAACCTATTTGCTTTCTTTTAATAATTTATGATTGTTGTTTTGAAACTTCTCTAGTGGAGTAACATCTCTAGGATTGAAGATCAAGGCAGACTAGTATGTCTCTATCTAAATATCTGAACCTATTTGCTTTGAATAAATTGTGATCATTGATTTAGTTTTGCTGATTGTTTGCTTTGAATGGGTGATTGTTTGCTTGGAATGAGTAAGGGTATTTTTTTTTATTTGTTTTTTTGCGGATTGTTTGCTTAGAATGAGTAGGGGTATGTTTTGCTAATCTGTTTTATACTTCATGTGGAAGTGATTATTTCTTCTTAAACCCATTTCCTGCACGGGATGGTTCTCTTGTTCGTTATGTTTTGGGTGTGAACATGGCTAAGAAGGTAGTTTATACGTTAACACACTTAAAATAGAGTAGTATCAACTAGGTGCTTGTTTGGTTGTCTTTCCAATGCCAAGGTATTTCAATTTTCCGGGAAGTAGCTATAGATAAAGTTATTTGGTTGAGAAAAGTAAGGGAAGAGCACGAATACTCGTGATATGTTAGGAAACCAGTACTTCCAATGGGAAGTTAATATCCGGATGCAACCGAACAAACACCAGGTTTTAAAGGTGTGCTGGTCTGCTTTCTTCCCTGATTTGTTACTGACAATATGTACTTAAAAATACATTTGAGTTTGTGATCGAGGAGCTTCATATGGAGTGTATAATGTCTTAAATATGAATTTATTTTATGCAGTACTAAATATAATTTTACTTAATTATATGTGAAACCTGTTGCAGGAAGAATGGATATAAGTAGTAACGACAACTTTATATTCAGGCCTTACTTTATTACAGCATATAATTTATTTATTTTTGACTGTTTATTTGTCAAGCTTCTTTTTTTGGCTGCTAAATAAGCTCTTCTTTTTAATACAGCTAATGACATATTTTTTCCATAGTTCTAAAAAATTAATAAACCACGTGATGATTGCACATACAATAAGCTTTACCTAAATAAAATTATATTTGAAAGCATGATATAATAGATTAATATTATATAAAATCAATTAAAATATAATCGTACACGGATTTCGCAGATTTTTTCTGAATGTTATGGATGATGACCCTTGTTAAATTTGTTTGCGCACTTCAGATGGACTGAAAATGGAAAATTATTTATTTTAGACCAGAACAAAATAATATCATAATATCATGCAGTTTGGTCCGATCAAACAGTCAATGTTTTTAATAAAAAAATTTAAAATTCAGAATTTATCAAAGTAGAAAAATATCAATCAATGATCAACACATTTTACTGAGACGTATATAATCGCAACATGAAATTATAACATATCACTATAAATATAATCCACTATTATAATCATTCTTATTGGTAACCCAATATTTCAAAGGTTCAACAAACTTTACACAATATGTATATGTACAATTTAGCTGAAGCCGTTGAAAATACCATGCCCCAATATATATCTTTATTGTTTTATAATTTAATTTCTATATTACATATATTTTTACCCGTTTATAATTTAATTTATAAATAAATTTTGATCAGAAATTGAAATTTTAAATTGATTTGTATTAGAATAAGATAATATCACATATTATAATACTAAGAAAATCAGATTTTATGTCGGTTAGGTTGGATTATGGCAATATAAATTGAAATTTTATCATTTCGGGAGAAAATATTTCCAAACTCAAATCGAGACGCACAATATTCGACTCCCATCAGATCCTTAGATCAACGGCACATATCAAACATAAATCGAAAGAATAAAACTTCCTATCTTTGTTCTTATTTCCAGTCTCCTAGGCAATAATCATGTGCTAATAATGATTAATTATTTACATTTTAATAAGATACTCAAGCTTATATTTAATTCAATTCAATGCAACAGATTTAACTATACTGTGTCACTTTCTGTCGACGACGTCTCCGACGGCAATAAAATCTTCCACAAAAAGAAGAAATTTAAACCATAATCCTAACAAACACCATAATTATAAAATAATATATAATCTTAGAAAGAAGAAATTTAAACCATAATTGATAATGCTAACAAACACGATAATAATTTAAGGATAATTAATTCACAGAGACCAAAATGCACTTGGCTTCTCCAATGCATAAAAGCGTTGTTTCATCACTTTCAAAGACCTTTGCAATGCAATTTCATCTCTTTGTTAAAGGGTCCCTCTTTGTTCGCTCCGTCAACTCTGTTTTGCTCACGTACTCGTGCACCCCAAGAAAAAAAAATCTCGTTTTTAACATATATATACACTCCCACATTGATAAGAGTTTCGTATATTTTGATACACTACATCACACACACTCACACTAGTCTCCACTATCTAAAGCTTCAATCTTTACACTCTTTAACAGCCCTTTTCATCTTTTACATTGAAAACCCACCAATAATATAGCTTGGAGGCTTATCTTTTTGATATATTTGATAAGATTATGGGGATTAGTGATTTGTTTTTGGTGTCTGGTGGGGGTAATATTGGGCTTAAGCCCATTTTTCTACATGGGTTTTCTGGGGTTTTGCATTTGGTGTTCTTGTTTATGTTGTTAGGTTCTTGGGTGTTTAAGAGATTTAGTGGGAAACAAGGGTTTAGTGGTGATAATGTTGTGAGGTGGGGTTATTATAGATTGGCCTTGTTGACTAGTTGGGGTTTGGCTATTTTTAGTGTGGTGATTTGTTTGTTGAGTAATTTTTATTGGTATAGAAATGGATGGTCTGATGATAAGGTTTTGGTGATTTTTGATTCAGTGAGTAAAGCAGTTACTTGGGTGGTGGTTTCTGTTTATGTTAGTACTCAGGTGAAAAATTCAGGTGAAGTTAAGTACCCTTTAGTGTTGAGGGTCTGGTGGTGTTTTTACTTTTCGATATCGTGTTATTCTGTTGTTCTTGACTATGTTTTCTACATAAAGCACCAGTCTTTAGAGCTTCAGTTTGTGGTTTCTGATGCATTGTATGTAGTTACAGGGTTGTTGTTGTGTTTTGTGGGGTTTATGGGTAGAAGTGAGGTAAGTGGAAATGAAAATGGAAATGGCCTTTTGCAAGAACCCCTTTTGAGTGCTGACTCGAATGGGTTGAGTAATGGGGTAGAGTTTAGGGAGTCTCGAGGAGGTGAGACTGTGACCCCGTATGCCAGTGCTAATATATTTAGTACCCTTACTTTCCATTGGATTGATTCTGTGGTTGCATTGGGATTTAAGAAGCCACTAGACCTCGAGGATGTTCCTCAGCTTGCAAGTATGGATAGTGTCAAAGGAGCATTTCCACGTTTAAGTGATGAGTTAAGGTTTGGTGGGGGTGATAATAGTATAATGACCACGTCTAGGCTAGTGAAGGCACTGATGTATACAACGTGGAAAGAATATTTGTTCACCGCGGTTTTGGCATTTGTAAACACTGTGTCTACCTATGTTGGTCCCTACCTCATAGATTCGCTAGTTCAGTACCTGAATGGACGTCGTGAGTTCAAAAATGAAGGCTACTTCTTAGTTTCTGCATTTGTTATTGCAAAAGTTATTGAGTCTTTGACGGTGAGGCAATGGTACTTTAAGTTGCAACAGGTTGGAAATAGAGCCAAGGCAGCTTTGATTGCCCTAGTCTACCACAAGGGATTGACCCTCTCAGGTCAATCAAAGAAGAGTCACACCAGCGGGGAGATCATAAATTTCATGACTGTGGATGCAGAGAGGATAGGCGACTTCAGCTGGTACATGCATGATCCATGGCTGGTCTTCCTTCAGGTCAGTTTAGCATTGGGGATTTTATATAAAAATCTTGGACTTGCTTCAATTGCCACGTTCTTTGCAACCGTGATAGTGATGCTAGCAAATGTTCCATTGGGGAGATTAACAGAGGATTATCAAACTAATCTAATGGAATCCAAAGATCAGAGGATGAAGGCAACGTCAGAAATTTTAAGGAACATGAGAATTCTCAAGCTTCAGGGCTGGGAAATGAAATTTTTGTCTAAAATTATGGAGCTTAGAAATACTGAGGCTGTATGGTTGAAAAAGTATGTGTTTACTAATGCCTTCATTACTTTTATCTTTTGGGGTACTCCTACGTTTGTGGCTATGGTAACTTTTGGTACATGTATACTTCTTGGGATCCCACTTGAATCCGGAAAGATTTTATCTGCTCTTGCAACATTTAGAATCCTTCAGGAACCTATTTATAGTCTTCCAGACGTAATTACAATGATTATTCAGACCAAAGTTTCGCTTGACAGGATTTCCTCATTCCTTCGTCTTGATGACATTCAGACAGATGTTGTTAAGAGGCTTCCAGTAGGCAGTTGTGATACTGCAGTTGAAATAGTCGATGGAACCTTTTCCTGGGATGTATGCTCTCCTAATCCAACACTCAAAGATATCAATTTCAAAGTGTCTCGTGGCATGCGGGTGGCTGTGTGTGGTATTGTTGGATCGGGAAAGTCGAGCCTATTGTCTTGTATTCTCGGGGAAGTACCAAGACTTTCAGGAGTTATTGAGATAAGTGGAACAAAGGCGTACGTTGCTCAATCTCCGTGGATTCAGAGTGGAAAGATAGAAGATAATATATTGTTTGGTAAAGAGATGGACAGAGAAAGGTACGAGAAGGTTCTTGAAGCATGCTGCTTAAAAAAGGATCTTGAAATTCTTTCCTTTGGAGATCAAACAGTAATAGGGGAGAGGGGAATAAATTTAAGTGGTGGCCAGAAGCAGAGAATACAAATTGCCCGTGCTCTCTACCAAGATGCGGACATATATCTCTTTGATGATCCATTCAGCGCGGTGGATGCTCATACAGGATCTCATCTTTTCAAGGTGATCATTTGTGCACCACTTTATTCTTAAGGCACTACAATCTTATTTGCATATTTAAAACATACCCTATAACAAGTTTTATCAGACTTTATTCATCTAATAAAATTTATGTTTCCATTCAAAGGAACGTTGCCAGCAATTCTGCTCTATTTCTTGTTGTCAGTTCTCCTTTATCTTCTTTTTGAACAGATAATATTATCAGGACATTATTTGACAAGTATTATGTGACAGGAGTGCTTACTGGGGCTTTTGGAGTCGAAAACAGTGATATACATTACTCATCAAGTAGAGTTCCTGCCTGCTGCAGACCTCATACTTGTAAGACATGTTCTTATTGTGCAACTCCTTCCTTTACATTGTGAGAACACCTTTTTTTAGCTAATACCTTCTTTTATCAGGTGATGAAAGGTGGCCGCATTGCACAATCTGGAAAATATGGAGATATACTCAATTCAGGGAGCGAGTTTATGGAACTTGTGGGTGCCCATAAGACAGCTTTATCTGCCCTTGATTCCATGAATGCTGTTTCAGCATCCAAAGCTCTGAATGTTGGTGAAGATAGAAACGTTGGAGGTGATAATAACTCAAAAGAAACCAGTAAAGTTGAAGATGGTAAACCACCAGAAGATATAGCAAGCCTAAAAGGACAGATTGTTCAAGAAGAAGAGAGAGAGAAAGGGAGAGTTGGTTTCATAGTCTATTGGAAATATATTACAACAGCATATGGGGGTGCTCTTGTGCCCTTCATATTATTGTCCCAAGTTTTATTTCAGATTCTTCAGATTGGAAGCAATTACTGGATGGCATGGGCAAGTCCAGTGTCCGAAAGTGCGGCACCTCCTGTTGAAAGTTCTACGCTTCTGATAGTTTATGTAGCATTGGCAGTAGGAAGTTCCTTTTGCATCCTTGCCAGAGCCATGTCTGTTGCAGCTGCTGGGTACCAAACAGCCGCAGTGCTCTTCCAGAAAATGCATTTGAGCATTTTCCGTGCTCCAATGTCTTTCTTTGATTCCACACCAAGTGGGCGCATCTTAAATAGAGTAAGTACATTCACTTGATTCTTTTATTGCATTGCTATTGAGAACTTCTATGACTTTGTAGTTTACATTCTGGTTTATACAGGCATCTACAGACCAGAGTACAGTTGATTTAAACATGCCTTATCAAGTTGGGACTTTTGCCTTTTCCATCATACAACTTCTTGGGGTTATTGCTGTAATGTGTCAGGTGTCATGGTGGATCTTTTTGGTTTTTATTCCTATCATTGCATTATGCATTTGGTTACAGGTACACTCAACGTCCTTTTGTATTTTCTTACAAGACAATAACATATAGGTGTTTCCTTCTATATCTAGGTTTTTTTTCTCTCAATTTATCTGGAAACAAGTTTAACAGCCTTTCATTGGTATTCTTTTATAAGTAGCATTAGTAGTGGATAGATACACTAGCGAGTAGGAAGAGTCATGAACGTAATTTGTAGCTTATTCTGCCATATGTTCTGGTATAGATGAAACTAGTTAGCAGGTGCAACTTGAATTGAACTCCTTAATTTTTTGATCATAACTTTTCTTCGTTCTTTGTATATATTTTTCAGCAATATTACTTGCCTGCAGCACGGGAACTAGCACGATTAATTGGGGTCAGTAAAGCTCCAGTCATCCAACATTTTGCTGAAACAATCTCAGGATCAACTACAATTAGGAGCTTTGATCAAGAACGCAGATTTCGTGACACGAGTATGAAGTTGATTGATGCAAACTCTCGGCCAAAGTTTCACACTGCTGGTGCAATGGAGTGGCTATGCTTCCGCTTGGATATTTTGGCTAATCTTACATTCGCCTTTTCCTTAATTTTGTTGATATCTATCCCCGAGGGAACAATTTCTCCGAGTAAGTGATACTTATGTATTACTAGTATTGATAATTCAAAGTCAGCTTATTTAAATCTATTGTTTTCCTTTCCTACTCCTCTACCGATGTCATTCATATATGGAAAACATTTGCATATGCAGGCTTAGCAGGCTTAGCAGTTACGTATGGGCTTACTCTAAATATGTTACAAGGTTGGGTTATATGGAACCTTTGCAATTTGGAGAATAGAATTATATCAGTTGAAAGAATACTTCAGTATGCTTCTATCCAGAGTGAGCCTCCTCTTGTCGTAGAACAAAATAGACCAGATGATAATTGGCCATCTTCTGGTAAAGTTGATATTTGTAATCTTCAGGTACTTTTTACTCAAGTTCTTATTCTGACTTGGTGGCTGCATTATCAGTAATATTTCCCTTTTCTTATAAAGAGTTTGTTGACTTGGTTGTAGGTACGGTATGCCCCTCATATGCCTCTTGTTTTGCGAGGTCTTACTTGCACCTTCCAGGGAGGAAAGAAGAATGGAATTGTAGGGAGAACTGGAAGTGGTAAATCAACTCTTATACAAACAATATTCCGTATTGTGGAACCAACCACCGGTAAAATCTCTATAGACGGTATCGACATATCCTTGATAGGATTGCACGACTTGCGATCTAGATTAAGCATTATTCCGCAAGATCCAACCATGTTTGAGGGGACAGTGCGAAGCAATCTGGACCCTCTTGAAGAGTATACAGATGAACAAATTTGGGAGGTGGGTTGTAACAGTTCTAATGTTATATGTTAACTGTTCATTAGACCATAAGATTAAAGGATTTCTATCAGCACACTGATCTCTATGTACTACATATTAATATTTGGGGATATGATCGGCAGGTTCTTGACAAGTGCCAATTAGGCGAGGAAGTCAGAAACAAGGAGAAAAAGCTCGATTCAACAGGTTAGCCTCATCTCCCCCTATAAGGTTTCTTAACTTGTTTGGTGACTCCTGGTCATTGATGTCGCCCTAATTTGTGCAGTATCAGAGAATGGGGAGAATTGGAGTGTGGGACAAAGGCAATTAGTATGTCTCGGTCGTGTGTTACTCAAGAAAAGCAAAGTTTTAATCCTTGACGAGGCGACTGCATCAGTTGATACAGCTACTGATAATATGATCCAGGAGACTCTGAGGCAACACTTTACGGATTCCACAGTCTTAACCATAGCACATAGAATAACATCTGTGCTCGACAGTGATATGGTTCTTGTGTTAGATAACGGTATGTCTAAATTAATTTCATTTCACTAACAACACAGATTATCCAGAGAAGTGGATTGCTTATAGGTAATAATACACTGATTTTATTTTACGCATGCAGGATTGGTTGAAGAATACGATACTCCTGCAAAATTGCTGGAGAACAAATCGTCGTCGTTCTCCAAGCTAGTAGCAGAGTACAGTGTAAGATCAAATACAAGTTTCGAAAATAAAGGAAAACCTTGAATGTCAGAAATCTATTCAGGCACCATGGAACCATTATGATGATGAAGAAAAACGAGACTGAGCATTGATTAGTTGTTGAGTTAATTAGTAATGTGTACTCTACTCAATAAAGATTAACTATTTGAGAGTTTGGTTATAGCTTAGCGGCAAGACTTTTTCCAAAGGCCAAGAGTTCGGCATTCTCACTTCTTTAAGATATTTTTAAAGCATTATAAAATGATGATTCCCTCTTGCTCAGGAAAAAACAAAAAAAAAAAACGTTATGTAATTTCCTAGATTTTTAAAATTATTTTGTGCATATATATAATGCCAAAATCTCGTGGAAGAAAATATTATCGTGTCTGCCCCTCTACGCGTACTAAGGCCATGAAGATTAAATAATTCCAACCCTTTTTTTATGATTATTTGCAAGTGGCGACATGACTGTAATTGAGGCCACTAACTTTAGGGCAGAGATAAAACTAACCTTTTTTTTTTTTTTAATTACAAAAATGGGTGATAAAACTAACTTAATGAAAGGCTGTATATTCCAACAGATGAGACGAGCTCTAACCAGATTTGGTGGAAAAATGTCAGTTTTCGGATATAGTTTGATGGGGTTGTTTGGCATGGCTTAAATGCTCTTTCGCAATTATTGATACGGTTTAAGTTAAAAAATAATTATAATTCGACTTTTTATAAGTCAGAATATGAGAAATTAAAAATTCTAATTTTTTTAATAATTTGTTTTTATTTTTTAAAATTTGATTTTGCAAAATATATAAATAACCGCTTTTAAAAATAAATAATTATTTATTATTATATTCATTTTTTTATAATAAACAAGTTGTAAATACAAAAAAATTATCTAAATAAATAAATTAAGAATTACTTTTTACTTATAATAAGTGCTTTTTTCAAGTTTTATTTATATAATCAATAAACGCTTCTTTTAAGTTGTGTCAAACTCGCATTAATAAAAACATAATACACACTATCTTTGTTACGTTATCAGAATCGATAATTTTATTAATTTTATCGGGTATTAATGTAACTGAGGTTAGAAAATATCAGCGTATATAATCCAACAAAACACAGCTATGACCAAGGGATATCCTCAATAGGATCAAACCACAGGGTGATTAGCGCTATTTCGCAAGCATCTCAAAAGGAACATATAGTAAAAACTAAGCAGCAACGTAAAGAATTATAGTAGAATGAAGTACAATAATAAAATCTACACTTGTATAGCCCAAGCATGAGCATTTGAGGGAAACATCCAGTTCTATTTTACAAGCTACAAAACTTTCTCGCGGCATAAGAGGGAACGTGTGTTCATCTCCCTCGGTGTACTCTCATACAAATGTGAGATGATACTGTATATAAGTCTCTTTTTAACTATGATATAAATATATACTGATATAATACTGTAGAAGTGTCTGTTTAACTATGATAGGGATATATTCTGGGATCCAAAAACTTTTATCGTCAAAGATATAATCTTGGTCAGCTGTAGTTGATGTATAGTATCTGAAATAAGTTAACATGTGTTAGAACAAGCTTAAAACAAGAAACCAAAAGCAAAGCCGCAAAGCTCAACTCCTCTATGCATGTATATGTAAAGCTAGGTATAAATGGAGCTAATGACCCTTCTTTCCAATCACTATGATGTAATTTTGCCAATCGATTTTTAGCAACTGCTGACTGGACCTGAAGTAAAGGTGTCGTGCATATATGATGGAATTGAAATGTACGAGCAATAGGTAATACCTTGAATACATACACTGGGACTTGTTGTCAAGCAATTTCAGGAGTGAACATGTAGGCTTGCCTCACACTGAAAATGTATGTGCCAACAATGAGAAGAAAACTGGAACTGTTACTGACTAGCTCCTCTACATGCAGAAAAGATAATCCGTACTAGGCATGAGCTATGCAAAGACAATCAGCAGATCCTCTACAAGCTAGTAATTTAAAGCTCAGCTTGTTATCGTTTCTCATATTTCTTTGCTAAATCCTTGAGTAATAATCTCTGCCGAAATGCTAGATACTTATCCACACTAGTCCCTGCCCACTGCTGGCAGAAGTGTTCATCAGTCGGAACAAATGAACTCAACGGGAAAGGCCCCTTTGGTGCTTTTTTCAAGGCAACCAGGAATCTATGTCGGGGGCGTATTCTTTGATCCAAAGACAAGCTAAGGTACATAGGATATTTGGTTAACGACTGCACTTCATTTTGAAGTTCATTGACCAAGTACATATATTTGGGCCTTAAATTTCCCTCAAGCGAAAGTGAGAAGACCTGAATAGAGTTTCATAAGCAGTTAAAAGTTCATTAGGTGGTGAAATGTAATATGATGATTAATGACAGTGAATCTTGAATTCTTTTGACACTTGAAAATTACATTGTAATGTTGAATATACATACTTTGGCATTTCAGAATTTAATTAAAATACAGGTATACAACCGCCTTGTAACACTGATATGTGCACAGAGAAATAATTATAGTAATCCCTGATGAGTAGTATAATTAGGAGGAAGAGGCTTATAGGAATATTCAAAGTATTGGCAAGTATGCATAAGAAGTAAGTGTACACGGGGGAGGGAGAGAGAGTGGATGGACGATGGAGTAAAGGGGGAAATTCATAAATACTATCGAATAAAATTTACCTGTGTAAGGCTAGTCAACACTTTAACAATGTCAGAGTTGCACATTCCAATACTTCTCAGAAAATTGATTCTAGGAAGCAAACCATCCTCAATGCTGTAATGAAGAAGTTGAGGATGTTTTCTAACCATCTTCACTATATTATCCCTGGGTGCTCCCAGTTCCTTGGTAAGGAAGGTGAAACGAGTGTTCCATGTAGTGTCTATTCTCTGAACAAGAATCTGAGGGCTAAGCTGCACAACCTTTCTTAACTCATCCTTCTTGATACCGACCTCCTCAAGTAAATACTTCACTGTAGGTTTTAGTGAATTTTCCACGCTATAAGAAAACAAGGATGGAGTAGCACTAATTATCTGCCCTATTCTGGAATCTGGGATGCCTAAGCTCACCAGAAAAGCAACATGAGATTTAAGGTTGTTCTCCAATGTATACTCCAGTATCTGTGGTTGTCTCAAAAGTATCTTTCTAATGTCTCTGTTTTTCACACCAACACTCAACAGATACTCCAATCTTTCACGAGCAGAAACCACGTTTATCTGAAGTGAAGGCATATGCCTCTCATACATTTGAATAAAATGCGACTCCTTTAGTCCAAATGTGGACAGGTAATCAAGAAGCGGAATCCATCTTTCATCTAACTCTAGCTCTTCAGATAGACGAGGGTATCTGTTCTTGCCAGAGATCCTTGCTTCTTGCTGCAACCGAAATAGTCACACATTAGACCAGAGATTATTGCATTACAATACATAAAAAGCCTGATGGCAGCACAAGTCATACCTTCGGCCGTGCATTAGAACTTAAAGAACCAACACCCTCTCTCGTCTTAGAGTAGGCATTATATCCATTCTTGCTTCCCTGCTGCAACGTGATCTTCCCGTTCTTAGTAGTTGCATTTCGTGATCTGAGTCTAGTAATATTATCATCAGATTCTTCGTCATCATCATCATTTTCTTCTTCTTCCTCTTCTTCTTCTAATTCATCCAACTGAGCAAACAAGAGAGATACAATCAACATAAAAAAACTTCAGTGCTTAAGCTAATAAAGACAATCCTCCATCATTCAAGACTACATCTAACAATAGCAACCGATACAATCCCCAACGAAATCAAAAAAAACACAATCACCCCTAAGCCAAAACCATTAAAAAAAAAAAAGTGATATATGCAATTTAAACTCCTTCTGTCTTCAGCATCTACACGGAAAATTGTCTTATCCACTAGTATGGTCTCACCCTCAATTTTATCAGCACAAAATATAAAATTCCCCGAGCTTAAAAACAAAGTTCTCTACACAGAAAATCAAGATGCAACCAATACAAACATAATCGCAATTAACTAAAATCAGCAGAATATCAAGAAAATCAGCAAAATTAAGATAAAAAGTAAAAAAAAAAAATGCAATGAGCTAAAATTGAGAAAGATGGAGTAGGGTATTATTAGGTAAAATTACATCCTCGTCCTCGTCGTCGTGGCGGCGGTGGGGGGAGTGGTAAGGGGAGAGAGGGTGGCCGAAAGTAGAACGGAGATTGGGTTTAATAAGCTTGGGGTTGGAATGAGAAGATATAACTCCGCATTTCAATTCATTTCTTCTCCTACTTGTTTGAATAATTGAATTGAATTGGGGAGTAGTAGCGGGTGATGATGAAGAAGCGGGTGGGAGTGAAGAGGCAGCAGCTGAATAATTGCAGCAACAGAGAGATGTACTTGTACTCATTTCCCCAGCTTTGTAAATGCTACATAGACACACAAGAAGAATATACTCTTAAACCCTTGGACAATGGGGATAGTGATACCATCTGCTGCTTATCTTCTCTACATAGATTTTTCTCTCTGTTATCTTCTTGCCTGCTGGTCCCCACAGCCTGTAATCACCTCATTATGTTTTCTTTTTTCTCTAACGCTCAAAATATTTATTTCAGTTGTTCAACTAAAAGCCTCGTTAAATATGGTATGATTTAAATATATTTTTAATAATATTTATCTTAATCATTAAACCAATTATGACAAAAAAAAATCATTTAACCAAAAAGCTCGTTAAAAATGACATAAATTTATCATAATTTTGATAGTCAAAACATTATTTCAGGAATTTTAATAATATTTATTTTGATATTTCAATCATTTAACAAAAAACACGTGTAAATTTATTATAATCTTGAGCGCACTGAATACTAAATAAGCTATGCTTGCACTAGTTAAATTCGAATTTACATGTAGGTAAATATATACAATCTTATTTTTATTATAGTAATTATGTAATTTATGTATTTAGAAACTGGATTTTTTTGTACTGTAGATTATGAAAGTTATTTATGTTACTATTATAATAAATATTTCTTCTGAATAATGGAGTGATACTAGGGGAAAATTAGTATTTCCTGTGGGCTGATAAATGGGCTTTTGCACAATAAACACAGAAAGCCCATACAAATATCAGTCGTTTGACTACATTTCAAGCGAGAGGAGAGAAATCGAGAGAGACGAGATATAGAGAGAGAGACTATAGAGAGAGAGGATGAATACAGACATAACAGCATCGACGAAGCCAGAGTATCCGGTAGTAGATCGGAATCCACCCTTCACCAAGACCGTCGCTAACTTCAACACTCTCGATTACCTTCGCCTCACCACCATCTCCGGCGTCGCCATCACCGTCGGCTACCTCTCCGGTACCCCCTTTCTCGTTTCTACATATATGTCTAATTATATTTCTAATTCCATAGTTTTCAAGATTAATTTCGTGTCTCTTAGCATGCTTATTGTTTTAATTTATGTTATCTTCTCGCTAGAAATTATAGGATTTTATTCAGCAAAAAAAAAAATTTATAGGATTTTTTTGTTATAATATTTCTTATGCTTTTATTGAAAATTGAAATGTTACATTTCCGTACATTTTGATGGGTGCAAATAATTTTCACTAATGATGCCCTCACGGTATAAATTGCAAATGAGGTAGTTTACTAGGGATTGGGGATGTAGTGGAACAGGTCTAAGCTCATAGAGAACTGGGAGGATCGATAAGGATGAGGATGATCGAGTGAATGCTGATCCTAAATAATAAAAGGAGGCTTAATTTAACATGATATTCTGTCTAGAATGATCTTGCAAATGATTTGTAATTTCACTTTTAGTTATTCAAGTTGTTTTTCTAGCTTGGAGTCATTGTAATTGGCATTAGATATCGTGCTTTTTAATTAATAGTAGTGGATACATATGTGGTAGGTCGTAGGGAAGTATAGTGCATTTTTTACCTTACATTGAGATATGATATTCTTGATATATAGGAATAAAGCCAAATATAAGAGGGCCATCCATGGTGACTGGCGGTCTGATTGGAGTGATGGGTGGATTCATGTATGCGTATCAGAACTCTGCAGGTCGACTCATGGGTTTCTTCCCTAATGAGGGTGAGGTTGCTCGTTTCAAAAAGATGCACTAGCACTTTCTTCATGGGTTTGCTTGTTTTGCGTCTGTTATTTGCCTTTGATAGCAAAATTTGAATGAACAATTCGGGTGTTCAATTTTCCCATAAAATGCATTATGCTAGTGCTACTAATAATCAGACTTTTACCTCAGGAATCACTAGTTGTGAAATTTTAGTAATTATGGCAATGCTTTGCTCAAACCTGTTTTGATATTTCTCGTTCGCGAACCTGCTTGTGATCTTTATATATTAAAATGCATTTGAATCGAGTTGCTGTGATAGATATCTAATGTCTGTCAAGATTTCGCTGAGATCTAGTTTACATAAATTAATAAATATATGATCGTCATATACACTGTCAGAAGCGGAAGGTCTACAAAAAAGTATTGTTGTGTGATTGAAAACCAATGATTCGTGCATGAGTTGTTCTTCACACGTATTGTTGGGTGATAGAAAAGCAATGATCATCGTGCTTAACTTCTACTTTAGTCTTGAACTGATACGAACACACCGCTAAGCTAGAGTATACAATGTCACAGTATTTTAAGAGACATTCCAAGAGACATTATACATTTGTTAATTACAAAAAAAAAATAAAAAAATTAATACTGTTTAGTGGCCAATAATTTAAATTGGCAATAGGTAGCTAGGCATTGTTGTAATTTTTCACTCAATCACGAAATTTGTATAGAGATCTATAATCGACTCAGAGCTGCATCTTTTGCTCACTTATGTTTATTGGATATGAAAGGAAAGAACAAAGTAAATTTACTGTACTATAATTAAAATCTATATATAAAGTGACAAGGCAAAATAGAAACAATTATGCTACTCCTGCTTAATTAGGCTGATGGCATCTATGCATATTTAGAACTCCTAAATTGATAAGCTAAACTGTGCCAAATTACTCACAAGTCACAAGTATGCTCAGAGAACGCAGAGAAAGCGAACTTCCCGGTGGATTCGAGAACAAGGTAACGAGTCAATTGTTGTGTATTAAATTCGTCACCATCTGGTCCGTCTTTCATCCGAGTAAAATGTATACAGAGCTACAAAAAAAATTAGAAAATTTAACATCCTGATCAATCACCCGACTCTCCGATCAATAATTCTTTTTATTTTTGATATGGAACAAAAACAAGCAAAACAAATATGTGATCCCACATTTTAAATCATTAAATTCTCAATTTAGGCCAGAAAAGAAAATTATTATCCTCAAAGTTTAAAAAAGATATTGTAATGTGCTATCTTCAAAAAGATATTGTAATGTGCAATTAATCTAATCAAACAAGCGGATTTATAGGGATTCATAAGAAGTCTTGATTCATTTTCTTTCAAACAAGGTAGTTTAATTTAATTTAATTTATTATAGGATAATTTCAAATTGGAAACATCATAAAAGCCATGAATTTGTAACGGTAGTCATTTGCTACAGTTCCCCTATAAATACTGTGCAAAAACACACTACATCACACATCATAATCATTACACACCACAATTCATACATTGCATAAATCAAAATTTCACTCAAGATATAATCATGAGTAAATATTTAGTAATAATCTTGGCGATATCGGCTCTCATAGTAAATCCTGTATGTTCAATCTCATGTCAAGATGCTATCACCAAGATTTTGCCTTGCGAGTTCTATTTGTTGGGCATCGGTTCACCATCAGCTCCTTGTTGCCAAGCTGTTGCGCAACTGAGTCAGCTTGCTAGCTCTAAACCGGAACTCAAGTCATTATGTGTTTGTCTGAAACAAGCGGCGCAAACATTTCATGTCATTGCTGACAAAGCTAAACAACTCCCGGGGCTTTGCCATGTTACCACTCCGGTTCCTATTGATCCCAATATTAATTGTGACTTGTAAGTTGCTTAGTTATATGTATTTCAAAGTTTTTTTTAATAGATCGTCTCAGAAAACATGATGCTTATTCAAAATGTGTCTTGTCTTGTTGATTTGCAGAATACACTGAGCTGTCGTATGGTTGTGGAGCATTATAATGGTGTGGCCAAATAAAGTTATTGATAATTACTTTTGGATCCTTCGGATAATAAGTCAGATTGGAGTGTATAAGGAGTAACAGCTACGCGTAAATATTAGAAGCTCAACTGATGTTAAAAGCTGGTTCTAACTCGGCACAATAATGAACTATTTTAATTTAAAATTTTTCTTATGAATTAGTGTAATGTGTTAAATCCATTGATGCAACATATTCTAAAAATCTTGTCCAGTTATAATTCTAAAAATCTTGTCACATCATGATTAAATCATTAAACTAGCGGAGAGAGAGTTAACAGTATATTTTTAGACATGACAAAATTATAAAAATTAATATCTTTGTTAATAATTTTCTGTTGACGAGAGAAGTTTAGAGATCGATGGCTAATAGTGATAAACTTCATCTTTATTGAAAGTTTCGGAAGTTAAATATCAATTATTTATAAACACAAAAAATATCTGTAAAAATATAACTAAGTTTATTTGTTTCTCTTAAATTTATTACTTATTATTAATCTTACGCTCGTAATTCTTTTTTACAACTAAGTTTATTTGTTTCTCTTAAATTTATTACTTATTATTAATCTTACGTTCGTAATTCATTTCGTCTTTGATTTTGCAGGTTTTTGATTTTGTGATTTTGTGCGAGATCTTGAATATTAATTACATATTCCATCTATTAGTGCTTATATTTTTAAACACTTTTCTTCGGAGAATTTTTTTGCAACTGTTATCTCATACAGGAGATATATTGTTAAAATAAATAAATAAATACTAAATAAATGGAGAATACGAGAAGGACCATTTCTAGAAAATGACAGCAGTCCACGAAATAAGAATTGAAAAACGCTGTTTCGTTGACTTGTAAAGCTCTGACGCCTTTGACTGTACGCTCGCTCTTGCCCCATCCCGTGCTCGTCTTTTGACATTTTTTGTTTCCAAATGTCATCTATGACGTGTAATGCCCAACTGTATACAATTAAATATGTTTTCCGTTTGATATAAGTTATTCAATTTCTCATATATTTTCTGGATATTTCATTTATAGTATTTATTATTACTTCAATTTCTCTAAATAACATATACAGTTTTTTTGATGGAAAAAATAACATATACAGTTAAAATTTAATTCTTAATTTGTTAAAAAAAATTAACTCGTGTGTCAGAATTTAATTTAAATAATCTATAAAATAAAATCTAGAGCATATGAATTACGATCCTCATATATGTCAAATACATTAAAAAAAATATCATAAATTTTATAAAATATATATTTAAAACTTATTTTCTAAAAACAACTGAAATTGAAAAACAATTAAAATCGTGATTGATATCAGTTGATTTCAAATTATTAAAATTATGGAGTTTTAATTAAGATCCTATATTTGATTGTACCACATTTTTTAGGAAAAGAATTTCACAATTTAGATATATTTGAAAAAATTCCTTAGATATATAATTAAAATGTAATTTATTAAAATTTTCATTCATTTTTCAAAGGAAAATGCTTGGTGCACATAATTGTGTACAAAAACATGTACATAATGACATGTGGCGGATTTTAATTGGATGGCCCCCTACATTTACACCAACCATCCCAATTAAAATCCACCACATCACTTGCCACATCATTATGTATAAATTTTTTGTACACAATTAGTGCACCTAGCACTACTCTTTTTCAAATAGTCACTAGTTATGACTTGGTCATAGTTAGTTCTAAACCTGAACTAAACCGGAGTGGTTTAAGCTTTAAAGACTGTTGACCGATCCACAAGGTCGTTTAATTTTGGAAACTAGGTGGAAAATATTTTGAAGGTGATAAAAGAAAATGTATGGTATATAAATAATGTCGTGTAATTTAGGTGTCATTATTGTTGAGAAGGGTAGTTTGGGTATTGCATTATGTACTCTATATATAGTCAGTGCTCTGCATTCTTGAACTAAAGTCTTACAAATCAACACAAACACACAGATATTTTTCCCTGAGTTTCAAGAGCAAAAATCAAGAAAAGCAAGGCTGATTATACCAATCTGAAAAGAGCTTACAGGTAAACAAACCCATCAATCGTTTTATCAATTTAATTTTATTTATGGTGGGCTTTTTTTTGGTTCTGTTTCTGCTATGTTTAATGAATCTTGGTATAGTATTGAATTATTGATTAATATTTGTGTGTAGTTTTAGTATGTTTTGGAATTCTTTGTGGCTTGTTCTTTGCTTGCAAGTTAATCTGTTTAGGACATGAGAAATTGGATGATCTTGATCAAGATTCTTTTTTGACTCTTTTGTGAGATTAATTTCTGCTGCAAAAGAAAGGCATCTGAAAATGAAAAGATCATAATTTTTGCTCCAAATTGGAGAAACCCAGTTTTCCGTGAGCTCTGATATTGTTTCTCAATCAGCTTTCGAGATTTTATATTCGACTTTTTGGGAGAAATAAACCCACAAAATTAAGAATCCCTGAGCTTCACTGTAGGTTTTTCCCCTGTGATAAGAGTTGGTAATATTGATGTTATTTTGAGTTTATAAAGTTAAAATTAGAAATTAGGCATAAAAGTAAAACCTTTTGAAGTTCTGTTTCTTTTTTATGTTATTGTTTTGCCAAGATCTATGTAGTAAGTTAAAGAGAACAGATTATACAAAGATTTGTATTCACTTTTGCCCTTGCTATTCTCCGTGCTTCTTTTCGTAAGCTGTGGTTGTGTAATTTTGTTATGGAATGGAATAGAAAAGTATCGGTTGTAAACTATATAGATTGATACTTTTTTCTGATATCTGCACTAGCATGACTCTTGTCTTCATATACATTAAAAACGTCCAAAGCTGTCTTGAGACATGCACGTTCTTTGACTAATGGCTGATGTTGTCTCAAAAAAGCTAAATTGAAGGAAATGATTTGTATGTAAACTTGATGTGGTATATAGTATAGTAGTATTCTTGTCAGAAATCGGCTTGAAATAGTTTTCGATTAGTACAGCACTTGCTATTGATATCATCGTGCTGACTAGTTATATTCTCACTCGCAACTCTTACTTAAAAGTTGTGAGTATGTAGGCAGTTGGAAACATTCATGCACTTGCTGTTATTGATCCTTGCCTCTTTCTACAGGATGTGCTAGCTTTAGAGTATAGCAGGACCCTGGCAGACTGGTGTAGAAATTCAAGGCGTAACGGTTGTTACAATACCTTCTGATTGAAAGCTGACTCGAGAAGCCTTTTGCATTAAGATCACCTAGCTTCAGTAACACAAATGACGAATTATTATTCGATGCAGTCTTCACAGGATCAACAATATTTTTACCAGAGTGGCAGGTTCTATAATGAGCCGGCTCATGAGTTTGAATCCCAACTCTGGAATCATCATCAATATCTGGATGACAATTTATGGTTGGATGACAGCAGCCAAGAAATGCAGGTTTCTGGTAAAGCATCTCAGAGCTATGGAACTCCAGAGACGGCCACGGCAATTGGCGGTTATACTGGTACTAATTTTGTTGTCAGTCGTTCAGCTAATGGTAGTCCCGTGTCAGGGGAATCTTCTCAAACATACCCCTCAGTTGTGAATCATTCCCCAGGAAACAATATTTACAATTCGCAAGTTAGTGACTCCTTTTATATGGGCGATTTTGTTAACCTGAAGCATAAGATAAAAGAAATTGAAACTGCTATGTTGGGGCCTGAATCGGACACTGAAATGTCGGCTGACATTTCACTGTTTGGTGCACAGAGTGAAATGTCTTCTGAAAAAGATTATGTCAATCAAATGATTGCAATCATCTCCAATGGTGACATAAAAGAGGTTCTTGTCAATTGTGCCAAAGCAGTAGCAGATAATGACCTATTAACTGCTGAATGGTTGATTTCAGAATTACGTCCTATGGTATCAGTTTCAGGCAATCCGCTGCAACGTTTAGGAGCCTATATGCTTGAAGGTCTTGTTGCCAGGCTATCCTCTTCAGGGAATTCTATATGTAAAACCTTAAAGTGCAAAGAACCTACCAGTTCAGAACTGTTTTCATACATGAACGTGCTCTATGAAATCTGCCCATACTTCAAGTTTGGATATATGTCCGCAAATGGAGCCATTGCAGAAGCCATGAAGGACGAGAACAGTATTCATATAATCGATATTCAAATTGGCGAGGGAGCTCAGTGGTTCACTCTAATCCAAGCTCTTGCAGCTCGGCCTGGAGGTCCCCCACGAATTCGGATAACTGGTATTGCCGATGCCTCATTGGATTACGTTAGGGGAGGAGGGCTTGATATTGTGGGGCAAAGACTCTCAAGTCTCGCAGATTCCTGTAAAGTTCCCTTTGAGTTCAATGCTGCAACAATCTCAGGTTCCGATATTGACAGTATCAAAATTTTACCAGGAGAAGCAATAGCAGTCAATTTTGCCTTTATACTTCATCACATCCCAGATGAGAGCGTAGGAACTGTAAATCACCGGGACAAAATTTTGAGGTTTGCGAAGAGCCTGTCTCCAAAGGTTGTGACTGTTGTTGAGCAAGAAGCCAACACCAACACTCTGTTTATGCCGAGGTTCCTAGAGAGTATGAATTACCATATGGCTATCTTCGAATCAATTGATGTTACTCTTCCCAGGGATCACAAACAACGAATCAGTGTTGAACAACATTGCTTTGCACGAGACATTGTAAATACAGTAGCCTGTGAAGGGGCCGAGAGAGTGGAACGCCAAGAGTTACTCGAGAAATGGAGGTCACGTTTCATTGAGGCTGGTTTTAAACCATACCCGTTAAGCTCCTATGTGAATGCCACTATCAAGAGCCTACTGGAGAACTACAATGAATGCTATACACTTAAGGAGAAAGACGGAGCTTTATATCTTGGTTGGTTGAAGCAGAATTTGGTTGCTGCCTCTGCATGGAGATGAGACTATTTTTGGAATAAACGGACGAGTACAGATGCTTAAGTAATATATAAGCTTATTTTTCCATATGTGGAATATCGATATCATATAAATTTAGCATCTGTTCCAGTATGCTGTATGTATATAGTTCTTATACATTTTAAACTTTGAATAATTGCATCAGCCCTTTGATGAGTATATTGCGAGCCTGTTTGTATTGGACTTAAACTGTTTCTGACTTTACACTAAAAAAATAGATAACTTAAAGTCAATAATAAACTCATTGTAAGCGTAACAAGTAATAACATAAGTCGCTGAAAATATGAATGCCAACAATTAAAAGCCTTTTGACAACTGATTGTCCAACTGAACTCAAAGTAGTTTAGAGTTGCATTAACTTTCAGTAACATTGGTCCGAAAGGTGCTTGCATTTGTGCTGCTGAATAATCAATAACCATAATAGTAAGGTACCAATTAATATACAAGATATTTGTACAAGGGCTACTTATGCCGGCTTGAGATAATTACCGGCTCAGCCATGTATCCCTCATAAAGATGCAAAAAAAAATAATAATAAGAATCCTTGCATTGTTTTATTCTTTCCTTCGACCAGAACTATATTGGTCAGGAAAGCTCGTTCCCTTGATATTAAGATTATGACTAAGAGAACTGGCCTAAAGGCGGAGATTCGAAATTATGGTTTTCAACATGGTTGTCTCTGGATCCATAAAGAATAATGCCTCCATTAGCTACACCATAGCGTGTTGGAGCTGTAGATGCTTGAACCTGACTTCTGACATGCTCAGAACCTAATGCACTTTGTTGCTCATAGGTGTTGTTTTCAACTCCATAGTTCATTCCAACTCCAAGATCAAGACTAATGGTGCTACAATCTTCTGATCTGACTCTTGACATTCCACTAACAGGTGGTGAGGATCCTGCCACATCATGGCTATTCGTCTTTGCAGCAGGAACATCATGATTGTGCTTTCCCTCGTATGTGGTTATAACTGCTTTTGGATCATGTGATGCCCTCTCCACATGTTTCCTCACCGGGCATCCAGCATTTGTACACTTGTAATAGCTCCTGCATCACATGTGCAAGAGTCAGTCCAAAATGATAGTTGCCAAAAAAACAACCAGCTCTATAGTCCATATAAAGTACTCTATATCAAATTTGGTCAAGGGTATCGAATATATTATTAGGTGACTGAGCTAAATTTGCTATAACATGCAGATAGTCATGCTTCGTAGCTGTAGCTCATCATTTATATTATGTATGTTGATACTCAAGACACTCGAGACATGCCGGAACAGCACATTCAAGTCAAAGTGTGTAGCTACAGTTATGTATTGATATGTGCTTGCTATTAAAGTAACTTTTTTCTAATAATTTCGAAGTAATTTACAGTTACTGTAATTAATTAAAATTTGTATAAGCAAAAAGAAAGAAGAAAAAAACAACGATTTGCAATTCTTCATCAAAAGATGTTAATATGTCAGATACAAAACTGACATAGTCGAGTTCAGAGAATCGACTGTTGAATTGAACATTTAACAAATAATGTGGCAATGAGGGACAACGCAGGCTATTTAATGAATTGAAGTGGAAAAATAAAGTTGTTCAACTTGAGTTTCTATTCATTCACTGCGATGATAGTGTCACATTCTCTAAGGACTAGAAAAATAAGTTATATTACCCCGTTATTATATGTTATTTGTTTCTCTTGTCTGGTAGTGTTATCTATATACCAAAATATATCTCAAACTTATCGACTGCATACACAGGACAAACACTTCAATCCAAGGGTATGTATGTTTGGCACAAAATTTAAAGTAGTGTGCTAAATTTGAATTAATTCAAGCCATTATAACACAAGTAAAAAAGCAAGAGGGGAAGAAATTAACTTCATCCACAATAATTAAGACTAGTTATCACTTACTAGGCAGTTTACAATCTTAGATTGCTTTCTCAAGCTGACAAATTTATAATGATCTGGAACCCAAACAAAATATAACTACCAAGAAATACCCTTGAAATTAACTTATACTGAAATGACATATATATTATACCTAGGATTAGGATTGCCTCGGACCACTTTCTGGCCATATTTACGCCATCGGTACCCATCATCTAGTATATCAACTTCACTTAGAGTTTGGACAACAACACGGGGTTCGCGAATAGGCTTAACAACTGGAGATATATCAATGTTGCCAAGATCTGTCCTTCTGGAAAATATGCAATTGAAAAATTTGTTGTGAGATACCATGTAAATAATAAATAGATGGTGTTACTACAGAAACAGGAAACTGTTTGAAATAATTCACCTTCGCTTCATAAATTGATCATCATTGTCAATGTCATCAGTGACGCTGTTTAATAGTGGAGATGCACCATCAACATTATCAGCATTGACTCCTCGAGGAGATGATAGAGGAGTTCCATTCTGGTCAGTACTAAGGGTCTGACTGTATGTGGTGTCTTTGGTAACATAGAGAAAAGAAATAAATATGATTTGCGAAATTATTGTTTAGATAATATAGATAAAGAAATTTTGATTGAATTACCTCCTTGACCAGTTAAAGATGAAGCATTGATAGCCTTTTCCTCTTGGATGGATATAAGAGCACCAGCAGTGAAGCGACGGCTAGGTTGAGGTTTAGGATGATCATGTGCTCCCTTGTAAACTATCTCTTTTATTTGTCCGTCGAGAGCGCGCTCGAAAATCTTCTTAACATCACAATTAGGATATGTACATTTATAATAGCTTCGAGGAAACTCACATCCTTTAACAAGTTTCTGCCCATACTTTCGCCAATTATAACCATCATCTGACGATTTATCAGGTGCAACAGACGGCAAGGCATCTCGATGATCTGATTGTGGGTCTTCATTTCCACCTTTAGAGTGCTCACTTTGGTTCATTTCATCATATTCAGCAGTAGAAGGTACACTAACTATTGCAGTAGACATATTCATGGATGCAAACTGGCTAGATTCTTTAGAGGTTGGCATCTCATATCTGGCTAAAGGCATTGATACATATGACTGAAACTGGCATTGGTTTTGAGTTTGTTCACGAGGCTCATTTTTCTGCTGATAGAACCCTGATGATACCTTTATTATATGGTAAAGTGTTAGACAACATAGATATTTCACTGTGGGCAACGGTATAAAGGCAATTCAATTCAAAAATCTAGTTTCACTAGAGAAAAATATTAAATAACCAGAAAGACATTTTAAGAAGGATTAAATACATACAGTATTAAACTATATAAGATGACAAATCTTGGAAAGAAAGAATATATGTTGAAACATTATTACATGGTATACACATCTAGTAGTTAAGGTAACTAAATCTCTCAAACACCTTACTAATTATTAACTATGAAAAAGAATCCTAAAAAAATAACTAAATTGCAGCATGATGAGTAGATAATAAGCAGCAACAAGAAAAGGGAAATACCGGATGTCCTGATGTTGACAGCCCAGAAACAGGGTTGGAACCAGTATGAGGTTTAAACTCAAAGCAACTGGATTTTTGTTCATCATAAGAATTGCTATTTGAGCGATTTCCATTCAATGATAATGCAACCGAGCCCCCAAAGCCATGCATCATCTGGGAATTGAAAAAGGAACCAGTTGTTGGTGAAGGCTCCGCCTGAAGATTGAAAGGAAAGTTCAGAAAAACTTTATAAAGTATCAAGACAAAGTTTTATATAAAATCGAGGTAGCACAGACTAATTTATACACACTCAAACATTCTCTTTATTCCCTGAATTGCAAGACTACTTATTTAATTGCGCCACTTGCCTTTTCCATGAAAAACACTATGTAAAAAGAAACAAGCACCTAACAGAGAAAGGAACATTTTCATTCTGTGAAAAAACAACACTGAACGTCGATCAGATTATAATAAATAATATTCAAATCGAAAGGCAGCTGAATGTAAATTAAAAAAATGTAGAAATTTGAGCAACACATAATATTAGCAAAGAAAGATGCTAAAACCTAATATAAGCATAAAAATCCACGGTCCCCAATTACGCACACAAACACTAAGCAATTATTAATACAAAAACATATTCTCCACGAACGAGCACTCAAACAGGATTGATTCATTAAAGGAATCAACCATCCCATCCAAACTTCAACTTTCTCATCAATGGCAGAATCTCGATATTTCTAGAACAACTAAACCACAAAAATGAAACATCGAATTCAACAAAAACCACATCCATAACTAGTAACATCGTATCACTATCACGCAAATCGAAATCGATAATCCACAACTTAAATAACAAAATTAAATAGATAACACGGCAATGCAGCAACTAAACTGATACACATAAATCATTTAGAATCTGAATCTAGAGCAAATAGACTAGAGAGAGATAGATAGAGAGGGAGAGAGAGGGAGAGAGGGGACCTTGATGTTAGAGAGAAGAACAGGAGATTCGAGAAAGGAGGTAGGGCTAAGACCGGGAGGGATAGTGATGGAAGTGGAGCGAGAGATCGGGAGTTTGGCCGGAGACATGAGCTTGTAACGAGCTCCGGTGGATCCGCCGGCGCCGGCATCGGGAGAGGCGGAAGTGAAGGAGTGAGAGTGAGAGTGTTGGCCTTCCATTGACGATCTGAGACTCGCTTTGCTTTGTTTGTTTGGTGAGAGAGAAATTGACGAGACTTGAGCTGGGGTGAACAAGGAGAAAACTGGAAAAGTAGAGGGGCGTTTTCGGAAAAAAGAAATACAGGGATATAGTTGTAATTTGGAATTATATGTTATGGTACTTTATTGCAAAACTCAACATTCTTTTCGTATTTGATTTTTATATAGAAAAAGACAATTAAATAGGGTGTTTAATAAGTACAGTTTTAAGAATAATAAAATTTTAAGAAAATTATATGTACAAATTTTCTTATATTCAGAGTTATTCAGAAAATAAAATATTTTATCTTAATTCTCATTATTCCTGCGACCAGCTACAAGTAGACGGCGAGATTCATATGAAAATTATATTTTGTTTAAATATTGTAATATAGACAATAATTTTTAAATAATATATCATTACTTCAAATTTATAAGATCAAATATTCTTCACTTAGTACTTTCGTTATTTCACTAAATAATTATATATTTTCTTTTGAAGTAAGTGTGGAAAGCTTTTTTGGATGTGTGAAATGTTCGGATCCTTAATTTCTAAATTCCGGATAAACCCCGGCACACAAATGCAAGATTTTTATGGACGGGCCTCTATTTTTCACCTTACATAAATGGCATAATGGGTCCACTATCCACTGAATTTAAGCAGATATTCAACATCTTTATGCTTTAACAAAACTTCACTTGGGCCCATGTAATCTAACCAAATTTGCTGTTTCGCTTGGGCCTTTGAATTTAAGCTCTCAATTTATGTCCATTTTACTTACTATGTCAAAAGAAAATAACATATACACTTGCAGTATATTAAATGCTTTACTGCTTCTTTTAGTACTGAACATTATACAGTAGAAACTCTTTAAATTAATACTCGGTAAATTAATAAACTCTCTAAAATAATAAAATTGTCCGGTCCCGACTTGGGCCAATGTAAAAAATTGAAAAAATCGATAAAATAATAAGATGATAATTTTTTGGGAAATTCCTTTATAATTTTCGATCCCAAGAAAATCATAAATTAATAATTCTTAGAAACTGAAAAAAATATATTACACGCTATTGAAATATGATTCAATAGTTGTCTATTTTCCTTTGAAGTTCATATCTATTTAGAGCTCATCTCTAACTTTTCTTACTCCATCAAATAGCTTAGGTGTTGTATTTTTGTATCGTATGAAAATTCATCTTGTGAGATATGGTTTGAATATTCTAACACATTCATGTAATTTATATATGCCAAACTTACTTAAGAATATTGTATATTGAACATATTTAATCCTTTTTGTTTATATTTACAGATTTCCAATACATATGAATACTAATTTATTTTTAGTCGAAAATTCGCTGCAATATAATTCTATGAGACATAGACTAATTTGGCTTTTTGTTTGGCATGTGCAGTATAATCAGTTAAAAACTCTTTAAATTAATAATTATTAATTTATCGATAAATTAATAACTCTCTAAATTAATAAATTTCTCCGGTCCCGACATTATTAATTTATAGAGTTTTTACTGTATTAATAAAATTATTTATTTTTGGCATCGCTCATATTTTTAACTGTCACGCCAACTTAGCAATATCATATGTAATTCGGGATCATTTTGATTTTTTTGTCTTTGCTGTCGGCGTTGCTTATAAGTCATAATTTTAACATGGCGAGAGACAAATTACTTAAACCTACATAAACTTTTGTTTTTTCAAGAAATGTGGGCACTCTAAAAGTAGAGCTATCCAAATGAGAAAGAAATAACACACTTCTCAATCAACATGCCCTCAAGTCGGCCGGGATTTCAGCTGATCATGGTCTGCGGTCAGAAAAAGTAGTAAAAAAATGTTGTTGAAAAAATCAGTTAATTACTTGATATTTTTATTAATATTTGTATATTTTGAATTATCGGAACATAGATATTTAAAAAAATTGCTGTTTGAAAAATTATTTACCAAGCAGATTTTACTTACTTTTCAGCAAAAAAAACGTTATTGGCATGTGCAACAGCGATGTCAAACGGAGACGTACGATTTCGCTAAACTCAAACTAACACATATCAAATGAAAGTATGAAGAGGTACCCCGTAGGCACATATGATCACTCCGGATGCTAAGTTACAGATCTCCATTTGATTAAAGAAACAAAAAATTGTAGAACTAAAATATGTAGTGGCAGGATTAACTTATGTGCATCAAGTTCCAAGTATGAGTATCACACTTTCAGCCATCGATCTTAACAAATATTGAGATGTTTTTCTTGTTTATGATGTTGGTCATGCTTCTTTAGTCATCAGACACTTGGACTGTAGCCACATTTTCAAGCATTGTTTGTGACGATTGACAGAATATATCACCTCAATATCTTCAGATACTACCAATACCTTGTTTTATTTTCACAAAACAAGTTGCCATGAGGCAGAGAAAAAGCCATTCTGATCGTATTATGAGGATATTGCTGGTATGCATTGCAGCATTTGCATTCTTTGTCAGAGTCTGCAATGCAGATGAGTTGTCAGAACCCGAAAACGCGGTCAGGCTTACTGTTGGATTCAATCATGAGAAGGTTTATCGACGTGCATTGTTGCAGAGTAGTGGAATCAGAGAAGATGTGGATGCATTATCTCCTGCTGACAGCTTGGTGGATCATCACAGGAAGCCGAAGAACTGGACATTTGTTAGATGGTTACCGTTATTTGTAGGCCTGGCCTTTTTCTTTCTACTCGCGTATTATGGTAACAAAAAGGCCATTCAGACCATGAAAGATAAGGAGATTCTGAAGATCCTGACGCAGTCTCCAGTGCCTCCTCCAAGTTTTCCGCCTATGAAAGATGTGGAAGAAGTGAAGCCTGTTAAAGAAAATCCGACAGATCTCTGTTTCTTTGTTGAGGAGGAAGAGAGGTTTAAAATGTCGGATCTTCTTGAAGCACAAGCCAATTTGCAAGGCCACGGGCTCTGCAGCAGCCTCTATAAGGTTACGCTCAAGAACAATGCAGTCTTTGCAGTCAAGAGACTGAAGCAATCACCTATCTCATTCGACGAGTACTGCAGTGTCATGGGAAGGATAGGGAAGTTACGACATCCAAACATACTTCCTCTCGTGGCCTATGGCTTCACGGTTGAGGCAAGGCTTCTCATTTACAAGTTTCAACACAAGGGGAGCCTCCTTTCGGTGCTGGAAAGTTAGTAAATTTATCTATACTATCAAAACTCAAAAGCCTAATTAATATTCAGTCAAAAAATATGCTTAAATTTTTATTTATTTTTTTGTTTTTCTGCAGGGTATAACGAGGGCAAGAAGGATTTTCCATGGACAACTAGGCTGTCCATAGCTGTAGGCATCGCGAGGGGCCTGAACTACATTTACCAAAGCGGTGAAGATCAAGAAGTTATTCCACACGGTAACATCAAACTCTCCAATATTATGCTAAACGACGACGAGCTGCCACTTATAAGTGAATACGGTTACACAAAACTCATGGACCCGAAGAAATCCTGCCTCATCAATGCCAATGGACACACAGCACCCGAAAAGACCTTATCCGAACAAAGTGATGTGTTCAGCTTCGGGGTGATTCTGCTGGAGCTTCTAACCGGAAAAATAGTTGAGAAGAGTGGAGTAGACCTTCCAAAATGGGTGAGGGCCATGGTGAGGGAGGAATGGACAGGAGAGGTCTTCGACAAGGAGATTGCTAAAATCGCGAAGCACGCCTTCCCTTTGCTCAACATTGCTCTGAAATGTGTGGCTCATCTTCCTCAAGACAGGCCAACCATTGCAGAAGTTGTTGAGAAAATTGAAGAGGTTGCAAATCAGCATGATGATCTCTCCCCTGCTTCAACTACTTCTATCGAATCGAATCCGCAATGTCTACTTCACTCTGTGGTGCCGGAAGAATGGGATACTCCTGGATCATCCTGCTGAAGTTTTGCACAAGTTCTGTCATGATTTATCAGAGTCTCTTTCTTTTTGCACTTAGTAGTAGCTAGGAACAGCCTAAATGAACAAGTATCAAGAAATAAATTTGTAGTAGTATATGACATTTGAGCTTTTAAATCCTATTTAGATGCAAATACAGAGTCTACCTTAAGTTTGTGATCATGATCGACACTTCATTTGTTTAGCGGAAATAATATTTGCCCAGAAAATTTTCTTCGTAATCAAGCAAATTTTCGAAAAACATAAAAGTCGGTGATTAACTGATTAATCTCTATTCTATAATTCTCTAATTCTCTAATTATATCTTTGATTGTTCAATTAATCATCCGATTAATTTTCATCAATCCAATTAATCTTCGATTAATCCTTATCTTGTGTCTTCACCGATTAAATCTGATTCACGCTTTTTACAATACTGTTTTTATAGCATAAATTGAATATTCCAACGCCAATTATCAAGTTGTTCGATACTGTTGCTCAAAAAAAAAAAAAATTGTTCGATACTGTCTAAAGTATTTGCCATAAATTTCACAAAAGCAGTCTGAGAAATGGATCCATCAGAGAACAAAAAATGGTGGAGAATCATCACTCTAATAGGTAAGTTGTCAAGGTTGCCGTAGGGGACCAATATGAAAATTGAACAGCTCCATGTGTTTTTGAATATTCACGTTCGGTTTCAAACAAATTTTCAGACCCACATTTACGAAATCTTTCAGAAATCTTTTTTAGGATATCTAGCATTACTCCACAAAATATTTATCGAATATGGTATTACACATAAACGAGTCCAGAATATTGTTCTCGGCCTCTTGAAAAATGTGAAGTTTTTATTAATTTTATAGTTGATGATAATTGCCCATATTTAAAAGCTCAGCATCATCTCTTGTCATCTCTTACAAAGACTCCTCTAAATATTCTTACACCAGAGGATTGCCTAGTACACACTTTCTCCACCCTCTATATACCAAATTATATTTTATATATTCTCCCTCAGCTTTTTGAATTTCTTCTTTTGATTTAGTTACAAACTAGTGGAATAAAAAATAAAAAAGAGATATACATTGCAGAGAGATAGATAGAGGGTGGTGAAAACCTCCTCTGTTCTGTAAATGCATTTTCATAGATCTTAGATTCTTTCTGCATCTGGGTTGCCTTTTGATGGTTGGTCTTGTATTGAATTCTTTTTTTCGGATTTTAATCTGCTCATAATTTGCATTGATTCTTTGCTTATTGTGTGAATTGTGTATCTGATCTACATGAATTTGGATGGTTCAGATTGTGTGATTGAGTTGTGGTTGATTTTAGTATGATCCAGATTTTCGAGATTTTATTTTGAGGGAATTTCACCAAGTATCTGATTCTGATCAGTGTTAGTACTTAATTTTCAGGATAAGGTATGTTTGTTCTTGATTTGTTTGCTTGATTAGTTATATACACATTTAGATCAGTTAGATTGTGTATTGATTGTCTTTTTTCAATTCTGCTTGTGTTGAATTTATTGAGTTCTTGCAGAGTGTTGATTGTGTCTTAAAGTTGGTTCTTTTTCGGTGATGATATCAATTTATGTCAGTTCTGGTTAAAATTGTATGAACAGATGGAATCGGATCTCGGGAAGCTATTTATCGGTGGGATTTCCTGGGATACTGATGAAGATCGGCTTAGGAGTTATTTTGGAGCGTATGGAGAAGTGGTGGAGGCGGTGATCATGAGAGACCGCACCACTGGTCGTGCTCGGGGTTTTGGTTTTATTGTCTTTGCTGATCCCGCGGTTGCAGAGAGAGTGGTTATGGAGAAGCATATGATAGACGGTCGACCTGTAAGTAGTTCAGTTCTTGATCTTATTGTCTCATAGATTTCACAATGTAACATTAGTATATCCCTCATTCTCTGAATAGATAATGCTTTTCGATGGAATCGGATTAAGGCTGATTTCTGATTCCGGAAAGTGTATACAGCTGAGATTAGCCAGAGCATGGGTTGTTTTTCATAGTTAAGTAACTCTTATCGCTGTGCAGTAACATTGTCGGGCTTCTTAACTTGTAGGTGGAGGCAAAGAAAGCGGTTCCCAGAGATGATCATCACATAACAAGTAAAAATAGTAATAGTAATCAAGGATCACCTGGTCCTGGCCGCACTAAAAAGATTTTTGTTGGTGGTTTAGCATCTACAGTCACGGAAAATGACTTTAAGTTGTACTTTGATCAATTTGGTACAATTACGGATGTTGTAGTGATGTATGACCACAACACACAAAGGCCCAGGGGTTTTGGATTCATAACGTATGATCAAGAGGAAGCCGTGGATAGGGTGTTACAGAGAACCTTCCATGAGCTAAATGGTAAAATGGTTGAGGTTAAGCGGGCAGTTCCAAAAGAGCTTTCTCCAGGTCCGACTCGCAGCCCTGTGGTTGGATACAATTATGGTCTTGGCAGAACCAACAACTTTCTCAATAGCTATGCTCAGGGATATGACCTGAGCCCGATTGGAGGCTATGGAGTCAGGATGGATGGGAGACTTAGTCAGGTTCTTAGTGGTCGGTCTGGATTCTCCCCATTCAGTTCCCTTCCATATGGTATGAATATGGGTCTCGAACCAGGGTTGAGTCCAAGCTTTGGAGGAAACTCCAGCTTTAGTGACAACCTTGGCTATGAACGCATTCTAGGTTTAAATTATGGAGGGAACCTAAATAGGTATAATACTCCCATTGGATATAATGTGGGAAATGGTAGAAGTGAATCTTTTCTAAACTCACCAGCTCGAAATGTATGGGGTGGAAATGTTGACCTTAATAGTTCTGCAAACATTAATCCTGCTGGTACATTCTTCGGGTCTGGAAATGGGAGTCTTGGAGTCATTGGAAATAGTTCGGCTAATTATGGTTCCTCTCCTGTTTCTGCTCAAGTTGTAGGGAGTGCTTCTGGGTACAACAGTAGGAACATAGATCATGGAGGCGGAGAAAACAATTATAGGTTGGGAGCTACAGGGATCGGAAGAAACATTGGACCAGGTAGAGCTGCAATTTCACCTTTTGTTGCATCAACTGGTGATTATGAACGGTCACATGGAGACTTATACAGTGCCAATTCAAGGTTTGTAGATGCACCATGGCAGTCCACATCTGCGGAGGTTGATGATTCCAGTTCATTTCGTTATGGACTGGGCACTGCAGCAGAATCCACAGTGATAAGCTCTGAGGGATTTGTTGGGTCTTATAGTATTGCAGATAGACAAGCCAGTAGAGGTAATACTGTTCTCCAGCGTATGGAATTCGAAAAATAGGGCATGTTATGTCTACTTCTCTGGTACCAGTGGCATTAATAACAGTTGGTCCTCACTTTCCTCAGGTATTGCTGCATAGACAATTTCATTACTTGTATATGAGAGGTTATATCTAGCAACAAAGCATGAGGACAAGTGAGAAGACGACTCTTAGATCCCAAATTCCCTGTATTTCCCCTAATAAACACATATATCGGCTTATATAGAACTTCATCACCCGAAGGCTAAAGTTAGTAATGGTCCATAAAACGGAACTAGAAGCATACATATTGCAGAGAGCAGTTGCCAGTAGTTTGTGGAAGTTTGCGGTTTTTCTCTCTCTATATTAACGAGTTTTCTATCCTTGGAGATCGTGGAATATACTCAGAAGTGATCCATTCGAGCTAGTGTTGTGCATTTCTTCGGCAAGAGCCAGTACCACTTGTACTGCATCAAGAGTAGAGTAGATCACATATGTTTCTAAGTTGGCCTTTTTAATGTCTGTTAAGGCTGTTTGTTAGGCTTTGATTTTCTCAGGCTGTGAGAGTTTGTATTTGAGTTTGCTGCATACTAGTGTAAATTAGTGAAGGGATATAATCCCATTAATAACTTGCTAAATATTTTGTTAGATTTCTGTTAAAGGAGATACTTTCGACATTTTCATATACTTTGCTCTCAGTACATATCAAATTGCAGGAGAACTCTAGAAGGTATTTATGCAGTCTAAACAGACTAGATAGAAGTCCCCACTCAAATTTGATCTGCTTATAAGTAATGTTGTCTTGACAATCTAAAGGTCGTGTTTGACGCGATTGTTAAGTAAATACTTGGTATCCGCTGCTTAAGGGGTAAAACTTCAAACCCCAGAAACAATCTTCATGAGACCCAACTCCTAGAAGCAGATTCTTCGCGCAAAACAGATCTTATACATTGGAACTAGGGTTTTAAGGATGTTCAGGAGTTTACACACCTGCTACACTACAATCAGGAAAGATTCTGTGACGAAACCTGGAAAAGCACATCTTTAATAACTAAACACTATTGGTGCTCGAGTCTTGTGTAAACTATATGAATCTGAACATACCATATAATTGGCTGAAATCGTAACGTATAAATCTTAACATATCACATAACTCGTAACAGGTTGTTGGCAAACACTATTATTTGGTCAGAGATGATTATTAAACAAGAGAGGACAACTTTAAAAAGTTAATCACATCATCCGATTACTAGCTTGTAAGTTGCACACACATACAAGTCAAACACTTTATATTAGCTAAAACATCCCAACATAAAACCATAATGCATGAAAACATACTACATACTAGCACCATGCAGCAGTCTCGAACCTAGTCTAGAGTCACCTGCATAACGTCGTCTTGATTAGTGTAACAGTAAGCTCAGAAGAAAGCCCTGCTCCCATAGAAAACTCGGGAACTAGGAGTGGTTGATCCCTGCAAGTTCTGATCTGTACTTGAATCTCCGGAACTGGTTGTCCCACTTCCACCATCCAATGGGAGCTTCATCTTTGCCAAGGAGTCAGTAAATTCCTGCATGCTTTTCATGTACATGTTAACAAAATCCTGTTGTTCCACTTTTTTCTCAGGTTCAATTTTTATGGAGACGACAGGTTTGGCAAATGTATTTCCAGCTATGCCTCCAGTTGAATCACTCACAGTGTCTCCAGATTCGGCAGCTTTTTCTTTTTGATCATCTTTAGGAGGTGAAATGCATTCCTCACTTGGAGATTTTGAGTTTCTTGGCGAATCAGAAGACTGACAGCTTGCAGGTACCGAAGCAGATGGTGATCCATTGGTTGATACACTGCTTGGAGGAGTATCATGCTTTGGAATTGCATTGGAACAGATAGTTTCTGTTGAACTGTTTTCGACCAAGTCTGCCCCAGTCTCGGAATTAAGGTTATTATCAGTGTCACTGGACTCCAAACTGTCAGAGCTTTGCGAGTCAATATTAGAACATGGGATCCCATAATACTCTGAAACCATCATATGATTCTCATTTGCTATAGTGGGATCGGGAAACTCGAGCTTACTAAAAGCACTAGCAAGGGAATCTGGAACTTCTGCATCGGGCACGGAATTGGAAAGTGCGGAAATTGCCATAACATCTGGTGATGCCCCACTGTAGGAGAGGGACAACTGAACAAACCCTGCTGGGGAATGGAAAAGATCAGTTGAAGAGAGGGAGAAGTCCTTCTCTAGCTTCCCGTTTCTCATAACTACTTCAGAAAGTGGCACCAACGCAAACCCTAGAAGCTGGTCTTCAAGATAATTCTTCACTCTGCTGAGCATCCATATCTCACATTTGATTGAAGTGTCAATCTTCTTGACATTAAGACGGAGATTCTGATTGAACACGGGATTTTTCCCGCCACCATTAATAATCTGTGTTGAGACAGCATTTTCAGGATCATTGGTGAGACAGAGCTTAGCATATACATCTTGCTTTTGATATATGCATATATTGTGGATGTCTCTAGCTTGATGTACAAACACCTCAACAGCACCTATGAAGCTTTCGTCATTATACATATTGGTTCCGTTCTTTTGCGCCTCATTTACCTTGGACAAGTAACCAGGGTTCCTTATAAATAGATCTGAAGTGTGCTTCTGAGGCTCATTAATGACAGAGTTCTTCAAAGGTGACAGGGCTGATTGAGGAGAGTTCATGATGACGATTCAATAAGTTAAACCTAAAACATCGATTAGAGAGCAAAAGGTGAATTACAACTCACAGTAACTCAAAAACTCGAGACAAAAACAAGCTTGTTTTTCTCTTTATATTTAATGAAATGTCTCACTAAGTAAATGCAACTTTCGTAACATATCCCAGTGACAATAACCAAGGCCATCAAATCTCACTATATTCTTTCTATAAAATCCATGAAATTTAAAACCTTTTATGTTTCCGCAAACTTGAAAAGATACCACACATCATATAGAATGAATACATGGTGCCATAATAGCAATCAATATCATTAAAGAAGCTAGGGTGTTGGGGATGGCAACAAAGTAACTCTTGCTACAATTTTTTGGAATAATGTTTAACAACAGGAATCTATGGACTCAGAACTCGGTCATCATGAAACTCTAAGGCTCAAGATCTTGATACAATGAAAAATTGGTTATCAACCAGACTACAAATCCTACAACAACCCGAATTCCTAGGAATTCGGTTCTACTCTAAACCCTAGGAAATTGAATCTTTAGATTCTGAACCATATAAAGGAAAAGGCATCTACAGCATAATCAATATAATTCTACTAACAATAACAAATCTTGCAAAACCAGATCACTGGAACACCCTTCTACACCTCCAAGACAGAAACATAAACAAGGAGAATTTAAAATTATATTACAACAAATTCACCCTACAGAATCGAAATCGAAACTCATAGAGCTGAACTTGATCCCAGATTCTAAACAACCTTCACAAACCAAGACAACCTAATTTATCTACAACTGCTACATCTGTAAGTTAACTACACAAAAAGCTAAAAGTCAATACACAACCAACCAATACAAGATAGAGCTACACAACAGTACACACACATATACACAAAGCTTAACAGAAGCTAAGCAAGACTTACCAGTAGAAGCAGCTTGAAGACTTTAACAACTCAGTAGACAACAATCCCACTAATAATTATGATGGGCAAAGACTTATTTAAACACAAACTTAGAAAACAAACAACCCCCACAACACACAGTGAAAAACCAAGATTATCAATAAAGCTACCTACTTTTTCTCTCGAAATTATAAATAATCAAGAAAATCAAGCCCACCCCAGAATCCAAGAGAGCAAAACAGGGAACAAACACACAAAAAATAAAATAAATTACCAGATCTCGCAAAATCTCAGCTTCAAATCATGAGAAAAAGAAAATCGAGAAAAGCCAAAAACGAGAAGGGTGGAAAAGTCTGATTTAATCGTTTTAGACGTTTTAAATTTTTACTTGCCTGTAGAAAAGTTTCGAGATCAAACGGCGATGACCCAGCTCGAGAATCGAGGAGTGACACAAAAGAGGAAAGCTTACAAGTGTAGAAAAAGACGGATGTAGAAAGTCGAGAATAAAATCGAATGCTCCTTGGTATTATAAACTTGTCGTTTACCTGTATTGGTGTAGGTCTGCAGGAAAATACTCTTTACATCTCATTTTACATGTATATTTTGTTTTCGAAAAATTAAATTGAACAATTTTTTTATTAAATATTTTCTCTCATTTTTTTACAGTTTTTTCCGCTCGATACGCGGCACATATAAAATATAGTTATATAGCTTATTTTTAATTTTTTTTCTTTTTTTATAAAAGCTGAAACATCAATTTTTTATTTAAAAAAAAAGTTCAAAATAATTTATTGAACTACGTTTTATGAGATCGTTAGAATGCGTGCCGAACCCGTCCCCAATCTAAACAAATGAGGGGCAGAGAGAGTATAAAATATCAACTCATTATTTTTAAAATGTGAAAGTTGCATATTGAAATAGACTAAATATACTTTCTAATAATATATAGATGTAAATTTCGGTTAAAATGGAGTCAATTTGACTTGTCAAAATTTAAAATAGACAAGGGATACATATAGAGTATATAATAAATTTAAAATAGACAAGGGATACATATAGAGTATATAATAAGGAATTTATCCGTATTATCATTTTTTCTAAAAAAAAATTTGTCTGCTCTCTCTTGGAAATACTTGCAAAAATATTAACTAGTTAGAAAATAATTACAAAAATAAAAATATCATCCGATGCAACTTTAATTAATTATCGTAGAATTTGCAAGTATGATTATATGCAGGTGGTTGGATGTGTTGCCTACAATATCTTGACAAATATTTCAAAGTCAGGTACTTTTGCAAAATATTTGAAAATTTTATAATTTTTTTAAAAAATGTTTTGGACTTGAGTATTTACGAGAAATATCCTAAATAATATTAATTAACTAATTATATTTGACAACGTAAAAAAAAATACTTCCTCCATCTCTAAAAATTGAGCCACTTTTTTTTAGAAGTATCTCAATAACATACAATAAAATTTATTTTCTCGGAGGGGTGGAGGGTCATTCTTCGTACCTATTTTAATTGATTAACACTTCTTTGTCCCCTCAATTTTATATCAATTCTATGCACTAGAATGCCTCTAAAGTATAATTATGTGATTTATATTTTAATATTTTTATTTTTTGAATAAATTTCAATATTTAGATTTTCATTTAGAAAAATAAAACTTATAAAATAAGTTATAAACTTATAGTTTACAGAAATATTGAAATGCGTATTGAGTAACAAAAAAATTATATAAGATTAAATGGGACGGATGAAATATTGATTGGTATATAATTAAAATCCTCAATTTTAAACAAAAAATATTTTTAGAATTTTAAAATAAAATGGTGATGCGATTCCTAATTATATAAAGTTGAAAAGAGCAAGAAGTGACCGTGGTTTATCCTTTTTAAAATCTTTTTATTTATAATACATTTTATCCTTTTTAAAACCTGCTTATTCAAAGTGAGGGATATTTGTTTTTAATAATTATATTGTGAACAAACTAAAATAAAATTAATATTTTTATATGGAATCAAAACTAATGATGATGATCATAATAATAATAATAATAATAATAATAATAATAATAATAATAATAATAATAATAATAATAATAATAATAATAATAATAATAATAATAATAATAATAATGTGTGAAGACTAAAGTGGGATCAAAACTAATAATAATAAAATTGCGGTAAAAGTTAAAGCAGACGTTTGAATGTTAAAAGCTGTCAATCTATTCTATCTACTTTTGAAGGAGTCAAAAAAATTCATTTCAACTAATGCTAGGAAATTTAGGCATTTGAATTTTATAAACAGACAAGTCGGACAATATATTGGAAAAAATATATGATATGATAGAAATGGAGTGAAAACTGTGTAATTGGAAAAATCTGATGAAAGCAAATCTTTGCAGCTGAGTATATCTTTAAAAATAATCGATTGATGTACTTTTTAATCTTAATTTCGTTTAGACTAAAATACAAGTTAATTCTAATAAATAAGTTTTTTGTAAAAAGTAAATCATTACTTGTTGGATTATTAAGATAGTTAAATAATAGAATTTAACTTGAGTTTTGTAGAATTACAAATTCTTGTTTATAGATATAATTATTTAAGTATGTGAAATATTTATATTTGAACTCAATGTAAATTCGACCTAATTTTATTCACTTATATCTTGAACAAATTTTCTATAAGGATCCTGTTCTTTAACATTGATTGTCCTATTATTTGTTTGGCCCAACTTAAAGTCACGAACTTGAAATAATTTTTATTTTGAAAAGTATTTATATATGATGGTCACTCTAATATCTAATGTAAAAATATATTAGATTATAAAATCATAAGAGATAATTTTTAATAATTCATTTTATTATAATTTTATAATATGATAAATTATATTATCATCCAGTTAATTATTTTTGTTATGAAATTTTAACGCATAATTTAATTGTAATATAAAACAATCTGAACAAATAAAAATTTAAATTTTGTTTTCACGGCTCTTGTGAACCATGTGAGCCCATAGACCGAGACCCAGAAAACCAATTGGATTGAGTTTCAGTGCCTTCACTTGGACCCCACTTATAACGTTTTTCGCTGTCTTTAGCATGTGGGGGATCCAACGCTTTCCTATCATGCCCTGTTCCTAAATGATGCAGCATTCTGAGAAATAATTTGATATACTTCTCTGCTCCGATTGGCACGTATTTTAATACTTAAAAAAATATTTTTTTATAATTTATTTTTAGAATTATTTTCTAAATAAAAATTTAATTATTAAACTTTATTTAAATAAAAATTCTTGAAAATAAGTTATAAAATTATATTTTATAAAAGAATTAAAATGCGTGTGGGCTGTCGGTAACAATTCAGCGGCGGAGGAAAAATAGTACTGACACTGAATTTTGCGGTGTGAGTCGTGTGACATTGTTTTTTATAACAACGAATATCATGCGAAATTTGAGGGCATGTATCATGTTGCTGTAGGTTTACAAAATCATTGCCTAAGATTCGATTAATTGATTAATATGGTATGCGCATTAATACAGGTGATAATATTTGATGAATCGTGTTTAATATTTTTTTGGTCTTATAATATCATCATACCCGCTCCTCATATTTTTCTTATTTTCATTCAGAATTTACATATTACTCTCTCCATTCCAAAATAATAGTCGCTTTGACTTTGTGCACGTATTTTGAGTTGCAAAAAAAAATACTTCTACATGTTATTTTTGAAATTTTCTTTTTATGAATAAAAATAGAGATGTTAAATTTTTATTCAGAAAAAGAAAATTTCAAAAATAATGTGTAGAAATGTGTTTTTTTACACATCAAAATTCGTGCACAAAGTCAAAGCGACTATTATTTTGAAATGGAGGGAGTATTCAATTATGATGATTAATAATTGTATTTAACTCATGTTTTTTTGTGAATGGCATCTTTGCATATTTTTGATTATAAATTGGATTATCATTCAAACTTAATCTTAACTTTGGATTAGATTATATTTATAAAAACCTGACAAAATATTATTATTAATGTTTTGTTTTTTGCTTATTATATTTTTATTAAACTAAGTAAAAATATTTCGTGGCAAAAAAATTATTCTAGTTTCTTGATGAAGAAATATAATTGGACATTAATATTTGGGATCTTTTTAAAAATACCCATCTGTAAAATTATTTTTTTAAAAATACTACCATCTTTTTCATTGTTTTTAAAAATACCTTTTCATAAAATTTTTTTTTCAAAAATACGATTTGCAACCTTTGCAACCTCATTTGCAACCTTGGGCGGCGCAGCCGTAAAAGTTGCAAATGAGGTTGCAAAAGTTGCAAATAAAAATGGAAATGAGGTTGCAAAAGTTGCAAATGAGGTTGCAAAAGTTGCAAATAAAAATGGAAAGTTGCAACAGTTGCAACTGCAATTGCAACTAGTTCAACTGAAAACTGTAAGTTGCAAATGAGGTTGCAAAAGTTGCAACTGAGGTTGCAAATGAAGTTGCAAAAGTTGCAACTGCAGTTGCAACTTTTGCAACGAGGTTGCAAAAGTTGCAACTGAGGTTGCAACTGCAGTTGCAAAAGTTGCAACTGCAGTTGCAACTTTTGCAACTTCATTTGCAACCTCAGTTGCAACTAAATGCAACTGAAAACTGTAAGTAACAACAGATGTATGGTGTGCCCCTGGCGGGGCCGTTAGATTACAATAGAATCAACTGAATGCAACCATATGCAACTGAATACAACCATATGCAACCATATATGCAATTACAAATCCTGATTTCAAGTTCCAGTTTTCGAATGTCGTTTTCGACCTCATTTTCGGAATCGATATATATATATATATATATATATATATATATATATATATATATATATATATATATATATATATATATATATATATATATATATCGATTCCGAAAATGAGGTCGAAAACGACATTCGAAAACTGGAACTTGAAATCAGGAATTCGGTTGCATATGAAGTTGCAAAAGAGGTTGCAACACGGCTGGCGCCGCCTGGAGTTGCAGATGAGGTTGCAAAAGTTGCAAACAGTATTTTTGAAAAAAAAATTTTATGAAAAGGTATTTTTAAAAAGAATTCTGGAAGGTAGTATTTTTGAAAACAATAAAAGAAAAGGTAGGTAGTTTTGTAGATTTCCCTTAATATTTTGATTACATATAATAATGATAATTTATAGTTTTCATTTTTAAAATTTAACTTATTACTATTATAGAATATATTAATTTGTTATTTTAGAATAGCTTATGTATTCTCACTAATATATCACACATGAATAATCTACGTAATATAAAAACGGTGACTAACCAAAAAAAAAAATAACTCGTCAATAATTTATATATGGTTAATTATCAAACTCATCACTATAGTGGACAAATGATATCAACTCTATCACTGATCTCCACGGGGTCTCAAATAGCTTACTAAACTCGTTTAATGATATCAAACTCATCACTGCCGTTAAAAAATGTAACGGAAGTTTAGACGGAATAACAGATTGGCGATAGGGTTTGACATGTGGCATGCCACATAATTCGAAGTTTATTTGAAAATAAAGTATGCAATCTTTTTATTAAATTATTTTATGATGTAATTATCTAAATAAATGCATGGAATTAAATTTTAATATATAATTAACTAAACAATTAAGATTAACTATTAATATTTTTTATTATATTATAATTATTTTTGAATAATATTGAAATGTTTTCTCTTTTAATAAATTTTATTTATGTGAATATTATTGTTGGCAAAAAAATATTTTTTAATTTTTTTATATCACTAAGTTTTTAAGAATTTTAAGAAAAATCTAGAGATAGAACATAAATAAAAAAAATTTTGCCAACAATAATATTCACATAAATAAAATTTATTAAAAGAGAAAACATTTCAATATTATTCAAAAATAATTATAATCTAATAAAAAACATAAAAGTTAATCTTAATTGTTTAGTTAATTATATATTAAAATTTAGTTCCATGCATTTATTTAGATAATTATATCCTAAAATAAATTTAATAAAAAGATTACATAATTTATTTTCATATAAACTTCAAATTATGTGGCATGACACGTGTCAAACCCTACCGCCAATCCGTCATTCCGTCTAAACTTCCGTTACTTTTTTTAACGGCAGTGATGAGTTTGATACCGTTAAGTGAGTTTAGTGAGTCATTTGAGATCTCGTGGAGATCAGTGATAAAGTTGATACTATTTGTCCACTTCAATGATGAGTTTAATAATTAACCCAATTTATATATGATAAACCAAATAACTAAATAAATTATCACTCCCATGTATCTTATCAACCAAACCACCTCCAAATAAGTAGACCTTGCTTTGTCTAAAGAATCAATTAGCTTTACTTTGATGAGAATTTTTAATGGGAACAAAAGCGATTAAAAATTTAAAACTCCTTAAAAGCTGAACACTGTATCTTTGTTTTTCAAAAAGTCATATCACATGGTGTCTTTTCAATTTAAAGTCTATCTGAGACGACAATAGCAAAAAAGAAAAAGAAAAATCAAAGAAATTTACCTTCTTATTTGTGTGGAGCACAGAAAAGACTTATGGACTGAGATGTTAGCTTAATAATATTAAATTAAGTGGTAGGCCATAATTTTGTAGTTAAATTAATAATTTACGTCTCTTCCACCAAAATTGACGATTAGCCTAAAAAATATACTACTACTGTAGCTGTTATCTTGGACAGATTGATTAAAGATTCGAGTTTATTTTCTTTTTATTGTTGTTACCCTTTCCTCCAAACATGTCAAATGTATGCGCCGACAGTGTAACAATAATTTGACATTCTCGATGTCATTTGTCTAATCAACTTTGTTTTTTTAGTGTATATGAAATTTAACGGTGTTTTTAAGTGATCTGGGAAACAACTTTGAGATTGATCACGAAGCAAGATAAGAGTACATATTTAATTTAAGAGTAGAAAATACTAGCAGCTGTTATCTTCTGGAAGAATTAAGAATTGTTATGTCAGTGAGTGCAGAACGTTGAAAATTAAGGCTTCAATCGAAAGTTACATATTCCTCGTGCGCTGCCACCGGACGCCACTTCGGCCTGGGGTGTAAATTCGGTCCTAAATTTTTAAAAATTCAATATGCTCGAAATCGAAATAAGATTCGGTTCGATTTTGTAGGTAAAAAATATTTTAATTTGGACAGAATAAATCGAACAGTTCAAATTTAATTACATCTTTAGTTGGTGAAGTGGTGGTTATTAACTAATATTATTTTTTAAAAATTAATCATAAATTTTATCTTTATTTATAATATAAATTCTCATTTTTAAAATATTTTCGGTTCTTTTGGGCTGGATGGACTGAACATGATTGATTCAATTCGGACCGGAAAAAAAGATTAAATTTCGGCTCTCGGTTTTGTTCAATTCGATCTGATTTTGGACCGAACCGACCAGAAACTCACCCCTACTTTGCCTTGAATCGGGGATATATATTATATAGTGAGCAACATTCTTGTCAAAAAAGAATTTCAATAAAATAATGTTAAAAGTCTCGAAAAAAGGTTAGATTTTTGAAATAGTGATTTGTCATATTATTATCGACTTTTTTTATATGTTAATGGATTTCATGCGTGTATAATGATTCTATTAATTAATATGTATCAATGGCTAAAAAGGGATGAATTTGTTAGATGGACCAATGAAAGACAAAGTTTAATTTATTAATAAAATTGATCGTAGGATTTCTATCTTTTCTATTAGGTCTGATTGTTTTTTTAAATCTACACTAGTTGAGAAGCGCGTTGCAACTGTCTATAAAAATTATGCTTCTAATATATTCGAAACTAAAAAGGTAATTTTAATTTTTGATATTTTTCAACCAAAAATTCTAAAAATTATAAAAATAATAACAACAACAAATTAACAGCAACAAACATATAAAAATCAAATCATATACAAACAAATTAACAAACAACAAAGTAAATCATAAAAAAATTAACAACAATAAACATGTACGAATTACAATGAACAAAACAAATGTTATAAAAGAATAACCAACAAATATACATATTCTTTTCCCCTGTTTCAATTTGTTGACTCCCACATAGCGATCTATAACTACCTTTGCTTGCAACATTTTTTTTTTTAATTCTATATAATTAGCCTTCACTCATTGTTGTAGAAGAGTGGCAGCACTGAGTTAGAAATCGAACAATAGAACTATCGCCAGAGAGAGGTAGAGTTGTGGTATTGAGAGAGAGGAGGTTGTTTAGATTATCCAAAACCCTACAATCTATATAGGCAAGTGGTACTCTTTCCCATAATTAAATAATCTGAAACAAAATCATATTAAAACTTTCAAACTACTGTATTCCTTAAATAATCTGAAACAAAATCAGATTCTGAAACTTGCTTCCAATATACCCGAAACTAAAAAAGGTAGTTCGTGCTACTCTTTCCCATAAATAAATAATCTGAAAGAAAATTAGATTAAAACTTTCAAACTACTGTATTTCATAAATAATCTGAAACAAAATCAGATTCTAAAACTTGCTTCTAATATACCCAAAACCAAAAAAGGTATTTTTAATTTTTGATATTTTTCATCTAAAAATTCCAGAAAATTAGAAAAATAGAACGTAGCGATGTGAGAGGCGCCACATACACGCCCAAAATCAGATTCTGAAACTTGCTTCTAATATACCCGAAACTAAGAAAGGTAGTTTGTGCTACTCTTTCCCATAATTAAATAATCTGAAACAAAATCAGATTAAAACTTTCAAACTAATATATTCCATAAATAATCTGAAACAAAATAAGATTCTAGAATTTGCTTCTAATATACCCAAAACTAAAAAAAATATTTTTAATTTTTGATATTTTTCATCCAAAAATTTCAGAAAATTAGAAAAATAGAACGTAGCGATGTGAGAGGCGCCACCTACACGCTCTTCGCTAAGCATATTGATGATTGATTGATGATCGATGATTGTTGAAGGTTATTTATACGATTGTCCAGAGGTTCAATAAATATATTCAATATCAAGAACTTTGCTAAAATTAAAGTTGACGCGTCTGTGTTAATGTTTCTTTTTCCTGTTCAAAATTCCGGATAACTTACTTTCAAGATTTTAAAATATATATTTAATTTGTTTAAGGAATCAGAATATATCGATCATATCGGTATTCTGAAAATCCCCAATTTAACCAATTAATCCCCAATAATATTGCCAACAAATTCGATTTTTGAAATACGATTAATCTTTATAATTTTTTCTCAATCAAAGTACATATAATATTTTATTAAAATTAAAATACTATATTACTTTAATTATGAACAATTAAAGAACTTTTGATATAGTAAATATATATATATTTTTAAAATAACTAATATAATAATATTTAAATATTAAATAATATTTTAATATTAAAATATATATGATTTTCACTCCGATTAATATCTGATTTTTGATTAATCTCAAATCGATAACTTAATCGAATAGGTCAATTTTCGATTTCTATAACACTTTGATGATTATAAATAAACGAAAAGTAAATTTCTAAAATGACCCGATTTCTGAAAACACACACTTACAGGAAAAACAAAAAAAGTATCACTTGAGCACCTTTCTCCTGCAAACTGCTCTAGATTATTCTAAGCCCGTCATTAAAAAATCAAGCTCGTTTGAGTATGGACTAGGATTTCCTGTACGGCCCACTTGCATGAAAATCGGCCCATGTTATTTTCTTATCCTCCATTTCCAATTTTTGGCAACTTATCATTGACCAACTCCATTTATCCTCTATTTCCAGGTAAAAAAATAAATCAAAATTAGATAACTTTCTATAAAAAAAAAGTTCGTGAAACGATTAAATGACTATCAAATCTCGCTGCATCTGTTTTCCAATACAAATTAAACTATATTTAATAATGATATTTTCAATTGAACCATCTACAAAAATAAATTTCAATAAAATTTTCAAATCTTAAACAATTTTTACAAATTTCTTATATAGATCAAATTTTTAATCAAATCAAAATATAATTTATAAATATTTTTTTGAAAAATTAATCGATAAGAATAACTCCACAGTATTTAGATCTCCAGAGTATTTAGATCGGAGTAGACAAATACAATAAACAAAAAAAGTTTTATTTAGAAAGAATTCAAATTGAAGTGAGCTGTCGTATTCAAATGCCCCACTGTTATATTTCCCAACGGTCATCCCAATTTAGAAGTAGATCAGCTCCTCTCTCCTATTCCCTCTCTCCTACAATTCAAATTGAAAAACATTCCCCATCTCTCTCTCTCTCGAAACCCTAATCTCTCCCAATCTCTCTCGCTCTAAACTAATCTCATGAACTCAGATATGTCAGATAAAAGATTCATGGGAACTCTCTCAGCCTCCTCTATTCGTAATCTCCTTCCTAAATCGCTCTCGAATAAGCGCAAAACGAGCAACAAATCGAGTTTTAACTCTGAAAACATCCCTCCGCTCTCCGATCCGAACATCCAGTCCTCCACGCTGCCTCAGGCAATTAAGAAGTCTCCGATAAAGGTTCAGAATTTGCGAGACCGAGTTGTCGAATCCGATCCAGTTGCTGTGGCCTCAGATCCATCTGTTAAGGTATAAATTTTGTATGATTCATAGATTTGTGTGTTAATTGTGTACATCGTATCAATTATAAAAAAGACAAAGAGTACTTGAATAATTGAATTGGATAAGTATAATTAATTGTCTAGAGTTATAATTGGTGATTTTGGTTTACTTAATTATGATGTGTTTGAATAGGTTGTGGTGAGAATCAGAGCTGCTAATAGTAAAGAAGGGCTAGGAGATTTCTCGGTGAGAAATATTTCCGACGATTCAATCTTGGTTGAGGAAAGGAAGTTTAAGTTTGATTCAGTTCTCAATTCAAAATCGAAACAGGTTTGATAATTGTTACTCCCATTAAACAGTTCTCTCTGTTTTTTTTAAATTTTGTTTTATGTATGATAGGTTGATCTCAAACGTGTGCAAGAATTATATTGTGTTTTGTGTTAGAATTTACAATTTTAAAAGCTGTAATATTTGTGACAAGATTTTATTTTTTCGATGACTGTTTTGTCTCAAATTAATGTTAGTCCTGCTCCCACATACAATTGTAACTGGTCGTGTCAGTAGTGATTGACCCTATCCCAGCAATATCATTTAGACATACAAGCTTGTCTAATCGTAATATAAAGCTACCTGGTAAAGTTAGCAAATTTAATTCAAGTTCTGCATACTTATAAGCATTTTTCTACATATCTCCAGGAGGATGTTTTTGAGCTGGTTGGAGTCCCTCTGGTTAAGAACACCTTAGCTGGTTACAATACATCCCTTTTGGCCTATGGACAGGTAGAGAACAACTCTGATATGTAGTTAGTAACAGTATGTGTACAAAATTCATTTCTGTCATGTACTGAAGCGCTAGCTTTGACTGTGTTTCACAAGACTGGAAGTGGCAAGAGTTACACGATGTGGGGTCCCCCAAGTGCAATGCTTGAGACGAACATGGCTAATGGTCAGCAGGGTGTTGCTCCACGTATATTTCAGATGTTGTTTTCAGAAATTCAAAGAGTAGGTTCATTTCCTTCCCTTAGTCAGTATAGAATTGTAGCTTGAAGTGAAAAACACCACCGCGTATACTAATGGTGCTTCTTGATCTTCAATTGCCTTCAGGAGAAAGAGATTTCAGAAGACAAACAGATAAATTATCAATGTCGTTGCTCATTCCTTGAGGTATGTACCCTAATTATCCATAACTATTTGAGTATCTGTGGTTGGATATATATTCTCATGTTTATGACCTGCTTAATATATTGTTTTTAGATATACAATGACCAGATCGGGGATTTACTTGATCCAACTCAGAGAAACCTAAAGGTAGCAAGTTACTGAATGTGTACTGTGTACTTGTTTAGTTCTTTGGTTTCCTTGTTTTGCTTCTTATATGTACTTAAGTGGGTGAGCTCTTTGCCTCTTGCAGATAAAAGATGACACCAAAACTGGATTTTATGTTGAAAATTTGACTGAGGAATATGTTGGAAGCTATGAGGATGTAACCCAGATTATGATTAAGGTGCAAAACATATTCTCAATTTTAGATAACCGTTGAGCATAATGAGCTGCAAATGTGATTTTTTTTTCTTTCAACACATTGCAAAGCTTTTGTCAATAAATTTTTAATGTGATGCAGGGGCTCTCAAGTAGAAAGGTTGGAGCAACGAGCATAAATTCAAAGAGTTCAAGATCCCATGTTGTGTTTACTTGCATCGTTGAGTCCTGGTGCAAGGTAATATATGATAATTTCTTTTTGGGAAAATGGAAATTATATTTGACTCTTTATGCTATAGCACATATATAGAAACTGCAACACTACTCTTAATGTAAGTGCTCTCTCTGCACATAACTGGTGTTATATTCAATTTAAACAAATTACACACAAAGCTGGTTCCATGTCTCAAGTAATGATCATTTTTCCGTAGTTATATTTTTAAACCCCACAATTGATGCTGAAAATCTTATTAAACCCTGAATATCACATTGGCTCATGAATATGCAAGTTTTCCCCTGCTTGTTATCTTCTTTAATCTCGTTACATCGTTGTAATTCACTTTTATGATTGTTTTCCAGAATACTGCATCAAAGTGCTTCAGCAGTACAAAAACAAGCAGAATCACTCTTGTTGATCTTGCTGGTTTGGAAAGAACTACACTTGATGATGCTGGTAAACAGTGTATAAAGGAAGGGAAATATGTAAAGAAGTCTATATCACAGCTAGGGTATGATACCTTGATCTTACAGATACATATCCCTTATTTTCCTATTGTTGTTTTTCAAATGAAAACAAGCAATATTTACTCGGTTACTTTAAGGCAGCTTCTGTGTTTCTTTTGAATCCTATTTAGTCGGTGCTTTCTTGATGCTCTTTTTTTATAATTATATTTACTTGTTTATTGAGCATTTAAACAACTTTAACATTCTTTGGTCTGGATTACCATTATACTGTTTCTTTTCTTAACTTTCCCCATTTTCCATGACATTCAAAGATATTATCAAGTTGAGAATTTGAAATGATAACTCGATTTATGTCATATCAAAATGTATTACATGTTCCCAACATAATCTATGGGAATTTTATAGATATTTTTGTTTTTTCTTCATTTTTTTCATGTTTTGTGAATCTATATTCATCAGACTCGGACCCAACGATATTGTTCTTAAAGATTACGTACTGTGAATATTACCCATTAAAAATAAAATTGAACGGAATTGGTAATGGCTTGATAGTAAACAATGTCAAGATTAGTATAAAGTTCAGGAAGTTTCTATTCTCCTGCTAGGTTTTTTTTTTTTCCGTGCACAACTATAATTAACCAGCATAATACATTCCATGGCTTCACAAATTCTAATTTCTTGATTTTACAGGCACTTGGTAAACATTCTTGCTGAATCAACTCAGTCCAGCAAAACTGAATCCATTCCATATGAAAGTTCTTGTTTAACGCATATTCTGAGGGAGTCACTCGGAGGCAATGCCAAACTCAGCATTATTTGTGCCATTTCCCCAGATAACAAGTAAATGCTTTATCTTTTGCAGTATATACAATGGTCGCTCTAATGCAGATCTTCATAAAAAAGGAAAATTGCGTATTTCTTGAGTTTGGTGCTTAGAATACTTTTAATACTTACAGGGCTATAATAGTTTAATTCTGTACTCAAGTTGCAAGGCATTACGGAAATAGTAAAATGTGTCTATGATGCTGATACCACATTATAATCTACAATGATGCTGAAATCAATTTATATGGGTTCCGACAATATATGATAAAGCCCATTCTTATACTTGCATTCTTGATCGACTCTCTTTTCTTGGACTCATCTTAAAAGTAGATGTTTGTATGTAACTGCAGGTGCAGTACTGAAACAGTAAGCACACTCAGATTTGGAGTGAGGGCTAAATCTATTTCAAATCATCCAGTGATAAATGAAATAACTGAGGATGATGTTAATGGTCTAACTGATCAGATCCGCCAGCTGAAGGTAATAGATCCCTACTAAGAACCGCTTTTGAGAATTTCCGAAGTTGTAACAATATATGATTTTGTCTGTTGGTTTCAGGAAGAGCTCATAAAAACCAAGTCAAATGACTGTAACTACGGAAAGTTTGGAGGACACAGTGCCCGGGAAAGCTTAAATCAATTAAGAGTTAGCATTAACCGCTCATTGATTCTTCCTCGCATAGAAGATGATTCTGAAAAGGAAGTTCACATTGATGCGGATGATATTAGAAAACTCAGTCTACAGCTTGATAATTTGCAGAACTCAATTGAAGATTTGACTAGTGAACAGTATATAAGCTGTTCTGATGACAGTGAAAAAGAGGAAAACAGTTCGGATGAATTCCAGACATCACTTACATGTGAAAACAGCTTTATATCGTGTGATGGACGTGAGAGTATTGCTTCTAGAAATAGCATTTCTATTAATGCCTGTCGCCAGTCCCAGTCTGCTGTTCTTGAAGAACCTGCACCTTCAGATTCACCTAAAATTGGAAATGCGCCAAGAAGAAGCGTCATGCTCTCCTCAAGTCATCTGGCGGGTCAGGAAAATCTGTCTGACAGTTCCAAGTTCACATCAGATGTTTTGAGGCAGTCACGCATAGGAACTGATATCCTCCGCTATTCTTTGAGATCTAGTAAAATAATTCCAGGCACAACCGAATCCTTGGCTGCTAGCCTCAAGAGAGGGGTGCAGATTATGGATTTACACCAGAGAAACTCCGTATCAATGAAAGACTCGGTTGAATTTTCATTTGAGCATTTTGCACTGAAATCTTGTCAAACAATTGACAAGGCCAATTCTCCTGTTCATACCTTGGCCGAAGAGAGACAATCTTCTGACAGATCCTCAACCCGTTTCTTGTGTTCTGCATGCAATGAAATATTAACCAGTGCCACCGGTGATGTCCAAAATAGCTCGAACACATCTCTTTCAAGGTCAAATGAATTGGAAGATCAAACGTCTATGGTGCGGTTTGCTTAAACTGTTTAAATTGAGCTTTTCACATCTTTTGTCTTTGTTTGTGCCTATCATTGTATTTAAGTTGTATATATTTTTTCCTCTATCAGGCTACAGACATAAAACTAGCAGATGCCACTAAAAGAGAGAAGGAGCTTGAGACCTTGTGCGAGCAGCAAAAAGCTGAAATTGAGCAGTTGAAGCTCCTGGTATTATATTTATATCTTTATTTGGCTCAGTATGCACTAATCCCAGATGTCATTTGTCTAAAATAAAATACTCGCAGGTAGAGCAATCAAAAAATCAGATACAAACTAATAAGAGCATTGAACACGGTAATGCTCTTCCTCTTGAGGTCCTGAAGAATGAAATAGTACCCATTCAAGAGCTCCAACCTGAACAGTTGCCTTATGATGAAAGCAAGGTTAGTGTTTTTCTGCATTTGCCTAGTTCTCATGCATTCATTCTCTGTTGTACAGTATCGTACGTGCAACCTAAATATTTAACTTATAACTTATTTATATGCAATCTGTTATTTCAGCAGCTGTTAAAGCAGATCAGTTGTGGAAACCAAGAAACAGGAGTAACCAATGAGCAGTGTGACCATGATTCCATTATATCCTTTGATAAAGATGAGAAGGAAACACTTCTTAAAGAAATTGAAAGCTTAAGAAGCAAGTCCCAGTCAGACAGTGATGCATCTTTACGGAAATCTACTGCAAGATTAAGATCATCGTCTTTATTATTGCAATCAATCCAGATGAGAAAGAGTGGTGCATATTCTTCTCTAGGTAATAGCGAGGAAGAACTTGAAAATGAAAGACAAAGATGGATGGAGATGGAGAGTGACTGGATTTCCTTGACTGATGATTTGAGAATTGATCTCGAGTCAATCCGTCAACGTGCAGAGAAGGCTGAGATGGAGTTAAGATTAGAGAAGAAGTGTACTGAGGAGTTGGATGATGTACTCAAAAGATCCGTACTCGGGCATGCTAGAATGATTGAGCATTATGCTGAACTACAAGAGAAGTACATGGACTTGGTTAGCAAACACCGGTCTATCATGGAAGGAGTGGCAGAGGTGAATAGAGCAGCTGCAAAAGCAGGAGGTAAAGGTAAGTCACGTTTTGCGAAGTCCCTTGCTTCCGAGCTTTCAGTCTTGCGAGTGGAGAGGGACAGGGAAAGGGATTTGTTAAGGAAGGAGAACAGAAGTCTTAAGATTCAGCTCAGAGACACTGCAGAAGCAGTTCATGCTGCAGGAGAACTTCTTGTCAGGCTGAGAGAAGCTGAGGAGGCTGCTTCAGTTGCAGAGGTAATAACCAAATTTCTTGTTATGATTATGCTGGGTGCTAAATATAGAGTAATAACTTGGTATGAAGTAGGTTTGGGTTTGTTTCATGTCAATCTTTCTGTGCATGTAAAGAATAGAAACAAACACCTGAGTTTCATACAGCATCTTTATGACTTTATCCCACTAAAGTTGAAACATAGATATGTATCTTTTTTGTTCCTTGCAAAATCCAAATTCTAGACATGCATAAAACAATGACCAGCAGACACATTTGATCTATTCATGGTTCTCTGTCACGGGTCTTCTGTTTCCCTGCTTCCTCAAAAGGACCATCTTTATGCATTATCTTTTAGATGAAAGGGATTAAAGCGAGTCATCATCTTTATGCATCTATAATCTCACTTGGATGTCGAATGTATATGCCTGCATTTCATTTCCTTCTTATTACTTCCCTGAAATAATTAATTCATTTTAAATTCTTTGTAGGAAAATTTCACGAAAGTGGATGAAGAGAATGATAAATTGAAGAAGCAAGTAGAAAAACTGAAGAGAAAACACAAGATGGAAATGATCACCATGAAACAATACCTTGCTGAGAGCAGATTGCCTGAAGCTGCATTACGACCACTTTTCAGAGAAGAATCTGATGTAGCACACAACGATGACATTACCTCGACAACGCATGATGATGATCAGGCATGGAGAGCCGAATTCGGAGCTATATATCAAGATCAGTATTAAGTGTCTAAAGATTCTTTAGTCTGTCAATAAATTGTGGTTGACATAGAAGTACTCTCCTCCAGGCCCCCGCAATATGGTTTGCATCACACCCTCCTTGGGTCTATGCCAACGTACAAACATCTCTCTTGGTCTATGCAAACATACAAACATCTCAGTACTGAAGCATTTGGTTCTTTGTTTTTACAGGCATCTTTCTATTGTCTTTCAACAACTATGTATTGTATTCTTATTCTTGTATTTTTCACAGACTCAAAATTCTTGCTTGGTTGACAAATAAGTTTGTATTGATTTAAAACAGATAATATTTCTTACTTTTTCTGCTCCTCTGTTATTTTTTTTGTCAAGTCTCTTGTAAATATTAGACCAAATAATGCACTTAATCAGGGCTGTGTCATAGACTCATAGGACCCGAAATCGTATCTAAGGGGTTTAAATTTGATCTGAAATCGGTATTTAATCAAAAAGATTAATCCGAATGAAAATCAGATATGTTTTGATATTAAAATATAATTTAATATCAAGTCATTATTGTATTAGTGTTTTTCCTTTTGAAACAGTTATTATTGTATTAGTTACTTATTGACAAATATATATCATATCATAAATTCTACTAACTGTTCTTATTTAAAATAATATTTTAATTTTAATACATGATCATAAACCTTGATTTGAAAAAAATTATGAGGGTTAATTGAATCAATTGACCGGAACTAATATATGTCAAAAAAAAAAAATTGGCCGGGAATAATAAGTTGAATTGGAATTTCTTATAACCCTGTTCTATGATTTAAAAATTGCGTAAATAGTTGTTTTATGACACCATACATATCTGATGAAGTAACAATTTTTAATTTACAATCAAATCGAATGTATTTAAGTTATGAACCTAAATTCTTTAAATTAAAAGAAAAAACGCATCTAAATCTAAAATGGTGAACAAAAGATACAAATTGGGGGCATAAAATAAAATATGAAAAGCTCCGTCGTGTTTGGTAAGGGGACAAAAGAGTGCCTTTTACAAAGTCGTAGCCGTTTAAAATCTGATTTCACACAAACACTTCTCGAGATTCCAACGTTTTTAGGGTTTATTGCGTGAATATACATCTGTGGGGATAAAGTACGGACAGATGGCTTCTTCGCCGCCGGCAGCTTCTCCGATCTCCGACACCGACCCCGAGGTGGATACATCTTCTTCAAACCCTAATCCTAACCCTAATTCTAGTCCTAAGCTAAGCGTGGATACTTTAGCGGTTGACAATTTGTCGACGTCTCCACTCGTTTGCGTCTTCAGGTCCGCCGGTGATGCCGCCGGCGGCGCTTTTATGGGCTCTATTTTTGGATTCGGTAAGATAATTATCTCAATTCGATATGTAATTGTTGTAACTAATTATTATTTTTGGGCTAAATATTTTAATTACTAATGTTAATGTTGACAATTGCTAGTTTTATGCGATGAGTCTGGATTATATCGATGAGATTTATATTATATTGTGAAAATTATGTGATATTTATTTGAATAACTCATATGTGTTTCCTGACAAAAATAAAAAAAACTAGTATGTGTTTTGAGCGAAATAATCGTGAATTGATGTCCAATTGTATTCGCATTTGTGTAATAAGATTCCCGAGGTAGTTCAGCATGGGTGGATTTACAAAGCATTAGTTACTCTGTTTTATTGATACTATACTAGGAGTAAGAAACTGGACTGACAAACGGGAATGATCAGATTGTGTAACTTGATTTGGCAATGTCTTTTTTGTACGGTGGTGATGGACATTAGTTATGATGTTGTGTCAGGTTCGGGGTTGATTACGAAGAAAGGATTTAAAGGTTCATTCGGAGAGGCTGGTAAATCTGCCAAGGTATAGTATTTTCTTTGCCGAACATCGTATCGCAGAAATTTGACTTGTTAGTTGTTATTTTAAGTTAAATCTTATAGGTTATATTGGAATCTTGCTATCTATTTATGTTTCTTTCTTTTACTTCTGCTTGTGGTAGACATTTGCAATTTTGTCTGGAGTTCACAGCTTAGTTGCATGCCTGTTGAAGAGATTGAGAGGGAAAGATGATGGTAATGCATTTGAGTTTAGTGTGGACTTACATGGCTGCAATTTAAACAGCCTCTAATCTTTTTTCTGTTGCAGTTATTAATGCAGGTGTAGCAGGATGTTGCACTGGTGTTGCTATGAGTTTTCCAGGTATCTGCATTGTAACAACTCGATTTTTCAGACTATTATCATTCTATCAAATAGCAGAAATTCAAATCTAATTCCATAAATTATATAAAGAAAGTCACATAATATCATAAATCAATCTCTCAAAAAAAAATCCCAATTCTTAAACATAAAGCTTATTTCCTTCATGTAGACGCAGCTCCTAAAATGGCTGAAAAATAAAATATAATCATTATTATTAGACTCTAGCCCACTCCAACCAAATCGAACTCCAAAGCCGTGTCAATAATATTAACCTGAAATTTGTAAGTCGTGAGCTACACAGTCCAGTAAGAAAACAAATTCGACCAACAGACCAAATTTTTTTAAAACTTTTTATAGTTCACAATTTCATAACCAAGAATCATAAACCATTATTTCATAAAGTAAATTCCACAGTTCGCTAGGCCACTAATACCTGGTGGCACGGTATTATAGGTTCATAAGTGTTAATAATGCGCCCCTTACTAAGGTATCATAAATTGTGCCATGCACGCCCTAGTAACATATATAATTTGTAAAGTCATAGAAAACTATAATAAATTAAATATAATAAAATACAGATTTGAAGAAAATCTTTTTCCTGTTACAGAACACTTATTTTCAAAAATATAAGTAACATTTATTCACATAATAGTATAAGATACAGTATACATTAAGAACTATACAATCACAATAACAGAGGAAATGACTTGAGGGTTTCAAAACATACTATGCATAACCTATTTTTACCTAACATCTTAAATAGTATAATTAATAAAGAAAAGCACAGGAGAATAACAATATGATAAAAGAGAGCGTACCTTTTATGTTTAGAACATTTACAAAGTTATCGTATATATAAGCCTTTTAGGTATAATCTATTTGTTACGTAAAAGATATCTTAACTAACAGTACTGATTATAACAAAGATAAACCTTACATATTAAATTTAAAACTATAATCACATAAATATTAATAGAACCTTATAAACCAAGCATTAATAAAATCTTATTAACAACATACTTTTAAATCTTACACAAACAAATACTAATAATATCTTTCATACAAAATAAAATCTTGCAATTTAAAATATTAGTAAAAGTTTGCATAATAAAATACTTGTATCATAAAATACTAATAAAATATTGCATAATAAAATACTTTTTCAAAAATTTATACAATACATATATATACATAACAATTAAATATTAAAAAACTACGAATATTACATGCATCCTTCTCGGTTTTTGCTTTATGGTGTTTGGGTCTTTGGGATGCGCTTTAACTTTTTATTTCACAGAAATAAGCTGACCAAGTTTACTAAATTTATTGATTGTTTAGTTGCTTTGTTCAGTTCTAAATTTTCCAAATGCGTGTTACTTAAACCTGAACACAAACACAAATAGCACAGTGTCAGTGATTTACTGATGGTTGCCTACGACTACGAGAGATGTTAATCCATTTTTGTTTTGATTTTTGGAGAGGGGTTTGGGCGGAGTGTTTTTTCTTATCTATTTTCCGACTTCTCCTGGTAGAATTTGTATTCATAAAGTACAATCTTCTTTTGCCTTGAAGGAAAAACTATACAGTTTTTCATGTCTACAATCACATTATTTTTGCTATATTCTATATTATGTACATAATACTTGTTAGTACCTTTGAGGTCTCTAAAGATTCTATAAAAATTGTATGGTTTATGTTACAGGTGCGCCACAGGCTCTTCTCCAGGGTTGCCTGACCTTTGGAGCATTTTCCTTCATTATTGAAGGCCTGAACAAGCAGCAACCAGCGTTGGCTCTTGCATCTCCACGAAGGACCAAAACTAGTCATTATGGTCCACTCCCTCCTTTGTCAATTCCGCTGCCAAATGAGCTAAAGGAGTCGTTTTCTTTCTTTGTAAAATCCCTCAGCAAACGTGATGTTGGAGTTTCATCTTAATCAATGCTGAACTAGTACTCTAGCAGTTTCCTTGAGATGGAAATTGTTTAGCTGAACCTTTTGAATTACAACGACAAGCCTTTTGGAATATCATGCTGTCTTCAGTTTTTTGGTTCAATTATAATTTTTGTTAGTAGATACCACTGTAATAATGAATATTATGTTTTCTTCGGTTTTCTGGTTTGTAGATACCATTTAAAAATTATAATTATTTCACAATGTATAACTTTTAAAGAAAAATCAGAACCAGTAGATTATAGTTGTAAACAATACCATGGTATATGAAAAAATTTCACAAAAGAAGGAATATAGTTGTAAACAATACTATTGTATATTGTATATGAAAAAAAAATTCACACGAGAATAAATATAAAAGAAGGAATATAGTTGTCAACAAAGTTCACAAAGACTGGTGGTTTTTCAAGTTTAATGTTCAATTCAATTAAATTTCTTTTGTTTTTGAGCAAATTAACTATATAATTTATATTATGTTCATGAATTGATGAATATTATGAAAATTCAGAGGCTACCTTGAGATTTCATTTTGCTTAAATAATGTAATCATTAGCTTACTACAACAAAAAAATATTAAGATGTTGTGTTAGTTTTTTTATATAAAAGGAATTAGATAGAGGAGTAAGTGTAATTTGAGAACAAACAACAAAAAATGAAACCGGCTTTAAAATTTCTTCTTTAGATTAATTGGGTAAATATTAAAATAAATTAAGAAAATATAAAATAGACCACGGCGGATATTGTAATTGGGCCTGGCGTTGGGCGATTAAAAGAAGGCCCAATTGAAGTAGGGTTTAGGAGGAGTGTAAAAGGAGGGGAGAGGCAGCTCTTTGTGAACCCTCTCATTTGTTTTATCCCGCCGCAGCAGCAGCTCGAGCTTGTAATCAAAGCTTCGCAAACATGGGTATGTTTATTATTCTCAAATGATCGAATCACTCTCATTATCTGTTTGTTATTCAATATGTTTTTTTATAAGTTGAATATGATGATGAATGTTGGTGGTTGTTTAATGGTGATTAACCAGGTATTTCTCGTGATTCCATGCACAAGAGGCGTGCCACTGGTGGCAAGAAGAAGGCCTGGAGGAAGAAGAGAAAGTAACCTCTCTCCCTCCCTCTCTCCCTCTCCCTCTCTCTCTCTCTCTCTCTCTCTCTCTCTTTCTCTCTCTCTCTCCCCCCCTCCCTCCATCTCTCACTCTCCGTCCTCTCTCTCTCTCTCTCTCTCTCTCTCTCTCTCTCTCTCTCTCTCTCTTCCCTCTTATCTGTGATATCTATATGTCTGTGCTTGAATATTTTATGCTTCGTTTTTAAATTAGACTTTTAATCGATATGCATTACTAATCGCCATAAAGTTTTTTATACAAAAGATGTTTGATGGATTTTAGAATTAGGACTATTATGTGAGACGAACCTGTATGTTGGAGCTTACTTTTAATTCAAGACCGGTTGTTAGTTTAGTGTTCCCGAGATGATAGAGGTTCTGATTATATGCTGAATTGGTGTTTCGGTGATCTGTTTTCTAGGTAATAGAGTTCTCAGATTTATAGCTTTGAAGGCTGACTTTAGCATTGTTTTTGATTACCAGGTATGAGTTGGGAAGGCAGCCTGCCAACACTAAGTTGTCGAGCAACAAGACTGTTAGGAGGGTACGTGTTCGAGGTGGGAATGTCAAGTGGCGTGCTTTGAGGTTGGACACTGGAAATTACTCTTGGGGTAGTGAGGCTGTCACCCGCAAGACTAGGATTCTGGATGTTGTTTATAATGCATCCAACAATGAGCTGGTCAGGACACAAACTTTGGTGAAGAGTGCCATTGTTCAGGTTGATGCTGCACCGTTTAAGCAATGGTATCTTCAGCACTATGGTGTTGAAATTGGCCGCAAGAAGAAATCTGCTGCTAAGAAAGAAGGAGAGGTATGGGATCTTTCCACTTGTTACAGTATTGTGGCCAACTCATTTGTTGCTTGCTTTTAAATATTCCCTTGGACATGTATCTTTGTACCCTTCAATAGAAGGCCAGATAGCATAGGTAATTAGGTATGTTAATTCTTTATTATCACAAACCATTGTGCACTAAGGAATCATAAGTTACTGGGCTTAACTGTATGTTAATTGTTGAGGTGCATTTCGTGTTATATAGTTGCACAATATATGTTTAAATTAACTAATCATGTCTAGTCCACATTGATAGTACAGTAAGTACATATGTATCAGGCAAGTATGATAGTGTTTTTAGTATTGTATTGATATCACACTGGGTACCAGCTGTTAATTTCTTATTAAAAAATTACTATTTTACAACAGTCAAGTGGCAAGTGAAAGTTATGTACATCAATTGCATGGATATTTAGTGTAAACTATTATTCCGGGTGATAAGCACTGCTAATTTAATTAGATCATGTTTATAATTTTTTATGTTTAAATACCCATGTATGTGGTTTAAATATCTGAAAAATGCTCATTCAGTATTGGTGCTGTGTGTTGCATTTGCTAATGTATTTTGATAGTTGGTTTAAGTTGGCTGTATTTTACTGATACATCATTGCTATGTGATGCACAACATCTTGATAGGAGGGCGAGGCTGCTACCGAGGAGGCAAAAAAGAGCAATCATGTCGTGAGGAAAATACAGAGTCGCCAAGAGGATCGTAAGATTGACGCCCATATTGAAGAGCAGTTTGGAGGTGGTCGTCTATTAGCTGCAATCTCATCACGACCCGGTCAATGCGGTCGCGCTGATGGGTATGTAATTTCATTCTTGCTTCTTTTTTCTTTTTTTTTGGAGGAACAGACAGACGGTGTGTCAAAATTATTTGATAATGAACTGGAATTTTTGACATTTATGTTATCTTAGAGTTTATCATGGGTTTATCCCAGAGTTTTTGAGGGGACTGTGCCGGCCTATCACATTATTGACGGTTTAGTTAATTTTATGCCTAGTTATTTTCACCCAAAATCTTTTCTGCATTTTAATGAAATACTGAGGATGATAGGAAAACAGAACAGTTGCCTTTGATAATTGACTCTGAAATCAATATTTGAATATCTTAAAGATTCTTAATGACGGTTACCCTTATAATAATAGGTACATTTTGGAAGGCAAGGAGTTGGAGTTCTACATGAAGAAACTCCAGAGGAAGAAAGGAAAGGGTGCAGCAGCCTAAATGGAGTTAGATTGAGAATGTTTTTGCGTCACTTTCTTTTTTGTAATTTTCTTTGTATGGAACCTTGAGAAATATTCACCCCGAAGTCTATTTAAATGTTGTTTCTCACAATTATTGGACTACAGCTTATTATGGCAGGTGTGATGACTTGATTTTGCATAAATATTCCATTGTTGCACTCTTTGCTGAAGCGTTTTAGTTGGTTTAAACTTTTAAACAGCTGTGTGGTGCAATTTAACATTGATCCGAGGTGTCTATATGTCTCCATTGATCTTAGGTGTCTATTATGTCTAATGTGAGAGAAGTGCACATATCTTTGTCTGGTAAATTCCAGGTGGAAACTGTTTTTTTCTCATAGGTAGAGGGGCAAGCTCTTCCCTGTAACTTGTCCTTCACGCCCACCTAAATTCCTGACTTGCAAGTAAACCTGCACAAGTATTTTGTTCCGCGCACCTAAATTCCTGACCTACAAGTAAACGGCTTATTTCTTTGTTGGAAGTACGTTTGGAAATCAGCTTTAAATTTCAGAATGTATTTACTCCCTTGATCCACTCATTGTTTTCTTATTTTCATTCTCTGTTCTGCTTGTCCCTAAATTATTGTTCACATTTAGAAAAGAATATAAATATAAATTTGTGATAAGTATCAATTTATTTTATGTGAGTGAATAAAAGACGGATTTTTTGTGATAAAAATAATGGGACGGAGGAGTTAAACTTTCTTGTATCAACTTTCGATAATATTCATACTGATAAGTAATATCACGGGTTGGAATTGCAACCCAAACTCCCGAAGTATCTATGTTAATTTGCAATTACTGTAACACAAGATGGGCTAAACAAGTACTTCACACACAAAATGCAAATTATAGTACTAAACAGATCCTGAAGCGAAATGCCTAGTATAATAACACAGAAGCTTATGAGCAGCGCCAAATGAATTATCTGTAATTTGATGAAGCTTCAACCATAATATTATACAATGATATTTGCAAATAATAATATATGCAAAATAATGAATGTGGCAACGGGCAACTGCCTTGGCCTGTACTCATAATGATAAAATAGCAGCTAGAAGAAGAGGCAGGTTGGCAACCAGAACGCTCAAAACTAGTTTAGATTGTCCATTACGTGGATTGGTTGGAGGCAATGCTGGAGTAGTGGTATTTGCGGTAGTTGGTGCAACTGCAACAGAAGGCAATGGGGGCTCGAGCACGTTGGAGTCGGACAAGACTGGGCTAGGAGCTTGCGCTGGTGGTTGAGGAAGAACAACTGTTAACAGGCTACCCGGTTCTACTGGAGTCATGTAAGGTGGTGTATTCGTCCCTAACCCTAAACATCGGTTCCCTGTTGATCACAAACATGCATGAGTATTGAGCATGCAACAGACCGAGCAGTAAGAAGAGCTATCTCTGCTATCATATAATACTAACAATTAAAAAGTCTTTGAACAAGGACAGTTAGTTGTGTATTTAGATGCAATCCAGAACAAGGAACCTAAAGGGTGTTCAAATTTCTTCATTTTAGGAGGTGATCATTTGCTAGGAATTTAATGTTTAACATCTGAAAAATGCATCAAGAATTTCTGTACTGGCTGTCGATTTGCAGACAGACAGAGAAAAGTAATTGCCCCGTATAATTCACCTCTCTATATGCACATTAAATGGCACCAATGATGGAAAAGAATAATGAAAGTAGTAAAAGATTACAGTTTACCAAGTATGTAAGCACGAAGAGTGAACTTACTTCTATAATTATTTGCAGTTCTGGGGAATTCAGTAATGACACCATCAATATCGGCTCCAACAACAAAGGAATTTAGCTCCACTCGTGCATCTGAAAAGAAGTCCCATGCCTGAGGAAAGAATTCATTCTGGAAGAGTTTTACATAGACAGGTAGCTTAAATGCCTTCAACTTTGGCACGACATCTGTAGTCCCAATAAGGAATCCAATATTATTTCGGCTGAAGACAGACTTCTTCTTGATCACAACGGCATCAGCAAATTTCTTGATGTCCAACATCGTTGAATTCAGTGCATCACGTATTACTTCATCAACCTCATAAACAAATTCAAAGTTTTTCTTCTCCTTGATTTTAGTAAGCACTGCACTGTTAGTTGATTGAATCATAACCCTTTTTATCGTCTGATTATCATAATCGTTTGTGCTCAGAGCATCAAGAACAGCATCTGTCACACTCAAACCCTGCTTGGCTAGGAAAGATGCTTCCTGTAAGAAAGAATATGTAATATTACTTAAAATAAAGATCAACCTCATGCATCATAAACTAAATGCAACAAATTCTGACTGTACCTTACAAGTTTCACAATATGGAACCTTTAAAATACCAACTATTAAAAATTGATTTATATAGTAAGCTATTCCCTTGTAACATATAGATGCTATAAAGTGAAAAAGGGAGAAAAATATTAAGCCAAAAGAACAGGGAGAAAGATTAAATGCAGAATGATGCTGATACAGTCCTGGAAACAATTTTACAGAACATATAATGATACATAGTGGCTCAACCACTTAAGCCACTCAACTACCTATGAATCATGTTTAGATAAATATATGTGTGTGTGTAGTGCAATTTTCTTGGCCCTTTCACTTCTGGAGCTCCAAAATCCACATGACATATAAGCCTGTTTATGATATATTCAGCATTAACTAATGCATACCTGATTCTTCCCCTATTCTTTCCGTCAGTGCTTGTGTCATCAAATTAAATCAACATATAGAAAATTATCAATTACTTGACACAATTTGTCTGACAGTATTCTTATGTAGTTGTTAATAACTAACCTTGTTAAAAAGAAGAGGTCACAAAGAAACAATAATTGCATTCAGATATTTTCTCGATTTTTAATTATGAACTATATATGTTACAGAGTAAAAATATTGTTAAAGTTTGAATATCTAGCATAAAACTCACCTCAATGCTAATCACAACACCTGAAATAGAAGTTGCATTGTAGGCTAAACCCAAAAAGTCGGACAACAACATGAGATTTCCCTTGTTCTTGTTGTTTTGATTCCGGTACAGTTTCTCCTCTGCATATGGATTAAATATTTGCGCTGCCATAATTTTTAAAACATCAGAATACGGATAAACTATCGAAACCATTTTCATATATAAAGAACACAAGACAAGCTAGATTTTATATCATGGATATTGCTTGCGCTGGAAGATATTTTAATTGTTGGGAGAAGAATCTTAATAATGTGTAAACCCTGCAGTTATTCTTCAAAGCTTTCTCTTTGCAACCACATGTACAGGTACCAGATTATTATGCATATATTTAGCACATAATTACACCGCGATTCTTGTGTTGACATGCGAAATGTGCACACACACAAATTATAGGTCAGCCTACTTTTAGTGATGAAAATTATTGAAGTCTTTACTCTTTAATTATGAAAGGAGATCAAACAAAGTGACTAACAGTTAAAGCTAAGGAATTAATAAGAGATTATTATAATTCAAAGAAACTTTACTTTTATGGCAAACGAAAATGACTTGAAACCAATCCAGTGTGATGGAGTATATAAACTTACGTTTCAGATCTTGAATTTCTTTCCAGGTTAGGTTAAAGGAAAATATCCCTGCACCATTAAGTTCAGGAATATCCATAGTAAGGGTACTGTAAGCCTGAACAGCATTGGTTCTATCTATAAGGTTTATAGAGCCCAAACAAAATGGCAGTCCATCCTTCGTCATCTGAACTGGACAGTCAAGAATATCAGCACCATCAGTAATTGCTTTTTTATACGCCAAATCAGTGCAACCTGGGTAGTCACCACTTGCTCCTTCATGAGTGATAATCAAAGGTTTCGCTGAGTCAAGGGTAGCCCATATGAAATAAAACAACATGATGTAATCATTAGTTGATACGAAAGGGTATCAGATTTAGGCTCAGTTGCTTAGCACCATTTCAAGTAAACAAGGAGAGCAGCAAAAGGCAGACATAATACGGACATACCTGGACTTGAGTCATTTTTATCCATGTGAGAGTAACAATCTACAGTATCACAAGAAAGTAACAATCAAAAGGACTGAGTAATGCAAACCTAGTAAGTTTCAGATGTCTAGAGGTCATCAACACATATAATGTTCAATGATGCAATGGGCATGAGAACATTTAAGGGTGATGCATTATTTTATGGTACTAAAATAGCAAAAACTATGGTAATTTTTAACAAAATTGAACTATATATATACTGCATCAGATATTTTTATAGAAGCATTAGTACTTTCTGTTCCCCTGTCTAATCTCAAAGTTGAAGTGAATTCGTAATTTGGAAAAGAAAAAAATTCATTAAGGAAGTTTATATCACAATATCATAGGTAACTCAAGCATTCATCCAAAACGGAAGAAAATAAAGCATTTCTGTGCATAGGAACTTCTATGTGTGCGCTCCTGTCCCTGTAATATGAATATGCATATTATATAGATAAGGAAGAGTTAAAATGATTGCAGACCAGATTGAAAATTTGTGAAGCATGTTTATATTACTCCATGAACAAAACAATGGAGATCATAGTGCAATTGATAATTTACCTTAAACCTTTGGGTTGCTAGACTTCACCTACTGAAATATGCACATATATAATCCACAAGCTATCTTCTTAATGTTATTAGCCACATGAATTTCTGGTTATGAGTTGGCTTAGGCTTTATTCAACTATATCCGAAATACATTTTCCAGCCTATCATAACTATTACGGATTTTTTTATTTAAAAAGAATTTACAAATATGTAAGAATATTAGAAGGAGAAAAGAGAACACATGACTTCCAGATGATCTATCACAAGCTACTTCACAGAGTATACATTCAAGTGATTTTTAATCATATAATCACTACAGTGCACTACAAAAGTTTTCACAGATATAACCACATGCTGATAATACACGTCAATAGACACAAAAGTTACTGAGCCTGGATTAGAGATGCTACTCTTCTCTTGGTAACAAAATGTTTGAGGGTTCGGCATGGGTTTCTGAGTATTGAGATATTACATAGTTCAAGAAATCCTAGGTGTTAAATTTCTGCATATGGCCATTTTGAGAAAAAGAACTATGGTTGATAAGACATACCTATAGCTGCTGATGGAGTTATTGGGAAGTCAGATAGCACCCCATCCACGGAGAAGTTGTCGTTGTCAATGAATTTTAAATATTCGTCTACAGGATCATAACTAAAATCATATGCAAGAGGTACATCATTTGCAAAATCCGATGCATATATTTTTAACCCCTCTTTGTGAGCATCAATAACAACTGAGGTAGATGGCTGCAGATTCAGTTTTGGATCAACAGGCCATATGTAAGTTTTTGGGACTAGAATTCCAGAAGCAAATGTTTTAATAAATGTCAGATTCTTTAACAGAGAATCATAGGTTTGGTTGGTTGAAGGCTCGATATCTTTCTTCCCAAGAAACCGAAAGACAAGCTTTGTTGGGGTTGCTTTAAGTCTTGCCACGATACTTTTAAGAAAGTTCACCTCTGGCGATGAAATATAATTCACAATAGAACTTCTGGATGTAGAAAGTACAAAACTTCTTATGTTTAATTTATGTTGGTCGAAGAACGCAGCATGCTGCAAAGGCAAATGGAAATACAAAAGTTCAATTGAAGAAATGGTCATCTATATAGCCACGAAACCTAAGGATTTACTTATTGTTACCTGGATATTCAACCATAATCCTGGTGGTTTAACCTGCTTTACCACTTCTTGAATAGTCATTACTGGAAACAGGTTTTGATCAAACTGAAACGTCCGTGAATAAACTCCCTGGATTACTGCACAGTGTAAAGAATAGCTTGTTAGTATGGTCTACCAACTGCAGTGAAGTCAACTGATCTCAGATTATTGTTTCTATGATTCTAGGCTTGTTAACTCTGCTTTAATTACAATTCAAAAGTTACAACATATTGAAGTACCCTCTGAAGCTTTATGATATTTATGTATTATGATTGGAAAACATATCTGTGGCATTAAGTTTTATACTAACCCTTATTAATCTTCAATATAAAGGGATAAGTAAATAATACAAGAACAACCAACTGTATTGAATAGATGGAGTATGTAAGATGCCCTTCGTCGCTGTACCAACAAATCTCTAAGATTCTAACATAAATGGTTGGAACGAACAGGCCTTTATCAGAGACCAGACTTACAAGAGACTTTTGAGAGTTCGCTTAAGGTGAAATCCACTGAAAACCATCCAGTTGTACGGTTACCATTGATAAGGTAGGTCTTTTTCTTGTTTGGAAATTGATCACCAGTGTCGGAACCATTGTTAAGCAAAAGGTCTGGAAGGCAGACACCGTATCCATCACTTGTTAATTGGACGTCACACCACAATATCGTGTTGGGCAAACCAGTTTGTAATGCAAAAGCATAAGCAATAGAACTAGAATGTGGAAATAATCCTGAAAAGCCTCCATTTGCTATCACCAAAGGTGCATCTCCTACAAAAGGGAAAAAAAAGGTTAAGCAGTGTGCTCGAAAAAACTTGTAAAATCTTAGTAATAGAAAAAATTTTGACAGAACTTGATTTTGTCCTTAATCCAAATATACATGTATTACCTTACTACCTTTCAATTGGACTAGTCAATCGAAATATAGATATGTTAGTTATATACTAGTTTCCAGCCTTCAATTTGCATTGATCAATCGAAGTTAAACTTGTGTGCAAGTCTTATAAAAGGTACATGATCCAATCACTCAAAGTCTTCTGCTAAAAACTTAAAGATCACAAAAAAGTCTCAAACTCAACATGATATCAGAGCTAAAGCTAAGGTTATACCTGCGGTCTCGATCTCGAACCAGAATACAGTACCACCATTATTCTTACAAAATCTAGAGGCTGATAAAGAAAGAGATACATGTCCAACTTACACATACTTCAAGCCACTCACCTCACAAACAGAGTAAACACACAAACACATACCAGCATATTACAACATTTAGCAAGCAAAAAACAGATACGCTAGTTGCAGCAAACATTCAACATAAATAAAAAAAATTAAATATAAGTTTGCTACTTATAATCCTAAGTGCCTACATTTTGGACTTCACCACTCCTGCGGCACTTCAAAAATCAATGATTAAAATATTTCCTCGGATGTGTACTTCCGTAAAGTGTTATTAAACACGTTAGTTAAAATGCAAATAGATGACATGAATATTACGAGTAATATCATGAGTGTCGTAAAATGTTTGTCTATTTGCATTTTAAGCTCGTTAGACGGAAATACACAAAATTGAGAAATCCTATAAAGTGGTACTGCATATGTAGATTTTAGAAGTACAGTATTACGAGTGCCAAGTCCAAAATACATCATGAACACAAAGTGCTCTTTTTTGCACCTTTGAGAGTCTGCCATGGACTGGGTTTTTTAGTTGATGTTTGAGCAGCAGCAAATGCAGCCAAGTAAAGGAAGGATATGAGCAGCTTCCACATTGCCGGAATGTTCACCGGCGCAGGTGAAGTTGGTTGTAGGTGACGAGAAGTGGCTTTTTCTTAGTTTGGTTTGAGTGGAGAAAGCAGTGGCAAAATAAGTGGTGTAGTTAGATAAGGAGAAAAATAAACAGCGAGTAGAATAGGATGTCACGCGTTATTTGCAATTTATACAGAGTGTTTAAGTAAATTCGGAGATAGAATTGACTTGCCTCGACTTCATAATCAGGAACCCGACAAATTTATTAGTAAAGTTCCGATGCAGTAATTACACGCACTTCGTCACATCCTTGCTGCTGCCCTTCTCCTACACTTGCTCGGATTTCTCTTCCTAACTCGTTCTGTCTTACGTCATTTTTTTTCCCATCCAATTATTTATATTTCAAAATTTATGAAACGTAGTCGATGAGTCCATCACTTCCTCACTTTTCTTCTGTTTTCACACTACATTTTTACTGCATTATTTTTTTTTATACATTAAAATCAATAAGTGTCTATCCACTTCATTCACCTTGTTCTTTTTCTTTTACTGCTTTATTCATTTTTTATAAGTTTCGTACCCAAAACAAAATGTGAACAAAATGACTTGGACGGAGGGAGTATTTTTTTATTAATGAAAATATTATCCATCAAACATATGGTCCAATTCTTTTCCTAAATAATGTAACAAACACATAATTAATTTTTGTTTAGATGATTGATATGTTCACGTTATTTATTAGTATGATTGTAATCAATCAAATTGGAAATTTGAATCTTGATGCCATCCAAACGCACCAAAAGCTCTAAATTTGTAAAAGTAATTGCTATCTTTCAATTTTACCCAATATATCTTAATTAATGTTATAAATATCGTACAGGCTAATTAAAATTTAAAATCGCTTGGAAGTGACGATGGTCACCCTACTGATAATGTATTTGCATGACGTCACTCTTAATTCCTCTCTTCGAATTATTTCTTTAATTTCTTCGGTTATTCAAATATTGAGTAAAAAAACAGAGGCGTTGTGGTCCTTTGTGACCTGGTCGCACTAGTGAAGAAGATAAGTGGTAAGGTGCGCTCAGCCACATAGCGGCACAAATGCTGCCTGTATTCCACTCGAATTATATAACACTTCCAAACTACGAATCGAGACAATCAGGGTTTACTTTGCTACATGACAACTACTTTTTCAAGTCCACTCTTCTCTTCTCAATCTTAACCAAACGTTTCGATCTTGCATTTTATCACGCCCAAGTTTCAACTTATATTGAAAGAGCATGAAATATTGTTGGATGAGATTTTTTAAGGGATATCAATAAATTGTATTTTGAAAATCTCACAATTCTTATATTTTATAAAAGTTTTAATAATAATAAATGCTAAATTTTTTTTCAGGAGGTCCGCCGTTTATTAGAAGATAGTCCGTCGGTCTTCTAATAAAATAATTTTATAACTTATTTTTAAGATTGTTTTTTAATAAAAATTGATATTAAATTTTTATTCAAAAAATAAAATCTTAAAAGTTAGTTACAGAACGACTCCTTCTATCTCACTCATTTATATATATATTTTTTTACTACTCTACACACTCCTTATGCAATATAGTTTTGTAAATAAATTATAGAATTATATTTTAAAAAAACACCGAAATGCGTGCAGCATCTTGGTCCCACTGTACACACAGTTCAGGTGGATGGAAGGCAGTTCAGGTGGATGGAAGGAGTACAGTTTACACTTTACATGAATATAGCTGTGTGGCTGGCAGTGAAAACAACCTTTAGAAATGAGCAGGACAGAGATACCATGGGACATTTGGTTCAATTCAGGAAAGTGAAATGAAATTTAGAAAGGAGATGAAATGATAGAAAAAGAATGATATTGAATTGTATTAAAATTTGATTTTGATCCAGAAACGGAACGAAAAATAATATAATTATTTTTATATTTAATTTTTCATATATTAAATAATATCAAAAGAGTCAATTATTTTAATGTTTATGATAATATAATTTGTTTATATTTTTATAATTTAATATAATTTATTATTTAAAAATGTCACTAGAGTTGTAAATACATTGGCATGTAAATAATATCAATTTTTTAATTTATAAAAACTAAATTAAAATTTATTATTGATTTACAACAATATTTTACATATTACTTTTAATTTTAATGAATTTTGAAATAAATTACAAATAAAAATGAAAAAAAATGAAAGAGAATAAAAATACATGAACTGGGCGGAAAATGGATTACAAGGGACGTTGGATAAATCAAAATCTAAAAAAAGGAAAAGAGAATGGTACTATTTTTTATAAAACAAACACCCAGAATTCAGGCCAATTCTTCCCCCTTCTCTTTTTTTAGTAACCCCTGACCAAGGCACCCTGATGTTTCTACTAAATATTAAAATTTCAATAAAATATATATTATTTACAATTTTTATTATGATTTATTAAATTCTGTGTTTAGATTCTTTAACATCGCAAATCAAATGTTATCAGTTGTCCGGCTGGGATCTAGCTCATTCCAAAATCTCTTAAAATTAATATTAATTTGCAAGACGCGTAGACGGATCACTAAAAGAAAATGCTTATACAGCTTCAGACAGACAAAAAAGAATTGTCAATATGTTTAGCAAAAACAATACAACATGCGTCTGTATGTCAAATCTTGATTCACAGACACTCAAAACATAAAAGTGCTATTTTCATACACACTCCTGCTACGGAAAAAACCTTATTTTGTTACGAAAAATTATTAAGAAACATAAAATTTTCATTGGAACTTGCTTCAGATCAGACCAGAGAAGGGCAATGCCTGGCTGACAAGCGTGCTACTTCAGTATTTGCCTCGACATTGCTTAGGGAGTTTGAGACCACATTTCTTAGGCAGTGCCAAGGCATTTTTCGGACTAATTCCGTACTTGAGAAACTTGTCCTTGTAGTTGCAGAGACATGGCAAGTTAACCTTGTGCATGACTTTGCAACAGTCTTTCGTTGGCCAAGAAGGCTTGTCGCCTGTGATTGCCGGGAGGCAGTGGCCTAATTCGGAAACTCCCACGTTGCATATGGTAGGAGCTTTGTCTGCAGACACCACGGCTACTAATACAACCAATGCCATCAAGCAAGAAACTGAAATGCCAGTGGAAGGCATTGTGTTTTGATGACTTTTTGTTGCTTAATGCTGAGATTTAGGATTTTAGAGTATGTTTTGTTAGGCTAATGGGGTGTTGATTTATAGGGAGTTTGTTTTGGAATTATTCAGCATGTGAACTTTGGTTGCTCTTAGTTTAATTCTCTAAGAATGTCCTGTGAGTCTGTTCACGAGAATTATGACAGCGAAGGGAATGTAAAGCATCCAATCTCGTAACCATTGAACTCTGCTGAATGAAATGTGTGCGGATGAATCGGGTTTTTGTCAAGTCAGAAGATGAACTATGATCCTCATAAGCCCTCTTCCCAGTATCTCGAGATTTTGAGAGAACTGGTCACTTAAACATGATATCAGAGCTCAAACTACTTCGGCCCAAAAATGAGCTACTTTGAATACAGGGGAAGACATGTGAATCCACAGTGTCAAGATTTGTCTCTTTGGGAAGCAGAAAGGGAGATGAGATCTCATTTGCATTATTCAGATTCGATTTGATCAAGCTATAGAAAGCAAATTTGACAGTATAACAAGAATATTGGCATATTCTTTCATGGAAATGCAAAAAACATAATTAATCTTTCATGCCAGTATTTAAGAAACTAAATTATCATCCAAACCGACATTGGAGAACTATATCTCGAATTCTACAGAACGTAAAGGAATATATGGTGTTAATGAAACTTATAGCTTAATACTGTTTCCAGTTTCATGGAGAAGAAATGAAAAGTATTAGCGAAACGGGAGGGGTGGTTGGGCCGCAGGGGTGCGAACTAATCAAACTATTAGCAAGCTGCTCGACTTCGGCACGTATAATATTGAAATTCAGCTGGACAATAATCGAGCTTAGTTTGAGCTATTATAATACCTTATCGAGCCCAACTAGAGATTTATGTTACTTGACTCGTAAAGGCTCTCGAGTGCCTTATTTTATTTATATTAGTTATATATTACATATTTTATCATATAAATATTTAATAAAAATTACACATTATGAGTAATATTTCGGCTTTTCTTGATATCTAATAGAATCAAATCGCGCTAAAGAATCTGGCGAACTTTTGTCAAGCCTTGCTTCATTCGAACTTGAATACTATGGATGGATCTAGCTCGAACTCTAGCTCGAGCTCGAGGAACTCGAGCTCAAGCACGAACTATTTAGTTAAGCTCAAACCTGAGCCTGATAACGTTCAGTTCAGCTTTGCTCGTTTATGCCTGTTGGTGGTGTTCGATAGTAACGAGTCTAACGACACCAGTAATAGCCTAATAGGCAATAGGCAACAGGCCCGCCTCGCTTATGTTTTCCTAACGTCCATTTACAGGTTATGTCCAATTTTTAGGGAGGAGCAAAAAATAAAGTCACGTAGGCGCGGCTCAAAATAGAGTGGAGTTAGACTCGCTTAGTAAATCCAATTTTAAATCATTCAACAATTATTCTTGTAAAAAACCTTGAAGGACCAAATTTTATTATAATAGTGAGACTTTAGAAAAACAAACATTTTTTGATTTCATTTTACTTTGTTCTTTGTTACTGTCTTTCTTGAAATAATGCAAGATACTAAAATTAATCGAGTATATTTTCTTGTTAATAAAAATTCACTATATATATTTTGTTTTCATTGTATACAACTACTTCTTCCCTGTTTTTCTCAATCTATCCCACATGAGTATCCGGATCACCATACGACCATTTCTTCTCCACTTTAATTGTTCAAACTATCACTCTTATTTAGATCACCACTTTTCACTCTCCATAAAGCTCTTCTTTCTTTCTGATTCATTGCTTCTCATGGACTATTTCATCTAACATTTCATCATCCATCTTTAATCTTTCATTCATCAGGTACATTGTTTCTTCAACTTGTTATCTTCGAAAAACTCTAGTTTTCTACCATGTTTGCAGCTTAATGTATATGCAATTCAGAGATTCTATTGCCATGCATGTGCATGATCAGGCTATCGTCTCATTAAAATAAAAATCACAGAGATAACTGCAGCAGTTAAGCTAGATTGACTGATTGGCTGATTTCCTGTGTAGTAAGAGTAAGAGGCACGAGGGACATTGTCCTCCTTAAAAAAAATTTAACTTGTTTTCACCATTCTAAATTTTACAAAATGATATAAGTGCCCCACAAAATCTGAAAATATATAGGTTTTCGAAAATGTGCGGGGTGCCCCCCTTAGAAAATAATCCTAGATCCATCCCTGTATGTATCTCCTCGTTTTTTAGTATAGCGGATAATCATATTTCACGGTAAATATATAAAAATGTGAAGTTTCAGACTGAGAACTAAGATGTTGAAGTTTCAAGAGTGTCTGAATTCTAGGCGTCTTTTTCTTTTTTGCAACAGTTGTATATAAATAGATCAATCTAATATGTTAGTTACATTAGTCTTGCTTCTGATAGATGATAATTCCTAAAAATATTTTGCAACTGAAGTGTGACAGGATGGCGACGGATGAAAGAACAGCAACAACATCGGTGAACACAGAGGAAGCCTCTGACTCTGAGGGAGGGACGCTGAGCAGGCAGCCGAGTGATTCATCTCTGTGTCAAACTGAAGATGAGGAAGACCTAAAGGTAGCATTGGGTCCCAAAATGAGTATCAGACAACATCTTGAGATCGACAAGGTCAGTCCATTCATTCATCCATCACGCGATTGCAGCATATAATTAAATTTATATAAACTTGTGTTGTTTAGTTTTTTCTTCATGATAAAACCGTGTGGTTTAGGATGATGAGAGTTTGAGGAGGTGGAAGGAGCAACTTCTTGGAAGCGTAGATGCAAGCCAAGGTTATGTTTCTGATACTTGCACCGCGAAAATAGGACCAAAAATTAATTTTTTTTCTCTAAATCCCTACATGCATTTTCATTGTAGAAGTTGAAGAACCAGATGTGAAAATACTAAGTCTCACAATCCTTACTGCTGATAGACGTGATCTTGTTCTTGATATCCCGGAATCTGGGAACCCGGATGGCTTATGGTTTACACTAAAGGAAGGTAGCAAATACCGCTTGAGATTTTCAATTAAGGTCAGCAATGATATTGTCTGTGGCCTCAAATACACCAACACTGTCTGGAAAACTGGTGTCAAAGGTAATTAACCATCCTTTTGGTTTCCATTTGAAATGTCTAACGTTTCCTTACACGTACGAGGCTGATCGTTATGTCTAAACAATAATGTTGTGCATGATAATTTAGTTGACAGCTCGAAGGAAATGCTGGGAACATTTAGTCCTCAAGCAGAGCCCTACACACATGTAATGCCAGAAGAAACTACCCCCTCTGGTTATTTTGCCAGAGGGTCTTACACAGCAAAAACAAAGGTTATCTTTCAAAATTTATCTGAGCTTTTACATTAGCATTTAAATAATCAGTCATGGTCTGCCATTGACGTTCTAACTGGCATCAGATTTGTGGACTGTTAGATGAATATCCAGCGGCCAGAATTATAACAAAATTTCAATACGTTCAGCGATTTTTAACCGCTGGACGGGTAAAATGACCCCGTTCCGCGGTTAAAAAGCGCTAGACGAGTCTTGTCCAACGATAAAAAAGCGCAGAACATGTTAAAAAAATATTATAATCCTAAAAGCTGGATATTCATCCTAACGGCCCAAAAATCTGATGTCAGTAAAAACATTGACTGTCAGGACCAACTCTCTTATATAATATCATCGTTTGATTGAATTTATTTTGCTTTTCGAATCAGTTTATTGATGATGACAAGAAGTGTTACTTGGAACTGAACTACACATTCGACATCCGCAAAGAATGGCCTGAATAGTTTCGGAAGACGATAAATTCAGGAGATAATGAGCCGCGTTGATCCTTATGGAGTGTATAAATTTACATTGGACATGGTGGAAGTCTAATGAAGTTAGTAGGATCACAGGATGCAAAAAGTTTATATGTCTAAGAAGTTTCTAATTTAATTCATAGTTGTTTAAAATTGGAACTTTAGCAAGTTCAGGGACTTCTTTTATCACATTTGTTTCTTAGACAATTCCTCTCTTTCAGCTAGTGTGTATCTCATTCAAATTTCTTCACCTGCGTGGCTCTCTCTTTTGTAGTTCTTTGTTGCAGTGGATACTTGAAGTAAAATATATGTTATAACTGGGAGAGAGATTTTTAGAATCTGGGGGATGTTAACCAGGTTAAAAGTTAGCCGAAAGTTATTCCCAAAAACCAAAATACCCTCAAATGTTGATATCGGAAATATTCAAATAATACTAATCAAAATAAAATAAGTCATCGAATCAAAACAAAATAAGTCATTTATCTGCACCCTATTTGGAAAAAAAAAATGGCATAAAAAGTTGGATCCTACTCAATACCAAGTGCACAGCCTTTTTCTGGGCATGCAAACTTTTAAAACAATTTGTTAATTTACTTTAAATAAATTTCGGGCTGGCTAGTACAGGAGAGGAGGATAAACTGTTAAACTTCGGCCATCTCTTGCACATTTTAGTTGTATAGCAACCCTTCCGGTAGCCTGCTTGTCCCGGGATTTAGCCGGGGAATTTAACTGTTCCAGCTTTAAATTGAAAAATGTTTGTATAAATAATTGGCTTAAAATCAAAAATTAGTTTTAGATATGTTAACACCCCAGTCCCACATCGAGTCGTGTGAAGACTTTAGTTCAGTTTATAAGCATAAGTACTACTACAAATTGCACCAACAAATCATGATCTTTTGGGGGCCTGTGGTGGTGGGCTTGTGGATTACCCAAGTTGTTGCAGTTGGGCCAGTATATTTAGGCTTATTTTCGGATTCGGATTTCGGGACTTAACCCGATTTTCGAAAAAAGCTCGGGATTTGACCCGGGTTGTCACATATGGTATTCGGATTTCGGGGCCAGCCGGTATTATCCCATAATGGAATCCCCGGGTTGTCACATATGGTTCCCATAATGGAATCCCCGGGTTGTCACATATGGTATTCGGATTTCGGGGCCAGCCGGTATTATCCCATAATGGCTAGAGAGGTTCGATCTGGGCCTATGGGTTATCCGTTTTGGCCTGACGAGGACGACATCGAGTCGTGTGGAGACTTTAGTGCACTTTAGTGCACCAACAAATCATGATCTTTTGGGGCTTGTGGATTACCCTAGTTGTTGCGGTTGGGCCAGTATATTTAGGCTTATTTTTGAATTCGGATTTCGGGACTTAGACCCGATTTTCGAAAAAAGTTCGGGATTTGACCCGGGTTGTTTCAGATATTCTTTTCACTAAATTAAATTTTTTGATTTTTTTATAAAAATTACTCATAAGACATAAATTATTAATAATTTTTTTTAATTTTTAATAACTCTCGAATCATTAATAAGACAAAATTAGGGTAAAAGGCTAAAATCACTTAAAATTAAATAAAATTGAAATTTGAAATTTTTAGAAATGAAATTCTTTTTTTTTCTGAGAGCAAGTTTAGAAATGAAATTCTAATTTCGAGTCATTTTTTTATAATTTTTTCCCGCTGCTTGACACATATTTTAAGGTACATATAATACATAATGTCATAATTTATTTTTTAAACTTTAATTTTTAATAAATATTTAAATATTAATTTTTTATTAAAAAAAATTAAAATAATTTATCAAACTACACTTATAGAGTCCTAAAACGCGTGAAGCCTCGGTCCTTTAAAATAAATAATCCAGAATTATAAATTAATATTGACAATAAGTATAATATATATCATTAAATATAGACCTCTTGCCAAAGTTTTAAGCCAAACAACAAAAATAAAATGAATTTGAGCCTAAGATTTACTCCTTTCGCCCCTCAGTATAGCGGCACACATTTTAATGTTGCTCTAAAATATAGTTCCATAATTTTTTCTATATAAAAATAAATTATTAAATTTTTATTCAAAAAAAAATATTAAAATAAATTATAAAATTATATTTTACAAAAATATTAAAATACGTATCAAATAATAAGATGGAGAAGAATTTCACAAAAATAAATAAATTTGAGCCTACAGATTAAATATCATATAGTAATCAAAATTATTTAGGCGTCATTAAAACCAGACCCATACTCATCATGATCCCCAACAGATTTTGGCACAGAAAAACACACCCCATTCACACCTCAAGTAAGACAAATTACATGACCCAGGTGGCAAGTCCACCTTGCACACCGCCATGTCCAGCTGTCAATCAAATCAAGCGAGTACCAACACCGACCATACTCGCGACTACCCAATCCACAAAATCCCAATGTGGATCGCTTAACTGGCGTACTCCCATGTTCTTTAATTCCCTCACTGGTCTACATTTCCTCTATGTACAAGCAATACAATTGATCCCCTTTTATATTTTCACTCTTCTAATAAAAAATAATAAAATAATAAAATTAGATGCACAAAAAAATATGTGCACACGAAAACAATAGAACAGTGAGTTTTATTCGGAGCAAATCTCTGACGGTCCACAAATTCAAGAACCTAGTCAAACTTTATCAAACAGAATTGTTTCTGTTTCTTCACAAGCTCTGATCTTTTTAGGTACGTGTTGATGGGTTCTTTCTAGTTTCTTGATTTCTTGATTATTTTCACGTGGGCACCTGAAATTCATGTGTTTTTTGAGTTACTTTGTGTTCAAGAAATCAAGAATTGGTTTTTCTGGGATTAGGAACGTTGAATTTGCGATTTTGTTGATGCCCTTTTGATTTTATGTTGTTTTGTGTGAGAAAAGATCTTGGTTTTGTATGTTGGGCCTTGTCATTGTTATGATTTGTGATTTATTTCGAGTGGGATGGGATTTTAGTGGATTGTTGAGTTTTTGTAGTATTCAATGATGGGCATTTGTATGCATTTATGCATCTATCTTTATATGCGTTGAATGAATTTTTTTTGTGTGTTATTGGGCATAGTTATGGGTTATCTGTTTTCGATTCAAATCGAATAGTTAGTGATCTTTTAAACTTGTGAATGTGGATGGATTATAATTTGTGTTTTGGGGACTAAGGTAGCCTAGGGTGGGTGATTGATTGAGGTGCATGGTAATTGGTGAACTTTTTTAGTCTGCCTGCATATATTTGTAACATGAATATGAAATTCGAGTTTCGTATGTACTTATACTTATTTGTATTAAAGGATTATGTGTCCTGTGTTATCAATTATAGGCATAGTTGGGGACTATCTGTTTTCGGATTTACTTTGAAGCAGTCCGGTGATATATATAGGATGCGTAATGTGTATCTTATTTTTTACCTTATCTGTGTTTAATTTGAACCTGAGTTTTGGGTACATGAGTAATTATTATAATGTATGTTTGGGGTTTTATTTGGACTGAATGGCAGTTGGTTAATTGATTTAAGTACATGGTTGAGTGTTTAGTCTGCACCAGTGGGCATGTGTTTGTTTTTGCTCAAAGATATATTATTGATTTCATGATTTGGGTAAGGGGGTTTATTCTTTTTGTGTCTTGATCTAGTTTAGAGAAGGTCGGCAGGAAAGGATTTTTATCGGGGATTCTGGTGGGCAATTGATTGGAGTCCCAGGGGGGTAATTGATTGGAGTCCCGCCGGTTGCAAGCTCTGTAACCGCGGGCAGGAGATGTCTAAATTTCAGGGCGTTCTTGTATCAGATCAGTGGCTTCAAAGCCAGTTCACACAAGTTGAGCTACGCACTCTCAAGAATAAAGTAATTTGCTTACTGTTATTCTTACAATTTCTTGCATCTGACTACCTCCTAAGACAATGGTGAATCATTGATTGAAATGTGTTCACAGTGTTTCAGTACTAAGTTAACAAAGGTATCCTTATTTTATTACAGTTCACAACTATAAAAAACAAGAATGGCAAAGTTACAATTGGGGATTTGCCGCCTGTACTGGCAAAACGAAAAACTTCGAGTGAGGTATTTACCGAGGAAGTTATCAAAGCGTTATTGGACGAATCAGGGTCTGATATGAGCAAGGTGATCGATTTTGAAGGATTCCTCAGGGTGAGGGTTATTCTACTAAATGTGATCTTGTTTGCTCTTTTGTCATTTTCGCTTTGCTATCTATACTTGTTAGACTCAATACTCTAGTGTAATGGAAATGAGAATATATGTAAATGTTATTGCTATTGTTACAAAGTATCTGATTTACTTGAAGAGAGCCTTTTTGTTACCTAATTACTTACAAGGACATTTACCTTATACGTTAATTTAATTCATGTTGTGTGCAGACCTTTTTAGATTTGCAAGCGCGAGCTGCTGCTAAATTGGGCAATTCGAATAGCTCATTCCTTAAGGCCACAACAACTACTCTCCTTCACACTATAGTTGAATCAGAGAAATCATGTTATGTCGCTCATATCAACAGCTATCTAAGGGATGATCCTTTCTTAAAACAGTTTCTTCCTATAGATCCAAAAAGTAATGCTTTATTTGATCTGGCAAAAGATGGAGTTCTATTATGGTATATAAGCAGGGTTGCTATTTTTATGTCTACTCTTTGGTACAACATAAGGTGCTAATATCTGAACTTACGAGTATATGTATGGTTTTATGCAGCAAGCTTATCAATGTTGCTGTCCCGAATACAATTGATGAAAGAGCCATTAACACCAAAAAAGTACTAAATCCATGGGAGAGAAATGAGAATCATACGCTTTGCCTCAACTCTGCCAAGGCTATAGGCTGTACCGTAGTTAACATTGGTACCCAAGACCTCGTTGAAGGAAGAGTAAGCTGTGATTATTGTGTGGTAATTTAAGTGTCTTTCACAAATTTATTGAGTACATGAGATAACTTAATTTGTATCAACATATGCAGACTCATCTGGTACTTGGATTAATCTCTCAAATCATTAAGGTAGGTCATCCTATTATCGACTGCCGTTAATCTGCCAATGAAATTTGGTTTGTTTTTTTTTTTTTTTTTTGGGGGGGGGGGGGGGGGGGGGGGGGGGGCTACGATAATATATCTTTATGTTCTTATTAAATGTTGGAAGACTCCATAATGATGACAAGATTAATGATATGGGCTTGCGCGCGCGCGCACACACACACATATATAATACTTGGTTCTTTTGGGTTTCCTTATTTGTCTGCATCAAACTCATGATTGTGGTCTTCCAGATTCAACTATTGGCAGATCTTAACCTCAGGAAAACACCCCAGCTTCTTGAATTGGTGGAAGAAAACAATGTTAGTTGATAGTAATTATTCTTTGCATGAATTGACGTGATCCTTTTGGAATTCTGTGGGATACTGATGGCAGGTATGATATATATATATATATATATATGTAGGATATTGAGGAGCTTATAGGATTACCTCCCGAGAAAGTACTTTTAAAATGGATGAACTTCCATCTCAAGAAAGCCGGCTATAAGAAAACTGTAGCAAACTTCTCTTCTGACTTGAAGGTAGACCATCCAATCGTGATATTGTTTTGCTTGTTAATTGTAAGAACATTTTATAATGGACTTATAGTGTGCACGCTTGTTTTATTTTTATTTTTTTTAAAATAATTCTAAAAAACTTATGTTGTTATTAAGTTGCATTGAAACCTGCCGAGTGCATGAAAAGAAGCCATCCTTCCGCTCTCTATGAATGGCTTTTCTGACAAATGTTTCAGATTTCGAATGTCACCTGTAATTTTTAAGCTCATCAATATATGTTGAAATTTATATGCATATATGTACTAGATCCCAAGAGAAGACAAAAGAAAGAAGCATAGAGCTCTAGTCAATTTTTACTTTAATTTCGTGTTTGTTGACTGTGCTGAAGCGTACAATTTAAATCAACAGTATATAGATGTGTCATCTGGCTTGGAAGTAATTACTCAATTCTTTATCTTGGTATTTGATATACTAACATAAATGTTAAACTTATGTCTTTCAGGATGGGGAAGCTTATGCCTACTTGCTTAACGTTCTTGCACCAGAACACTGCAACCCAGATACATTAGATGCCAAGGATCCTGTTGAAAGGGCTAATATGGTACTCGAACATGCAGAGAAAATGGAATGTAAAAGATACTTAACTCCAGAAGACATCGTTGAAGGCTCGTCAAATCTGAACCTTGCATTTGTTGCTCAGATATTTCATCAAAGGTTTGTCAAACAGTTAACTCTATACTCTAGTTCTTTTAGTAATACTGGGTATTGGTGATTGTTTCCCGTTTATAGGAGTTCTTTTGCTTTTGACGGTTTGATAATATAGCTCGTATATACAAAAATATTTACTGTGTTACTTTGTTTACTATGTTTGTCAATGGAGTCCACACTTTTCAGCAAACATGGGTGAATGAACAGAATATTTGCGGTCAAGTGCTACCGCCTGATTGTAATTACTCTTAATGCAGGTGTAATTTGTCTGGAAGACTAATGGTACCTTTTGATGTTGGGTACCATAGAGTTGCATTTCTTTTTCTTCAATTTCTCCTAAAAGCTTATATGTTCTGTATCTGTGCAATTTCAAATTTGTCTAGTTGTTGTGAGCCTGGTGTGAAATAAAGTCTCCAGTCCAGTATCTTGTTTTTGTAGGCTGATTCCTTATTGACACCTGTTTGCAGCCTTAACATGTTTTAACAACTTCAGTTTTTCTTACAGGAGTGGCCTGTCTGCAGACAGTAAAAAAGTTTCGTATGCAGAGATGATGACTGATGATGAGCAGATATCTAGAGATGAAAGGTGCTTCAGATTGTGGATCAACAGTCTTGGCATTTCTACTTATGTTAATAATATATTTGAGGATGCAAGAAACGGGTATCTTTTTTCTCTTTTCAGAATTTTATCATTTTGTTAAGGCTGTCTCTGATTGCAATACCCTGTCTACTTCTATTGTTGGTTTGTTATTACTTTTGTGGCTTAATATATCTTTACAATTTTTTGTGTGCAAGACTTTCTTTGTAATTACGTTAAAATATAACTCTTTAGTTCGCATAGTTATTTGGTGTATAGCATGAGTGTATATTCTTGAAACATATACTTTCGCAGATGGATGCTCTTGGAAGCACTTGACAAGGTTTCTCCAGGATCAGTTAACTGGAAGCAGGCAACAAAGCCTCCTATCAAAATGCCATTTAGAAAAGTAGAGAACTGTAACCAAGTTACTAGGATTGGGGGGCAGCTAAAATTTTCTTTGGTGAATGTAGCTGGCAATGATTTTGTTCAAGGGAATAAAAAACTCATACTCGGTAATTTGCTGATTCTCAAATATCAATATACTGGGTTTTTCGTTTAGAACTGGTGTCTTTCCTTGTTTGGCTTGCTTTTCTGTTCCCTGATTCTCATCTTAGTAGTATACATTGTTTTAGTATGATTTGAATTGAAAACTGATTTTCTAAATTTACTTATTTCATTTCCACTAACTATTTCATATTTGGTTTAATAATTTTTGTGTTCTTTTGTGGTGTCTGCCATGCGAGTCCGTCTGAACTAATTTTAATGTTGAAGAAGTCTCGCAGTTTGCAAACTGTACTTTTCAAGTTCACCAACTGTACTGTTCAAGTTAAGTGGTGTATATTTTCCAGGACGGCAGGAACTAAGCTAATAGTGTGTACTTTGCTTTCGATCTTTTCAGAAGATATATAACGTTTGGAATAAATCAGTGCTTGGGTTATCTATATTTGGGTTAGTTCTGTGTTGAATATTGTGATGGCTTGAGTGAGTCGTGAATAACTGGAAGCTGTTCAGTCTAGTCATAACCCCGTATGTGCATGATCGCACGTGCATCTGTGCTGTAGAAAATGTTTATAGCTTCCCGTCATTGTCAAATACATCTCCATAGCTAAGTTGATGACAAATGGCTTTCCACTCATGCAGAATATAGTTGGTATTGAATACGTCCTGCTTGGACACTTGATATGTTAAGTGTCAAAGAATTTTTTCTGTTTCCACCTGAGATATATATATATATATATATATATATATATATATATATATATATATATTTACTGAAGCATTTGTAGAGCCAAATCTAGAACTTTAGATGAAGTAAGACTTCCAAAGGCCAAAATAACTAAAACAAAACAAAATCTATATGCAATAACTTCCCTCATTTGAACAATCACAATAGCCGTTTGTAATTTGCGTATATTATCAGAATCTTTCATATTTAAAAAGATCTTACAAATTCCAGTGTCGGTTTTGGCAGTCATTGTTGTACTGTTCTATCTATTCTGCTGCCACTTGGTTAGCTTTAGGAATATTCATTTTGGAACTGGTTATGAACAGGGTTGCTCATCAAACTACATAAACCACCCGCACCACTCCACACCACATCGCAAAACACTGTTTTTATTTCTCGTGGTGCAGTTTGAAATTTTAACAAATGTCATTGTGCAGTGCGGATTGCGTTTTGACATAATACAAGCGGTTCAAACCGCACCACAGTTTTCTAATAATATAAAATATATCACTTATAGTTACAAATATTTATATTACACACACATATATATATATATATGATATTTATAATTATATTATTGCTCTCTATGTGTGTGTGTACATATATATATGTCCAAGCTTTTCAACTACTTTTAATAATATACATTATAAATTAAGATTAGTTCTAATACTTCAAATTAAACACTACTATTATACTTTGTTTTTGTAATTTTTTTTATTTGTATTGATATCTTTTCATCTTCATCAGACATATATTTTAGTTTGTATTTCTTTTGGAGTTATTGTAGTTCTAAATTTGTAAATATGTATATAACTCTATTATAATTTTTTTAATACATATAATTTATTATTATATTTATAATTAAAAGCATTTATTTTTTGAATGTATAAACCACACAAACCGCACTGCATTTTTGTGGTGTGATTTACATGGTTTTTATCTTTGGTTCGCGGTTTTGGGAATAAACTGTACTGCTCGTACTGCGAACACCCATAGTTATGAAATTTTATTTAATGTGTTTACAAAAGTATCAGAGTTGGCCTTGCAAAGTACTTAATTTTGTTCGACTTTAAACAGCTTTCCTGTGGCAGTTGATGAGATTCAATATGCTTCAACTCTTAAAGAACTTGAGGTCGCGCACTCAAGGTAAGGAGATCACTGATGCTGATATATTGAATTGGGCGAACAGAAAAGTGAAAAGCACCGGCAGAACATCTAAAATTGAGAGCTTTAAGGTGACAGATTCTTAGTAACTCTTTACTTTAACATGAAAATTGTCATTAATTTATCTGGTTTAGTTCCTTGACCGATTCTGTTTCTTGATATCTATTTTAGGATAAAAGCCTTTCAAATGGCTTATTCTTTCTTGAGCTTCTCAGTGCTGTAGAACCAAGGGTCGTCAATTGGAATCTTGTTACCAAGGGTGAAACTGGTATGATTCCTTTGGAAATTTACGTGAAAGCAATAGATTTTCTGTACATGTGTAATAGGAAATAAGGTTACTACTATCATAATTAGGGGAGTTTTTTTTTTTTAAATGAAAACTTGAGCTGTGGAAGGGGTGAAAATTATCATGAACTGTTCAGATCAAAATGTTAAGTTTTCCTTTTCATGACCACCACACGAAATACTTTGTTTTATTAGTACTGGTTGCAATGATATTGAGATCTCTTGGAAGTTAGCAGATCTGATGAACCATCAAGGATACTGGTCTTCTGTCTCTTAAGGACGAAGCACTACAAGGAATTAGGATTATATAATAGATGTAGTTTGTGGAACCCAGTGGGGTTGATCTGTATTTATATATTCAATGATTTGTCATACTTTCTAATGCATATCATAAATCATTGCAGCCAAATGACAATAAATTGACTTTCGTTATTTTGCAGATGACAAGAAGAAGCTGAATGCTACTTACATTATTAGTGTTGCTCGGAAGCTTGGGTGTTCCATATTTTTGTTGCCTGAAGATATTATGGAGGTATGAAATATACTGTGGTGTTATTTAACTGTTGGTAACAAGCTACTGATGGTTTTTTGTTTTCTGATATATGAATCTGGTTTCTCTTTAATACTCATATCCTGATAATACATGCGTTGTTAATTAAAAAAGGCAAAAGTATATATGTGTATGATCAAATAATACATATGATGTACACTTATTGTAACTTTTCATATGAAGTTCTATTCTGAAATTGTTGTTGAGATTTAACTGTATACTGGATGCATAAAATCGTAGTATAATAAACACACTTCATGCTTGTAAATCTATATGGATTATTAAACCGTGAAAGTTCATAATAGTTGCTGAAGATGTAATTACTTGTATCAATGAAAATATTTCTAATGAATCTCCCATTAAATATTAATTAAATCAACTGATGTGTTGAATGTTTGACGGATTTTAGTTTGGATTTTTAAATTGGGTAAATACATTCCAGGTAAACCAGAAGATGATGCTTATGCTCACAGCCAGTATCATGTTATGGAGCCTTCAACAACAAGCAGAGTCATCTCCATCTCCTTCAGTTACTACCCCTGATATATCCCCTGCACCTTCCATAAATGGTGATATCTGTACTCTTGATGAATCTCCTGCACCATCGATTAATGGTGATGCTTCTCCAAACCCAGCTGTCATTATGACCCCTGATCAATCGCCTGCACCCTCTGTTAATGGCGAGGATGAATGTTCTCTGGACGGTGACATCTCAAACATGACACTTGACGAGGAAGCTAGACTCAGCGTCTCTGCTACCAGTCATTCCTCAGCTGCACCTTCCGTTAATGGCGACGAAGTTAATGGTGAGGACAAAGGTGCTGCTAGTGGTGATGAAGTCTCGAGCAACATCTAAAACATGCGGTTGCCTCACAAGTCGATGATCATATGCATACTTTACTACAACGATGAAAAGTGATTGCTTTATATATATATGCGGTCATTTGAACAACAGGTGGGGGGAAGAGGCAAAACCAACAGAAAGGTTTTCATAGAATGTGTACAATGATGAGATAGAGCCATAAATGCAGAATTATACAACAGATATTGCCATAGTAAAGAAAAAGGAAAAAAAAAGGAGCTTGTTTTATACCTTGTTACTTTTTTGCCCCATGTATAAATATAATTTCGTTGCTTGCACTTGCTTCTACAGCTCCAAGTGCTTTATACAGCAAGTGTTGCACGTTCACGTTTCCAGTCATTTCCAAGTCTTAGAGACACATGCATTGAAACTAGTAAGAACGAGAATATGATCAAGACATACAACCCTCTAAATATTAATTTCTAAAACCAAAAACTCTAGGAAAAGGGTATATATAAACTGATTCTGTGGATTCATTGTTACGTATATATTTAATTTTTCTATATATTATATCATAAAATTTATCATCGGATATATAACCCACAATTTTTTTTTGAATTCATGCCATTGGCATATTATATAATTATAATCATTGTCTTTCTAGTTATTTATAAATTTATAATACATATTTATTTTGTGGATATATAAAACATACAAAATAAAATCAGATTTGATGACATTGCAAATAAAAAGTTACTAATTCTAGCCAAATTAAATCCTTCTTTTATAATTATCTAAAGTTGACTAAAATTTTGTAAAACTGTTATCCATGCGAGACATAAAACACAATAATTATAAACATTATTCAAAACTTATTACATTTTACATGAATAATATTTATTTATATTAATCATGTCTCGAAAGTTGATAATAAATTTTATAAATCAACATAATTTATGAATTAATTATGTTGATAACTTAAATACATTATATAACGGTATTTGTGAAATATAATTATTTAAGTTAACCTAAAAAAATCGTAACAAATAACAAAAATGTATATGAAACTAGCCGTATATGGTAATAATATCATTAGAGTATCTCCGCATATGATAATCGACAATGAAATATGAAAGATAAATATCAAGTAAAATTTAAAAAAGGAAATTGTGCAGCATGCCTAAGATAAACATGTACTACATATGATGCGAGTACATAATGCCTCATTGAAATTTGTGAAGACACCTGTAACTGCATACCAGCCTATACATACATCTATACATACATGCACTAGCTGCGCTCTATAAGAGCAAGGGTTTTTTCTTTATTCACTGTTCACCGTCCGATTAACCGCTAGATTTTCCGGCGACTTCACCTTCTCCGAGCCCTAAGGTATATCTCTCACGCCACAAAGCTGTGATCACAACGCATGTATTTTTGTATGAATCGCATCATTTTGTGTGTTTAATTGGGGAAAATTGTTGTAATTTGCTTTTTTTGTTTTCGGTGTGTTTTTGTGTTTGATTAGAGGTGGTTATGTGGAAGTACTGTTGACTTGTGGATTTTTGTGGAGTTATGATAGAAGAGTTTGTTAGGGTTTTAATTAGCTCGGAGGTTTTGGTTAGGGGAATCAGGTTGTTGTTGTGTTTGTGGTGTTAGTTGTTTTTATTTTTGCTTAAATTAGGTTTTGTGGAAAGGAGTTGTTTGGTTAATTATGGTTTTTGAGCGGTGAGGAGAGTTTGTTTGTTATTTGTAGCGGTTTTGTCGAAGTTTTTGAAAATTTTGTCGTGGTTCGGGTTTTGTTGATAGGATAAAACAATTTTCTCGGTGAAGTTATGCATTGTCGTTTTTAGCCGCTTTTTTGGTCTGATGTATGTTGTAATCATGTGGTTTTAGGTTTGTAATAGATTCGGGAGGCAAAGATGGCATCCTCGGACGAAGAGGAAGAACGAGTGCCTCGATGTGTGACTGATTATTATTTTGAGGATAAGCAGTCTGAGCCTATATCGTTTGCAGAGTTGCCTCTTCAGTGGCGTGATGGTGAGAGCATTGGCGGGAAAATAGAAAGTATTTTCTTAAGAGGGAAAGTAGATAATGGGATTCGAATCATACATGCGCCGGCTACTGCATGGAAGTTTGACCTTTCAGATTCAAAGCTCAAGATATTTGTGCTTTCTAAGGATTCTTGGGTGAAGTTGCAATCTCCCAAAAAGAGTTATGCAGAAAATTTTATCAGGACCATCTTGATAACTTTGCATGTGCTACATTATTGTAGAAACCACTCTAGATCATCATTCAACAAAGCTTTGTTTGATCACTTATCTCAAGTTTACAGGTTTTTGTTCTACATTCCAAATACTACATTGATTCAGATTTCTAGGTTGTCATATTGTTGTATCTCTCTTTTTTCTATCTGTTTGATTACTAATTTAATTTTCAAATGGTAGGTATGGACGTAGGCCTTCTAAGGGTGATTTATTGAATCACATGGATATAGTTCGCGAGGCTGTTAAAAACGATAAAGTGCTTGCGAGATCGAAGGTTTGCCATAGTTGACATTTATTATTTTGTTTGTAAACTATTAAAAACCAGATGATGCTGTCCGCAAAATAAGAAGAAAATATGTAACCAATAGCTCTGCATGTCATCTAGGTTTTGTGCTTTTAATATAGATATAATCATATGCATTATTGACACATCATTTATAAGGAAGAACTCAAATTATTTAAAGTAAAAGATAAATATGAATTATTATGTATTTATTTCTGTGACCTACTGACTTGCATAATTGATTATAAGCTTGCCAGCATAAAACTCACTTGGACAAACAGAGAAAATGATTATTGTCCTTTACATCAGTTAAATGTTAGTTAAACAGGACTTGCACCTACTCAAAATGGAAACACAGTCTGAATGCATTGTTGGTCCAGGCGTCGTATCCATGCAGAAGATATTTGTACTATTACTAGTAGAATTTGCATCATGGTTATATCTATGATTCAACAAACCAGCACTTTAAATAAACACCCCAAACCTGTTTGTAATTTGTAAAACATTAGATTTAGTGCAAGTAAAAGATAGTAAATGTATCTCTACTTATAATATTGGTGAAGTATTGTTAATGATACTGACCAAGTATATTATTTATTAGCTTGTGATTACACTTCTGGATGAGAAGAATGAGAAGGCCAAGGAAATCAAAGCTTCAGCTGAGGTAAAAACATCGCCCTATATCTATGTCAGTCTTTTTGTGTTCCCTGGTTAATGTTCCGTCTACGAGCAACTAGCAAGTACTTACGATTATAGGTTACTAAAGCAACTAAAATGTCTGAAGTTTTATGTGATGATATGATTTAGGAAGTTGAAGGAAGCTCTACGGATGATGATGATGATGATGATGATGATGATGATGATGATGATGATGATGAATCGGTTACAGGAGTTTGTGATATTTGTGACGATGGGGGCTTTATTTTATGGTTCGTAGATAAATTTCACTTTTTGCTAAATTCAGTCTTGTACATCATCTACAGTTATCATTTCCTTTCCTTACCGATAGTACTGATCTTTATAATCATTTACAATGTTTATATGTATATCATGTATTTATATAATTAATATAACTGTGTGGGTTGCAAATTTTTGTACTGCTTGCTGTCCTTTATATTAAAAGAACCTCATATACTCTCTAGTTGTTTTTATATATGAGATGGATATACATTGTAGTAGCATGGCTATACTCTAGGGCAGATTAAAGCTTTTTTCAGAGGATCATGTCGTACTCTTTTCATCACATGTCTGATCACGTCTATTCTTTTTCTATTTTTTTTTTCATTTTTCCACCGCGCTTGCTGGTAGGCACTAACTAAAAAAATAGAGATTTTGGCCAATCAAGGATTAGCTTAATAATAAATGATTTTAGTACCTTAATCTTTAGATTAGATGATAAGACTTTACTGATACTTTCTAAAATATCCAGTGTTCGGAATTATTTTAGTTAGCTCTATTGTTAGCCAGCTCTACATCTAGCTTTTGAGTATTTTATGTCCTTTATTGTCGGTATTCGGTCCTGTGTCATAGTTGCTTTACTGTAATTTTGAAATTACTATTCTAAAAGGTAACTTTTAAATATATGATCTCACTCAGTTGCGAAGGGGAGTGTCTGAGGTCATTTCATCCCACTGCGGAAGACAATTGTAAATCTCTTGGACTCGCTAGTGATGAAGTAAAGGTATGACATTTTTCTATGAGCTTGCTGAATCTGCGTTACTTTGCTTTGCTTTGTAGCTTAAACCATGGCTTTATATATATATATTTGAAGGATATCTGCAATTATATCTGTAATAATTGCAAATATAAACGGCACCAATGCTTCATCTGTGGAAAACTGGGATCTTCTGATAAAGATTCTGCTGTTACAGAGGTATGATCTGTCTTTCAAACCAAATCACCTCATAATTTTTATGCAGTTCAATTGTAATATTTAGTTGTAGTTGTGATGGGAGTTGGATTAAAAAAAAATGAAGGAAACAGATTGCCATGCCACAAAATTGTACCATATATGGTCACCTTAAATATTACCTAATAAGTGAACTTTCTCTTTCCTAGTTTCCTGTAAACCAGTTTCTATTTTGTTAGCTTCTGAACCTCAACCTTCTGGTTTTTATGTTCTTTTTTTGATGAACGTAAGCACTTGCCCATGCTCTGTAAGTTAAACAGTGGTTTGCTGCATGATAGGGGGAATTTGAAGTTGTTACTTGCTACACTTATGGACAATATTCCAAGAGAATTTTATTTTTCAGGTTCTTTTTAGAGTTACTGGAGAGAGAGATAAGAGAGTGTATTGTGATTTGAATTAAGTAAAGCAATCTCTGAAACTTTGCCATTCCTAGGCGAAAAATAAAATATAAAAAAATCACCAAAGGCGCATGTGATACTTTTATACTAAATGTTTATATATGGGGTTGATACATTGTAGAATTCATGTGTGGTTGTCCAAAAGCGTTTACTTGGAAAGTCGATACTTTTTCTTTATAATAACACATCTGTAAATATCAATTTGGGTTTGTGATATCTAAATATCTTAACAAATAATATCAAATAAAGAAGTTTGTAAATAAGTGAACACATTGGCCTAGACTGCATCCAGTTCATTCTGCCTAGTGCTTTGGACTGTAATCTACGTACATAGGCATCCCTTTTCTATAGAGTGCAATTAATGCCTGTGTCAGGTTTAATAAATCTGGATACGGGCTTTGTGAGAACTAGACATATCAAAGTGACCCAGTATCTGGGGGTCCCTGCATACATACAAGGTGCCATACTGAAAGGCAGCACAAATGGAGAAATCTGAATCTTTATTCTTTTGCTCTGGACCAGTTGATCTGGATTAAGGGCTAAATAGTTTACAATATTAAAGTTCAGTGCAATAATAGAAGCACCAGTTGTTATGAAGTTCACAAAAACTATCTTCAAAAACCTGCCCAGAAGGACTGAGCAATCATTGGAATATGTTGATGTTAGTTTAGCAATCCCAAAAACCGTGGCCAGGATCAGCTTATACACAGATTCAACTGGCAGGATTTATAGATGAATAAGAGTGAGATGGAAGAGAGATAAAATAGAAATTGAGAGTGAGATTTGCTGGAGAAGTTAAATAAAATTGGACAAAAACTAACTTCCATTATTTGAAGCCTAAAAAGTAGATTTCAAATTTGCATCTGCATATATTACCATTCTTTCAACAGTGCATCTTTTACAATAAAAGGCCATTATTACACACACACACACACACACACACATACAGGGGCTTTCTCCACTAGAAACTAAATTAGCCTAGAAACTAGTCCCTCACCAATTTTTCACCAAGATCACTCATTTGTATATCAGATACCACTCTTTTATGTATAACAAATCTGACAAATATAAATAAACATGTATACAACGTATATCATCATCATCTTTACTCATGCTACATTGATGAAACTAGACATCATTATCAACCCATTCCACTACTGCCGCCGTCACTTGCAATTATGATATGTCTATCGTCGCTTTTTACCATAACTTACCGCTACTCATAACTATCTACCACCACAACCACCTCATCTTGTCATTTGCTACCATCATGGACCTCCTCCACCAATACCAATCATAAGTAAATTTTCTAAATTATAAGAAATAAAAATTAATGATTTTTATGCATAAAATAGTAATTAACAACATATAAACTCATGATTTCTGTAGTTATAAACGGTGATTGAAGGAGTGGTTTCTAGTTTCTAGAATATCATTGGTTTCTATTTGATCACTTGCATGTATGTATGTATGTATGTATGTATGTATGTATGTATGTATGTATGTATGTATGTATGTATGTATGTATGTATGTATATGTATATGTATATGTATATGTATATGTATATAGGCAGTGATTCAGGTGAGAACATTTTGTTTGTGAGAACAGTGAGAACAATTGTTCTGCACTTCTTAGAAAGCGCAGAACAATTGTTTTGAAAAAATTTCACTTTGTCAATGTTCTATTGTTCTGCAGCGGAACAATATTATTCTCACGCTAAAAATTGTTCTCCACTAAGCGCGACCCTACACACACACACATATACATATATATATATATGTGTGTGTGTGTGTGTGTGTGTATACATATACATATATATATATGTATGTATATATATATAATATTTGTTTGTTTGTTTTCGTTTTTGTTTTTCAGAGCATACTAGATAATTTTACAGACTTCATATGTAATTCTGTCACTTGCATTCTCACTTCTAGAAAAGTTGAAAACTCTGGTGCACTTCTGGTGTTTGATGAGATTGCTTAAGTCTTGCGTTCAAACTGTCAACAGCTGTTATTTGAGTACAGAGAGTAGTAGTTAAATGCTTTATAAGATAAACTTCCGTTTTAATTCTCTACTGCATAGCTATCCCTTTAATTTCTTACATTTATGTTTTTACTTCATCACATATATATAGTGCAACCTAAGTTTTGCTCTTCGGTTTCTTTGTGTTAACCAGGTGTTCCGTTGCGTCTCCGGTGAATGTGGCCGATTTTATCATCCTCTCTGTGTTTCCCAGCTGCTACACCCTGGGAGTGAAGATGAGGCACAAATGCTAAAAGAAAGAATTGCTAACGGGGCATCATTCACTTGTCCTATTCACAGGTGTTCTGTCTGTAATCAGGGAGAAATTGAAAGAGATGATCAAATGAGGTTTGCCATGTGTAGGCGTTGTCCAAAGTCATACCACAGAAAGTGCTTGCCCAGGTACTCCTTAATATGCTAATCACTATTTTCTCTTGTTTCCGTTGACAAGTTTTATTCTTTTAACTCAATTCAGTAATAGTTGACTGAGGCTTTGGCTATTATGTCCAGGGAGATCTCTTTTGAACCTTCGAATGATGAGGGCATCATAAGAAGAGCTTGGGATACAGTTTTGACCAAGAAACGTATACTAATATATTGTTTGTAAGTTTTATATACATACATACATACATATATATATATATATATATACACACACACACACATATATATATATATATATATATATATATGTTTGATCCCTTGATTTCATATATGATATACCACAGGTAGAAAAATTATGTTTATTTTGCATAAAGTATTTACCCTAACAATATATTATAATCTTTCTCTTCAGAGATCATGAAATTGACATGTCTCTTGGGACTCCTATAAGAAACCATGTAAAGTTTCCAGCTATGAAGAAGAAAAATCAAGCATCGAAGGGGCTTTTAAGTGGAGAGAAAGCTGAATTGAATAAGAAAACTCCAGCTCGAGCTACGAATGCCTGCAGGGAGAAATCTTCTGTGAAACCACCAATTCAGACGAATAAAAAGCCACCAGCTACTAATTTGTGTACTCACAAAAGGAGTATCTGCTTACCTGAAAGGCCTGATTCCTCCAAAAAACATAAAACGAGGGATATAAAGTCCTGTACAGAGGGCTTACCAACTTTGGGCGCCGAGTCAGAGAAGCGGTGATTGTTATGCTGGGTTTTTTTTTTTTTTTTGGCACTGATGTTCATGAAGTTGATATTTGTCAGGGACTCATAAGCTGAAATATTCTGATGCAGCATATCAGCTTTGATAAAAGACGCTTCATCCTTAATTACAATTGAAGACATATATACAAAGCACAAGCGGCTAACAACTAATGCCAACTCATCTCAGAATGCCATAGACAAGATTACATTGGGAAAAGTGCAGGGTTCTGTTGAGGCATGTGCTATTACTAGTCCAGAATACTTCTGTAATAACATGCATCATATTAGTTTAAAACTTCTCTTCCGTCAATTGTGCATATGCAGGCGCTTCACGCAGCTTTACAGAAGCTAGATGAAGGATGCAGTATTGAAGATGCAAAAGCAGTTTGCGCGCCTGGGCTTCTTCGCCAAATGACACAGTGGAAGGTAATTTTAAGCCAAAATATTTATGAGAGTAACAACTAATGCGAAGCACGCACAATATATATAATGTGGAAAAACCACATTTGGATGTGTATTATCATTCAAACATCAATAACTCAATCAATTAAAAAGAATACTAAAGCCTAATAATATTTAAGTTGAGTGCAATGGAAAGAAAGGATGGGGTATTTAATGAAATATAAACTGTTTTGGACATTTAGTACTTATTTTTTGTTATTTGCTTACTCCGTCCAATAAGATACAATATTACCAGGTTAGCCTAGTATACTACGTTTTAGTCCCTTCAACCTTCCGCCAGCCAAATCATATATCACTATATATATGTAATTTGCCAAATTTATCACTACAATTTTTTAACACTGAGCTATCTTATATATTTCAACTTTTAGTAAACATCCTCTGGTTTTTATGGAAACAATGCTATTAAAAAAAATGAATAACTTAACTTTTTTCTAATTATTGACTACTAGATAGTATGTAATAGTACATTACCTGCTTATTAATATCCAGAGCCCAGGAAGGCTCACTGAAAGTTGGACTTTTTAGTTGAACATAGCATTTCCTGCCAAAGTTTCTTGTTTGTAATTATATTTGCGAATGAGAATTCGGAGGTGACATTAGTTGAAAACTGTTTCAGCTAAGATCTCAACCATCTAGTTCATAGATCCACAGTATAGAGGTATGGTATGCTGTAATAAAAAATGAAACATTTCCTGGTGGACCTTACAGCTGAGTATATACCAGGGAGGGCTAGAAATAATGCTTACTGGGGTTATGTAGGAGTTGATTAAAGCCTAGATTTATGGGCCTAGATATATATACATATCTTGAAATTTAGACCTGTCTTCTTCTTTTTTAATAATATAATGGGGGGCTGTTTGGCTTGGCTTAAAAGAAGTAATTATTGCTTATAAGTGAGAAGCGACATGTAAGTGAAAAGTAACTTTTATTTATGGGTTTGGATAATTTTTTAGATATTTACAACTTACTACTACTTATAAAAATTATTAATATAATAAGAAAATATTATTAATATCTTTCAAAGTGATTCTATACTTTTGTGTGAAGTCACTTTAAATAAAAAAGAGTCACCAAAAGAAGCTAACATTTTTAACTTCTCGGCTTCTAGCTTACAAGTCAGAAGTTGGCTTATATCTTTTTTACACAAACTGTACGAATAATCTGCTTCTGACTTATAAGCTAGAAGTTGAATAAAAAAGCGGTAGACAAACAAGACAGGCACATATAGCATGTAGAGATCATAATGGAAACAATATTTAAAAGGAACTAAATGAATGATGAGAATGGACTAATACTTATGTGCAGTGAATATGGTTAGATAAGATGTATAGTATATTTAAAGAAATAACCATACTACAAGAAGACTTTTGTTGAAATTTAAATATCATAGAAGCTACCTAAAATTTCTAGTAAGAGTAAACATAATATTGCGCTAACCAGGAATGTGAGCATGAGTGTGGGCTGCTCTCCACTAGTCCCTACATAGGTCTGCCTCTGGGAATATGCTTTCTTCTTTTAGGATGGCTTTTTATGCAGGGGTGTTGGTGATTGAGATCTATTTGATTAAACAATATCCCAGCTAATGGCTCTGGATACTTAGGCATTTATTACTCACATTGGACAATTTAGTGGTCAACAATTGTTAAACTAAAATTTTAATTTTGCTTTGAACAACAATTGCAATTTGCAACTGTTCAAGTATATTATCAATACTATATACTTTCACACTCATTTATTTTTCCTTGTGTTTCTTTAGACCAAGCTCAGAATCTATATGGAACCAATTCTACTCGGCACACATTATACCTCGCATGGTCGCCACTTCACGAAATGTGACAAGCTTCAAAAGGTGAACTACATGCCTAAATCTATAAAGTTTTTTGTAATGATTGAGTACTTACTTTTTTGTCTGATACTTGTTCTGATGTGTTATTATTAAGTGTTATAAAATCGGGAGTTGGACCTATTTGGTGAACGAATTAATCGGATTTGGGGATTAGTCAGACCACTAATTAGAACTGATTTTATGTTAATAATATTCCCGATCATTCGCTATACCTATATAATCATTATATATCTATACAAATATATTTGAAGCTGGATTAAAATTGGGGGAAAAAATCAAGAGATCTGATTTTTGAGTTTGTGGTCCGATTCGAAAGAAAATGCGGATAGAGTTTGTTATTTAGTCATCTAGAATAGGACTTGCATAGAAGAATAATACTCTTCTTCATTAAAGTTTCTCCCTTTTAAATTGTGAAAATTTTCCACCAGTTTTACTAATTTCTACCAACTATGCCGATTTTTGACTGATTAAATGATTCTTGATCGATTTCTATAAAAATGTTTTTGACCCGATTTCAGCACAATTGAATTTATGATTGTCAGGCTAGCGATTAATCCCGGTTAGTCATTGATTTTTAGAACATTAGTTATAAATGGTATTTTTAGTGCCGTATGTCACCTGTTTGTAGATTGGTCATCTGAGTCCACTGGATGCGAGAAAAGGTGTATTTGTTGTGTTCATAAGCAGAAACTAAAGTGGCTTTCTTAAATTGCAAAATCTTTTTGTTATTAAGTTTGTGCTGGTATTTTTGGCTATATATCTTTCACTATGAATGGTAATGCACTGGTCAAGCAAGCCATCATTTATCTTGTTGCGACTTAGTGTCTTGATGATATTAATGAAGCAATTTGCATTTAGTGGTTGCTGTTGGTTCACAGGTTTGGGCCTATTCTAGCAGTCCACTAAAGATTAAAACATAAACATACTTCTACAATTTGGACAGGGCCATAAAATAAAATTGTTTTCTTGTATATTTAATAATAAAAAGATTATATGAAATCTATATATTATATCATAATAGTATTAGGATTACCTTACGGGTGGTCATGGCTTGGCCTCAATAAAGCTTTGTTCATGACAATACTTGATGTAGGACAGGGGATTAACAAGGGTTTAAAGACCAATGTTTAAAAATTTCCACCACATTCTATTAGAACCTTCCCTCAAAAATATAGGCTACAGTTGTTTGATGCTTTTAATTTTATGCAACTATATATATGTATGTTGCTTATGTATCAATTTATAAGGAAGTTATTATTTTTGCCTCTGAATGTTTTAGTCTTGTATAATCTCTCATAATTGAAACCATTCTGGTCCAAATGGCCAAAAAAGATCCCTGCAGATTACTGTATTATGTTTTTCTTGTTTGCGAAGGCTGAAAGCGTGATTCCCCCTGTGTGCAGATAGTAGATATTCTCCATTCTTATATTCAGGAGGATGACATGGTAAGATGTTTATTTTGGCTTGCCCCCTCTGACATTTTTTCATATTAGATACAGATCGCATAATCTGCTTTCCCATGCATGTACAATTAATTTGGCATCACTCATTTAAATGAAACTAGCTAATATCCCGTGCATCACATGGGCGACTTAATATTTGCTCTCTTGTTTTAAAATTTAATATTATTTTAGAGGTGTAATTGTGTTAGAATAGTATGTGTCATTTACCTGTTAAAATAGGTCTAAATAAGTGGCCCTTTTTTAAGTTATATATTTTTATTAAATTCGTTAAAATAAGTTATTAATAATCAATCCATCAAAATATATTTCAAAATTTAAATAAATAGGCCCAGGTGATATTTGGATTTATATGGTTTTATTAGCCCTGTTAGAATAAGTCTTAAATAATTAGACCCATCAAAATAGATTTAAAATAAATAGGCCCAAAGATGTGTTTAATTTGAATGTCTTAATTTGAGTACATAAAATTTGTTTTAAAAAAGGGGCCCATAAATTGGCCCAAGTACCAACTGACCGACCAAAACTTTTTGGTTTCGATTTTGATAGTAAAATATAAATGGCAGTGCTGTGGAATGTGATTATTTTTCCACAAAGTCTGTGGGAGTGAAGTGAATACCACATTTGGTAGATATAATGGTAAAGTGTTAGAAAATATCAAATCTGAAACACTCTCCCTCAAGTTTTGTTATATTTTATTTCTATGTTCATCTTAGTTGACTATCTCTCCCTGTTTCTCTTGATCTTTCTTTTTAGCTGTCCAAGTTATTGAATATATGTATGTCTTCCTATAATCTCGATAATTCATCTGCCTTTATGTTTACTTGTGGAGTATATAGTGATACTTTGATCTAATTCTTTCTAGTTTTACTTGTGAATTATATAGTGTGATACTCTGATCTAATTTTGTATCTGATTGATAATTTGATTTTTATTTGCATTTTGACTATTTTATATTATAGTATGGGTCAATCTAGTTTTGTGATGTCACTGGTGCAAATCACTTAAGTATAATTTCATTAATATATAATTTTTTTGTGCATGTGTGATTCTGCCTTGAACATCATGTGCTTAATGTATTCATTTTATTTTATTAATTGTATTGTTTTCTTTTGATAGATTGTTGACTTTGGTTGCGGTGCGAATGAGTTTAGTTGCCTTGTGAAAAAGAAGCTTGATGATGTTGGAAAGAAGTGTTCGTACAAAAACTATGATATCATATACCCCAAGGTAAACTATCGGTGTCTTTTGTTTCCACTATTTAGGTCATTTAGTATACATCATCTTCTTAATTTATTTCTTCTAAATTCTCCTTTGTCTCCGTTGTCATAAGAATTTCAGCTCCATCGGGGAGAACGCACGCGTTCCAATTTTTCTTGTATGTAGAGTCCATGAGGACTACTAAAATTCTAAGAGTTTGAGCCAGCATGTAGTCTTCTTGGCTGAGCATGGCCTCCTTTAAATATATATAAATGTCTACATACGAGAGTAATATAAAATGTCTTGATAGCAGAATATTTTATCAGAATTAATGTCGGGACTCATTTGTTGCAATACATATCTACTGTTGTCCCGAATTTCGTAAAATATATTTTATTACAATTATTATTTGATCTCTGCAATGCACATCTACAGTTGTCCAGAATTCCATATATTTTTTGTGGTAATTAAAATAAATAGTTGGGTAAACCATATATCTTGTCCAAATTAATTGCCTGAATTCAACTGCGAGGTCTAATTGATTACTTAATTGTTCAGCCATATATGTTGGAACTTTTGACTTGCCAACATTTGGTGATGCTAGTGCTCTATGCATATTTTTGTAACTTTAGTCATTAAAATCAAATCATCCATTCACTCTTAAGTCATCTGAACTATCGTATATTATTTGTGAATGATAACAACTTTATGTAGTCAGAATTTAGATTTTAGGAGCGAAATGAATTCTTTTCAAAGATTTGTCAATATCATACCACTGTTTGTTTAATAAGTGCTTCTGGGTCGGCTTTGCAGCATGATTTTCACTTTGAGAAGAGAAATTGGATGTCTGTTCACCCAAGTGAATTGCTGCCAGGGTCTCAGTTGGTAAGATTTTGTTCGTTTTCATATATGTTAAATACTCTGTGAAGTTATAAAATTGATCTATTACAGCTTTGAATTGACTATTGACATGAAATAGATTATTGGGCTGAGCCCACCTTTTGGAGTTAATGCAAGCCGTGCAAATCAGTTCATTAACAAGGCCCTCGAGTTTAAGCCGAAACTCCTTGTTCTTATTGTTCCATCAGAGACTGAAAGGTACTTCTGTTTATGCCTGCCTCCCCACCTCTCCCCCACACACAGTCAAATACTCACATGTCTTTTCTCTGGACCAGGTTGGATAGGAAGACTCCTCCATATGACCTGCTTTTTGAGGATAATGAATTGCTTGCTGAAAAGGTATCATTTCAATCTCATAATTATAAAGTTTTTGGTGGGTTTCTTCCTTTCACCGCAAATAAGTTTGTTGTAAGGTTCAAGCTGACCAATACTGTGCTGTTCCAGGCCTTTTATTTGCCCGGATCTGTGGATGTAGATGGCGAACAGATGGATGACTGGAACAGACCTACACCCTCACTCTACTTTTGGAGTCATCCAGACTGGACTGCTAAACACATGGCAATTGCCCAACTGCAGGGCCACCTATGCAGGGGACCGAAGGTATCGTGTGCTGAGTTGTGTGAAGATATACCAAAGACATCCACGCCGAGCAGAGAGTCAGACCACACAGCAGATGTATGTGATGATGGAACGAGGACACCGAGGCAATCTGACGAGTTTTGTGCTGATAAAATCAAGACATCCACACCGAGGCAATCTGAAGCGATAAGACGGCTTGATTTGTTGGGATTTGCTCCAGGTCCTTATCGTCCTCAGCAGAATAGTTCGGCAGGTTGGCTCGATGAATAGACGGGATAGAACTTAAATTTGTAACTAGTAGCTATCTTTTGTAATTGCTATAGTCTTTTTCTTTTTGACTGAGCAGGTCTTGAAAATTGTCTTGCATGATCAAGCTTCTTAAATTTTATTACTGCATGATCAATCTGTCAACTTACTTTTTCTCTTCTTTTTTTTCTGCCCCCTCTACTTTTTTTCCGTAAAGACTGCAGCTGACATAGTGATTGACATTTGTAGCCTAGAAGCAGGCGCCATTGGGAGGTATTTTGCTGCATAAGTTTTGTTCGGTTGGGCACCGGTGCTCACCAAACGTTATCAATATTTTATCACTTTCTGAACTAATCTACCATTTCTCTGGGGTGGTCATCGGGTCACCTTGACACCAGGAAGTGATGTCCCGTCTTTGACCTCAAAATCCGAAATCTAACCCCGAATAACGATTATTTTGCTCCTCGAAAGAATTAAACTACTAAGTTCTAATGTATTTTTCTTTTTATATACCATGTCTGAACAACAAATTCAAATTAACATATATGAGCAGCGTAAAATACAAAAACAAAGTATTGTAATATGACATTTTTAATGCAAGGATTAATTGAAATGTATAATTTTAAAAGTTCATATTACTTCATATTCATTTTTAATAATTTATAAGGTATAAATGTTTATCATCATTATCTTTACCGTAGGGGTCGTGGAAATTAACGCAGCGGATTGTAACGATAATCTTTCCCATGTTTCAAAGATTATAAAATCATACTTCTGAATGTATTTTTCTGCCTCAAATTTAATTGACTGCCATGTATAACCTCTAATTGTACAAAGTAATTAAAAATTATGCTCCTCGCCTTCAAAATAATCCAAAGAAAACAAAACTATTGGCTTGTCTGCCGCAAATTAATACTGAATCTTAAAAATATCACAGAAAACATGTACTGATTTTGAGGTCTAGATTCACACATAAAGTCGGCACAATTTTGTATATAGTAGTCATTAACAATTGCAGAATGCTCATATATTAATATGGTTTTGCATCATTAACAGTAATAAACCAACCAGTCCAGAACCCGGAGAATAAAATACATACTTGATCGGTTGTCTCAGCAGATATCGATTATGCCTATAATTTACAGAGGCGGGATACGCTTAGCAACTGAACATATACTTCACAAGCAGGCGCACACAAACAACTCAGCACAAGCACACAACAAGACAACCTCAGCAGGATGCTCAGCTTGGCTTCCTGCCCCTCACAAGTATTTAACCAGCAACCATATAGCAACAACCAAACCAACAATCCCTAGTACTGATAACAAGAGACACAGGCAGGAGCAACCACCCCTCGTGCGCTTGTTCAGTATAGCCAAGTTCCTCTGCACCCGCTGTTATTATACAAGATAATAACAAAATAAAATAGTAAGTGGCAGTAAACATTGCAATGCCAAATAAAACAAGTCAGAAAATAATCATGACTGAAATATTAAAGGTATGTAGTAACATCATAGAAACACATAGATAAACAACATAGAAAACACACTTCTCCAGTTTCTCATTTAGAAAAACAGAAAGATTATCTTTCTTGACATATCTGACACAGAACTGGCCAACTAAGAATCAAACTCCTCAGTCCCCCAATAAATATAAGTTGTTTCACCCAATTTACGGTGTATAAAACATATTTTTAAAAATCATCTATCATGTCTCTTGTTGTTTGTATAGAAATAGGAAGTTCAACTTTTATACCAAAAAGAACACAAGATAAATTAATATTCACAAGTATGTTTGACGTACACCATAAATTTGTGAAACAGATAAAAGAACTTGGACGATTACTATGAGATGGAGAGAGTTTCAGTAAACAATTATTACCTGCAAACGGGAGTTTGTAACATCCACGTGGTCATCCAAGTTATCCTGATAAACATTTCACCAAAAAATATGTAAGCTTTAACATCATTACATTGATCAAATGATAACTTTCAACAGAAAGCCGAAGCTGATATATGTAAAAAAACATACGATTAATCTTGTGTGCAAGGTGAGTTCTTCATTTACTGCCAGTGCAATATGTTTTGTGCTTGTTACACTCTCCTCCAATCTCTCAAGCCCCTCATCTTGTTCTGTTTCAACAAGAACGTCAAATCCAAGATGGCCCAAATAAAAAATTAAAAAAAAATCCACACAAGTAAGACACTCATTGATGCAGGATCTTTATACTCAGCGCTTAGAACTTTATACAGAACAGCTTAGAAACTTAATACTAGAATATAGAGTAAAAATGAACTGATTTATGAAAGAAAGGGAGAATAAACTAGGCCTCACACCTAGATTACTTAGGTCTCACACCCAAGAAAGTAATAGAACTCAGGTCTCACGCCCAAGAAGAGTAATAAAACATATTCAAGAAGGCAGAAGGTTCCAGGAAATAATTGAAATGTTCCAGAAAATACTAGGCAGAAGGTTCCAAGATATAATTGAAATGTTCTAGAAAATACTAAGTTCATGATTAATTAATGAAGAAGTCCTAAAGCCTAAGTCTATTAGTCAAACAAGTCTAAAAGTCTCTTAGAAGTCTGAAGGTCCTTTGAATTGAATACTTAAATGTTATTCAGCTAGAAAGTTCCAAAGGGAGCTATAAATTCTTGTACTCAGTTTGTTTGAGGCAGATTGGAATGAATTAAGTTTTATTACTCTTCTTGGGTGTGAGACCTGAGTTCTATTACTTTCTTGGGTGTGAGACCTAAGTAATCTAGGTGTGAGGCCTAGTTTATTCTCCCTTTCTTTCATAAATCAGTTCATTTTTACTCTATATTCTAGTATTAAGTTTCTAAGCTGTTCTGTATAAAGTTCTAAGCGCTGAGTATAAAGATCCTGCATCAGACTTGGTATCAGAGCCAGGCAGCGCTATGACGACACGCACGGGACGTTCATTCCGAGGCCGACTTACAGATGCGGAACGAGATCAGGTGCTGATTCAAATGATGGAAAGTCTTAATATTTTAAATCAGCGGATTGAAAACATTGATGCCAGAGTTAAGCAGATTGAAACAAGGACAAATTTAAATGTGGAAACACCTGAAGGAGAGTCCTCTGGTGCAAACAATGGCGCAGACAAAGACGGCAGCGAGCAACCAAACGAAGAAGAAAATGCAAGGCGGGAACCGCTGAATAATGGACTCCCTTGGATGCAGCAGCCTCCCATGTTTAATGTTTCTGGAAACTTCAACAGGGGCCCATATGCACCTTATGATACAGTTGGGGATATCACAAAGAAGGTGAGAATTGATGTACCAGACTTTGACGGAAGATTTAATGCAACCAACTTTGTCGATTGGATCTCTGCAATTGAAGAATACTTTGAATGGTACGACATGACTGATGAGCGACGTGTAAGGTTTGCCAAAATGAAGCTGGTCAATCTTGCTAAGGTCTGGTGGAATGGCGTTGAAGCAGACATGCGGAGATCAGGGCTCCCTCCAATAGCAACCTGGCAGGAGATGAAAGCGAGGCTACGGGAAAAGTACATGCCACAAAATTACGAAGATAGGCTCTGTGAACAACTTGTAAATTTGAAGCAAGGAACGATGACGGTAGCAGAGTACATGCAAAAGTTTGATGAGTTAAAAACAAGAAGTCAGATTGTTGAAGATCCGCGCCATAGCTTGGCAAGATTCAAATCTGGTCTCAGATTTGAAATCAGAAAAGAAATGCTGAGATATACTCCTTATAGTGTGGAAAATGCTTTTCAGATTGCACTTGATTTGGAGGAATATATGAATATGACAACTCTTAAAAGATCTGCTCAGATGAAAGAGCCGGTAGCAAGAAAGTTTAATGTCACCAGCCCTGTATCGAAGCAACAGTTTTCAGCAAATAAGAAAGAAGGGGGGAGAGGAAAGGGTGCAGACAACAGTGATCGTTGTTTTAGATGTGAAGGCAAGGGACACAAGGCTTATCAATGTCCCACCAGGAACAATCTGCATATAGGTGTTTCAGAAGAAGAGTCAAAAGAAAACGAAGTGCCTGAAAACGAAGATGGTGAAGAAACTCCCCAATTCAATGCTGATGACTTGGCTGATTCAGACGAGGAAAACCCTTTGAATATGGTTGTTCGACGCATACTTGCTGCTCCAAAGGTTAAGGAGGCGGATTGGAGAAGAACAACAATATTTCAAACACTAGTAACTTGTAAAAATGAGTTACTTAAGCTGGTGATTGATAGCGGAAGCTGCATGAATGTAATTTCAGCCTCGGCAGTGGAACGACTAAAACTTCCTACAGAGCCACATCCTCAGCCCTATCATGTTGCTTGGATCGATAATACATCCATTCCGGTAAGTAAACGCTGCCTAGTTCCAATAATGTGTGGTCGTTACAAAGATTCTATTCATTGTGATGTTGTACCCATGAATGTGACGCACATTTTACTTGGACGACCATGGTTATTCGATTATGATGTCTATCATTGTGGCAAGGAGAATACCTTTCATTTCTTCTGGGAAGGTAATAAGATTACACTTTATCCTAAAAGTTCCGAAGAACTGAAGAAGATGAAGAAAATCAGGCCAAAAACTTCAGAATCTAAAACAGATCAGAAGTTACTTGACTCAACTTCTGCAGTAACTACATCAGATCAGCCATTTAAAAAGGAGAAAAGGGTCCTTCAGTTGCTAACAAAGAAGAAGTTCTTGCGCGAAAGCAATGAAACTGGAGTTATTTATGGAATGGTGATCAAGCAGATAAGCCAGAATAAGGACTCGACAGCCAAAGAATTACCAGGTGAGATTAAAACATTGTTGCAAGACTTTTCAGATATTGCTCCTGATGAACTACCTGATGCTTTACCTCCGATGCGCAATATACAACATGCAATTGATCTGGTCCCGGGAGCACAACTTCCAAATCTTCCAGCCTACCGAATGAATCCCTCAGAACATGCTGAACTCAAGAAGCAGGTGGAAGCTCTCTTGTCAAAAGGATTCATTCGAGAGAGCCTAAGTCCATGTGCAGTCCCGGCTCTTTTAACACCAAAGAAGGATGGAAGTTGGCGCATGTGTATAGATAGCCGTGCAATTAACAAAATTACTGTTAAGTATCGCTTCCCAATACCACGGCTCGATGATTTGCTTGATATGATGGCAGGTGCTACCATCTTTACAAAGGTGGATCTAAGGAGTGGCTACCATCAAATCCGAATTCGGCCCGGAGATGAATGGAAGACTGCATTTAAAACCAAAGATGGGCTTTATGAATGGTTGGTCTTGCCCTTTGGCTTATGCAATGCTCCTAGCACATTTATGAGGATAATGACACAAATATTTCAGCCTTTCATCGGAAAATTTTTGGTTGTGTATTTTGATGATATTTTAATATATAGCAAGACCAAGGAGGAGCACCTCTCTCATCTAAGACGTGTTCTACGAGTCCTACGGCAAGAAAAACTCTACATCAACATGAAAAAGTGTTCTTTTATGACAAGCAACGTTGTATTTTTGGGATTTGTTGTTTCTTCTGATGGCGTGGCAGCAGATCCAGAGAAAGTGGCAGCCATTATCAATTGGCCAGTACCACAATCATTACATGAGGCAAGGAGTTTTCATGGACTAGCAACCTTTTACCGGCGTTTTATTAAAAATTTCAGCACTATAATGGCTCCAATTACAGATTGTATGAAGAAGGGGCAATTTAAGTGGACATTGGCAGCTTCCAACGCTTTTGTGAAGATTAAGGAGTGCATGACTCAAGCCCCGGTTCTAAGGCTGCCAGATTTTACAAAGGTGTTCGAAGTTGCATGTGATGCTTCACATGTTGGAATTGGAGGAGTACTCAGCCAAGAAGGACATCCGGTAGCATTTTTCAGTGAAAAGCTCAGTGAAGCTAAGCTGAAATATACTACCTACGAGAAAGAATTTTATGCATTAGTGCAAGCACTAAGATATTGGCGTCACTATCTTATTCACAAAGAGTTTGTGCTATATTCTGATCATGAAGCTCTTAAACATCTTAACAGTCAAAAGAAGCTTAACCAGAAGCATGGCAAGTGGGTTGAGTTCTTGCAAGAATATGCATTTGTTATAAAACATAAAGCTGGGGTGGAGAATAAGGCGGCTGATGCTCTTAGCCGAGTAATTTATGTTATGAATACGTTATCTGTCAAGGTAGTAGGCTTCGAAAGGCTTAAGGAGGAATATCCATCATGTAAAGATTTTCAGGATGTCTATTCCAGCATAACTACCGGACAACAACACTCTGTTTTTTCTTTACGAGATGGTTATTTATTCAAAGGGCATCGTCTTTGTCTACCATCTACTTCAGTTCGTGAACAGATTATTCAGGAATTACATGGTCGTGGTCATTTCGGAAGAGACAAAACAGTAGCCATGGTTGAAGAGAGATTCTTTTGGCCACGTTTAAAGCATGATGTAGCTGTTGTTGTTTCTCAGTGTCGTATATGTCAAATGGCCAAAGGAACAAAGAATGTTTCAGGATTATATATGCCACTTCCGACCCCTCACGAACCTTGGCAAGACTTAAGCATGGATTTCATACTTGGCTTACCAAAAACTGCTCGAGGACATGACTCAATCTACGTGGTTGTCGACCGATTCTCCAAGATGGCGCATTTCATTCCATGTTCGAAGACGTTAGATGCAGTCCACATTGCAAAGTTATTTTTCAAGGAGATTGTTCGGCTACACGGGTTGCCAAAGACTATAGTGTCAGATCGAGACACGAAATTTACCAGCTATTTTTGGCGAACATTGTGGAGGTTGATGAATACACAATTAAAATTTTCTTCTGCCTATCACCCTCAAACCGACGGGCAGACAGAAGTTGTTAATAGGAGTTTGGGGAATCTACTGCGTTGCTTGGTTGAAGATAAACTCACAACTTGGGACCAGATTTTAGCAATGGCTGAGTTCGAGTACAACAGTTCCGTCAACCGAACTACAGGCCGCAGTCCTTTTGAGATTGTGTTAGGTATGCAGCCTAAGAAACCAATTGATCTGGCCCCTTTACCTATATCTGGCCGTCACAGTGCAGATGCAGAAGCTTTTGCTGAACATATTCAGCAAATTCATGCTGATGTTCGTCACAAAATATCGGCCAGTAATGCTAAATACAAAACTCAGGCAGATTTGCATCGTAAAAACACTGAATATGAGGTTGGAGATCAGGTTATGGTACGCATTCGGCCTGAACGCTTTCCCAATGGCAAATACAAAAAGTTGCAGTACAGAAGGGTGGGACCATATACAATCAGCCATAAAATTAATTCCAACGCTTACGTTCTAGATCTTCCGGCTGACATGGGAATTAGCAACATCTTTAATGTTGAAGACTTAACTATTTATCACGGACATAGTGACCCTACTAAATCTATTCCTCCACTTCGCCTACCTCCTGCTTCAAATGTCCGTGACGAGATTGACGATATAGTGGATACAACTATTGTTTCTACTCGGAACAGCGGTTATCAGAAATATTTGGTTAAATGGAAGGATAAACCTTGGTCGGACTGTACATGGATCTCTGATGAGGAATTTCAACGTTTGGATCCTGATCTCTATAACAAGTATCACTCTTTCAACTCGTCGGAGCCGAGTTTTTCCAAGCCGGGGAGAAATGATGTAAATTCAAGAAAGTATGGGAAAACATATTCAAGAAGGCAGAAGGTTCCAGGAAATAATTGAAATGTTCCAGAAAATACTAGGCAGAAGGTTCCAAGATATAATTGAAATGTTCTAGAAAATACTAAGTTCATGATTAATTAATGAAGAAGTCCTAAAGCCTAAGTCTATTAGTCAAACAAGTCTAAAAGTCTCTTAGAAGTCTGAAGGTCCTTTGAATTGAATACTTAAATGTTATTCAGCTAGAAAGTTCCAAAGGGAGCTATAAATTCTTGTACTCAGTTTGTTTGAGGCAGATTGGAATGAATTAAGTTTTATTACTCTTCTTGGGTGTGAGACCTGAGTTCTATTACTTTCTTGGGTGTGAGACCTAAGTAATCTAGGTGTGAGGCCTAGTTTATTCTCCCTTTCTTTCATAAATCAGTTCATTTTTACTCTATATTCTAGTATTAAGTTTCTAAGCTGTTCTGTATAAAGTTCTAAGCGCTGAGTATAAAGATCCTGCATCACTCATTCTGAAAATCGTTAAGCACTTGCCTCTCATGATTTGGCGCTGGAGACCTACAACACCATGGTTATCTAAACCAGATGCTCTGCTCATAGCATCAACTGGTTTAGTTTCTGACCCCAGCAAGCTGTCCCTATTGGCAAAGTTTGACATATTCAAAGTCGACGCCATCTGGTTTACCTTAGATCTCAAATTTGCAAGCATGTCCTTCCGCCGATTCATCTCTTTGTCTGTTCTGTGTACATTAATTTAAAACTTTAACAGCGTATATCTCAAGGGAGTAGGGACAATAATGATGGAACATATATTTGTACTCGCACTAAGAAATGTTAAGATACAAACACATATATAATATACGAGCTGAAAAGAAGTAACATGTGTAATGTTTATAACTTGATATTCACAAAAACATGTTGCATTAACTTACTTTCATTCTTAAATGAACAATATTAAAACCACAGGATGATAACCCAGCTTACGAGGCCAATTCTCAGTTTTGTTGGAAACCAAAACAAGGGGGAAAAAAAAAAGATGACCAGTAAACATGGAAGAAATCAGATCCCTATATCTAGTTGAAAATACAAGGCATTCACCGTCCACATAAAATTCTTATCTGATATTTTTTGCTAAGGGGTTCAACCACTGTGCAGATGTTTTAGGGGTTTGTAAACGAATACATGTGGACAAGTCAGCTATCAATAGTAGCACTAGTAAGATGTCCCTCCCCTACAATATAAATCATGGGCCTAACAACTACGCATTTCCCTGCCTTTCTTAGTTGAACAAACCCAGCCCAATAGATCCAAATAACTCTTAATGTGTAACCTAAATAGATAAGATTCTCAGTAATATAGAATATAAAAAACAAGAATGGGAACTTCACTAATAATTGAAACTTTAAACTAACTGCAATAGCATTCCTCGTAGTACAATAAGTGTATATGATGACCATACTTACAGTGGTTTTCCTGGAATCTTCGACAGTAAAGACTGTAGGCTATCAAGTCTAGTTCCTAATATCGTAATTTTCCTTCTAATTGCAGAAGAATGGCGTTGTGCTTCTGGCCCAGATGTCGGCATCGAACTCTTTTCAGAGATCATGCCAGATATATCATCAGCTAGTTTTACTGCTTCATTATACTCCCTCGGCCATGAATCCATGGATGAAGCCATTGATCTGGAAAAAAATTACAAAACATTAAAGAATAGACTATGAACATGTGAAAGATATAAAAACCAAATGTAACATGAGAGATATTTATGTCTACTTCGCAACAGGATAACTGCTTGTCCTATCAAGAAAACAACTAACAGCACATAACACGATGCGCAAAAGGCAAACAAAAAACTCAAATTTATGCCACTTCAATATTATCTTGTAATGTTTGCACATTATCTTGTAATTTGTCCCCGCTAACCATTGACAACTGGCATTCTCACTTAGCATGTCCATGTTGCAAACAATAAAGTCAACCAACCACAAAGTGAAGCAAATGCATCACGTCTCTCCTGATCAGACCGTCAAGACCCATTCTGCTAATATTTGTGATGAGGGTTTAGGAAGAATAAAGTAGATACATCTTGATGACACTGATAGTTGACATGCTTTTGTGTATAGCGGGAGGTGAGAAAAAACTCTAAAACTCTTCTAACACTAGTAAGACTTTTCCCGCTGTTTGGCCACTTCTTGATTCTCGATAATGTTGACTAGCAGATGATTGAGATATTTGCACTTCAAATAAAAAGATATGGATTTCAACTTTAGGGTTTTCCTTTTTCATTTTTATTCATTTTTAGTAAGCCAGAGGAGTTTATCAAAAGCAGCTATTGTCTAGTTAAACTCACTACCAAGTACCAATACATCCATAGCATTTAACGCTCGTCAAAGTAATACAAACCATCAACGATAGGAGCCAGATGTTCAACGTTGACTGTTTACAACTTCAGCAATGCCTACTGTCATGTATCAATATATCATCGCAATAAAGAAGCAAAATATATAAACACATGATTACCTACCACTTAAGTACTAGTGAGTCGTGATCACCTACCAAACATTATAGAAAGGGCAATTATATGATTACTCAATCATATTTGTGTAAACATATTTAAAATCTAAAACGCCGTGACCTAATAATTCGCTTAAAATTATATATCGACGCCGAGGTATCACATAATCCAGTACGACCTAATAATTCACTTAAAATTATATCTCAACACCGAGGCAGCTCATAATCCGGTACTATTAGCTCGATTTTATACTCAATTCTGCACACATACACAAATCTACACAAATCAAGACCTGATATACACGCACAAGATCACACACATACATACTCAACTAAATTAAGATCATATCCACACAAACAAAACATGAATACATGTAAAAACACATTAGATCAAGAATTATATAAAATTAGGAGATAAACAAGAAATTAAGAACATAATTGAGGGAATAAAAACATACAAGTGAATCATATTACCAGAGAGTAAGCAAATATCACGGATTTCGAGGACGATCGATTCAATTCCTTGCGCCTGCGTTCTCCTCTCTCTCTATATGTATATGTATATGTGTATGTGTAGAGAGAGAAAGCGGAAAGATGGGATGTGAGATGAATTGAAAGAGAGAGAAAGAGTGCTTTAACTGTTACGTTGTACCCTTGCCCACAAAACGAAAGCAAGCTTACAAAATTTTTTTATTTTTCTATTATTAACTTTTATAAAATTTTCAATTATTATCGGCTTATTTATTTAATTATTTATTTATTTATACGCGCACCGTGCGTATCACTTTTACTGTGGTTTAAAATATTTTTAATCTATTATAACCAGTGTTCTAAAAGTCGGCGATTAATCGGGATTAATCGCCGATTAATCGCTGTTCGGTCGGCCACCGTCTCGATTAAGCGTTAATCGGTGAAAAAAGCGTTTTTTTCTGAAAATCGGGATTAATCGGTCAAAATCGGGATTAATCGGAAAAAATCGGTCAAAAATCGGTGAATTTAAAAAATTTAAAAATCGAAAGTAAAAAAAATTTAAAATTTGAAATTTAAGTTTAAATAAAACAAAAAGGCACGAAAATGACAAAACACGGAAATTAAAGTTGTTTTTATTACCTTTCTCTCTTTCAAGATTAGCTCATAATCTCTAATTACATAAATTTATAATATCTTTCTTCACAGATTTAATCAAATTCAAGTTTATATATGAGATGACTGGACTTGTGTATGTATATAAAGACATGTTTTGTGTTACAAAAAATCATTAATCTTTTGATCTTATATGGCTATAAATTTATACTATATATAATTATATTAATATATATATATATATATATATGATTTAAAAAATAATATTAAATTGATTACGATTAATGATCCGATTAATCACTCCGATTAATCTCCGATTATCCGATTAATCGCTGGACGGTGCCTTCACCGACTAAGTCCGATTCCCGCTTTTTACAACACTGATTATAACGGATATTGTATATTACGATAAGTATTGTGTTCTTGTTTCTTATTCAAGAATAGGATGTGTATTATTGACATAAAACCAATAAAATTAACTTTTTTAACTTTTATATTTTAAGATGGATAATCTTAAAATTTTAGTCAAGAATAGGACGTGTATTATTGACATAAAACTAATAAAATTTAAGTTTAAAATTTTAAAATGTTAAAATAGAGTTACTGGATTGAATAAAGGGTTAATTATCTAATTGGGCACTCACTTCACACCAATATATCATCCGGGACACTCTCGAATCTTCGGTCTCATTTCAACCACCGTTTTTAGAAATTGTATCAGTTTTAAAAATAAAATATTAAATTTGAAAATAAAATCGATACTTTGAGAAGTGTTAATCACGGGGTTTTAACACAGTAGGTTATAGAGATTATGTAGATACGATTAGTTGAATTTTCACGTCCAGAAAATGACTGCATATGGATTATCAGGGTTCTTCACAACCCATCTCTTCCCACCGTCAATTTTACCCATTTTTTGAACGCGGAAATTCAATTAACCGTACTCACGTAATCTCTACAGCCTACTATGTTGAAGTCAAATGAGTAACACTTCCCAAGCTGTCGATTTGTTTTCAAATTTAACGTTTTATTTTTTAAGACTGATACAATTTCTGAAAACAATATTTCAAATGAGAACGAAAATTCGAGAGTGTCATGGATGATATATCGGTGTGAAGTGAGCGCCCAATTATATAATTAACCCACTGAATAAATGTTATATTATTTATTATATTCAATATTACATAATTTTCTAAATTCAAAATAAATTTATATATAGCTTGAATAACATCAATTACATGTAAAATGAATATGACAAATAAAGCAATATTAACTTTTAATTTATCCGCCAAACAAATATCAATTATATGATATAAATAAATACTAAATTTATATGTATGATATATTAAATTGATTTAAAATTGTTAAAATATTTTTAATTCTACAACACTGCACTTTTTTATACCCTCTTTTTATTAAATGAAGTTTTTATACTTTTAGTTTTTTTCCAAACACTGAATTTTCTTATTATATTTATATTTTTTATATATTTTTTGACTAATTAATTTGATTATTGATCAATTTTTAGAAAATCTTTTGTTGTCATCATTCCAGTGTAATTCCATTTACACCGAACAAAATGTCATTAACCGCCCGCAAGGGTTGATTCTGGTTAAAGAGGGGACTCGTATCCTCTTAATTACAGGTTCGACTCTCGAAGGGGGAGAATTTGTGATAAACATAAGTATTACTACTAATTGCACCAACAAATCATGATGGGGCCGGTGGTGGGTTTGTGGATTACCCAAGTTGTTGCAGTTAGGCCAGTTTATTTCGACTTTTTTTCGGATTCGGAGTTCAGGAATTGACCCGATTTTTGAAAAAATCTCGGAATTTGACCGAGTTGTCATAAGAGTCTATCACTTAACTGCGTTTTACTTAGTTTGCAGGCTACCGCCTAAGTGCGTTTAAAAAAGGAGATGTGATTAACTGATAATAATTAGAGTATTAGTTAATCACTAATTTTTATAAACCAGTTACGAGTTGACATATTTATTAAAGTCTTCACAAATGTTCAATTTTTATAAGTTTTCTTGACTGTGGATGATATAAATATATAATATTTTGTTTATATTTTGAGAATTCAATTCAAATATTAATATATAAATGTTATTAAACTATATTTTAAAATGCCCTAAAAATAAGTTTGTGATAAGTATAGAACAACTTATTTATAGTGTTTAGTTATTTACTGAATCACAAGTATTAATTAAAATATGATTATAATAGTTAATGAAAAACGTTTAAAAAAATAATCAAACTTTATATCATGTATCGGTCTTGTTTTGTTCATTTTTTTTTATAATTTCTCACCAGTAATAATTGTATGTAATACACTATACATTCATGAGATGAATGAGAGCTACTCTCAAAAGTCCATGTATATAGTAATATATAAATATTATTTAAATATTTTGAAAATTTTAAAATCACAAAATTTTGAAAAGTGTTCATACTTTTTTTTTTACTGGAAATGTGTTCATAACTAAAAGACTATATGTCAAGCATTTCATATGCAAAATTAAGCATCTTCCAAACCAATTTTACTATTAGTCACATATGAATATGAATAAATAGAGGTGGTTAAACATTGATGTCCGGTAGTACCATCCTATGCAACCTCGTTCGATTTTTCACAATTTTATTAATTTAAAATGATCGTGTAACGTATGACACATTCGGGAAAGTTCGTGAATGAAATTAAAGTGAAAATACATTAAAAAAAATATATAAACGAGCACTTCTCTCTTAAAAAATACACATAGTATAGTAAGCAAGTCCTCTCTCTCTCCGCTCAAGTTTGTGCCTAACTCTCTCTGTCTCTCTGCTTCAAATCTCTCTCGTTTCGAATTAACCCGCAAATAAGGTATATATAAATTTATCAAGCTATATATAAATATAATTAACGGATCTATATTTCGTAATTTCTCGTTCTTCTTTTTACCTCTCTATTCTCCTCACTCTCTCCCTCTCTTTCTCTCTCTAGGGTTTCTATTCTATTTCTTTCGCCATGGCTGCTTATTTCTCTCCGTTTTGCAGGTTTTTGCGTGGTTTTCTAGGGTTTTTTGCTCGATTTTGTCGGAAAGCGGTGAAAAAGAGGGTTTTTGAGGTGATGTTTCTGTGAATTGGCGTGATTGATGGAGATTGTGGGAGGTAGTGAGGTGCGATCTGAGGATTTGAGTGTGCGTGTCGGTGAGAAGAGAGCGGGGACTGGGGGTGATGATGCGGAGGGTAGGGCGGGGAAGAAGCCGAGGAATGGGGGCGAAGTGAGGGGGAATTTGAAGAGAGTGGCGGAGATTGTGCTGGTGTTGGAGACTTTGGGGAAAATGAGGGGAGGAAGGAGTCCGACGGAGGCGGAAGTTGAGATGATGAGTGAAGCTAGAGGGAAATTGGCGGAGGTTTGTCGGGAATTTAAGCCGAAAGATGTGTTTCCAAGGGAGGCATTTGGTGTGGTTATGGATGATCTTGGCCTTAGTAAGATGAATGAACAGATGTTAGGGTTTCGGGCACCTAATGTTCCTATTGCTCAGAAATTGAAGCTCACTCAAGAAAAGGTGAGGTTATTGTTATTTTGTTATGTGCTGTTATTTGAATTTAATTTTTGGCATGTCTGGTTTTGGTTAAGGTTACTATATTGTTTTATTTAAATTGGGTTTAGTGGCGGGAGTGAGAGTTTGGTGTCTGCGATGAATGAAATGAAATGTTTTATTTAATTCCACTATACCGGTATGAATGTTTGAGTGGGTTTTTTTTTTTTATGAATCGGTTTTGTACGCTGGGCAAGTACATCTTACATGTGTAATTTAGTTTTAAGTTTCCAGGGGCAATTGGCTTGCATCAAAATTAATTACAAAAGAATTGTTTTTCAACAAAAATGTCAATTAGGAAAGACTGGTCGATAAAATATGAATCGGAGATTAATATAGCCCTAGCCAAACAGAGTCAAGTAAATTACAACATGTGACCGATAGATCAAGAAGCTCTTGAAAACCCTAACTTCTCTTGTACTTATAAGTGTCCAATATAGGAATTATTAATGGAAGCACAAACATCAAATATGAGAATAGTGATGGTAATTAGATTAGAAACTACCTGGTAATCACGTGAAATCTGAGGACTGCTCAGCTGCGAGAAGCCAAAGAGACTTGTCGGGGGATTGCAGAGGTGGCTGGAGTAGCAAATCTTTGATCAATTTAATCCAATTAAGTAACAAAATTGAGAATAGGGTTCATAGTAATTAAATAAGAGTGCCCAGTCGTACTGGAATATCGACGCAGGTTGCCGATCAGAGGTGAGGAGCCAGAGAGAGGGCTGGCGAGGGGTTGTAAAGGTGTTTTAAGAACAGAATACATGTTTAATCATATTTTATAATCATATATGTGAGGTATATTGATATTTGTAATAGCCTTGGGCTGGGCTTTTTAAATTTCTTATATGCTCCTTAATACCAAGTATTTAAATTTTTAATTGGTAGCCTACTCATCGTCCAGTTGGCCTGATGAGCCCAACCAGGTCCAGTAGTGGATTTGTTGTCGTTTTTTGAAAAACTTGTGAAGCCTTCTGCCCATAGTTACTAAAAGTGCTGTGAAGTGAAAAGAGCTGTCATCGCATTGTTTTGGTGAAGCAACGTGACTGAGCTTAAGTGAGAGTGCTTATGTGTGTTGCAAAGCATGATCCCTCTTTATTAAAATTGACTGATTTTATTGACAATCATCAAAATTATATTAGAAGTCTCAAGACACAAAAAGTATTTTGGCAGAGTAAATAAGACTTTAACAGTTAATAAAGATAAATCAAGATGAAAACTAAAAGACTATGTTTAAAATAAGGAAAGATTGAGATTAAAGAATATTATTCTAGTTCAGCATCCCATGGACCGTCAAGGTCAAAGGTCAGCAGCACATCATTTGAAATGCATCTTGTTGAGGCGGAGTAGATCTTTGAGGAATAAAGGAACAATACGAGGATCATAATAGATTTTAATTAAGAATATTGTGAACCACGATGAAGAGGATTTTATAATCTTGTAGAATGAACATGTTTGAGTTTGTAACAGCCAAATGAATGTTTCGTGGTTAATTATCAAACCGAGTTGTGTAATTATATCTGATTATTCTCTTGACCAGGCTTCAGTCACTCATATGATTGTTTTTCCTTTGTTACCCGGACTCGGGTAGAAGTGTTCTAAATGGATACAAATCCCATATTTGAAATTCTACATATTTTTGCCTAAAGTGAGTAGAGTGTCCATTTCCATCCCCCATGTGTAATCGTCGAGTGTTTGCCACGAGTACTTGAGACAAAATGAAGAGTTCAGGTAATAGTGAGTGTTTGCTGCGAGTACTTGAGACAAAGTGAAGAGTTCAGGTAATAGTGCGTGTATCTGCTTCATAAAACGAGACTTCGTAACCTCTCCACTTCTATTCTCCTTTTGCACTATTGAAGTTGTGCATATATTATCATTTGTATATATATATGCTTGTAATTAATTTCTCGCCGAGTACTTATTTAGACGCTTGTAATCTGTGTTAATGTAATGCTAGCATCAAACGCATAGAGTCAATTCCCTTTTACTGTTTAAAGTTTTAAACATAATGGGCCCTGGCTGTGGCAACAGTTTGATAATTTTATACCAGCTGACCTCGTGTTTCTAATTAAGAAAGCATGGTCGCAGGGATTTTAAATTTCTGTCTAAATTATTCTAGTCAGTTTTCATCCATTATTCGATTAAGTCTACTATATTGGTGCAGTGGTAGTATTATATTTTTGTACTTTGACGTTAGCTTCTTGCCTCGAATCTCAGATGGGAAAATCAGAGGAGTTTGCTGTACATTCTGCTTCATATTCATCGCAGAAGTTGCAAAAAAATCCTGGCCCAGCATCTGAAAGTGGATCGTCTCATGCTGTTCGAATGTTAACTTCACAGAAACCAGGTCAAGCGTCAACTGCTTCTGTAGGCCTCCAACCTGCTTCCCAGTTGGCTCGAGTTTCTGCAGCGAACTCAACAGCTTTGCCATATCAACTGCCTACTAGTGAAGTAAGACCTCTGGTTCTTGGTGAAACACCTGGCAGCAATGTTGGAAGGGATTCTTCGTCATCAGCATTGCCTAGACCTCATTTTAGTGGTGCCTACACTTCACAAGTTCAAGGTAATGTACTAACATTTGTTTTTCTCTCGCAAAATAGAATATATACATCTTTTTTTGGTAATTGCATGAATATCTTAGATTAACATGCAAGCATATCTTTATCTAGAGTATGTTAATTGCAAAATATTTAAATGTTTCTAGCAGCTGTTTATCTATTAATTTTAATTTTTATAGCTGCCCATCTGTGCATTGATGCTTTTCTAATTCATATAATGGTGTTACTTTGCAGTTAATTCTTCTGGTAATCATAGTAGGCCTGTATCTTGGTCTGTGCAACCACTGCAATCTACGATGTCAGCCAAAAATGCAGCAGACAGTAATGCACGTAATGCTTCTAAAAAGGTCGAGGAAGCTGCTAAGATGTCACGAGCGGTACCTAAAGTCTCGAAATCAATTACTAATCAGACATCTGTGCAACCACAACATATTCAGCAGAGGACTGGACCTGGGCATGCCCTTTCTTTGAAAAGTAAGCACACTGATATCGCCAATTTAGTCCAGAAGCTGTTACAACCGACACTTCATGAGCGTCCTACTTGGGCTTCACCTTCAAGGGATTACATGAACAAGTCTTTGGCTTGTCAACTGTGCAAGCTTATTTCGCTCGAGGTTGACAATGTTTTAGTCTGTGACGGTTGTGAAAAAGGTTATCATTTAAAGTGCCTTAAGATTAACAATCAAAAGTCAATTCCTAGAGGCGAGTGGCACTGTGCAAAGTGTTTGTCTTTAACCAATGGCAAAGCTTTACCCCCTAAATATGGCCGTGTCTTGAGAAATGCAATAACTGCACCCAAGGTGACTTCTAATGCTGCAACAGTTGACATATCTCAAGACAACAAACTGGGAGCGGCTGTTGGGAAGGTAACTGGAAATGGGAAGTCTGGTATACAAGATGCTCCTGGTGGTACTATGGACAACACTACTAAATCTTTTGCAGCTGGCACGGAGATGACAGATAAAAGAGTAATGCATAAAGAAACTGATGACAATTTTTCTGGTCTTGTTTCAACTGATGTGATGAAAACCTCAGCAGATTCCTGTATTAAATCTGTTGGCTCATCAAATGAAGTATCATATGACAAGAAAGTAATTGCTCAATCTGCTTCATATCCTCCGGCAGACCCTCAGACAGTCGAGAATATCTCTAGTAACTCCGTGAACCCGACAACAAATTTTCCTGGCATCAACTCTAAGGTCAAGGACTTGAATAAATCTGGCTCTGAAATTGTTCATGGAGCTAGGCGAGATGAGCAAGGAACCCTGCATGCTAATCACGTTAAAATTTCTGAAACCAGTTCTGGGCCTAATAAGCAAGATGTTGCGTTTTCTGATGGTTTGCATCAAGTTAACTGGATTGGCGATATACTTAACGTGGTGGAGGAGAAGACTTATTACCAGTCTTGCTCTATTAAAGGGGTCGTGTATAAAGTTCATGATCATGCATTATTTCGTTTACAGGACAACATATTGACACCCTTTAAGCTTCAGGTAAGCTATTTCTGTAATGACATATATTTGTTATTGTGATGAGAGACATGATGTTAGGCTTTTATTGGTTACAACAGATTGTAGGTAATTTAAATTAGCCTCATTTATCGAGAATAATGCCAGTAATGACTTCATGTTAGAACTTTTTGGTTTAAAGTCTGATGTTATCATGTGCAATGTTGTCGCTGTTGTAAGGGTATATACTCTGTCCTATTTCTGCTGCAGTTTACTTGTCTCCCTGCCATTTTTTAGAGTATGAATACGTAGATTGAATATGTCCTTTGTCGGCTGATTGAATTCAGATTTCTTGCCTTGAATTGATGGTAAAAACCATGTTATATTTCTTCTGTATTCATTCAAGCTTGTTTGCCTGCAGAGTATGTGGGAGGATAGCAAAACAAGATCAACGTGGGTTATTGCATCCAGGTGCTACTTTCCTGTGGATCTGCCTAAGGCTGTTGGTCGCCCATTTGCTCCTGATAATAACGAGGTCAGTAAGTAAGATAGTAGATGTGCTTTGTTTGGAAAGAGTGATCTTATGAATTTTTCCAAGTATACAGTTAGGGTGAATCCTCAATTTAATATGCCTTTTTGGTTTGTTTGTCTTGGAAGGCTTGACATAGTAGGAATATAATGAATAGAGTTCAGCATCGTCTAATATATAGGTTATATACATTGTCTGCTTTTTAAGCATGCTATATACCATATCCGTATCATATGCCCTAGGCTGGAAGTCTGAAACAAGAGTAGGTTTGCAGGTGTTTCTTCTCCTGCATTTTATGCCTTTTTTTTTTTTTTTGTATCAGTCTCATAAAATAACATGTATTAATATTATAAAATGTAATTTGAGATCCAGAAACCTAGCATAGCAGTCTGTCTACATATTTTGAATGAGATCCTAGACACTATGGCTACAAGTGAATACTATAGTTTCTGTTGGTATCGACTATCGAGGCTCTTGGCCCTTGACTTGATGTGTACTTGGCCAGGCTTTTATGTTGTTGGTATTTTAAGTTTAGACTTATCCGTTAAATGGAGAGCTGGTGATCCTCTTTAAATTGTTTTTGACATGTTTCTTGTAAAACTGGTATGACTATGATATTTAGAATCTATGACAATCTGAAAGTAAGCCGGCATATTCACAGAGAAGTGCATCATGTTTGATTGATCGTGCGCAACTTGTCAATTTTTTAGGTATATGAGTCTAATCATGATACTGCATTAAAGGCTGGTTTGATTGAAGGACCCTGTAAAGTTCTTCCACCACGACTCTTTGCTGAAGAAAATCAAAGGAAAATTCGTCTAGGGATGGAAGCCAGTGGTAGACTACAGCCCCTTTTTGTTTGCAAGTAAGTTGCTGTTTCTTTCTGTGGATTTTTCAGGTGTCGATCCAGTACAAATATGGGTTAAGCAAGTGTGCAAAATACAGACTAAAATATTTACTTTGAAATCTTGAAATGGTACTAGGTAAGCTAGAGAAAATGGACATGATGAGCTGAACTCAGATAAGAATGGTGAAACAGATAAACAAAGGGAAAATTTGTTGACAAATTATTTACTTTTGTAGTTGATATTCTAGGAGTGGAAAAGTTGAATTAAGAGGCTATTGCTAGATATTAAATCTTGTTTGTTTCATTTAACTTCAGCACTGTGCTTCTGTAAGTGCTTGTTAACTTTGTAAATATAGAATATTCTAAATTGTTTACCTTTTCTCTGAACATCTAATTATTAAATTCCTAATATTCCTTCTCTAAAATTTAATCTTTTATAGTGATATGTATTTATGATATCGGTAACAAATTATATAATCTTATACAACAGAGAAGAACTCCTTTATCAATTATATAAATTGATTATCCAGAACAATTTTTTTGTATTTTTTTTTGAAATTAACTAAATATTGCAATTTTTTTTTATCTTGTCTCCTCTGTTTACTAATCTATTACCACCTCTCTCTCTCTCTCAGATGGTTCTTTGATGAACGGAAAGGGCTTTTCCGTGATGTTACCAGTTGATTTAGTTGCACATCTAGGCCGCAAAGTTTTAATGTTATTTAATTTGCTACTCGGCGGCCTCCACAACTGTATCAGGTACTGAACTACCTATAATTAGCAGCCCCGTTTCTGTTGTCGGCTTTACCATCATTCCAGTAATTGATTATGTTGAAGAATGCTGATTTAATAAATCACTGATAATGAATCAAACGCAAGCACCAGTATGTGGTATATCATTCAGGAAAAAGTGTATTTTTCAAATCAAACTGGTCTATATTCTGTTCAAACTCTTGGCAAATTCATTATTCCCCAGCACAATATCAAAAACTCATTTGTTTTTCTAAAATCAAACTGGTCTATATATTGAGAACTCATTTTTTGGTACAACCTGACACAATATCTCGTGTTCTTACATTCTCGTTAGCATGCTACTGCTGCCTTGCTCTAGGCTTCTATCAAGTATCAAGTACTCCCAATGTGTAGTACAGTTGTATAATTTAACCATGCATGCCACTAGATCCTGGCCTCAGAGTCCTCATCCTAATCTTGATGTAAGTTGACAGTGGATGTCTAGAGTCTAATCATCTTCGTTGAAAGACTTACTTATACATGAGGTTTTGATAATGCTTGCAGGGAGATTAATCAGTTAATAGTAAACATGTTCTCTAAGAAAACATTTTCATTTATTTGTTTAGCTGTAAACATGGATGAAATAATATTGATACCTTTACAAGATATTTGCATTCTAAATAGTTTGCCGTACATATTTCATATTATGTTTATAAACAATTTTAACTACCTTGAACTAGTCGCAACATATAGATGTCCTTAAAGTTACCCTAATTTTATTATTAACTTTTTGCCATATCCCAATTGTGCTTGTGCAGTTGTGCTGTAAGATGGCGCGTAGAAATACTAACATGTATGACATATTCAACTTCCTATAGTCAGGATTATTAATGTGTGTGCCTATCGTTCATCATATATATTCAAAATAAGCCTTCGTAATTAGATAATCAGAACCTTTACTCGCTTGGTCATAGTGAATCAAAGTTATGGCAATTTGGTACTTGTAAACTTACAAACTTGTTCGCTGTGTTTATGAAATGCATTCTACTCTGGCATATGTTATCATTGTTTTAGTCTCTTAGTAGGGTTATTTGAACTCTTATGGTTTTGTGTATGTACAATGAATATAAAATTTGACTACTTTCTGTAGATTCTTGATGGAACGACACATTGCGGGGAGGCTTCGTGGAGGTTACTGGAGTTTCCAGTACTCATTATCTTGTACCAAATGTAGCTTCAAATTTGTAGTCTGCAATTGTCTTTTTTAGTTGTACATTTTAAATAGATTATTATTAATGTCTCATGTAGTGCTTAGAGTCTGTCATTACATAGAAATTTTATAGCTGATACCAAAAGATGTTTTCTGTGACTATTTTACTTTGCTAGATGATAAATGAACTTGACTTTGAAGATAAGCTCTACCATCCGCTATCTAGTTATTGCCTGTAGTTTTGCAATTTGGCAGTCTTGGCTGAGAACTAATATAGACGGAATGCAATGCTTTATTATCCCACCCCCTCTTCCTCCCTCACCTCCATTCGTTTCGTTAGATTTTATACCATCGCTCTCTCTAAAAACTCTTCATTCCTGCCTCTCAATTTTAAAAACCCCCCCGGAGCCTGCGACGGGTTCTCTGCCCCTGCGCGGATGGAGTGACAGAAGTTTTGAGACACAATCGCTCTCTCTAAAAACTCTCCATTCCTGCCTCTCAATTTCATTCTTCTCAATTTTAATCTCCCCCTCTCTCTCTCTCAATTGCATTCTTCCCAATTTAAAAAACTACTATTGTTTTCTTATTCCTCTTTTTATATCATAAGATAATAAGATAGCCCTGCTTTCGAAAATATTTGCAAGTTTGCACCAAACAATTGCAAGATCTGTACCTGAAGCCCTATTGTAGTAAAATAATAAAAAAATAAACGGGGTTGCATCTTGGTTGGGAGGAATTGCATTAGATTGGCGCAGAGTACTGTAGAGCCGAGATATACTAATACATGATGATATGGAAGCCTTATTATCTTTGTCAACACAACTTTACGGGATCTGGTAACTTTTTTGATATTATAATCGCTCCGTGCCGTTCTTGTTCTCGACTAAGTAAAATGGTATCGAGTCGAACGCGATTAAATTGAATTCAACTACAAAATTTGAATTGATATTCTAACAAGAAATAAATTAAAAGACTCAGGTCCCTGTCATACGAGTAACGAGTTAGGATATATTATTAGCGAATTTCCCAGTTTGATCCTAAAATTTTGATGGATATACAGGAGAGTTACATTGTTATTTAAAGATAAATTGTTTGAATTCATTTGTCTCGACCAACACATTCTTCGCTGAATCTATATTATTATTAACAATCGAATATTCTGGCAGCGGACGAACAACCAAACCAAAATTTGGGTTTCTGCTCACTCACTCATACCCAACTAAAAAGTTTGAATTTGATCCATCTGTAAAATGTATACGAGTAAAATTTGATGTGCTCGACGTTTTACCTAGCCGCTGCATATGTCCGAAGTTCATATATTTTATAGTTCAATTTAACTCCATTAAAGAATAAATAAGACTAATCATTATATTCTAACTAAAAAAAAAGAGATATGAAAGTCCTAGCGAGTACTGCAACTCACGTTGGGCTTGATAAAAGAACTCTAATCTTCCGAGTTGAAGCTCAACCAGATAATTATTGAATCAACGATCATCGAGCCATATTCAAATATATTGTGAAGTATACACAGTTTAGTTATTTAACATCCTGGTTGTGTAATTAAATTATGGGTGACAATTTCGGGTAACGGGTCGTGTCAGCAATCAGGTCAAGTTAAAATCATTTAAAATTAAATAAAATCTGAAAATTGAAGTTATTAGAAACGAAATTCTAATTTCGGGTCACTTCGAGTCATTTCGGGTCTATTTTGTGTCAATCGGATGATTTTCGGGTCACTTTTGAGTTTTGTCTCAGTAAATCAGGTTGCGGGTTCGATATTGCCACCCCTAAATTTACAATGTATAACTATTTTACATAATTATATGCTATATATTATGAACAGCAACTAATTATACATTATAATTATTACCGATTACCGATATAAATATCTCGAACCTGTTTTCAGAATGCCGATAACTCGTTCATTTGGCCACCTCTGCTCGATACACACATAAAATAAACATCATCACATGTTAATGCAGCCCGAAAGCAGTCAAGTAAATAAACAAATGATTGACACAAGAAAAAACATGTGGAGTACAAGAAGCCGGGTAATGGTAGCCGATTTCAACACATCGGAATAATGCAAAATCTATCTAATTAGCTTCCCTGATTCCCATAACCTACTTAGCTTTCAATTAAAGTCTATTACCTAATAATCGATATTTGTGCATATAATTTTCTTTTTATAATTCTCGTCTACTCGTTCTCTTTGACAAAGATAGATTAATCCCATTTATGTACATAATTTTTCGTTTTTAAAATTAAATACACTCAAATACTCTTCTCTTTATCAAAGCTCAAGACTCGACATTCCACGGGGAGAGGCTGTTGCTTGTATTCTATGCATGTACATGTACTTGTGAAAGAGATGGACAGTGCAGAGCTTAAAGGCTTGCCTGTTTTTAACGTGACATCTATCCGGATTGTATAATTACGTTGTCGGGGCATGAAGCTTATACAAAACGAGAGTTTTGGATAACCTCTGGGGCTGTTCGGGACAATATCATCATCTTCTTCTCATAATTATTCACTCTTTTGTGTGGTACACCGTATAACCAACTTTAACAACACTCTGGAAATATGAAAAAGAAAAATGACTAAAATAAAGGGAGAAAAGATCAAGATTTCACAAAATTTATAAATAATACCCAAAGTAACATAATCAAGAGAAATGACCCAAAATGTCATTTATTAACGTTGGATAATCTAGTGTTTTGATTTTTGAAAGAAAACGCTAGATGGTGTCGCGTATCTGTACAAAACGTAACACGACATGACGTTTTAGGAGGACGATCCTACATAAAAAAAAATGTTAGGGTTTGAAAATGTGTTACGAAGGAAAAGAGGATAAACATTGCACGATCGAGCGTTTTGGATTACAATTTTGGAAAAGAGGATAAACATTGCACGATCGAGCGTTTTGGATTACAAAATGGTGGGTCAAGGTCATCTTCTCTGACAATGATATTGAGACAATTTTCGTGAAAATTGTGATATTAACTGATAAGGGTCAATATCCCTAAATTCGACACCTGAACTTTGATATCATGTTTAGTGACTAATTTTCATAAAATTTCAATATATTTGGAGTACGGTTTATCAGTAATTTTCTATGGTGCTTGCTTGATTGTTGCAGAGATGTTCCCCTGATGAATACAATCTGGAAACGACCTGGAAAGAGTGGTGAACTAGGCTTCACCTAAAGAAGGAGATAATAAATGTGTATCTAGGACTTCGTTCCTATAGGGTGCAGAAATAGTTAGTTAAGTAGTGATTTGCTATAGTTATAGAGAGTACTAGTGCTAAGTTGTTTGATGACAAGAAAAGTTTGAGGCACAGTAGGTGATAGAGCTTTGCCTGATGAATCCAGAACCAAAATCATAAATATGTTTCCTGAATAAAAGGTGGTGTGTTCCTTTTACGACTTGCTTGACAATGACTTGACCATTCCTTTGATTAAAAGTCTTCTTTCGTTTTTCACCTGCCCTTGGCCCCCTTTATTTGAGTAAAACTCTCCCAATTTACTGTCTTCTTTACTCTTTATCTATTTTTAACACAGGCATAAATGCTAGTGTTACGGTCTATAAGTCCTGGTACAAAAGAAAAAGGCAAATTCTCAAGGCCAAAGATAACAAACGCTTTAGAAACATAGCGAGATTTCAAAATCGATGAAAAATATAAGATTCAGTTGAGTCTTTCCCGACACTTTTAGTGTTTTAGAATAACTGATTGCTCAACATAATATTTTTTTATCCAAATCTTCTGTATGCTAATATTTTAAAAGAAATTACTTAACGTGATATCAAAACAAAGGTTTTCGGATTCAATTCTTCGACACGACGTTAGATAAGATACTCTAAACTATGGAGATCGACAATAGCAACTAAAATCTATCTAGCCAACTCATCCAAAAAATTCCTTGTTTGAATCCTTTACGAATCGGCGGGTCCAATTATCGTTAAATTTTGAAAAACTGTCATACTTTGGTAAAGTATAGTACTAGTCTACAAGTCCTGAAACGACTCCAGGATCTCTCTTTTGACCACTTTTACAGTTTACTCTTGAGTTACCCATCTCTTTTGCTAATTAACACAGCTGAAACTCGAGAAATGTGGTCAAAGTCCGTTGTAACTGCTAAATTTGCCGTGATTATTTGAAGATTCTGCAATCATTTCGTTTAAAGAATGTAGTAGGAGTAACATGCAGCATTGACATAGATAGTACATGTTATCCAGCATTTGTCCGTTTTGATGGAAATAATTATGGATGATTTAAGTATATGCAGAGCTAACAAGATCTGGTGGATGGCTATGAAAGTAGCTTATCATCTTTTCAACACAGGCTTCATGTTGAAGATAAAAGTTGGAGTGAAATAGGGTCCGGCCTTGTATTTCGTGAACCGGCGACTATCACGCCGCTGTGGACCTTTGACTCGTATCGTATATAAGGCTAGATATAGGTCACAGAAGCGAATTAAGAGGGAATTCGACAATAAATAAATAAATATATAATATAAACTTATAAGAATTAATCAGATTTCAAAAATTGAAAAATAAATAAATATATAATATACATATATATTATATTATATTTATTATACTATTTAATATATATTATTTTGTGTTGAAAAGATGATAGCTACTTTCATAAAAAAGAACTTTTTTGAAGTCCGATTAATTCTTATAAAGTTTTTTTAATCAAAATTTATATAGTAATTTATTAAAATACTATATCATTTTAAATATGAGCAATTATAGAATTTATGATATAGTAAAAATATATTTATAAATAAATAACAAATACAATAATAACTAAATAAAATAATATTTTAATATTAAAATACATCTGATTTTCACTACGATTAATCCTCTCGATTATTCCCCGATTTTCGATTAATCCTAAATCAGTAGATCAACTCATTAGGTCCGGTAACCATGCTTTTCAAAAGGTTACCTAATTTCATGATTGAATTTACAAATAATTTATCAGTTTCTAGGAAATAATAAGGATTATGCTACCAAGTAACAACTAGATTCGAGGGCTCTAAAAAGAAAGCTCTTGCATATAGTCTAGTTGATTAAGCATTCAAGCCTACCCACTAAAACTAACTAGTAACAATCAAGTGTGTAAAATTTAGTAACTTAGATTAACCTAGCGTAGTATGATTACTAGAGCATCAATAAAGCGGATTAGATGATGATTATTAGCCTTAAGATAAATAAAGATAAATAACGTAAGATAAATAAAATATTTATAAATCATACACCTAGCTACGTCCTTTTGAGTATCTTGATTTGTTTAATAACTGTCAGTCCCGTAATCAAACTGAAGCAACGTAACTAATTGATATATAATATTAATCCGACAATGATGCATAATTTGTCCAGCAACTTTTCAAAGATTTAGTTGACGAGGGACAAGATACTTAAATTCTTTATTACAAAAATGTCTTTTGGGTTGAAATGGTGGTTAAGAAAATTAAAAGCAAAAGTGTTAAAATACATAACAGGGTGATATGTGATAATCATGGTAAAAAAATATGCTTGCACTAGATTGTTTGTTTGTGTCATGTGGCGAAGTCGTAGGATGAGAGCGCGGAGATAAACACAGTACAGAAAGAAGAAAAAATGAAATGATAAAGCCTAACAAATGGGCTTAAAAGCCCATGATTCCCCTAATCTGTCCCTGTCATGAATGTCGGAGTCCGGCAACATGATTGGCCGGAGATACAGATTATCATCATTCGGCGTCAATCTTGGGCCTGCTGTTTTCTTGTTGCCTATATATGTACATGTGTTCTTACCCTATCACCCAATTTCTTTGGCGTACTTTTTTTCTTTTACAAATATGGCTTATGACCTCACAAATGAAATCTTAACCACTGAGTTATCCAACCGTTTGATATTCCTTCTTAAATTACAGTATAACCTAAAATACATAATGGGTATAGTATGGGATACTCCCTCCCAAGTCCCACCCTCATATTCATATAATTCTTTTAAATTATTCTTTTTAAAATTTTTTAGTTTTAAATAAAAAATAAATATTAAATTTTTATGCAGATACAATTTAAAATAAATTATCAATTTAAATTTATAAAAATTTGAATATACGTATCAAGCCCTCAATCCGAAATATATATACATCAACGGCATCGATCCCAAACATATATACATCAACTGAAGAAAGTAATAAAATCTGATTTTAGTCTTTTTTCTCTTTTTTCTTTTACATTTTATTCTTTTCAAAAGTAACTATTTTCTCTTATTTAAGACCGCACAAAAGGTGAAAAACATATCGGAACGGATTTGGATTATAAATTTAAAAATCAAAAATAAATTGTGCAATCCTACGCTGGAAAAATATATAGATATCAAATTCAACAAAATCATATTTCGACTTTATATTATCTGATGAGCAGGGAAAAATATATAGATATCAAATTTTTGGTTACTAAAAAATAAAAATTGGAACTTGTTTATTTGTAAGAGCAAGTCCAATGGTGATGCTAAAATGTGTATAGCTATTGTTATAATTTGAAACCAAAAAGTAGTTTTTGGAGTTAAAATAGAATTTATAGTCCAATGGGTAGATTCAAAATAGAACCAATTAGATGTATATTTAACTAACCTTCAACTACCCTCTTATACATATACATAACATCTAAATATAGCATCCCATTGGAGTTGCATTTTTTTCTTGAATTATAGCAATAGCAACATCTATACTTGGTTCTATATTTAGCACAAGTATAACATTTTGCTATTTTGCATCTAAATATAGCATCCCATTGGAGTTGCATTTTTTTCTTGGATACTATATTATGGCAATAACACCCACTTTAGCTCCCAGTGGACTTGCTCTAAATGTATTATATTATATGAGCGGTGATAATGGGTTTTGAATCTCATATAATCAAATTATTATCCAAAATATTATAACAGGAGATAAAGATTTCGATTTAAACTCATTAATAGTGAAACGAACATGACTAAAGTACATGCACGAGTATATATACTACCCTCTTTCATTTAATAAAAATAAATAAATAAAATTTAAGTAGAGTGAATGGCATATATAAGAAGTCCAAACAAATACCTAGTTATATAACAGAAATGTAATCAATAAAGACATTAAACACAATAAATAAATAAAAAGTAACCGGAACAGCTTTTAACTATAGATCAAAGATGCCATTAATATCCCCTACTTTAATTTAATTTTTAAAATAGAAATTACAGAAAATATCTGACACTGTACATCACATATTACGTACACATCTCTTGCTCTATAAGTATCCAACTATTTCTACCTTGTTCCAGCCTCACATCATCTCCAGCATCCTCTAACATGGCTCCTTCAGCAGACAATATTAATTTAGTTGTTTCCAAGAATATTAAGCTCGAGAGAATGTTTAGCATGAAAGGTGGCAAGGGAGAGGCTAGCTATGCCAACAACTCCCAAGCTCAGGTACGTGATACCATCTCATCAAGAGGTCATTCATCGCTTGTAACGATAAATATATATCATTATGTAAAATCATGCATGTGTTGTTAATTTGTTACGCAGGCTCAACATGCAAGATCAATGCTTCACCTTCTGAGAGAAACCCTAGATGGAGTCGAAATAAATAAAGTTCCCTGCTTTGTGGTGGTGGACTTGGGATGCTCATGTGGAAGCAACACTATATACATGATTGATGTCATCGTAAAACACATGATCAAGCGCTTTGAGGCCTCCGGCGTGGAGCCGCCGGAGTTCTCGGCTTTCTTCTCCGACCTCCCTTCTAACGACTTCAACACTCTCTTCCAGCTCCTACCTCCTCTGGCGAACCATGGAGGCAGCAGCATGGAGGAGTGCCTGGCTTCCGATGCGCACCGCTCTTACTTTGCCGCCGCGGTTCCAGGTTCTTTTCACCGTCGTCTTTTTCCCTCGGCTTCCGTCGACTTCTTCTACTCGGCTTTCTCTTTGCACTGGCTATCGCAGGTTACTACTTATTCTCCACTTTTTTATCCTATATTGCACAATTTTACTTCCAAAAATTATCGTTACATATTTTAGTCCCGACTGTCTTGCAATTCTGGTTTATTCACGGGTCAATTCAAATAAGATGTTTTTTACCCTTATAATCGGTACACGTCAATAACTAATACTTCCTCCGTCCCAGCCAATTCTTTACGTTTGGTTTGGGCACGGAGGTTAAGAAATATGTATAAAGTAGTGGGAAAGAGAAAGAAAAGTGGGTGAAGTGGTGGGGCCCATTAATTTTTAATGTATAAAAGAGAGTTGGTGGAGTAAAAGTAGTGTGAAAAGTAAGTAAAAGTAGTGTGAAAAGGGAAGAAAAGTTGGGAAGTGGTGGGACCCATTTACTATTTTTGGTAAGTTTTGAAATGTAAACAATTGGATGGGACATCCCAAAGAGGAAACTGTAAAGAATCTGCTGGTACGGAAGGAGTATATACCAAAATTATTAGTTCGAGAGTGGATTATTGGGTCCGGTGTTAATATACCAAAATTACCAGCTCTTCGAGACTGGATTATTGGGTCCGTTGTTAATGTATACCAAAATTACCAGCTCTTCGAGATTGGATTATTGGGTCCAGTGTGCATTAAATTGTCAACTCAAATGTTACATGATGCATGCATGATTTAAAGTAATTGAAGTGATTTTGAATGGAATGAAGGTACCGGAGAGTGTGATGGACAAGAGATCAGCGGCATACAACGAAGGGAAGGTATTCATACAGGGCGCCAAAGAGAGCACAGCGGTGGCCTATAGAAAGCGGTGGCAGTCTGATTTAAGTGACTTTTTGTCGTCAAGAAAATGCGAGATGCGGAGAGGGGGTTCCATGTTTCTGGTCTGCCTGGGCCGCACCTCCGTGAACCCCACCGACCAAGGTGGGGCCGGCCTTCTTTTCGGGACTCACTTTCAGGACGCTTGGAATGATCTTGTTCTTGAGGTCCTCACTACTTATTTCTAATCATCTCTCTTATCTCATGCCTCTTAATTCGAGAACAGTGAGAACAATTGTTTTGCACTATTGAAAAGTGTAGAACGATATTGTTGTCAGTGTTCTCAGACTAAAACGTATCATTCATAGACCGCATAATCATTTATCTAATTTTACTTTAACTGAAACAGGGCCTGATTAGTACCGAAAAAAGAGACAGCTTCAACATTCCAGTGTACGCGCCAAGCCTCCAAGACTTCAAGGAAGTGGTGGAGGCCGAGGGCTCATTCGCCATCAACAAGCTGGAAGTATTCAGAGGAGGAAGCCCCCTCGTCGTAAGCCAACCTGAAGACGCCAATGAAGTTGGCCGCGCCTTAGCCAACTCTTGCAGGAGTGTCTGTGGTGTACTAGTTGATGCACACATTGGTGAGTCCCTTAGCCATGACCTCTTTTCCCGGGTCCAAAGCCGAGCCACGGCTAGTGCTAATCAGATTCTGGAGCAGTTACAGTTCTTTCATATAGTGGCTTCGCTTTCTTTTACATAACTATAAACAACATACACTTTTCAGTTTGCTGCTTAATTGTAATTGCGTGGTTTAACTCTTACTTATTGTAATTGGGTAAAATAAAGCTTGTTAGAAACCCGTAGATCGGTTACATCACTTACTTCCTCTTTAGCTCTTTCTGTGTAATCGATCAGTGATATCAGTTTATGTATCTGATATATAAATTGAAGAATCAGTATCCTCTCCTTCCTTAGAGACATTTATTGGTCTTCGTATTTGTTTTTCTTATCGATTCATATGAAGCTTCACTTGTATCCTGAACTATTGCATGCATGAAGAGACTACTAGCACTAAAAGAAAAGTTTCATGTTGTGAACTTTAAGAACTCCAGGCCTTAGACAACACACACTTTAAGTTTGTTTTGCTTTTATTAGGCCAAGTGACTCGGTACATTCATCAAGAAACAAATAGATTTCATGTGCAGAACTTTACAAATACAGTAATCAGCAGAACAGAAAAGAGATTCATAGATAAATTTAGAAGAATTGGGGAGGGGGGGTTCGTATCTCATTTAGAGAAGTAATACCCATCTGCTGAATCAAGTACGAAGATATCAACCACTTGAGGGAGCTTAAATCTCACTTTTCTATTTCTTTTCGCGCTTGGGCTCATTTTTGAATCATTCTCTTCCACTTCCTCATCATCATTAATTGACTGCAATTTCGAACCCTCTAGACAGAAGGCATCTCTAGGCAGGATTTCAGGGGCGGTATCCTCAGTTGAATTATTTTCTTCCACTTCCTCATCATCATCAATTGACTGCAATCTCGAACCCTCCAAACAGAAGGTATCTCTAGGCAGGATTCTGGGCGTGGTATCCTCAACGGTGTCCTCAAACGAGGGGTGGACTCTCCCTGAGGTTGAGGATTGCTTGCTGTTGCTGGAAGCTGAAGCATTTGTACGTGGTGAACTCAAAATCCATTCCTTTAGGTTCCGATCACGTATGTTCTGCACTGATTCTTCTACTTTAGGCTGAGGTACCGGATCCTTTTTACTCTTCTTGCTCTCCCAGAATGAGTATCTAGGCTTTATAAACCCGATAATTGATGCTGATACGCTCATGCTTCTCCGTCCATTGGAAACAGGGGCTGCTGATCCTTTAGGCGCCTTCTGCTCAAGTTTCCTGGGACTGCTCAAGCCCGAATCCTTTTTCCCTTTCTTCGCCCTAAACATGATCAAGAAATGTAAACCAGAGGGTTGATTCTTTAGCTTTTCTGTGTCAAGGTCCAAATCATAGGGAACATATAAAGGTTCACTCTGAATCAAGATGGATTGAGAAGTCAGAGATAGAGACCTTCTGAAACGCAAGCATGCATAGAAACAAGATACATTCTAGTTCAAGACAAAGCTTTGTCGGATTTTCCATTGCTGATAAGCTTATATAACTCTGATTTTGTTAATGCGAAACAAGATGCTGACTAAAGATGAATTAAAAATTGTGCAGGCCGGCTTATAAAATCAAGTCTTTGAATGAGTTCACCGAAATAGAAATCATACAACAATGAAGTCTTTAACTTATGTAACAACCCTACCGCACAAGTACATATGGATGATGAAAGCAACCTAGTTAAACTTGTTAGGCAGTTTACTCATTCTCAGAAGAATACAGAAACCATTTCAAACATAAAGCTGCAATACCGCAGACAGGCAGAGACTAGTTCCTGTAAAACAGCTGCAGATAGCGAAATTTTCAATAAAAATTCACATTTGGAAGCTAGCCCTTTTCATGGGGTATTATCTGTTGACCTGTAATTGTATCAGACGTGGATCTTAACAGCTTACCAGCTCGGTTAGTCGGTTTCGTTTACAAAAAGTAAAAACTTAAAAAATTGCTCGATGATCTGCTGGTCCTGGTATTAGACATCAACAGGTCCATACTTGACTGTAAACCTGATTTTCTTTCTTTAACAAGATACTACCTGTTCATGACATTGAAAGTTTCATGAGCAAGAACAGCTCTCTGACCTATCAACGTTACTTTTTTTCTTCATAGAGTGTGACCATGTATGTCTGTGATGACAGATGGTCCAGAACATACGAATGATAGTTGCATACGTCTAGCGGGAAAAATGTGCTGGACCCCTTGTATACATTAAAAACTTAGAGTTAAGCTGTCCAATATTTTTTTTCCGTTGAACGTATGCTATTAATATACGATGTCAAAGACCTGGACCCATCTATGATAATTTCCGGCTCTATATCTTTATAGAATTTCAACTCTTTTATTGAGGACTGATCTAAATAGGAAGTCTGATAAAGGAAATTTAGTATCAAACCGACATGTATTGCATTGACATAAACTGCAAATGCTAAGTATATAGATATCCAGGTGCTGGTCTGACTACAGAAATGAGAATAAAATCTCTCCCATATATTAAAGTAAACCCGGTCTCTTTACTCCCAATCACTACCTGTTTAACTATGTATCCCAAGGAGTCCCTCCACTACAGCAACTAAACTAGCCATAACAATTGGTTATCGCAGGACTATAAACCTATTTATCTCACATGCTGAACTATTAAGGAGTACTTGGAAGGGGCTCGGTGCCAGAAATGCAGGAGGTAGCATCCTCTTTCAATAGAGAAACATAATTCACAGGAGCAACCGGCCTCATGTCCCTCTTCCTGTCTTTATTAATGGACCTTGACAGGTTTTGCTGGGCGCTTGACAATCTTCTGCTAGGTGTTGCATTCCCATTTGCACGTAGGGCCATCACCTTCTTTGTGCTGAGTGGCCGTGCTGGGCTAGGCTTTGAACCAAAAATTGCCTCCTGTTCTGTGTTCATCTGTTCATGGAACTTCTTCTGATCCTGTACAACACCAATCAGAAAATTTTGAGCACCACTGATAAAGCTGAAGCTTTTGAAAACACAGGAATTTGTCAGAATTTTTTCCTTTTAATTACAATGAAAGAGCTAAGACTGACCCTCATCCTTCTTTTCTCTTCTTCTCTGTCATGCCTGAGCATTGCATACTCATCGAGCATTTCAAGTAGAGGAACTCCATCATAAGTGAATGTTAACCCCTGTTCTTCTTCCCAAGCATGTGTCTTGGCAACCAATGTTTCGACAAGAGCTGCAGTCACAAAAAACAAACCATAATATAAAGCACCAGTTCCCCCATTATGAAACAGCATAGGTAATTCCTAAAAAGGATCCTGAGTATAAATATCTGAAATCAGGTTCAAACTATCCAGTACCTGGGATTTTGTTAACCAAGATCCGAGCTTTTTCAGCACGCTTGAGATTTAAGTGTGCACCTCTGCTCGCGTTATACCTGTTGTCATCCTATCAAAGCAAAGACAGATGATAAGTGATATTAAAGCTATGATTGTCTTCTTTAAGTTATGCTGGAGTTGGAAACTTGATTACATAAGCCAGACAGGTTGGAGTTGATGCCATGTAACAATTAAAAAGACAGCATAAATGTAACAACCCACATCCATTCTTTACATTTTCTGTTTTTTTTTAATAATGATTGTCACTAATGCACTATCTTAAATACCTGATCGCTGAAATGGCCTTGCAGACCCAGTATTAAATATTTGTGATCCTAAGCCATTTCAGAAATTACCGACTGCATATGATCATATAACACTAGCAATACTGTAAATGCTGCAGATGGAGTCAACAAAAAATATACCATCATATAGTCTTCAAGCCAACTCTCTTCTTCACAAGCTGACATCCATTTTTCCACTTTATCCAGTATGTCTTTTCTGCTGGAAGCCACCTCTTTTGCTTTTACAATCTGATTGTCCATGTCAGCTAGTAACTGGGAAGGCTCAACATTCCCAGAATCAATTAAGGCCAAAATTTTCCCACGAGCAGCCTCAGTATCAACCTCTACATGAGCACGAGCATATATTTCTTCAAGTTCAGCTTGCTTTTTGAAAGAAATTTCCTTCATCCTGCTAGCTTTTAGTTGATCGAGTCTTTGAACTTCCACTTCGGCCTGACAGGTTAAAATATACAATCTTCAACTGTCCTATTATACTGAAAGCTTGAGCCCTAATTCTACAAGGTTGGGAGCCTGAAATACCTGCTCAATCAGATCCAGAGCAAGAGCTCCCGGATTGGTGACCTCATTAACTGAAGCTGATATGTTGCATGTAACATGATTAAACAAGCTTTGCTCTTCAGCTGAGGTATCCATCAGATTCCAAAGATCAGTTAGCTGTGTTGCCAATCGTTGAAGCTGTAGAAGAAAGATATATCAGATGACTACACAGCTGAAATCTGTATAATCGACTAGGTTCAGTTGATATAGGAGTAAAGCTTGTTTGCAAGGAGAATTTTCCTTTAAGCATTATTGCTTTTTTCCGGACTTGATTTGATATTATAATCAACCCCCCCCCCCCCCCCCCCCCCCCCGAAAAAAAAAAAAGTGCCCATCCCTTTAATATAAAAAAATCCTTTAAAGGACAATAATCATATACTGTATAACTCAGCATACTCAATTACCAGATCATAACATATTGGACTCATTGTTAGTTGGACAAGGATTGTATACATGATTAGAAGGCCTTGATAACATTATATATCTGTTGCTCGATAACAAAGGGAAAAAATATGCTCCGAATCTCGCCAAGGTCTTGCTATTTTCTGAAGTTTAGCACCATCTCCAAATGGAGCAAAAAAGGTATCGTTCTAGACTCAACAATAAATTGAACAATCTGTTAAAAGAAAATAATTCTAAAAAGACAATTGAACCTCAGTGACAATTCATCATGCAAAAAAAGTGCAGTTGATGAAAAAAATCAAGCATGAATGTGGCTACCTTATGCAGCCTTTTTTGCTTATCTTCTTGCAGGGATAACACGGTCTTAGATAACCGAGATAAGGTGTCATTGCTTATGCTTTTAGATTGCACACCACCAGAGTCTTTAAGGCTTGGATGAACTTCAGTCACAGTACCGTAGAAGTCCATCCCAAGGACAGCACAAAGATCATGCACAGTGCTAACAAATTCAAGGACCTTATTGAGTCTCTCACTCTGCCAAACAACATGAACATAGAACAGTAATTATCCTATTTGATTTAAAAGCTGGTGTAGCATATAAATGTCATCTATGATGACTTACCTTTTCTGTTTGCAGTTCTAAAAGCTGGGCACGGAACTCATCTAATTTTTTTAGAGATAGATCAGACTCATCAACTGCAGGGGTCCCAACATGCTCGGTAGTCCCAGCAATTTCATCACATATCTTCTGTATCTGAGACTGGACATCTGCGAACTCTTTAATTCTCTTATCTTTTTGTTTCCAGAGTTGTTCTAGTGCAGGTGCTATTGCTGAAAGTTGTTCCTTGATTGTCCCTGAGGTCTTGTCAGACTGCAAATTAAACAAAAGAACATTTCTGATTATTAGTTGCTAAAACCATATCACATCAAGGGGTCTGTTTTCTAAACTGTTTTATGTTGTTTTGGAAGCTATTTCCAGTTCTTGTAGACATAAAGGTAAAGAAGAACAATTTCCATCAGGCAAGTACATGTCGACTCACAATTCCAACAAAAGTCTTCTCTCCAAGTGCTGCCAGGAGACTTGTTAGCTCAACTCTGGCATTTGCCAGTGCCTGGAGTAGCTTCGCCCTTGACTTTGCAGCCAAGTCGACCTTTCTTTTGTATACATCCAAGCACTCTTGTTCTAACTGAAGAAGCATCTTGTCCCTTTCCTTATCACTTTCACCAACCTCATCCCAGATACGCTGCATTGAGAAACAATTTAAGTAATATTACTATTTTACAAAGCTACAAATCGTACAGGGAACAATTACTGAGTCTGGAACATGTATTACCTGCAACTGCTGCAGCAAAGAATTACAAGTTGTTTCTCCAACAAGAATATTTGGAGCTTCCACTGCCGCCATTACTTGTGACTACAAACTAACCATTAGTTATATTTTAAGAACCCCTTTTATGTCGATCACAATAAGTAACCAAAAAAATAAAAACGAAAAATTCAGGTTCATATACTTTACTTTAATATACAGCAAACCAATCATTGTTAAAGTCCGCGCTAAATTCATTATATCATGTTTTTCAAAATCTAATTCTGGGGCAGTCTGTCTAATATAACTGAATTTTAACTGCGATAACCACCACAATTGCACTAGAAATAATATGCACCATATAAATTCTCACACACACACACATACATAACAAAAATTCCGCACAAATAAACAGTGAAATTCACACAAAAGGGGTACAATTAAATTTCAAGAAAAGCAACTTGCAGCACATCAAATTTCAAGAAACAAGATTTTTTACAAAAAATTAAACACATTAAAACACCTATATATCTTGTCTTCCAAAAAGATTCAAACCCTGAACAAGAAAACAAGATGTTTTAAGAAAAGAAGATGTTGGCAATTAAAAAAATCAAGAAAGTGGGAATTTCAAATAAAAGACACACGAATTTGTAAAACCCCAAAAGGGTTTATGTATAATAAACATAAACCCAGAATCAAGAGTTCTAGCAATTTTGTTTGGGAGAGAAAACAAGAAAGAAGGGTGAGAGAGAGAGAGAACTTACAGAAAAATGGTGGACTGATTTGGGGCTAGTTAGTCTGAGACAGATCTGAGCGTTACGGTCTGAAAGTGAGAGAATTATAAGAGTGTGGGTTTCTGTGTGTGTCGGTTTTGAACATAAACAGAGAGAGTATAATTGTCCTTGAGATTTTGAATTTTGGATGTGAACACTTAACGCCCGCGATTGAGACAAATTTTACCGTTTCACACACGTGGCATTAAGTAGTAATTACCTAGCAAAGGATATTTTAACTTTTTACTAGGAAATAGAAAATATACCGAAAGAAATTTTTAAAATTTTCTCTAAAAACGTTTTTCTCTAGTTTTGAAAAAAATTATAAATGATCCTCAGGTACTTCTTTTTCTAAAACAGTGATAGACAAAGTCAAAAAATTGTAACCGCGGTCTTAAGAAATTGATCCAATATTCTGAGTTAAATAATAAAAAATAGCGTTACATATTTTTAATTTTTTCAAATAACACGTATATAAATGATTATTTTAATTAAGTGATTTATGTTGAGTTACATTTTTATTATTAGTAATATAAGCGCAACAAATCATGTAGTATTATAAACTAAAATTTGAAAAGAAGATTGAAAATTTATTTTAAACTGCCCAACATTTCCAATAACAAATTGTAACCAGCAAAACATGGTTTCAGTCTTTCAGAAACAGAGCTACCGAAACATGAATATCCTTTTTTGTTAAGAATATATACAGTTCCGTTCCGTTTAAAAAATATATGCAATTTGTATAATTATTACTATTTTTTGCCATTTTGCTAATAATAATACTGCTGATATGAAAAGGGGTTCCGCAAGTCTGTGTAGTGTGTTGGGCCTTATATAAACTGGTAATGCTCAGATAAATGGACTGGCTAAGACTGCTATTACACCGAATGCAAAACCATCACACGCGTCTTGTGTAGCCCAAAACTTTCGGTCCATCAAAGTTATAAGATATCCACTTTTTAATATGAACCGGACTCAATCCATGCATGTCCTCTCAGGACCCTCCAGAGCCCGTCAAGCCCGTTTGACGGATTTTAAAATTATAATTTATAATTTAATATAATTTAATATAACAAATGGGAAATTTAAAATATCTGTTCGAAAATTTTTGATTTTTTGGTTTACTATGACTTATTGACTATTAAAAATATAATAATAAAGATGAAAAAAAAATAAAAATAAAAATGATTTTTGGACAATTTATGACTTATGAATAATTTTTATCAAAATAAATTTAAAAGTATCAAGACAAAAAAAAGTTAAAACTAATTTTTGGTTTTAAGTCAGTTTCTGAGTTATTTTTTGACTTTAAGCGGACTTCTTACATATCACAAAAATAAATATTTTTCAACTTAATTGAATAATCGGGAATTTAATTAATTTGGTGATATTACGGAATAGTGGCATCAAGATTTGACTTTTTTCCCCGGTTAATTTTAACTATGTGAAGTTACTATCTTAAGAAATGGGCTAACGAAAATGTACTACTTCCTCTATTTTTTTATATAACGCTTTGACTTTTGGCACATATTTTTAAGTGTTTTGACCGAGTAGTTAAAAATATTATTTTTTGAATTTTCTTTTTCTGAAAAAAAATATTGATTATATATATTCAGGAAAAAAAAATTCAAAAACTAATATTTTTAACTATCCGGTCAAAGCACTGTGTGCCAAAAGTCAAAGCGTCATATAAAAAAAAATGGGGAGTAAATTTATGCACCATCATAATTTTACAATAGCCTACCTGCATGAATCAAGACTCCAGAATTACTAAAACGTACTTGCATAAGTGTTGTCTTCTGGACAGAGACATGCACTTGTAAAAACAAGGCGATGCTTCCAAGTCTTGATTATACAGATTAAAAATACACTCAGTACTGTTCAAGAGGCTGATACCAGGTCAAGAGTTAGTTAACTGCAGGTGTTAAACTAACAAGAAGGGGATCTAATTTGCTAATTATATCATTTTCAAAGAAATTATGGACTAGAGAACAACATAAGCTGACAATCTGCCTCCATACAGTTATACTACAATTAAATTTATATGCCGGCTAAGGAACTTATATATCGATATCGATCCCTAGACAAATATACAGTATTAAACCACCATGCACTAGATTCTGGAAATTTGCCATTTGCTATCTTCATGTAAATTTCCCACATTTTATTTTGATCAGAAGTGATACTCTTTAGTCTTTGCCTATAGAGTGAATTTGTGCAAGAGGAAACATCTTTCGATACCTCTTTCTGTTTCCTCATTAAGGTTTTTGCCAAATATCTATAGGCTGATAGCCTAAATACAAATTTGTAATACAATTATGGAGTTCCCTTCGAATCTGGCAGCAGATGAAGCAAGTCCAGAATGGATGAACAAGGGCGACAACGCTTGGCAGCTCACTGCAGCTACACTAGTTGGTCTGCAGACTGTCCCTGGGCTGATGATCCTCTACGGAGGCATGGTCAAAAAGAAATGGGCTATAAACTCTGCTTTCATGGCCTTATACGCCTTTGCAGCCGTGATGATTTGTTGGGTCGGATGGGGTTTTCAGATGGCATTTGGCCAAAATCTTGTGGAGTTTCTGGGAAAACCAGACCATGTTACTTTAGACCAAAAGTTTTTACTAGACCAAGCGTTTTTGGGGTACTTTCCTAATGCTACAATGGTCTTGTTTCAGTTCATGTTTGCTGCAATAACTTTGGTTTTGATAGCTGGTGCACTCTTAGGGAGAATGAATTTTGTAGCATGGATGTTGTTTGTGCCTTTATGGCTTACTTTTTCGTATACTATTGGAGCTTATAGTATATGGTGTCCTGATGGATGGTTGGCGAAACTCGGGGTCATTGATTTTGCTGGCGGTTATGTCATTCATCTATCTGCTGGTGTCGCTGGATTCACTGCCGCTTGTTGGGTAACCATTCAAACCAGAACTCTTCAGTAATTTAGATATAATAAGACATGAATTACAGTTACAATGTTCAAATGCAAGCTCACACACGGCAGATCTACCTTAGAGAGTACTCCCTCCGTCTCAAAATAATAGTCTTGTTTGACTTTTGATCAGTCAAATTGCCTAATGTTGACCGTAAATAAAAAATTTATTCTTTCATAATTTTTAGAAAGTGAAAAATACATTTCTAAGTAGATCAAATATACCTTATAATGTTATTATTTGTTAAAATTTTCTTATACTAGTCAAAATTTGGTCAATTTGATTCGAAGTTGTGTGTCTGTTTGTTTATTGCAGTATGAATTTTCTTGTAAATCTTATCGACAAGATATTTATCTACTTATTATGTGAATAATAGGTCGGACCTAGGAGTAGAAGGGACAGAGAGAGGTTCCCTCCGAACAATGTACTGATGATGCTGGCAGGCGCAGGCCTGCTATGGATGGGGTGGACAGGGTTCAACGGTGGTGCTCCCTACGTGGCAAGTACAGACTCCGCACTAGCTGCCCTCAATACCCATGTATGCACAGCAACCAGCCTCATCACCTGGCTTATTCTTGACTTCTCCGTCTTTGGCAAGCCTTCTATCATCGGGGCTTTGCAGGGCATGATCACTGGTCTGGTCTGCATCACTCCGGCTGCTGGTACGTGCACGTTCTATTCTTTTTATTTTTCTTATTACATTTTTAATAACCCATAAATCATTAATAACTCAAAATTACACAAACAAACATTTGAAACTCCCAGCTTATCACATTAAGTTACGTCAAGTCATAAGTCACAATTTTAAACTCAGCCAAACATGCTCTCAGTAAATTTCTGCGATACTGTTAACATTCTAGTGCCAAATGTTTGATTTTGTAATAAACCTGGCAGGAGTTGTACAATGCTGGGCTGCAATTATAATGGGACTAATTTCAGGAAGTGTTCCTTGGTACACAATGATGATACTCCACCACAAAATACCCCTACTAAATCAAGTCGACGACACCTTTGCAGTCCTCCACACGCATGCCATAGCCGGGGCTCTAGGAGGCATCCTCACCGGCTTCTTTGCTGTGCCTAAACTCAGCCGCCTCTTCTTCCTAGTACCTGACTGGGAAAAATACATTGGCCTCGCGTATGGCCTCCAGACAGGCCGCAGAGCAGCAGGCTTCAAACAAATGGGGGTTCAGCTTTTAGGAATAGCATTCATAGTGTGCCTCAACATAGTGACAACAAGTGTGATCTGTTTGTTCATTAAGCTCATTGTTCCGCTTAGAATGAGTGAAGAGGAACTCGAAATCGGAGATGAAGCAGTGCATGGGGAGATAGCTTATGCATTGTGGGATGATGGAGAGAAGTATCAGATGTCAAAGAACAATTCAGTTTATGATGTTGATGAGTTTCCATCAAGCATGTCAAAGAATGCTAGTTATGAGCTTTCACAAATGGTATGACAATGTAATTTCAAATTTGATTTTCAAGTCTGAACTGGTGTAAAAAGTTTACCGAGTTTTATGGTGATAATATGTTAGCTACACAGAAATTTGGTAGAGCAAATCACTTCCAAATGTTAAAGTCCAATCATTGATGAATAATTTAGAATGCAATTTCAGAAACTCTGAGATAAATAGATAGTTTTGTTAGTTTTATTTTCCATTTTGTAAAATTTGAAGTAGTCTCATACAACATTTCTCCATTTTATAAGACAAATAGAATTTGCCGGAGGCAGATGAAAACTTTTAATTTTATATAATTATTAAATATTATCATTTATAATAATAATTCTTGAGATATTTGGGGATAAATTCTACTTGTAAAGGTAATTCTTAATAACTTTTATCTATCAGAACGTTCTAAAACTTCGAAAAATTCCGGATTAATTCATAAAAATTATTTCATCAGTTTATTTATTAAACTCTGACTTAAATTTTAATTTTTTGATTTATCAAAAAGATCCCAATAAATCCAGAATCACGTTAAACAATTAATTCAGATTTCCAATTTATTAAAATTTCTGCCAATTTATAATCATACACACACAAGGCAAAGGAAAGCAACCTTAATATCACTTTATTCACATAGTACCAGGTACTTCCCCAGTTCCATTACACAATCATTCAGACAAGAACTAAGCCAAACCCTCGAAACTCAACAACAAATGGAAGGAGTGAGTTCACGACTCGGCCGCGCTTCATCCCGCTACGGCGGCTCCGCTCCTGTCTTCACCGGCCCTGTCAGAAAGTGGAAGAAGCAGTGGGTCCATGTCTCCTCCCCTGTTTCTCACTCCAGGTCCCACCATCACCACCACAACAACAACGCTCCTTCTTTGCTCCTCTGCAGGTGGACCCCAGTTTCTGCAACTACTGATAAGCCTGTCAAGCCTGAGCAGGAGCTTCCTCGCCGAAAATTTCGCTACGCTCCGGTGAGCTTTACTTTGCCCCCCTTTTTATATTTTAGCAAATGGGTTTTGTTTTCTTTAGGGTTTTATTAGTTTATTCATTATTGTGGTTAATTTAAGAAAAAAATTAATTGATAAATTGGTGATATTGTTGCTTGGGAGTTGGGTACATGTTCTTTAGCTTAAAAGTTACATCCCATCCCTCTTGTTTCTTTAAGGGTCTCAAGATAAACAACCTAAGGCGCAGAGGGAGTATATATCTTACCGAAAAGATGGAGTTTGTATGAGAAATGTTTTAGCAGGTTAGGAGGGGAGATTTGGTGCATGTATTTTAAGCATAGCCCTTCTTGCTTGCATGTTGTGTGGTGAACTGGTTGTAGTGATTAATTTTATCATAGTTTAAAAAGTATAAGCTTAGGTTTGGTAGCATTTGATGTGGGTCATGGATCATGAATTTATGGGGCATTTGCAACACTAGATTATAGAGTTACTTATGTATACGAAATAGACCTGGATTTTCCATTCTCTTTTTTGTTATGTTCAAGATTGTGTGTCTGTGGTTGTGATTGTGTGAAGATTGTTTAAATGGGAAACATGAGGTTATTATAGAAGTAACTTTGATGTGTTTCCTTGTATGGGTTACCTAGCACGACTTCTGTGTGCTGCCAGATAGGGGTTTTGAGAACTTAACATGTAGTCATTGTTGTCACGGCGCTCAACTAGTTGCGACTAGTCGATGACTAGTCGAGTTGCGAATTGTCGACTAGTCGGTCGACTTGGTCGACGAGTACAAAATTCAATCAAAAATTAAAATGAAAAAAAAATCTACGAACCTGCTCAAAATCAGCAATAATCAACATGTTAATCTAAGTGTATAGATCTTTGTGTGTGTATGTGTTTATGTATGCATAAGTTGATTAAAACTCAATATAATATGTTTATAAATTTGTTTATATATTGATACAGTCAGTGTGTTAATGTCTGTACATGAAAGGGGGAAAAAGATATGTTTGTAATTAATATATCTATTTTGTGATTGATATACATATGAGAATTGGAGTGTTAGAATTTTGTTATAGGAAGCCACGTATGTAAGATATATATTAATATATATCATTTAATTAATTATTGTTGACTTTTCGACTAGTCGTAACTAGTCGATAAGCTGGACTCGCCTCAACTTATCCACGTGACAACCATGCATATAGTGTGTTAGTCTTATTTCGAGTGAGTTGTGTGTACTTAAATTTTTTATCTGCAGATTGTCGGCGTAGATGATTTGAAGAAGGAGGTTGACAAAAGAGGAAAAGATGAATCTGTAACAAGCAAGAACTCCCAATCTTCACCAAGAGAAACTGCCAGGAAAGGTGGTATCTTTAGAAAGCAGGATATTGACAGTCTCTTCATGGAAGTGAGCCAGGTGACACTACAGGCATCTGTTTAAATTCCTATATTATATTTTCGATTTCACTTACTATATATAAAGATCGCATATCAAAATCACTTTGGTTGATGTCACTTTAGATTGTATATCTTCTTGTTCCCCCAAAAAGGTTAAAGCATCCTTCCTTATTTTTGTTTCCTCATTTTGGTTGTATATGGTTCACTTTTTTCCAGGATGGGTTTTTATTTTATTTGTTCTTTGGGTTGGAGGGTAAGCAATATGAAATGTACATTCAAATTTCAGGAATTAGGCTTTATCGGTTAAACTGTAAATTTGATGAGAAGCTACTTCCTTCTCCATTTTCTTTTTGCTATATAGTGAGAACCCTTTAAGAATAAAGGGCAGTGTCTCAGTTATATATCAATCAACTTCTTGCAGCATGACACAAGTAACTTAAAAAGATATTTGGATAGAAGTCAAGAAGTCAATCCTGTTTCTTATGTAAAATAAAGGTTATATTATACTATTGTTCTTGGTTTCTTTCAGTTTTTGTAAATCATTACTAGTAAATTTCCTCTGCGGTTTGGATTTTGACTTGGTACATAGCAGTCTTCTTCAAAATTCGCGAAACCGCATGTAGAAATGATAATTTTATAATCTTTCTGTCAAAAGAAAAAATCCTTGCATTGTATGTGATGAAGTTCTTCATACAGGCATCAAGGAATGACCAAGACGACAATTCAGATGGTGAAGACCAGTAGATGGAGAGGTGGAATAGTTCGTCCAGAAGTGTTTTGGGTGCTGTAGACTGTAGTGATATCAGTGGGCTAATTTAGGTAGAAGAATGTGAAGCAGGCAAATTTCTCCTTTAATATTTCCTAGAACCCAATGTTTATATCTGAATTTAGAAGCTAATGCTGAATAGATCTGCCATTCTGTAATTACTAATTTCGTAGTGTTTGTTGGTTGTTGGTTAATTTGCCTATTTTAATGCTTCTTAGCTCAGTTGTTTCTCATTAATCACCTTGTACATTTTCCATGCATTTCTAGTATCTCAAGGCACGGAATGTTTGCACTTGACCAGTTGACATCTAAATGCGTGCTTGTGGCTTATTTTGCTAAAATGTTTATGTTGTGTTTGGTTGGGAGAATGAAATGACTAAAAATAGATGACAAAGATAGAGTTAATAGAGAAGTTTTGAAAAATCTCGAGTGAATGCAAAATTGCTCTAAAAAGATCTGAAAAGAAATTAAGGATAGGAGGGAATTGAGTATTACTTTTGTGATATCTAATATAGGATTATTGGTGTGGTAATTAGAGGTGTGATTTCTAGTATAGCATTATTGGTGTGATTTTAGTATATAGGATTACGGGTGTAGGGTAAGGAATGGAATGATATATAAAATTATGGGTGTGATTTTTAATACAGGGAGAATAATTTTATAAATCTATCTCATAGCATAATTCAAATTTCATATCATTTCTTCCAAAACCAAACTAAACAGTTTAATAACAGTACAGCTTGTCTACAAGTTTCTCCATAGTGCACAAAATTGAAGCATTGCATTAAAAGTGATAGGCGTGTTACAGAAAATGAACATCAAGCAATTGTCCAGTGAATAACTGAGCAGAAAAACAAGCCAAAAACCGATTGGTTTAATATAATTATACGATCTTGCTGATTCGGATTTTTAACAACTTCCGGATCAATTATACATACTAGTGACCAAGTGAAAACAAAAAAATTAAATTCGCAAAAGAATTTTCTTTTTGATAATTTGTATAGTTAAGCCAGGTGTCTGATGCAAATTACACATAAATCAGTAGGGATTCATATTCAAATCACCACTTTCATCAATACATTTTTTTTGTGATTTGCATCATAAATCAAATTTTATTACAGGGGACATTATCAATATATGAAAAATTCCAACACAATATACCAATATATCAACCCTTTTTCGATAGAAATAAACCATCCACTTTAATGGAGATATAAATTGGCCAAAAAAAAAAAAAAACTGACTAACATACTTTGATGTTAGTCTCTTGTTATGCAAAGTGGATGTATACCAGCAAGGTCCAACAGAAACCCATGGCTGCTCCAAACAGGTTGATCTGAGTTTCAGAATAGTGATGCAAAGGACTAGGTATATAGAATAAAAGGAAATAAGTACCAACAAAGTTTTGCGTACATGATAAAACCTTCTGTGCAAATATAATCAGGTCCAGATATATGCACTTTGGTAAGCAAGACACTGAAACTGACAGAATGTCTCAAATAAGACTTCTCCTAGATAACAATAAATTAAACAACTGCAGCTTTAGAGTGTTCAGTGTCACCCCTAAGAACATTACAGTCGTGCTTATTGGATAGTAATAAAATAAATGAAAACAATTGCAGAAGTTCGAGCCACCTGCATGGACCCAAGCTTTGCTCCTGAAACTCCCTATACTGACCTGCAAGTTCTACCTGCACAGATGACTATATAAATCTGTTAGTTCACCTTCTCCAAACATTAAGAAACAAGAATACAGTTATTGACCAAAGAGCTCTTGCTCTGGAGGCATCACCCTTGCCTCCTTTACCTGGAGGTTCAGGATTCATGCCTCGTGTGTGATGTTCTGAGTGACCTATTGAAGAGATATCATGTTTTTCGGTGAAACTGAACTATATGAATCAGCCACTCGTTCGATCTTTAGGATTGTTATGCTTTAAAGCTATTACATGAAATCACTATTTCAAGAGGGACGCTGCTGTGAAAATATTAATTGTTCACTAGAATACGTGCTTAAGAAAGCCAAAACATTGACATAATTTGTCAAACCTTTTGATTTTGCTGAAGAAATAATAAATTGACATAAAATTAGCAAGGCCAAATGCATCTATACAGCTTATATTGGGAATGAACTTTTACAAACTGTAGATTAGCAAGGCCAAATCCATCTTACGTATTATCTCTATAAGGTTCTCAATCAAATCATTATTCAAGAAAAAATAATAGCTAACATATCTTTAGACTTTTCCATCCCAAACTGTTGCATCTACACCTACACTTGATTCTCACCCTGCCGTGTTTTGCACTCGCACATACACAAATTATAGATCAATGTCACCAGAAGGAAACTATAACAACTTCACGAGAATAATCATTATATATATCCATCCGTAAACATCACAAAGAGAAGCATATAAGGAAACTGATTCTCCACAAAAAAATCAAATGTCTATCATCGGTCAACCCGCCACAAATTGAAATTTTATTCAACAACATTAATGTTCGTTTTACCAAGATGACAAATTTGTTACCCTACTTGTTCAGGACAAGGGGTAGCAAAATCCCGAAAACCGACACAAACCCGACTCGAAAAAAATACAAATTAGGGTTAGGATTTTTATATTTCGGGTCGGGTTTGGGTTTGGTAAATTTTAACCGAAAAACTCGGGTCGGTTCGAGTTGACCTAGTCTACCCGAACCCGACCCGAAATATTTTTATATATAATGTATTATGTATAATATATAAATTTATATTGGACAATACATTCATTTGTTAAATATTTATATATCATTTAATAAAATTATCCACTTCTAATCTAATTAAAAAATTATTTATATTTTTAATATATTTTAATGAAATATAATTTATATAATTGCATAATTGATTTTAATTAAAATTTGGGTCAATTTCGGGTTAATCGGATACTAAATACATCGGGTTCGGGTTGAAATTTTCGACCCGTTTCGGGTTCGGGTCAAGTGCGGGCTGACCAAAAAACTGGATCGGGTAAGACAACCCAACCCATTACCCGAAATTACCACCCCTGTTCGGCACCATGTTCAAACGACTCGGGCTTTACAATACTAATAACAAACTTGGTCAAAAACCATAATCCCATTACTTCTATTTTTTTGCCCAGCAAATACATGTCACATAACTTTATCAGTTTCAGGAATTTATTTATGTGAGATAAGTGGCAAGAAAAGGAGAAATAAGTAGCCTTTCAAACAGCAAATTAGGTCAAAACTGAAGCCTATATGGACCTAATTCCTAAATTTAACAAATATAATAAGCAGGATTAACAAATTTATCAAGAAAACTAAAGGAAAAGCATAGAATACATACAAATGATGCATTTTATTGAAAAAGTAAGAAGACGGTACCTATCGCCCCATGTAGACAATCCTGAACATGTGACTAAACCCCTCATTTTTATGATTGAGTAACGCAAGACTCGGGGAGTAATTATATACTTCTGAAGATCTTGTTCCCCATCCAATCACGCATCCAGTGTTCCTTGGACCACTCTCATTTCTGGGGTCTTGTAGAGATACCTTATTTTCCGCATTTTCCATTATAACATCCCCGTTCTTCATAAATCCTATGGGCAATCGGTTCAAGTCCTGAAATGTACATATTTTTAACCAATCCATACCAAGACCACAATTTCCGTTCTTCTTCAATAAGCTCCAACCTTCACCAAAAGTTAAAGCAAACGAATACAGGGATTCTTGAAACACTGCAAGAGACCATTCCGGACTCCCATGATCAAAACAAGAAACAGGCAAACTTGTAGCTTCGAAGGTCTCAGACTTCATATCGAATGATACTAAAAGTCAGTCCAATGTTTGTCATGATGCTTTGACCCAACCCAGTAGAAACAGGGGTTCACAAAGACAGCTGATAATGGACACTTATAAATGGGCATAAGCCGCATAACAGGAGTTTCAATTCTTGTCCACAAATTTGTTCTCAGTGAGTAGATCTCAACAATGCTAGAATCATCAAATAAAAAGTTCAAAATTCTGATAACTCTGTAGTCACAGACCTCTGGAAGGAAGGCTAACCCAATACCTTCGTAACGATATTTATTTTTACATGTAGCATGAGCACTTGGGAGAAGCTTATATTTTCCTATGCTAGGATTCCACAAGTACATATCAGAATCATAGCCATTAAGGTTTAACATCAAAAGAAGACCATTACAACAACCTGCTATTTTGAAAGACCATGCTGATCATGACATTGGAAAGTTTACTTTCAACTTTTCAAGAAAGGTTTCCTTGCACCGAAATGAGTAATATTCATCGATATAACGATCCCTTAAGAATCCAGTGGCAAGATACTCTTTCTCATCAGCCGATTTTTGACTCAGATGTGAACGGATGAAGCACGGATCACTAATTAAATTGTACCAAGATTTGCAAACACGTATGCACCCCATCAGAGATTTGACGGGGAGCCTTATGAGAATTTAACTCACAAGAGAGTCTGTGAGTTCATTTAGAATCGCCATGGCGATCCCTTAGATTATAGACCGAATCTATCAGACTATTGATGGTTATAAGATCTACACAAATTGTAGCAAATTTGGGTCTATCAAGGTTTGTTCTGGCAAAATATGGAGTAGTAGATCATAATCTGGACTATATGTGAAGATATTTAATCCATAACATTAAATTGAGATCTTGGATCGTCGCAGAAAAATGGACTATAGTTTGACAAATAGTGCATATAGTTTGACAAATAGGGAAATATACATCACTTATTAATTTAATGCATACACACCTAACTTGTAGCATTGTACATGTACACCAATAGAATTTTCGGTGCATAGAAATTTTATAAAGTGTGGATATACACATTCAAATACTACGACAATACTCGAGGGATAATATTTGTGGCGGGTCTTGAAACAATATCTCTTTATTTAGTGTTTAACTTTCTATAAAATTTTAACACCGTGTGTAAGACATTAAAATACCAATCTCATTCTACAAAAATCTAAATCAAACATACCATTGGTGGCATCAAAGTACCATGCCTTTTGGGGTGCACCCAGAAACAAATCCGTGGGGGTGGACTCAAAGCAAACAATATCAAGAGAGCATGCTTAGCAGTCAAAAAGGGGTATCAAGAAATGGTATCAGAGCAACATGTAACGTGGTATTAGAGCACCAAATTATAACATGGTATCAAAGCACCATGTTGTAACTGTCTATAACGATCTGAAGTTGAGCTTATGGAGGAGGCGAATGGGCTTCTTGTATGCAAGCCTCGATGGTTTTAAAAATTGAGACTATACTGAAGTCTTCCATGACAATTATTAAAACATTTGGTTTTAAAAATCGAGACTTGATTCTGTATACTTCAAAACTTTAAAAATAAAATATCTGGCCCACAAAGCGTTAACAGACTATACTTGAAATCACTTGCAAGCCACCAAAAATAAAAGTATTTTTTTCAAGCAATTAAACCTAGGCTACTTCTAGCTAGTAAGGAATCTCCTAACAAACAATAATGAGGACAAACATGTCTCACAAAACATTGAGAATGATGGTTGCAGAAAGTAACGCAAATGCCATTTCAAAAAATCTCATACACTGCAAATAACCAGAACTTGGGAAGTTTTAACGAGATAAATGTTAATGCAGATTGATGAGAAATCACCCCTCTCACCAACCAACAAGTAGAAGCTTTAGCAGAGCCATTCGAATATATAGACCATTTTTTGCCTGTCTGAAGTATGCGGCTCTTGGATCCTCGTCAACATCCACAGTTATCTACAAGCACGATAATATTGTGAATAATGAAAAGTTGATGAAACTTTTAAACTGAGGGTTATAGAATTAAAGACCAACCTCGTCAAGCCTGGGGAGAGGATGCATGATCACTGCATGCTTCTGCATCACACCCAAGACTGCCTTATCAACTATGTATTTGCCTCGAGCTTTTTCATAATCATTAGTTCTCTCTCCAAATCGTTCTCGCTGAATGCGAGTTTGATAAACTACATCACAGGTGGAAGCCACTTCCATAAGATCAGCACTTTCTTCCCATTCAACACCTTTTGAGGTGAGATACATTTTTATGTCATCCTGAAAAAAAAAAAACGGTAGTCAAACTAAAACATTATATTATTTTCCAAATATTTTATATCTCACTTTTATCTTGTATCAGTTTGATAAAATGCATGCTCATAAGTGGTTAGTTGAGCAAAAAAGAACTAGAGTTTGATAATTTGAACAAAAAGGAAGTGCCTCAGCATTTTTTTTCCTACCTTCATTTTCACCACCTCAGGAGAAACGAAGTAGATCTTTACATTTGGGTACTTGGAGAGCAGATATGCAAGTGAGCGAACTGTCCTCCCATTCGCAAGATCTCCAACTAATCCAACTTTAATACCTTCAAGTTTACCTAATTCCCTTTCAATCGTGTAAACATCTAGAAGAGCCTAATTCACATTCAACACATGTAATTAGTAAACGGAGAAAGTAGAAACATAAAGCTAACTATCTGACATACTATATGTTTCCAAATTTAGTACTCCTTCACATGACTTAGACCATTCTGACAATTTTCTTTTCTATTCTCTCCTTCATAACTTTATTACAATCTAAGCATTAACAAAACATTATTTGGCCTTCTCCCTAGATTTTAATGTGAAAACACATAAACATATACTTTTGAACGAAAAATCAAGTTCATACATATTCTTCATTAGACCGTCAAAAGACAGACCTCCTACAAGACTTATTAACTTTCAGACTATAACATATTCTTTATACAAAGATTACATCAACCTTTGAACCAGAACCTTTTACCTTCCAAAAAAATTGTGGAAAATATCACACTAAACTGAAAGCAAAACAGTTCAATAAATGTGATAGTAGAGGCACTATATATTTTAAAGGAAAGAGAAGATTTCTATACTTGAGTTGGGTGCTGTCCTGGACCATCCCCAGCATTAATAACAGGAATACTAGCTGTATTTGCAGCTCTTTTGGCAGCACCACTCTCAAAGTGCCTCATCACAATTATATCGGCATACCCTTCAACTGTCCTTATAGTATCTGCACAGTTTGAACCCATATTAGAATTAACAGATATATGGTCTGATGATATGTCTTGAATTCTAATCATCTCCAAAGCTCTACATGATATTTAAAAGTGTTGTTCTTATCTTAATTTTACAGTGTTAACTTGGATTGGCAAACTTAACATAACTGCAATAATATATAAAATACAAAAGGGTACCTTCTAGTGTCTCTCCTTTCGCTGCTGATGAATATTCCCGTGCATTTTCCGTGGTCAAAACTTCTCCGCCTAATCGTTTCATAGACGACTCAAACGAAAGCCTAGTCCTCGTTGAAGGCTCATAGAAAAGTGTGGCCATGAGATATCCCTTAAGAATCTGACTGCCTGGCGAGTTAATCTCAATCTTCTCCATCTCACGAGCAACATCAAATATCGCAGTAAGAGTATCCCTGTCAAACTGCTGAGCTTCAAGAATATCATTCAGCTGAAACTTATTCCCCGTGGAGAACGAAGGAGCCTTGTCAACACTCATTGCCCTGATTTGCATTCGACTCCTCGAGTACTTATTATCAGCAGACAAAAACATCGACTTAGACTCAACTGTCTGCCTCAAAAACTTCGACTGACTGCACAAAAACTCATTACGATAACCTCCTTTTGCTCCGCGAAAAGGCATAACCTTACTCATTGAAGATGCTGAATACGAATACGAAGCAGCAGTAGCCATGGATATTACAGAATTAACAAACACCTGAAATGAGTATCATCCATAGTTAATTAACAATATCATTTGCATTATAACAATTAAACAATTTATCACAATTTAAATCTGCATTATTAATCAAAAGAAATAATAATCAACAATTAACGTTTATAAGCAGCTGTGTAATTTTACACTTACTATCTATAACAACTGATTTACAAACAGCAATTTGTACGAAAGAGTTGTATTATTATAAGTAATTAAAAAGTTATAAGATTAAAATTTTATAATCATGTAAAAGCATTAGATACAATTAAGCATATATATTTGTGTGTGTGTGTATAAGTAGTGTAAGTATAGATTGGAGACCTGTGTCTCTTTCTTCTCGGACTGAGTCGAGTTGCCGCCGAATTGGTTGCTGAGTTGAGCGAGTGGCGTGAGGTTCTTCTGCAGGGTTTCTGAGTGCGCCTTTTCGTTATTTATAATTTAAAAACCGTATATAAAATTTGCCTTTTCTTATGTTTATTTTAAGGTGAATTTAAATCTCCTTTCAAAAAAAAAGAAGGTGAATTTAAATCAAAAAATAATATATAAATAGTATTCATCGGCCATCCGACGGTCCAGCGGTTAAAATGAGAAAGATAGTATTCGGGACCGTATATATAAAAAAGGAAAATGTGTATTTATTAAATTATATATGTTTTCAAGTTTCAACTAGAAAAACTATGTCTTCACTCTCTCCATTTTGAAGTCCTTTGTGATTAATAATTGAAATATACATATAATAATATTATATCAATTTTCTGACGTGTTACTAATACTCTATTTGTCATGTACTTTTAATTTTTGACACATGTAAGAAAAAATATCTTTGACTATTTTTTTTGAATGTTATTTTAACAAATAAAATCTATTATCTGTATATTATTTAAAAAGTTAAAATTCAAAACATAATACTCATAAGAAATATAAAGTGCAGAAATAACTGAGGGCATAGCAAGTATTGTAATAAGGACACTAATGTTATAGTAATAGATTATAGATCACATAATTTAGATTGTTTTTCTTTTTGATAAGATAGATAGTAATTTGGTTTGAAACGGTTTTTAAAAGTCAATAGTAATTCATAGTTTTTACATGCAAAAAATTGCATGAATGGACAAGCCAAAGTCTCCCAGTTTGTAAACAGAGTGGTTGAACTTTAATCGCATAATACAGATTTTAAATATAAAAAAATTGTATATCATCCATATCCAACTCACTAGTGAAAGCCTGAAAGGAAATTCATACCCATCCCAGTTTACTTTAGAAAAGAAGAACTTGAGATGCAAAGCATATATTACATCAATGAGCTCTTTAGAGTTAAGAGCAGGTAATCCAATGGTAAATAAGTATTTTACACAGCATGACAGCACCGCCAAATCCAACAAGCCACAGTATGAAGATATTACATACATTATGCAGCAAAACTGCAACAGTCGCTTTATTTAAGGACTCGTAATGAGGAGTTTTTGTATATACTCCAGCCCTGACGTAGTCACCTAATTTACATAATACCACTGATCAGTTCTTCTTTAACCCCAGAGCTTAATGCAGAACTAGGCATTCATGTGAAACCAAAGCAGCGCTGGAACCATTGTTATGGGTACCAGACTCCTGATTAGTATGATGTTCTTGATCATTTTGTGAGATCAGTTCATTTTCATTTGCAGCAGAAGAGACTGCGTCAAATATAATATCTTTCACTTCTTTGAACCTCTCTTCTGATAGGGATACCTCGGCAAGCAGTCTCCAAGCTTTCTCCTCAGACGCCTCCTCATAGTCCTCCTTCCTTTTTAAGACCATGTGGCCGCTAATTTCCCAGACTGCAGGATTAACTTGGGTGTCCAGAAGCTCAGGACTCACTTCGCCAAGAGCCTGTCTCTCAGCATAACACTGCTTATTATACAATGCACTGACAGGTTAGCAGAATTGAGGATAAAATAAAGAAAATAACAAAATAAATTAATGACTGAGCACAGTATAAAATCGGATGTAGTGACTATATGTACCTGAGGAAGGAGAAAGACACGCCTTCCAGAGTCTGAGATAAGAACATTGTAGGGTATATTACTGTTCTGAAGGCAAATGCAAGCATCAGAGACTGCAGTCGACAAATCCTCCAAGGTACAGAGACCCTCAAACACAAGACCTCGGACAGGATAGCCCAACAATTCAGAAATTTCAACCCCATCATCCAAGTTCATAACTTTTCTAGTAGATGCCTTCTCAATAGGAAATGGCACGGCCAGGTAATAAGCCTGTCACATAAAAGATCAGGAATTCAGCATTAACTGCAAAAATTCACCAATCAATATGACACTTCACATATGAAGCACTCCGTTACAGTTTTAAAAACTTGGGTGACCTGGAAGTGAAGATGATTTATGGTAGCAAATGCACCCAAGCTATTGTAACCCAACCGAAAGTATGGGCTTCCGGCTTCTGCTGCCATGTAAAGTGCAAGCAAGAAGCTTTCATGGTCAATCCTTTGTGGCAAACATTCAAGAACATGGGGAATCAGAAGCACATGCCCGTATTCGATAGGACTAACCTGTTATGTTATGGAAAAATAAAAAGTCAATTATGCAAGAGGCACTGACACTAGAAAAGTGGGATAGACACTTAGGCAGAGCAACTTACATTAATAGCAACAACACTTGGAGAGTTTCCAACATCAATGGAAGCATCTGGAAAGAAGTGAATTTCATCCTCCTCACTTGCTTTGAACTGGAAAAGCACCTCTTCCTGCCCAACTTTAGTAAAATTAAATTTGCTCCCATCAAATGGCTGCAAAACCTTATCGACTCTAAATTCAGTTGGCCTCTTCTTGAGGTGACGACCCTCATTCAGCTGAGCTATAAAACCATAATTTCCTGGAATGACCTGTCCGGATATATAAAATGAATTGAGTCTTTACAAACATCATATTTCATCAAGTACTAGTGATAAACCTAAATTTCCTAAATGCTAAAGAAAAAAGGACACGACCTTGGTTTCACAGGCAGTAACATCGTAGCGAAAAAGCCCCTTCTGAACACGATCTTCCCACTGCAAGAGTATAAATAATTACCTCAAGTATTAATAAGTGAAATGCTCAACAAAGCTCCAGGCACTCAGAGCCGAAGCACAAAGCGAGACGCGTTAAATAAAAAACTTAACTCAAATTAATAGCAGTTACTAAATATAGTACTCGTTTGGTTTACATAATAATAACAAGAAAGTTATAATTCCTAGGAAGCGAAAAATATTACTGTTGTTTGGTTGGTATAAACCGGGGAAGTTGAACTTTCTTGGAAGTGGTATATATTCCTAACTAATAACGAAAATGGGCTTCCCCTACCTAACCCCTGTAGTAATTTAAACAAAAATGGAAGTGCAGATCTCTATATATTAACCTAACACAATTTCCAACTTCCCAGGAACTCTATATAGGAATTAACAGCAAGGAGGCAAGGACGTACAATTTACATGGGAATTGATTCCTACTGTGAACCAAAGAAGCACTATATATCATTTAAGGAGAAAATAAAATTGTCTAAGATTTGCAAATTCTAGTAGTATACAGTAAACAATACACTCGGTCTCATTTAAAAATCTCGTGAAATTAAATCATTTTCTTCTAGAATTTGTGATGTAAATCTTCCTCGCAATGGGCGTGCTTGAATTGTAGTTATTTTAAATTAACAAGTCAGATCTGGTCAAAATCAACTCCTTTCTTCATAAAAATGACTAAACATTCCGCTCATCAGCACACTTTTTCAGTTATTATACCCTAAAGCAATAAATTGGAAGGGCAAAAAAAAGACTAACAGATAGGACTATATAAATACCTCCCCAATGATGAGAGAATCCAGAAAAGCAACCGGAGGCTCCTTGTATTCTTCAGCAGAAGATCCCCCTCTATTACCACACTTGTTAACCCTCTTAAATGCATACAACGGTAGCTTTGCCCCTAATCAGAACAAAACATCATCAATCAGCCCCTAAATTCCACTAAAATCATCGCCATCATAAACCGAATTTTAAGCATAAAACAAAAACAACTTCAAAAATACACAAATTCAACAAATACCTTGGAGGCAACACGTGTTGAGACAATTCCGCCCACACCCGACACGACAAGCACCCTCCTCCCCCTCTTCCTTTTGATAATTCGACACAATGGTGGGCACTCTCTTAATCCTCAACATCTCCATTCAATTAATATATTTTCACACAAAATTATACTAATCAACCAAACAAACAGAGATATCTTTTTTTAACCGTGCACAGATTTTATATTAGGTATAGAACTTCAAAACAAATATAATAATAACAATAACAATAAATCTACACTAAGGAAAAGAGATGACCGCCGCCGGCGAGGAAGAGGAGATCGGAGGGGGTGCCGCCGGCAGAGGGGAGAGCACCACGACCGCCGTGCGGCGAAGGATTCGTGAAAATAGTCAAACAACCCTTGCGACGTAGAGAGCGGACATGAACAAGGAGACGATTAGCTCTGTATATAGCCGTGATGTCTGCAACTTGGCTGGCCTGGGCTTTAGCCCCGCTGACTATCAGAATTTTGGTGGATTTGGTGATGGAGCGAGGGTTCGATCGGAGGATGGGTGGGTTGGTGGTGGTTGGATTGGGCAGGCGATGAGAGGTGAATAGAGCTGCACTCTTCTTCACGCGTTTTATAGTCGTTTGGAGACTTTTTCAAACAAGCAATTATATGATTTATTTATTTTTTTAAGCAATGATATTGGTCGTATATTTAAATTACCTCATATTGGTCATATATTTAAAATGTAATTTGAGTATTTTTATTAAGGTAAATATAATAAATTTTGTTGTACGCTGTACGGCCAAGTATTTTTAATTTGATCTGGATTTACAGGCGTTTGAATCGTCAGTGATAATTGGAGTCGAAAATGAAATTCATCATGTGCGCGGGATTGATATTAAGATTTTCGTTAATCTTACTCATTAATCATAAATCAAAATTTAATTTTGATTTATGTTGTAATTGAGCTGAAGAATTATATCATCAATTTTGTATTTTATATATATTTTTTATGTATTTTAGAAATCTTAAGAGTTTACCAATCAAACTGTATATATGAATTCTGATTTTCATTAACACTTTGGTTATGATTACTTTTATTTTTAATTGAATTTTAAACTTAATTAATTGTTGTAGAAGCTTAAAGTTAGGTAGGCTCTTTTGGATTTCAAACTTTCATTATCTGTAAAAATAGATTTGAAAATCGAAAAAAAAATTAACAAGAATAATAGTACGAGCTGAATTTTGTTCATTTGAAGGTAACGCTTTATATATGAGACAAGCAACCGGCGTAGAGCATTTTAAAAGGAAATAAACACAAAAAAGGTATAGATTTATAATGATATCCTTCTATTTAAATTCTTAACGTCTAAAAATAACTTATTTTTATATGTTTATATTATTATATTTGATTAAAATAAATGGAAACGAAGGAAATAAAACTAAATATGCCATTTATTCTTCTTTTTTTCTTTTTTCTGCACGTTTCCTTCTAATTTTCACTAATTACAATTAGAGTTCTTAAACATGAATCCTACCAGATTTGGATCCTTAAACGTGTATTATAGGATAGAGTATATTCCAGGAAATCAGAAGAAATATGAAATATCCGTGTCTGCCCACGTGAACCTCGCCGTGGGGGAGCCCAGTTCACATTCTGACATATCGTTACGCATATTAACGGAGACATGCCCCCAACAAAAAGCAACCAATGCTGCTCAATTCCTGATACAACATCAGCTCTTCGTGCAGCACGAATCATGAAGGGGGGTTTTAACGCCTAGCAATTGATCTATTATTCTCACATAGTAAAATATACAGTCAATTGAAATTATTGTAATGCACAGCTATATGGGTATGAAACATGCATGTTTCATACAATTACGTTATGTTACTAGTTTTAGCTGGTGACGCAATAAATGGAAATGGGATTTAAACGGAGATAATATTGTCCAAAAATTAATTAAATGATTAGAAATTAATTATGATTATTTATTAAGATTAATTTAAAAAATATTTTAAATTTTATATAGTTATTTTATACAGTAATTTGAAATAATTGTAATGCACAGCTTTATGGAATTATGGGTATGAAACATGTGTTTCATACGATTACTTTATGTTATTAGTTTTAGCTAGTGACGTAAGGAATGGAAATCGGATTTAAACGGTAATAATATTGTTCAAAAATCGATTAAAGAGCTGAAAAGTATTAAAATTAATTATTTTTTAAATTATATGTAATTATTTCACCATATAATATAAATTTATTGTCTTATGAATCAAAATAACATTCACAAAAAAAATCTCAAAAAAAACATAAATTTAGATATCACAATTGATGTTATAAACGATGTGTAGTGTATGCCTGTAAGTAGATAAGCACTAAATTATGTACATTTGACTTATTCTAATTTCATTTTGATTGTTTAAACATTAATGTATAGGGTCATGTTTCAGATGGAATCATCAGGGAAGAACCCTTAGAACTATTAATTTATTTCTAGTATTAGTTAGAGTTCTGCATTTCTAGTATTAGTTAGATTTCTGCGGCAGAACTTCGAATGAAGAAAAACATTAGTTAGGGTTATTTATATATTATATTTTAAAATTGTTTTTGGACACACATACAAAAAGATATGTATTTAAATTTAGATTCTGAAAACTTATGAAAAATATAAGGTTCTGTGATTCATTGGTTCTCGCGCGACCCTCAGTCTATATGCTTCAACGATTAACAACTTTTGTATACAGGGCGCATAGATGAACCAGCGCAATATGATAATCAAAGTGATATATAGGCTATAGCTTATAGTTATTGGAGAGAACCCAAGCGATAAAGTTTATATAAACATCTAAGTTTCACGTAACATATAATACTGGACTTCTCCACAAGGTCCAGTCCAAGACTACTGGATCAGGTTTTATTGGGAGGACATACATAACCTGGGCCATCAATTTTCTTTGAAGGAGATTTTAAGTATTACTTTTCACCCTCTCAAAAAAAAAAAAAAAAAAACCTTTCATTATCCCAACATTGAGTGTTAAATTTGTTGAATACTATCAGTATGGATTGACCACTTTACAAAAGACCACTTCATTTATGTGAGAAAATTAACAATAATTGACCTTGAGAATTGAAAATGAAAAAATATGGAGAGGCCCGTTACTTTTCAAATTGATATATTAAATACTGATTATTTTTATTAGTTAAAATTAATATATTTTAATATATAACATAATATTGTCATCCGTCAATATAGCATTAAACTTTAAAGTTTATAGTGATTCATCATATAATCACAACAGGTATACTATTCTAGTAATAAAATTACCAACAAGATAATTTATATAGCTTGGTTATAAATTAATTTTATATAATACTTATGATCAGGGATAATTTAGTACGCGGGTGTTTTTTTTTTTTTTTTTTTTTTTTTGAAAATGAGAATAAATCTCAACGAGAATCGGCAATTCACCGTGATAATTCTTTCATTCAAGAAAGCTTATTATCTAACCGTCGGACATGCAAGATGACCGGGGAAATTTAGACAATAAAACTTTAATGTCCGAAAAGAAAACCGGTCTTCTTCCAATAATCCTGAAAATAAAACAAGAAAACAAGAAGAAATATAAGTCGATATATTTAACAAATTACATCAAAATATTCCCACAATCATGATAACTCATGATTGAGACAATTAAGCTCTTAATTAAGGCATAATAATAAAATATTAATATCCTTAATTAAGACACAATTAACGCCCTTAAATAAGGCCCAATTAACGCCCTCAATGAAGAGGCACAATTTACGCACTCAATAGTACGCGGGTGTTTAATATTATAAATAATCATAAGAAAACTAAATTATATTTTCGTAAACCTTTTCTCCTCACCCAACTCGTTAAAAAAGGGCCAATTTGAACCACATGCAGCGTGTCCTGTGCAATCTGTATTTCCCATTTTTTGTCTTCACGGGTGTGCCGTGTGCGGGGCACATGGACATGGCTATCAGACTACTCCCGATTTCGTATACATATTGTGTCAATCATAATTCATAACTAATATATATATTTTAGTACGCGGGTGTTTAATTTTATAAAAATATATATTAAATATTTGTTAAGTGTTAAATAAGTACTTTGAGAAACATTATATAAATATGAAACGTGTTTTATCAAAAAAAATAAATATGAAACGTGTTTTAAGTTAAATTTATACAGTAACAGGGGTGAATAGAACTTACTGCTTATATTCAATCACGTTCACTTAACACGTTAATATATTACTGATCATGAAATTGATGATGCAATTTAAATTACCCCTTAAACTTATGATAGTCGGCGAGATTTATATCAAACAAATCGACCATAAAACATTACTATTGTATAGTCAGAACGATTCCATCATTCATCACAAAAACTTTACATTCTGAATGAAATCGAATCTTATAAATTAACAAGTTGTTGAATGAGTTTCAGTTTATTTTTCTACACTAAAAGTTTGGAAAAAAATATATCTATGACATAGTATATTTGTCGGTTTAGTTGGTCGGAGCGATTGGACAGTGATGTCTGTACGAATCCTCTTCTATTGTTAAAAAAAGTAAAAATATTCTGCAAGAAAAGAATATATATACATATATTCATCAAATAATTTGAATTTGTTTGATGTTACTTATGTTAGTCGTTCTGCCTCTCGCTTTTCCTTCCTCTATTTTCCGGTAGCTGACTTTTCTTAATTTATTTTTTCAAGATTTTTTAAATAAACATATAATATATGTTTTATGAATTATACTATAAAATATACTTTTAGAATATATATCAATTGACTCTAATTAATTCATTTAAATCAGATATGCACAAAATTCACATGTAAAATACGGCACATTTTCTTTTGAAAGAAAAATACGGCACATTTTAATTCAAACAAACATCAAGGATTTGTAATTAGAATTTAAAGTAATGTTTGATAATTCGGTATTTGTATTTGAGCTTGGATGAAGCCCTGGCGAGACTTGTTCGCCTGTTCGGAGAGATTCCAGTGAATTCAAAGTGGATTAATGAGATCGAGCAAGTCCCACTCAGATAAATGATATATAGAATGATTTAGTCACCGGGAGGATCATGGGCAAGAAAAGAACCATTATAGATAGAATCATAGAACATTTCCATTATTTCTTATTTCGTATTCGTGAAGATTCAGCAACAGAATTTCACACATAAAAAATATCAATGTCTATGTATTATATTTTAAAATTATTTTTAAACACACAAAATGATGAAAAAAATATGTATTTATATTTAAATCTTAAAAATCGCAGCAGGACCTTTGTCATTCTATGAATCTATATAAGCACCAATTCTCTCTTGAGCGCGGCCGTTAGTCACTAGCTGAGAAAATATCCGGTCTTAATCTAATTGTGCATGCATCTCTTGTTTATATATCTTTTTTCCTTTCCAATATGCGCAACTTGATCAACTTTTTCTCCACAAATATGCTGTGGTTGTGAATGTAAAACAACGACATTCTTTTCCTGGGTGCAAAACTTCAAATTCCATTTGTTTTAAAGTGGTCTCTAATTATTTAAGATTGATAGCTCCTTATCAACAGTATACAACTCATCATCATCTTTTTCTAATTAACTTTCTGTAATTATCTTGTAATCAGCTTTCTCTAATTTGTAGGAACATATCTCTTGATTGCGCATGATCATACTCTGTAATTTAAGAAATAGTGTCTAATTACAGAAAGAACCCTTTCTTTGAATAAAAAATGTTTTGACATACGACAATGACCCTGCGTTACCATATTTATAATTAATATGAAAATTAAGTCCTAACTACCACAAATCAACGATGCAGACTCAACTGTTAGATTTCAGTAAATTTGTTCATCGCTAGACAACTCGAAAGGAATTTAAATTTGAAAAATGTGACAATTTCTAATCCGGTGCATCACAGTTAAAAAAAAATATCAACATACCAATTAAAGAAAAATGCTAAGTATTCGAAAATATTCTCAATTTTTTTTTATCTAAATCTTAATTCGTAACATATGATTGATTTCACTGACATTAATAATAATGAGACTTTCTGTATACATATAAATCATCCAATTAAAATCATTCGAAAAGAATTTGAGATATAATTTGAAGTCGTTTTGCGGAAATTCATTGGAACCGATTCAAGGCTTCTGCCCTAGTCAAGTTTTTAAGTTAAGCCAGTACGAATAAAACTTGGCTTGTTTATGTAAATAAACTAATGACTAGTATAAGATGTTGAAGACATATATAACTAATTATGAACTACAGGAACAAAAGAACATTGCAGAGATTGTTGTTCGACTATTCCAGAGATGAAGGAGGCTCGTCTGCTGCTTTACAGCGCAGCCCGGGTGGTCTTCATCCTCTTTCTCGTGATTCATCTCGTCTACACGGAGTTTTTTGCTTTTGAGGCCGCGCAGATTATGCCATGTACGTGCGATTTATCTTACATGATATTCTGATTTCGTAAAATATTGATTATATATTTGGTTGGGATTACAGGGAAGCAACGCTTGTGGAAGAGTAACGCTGATCTCCATGCATATTCGAGTAATATTACAAGTGCCCCGGAGCCAGCACCAGCAGAAGTACTAGTTAGCAAGTCAAAAAACTCGAATATTTCTGAAGAAACTATACTTTTCGATGAGGGAAAATCTGAATCTCTGCAACATGAATTGCAGAAGCAAGACTCTTCCCTGGAAGTACTTTTATCGAGGCTCGTTCCAGGTCCGGTTCAAGATGATAGTACGCGAATTTTAATTTTTTGATGATTAATTCACACGCGCACACAATTTAGTAGCTGATTGGTGATTCTTGGAATTGTGTACTAAGAAAGATAAGTATCCATAATTTGATTATTTTTGTTGATTGAAACAGAAGAGCAGAGAAGCGAGTTTGAATCAAGCGGTTTAGCCTGTGATTCTGCAGCTCACTCCCTTGTTTGTGTGGTTAACAAACCAGTAAAGATTATCAACTCAGGATCAACAGGAGTCAGCGTGGTATACGAATCGAGCCAATCTGCAGGGGAGAGAACTATTGTCAGGCCATATGCTAGGCAAGAAGACGCGGATCTTCTAAAATCCGTGACACCAGTTGAGATACTTTCTCAGGAAAATAGCTCTGTAAAACAAGGCTGTCACTACAATCATGATGTTCCAGCAGTGTTGTTTTCGACGAGTGGTTTTACTGGAAATTTGTTCCATGAAATGAATGAAATCATCATCCCTTTGTTCCTCACTTCTTTTCAGTTTCAATCACATGTCCAGTTCGTCGTTACTGACCACAAGGCTTCGTTTGTGAGTAGATATGGCCGCCTTCTCTCCAAGTTATCGCGTTATGAAGTGATAAATCCGGCTGCAAATAGAAGCATCGTCCATTGTTTTCCAGGAGCTGTTGTGGGGCTGAAGTTTCATGAATTTTTAGGGTTTAATTCAAGTGAGATCCCCAGAGGCTACTTCATGGAAGACTTCAGGAATTTTCTGAGGCAAACCTACAGACTAAAGGCGCAAAATGTTTCTGCGATCACAAAGCCTAATCTCTTGCTTATATCGCGACAACATTCAAGGACATTTTTGAACGAAAACCAGTTAGTGGATATGATGAGAACATCGGGGTTTCAAGTGATCGTCGCAAAGCCAAAAAGGATGGCGAATCTGGCAAAATTTGCAAAACTTGTGAGCTCGTGTAGCGTGATGGTTGGAGCTCACGGTGCAGGCCTCGCTAATGAAGTGTTCTTGCCGGCCGGAGCTGTTATGGTGCAGGTGGTGCCGCTGGGGCTTGACTGGGCATCAGGTGCTTATTTCGGTGAGCCAGCTTCTGATATGGGAGTGCATTACCTGGAGTACAAGATTGAACCTGAAGAAAGTTCACTTATCAATTCTTACAAACGAGACCACCCTGTTATTACCGACCCGACCCGGGTCTTGTATAATGACTATCAAGCTGGCAGAGCTCTGTACATTGATGGGCAGAACATGAAGATTGATCTTGCTAGGTTTAAAAAGACACTAACTGAAGCACTTAAACTTCTAGGATGAAATTGTATTTAGAATTTTATTTTTAAAGATAAAACTTGATTAGTCCGATTTACAAGTTTTTAGGCAGACCAAGGTGTCCTGTAATACGCCTATCTTTGCCACAAAAGAATAAAGATAGAACTGTTTGGTCCCTGTCACCCATATTCTGTACCTTAGTATGCATATGAATAAATAAACAGAAAAACTGGTATATTTTTGATGTCCAAAACAAAACTAAAGGTATAATAACTCAACAAAATTGTATGTTACATGATCCGATATGGAACTTTGGAAGGAGGGAGATATATTGTATAGAAAAACCAAAAATAAATAAGAAATGAAAAACAACTCAACAAGCCTCCCTCCTTCCTGATACAGATACATACTGTTACAAGTACACCGGTCATCAAGGCCGGATGAGAATATATTTTAAAGATTTAAAAAGATATAAATCAATGGCCAAAAAAACAAACACTTGCCGCAATCTTCACAACGCTGTAGCAAGTGAAGGACACGGCAACTGCAAATGAATGAATTGTTCGTCATTGCAGCTGCTCTGTACATGTTCTTGCCTTTCACTTCTTTCCTGGTTCCCCATTAGCAACAAACACTTTTGTTCCTTGCTGCCTGGATGGTAAGCAACACATGTCTTCAACACAACTATGCCTCCCTTTATCACTCTTTATACTTGAACCCTGAACATTAATATTTATTCACATCTTTAACATCAAGGATTTCCAGCAACCTCAGCAGCTCGTTGCCTCATCATCTCCATCACAGCGGCTCGTCGCCGACTATCAGACTGCTGCTGAAGCCTTTTTAAATGTTCCTTTAAATCTCTGCATGTCAATATATTTCAGTGTTTGATGATAAAGTAGATAGTTTTTTAGACAGTGAATACACTCTAATATAAATCTTAAGGTATTCTAGTTTATTTTTCCAACAGATGCCAAAACTTTTAACTTCGACTCACTAGGGATATACAGGGCAGTACAAAAATCCATAAGATAAAGGAAAAGTTTCAATCTACACACCTGCAGCGGGGAACGTGACATTCAGATTCTTTGCATGCTCGAGCATGAAGTTGAAGTAGATACCACATCTTTTTACAAAGAACACAACCACCAGAAGCACGAGTTTTGCATTGTATTCCGTGCCGGAAAAGACCTTTCACCTTGCGACAATTTGGATATTGGCATTGTGCGGAACGGCACTGAGATGCATGCACCAGAAGATCAAGCATTTTTCTAAGCTGCAATAGTGAATAAAATCAACTCAGTCCCCATATATTGACAGTCATGAATACTTATAAATTATAATCAATATAACTAGGAGGCAGGAGTTATGTGCACATATTAAAACAGCTCACAAAACTACTGCATGCTTTCATTATTGGTGAATCCAGAAATTCCTCGGGGGGAAGGGGCGCTGGGGATTTTCATAAATAGAACCAGTAGAAATTATTTGATCTACAAGAGTCTAATAATTAATAATGCATAGAGAAAATGTAAAATTCAACTTAGAAACGGTTAGAAACTTAGAACCATATACTGTATAATTTAAGCCAACCACCTGGATTAATGTCCTGTTCAGCTTCCCTCAAATATTTACCCTTACACTTTATGCGCAGATAGCATGTATAGCAATGACCAATTTATTAACTTCAAATAGGAAATAATAACGCCATATACAATACCAGGTAAAACAAGTTATAACATGTTTGAAGCTCTACAATTTCAGAGCATATACCAAAATTCTAAATTGAGGATATACTATTTGATACATATAATAAAAGCTAACATGCCTAATAAGTTCCACGTGGAAGTAGGTTGAGATGTATGTAGACCCTAAGTATACTTCTAAAGACTATCACCTTGAGACATCCACTTTTAAAACTATTTTCTGGAAAGTTCTAGAAAACATTGAGAACTCATGAATGTTAAATCAGATAAAAGATACTTCATTTATAATTTAAATTACTGCTTAATTAACTAAATAGCCTTATCCAATACTATTATTTTCTACTACATGGCATGATTTCCTACAAACGTGACCCTCATTTTCTATAAAGAGTTCACGTGAACTATGCTAACTGTAAATATGCTGTTGTCTACCTGGAGAACACGTAGTTGCCTGGCTTCTTTATTTTGTGCATCACGTTCTGCTAAGGAAGGATGATTAGTCAATTTATGAGGATGATCGATGCCCCCATCCTTTTGATAGCACGCATTGCATACGTCAAAATCAGGGCAGGTTTCACAGCGCCAACCTTGACCAGCTTCTATGTCAAGATGACATACATTACATGTTGTAACAAAAGCAGGAGCAGTAGGATTGTGGAGATGGTAAAGGACCATCATTGAGGAATGTTTGGCACGGCGCAAGGTATCATACTGATAATGATTTCCTTGACAAAGACTAAGAAATGCCTGTCGCGTATCGAAGAACTCACTCTCAAGAATCTCATCTTTATCCTTAGTATCGACGGGCACACCTTCAATTTCAACCTGAAAATTTTTGTTTAACCAGACATGAATTACAAAGAAAAAACAGAAAAATTTGCACAAAATTTGAAACCACGGAGAACTTACTGGATGAAGCATATGCGAGTCTCTTTGATTACTAATAGGATGTCTATCACGCTCATCCAAGTTTCGCTCAACTTCATAACACCTATATGACAGTAAAATATTAAATAAATAAAATCAGAAAAGCATGCTAAAATTTCAGTCTATGATTCTTGAAGTGTCCAAATAAAAAGGGCTCAACTCAAGTTATCAAAAGGTAATAATCCCTAGAAACCCGAATCGTGCACTTGAATATGTTCCACGACTCCATGTGATGCTACTCTTTTTCATGTGATCTCAAGAATCACAGACATATCATATAGCGAATCAGTAATTGAATATTATCATAGAGGTTTTGTATCAAAGCTAGTATACAACAACTAGATATTAGGCATCTGCAATTCATAAAACAAAGTCAAAGCAACAAGCAGCTTGGAATGGAGTTTCAAACCCTGACCCCATAATACACTCTAGTGATGGTAATATTGGGTAGTGGATCGGGTTCGTGCGAGGTCCTATTTTTTGGTAAACCCAAACTGAAGCGGGATGAAAATCCCAACCTGAACCCGGCCTGATGCCGATCCAAAATAACCAAAAATGACGAGTTTGACACAAATAAAAAGAGATTGCGTCAAACTCAAACCGACATGAATCACATTAATCCCAGAATGTGAGCCATAGCAGGGACCGGTTTTTTGTGCCAAACAGATATCTAATAACCTACCTCATTTAATATTACCAGATCATTAAGACGCAGATATGCACCTTGGACACATACAAAAACACACAGATATATGTAGATCTGATATTAAAATATACTTGCATGTTGGTAATTAGTAAATATAGATAGTGAAAGCTTAAGTGGGGGGGGGGGGGGTAATTGCAGGTTAGTGACATATGTATGGAATGTGATCTGGTCAGTGGTCACTGCTTCATATATGATGGTCACGGCTAGGATACAAAATGCTAGGGTTTCTAAATTTTGGTTGTGCTATGTTGAGTGGACTTTACTATTACTGTTAGTGGTGCTATGGACTTGCGACTACAACATTATAAGTGATAATACATAATACTGTCATAATACTGTATATATGTAAAATAATATAATAATATTCGGGTCGTGTGATATAGTCAATATGGACAACCAAGTGGACATTCTAAAACAAATTCTAGATTATTTGACTAATACAGCAAGTCAACAAAAGAACTAATACAAAGTCAGGTCAGATTCTTACTTATCACATAGCTGAAAATTTTTGCACTGGTTGCAAACCCAACGATTTCCAGATGCCATCTGAATGCAGCAGTGACTGCATGAGTGCTGCAAGTGAACCATGATGAAATCTTCCTTCATCGGGCTAATTGTTTCACCAAGCTACAAAATGTGAACATAAAGTGAGAATGATGAACTATAAGATAATATGTTTGGAGTAAGAAAAAAATATCTGTATATAAGAACTTAAGATATTTACTAATTATTAAATAACAAGAATAATTTCAATCTTGTGGGATCCCATAAGAAGAATTGTACAGCTCAAGAAACAATGTGAACAATAACAAAAGAAGATTATTAGGAATCATTATATAAAACCCACTTCCTAGAGACTATCGACAATAATAAGGAAAAGTATGTTTTGATTACTCTGTGCATCAGTAAAAGATCCTTCGATGCATTTCCAGACAGATCAGCTTGACCAAACGCTTTTAGAGCTCTTTTTGAAATAGTTTTTTTTGTCAATCCCCTCTTATGAAGTTTTCTTCCATCCTCCTCCTGTTGAAGCTGATATATAATGTCCTCAGCAGCACCAGGCCAATAGTCTCCATCAAAATATGGTAGTCGAGCTGCAGTTACTTTAGCTTTGCATTCACCAACATTAGGAACGAAGAAATGGTCATACAAATTAGTTAGCTCTACTACAATATCTTCCTTGGCGGCTTTTCTCAACATTGATAAATACCTGTTACAAAAAACAGAAATATAATTATACACTTTAATTGTATACAGCTTTATTCTTTTGTCAAGAATTGTATACCGAATTAAACTTGAGAGAAACTGAGATCTGTCATTAATAGATTTGTGAGCTCACCATTCCCGTAGCTTATCTGATTTTGGGGTCTTCTGAATTTCCGGATGGCAATATAAAATATAATCTTCACCCTTCAGTGGAGGACATGCCCATATATAGCAACTAGTAAAACCACGTTTCTTACAATATTCTAGGTACCCAATCTGAAAGGAGAATCAGATAACATTATTGCAATTGTTCATAACATTACATGTGGGCAAAGGTGGGTACAAAATGGTGCAAACTCATATACTAATCAAATAATATAAGATCACAAGAATTTCATAGGACTTGAGCAATCCTTGTTATTTAGGTGTTTATAAAAAACTAGGTGTATGGATCATCAAACAACATTGTCTGCACACACAGTCACACAAACACACACACACACACACACACACTTATATGAGGTTGGAAGCTCCATATTTTATTATTGGTCATAGAATATAAGGTCAATATTTGTTTAAGTCCAACATTTAGATTTGAAACAGTGGAATAACAAACGTGATAATTTGCACGCAATTTTCTGGTCCTAAAAAGGCTACTCTATTAACTATGGTACTGATTACATAATCTAGACTCCTGACTTCCCAAATTTCAAGGAATACTTAAAATGGGTATATTTTAGCCAAGTAAACCCTAAATGAAGTAATGAACTAATATTAAACTTAGACACAAGGGAAGATATTTGAAACAAGCTATACTTATTGTAAGTGTATAAGAAGTCAGTGAGATAGTGGGACTAATACATTGAAGCCAGCTAACTTGATACAGTACTGCCCAAAAGATTTTTTTTTTTTTTTTTTAAAGTGACAACAAAGTTTTTTTTTATCATAGAATCAACCAAGTTTTCTGGTGCACTCTTAATAAATAAAAATATCAGCCAAAAAAAAAAACATCACAACAGCAAATTGCTACTACAAATCAAAGCATGCAATAACTTGAGCAAAATACTTGCCAGGATTTCATGGTAAACAAATGTGCGAAGGGCCTCCCCCGTCACAGTTCTAATCTCCGGCCTAAAGTACTTTACAGAATCCAGGTAAGATAAATAAACACGGCGATGATTTGGCTGCTGACACTCTGCTCCAAATTCTTGAACATACATGCCAAATAGGCACACTTCCACGCCTTCAATTTTCTGAAACAGCAAAACTACCTGGAAGACTTGTAAATTTTAGTGAGACCAAAAAATTATACTCTGCAGGAGTATCAAGGTCATAAATTTTTCGCATAATTCATCGGTACCTTTGACTTATACCCAAACTCTGTTGGGTAATTCTCTTCCTGAAAAATGTCAAGGAACCTTGGCTTCACGTCCAACTTCTTGTCCACAGATGACACAACTCTAATAACTAGGAAGTCTGCTCCCGGAACCTGGTATAACACAACGAAAGGATTTCAGAGCATATTAAAAAGGTAATATGTTACTAATCCAGCCAACCATAAGTAGGTGGTAGAAACATAAGATCTGCTAATTAGGACAGGCATGTACTGGTTAGGACAACTCCACAAGCCAATTCCTAATCCCCGTCCCCTCCCTCTATCACTCCTGCCTAAAACCTTGCTTGATTATCTCCATGAGGAAAAAAAAATTAAAAATGCGTGCGATAAAATGAAATAATCATCTTGATTAAGGATGCGTGTAGCTTTCCATTGTAGTTCATGCTGCAAAATTTATATAACACTAGTTGAGGAGGAAAAAAAAATTAATTGGAGTCAAGGAAAATATGTGCTTTCAATAGCAGACTAGTGGTACTAGTGGTATGATAAAGAATGCATATTTATATTCATACTCTAACTAAGCCTCTTGTATGCACAAATATTTAGCTGCATACAGTTTAGAAGGCAGCAATGCAATAAAGTACATCAATCATCTAAAAATGAAAGTCATCCTTCATCAACAATCAACTAAAGATATGTAACCACAGCAGCACAGCAGTAAAAAATAAAAAGCAACTTAAGTGAAAGACCTCATCATAAGATTTCCCCTGCACCCTTGCCCTTTCCATCCTCTCCTGCTTCAATCGTTTGAATAATCTTTGCTCTATATGATCACTGAGAATTGTCCTAGGCAAATCTTTAGCTCCAAGAACAGCACTCTGTGGCAAGGGCATACGCTCCCCTCTTTCTACTTCTGCAATATAGCAGTTTGGGCAAGTATACTCAGCCTGACCACCATCGTTTCTCCGCCCATTAAACAGCGCACAAATTTGATGTTGCCAAGCTTCACACTTGTCGCATTGAACCCACTGCACAAAGTTGTAAAAGCTTGATGTCTAAATTTGGGCAAACTGGTGCCAAGAACAGATTAGTATAAGATGAAAGTGCACATATCATACCCATTCTTCAGTATCTTCATCATTTTTCTTCTTCTCTAATCTTGCCTTGGGAATAGAAGTTCCATCAGCAATAATTGTTTCCCCACGGGAGTCGTTATGGCACGGGATGCAGAAGTAGTGTCGTGTATCACCTGTTCCAATGGTGTAATACATTGCGTTTCTTTTAATGCGTGCACCACATGGTGTGCAATATATTGGTGGTGGTTCAAAAGTAAGTTTCTCAACAGCACATAGCTGACAAGAGTTTTCACTCATTGAATTCTCCATCGCTTGATTCTTTTCTGCCTTCGCTTTACTCTGTCAATAAAAAAAAGAAAAATAGAACTCTTTTTTCAATTTGGAAATACATAAAAACATGTATTTCAGAGTAAAAAGCACGGAGCTCTCTTCTAGAAAAATCTATTAGTTGTACAAGTGAATGATGGTATTCACCAAAAATAAAATAAGTAGTTTAATAAAGTACCTCCTGCCCATTTTAACTTTAAACTGTTTTTCTAATTTTGAGTCAGTTTTTAACTTGTTACAATGACATGGAACTGTATAGAGTATAGATTATACCTTCATACACTGTACTGGGTTTTTAAATACACCAAATCTTTCTACAAAAATCATGACAGAGTATGAATACATAGCAAAGGACCTAAGCTCACTCCTTGCACAATCTAAAAGGCAGTGATTCAATCAATATGCATGCACCTGTAGCCCATGAAGTCCAACAATCCAATAAGTTCTAGACAATTACAGTAGTTGCAAGGACAGTTGCTACACAAGTAACCTTATTTTATTAGATTCAAACGAGGAGAATAATTTGTATCTTGCTTACTTAACAAGTTCTATGATCTTCAAAATGTAATCTCATCAATTCCATATATAACTAGTTGTCTTACCATGTTTAAAAAAGAGTGCATAGTTAGTGATACTAAAAGATATTTTTCACCTGGGAAAATTTTCAAAACACAAAGGACTGTTCTATACCTAAAAGAACAACTAATGAAGCTTTTCATTCTCTTTATACCTCTATTTTCCCTCTTCTTCTTATTGGGGTATGTTCCTATGACTCTTTTTCAAGTATATTCTTCATTTTAAAAGGACTAAAAAATTCCTAGCTAAAGAAATGTGCAATTGCGTCTACCAAATATTCCATATTTTTAAAAAAGATAAAGAATTAGCCAAGTTCTTCGGATAACGTATCTCAGCTATATACTGACCTGGCCAACCCACTGCCTGAGACCTTTGATATGCTCCCGAACTTGTTCAGGAGTAAACAGTTCAGTCAAGGATACTCCCTGTATATTTGGCTTCCCAGACTTGGTTGCAGCCACATTTTCATTGGGTAATGTCACAAGTGAATGGTTAGCAGCAGCAACTTCTTTCTCAGTCTTGATACTTTCTTCCTTAGGAAAGCCAACAGGATCACTTGTGATAGCAGAATCACTATCTTCCACCCGGACGAAGGTTTTATCAATGTTTTCATTCTTCATCTCAAGAACACCGGGACTTCCACGAGCAGAACTTGAAAGATTTTCTATCTTAATTTCTGCAACCTCAGTTTTTATTACCCCACAAGTGTCAACTGTTTGGCTTTCCCCATTTAGGATGTCCTGTGGAACATGAGGTTCACTGATAGAGGAAACTGGTGGAGCACAGCTTTCACGTTCGGAGGCATTAGATTGTGATGGCTGCTGCTCGATCTTCATGCGTTTCAAAGATGGTTGCAGATCTTCTGAGGTTGAAACAACAGACTGACTCATATTTAATCTGCTCAGAGCATCTCTGGTATCATAAGTGTTGCAAGAACCATTTATTGACGAAGGAAAACTGGACTTGGAATCCTGATGTGCACGTGCCTTGATATGCATCATTATATAGTTCTTCACTGGGATGCACACAGGGCATTCTGGATGCTTGCACTTCTTGTGATGTTCAATTAATCTTTTGGTCATGGGGCACCGAGGATTTGGACACCGAGCTAGAAAGCATCCATCCACATGTCGCAGCAGTTCTTGGGCAGCAACACAATATTTCTCTGGACATCTCCCCTTCGGGGCATTACATGCACGAGCATGCCGCAAGAATAATAACCACCTTAGCTGGTTCTTGAACTGCCGGTCACAGTTTGCATTACCATATTTAAGAGCAGAACCATTACCACTACGAGGATCTGCTGTTCTATTAGCAACATTTTGACACATAATTGACCCCCCTGAAGATAGGTTATTTTGCAGAGCATCACCTTGCCCAGATGTTCTCTGACTAAAGTCCCCCTGAATATGATGCTCTTTGGAGATAGAGAAGCTTTGCATCACATGAGGTCCATCTTGGGATCTAGAACGCCACTGACCATGTAATACTCTCTCTGATGGAACTCCATCATTACTAGTGAACTCATCACAAGAATCAGTAAGAAATGGTGGCTGATGTACACTTTGTTGCATCTCTTCCACCGTTTGAGTCTGAGCTGAATAAATCTCCTGAGAACTAGGTGGAAGAGAAAGTGATTTATTAACAACCGATTGGTCTTCAGATAGGTTCTGGTATTGTACTTCGGATGACTGGAACTGTCCAGAGAACTGAGAGTGCAAGGATTCTGCTTGGCGCTCTATCCCAGGCTCGCACTTTACTTGACCAGCCACATTGGATGTCATCTGACCTTGACTTGCTTCATTTTTTAGTAAAACATGTTGCTGCTGACGGAGGTTGTGTTGTCTTTGCTGTTGAAGAAATCGCTGTTGCTGTAAATGATGAGGCAGTTGCTGTAATTAGTTGTGTTGATTAAAATGCATAATATTCGTGGATGTGAAGACTAAAAATCATCTTTTCTCATGTAGAGATTAATTTTGACCAACTAGTCAGCGAAGGAAAATTCAGTTTTAGAGCATAATCTAAACTTACTTGATTTATATCCTGATTACTTCCCGATAACTCAGCAGATGTTACAGGGCAATAAATGCTTCCTGAAGTGGAGGAATCAGCAGTGCAGCTCCCATATCCAACACCTACCAACAAAGGGATACATTGACAGATAAAAGTAATTAACATATATCTCAACACCTTAAATACTGATCAAACATGTCACTGTGAGATTTCATCCACTACCCTTGCAATCACAAATCGCAAGGGGGCAGTGTTTAGAAAGGTACCCTGAGATATTTGTCGCTGATGTTGATCATGCTGCAACAATTTTGATGAGTTGCCATAGAGTGGGGCATTTATGTAGCCCTCAGAGATTCCAGGACCTTTTGAAATTTGGATATTGTTCCCAATCGTCCCTAAACCAGTAGTCAAGGACCCACTTGACAGTCCATATTTCTGTTGCACACCAGACCTAATACCACCACCAATTTGACTGCCGAGGTTGTGCAATATGCGGCTGTTTTGGCCACCAATTTGATTCTTCTGTTGCAGAGGTTGTGCTGCAATTGTAGTTTCGACAGTTGAATACGCCATATTATTAGAATCCAGATTCATGACAGGCTGATTATAATTATTATTATTCATGTCATTAGAATTATTGCTGTTTATATTGTTGGAACTATTAAATCCAGGAGTGGGTATCATTTGGCTTGCAATTCTCTGTCCACCAACCGATGAACCAATGATATTGCCACCGGAACTAATTGAAAATGTAGAAGGGGACTGCTGATATCCATGCGGCAACGAACCTGCAGAATTGGGTTCTGTTACGGTAAATGGCAGGAGGAATTAGTACCATAATGCACTAGAGCGGTAACAAAAGTTTAAAAGTACCAGATAATCCATTGAAGGATCCACCGTGCATGCCTCCAGATGTTGTATTCCCAGTGGGCAAGAAGCTTCCTGTGTTTACAGTGGATGATGCAATACTATTAGAACCACCGGAGGCGATCAAGGAACTATCCACGGATGATGCATGCATCAAGCTTGAATTTCCGCTTTGAGGCATGCCAGGAGTTGGAATCATCGTACTGGTAGAAGATGAAGAATTGATATGTTGGTGAGAATATTGCTGGCTGGGATTATTCATAGGTTCTCTTCTAATTAATATCCGAAGACGATTCTCCAAGGTCTCCAAGTTCATGTACTCCTCCTATATACGATGGAAATAAAGTTACATCTCATAATTAATACAAATCATGACATCACTGCATCAAAAACATGTTGACAGCATAAAAACACATTAAGTTTCCATATGTATAAGTATCAAGACGCATTCCTCTCAATATAATATAAAAAGAGGGCAGAATTCAGTACACATGTAAAGTTAGTATTAACAATCAATTACAGACTGAAAACACAAGGCATAGGTATAACTATTAAACCTTTGTGGTAGCATTCCTGAATAGACCTTCCTCTAAACGTTTTACTACATCAAGCACCTTCCTTGTAGTTCTATCATTGGCTTGTGGCTGTCGACGCATCAGGAACTCATAGCTATAAAACAAAAATGATAGAGATCAATTAATAACATTACTCACCAGAAATAAAACACGTGTGTGGCAGAAAAAAGTCGGTCGATATAAATTAATTAACATCATATAGCAAAGGATGAACTATCAACTATTATAACATGAACAGGTCGCAAAATTCCAAATTGAAGCTAACTCGCGCATTGATCATCTATACAAGAACTTCTGTCGGCATATCATTAACTACATTTCCTCTCTCTAATCTGTAACAGCTACCAACCGCAAAAATAGTAGTAATCACGGGCTCAACACATCACATTACGAGTAAACTTACCACGTGGCCGCATACATCCACGTTTACTAAAATAAAACAGATACAGCTCGTTATCCACAAGTAGAAACACTTACACCAATCAACAAGTCAGCTCAGTCCATTTAAACACAAACAGATGAGTAATTAAATAATCGAAAGTTTATGAGTGAGAGGCTTACATTTTAGTAGTCATAAATCTTCGTGCACTCACATAATCAGGCTCCAAATTAACATGACCACCACCTGAAGCTTGTATCTGCGGATTACTATTACTACTCCCATTCAAAACCGGCACCGCCGCCGCGCCGCCGCCGCCTTGGGCGGACATACGGTGCGTATGCAAATTCATCGCAAATTCAAATCGAAAATCACTACATCAACTCCCAATTTCCCAATCTTAAACCCTAATTTTTGAAAATTGGGGAAACTAAAATTGGAAAAAAATTATGCACAGAGGTGTGTGTGATAGCTTGAGGAGACTGTACGAAAATTGAATTAAACAAAGATTGAGCGATTTAAAAAGCCCTAATTTCAGAGAGTATGAGATTGAATTAGCGCAGCGAGTCTTGATCGTACGAGTGATGTGAAATTTTGGGTTGAATTTATTATTACATAATCGGTATCTTTGGTTCCATGTAATTACAATATTGCCTTGTTACAGCGGCCCAGTATAAACGGAGGCTTTTTACTGCTGCGAGCCTGCGACTCACAGGTATTTTTCAGATTCTAAACAGATTTCATCTGGTTTTGCAAAAGCTTTTAATTTATAAATTGCTAAAAAAGCATGCGTTTTAAAAATAATATATTATTGTGCTACATGATTTTATAATTTGCTAGATCGTGATTTTAAAGTTTTTGATTATATGATAATAAAGAAAATAGTAGATGTGTTAGATTTTTGGGAATATCATACAACATTTTTTGTAAAATTGTACTTGTATAGTTTTATTGTCTAAATTTCCCCGGTCATCTTGCATGTCCGATGGTTAGATGATAAGTTTTCTTGAATGAAAGAATTATCACGGTGAATTGCCGAATCTTTTCGTTGAGATTCATTCTCATTGTAAAAAAAAAAAAATTGTTAGTGTTAGGAGGTATATTCAATTGAGATTTTAGAAAATTTTGGGCTGTGTTTTAATCAGATTTAAAAGTTGTATTAATTGAGTTATTCAATTAGGATTTTAAATTATATTATAAAAACTGGTTGTATTCGATTAAGAATTTAAATTATACTTGAAAATCTGATGATATTCAATTAGAATTATTTAAAAATTCATTAAAATCTTATGATATTCATATGTTATTAGATTATTAGACTTTTTTGAACTTCGTAATAGGGTGGATTTTGTGAAATTTTTCATGTTATAATATTTGAAATCACATCATTGTGCATCGGATTTTAAAGTATTGTACTTGAATACTAAAAAAAATCGCATCAAATTTTGGACATTTTTATGTAGAATCTGTGTAAATCAATATCAGATATAATTCACTAAAATTACATCCGTTAAAATTCTAACCCAATACACTCTCCTAAAAGTAAAAAACAAAGAACAAGGATACAATATTCATCTCAAATAATCTATTTTAAACATCAAATAAATAATTATGTTTTAAAGATACATTGTTTCGATATTCGAAAATTTTTAGATTAGAAAAAAACAAGAATTCGTCAAAGTCTCTGAAAAAACCAAATTCATAACAATATATAAATAAAGAATAATTTAAAATTTCAAAAACAAAAATAATAATTTAAATATCTTACAAATCCTATCAAAATACACAATATTTTATTCGATTGAGATTTTTTGAAAATACTTTTTAAAAATTCTTCTAAAAACCCAACACTCTATTTAACTAAATTTTTATAAATACATATTTATTAGGATTTTACATGTCCAATTATATAAATGCATTTCAATTCATGCATTGATGATATTTAGGAATTTGGATTAAGAGTGTAAATATATGAAATCGACGATGTTTGAAAAACCGCAAATCGGTTCTAAGCGGTGGAAGAACCTTCTAGCGCTTAAGAGGAAATTTAAGCGGATTAACAATATACAATTAAATATTTAGTTACAATAATAATATATTCAAAAATAATATTATATTGCGGTAAGAATTCAAATTTGTAATAATTTTAATGATATATATACATAGAGTCATACTCCAGTGAGAACCAATTTTATGATGAGATATGAGATCTAATCTCAGCCACTCATTTAAATACATTATATTCATCTCTTACCATTCATTTAATATTTTAATATTTCACCATCTTCTAATTCAACTACCTATCACCTTCAACCACCGTTGACCACCACCACCAGCTCCGGCGACCACCAGAAAACCACTGCCGGCAAACATAAAATCACCACCGGAAAACATAAAATCACCACCAAAAAATCAAAAATCACCGCCAAAAAATCAAAAATCAACGCCAGAAAATTAAAATCACCACACCACCATCAGCTACAAACCACCACCGCCACCCCCCAAATCCGAAAAATCACCAAATACAAAACAAAATGACCATCAGAAAAAATAAAAAACACAACTGAAAATCATCATTTTCAATTCATCAGCTTCCTCACTATCTCTCTCAACCTCCTCTCTCTCTCTCCACATCCACACGCTCTCTCTCATTCACTACATCCAACCTCTATTTCTGCCCATATCCATCATTAACTCCGACCATAACAAAAATTACTATATTAATTGTAAAGCATCACAAACAAACACCATCGACAAAATGAAATCACCACCGTAAAAACAAAAATCACCGAACCTCCGCCAATACCATCTCTAGATCGGAGTATCGAAATCGGAGATGATGTGGATCGACGATGAATAGAGAAGAAACAAAATGAAAGAATAAGGATGGGGCTTTTAGAGGGGAGGAAGTAGTCGTGTTTCTGGAGAGAGAGATCTGTGTTTTTTGTGTGCGTGGCTGGAGACGAGGTCGTCGCCTCGACTACGACGATGTTGTAGATCTGGTGGTTGCATTGCAGCAGCAACAACGGGTAGTGACGGATGGCAGTAGAGGGTGGAGGTGGGCAGTGGGGGGTGGGAGGGAAGAGGGAGAGTGTAATAAAAGAAAATGTTAAAATATAAATGCGTGGTTGTGATTTGATTTAGGGATAAAAATGTGGGGCTGAGATTAGATCTCATATCTCACATTAGTTGAGATTCTCATTTGAGCACTTGCCTATATACATATACATATATATATATATATATATATATATATATATATTTAATATTTTAATATAATTTAGTTATATTATAAAATATAATATTCTAAAATTAAAAAATAGCAAATTAACATCATTTTGACCGCTTAATTTTCAAAAACGTTAGTCACCCGCTTAGTATAGATATTAAATATGTTAAAACCTGTAAGCGAGACTTAATTTGGAGCTAAAATAAAAGAAATTCAGATTTGGCAGAAAGTTTGCATCGTGTTTTTGATAAAAAAATTTGTAGGTTATATATTTTAGAAAATATCCAAAATATTGATATTTTAATATGTATCATAACAATAATACACCATGATATGCTTGTTTATACTTCATATTTGATTGGTATATTATTTTTAGTATATTCAATTATTATTAGAATACAATTAATATGATACATGAACTATTTTTTAATTTTATTATTCATTTTATATTAAAATGTATAATATCATCTTCATCATAAACATGTAATAAATTTAAGTTAGGATACACAAATTTTTCATATTAAATTCTAAATTGTATTTTGTTTCAGAGTCATGAAATTCAATTGAATACTCGTTTATATGCGTACATAAATCTAAGTCAATTTAAATAATTAAATTAGATAAATTCCAATAAACCAAAATAATTATGGTAGGACCAGAAAAATATATTAATTACGTGAAATTATGATGCACTATCGAAGTCTTGTTACGCACTCGTACATCATAACATTCAGAAGCCCCCACTCATCACAGTTCCCTCCCGTGACAAGACCCCCAAACTTAGGGCTTAAATAATACAGTAGACCAGGCCCAAACAGTCTCCCCTCAGCTCAACTAGTCCTCTCTTCCCGTTTCCTCTGAAACTTCGCTGGCAATTTTTTAGAGAGAGAAAGCAAGAGACGAACACCATCCCCTCCCTCTGTCCCTCTCCACCCCCCGCTCTCTCTCCCTCCCTCCCTCCCTCCCTCTCTCTCTCTCTCCCCTTCTCTCTCGCTCTCTCCCCCTATCTCTCTCGTTCTTCTACATGTGTATATATAACTAATAGCTATATGCGCACATACATACATAGCGTAGAGAAAAAAATGGATAACGGTGGGAACAATCTGGCAAATAATTTATCCGGATTGGCTCTTAACGATCCAGTGAACAAAGACAGTTTGTTTCAAGTCATGAAGGCAGTTGAAGCCGCTGAGGTCACGATTAAGCAACAGGTACCGCTTTCTAGTTCAATTTGTAAGTTTAATTGATAGAATGTTCTTATTATTGAATTTTTTGAGAACATGAATGTTTGTTTTGATGTTCCTTTGAATTGTGGCTCTGGAATCTCTTATCTACACTGATAGTTGTCACTTTAGGAAACTGTTTATACGTGCAGAAATTGCAGTAAGATTTTGGTACACGATCTCTCATTTTATACTAGCCAGACGTATCTCACATTCTATTCTGTAAACTTTATCAAGGCACTAGCTGTTAAAATTATTGTTTATTAACATTCTAGATTATATATTCACTGGAATTTGGATAAATAAGGAGCACTTGAACGGTTACATATAAAAATTAAAATCAAAATTTTCTGTGAACTTTGAAGTCCAATTGATAACATTGAAATATAAATCACATGCCTATATTATAAGCATCAAACGAGTTTGAGGAATTTATGTAGTTAAATATGTACTCAAGTATTTGTAAGATATTCAAATTACTCGAAAGAAATATAATCTAATCCAAAATGATGAAGTTTAATTTGGTTCAATATTTATTTTGTCTGTTATATAAAATTATCTTAGTTTTTGTTGATCATATATTAAATGTTGATTCGAATTGAAACTGAATTATTTGTAATTATTTCCGCCGTGGGACCAAGAGTGGAGAACATTTATTAATCACACGTGCTGTTATGACGCACTATCAACAACAAAGTCTTGTTACACACTTGTACACCGTAACATTCGTTATAGCCCATTTATTATATAGCTTCCTCATCCTTCCCGTGACAAGACCCCCAAGCCTAGGATATAACCAATAGACGACAGACCAGCACCAAACAGTCTCATCTCTTCCCAGTTCTCAACTTCGAGGTCCTCTTTCCCTTTTTTCTCTGAATATTATTGTATCAGTTTCTTCTAGAGATATTAATTAAGAAAATAACTACTCAGTACTCCCCCCCCCTCTCTCTATATATATACCTACCTAATAGCCATATACACACAGAGTTGAGAAAAAATGGATAATGATGGGAGTAATTTGGAAATTAAGTTATCTGGATTGGCTCTTAATAATCCAGACAACGAAGATAGTTGGTTTCAAGTTGTGAAGGTAGTTGAAGGCGAGGAATTACTGTATCAACAATGATCAGTTGTACCGAAGGGCCCTGGCAGAACCGCTTCTAAAGTGCATCGGGCCAAAGGAGGCTGAGGTCGCCATGATAGAAATCCACTCAGGCATTTGCGGAGAACACACAGCTGGGAAGAATATGGCCTTAAAACTGATAAGACATGGAGTCTTCTGGCCAACTATGAGAAAAGACTGTGAAGAATTCTCCAAGAAGTGTGGACCGTGCCAGCTGTATGGACCAATGAACCATAGGCCCGCGGTCCAATTCACCCCGGTCCAGGCACCATGCCCATTCTTCATGTGGGGAATGGACCTAGTAGGCCCATTACCCAAATGCACAGGACAAAAGCAATTTATAATCGTAGCCATAGACTATAGCACAAAGTGGGTAGAAGCAAAGGCTTTAGCACGAATCAGAGAAACAGAAGTGGTGCAGTTTTTTATGGAGTACATTGTTTTCAGATTTGGAGTCCCAAGAATCGTGGTCACAGACAATGGATCTCAGTTCACAGGGAAAGTGTTCGAAGAGGCGTTGGAACAACTCAAGGTCAACCATCTCAAAGCATCTGTCGCTTACCCACAGGCCAATGGACAGGTGGAGATCACAAACAAGGCCATTTTACAAGGGATCAAGAAACGGCTCTTGGACACAAGGACAAATTGGGTCGATGAACTGCCCAATGTCCTTTGGAGCCACAGGACCACTCCAAGGGGTCCAACTGGCGAAACGCCCTTTAGAATGGCCTACGGCACGGAGGCGGTTCTCCCAGTTGAGATAAGCATGGGATCTCCAAGAATTGAAAACTTCTCAATCGAAGCATCCGAAGAAGGGCTTAAATTGAACAATGATCTCATGGAGGAGGTCAGGGACCAAGCACAACTTCGAAATACCCAGTACCAACAAAAAGTAGCCAGCTACTACAATGCAAAGGTCAAAACAAGGCACTTCCAGGTCAATGACTGGGTCCTCAGAGAATCATCCGTCTCAATGCCAACCAAACAAAACAAACTGTCCAGCCCATGGGAGGGTCCCTACAAAGTTACTCAGATAGTCCGTCCAGGGACCTATCGCCTCGTCTATCCAGACGGTTCTCCGGTTCCCAACACTTGGAACGCTATTCATCTCAAACGCTACTATCAGTAGCAAAAAACCACTACTACAGCTTTATTATTCCCTAAGTTCATATGAACATCGTCTTTTGTTTAAAAAAACTATCTTTTGTTTCCCCAGAAAAATCTCATGCATCTATATACATATGCATCTTTTGTATCGAATTCTCGAGGATCTATAAAATTTATTTTACTTTGTTAAAACTGTTGCAAAATCACTCACATATTTGGTCCATCATGAGTTTACAAACACTATGCATATTTTGACACAGACCTTGCTCGCACACTTCAATCATTTCTTAAAAAAAAAAAAAAAAAAAAGTAAAAAGCGGGGAGCATACATACATTTACAAACGATCAACACAAACAAACAAGCAAAAAAAAAAAAAAAAAAAACCACGAACAAACAACAAACATTGCACGAATCAAAATACAGACTTGCATTACTAATTATGTCCGCAGAACTGATAACAAAAAGTCAGACGAAACCCCAGAATGAAGGCATAACAAAATAACAGAGCAAAGGGAAAAAGTCTCCCAGACAGAACATAAAGTTAAAACAGTACATCAGCCTATAGGGCATTCCCCAGGCAATCTCCAGATTAAGTGACAAAGAAACTAAGGGGCTTTTGTAACATCACGGTTGGACGAAGCAGCACCATCACGGTCTCGAGCAAGCTCTCCACAATACGCATCAAAGGTATGATCTCCCATAGCATAACCATGACGGTTGGCGCGGGTCCAGCAGGCCTGGTAGCCATCCTCAAAAGACTTCAAAGTCTCCTCGCGACTCTGGCGCAGCTCTTCACGGACCGCTTCCAAATCAACCTCCAGCCGCGCTACTTCATCCACATGATCCTTTCTAGCCTTAGCAAGAGAGCCATTTAGATCACTCTCAATCTTCTGATAAGAAACCACCAAAGCAGAAAGGGCTTTCTTATCGGTAGCAAGGGACACCACACGGTCCTTCAAAGTAGCAACAGCCTCAGCAGCACCCTTCTTTTCCTTCTCCAGGACACCCACGCGATCAACAGAATCGTTTAACGACTTCTTCAAGTCAACCATCTCCTTCCGAAGCCGAGGCAATGTCTCACCATCATCACCATTATCCACCAAACCCACAACATGATTGAAATCCTGCAGCAGCTGGAAAAAAGAGGGAAGATAACAAATACAGGATTAAACAACACATACACCCAAGCCAAGAAGAATAAAAGAGTCAAAGGATATACATACATGGTCCAGATGCCCCTTAAAATCTTTTAAAACCTGCTTCTTGCTTCGAGGATTCTTCCCAAGCAGTATCCCAATCTCCGCAGCATGGTCCATAGCAGTCGTCAAATTGGCTCCACCTCCAGAAGAGGTGGCCATCTCCTTGGATTTTTTGTGATGGTGATAGCGAGGAGGAGCACCATCCTTACGAGCCCTCTTTTTTGCCTTCTCGCGGGTCACAATCCCAGAATCTCCCTTAATCTCAACCAGATCTTCCTTCTCAGCGTCCAACTCCACAACAGCAGCACGAGAGGACTCCTCAACTCCAGCCTCTACAGTCCCTCCACCAGATTGGTTAACCATAGAGGCAGCGCCTCGTTGCGCTAACAAAGCAAGCACAGCACCACTAACCATCTTCGGACATTGAGAAAGCAAGGCAGTAAGGGACTTCCCAGCCACTACAACCAAACACACAAAATAAAAAAGGGGGAGGCGGTTACAAGTCAAGAAGAAAAAACTACAAATATTGCAAAACAGAATAGAAAATTCTTACAACGATGATCAGATAAGAATCGAGCATCAGAGAATTTTCCAATACTATATACTTCGGTTTTTCCATGAAATTTATTTAAAAAAGACGAAGAAAAGGAGTGAGGTAAAGAGTTCAAATCATCCAGTCGAGACCGGGGAACATCACCCCAAGGTTGTATATGTTCAAACTCCCCACCGGCCAGATAAGACCACTTCGCCTGCCATCCAGAGTTGGACAAAGGAACCTTAACCATATGAGAGCGCCCAGTTTTCTTGTCAAGATACACCTGCCCTCCAATAGTCTTAACTCGAAAAATAGCAAACAATAGCTCAAGGGAGGGGAAAGCTTTAAACTCGCTACAACGGGCTATAACACCCATCACCTGAGCAAAGCTATTAGGAGACAGTTGGGCGAATCCACAGCCCAACGCAGCAAACAACACTGGGAGAAAAGGATGCATGGGGATCCTTAAACCAAAGTCAAAGAAAATCGTCGGAACAGCATGCCAACCAGGTTTAGGCGACTGCCAAATTCGATCATCCTCAGAGGGGAAATGGTGAGTATAAGTAGTCCCAAAAGTAACACACTTATCGACCTTGGCAGCCTCCGGAGAGCCCTCAACCACACAACTAGACCAATTGAGACAGTCCTTCGAAAGAAAAAGCCCCAATGTACTGGGACTCAATTCATCAGATGGGGCAGTTTCGACAAAATCATCACCAGACAAATCAACCACAGAAGAATCGATCTTTCCCAACAACTCAACACCACCACCAGACGGCGGAGATTCAACAGAGGTTTCAGAGTCTTCTAGATCAACAGATGGGGTTCGAGAAGAAGAAGATAAGCTTACAACAACCTTACGAGGCGCCATTACCAACACTAAGATCGAAGGCAAACAAAACGAAAATATATGCGGGGAAACAAACCCAACGAAAAAAGAGAAAAAGAGAGAGAGAAAAAAGAAAAAAAGGGGGAAGAGAAAGATACCTAAAAATCAACCCAAGCGCCTGGAAGAGAGGATGATTTTTCAAAACAGCAAGCAAAGACCCTAGAAAGAACAATGAAAAGACAGAAATTATAAGAACTTATAGTCCCGAGAAAAAGTTACGACTCCCAAAACACGGAAGCACGCAGATACGCAACGGTTCAAATTTCAAAACAAGCAACACAAAAAATATATAGTACCAATAAAAAGGGAATGAAAAAATCAAAAGACAAATACATGACAAAGCAAAGAAAAGGGCCGCACATCTAAAAGATCCGCTCAGAACTTCGGGGGGGGGCTAATGTTGGGCCACGGCCCAGATAGGAGGACAAGCCCACAAACAGCAGGCCCAAGGAAAAGAGCCCAGAAGGAAACCACGCGTAGGGCACGGTCATGAGCCTATAAATACAAGAAGAGACACAGAGAAAGGGGGTTGGCATCTTTAGAGAAGAACATCTGCCTTGTGTGTATAGATCTGAACGAGGGTTTTGACCCCCGTTGGATCAACAGTTACAATTAAGCAACAGGTTTGCTTGTCAGTTCAATTTGTAATTGTATTAAATGATTGTATTGTTTGTACCTTTTGTGAGTTTGGATGTTTATATTGATGTTTCTCTGAATTCCATAGTTAAATCTCGACAATTTTGTTCTTGATCTACATAGATTGCTTGTCGATTAAAAACTATGAGGTGTTTTTATGTACTGAAATCGTCATAATACAGATATGAATTCTCGTTTTGTATTAGTGAGAAATATCTAATGTGTACTTATATGTAATATGTTAATTGAAGTAATATTATCGGCATATCTGGGAACCTATGCTTCTACAATTTGATGTTTTCCCTCTTGACCAGAGAGCGTGACCAGAATTTATGATTGATAATGTTTAGAAATATGTACATATCCATTAAAATACGTCTATTGAATATATCTACTTGGCCTATAATTGTTGAAACATTGAACACGAAACACATACACACATGTTATGTAATTGGTTAGGTAAACATGGCTAGTAGTTCCAAATAGGGATTAGTTCTCATATATAAAATATTTAGTTTTTCTCCGAGTTTTAACAATTTGTTAGACAATTGTAATCTTCATTATTGACTAAGATAAATTGTCAAATACTTCATACATCTCCTCTGAGTCTATGGTGAGATAGGTTTTATGCCTTGTCTCAACCTTTTTGTATGTAATATATGTTATTACCTGGGATAAAGTTGATTATATAGCTTCATTGTATTTTATGTCTATTTATGACAAAATATATCTACATTATCGTATAGTGGAATAATAAAAAAGGATTTGTTTCCTTTATTTACCAGTTTTTTTTTTTTGTTATATAATTTATCTTACTTTATTGGTCAAGCCTATATAAAAGGAGATGTAATCTATACTATTATATTAAAGCCGAACTAATTATAATATGTTGGTTGGTCGGTACCATACACTTACAGGCTTCAAATAAAGTATCTTAATCATCTTATTCAATATAAAAATAATACGTGTTTTTTTTTTTTTTTAATCATTTATCAAAGCTTATATAAGGGTAATATGTTGGTATGATACGGGCCTTTTGAATAGTTTTTTTTATTTAATGTGGACTTCTATATAAATGATATAATATATGCCTTTTATATTATAGTCACACTAAAATATTATTATTACTTTAACCATAATATATATAGTACTATTTGAACTTCAAAACAAAATGCTCATTTAAGAAATATAAATTATACAACTATACTTTCTTGAAGTATTTTTTAAATAGTAAATCGGCTTTAAACATTTTTAATTTTTTTATGAAATATATATTGACGCCCATGCATTTTACATGTTGTAAGCCAATATGTTATACTGAAAAATTATGATTGATTATTGAGATCTTGAGATTGTTCAGTCGTTATGAGTTTGTAATCACAGTTTGGATCACTTTAGTGTTAGTTAGGTGTTTTGTGTTTAATTTACTAAAAATATTTTTGTCCCTTTTCTTTTTGTCTAGTATCACATCCAAGATCAAGTGATATTGGATTCAATTTTTTTTGTCTTCTTTGATTTACCTATTTCTTTTTACCCAATTTTTTGGCCTACCCATACCTCCAAATGTATTATATAATCGACACCCAACTTAGATTAAAGCTAAAGCCAGACATGCTACAATATTAGTTGTTGACTAGGCTCAAACATCATGTCTTCTGTCTACTTCAAAGGACTCCTTGAACCATATTCTCCAATTGTTTGCAAATATCTAGCATGCATTAATAGTACAAATAACAAAGCTTGGACATGAACATGAACTCTTATACGATGGATATGAGAAATTGAAGATGAATCAAGCAAATTTGTTTGATGATTCATGTATCAACTTGACAAAGAAAATATGATGAAGCCTTAGCTTTGTATTAGGGGAAATCGAGCGTGTCATTAACACATACCAGTTCGGGTCTGTTGCTTGGGTTATTCGGATTTAGCAATTAAAATATCGAGGGACTCTTAGCAAGTGTGGGTGTACAACTTATATAATGTAACAACTTAGGTCCAATCTCGGTCCTTTTGCAATTCCGATTTTATCTTGAATCCGAATCCAACATAAGGTGATGGGCCTAAATGCAACCATCTCTGGAAATCACAAGTCCATCACAATCCCCCACATATAAAATGATGATAACAATTTGTTGGTGCACTTGGTCGTTGTTTTCAAGCATATATATCTGTGTGTGTGTGTGTGTGTGTATATGTATATATTTTCAGGGTGTACATACTCGTACAATAATATATTCCATAGAAAGAATTTCTTTCATTCAAGAAAGCCATCTGAGTGACATGCAAGATATCACCGGCAGTGTTGTAAAAAGCGGGAATCGGACTTAGTCGGTGAAGGCACCGTCCAGCGATTAATCGGATAATCGGAGATTAATCGGATCATTAATCGTAATCAATTTAATATTTTTTTTAAATTATATATATATATATATATATATATATATTAATATAATTATATATAGTATAAATTTATAGTCATATAAAATCAAAAAATTAATGATTTTTTATAACACAAAACATGCCTTTATATACATATACAAGTCCACTCATATATAAACTTGAATTTAATTAATTCTGCGAAAGAAGATATTGCAAATTTATGTAATTATAGTTTATAAGCTAATATTAAAAGAATGAAAGGTAATTAAATTTAAAGATTTTTTAAAAAAATTCTTTTTATTTTAATTTTTTAAAATTCATCGATTTTTGACCGACTTTTCCCGATTAATCCCGACTTTTGACCGATTAATCCCGATTTTGGCCGACTTCCTAAAAAAACGATTTTTTCACCGATTAACGCTTAATCGAGACGGTGGCCGACCGAACAGCGATTAATCGGCGATTAATCCCGATTAATCGCCGACTTTTAGAACACTGATCACCGGACGCTTAGATAATATAACTTTAATGTCTGAAATAGAAATCCAAGCATATATTTTAAACTTAATATGAATAAATCTCTCTACATATTTGTTTCGATATGCGATGAGGGTGTTACAATTAAAATTATAAATCCTTGTGTGAATAAATAACTCATATAGTCTCTGTAGCCATTTTAGTATAATAATGACTGATTTTTAAGTTTTCACACTGGCCACAACTCTCGAGCCTAAACCAAAATTCAGTTTAAAAGTTATTTACACAATACATATGAGTATCTGTGCTACACTGGACTACACTTTTTTTTAGGTTCCTCTGCTTTCGTGTAGAGGTACAAACTGCTATAGTAAATAATTACTCCCTGATTCTTGCAAAAATGAAGAAAGCAAAAGTAAAGAAGCTCCATAAATTTATTTAGCAAAAAAAAAAAAGAAGCTCCATAAATTGCTGGTGTACTATTGCTCACATTGTTTTCTCTGTTCACAGGTGGAAGAAAATAATCGTCTAAGGTCTGAACTGCTGAAGAAGAATCATGAACTTGAGAAATTTGTGAGTGAATATAAGATACCTTACACACTTTACTCCTTTTTGACTACATTTAAGTTGATCACATTCTTATTGACTTCTGGAATTTCTAAGATACCACTACAAATTGTTGATTAAAACAAAAACTGTTGGAATTATTTCATCAATTGGCATTATATTAGTTTCTGTTGGGTATAAAGTTTTGGTCCATTTTTAGGTTATTGTTTCTGGTGCTTACTTTTGTTCTTGAGACGATACTTTTAATGGACAATCAGAAGTTGGTAGTTGATGAATATCGATGTGTTTTTCTAGTTGTTCTAATACAGCAGTACTTAATATTTAAGTCAAAGATACAGTATTTTTGCCATCATGTTGATGGTAATGTGTGGTAACTTTTTTACTTGGAACTATTACCATGTTTGGAATTGTTTTTATGCCATATGGAGAAAAATCAATGTTAAAAGGTGCAATCAATTTGATCATGGTTATATTAGTGAAGCAACTTCTGTTGTAACTTGTAAGTCAAATCTGTATGCTCATGATTTGGAAGGAATTTATTATGCAACAATCTTAGAAGCCATCCCAGTTTCTAAAAGGTTTGAAGGTAAATTTTAGATATTTAACCCATGAAACTTTTGCTACACGTCCATAACTACCTAGTTATCTTATTTATATATATATATATATATATATATATATATATATATATATATATATATTATAGTGCGTTTAAGTTGCAAGTTTGTTATAGACTTATAGGTTTCATATGAATTTTCTCAACATCGTGGCAGAAAGTTGATGACTATAAAACTCGAAATCCCTATTCCGAAAATAATTGGAATGGAAATTCTCCTGGACGTCCGAACGCTCATCAATCAGCTTCTGTTTCGACAAATGAAGTAGTTGGAAATTGTAGTGCGTACTCTCCATCCCATACATCAACTACAGGGGAAGAGGGCAGTCGAAATGTCAAGGATCCTATGATGCAAAATAACGGAACAGTTAAAATTGCTGGTAGTCAGACAATACCAGATAATACTGGCATCCCTCGTTCATCCCCATTAACATCACTTTCTTCTAGCAGGTAAATGACCAGATATAAATAAGTGTGATGTTTAGAATTTGATAATGAAATCTTCTGTAAAAAATTTAGTGATAAATATATGTACCTGTATAGATGAAACTTATGTATAGATTGCCAGGTACCACATTGAAGGAGAGGTTTCTCCACAATTTAATTTATCTGCACATAGGCTGATGCCACTGACTGATGTAAATGGATCTGGCACCCTGAAGCAGGTACCTTGAAGAGTAGTTATTTGATTAACTTCGCATAATGTCACATTTCAAACTTATTTCTCCCACCTTTTAATCTTCACTCTGATCACAGTGGAGCTAGTTAAATTTACACAATAAAGTGGCATATAAACCTTTAGGCAATGGGCAGTGATTACGGGAAAATACAGATCAACTGATGGCATTTAACCGAACAACACATTGACACCTTTTCCCAGTCAGGTAGATGTACTTTAGATTTTTGCATCTGATTTCAGTTCAAGAAGATAGGCAGATGTTGCTAGTACCTCTAAGCCTTCAGTGATCTGGTTAGCAAGCTACCTGACTTGTTGTCCTCAAGTTGAATTTGTTGTATGAGCTCATTGTTACTATGTTTTAGTAGTAGATAGTTATCATGTAGTCAAGTACTCTCATTTACACCCAGTATTGGATAAGGATTTGACAAATCAAGCTGACAGTTCTCGCCATTACTCTAGTTATGTACTGTACTTTTTATTCAACATTGAAAGAGGGGGAGGGGGTTGACCGTTGGATTAGGGAGAAGTAGGTCTCTGAGTCCTGACTTCCAAATATAGATACAAGGCTCTCTTTTAAAGACACTGAATTCATCCTAAAATGTCGGGTTATTGTTTCTGGAGGTGGAGAGAGCAAGAGTAAAGAATGAGGGTGTAGTATAAAATGGCTTCTCATAGTTTTGTACAACGCAACTAACCGAAGTGCATATTTTCTATAGATTGCAAGCTGTTTTGGTTTTCATTAGTACAATCTAGGACGCACATAATTAAGGTAATTTAAATCTTACTGTTACTAACTGTTTAGGAATTGGTTGTCAAGTTTCGTGAACATGAAGAAGAGATTATGCAACTAAGGAGACATCTTGCTGACTATTCAGTTAAGGTAAGAGTTTATCTTAGTGAAGTATTGGTGATTTTTGTTCATCCTATCTACTAAACAATCTCTTTTGTTGTAGGAAACAAAATTGCTAAACGAAAAGTATGTCCTGGAGAAGCAAATTGCCAATTTACGTCTGGTACGAATGTGTATTCGTATATCCCATACCGCTTCTGCTCATATCTGTCTCTCTCACATGCACCAATATACATTTTTTATATGTTCTCTGTGATTGAGGGTGTTAAAGTTATATTCCCTCTAGGTATTTGATCAGCAGCAACAGGATCTCGTTGACGCTGAATCTAGAGCTATCGAGTACAGGCAATACATAATGGAAGAAAATATTCGTCTTTCGTATGCATTACAGGTGCTTGTTCCTTTCGTATTGGTTATTAACTTGTGTATGTTGAACTGTGTGGTGTGTATTTAATGTCTCTGAAGCTCTATTACGCCCAAATGTCCAGTGTTAATGTAGCATAGTCATACAGACTAATGTTATATTATGAATAATTTAATGATATACATAAAATCTACCAAGGGTTCTGTTATTTCCATTCTTTGTCAAGACAACGCTAGTAGTTAAAATGATCTGAAAAGAGTTGAACTTCTGAATCCGCTCCTAAATTTGATTAGTAATCTGTTGTTCAGAATCTTCAGATTCTAAATATTTTAAGAAGTCTGGCATGTTTGCATCATATAACACATTCTTTCTATAACTTATGACATGATGTTTCATATGAACCAACCACCTGAAAGCTTGAGCTGGAGTATTACTTTTTAGTGTAATTGTTATTTGAGATTTTTTTAGAAGTGCCCTGTTAGCAGAATTAAGCTTTCAAGGCCTGATTTATTTATGAACTAGGGATCTATACTAGTTTTTAAAGTGTTTGACTAGAAACCATCAGAGTTCTTTCCAGTGTTTATGACTTATGTTAGGTTTGCTTGATTGTCGTTGCCTAGGTACACCTTTTTTTTTGGTCATGGTCTACATACTCGTAGATGAGTTGTATCTCGAGATACAATAACCGCTTCAAGGGATTTCATTCATTCAAAAAAGATTATCATCTAACCGAAAGACATGCAAGATATCTCCGGACGTTTAGATGATAATACTTCAATGTCTGAGAGGAAAAACCCATATAAATCTCTACCAAGGATCCAGCAAAAAACACACGAAATAAGAACAAAAGTTCATATATAAGAATTATATACATTACACAAATTATAAAGGATAATATATCCAAAAATAAATTATTTCTAAAAGTGTGTGTGTATATATTTTCTAAAGTAAAAAAATAAAATAAAGTCCCAACCAAAGATGGATCTTTGGATAGACAGTAAAGTAATTAAAATTAGTAAATTGCTTCTTACAAGCTGAAATATACGCCATCACTTATGGCCACCCATGAATGGTACAGATTCGCCTCAATCAACGCACAATTAACATTTAAATCATTAAAAACATTTATGACATCAATCAATCAATTCAATTTAAAGGAGCCAATCATTACTAAATATAATATCTCACCATAATATGAATTTATTATGGTCAAACAAACTTAATGAATTTAAATGTAGCAATTAAAATTGAAACAAAGTTGTTTCAATCTCCAATACAGTTTAATGGAATCTAATTAGAAAATTCAAGATCAAAAACGATTTTCAACTTAAGTAAATGAAACTTCTAATTGACTACAAATGAATAATAATTCAAGCAAGAATTTAAAAACATACGCGACTATCCCAATGAATCAACACTTGACTAAAAAATTATTCACTCATCTCATTGGACAAATTTGATAAAAAGAAACAACAAGTGATCACAAAACTAATCATATATTAATCAAATCAAACAATGATCTTCAGGTGTAAACAATGCACAAGTAACTTAAAATTTTAACCAAGAAATAATGCAATAAAATATCGACTCCAAAAGACTATAACAATTAACCAAAACAACCACAATACTCGCCTTGAACATCTCATAACAAATTATCGAGAAAAATAACAAGTAGTAGATACATGAATTCAAGACTCTCGATATTCACATCTACATCTAACACTTATAAACACATAACCCAACAAAATTAATATAACAGTAAATCTTCAAAAGTTTGAGAGAACATACCTCAAATGTGGCGTAAATACACACAACAAACATTCATAAAATAATAAAAAGCTAATAGAAAAATAGAAAAATATGTTAAGACATCAATAATCATATAGCAACATCGTCTAGTCACCACACTCCTCAAGTTCTGACGAATTGAATTTCGGATCAACACTGAATTCCGTGTTTTGTTGGAGCGAGAAGAGAGATCAGACCGTTAGCCCCTCACTTTCTTTGACCATGAAGCCTTTGGCTGTTTATCGTATTCCCGAGTCATCTTTTCGATTATATAGAAATGATAAATAGATGTTTCCTAGGTACACCTTTAACCTTCTATGTATAATAATTTTTTACAGGAAGCACAACAAGAAAGGTCAACGTTTATATCTTTATTAATGCCCATTCTTGCAGAGCATGGCTTTCAGCCACAAGTTGCGGATGCCCAATCTATTGTTAGTAGTGTCAAGGTATGTGATATCTTGTTGCATTAAGTTACAAATTATGTCTGAAGATTTTAATTTTTCAGGAGTTTGGCTGTGTCTGAGTGTAGAATTAAGGATATTGATATGATTTTGCAAGTTTTGTTTTTGTATTTATAGGCAGATTGTCATGAGTGTACATAATATCCGTAAATTTTATTTCCAACTAGATTTTTGTGGAAATATATGTAGTTAAAGTTCCCAAAAGGTGACACAGGCCTAAAATGAGCTCTGTGCATCTCTATAGCCTTGCGCTGGCTAAAAGAGGCACCGATCACATACAAGGTGAATGCAGTATGCCTTTTTTTGACACTTGACACCCTGAGTTGTGCCCTTTATGTTAAAAGCACAGTTAGAGCATGCCTTATGCTCATATTATATTTTTTCCACGTTCCACTCCAAACTAAAACTAGGCTATCTATGCATCACATATTTATTATGTCACGTACTATTAAAATTGGGCTTTGTATTTCTTAAGTCTTTACAGTCTGTAGAAAGAAGTGAGGAAAATTAAAGAGTACAACATGATTGAGACTCACGGTATAACCAATATGGAGTTGTGACTATTCATAATAATGACGATGAACCTAACAGAACATCGCATGTTGAAGGTGCAAGGGAGGTTTGCTATCTAATATGCAGCCAAGTGGTCCGTCTTTAAGTGCTAATTGCCAGAATTTGTAGTTACGCTTATGACTAGGGTATAAATTGAAGAACAAGTTAAATCACATATACAAGTTTCCAGTTCCACACTGCATGATTAAGGATGCTGCAGACCAACCTCAATCTAAATTAAAGTACGATTCAGCATATTCTACTGCATAATAAACAGAGGAGGTCCTTAAGGACTCTCACTCTCACAAAGATTGATAATTTTTGCCCATTATAGTACTGCATTAAAATTCCTTCTTACTGTGAAATAATTCTTAAAGATATTAATGCAACACATTACCTTTGCAGGTTCTGTTCAAACATTTTCAGGAAAAGCTTAATTACACAGAGGTATAGCTTGTATCTTGCTAAAAGAAGTTTTATTCAAATTAATTTAGTCATAGACCGTTTTTCCCTTCTTGGTTTGGTTATGGTCTCGATAAATTACATTTTAATGCTTCAAGTACCACAGGCAAAATTAAAAGAGTCTCAGTATCAAATTACTCCGTGGCAGTCTGATATGAACCTCATGAGTTCTGCTCAATCACCATCCCGTCCTTTGGGGGTAGGATTTAAATTTTACTGTTGTGATCGCAGATGTGTCTTGCTATCTTTGACCAATGCAAATGTAATTTTTTTACTTCTATTACAGAATATTGGGCTGGAATTAGTGCCTCAACCAATCTATGCTAATGGAAAGTCTAAGACATTGTCTGATCCTGTAAATACTAGTGATCTGGATATACTGGCCCGTCATCAGAGTGTTTTAGGAGGAGGTACTGCAAACAACTTGGAAATAGATGATTTTGGGGTGTATTCACCTATTGCAAGCAGGTAAGCTAAGTCACATATCCATTGGCTTTTCTGGTGCTACTGAGTTAGAGATTAAGTGGAAGTAACTTAAATGTGTGAGATTGAACATATGAAACCGTTTAAACTTAGAGCCTTAGAACCATATTAATAGCCATTAAATGAAAGTAACTTAAACGTGTGAGTGAGATTGAACATATAAATGTGTTTTAAAAATATAGTACATATTGCAATATACATGTCTTCAATCAATGCATATTCTTAATTTTAATGAAACTAACTATATTTGATCATTCTGACAAAAAAATACATTTGATCCTTAATTCATATATATGTGTGTGTGTGTGTGCGTGTGTGGGTGTGTGTGTGTGTGTATCAGTATTGTGATAATATGATATATACCAATTAATTTATTATACTGCTGCAGAATCGTAATAAATGGACAACTCGAATATATCTATTATGATTTTATAACATTGTTATCTTACATATATTGTAACAAATTTCCAACATACTAAGAGCTGGAGTGTGTATGTTTTGATTTTTCATTATATTTTATATGTATTAAAGCAGAATCTCGTATTTTATAATATTGTATAAGCTAGATACAGAAACTGATGAAACACTATTTTACAATGGAGTATAGTAAGTTGGATGTATATTATAATGAATAAATTTGTAATCTGATGCATAACACCTATTATAGTGTACTCTCTCTCTCTCTCTCTCTCTCTCTCTCTCTCTCTCTCTCTCTCTCTCTCTCTCTATATATATATATATATATATATATATATATATATATATATATATAGAGTTTTACTCCAATAGAAACCTTCTTATCCTAAAAACTAAAAACCAATCTGAAATATCACTAAATCCTAAAGCAGATACCACTAAATTCTTAAACAACCCCATCTCCACCTCCATCTTCACCAAAACCACCTCCATCTTCACCAACCCACCTCCACTACCACCACCTCCGTCGTCGCCTCCTTCATAACCACTACCACCTCTATGCCGTCCGCCCCCTCCATAACCACCACCTCCATCTCCACCTCCACCTCCACCTCCATTATTTCTCTAACAACACAACCTCCACACCTCCATCTTCACCATCCCCATCTTAATCGCTGCTTCAACCTCCTTCAACCATGTTCATACTTCTTTCTCCACTCGACTCAACTTCAAACGCGGAGCCGCCACTAATCCGGCAACGCTTCAACCCCCCACTTCAAGCCGCTCAAACCTCCGCTACAATCATCCTTCCTCCATCTTCACCTTCACCTCCACCATCTCCACCACTATCACCACCATCTGAATTGAAAACATGAACAGATCTGGAGATTTTAAGCTGGAACATATCTGGAGATTAAATTTTCACTAATTCCTGCAACACATATCACTAAATCCTAAAGAGAATATCACTAAATTGTACTGAGAATATCACTAACTTGTATTGGTTTCTAGTTTTTATTTTAAAATTGGTTTCTATTTGATCATTAGCCTATATATATATATATATATATATATATATATATATATATATATAAATTTCCCAAAAAGTTAAAACTAATATACCAGTGCGGAATATATCAGATATTAAAAATTATAATTATAAATTGATCATATTATATTATTAATATTGATTGAGAATCACATTTTGTTGTACGTTTAGTTTGCATAACAAAGTGCATATACATTGATTGATTATTATTGTAAGTAAGTAGTAGTTAATGATTACTATGATTTTTAATAATGATTTATATATAAGGTAAGGTATCTTAAATAGCATGTAGTTGTAATTTATATTTATATAGCTAGGCAGATCATGACTATTAAATTCATACTCATCTAATGGATGTGTGTGGTCTTAAGTTCTAGTGTTCTGAAATTTGAATAGTTTTAAAGATTATTTTTCAATGTACTCTATTTCCTAGTAAATATAAAATGTTTGCTTTAGTAATTATCCAATAGTCTGTATGAGGACCTATTCTTGTTCCTTTATTATGGATTTATGGTGATTATCTGTAATTTGATTAAGCTTGGCTTTCTCTTTGCTTTTACCAATAGGATATTGAACAATGACCAGATTCCTTTATCGCGGTTCTCAGTATTAAATAAATATACGCTCTCCTGCTGAATATTCTATTATTAGTCTTCAGCTAATTTCTACATTAATATGATCATGTCCGGTGTTCATCTTTATTTGTTCTTCAAGTTACTATTGAATATATAAATGTCTTTGCTCCTTGCAGGAATATCGCTTCGCAGAGTATACCTGCACAGTCTGCTTTGAGTCGAGAGGATTCACATCCACAAAGTGGTGAAACCCCCTCAAATAAACAAGTCAAATTTAGTGATAATGTCAGCAGAATTGAGATGGATGATTCAGATATGGACGGGAACCAAATTGTTACAGATCCTTCTGCTGATTGGGCTTCTAAGAGTTCACCTTATGCAGCAGATGATCCCAGCCCGTCGTATTCTCCTTATCTACCTCCGGTGTTTGAAGAGCCTTCTTCCTCCTTCTCTGAGGGTAAGGATTCTGATCTTATAAAGTTTAATTTTTTGTGTTGGTCATTAATGGTGGTAAGCTGAATTGTGTAATATGCAGCTGCCGATGATGACCCTTTACCTGCAGTGGAGAGCCTTCAGATTTCAGGGGAAGCTTATCCAGGACGGGAACTTCAAGCTAGCGGATACTCTATAAATGGAACTACAAGTTGTAATTTTGAGGTGCTTAACTGCTTATAGTAACACAAACTTTTATCTTTTTAATTGCTAATTATTGTTATTTTTAAGCGTTCTGTCATCAGGATCCCAAATACTAAAGTCTCATTGACTATCCATTTTTTGAATTTGCAGTGGGTACGACATCTGGAAGACGGATCTGTTAGATATATCGAAGGTATTTTATTATCTTTTTTGGTCGTATTATGTGTCTTGCAAATTTTATCTTACATTTGCCAACGACAGGGGCAAAGCAGCCAAACTACCTTGTAAGTGCAGATGACATTGATACATATCTTGCCATTGAAGTCCAGCCTATGGATGACAGGAAGAGAAAGGTAGATGATACCATCTATGTGAAATTGTGAACATTAGTCTTTAATCATCGACACCATTATAATATTATATGGATGCCTTCATGTGCCATCTTTAAAAGTATATACAAACCCCTCCCCCCCTCCCCATCCCCCATCTCTAACACACTATATATGGATGCCTACACGGGTGCATTATGTGAGGGGCCTATACAATGATGCATACACGGGTGCAGAGAATTTAGAATTGAGCCCCCTTTCTGGATAAAGGGAGACAACACTATATTTTTGATTCACTGATATCAGGGTGGTAACTCATTTCCCCAATATTAATTCTTTTCCTCTAAGATTTAACTAGATACTCTATGTATGTGCTGGATTAATAAAATATGCCATGAGTGAATTTCATTGCTATATGCAGTATGCACTCGTTGACTTTTCTAAATTTGATGTGAATTTTGTGAACAATCTGTCCTGCTAATTTGTACGTATGACCTGAAAACCAGGTTGTTGGTCTGATTTTTCCTAAACTTATTAGGTGGAGTTTACAGGCTCTATTTCCATCTGGAAATGGTTGTGCAGCTTCTAATGTAATATTTTTTCTTTTGTATCTCCAGGGTGAGCTCGTAAAGGTCTTTGCTAACGAGCACAGGAAGATTACTTGTGGTAAGCTTACAGAATGGATGCTTGTATATTATCTATGTTCTTGATTGATATAAATATGGTTTGTAAGATGTAATTATATATGTACAATGAAATTATGTCTTCTCTTTCCATTTTCTGTGATTAGCTTCTTGTTAATTTTAAATTTGATCTTCTCTAGCTTGTAGTTTTGGTACTTAAAACCAATTATTTTGGGTCCCCACAACTTGATTTGACATATGTAATTGTATCTCATCACGAAATATACAATTCTTGTTTTAGGAATATGGACTGTAAAGAAGCTCTGTTACCCGACTCTGCTGTAAGTGTCCAACATAATTAATTGGATACGTCTTCAAGTGTCCAACATGACTATATAGAAGCTTTGTTAATAGCAAGTCCTTCAGAAATCAGCACAATATTCTGTTTTTTTGTTTAATGCTAACTATCCCCGATCTTCTTTAATACCTTATAATTTTTTATTTTTGTTTTAATAATTATTCAATATTCTAATAACTATCGTAATCTTGTATTCATAATTAGTCTATAGCACTTCACTGTTAGAAATCTTATAATTGTTGCGAGATTTGAAATAAAAGAAATTATAACTGTTGAGAAAATTTAAATAAAAATAATTATAATAAGGCATCTAGTCCAGAACAGTTGAATGTGAGTAACATTCATCTAGCGGAATAAAAGCGCTTGACGAGAAAAACCCTAGAATGAGTCAATTCTGTTGAGAAAATTTAAATAAAATAAATTATAATAAGGTAGCTAGTCGAGAGCAGTCGAATGTTAGTAACATTCATCTAGCTGAATAAAAGCGCTGGACGAGGAAAACCCTAAAATGAGTCAATTTTTGCCAAATGACATTGTAACCCTGCACCTGCATCTGCATCAAAAACCTTGAAGTCATCAAGCTGGAAATAAATCCCCGCTGATAGTATACCCTAAAATTTGTATGTTTAAGGACCCAACCCATATAATAATATGTGGGAACTGAGATTTGTACTTTATTGTTTGTATACTTATAATTAATAAGTAGATATCTGTTCTAATATGCTATGCATGTAATTCAGATCTCAGACCTTTTGAGTATAGTTTGAATAGTAGAAAATGGAATATTCTTTATATTCGTTAGTATTAGATTTAAAGGTTGTCGTCTATCTATTTTTAGATCTAACGGTCACCATTCTTTTGCACATGAGGATTATTTTTGGTAAGCAATATATTCATATTTCCATGTACTTGTCAATTGATAAAGGTTCGGAATCTGGTTTCGGAGATGCATAATTTGTTTTTATAGCCCTGCAGTCAATTTGAAAAATATATGAGTATGGACGACTTATTAGCTTAGGTTTAATGCTATATCTTATATATGTATAAATACTAATCTTAACTTATTACTTTTTTTTTCCTTTTCTCGTTAACATTTTAGAATGTCGCGGCACACTAAATTTTTGAAGAGAAATATTGTTTTTGCCTATTTTTTATGTTTCTTTGCGGTTCTGTGTACTTTTTAGTTAGTCATATTCTTATATATTTTGTGCTGTCCTCAGAACCTGAAATGCAGAATGTTATAAAGAAAACCCTACATATTGGTCATGCTACATATCCGGTGTCTCTGCTGGTGAGATTAGCGTTGACAATTCTATATTTTGATGCATCTGGGATATCCTGAATAGGGTTTAGGTCTGGTTCTTAATAAGCATATAAAATTAAATGTACAGGTGGAAGATAGTGACATGTGGGAGTCAGCAACTTTGCTTGTTAAGAGGGATGGCTTTAGCATCAAAGTCAAGGGTACTGAGACCAGTATTGGTTCAGTGAGCGAGAAGTTTTCACCAGCCATTACTGTATGTTATCTTAGTCCCCCCACTATCCTTGCAATTTTTCTGTGAGTATGGCATATGAGAAGTGTGTTAGGGTATGGTTTAATGACAATATTATTATACAGTTAAAGAGATTATTATGGTCTGGTATACTGTTTGTATAGACTGGGGGCAGTGTTTGAGGAACTTCTCTACTTGTGTTACTAGTTTACCATGTGAGATTCTCCAGCTACAGTTATATATATTTTTTTCTTTGTAATATCCTTGTTTAGCAGAGTAATGCTAGGAAAATTTAATGATGGTCCACTAAATTGTTGGGTATTTGCATGTTTGAAGGTAGGCCATAATCCAAATTTAAGGCTACTGTACTATTATTCTTGAAACTTGAAAACCTTGGTCCAAAGTATATAAGCTGACTTTTTTCAACTCAATGAACTAATATTAAGAATAGGCAGGCATAAATGTGATCAGAAGGCATTATTGCCTGCTGCTGGCTGGGCAACCCAGTTTGTAATCTACTCTCTACTTCTGATTATATTTAGTCCTCGTTGACATGGATGAGATGGCTGAATATGCAAATTCAGTCAGTCATTGCTTTTGCTAGATCGTTTGCCGAAGATAATCAGCCATTGCTATCATCATTAATCACTTTACGTGTTTGTGTTTGAAGACAAATTACTCACCGTCTCATATATAATTTCACCTTGTACCAAAAGGCTGTTTTAATTCTTACGGTCTAAAGGTTAAAGAAGTATAAAAAAAGTGGAATTCTTACTTGGCTAAACATGACCTAAGGTTGTGGTTTGCCTACAAACATGATTCAACTAGCGAGTCTAAGTGGTAAGATGTCGTTCTACTGCTGCAGCATTAGGGTAAAAAGATGTACTAGGTAAAAATATTTGCAGGGGATAACATAAGGCTTTCCTACATGATGCCTGCAATACGGAGGTCGGAGGGTGGAGCATTGTCTTGTTCATTTTTTTTTTTGGTTTAGATAAAAAATAGGAAAGAAGTAAGAGAATATATCAAATTTTTCTTCAAAATTTTCTGAAGAGTTGGAGTGCGGAGAAAAACAGTTGAGTTCTGTAAAATCTAATGCTAGTATGCCACAACACATCACATCTTTTAGTAGACAGTTAAATATATTCTTTCCAAAATCGACAAACAGAAGGATGGAAACTTAAAATCTTGATGGGAGTTGGGACCACTTGTTAAGTTACCAACCTCACGAACACATTATCAGAGAGAAGTTTAAAGCAAATTTAACTCATTTATTTCTCTCAAGGGCTGCTTTACAGTGTGTTATTCTCTAAGTATACATCACTATATTTGGGAATCAGCGACATTGGACTTTGGTGTGTGTGTGTGTGTGTATTTATATTTATATTTAACCGAAAAAAATAAATTAAATAATGTAAACTTTTCTGAAAAGATAGCATATTTGATGAATATGTGTCTGCCCTGAAATAACTGATTTATGCATTCAATTTTTATCTTTATATGGCAAACGTTGATGTCACACACCAGGTTTTGATTCTTATTAGTTTTTTGCTTATAATGCATGTCAAATGTTTGACACATGTACATGCCAAATGGTACACATTTATGTTAAGATATCTGACAGTATATATCGATATTGTACTATGAAGTGAATTTCATTAATTGTTTACATGCAACTTCATAATTTACATATTCTTTTGGTCCTAGGTTTCTATTCCATGTGGTAGTCCTACCGAATTCTCAATATTTGGCTCTAGTGGGGTCGAACACATTTTGAGGACGGAGGAAAGTTCAGCAGATATTGCATGGTATGTTGCAATTGTTACATGTAATATTTACATATACTACTACTGAAATCGATAGCCATAATTTTTCTCCATGATAGCAGTTAATATCTTCTTGCACATAATTCACGTCAGATATCTGGAGTGTAGTCCTAAAAGCACGGACTCTTTGAATTGGGTGCAGTATGTGTGTCTGACTCGTTCGACTCGGCAGAATACGCCGATTCGCATGTGGCGTGGACATGGCAGTGGACTCGCTTTTGACACAGGAGCGACAGCCATGGACTTGGCCCAATAACCTTCTTTTAACCTAATTTCACATTAAATATATACAGAACATAGATAATATAAGCAGAATTTTAGTACACATAAATTTTTATATTTCACAATATAAAAAAATATAGAAATTAAAATTATCACAAAACTATTTATAGAGTACATTCAAAAATAATAATTAAAAGACTTTTAGAGAATTTACTGAACACTAAAAGAAATACAAAACCAAACTATGTATAAAAAATATTAAAATAAATAAAAAAAACATATATAATGTATACAAAAGATAAGATAGGACATCAAAAATACATCACATCAAAAATAAAAATAAAGAGAACATGTAATTACAGAATACACATGTTTATACAATATTTAATACAAGTGGAAAACATCTAGATTAAATTATAAAAATAGAATAGTATATACTCTTCATGTTATTATTTTGATGTGAGGTTTTATGTCATATACTATATCTTTAGCTTAATTTTGTATTTGTTCATATCATTCTTAAAATTATATTGTGTATTTTCCAAGTTTAACTTGTTCAATTTTCCATTTGTTTAATAATTTATTTTTCTTTATTTTCTTCAATTTTTTTTCTATATCAAAAAAATAACGATAGTTCAAAATAAAATCACAATTATAATCAATTTTTATATAAATTTTTGGGTTCTCTATTTATCTATGTATTTTGTATTCTTATATGTTTGTATTTTTTATTTAATATTTGTCGTCCTTTAACATAAGTATTTTATATTCATGTATGTTTATTTTTTTTGGTTTAATTTGGTATAATTTGTTAAATATATATATCCTTATTGTATTGTCCACCTATATGAATGGAAGAACACAACAGAAAATAGAAAAATGAATGAGAAGAAATATAAATTAAAAGAATATAATAAACATATAAACAATGAAATACGATATTTAAAAGTTATATTAATGTGAGCCTCGTGTTTTGATATGTGTATGTTTAAAACAAATATAGGAGAATAAATTAGTCTAAAAACTAGAAACCAATCTCAGACCAAATTTTAATCATTGTTTCTAACTGTAGAAATTTCCCATTTTTATATCACAAATCACTAATTTGTGTATAACAAATATGTCAAATATAAATACACACACACATATATAATATATATCATCATCATTTTCAGTCGTACCGCAATGGTGGACCTCTCACCATCATTACCAACAACTTCCACGGTTTACCACCGCTGCTAGGGGTGAGCAAAACCGAACCGGAACCGAAAAACCGAACCGAACCGTGTAAATTCGGTTCGGTTTGGTCCTAATTTTCTGAAAATTCGGTCCATTCGGTCCGGACCGAATAGACCGAAATAAAGTTCGGTCCGGAAAAAAATATTTCGGTCCGGACCGAATAGACCGAACATTCCAAAATATATATAATTTATATTTATATTTATATTACATATATCTTATATGTTATAATTATAATATCTAATTTGTAAATTTAATTATATCTACCTTTAATGAATTGGGGGTGATTAATTAATATGAATTTTTTTATAATAAATCATGAATTTTAATTTTATTTATAATATAATTTTTTATTTTTAAAATAATATCGGTCCTTTTGGTCCGGACCGGACTGAACCGGATTATTTCGGTTCGGTCCGGTTCGGTCCACTATAAAACTTCGGTCCGGTCCGGTCCCAAAAAAATTCAAAGTTCGGTTCTCGGTCCATTCGGTTCGGTCCGGTTTTGGACCGAACCGACCGAATGCTCAGCCCTAACCGCTGCCTACCATTACGACTAGTCACCACCATTTGTCACCATAACTTAATTTCAGTCGAGATTACTTACTACTACTACACACCTCTTACTATCGGGTTGCTGTCACCATGGACCTCATACAATTATGATTGACCATCAATAGCTAACATAAATAGATTTTCTCAATTATGAAAAATATAAATCGATGATTTCCCAACATAAAACAACAATTAATTGTGTATAAATAGGTGATTCCGTAGTTGTAAATAGTGATCGTGGGACTGGTTTCTAGTTTCCAGATTAGTTTAGTTTCTATTTGATCATTTATATTATATATATAGGGTAGCACTCCCTAGCATACTCTCTTATATAGAGTTACGTAGCACACCATTATAAATATATACATAATATATATTTTATTATATTTTTTATGAAATATAATTGCAAATTTTGATTATTAAACCGAAAACGAAGTTATACAATTTTTTTATTCCAAAAACCATCTAAAATTATGCAATATCTCAACATGATTCTATAATAAAATAATAATCATCCAGAATTATTCTGTTGTAGAATCAGTTTCGAAAATATACTTTTTTTCATCAAATTTTTAAGTGTTAAATTACTTAAAATAGATATATTTTATAGTATTCTATATTAGAATCACGTTTTATATGTATTCTATAACAGAATTTATAATAAAATTGATGATTTATAGTGGCGCACTATGTAACTCCATATAAGGAGTCTCTCTCTAGAATGTTGGCCTATATATATATATATAGGGTGGTGCTCAAATGAGAACTTCAACTAATGTGAGATATGAGATCTAATCTCAGCCACACATTTTTATCTCCAAATCAAATCACAACCACACATTTAAACCTCTTCTCTTTCATTCACCTCCCAACACCACCACCCATCACCATCAGTCCATCACGCACAGCCACCTCTCCGTCACCGTCGAACACCGATCTGCTCTTTCTCCCCCCCTCTCCCCATATACGTCGCGACCGGGAAGCGCCGCGGCGGCTCAATCGCCACTGCCGGCAGCCACACACACATTGTCTCCTGCATCTCCCCGTACGTTCCTTAATATGACAACCACTGCTCCTCCAAACAACGCCGTTCCAAGCCTCGGCAATGTCCTGGACTGTTTAAATCCACAGCGCCGCCTCTGTTTTTACCCCCATCGCCTGAACTCGCCGAGTCAACTCGGTCCACTTCGTCGAGTCGCCGTTTGATTCTCTGTTGACTGATGGATTTTATGTGAAGCGATTCGAGAGGGATGAGGGGGAGATTCGAGGCTTTTTTTAGATGGAGAATGAGAGAGAGCGTGTGAATGTAGAGAGAGAGAGAGGAGGTGGAGAGAGACAGTGAGGAAGCTGATGAATTGGAAATGATAATTTTCTATGGTGTTTTTGATTTTTCTTGACGGTGATTTTGTTTTGTATTTGGTGGTTTTTCGGATTTGGGGGTGGTGGTGGTGGTTTTTAGATGGTGGTGATGTGGTGATTTTAATTTTCTGGCGTTGATTTTTGGTTTTCTGGCGGTGATTTTTAGTTTTCCGGTGGTGATTTTATATTTTACGGTGGTGATTTTATATTTGCCGGTGGTGATTTTCTGGTGGTCGCCGGAGGTGGTGGTGGTGGTCAAAGGGTGGTTGAAGGTGATAGGTAGTTGAATGAGAAGATGGTGTAATATTAAAATATTAAGTGAATGGTGAGAGATGAATATAATGTATTTAAATGAGTGGCTGAGATTAGATCTCATATCTCACCATAAGAGTGGTTCTCATTTGAGTAAGACCCTATATATATATATATATATATATATATATATATATATATATATATATATGCTCATGATCAAATAGAAGCCACTCTTAAAATAAAAACTAGAAACCAATACAAGTTAGTGATATTCTCAGTACAATTTAGTGATATTCTCTTTAGGATTTAGTGATCTGTGTTGCAAGAATTAGTGAAAACTTGCAGAAACCGCCCAGAATCTCCATATATGTTCCAAAAACTGCTCAAAATCTCCAGATCTGTTCACGTTTTCGACTCAGATGGTGGTGACGGTGGTGGAGATGGTGGAGGTGAAGGTGGAGATGGAGGAAGGACGATTGTAGCGAAGGTGTGGGCGGCTTGAAGTAGGGGGTTGGAGCGTTGCCGGAATAGTGGCGGCTCCGCCGCGTTTTGAAGTTGAGTCGAGGTGGAGAAAGAAGTATGAACGGGGCTGAAGGAGGTTGAAGCAGCGACCAAGATGGGGTTGGTGAAGATGGAGGTGGAGATTGTGTTGTTAGAGAAATAATGGAGGTGGAGATGAAGGGGGCGGGCGGCATAGAGGTGGTGGTGGTTATGGAGGAGGTGACGACAGAGGTGGTGGCAGTGGCAGATGTGGAGGTGGGGTTGGTGAAGATGGAGGTGGAGATGGGGTTGTTTAAGAATTTAGTGGTATTTGCTTTAGGATTTAGTGATATTTCAGCTTGGTTTTTAGTTTTTAGAATAATAAGGAGGTTTCTATTGGAGTAAGACTCTCTCTCTCTATATATATATATATATCCTGTATCTAAGACTCTTTGATAGTTTGCGAAGCCCCGTGTCACACTATCTGCGTCCATTATGTAAAAGTTTTCAATGTTGTGCCAAAACTTACATGAAAAACATTTAAACAAATATATATTATTCAGTGATATGTATTACTAATGTACATGAAAAGCATGTATATCCATAACTGTCCACTAACACACTTATCTCAGGGTCATAGGATTGCTGCTTGCATGGTCTTTCTCTTTTATTGTTGATTATTAATAGACTTGTATATGTGGACAAAGTGTACAAGATATATTCTTGGTTTGATTTCTCCTTCTTGGAATTAACATTTGCGCTACTCGGAAACTCTACATTGTCCAGTAATGTTGTACTGGCTTAATCTTCAAGTAGTTGGATGAGATAGACTGTAATATATTTCCTCTACATGTCTACTCTATTCTATGTTATAGGCTAATAGCTGCGGTATGTGCAATAATGCAAAGCATCAAATGCTTGTGTTGGTGATAGAATATATATACATTTCCAATATTAACTTCAATCTCAATTGTTGGTACTAGTACCTCGTAATGCTAATCATTATATTCATAGAAATTGACCAATTATAATCTGTTCTAAAACTGTTATAGACTGTTCACATCCACCACAATCTTGTACTTACTAATCTGGCGGTTCTTCTGCAGTCGAATCATTTAAGCCTATTCTTCCTCTTTTTTTTTCCCTTCCCCTTATTTGTTCCTTATTTCTGAAACTGTCTTTTCTTATACGTTGACATTGTTCTCATATGTTCTTTATTTACTTTTCTATTGTAGTTCAAGAGACGCAATTGTTCTGACCTTGCGGCAATTTACTAAAAAGGTACAACTTTGAATTTTCTTTAAATAATTGAAGAGATGCACCAAAATCATATTTTTGTCAGGAGTCTCGTGTGCCTTTCTACTTCATATAATAGGATAAATCCTGAAGGTGTTTTACTTTATGAGTCATATTTTGTGGATAGTAAGACCAAAGTTGCAAGACTTGTCTAAATGAATCCTTTTCTCACCTCTAAAAAGTCAAAGAAATCATGTATACTCATATTTATGTATGTGTACCGATTGATCTTGCAGGCTGGTGACAAAAAGAAAAAGAAAGGTCTTTTTTTCAGCAAGTGATGCTGAAGCTCGTCCCATGCAGATAAATTTCATGTTACAGTTGTACAGTCTATATATCAGTAGTTGGTAAGGAGTTTTGTACTAGGTGTACATTCTCTATGTATTATTTTGTCGTAGTGAGGATATAGAAGATCTAAAACAAGGGCGGACGTATTAGTCATTATTTTCACTCTTCTTTTAAATAAAAAAGGCCGCCCTTAATCTGCTTCATATCTTTCACCCTACAAGTTTTCATCTCCACCAACCAGGTCTGCTGCCCCATCAAATTTTCGCTAAAATTATTTTGCATTCAAATTTACTAGTTCCTCTAACAAATATCTTGTGTCAATAGTTTTTTAGTTGAAATTCTAATAAAAGATATGAAACTTGAGCGGGAACAAGTTATGTAGGGATTGTGACTCTTTTGTATAAATCAAGGGTGGTTTATTATTACATAAGACATCAATTTAACCCCGGGTAATAGGAATGGAACAATAGTGTGTAATTTAACATATGATGATGTGCTAGTTGAATTTGTTCATGGGTCTAAGGTTAATTCATAACTTAGCAAAGGTTACTCATTTTATGTATGTCAGATATTTAGGAGCGGGTTGATACCGCTCCTGAGTTTATGTCCGATGTTTTGATCATCAATTCAATTCAATGAAAGCAAGCATGTTTATTATAAGAAAAAATATTATACCGAGCTGCATTGACTTTGACTTGCATTGTTTTCCAATAATAAGTTGTTAATTTCGTGAATAAAGAATGTATGAAAACCTTCGAAAATAACAGCCAAACAGGCCTCAAATCATCACCAAAGAAGGCAGTAATTTTATGGTAAGGTCGTTACCAACAGACCTGCATGGTCCTGAATTCATATCAAATCTGAATAAATATAAGAATATAAACCAGATGATCAAAATTTTTGCCCCAGTGCATTATCGTTAGCAATCTTAAATATGTATATACATGTCAATTCTAGTATTCAACTGGATAATTGTTAATATTAACTTTCAACTGGATACTGTAAATATTAGCAGATCTTCAATCAAAGATGTTGCTAATTTAAAATCAAGGTCATGTATCATGTATGTAATATTATAGTAATTAACTTAAAGACTGAAGACAAGCTTGAATAAAAGGTTGTCAAATATGATAATCAATGCAGAGAAATGAATACAACTGTGATAGTTTACCAGATCCAGAAGACATATATATATTATCACTCTGAATCATAAAAGACAATGTTGGCACCCATATAAGGATTAGCTAATAACACCTGGTGTATTTTCTTAACAAAGACTTTAAGGAAAACGTGCCAGATCCGTTCACCTACTATATAAAACAAAAACTTATTCTATATACACTTTAATTTGACATCGCTTGAATGTTGAATCGGTGTTTGTTTTCAAAATAGTACAGCTATATCCCAGTTTTTCTTCAAACAACAGCTATCAGTTCTATATATATAGATGTCGATATGTGTGTAAATAATACTGTACTATATATCAGCTAAAATTTATGGAAGCGTCCTCTTTGGTAGCTCCCACGGCGAGGAGGTAAACATTTTCTTCATACTCGTATTATATTCTAAGGTGATATTGATGCGGATCTAGTAAGGAGCGTCAGAGACAAGTGTTCTCCTCAAAATTTTTTGCACTTTTCTATTATTCTAAATTTTTCAGAATATTCCCAGAAAATTTAAAAATATTTCTATATTATTTAAAAATTTGCTTGGTGCTTCTGAGAAATCTCATGTATTCTTCCTGTCTAATCGTTTATACAAAAATGGATGAGACGATGTATATTTATGTTTAGTTCAATTTCTAATAATTAGGTTAGAAGGCAAGGTGGCGGTGGTCACCGGCGGCTCCCGAGGCATTGGCGCGACCACCGCCCGTGCCTTCCTCAGGCACGGTGCCAAGGTGGTGATCGCCGATATCCTAGATGACCTAGGTCATTCCCTGTGCGAAGAAATAAACAACCCTAGCTCACTCACTTACGTTCACTGCGACATCACCAAGGACTCTGATGTAAAACACTTGATCGACACCACCATAGCGAAACACGGCAAGCTGGACATCCTTTTCGCCAATGCAGGCATCACAGGCAGCCCCACCGGAGCACAAATCCTTGCAGCTGATCACGAGGAGTTCCGCAAAATCATGGAAGTGAACGTGTACGGTTCTTTCCTCTGCGCTAAGCATGCAGCTAGGGCTATGATTCCCGCGAAGAGAGGGAGCATTATTCTGATGTCCAGCGTGGCATCTGTGGTGTGTGGAGGCCTTTCACATGCTTACTTGGCGTCCAAGCATGCGGTGGTAGGGTTTACAAAAAACTTGGGAGTGGAGTTGGGGAGTTATGGGATCAGGGTTAACTGTGTCTCGCCTTTTGGAGTGGATACGCCTATGCTGAGGAAGGAGTTTGGAGTGGAGGATGGGGAGGCTGTTAGGGGGTTTATTGATGTGATCGGGAACTTGAAGGGAGTGGGAGTGGACGGCGAGGATGTGGCGGCGGCGGTGGTTTATTTGGGGAGTGATGAAGGGAAGTATGTGAGTGGTGTGAATCTTGTGATTGATGGAGGGTATAGTACTACTAATGTTGCCATAAGGGAGGCTCTCATGAAAATCAAGTCTTAGCATTTCTGGTCTTCTTTGTTTCCTGTTTGTCAAACTAATTAAATTTCTGATCAATTCTTGTTCTCTGCTTTTATCGAGTAAATTTCTGATGAATTCTTGTTCTCTGCTTCTATCGACTAAGTCTTAGTTACATTTTTTACAAAACTGATTATGCCTAATGTCAATTGCCATATGTAGCTCTATTTACAGCAGAAATTGATGCCATAAGCATCAGTTGCCTAATAAATGTTCAGGAAGACATAAAAATTGCAGCATACTCTGTTTTCTTTTCTTTGTCAGGAGTTCTCATAATTCTGAGCTGACGGGATCGAGTCATGAGCACGGTAATATGCACTTCGGGCGCACTGATGCAATTATAGCTGGGTTATGAATTTTGTTTATTAAATTACAAGCAAATGAAAATCAAAGCACCAGCTTTTAAAGTATTGTAAGACAATTCATAATTCTATAGTATTATTAGAAATATAATCGAATTCTGTATAATTTTGTGGTGCTTTTTGACATGTCCATGGGTTAGATGAAAGCTTTTTAGGTATAGAAAAAACTCTCCGATTTCTTCGATATTGTATTTCGATACAATTCAATGACGTGAAAGTCTTATGACAAAAATAAAAATAAAATATATATCTATACTTCTATACTATCTATTAGGGGTGTACACGGATCCGTGAAACCGACCGAACCAACCCAAACCGATCATATTTCACCCGAACCAATCCGAACTTTTTTGACCCGATTGATAATTGGATTAAAAAATGAGTAACCCGATTTAATTGGGTTGGACACGGGTTTCGGTTTTTTTTAACCGATCCAACCCAACCCGATTAAAAAATATTAAATTACATATAAAAATCATTCACCCCACCCTAGTAACCCATAATATGTTAGCATATTCCATTTAACTGATTTATTGATTTGTTATGCTTTGCTAATTGTTGATTTGTTGTGCTTTACTAATTGTTTCTGTTCAACTTAATTTTTAAATTTATTGCTATAATTTTGAAACTTCTGGTATCGAGCTTAACATGGTATCGAGCTTTAATTGTTTTGATAAGTAGTGCACGTTTTTTAAGATGTTATAGTGCTTAACTCATTTTGTATACACGTATTTCACCTTGCTGTAGTACATTCAGTTAAAGTTTTATCTTTTGATGTGTCGAAATTTGGTTTTTCTAGATCATGGAAACGAAATTATTTTATATTTCATAACCCGATCAAACCGATCCGAACCGATCCGAACCAAAATAATACAAATTGGTTTGGGTTATGAATATAATTTTTATGGTTTGGGTTGAGAATTTAAAAACCCGATTTAATTGGGTTGGGTCGTTAAATTTATTTAACCCGCCCAACCCGAACCGTGTACACCCCTACTATCTATACTATACTATAATAAGCTAACATACGTATAATTTGTAAAAATTTTGGTTTGGTCATCTCCTTTGTAACTACAAGTTTGTCACATGTAAACTTCTCTTACTCTTACAATATTAAAGAGTTTTATACCGCTTAAATTACAAACACTTGAGATGTAGTACAAGATAAAAACTCCACTATTATTCTTTTAAATATAATTTATATACTATATTATAACAAACCGACATTGGTATAATTTGTAGTCGTCCAAAAAATATAATCAGTTGGTAAATATAATCAGGTTAAAATCCAATCCATCAATTCTAAAATACTAATAAGATGATGTTAAAATTTAAATTATAATTAATAAATTACGAATTTTATACCCACCGTGCTTCACAGGGGTTAAAAGGCTAGTACTATTAAAGCCGAAACATTAAAAGTTTGGTCATCCCTTTTAACTAAAACATATTATCTTTTCTATATTTTTTAATTAAAACCGCTTAATCTTCTAAATTAACATTGAGCAACATATCAATTACCTTCTTTAACTAAAACACATCATCTTTTTAGATTTTCTAACTAAAACTCTCATCTTCTAAAATAATACGGGCAACATAATATAAAAAGATAACATTATTATATATAATTATAAATAAAATAATCGATGATATTTTAAATAAAATTAAACTTATTTTTAAACACTCTAATGACCTCACAATAATACTGAAATATTAAAAATTTGGCCGATCAGTCGATATGTGAGCCGGGATACGGATCTATATATATAACCAATTATTCTTTTTAACTGAAGCATATTATCTTTTTATATTTTCTAACTGTGTGTGTGTAATTGAATAAAATTTGTTGAAATATCTTAAAGTGATTTTTAATTGAAAGTATGAATTTCTTAGCATTTTTGCGGATTTAGTAAATCCATATGCATTCGACTTAAATTTATTTTAAAAAATTATAAGATATTTAATCAAAAACTTTTAAACTAAAATTAATTAAAAGAATGTTTAACCATTTAAATATCAAACAAATTTAATAATAGTTAATTGATAATATTAAGTTTTTAAATATTTCAAAATAATTTTTTTACACATATTAAAGATATATATTCAACTGTGATTTTGATAAATTAATAATAGTTTATAAATTTCAATAAATCATATTTCATTGTTCAAAAAAAATCATATTTCATTTTAATTACATAAAATTTGAATTTTAGAAACAATTCTTTAAAGTCTCTTTCTTACGAAAATACAGAAGAGCTTTGAAGTATTCAAAAGTGGATTCAGGGGTTTAAGCGAAACTTCAAGCCGTCTCTCAGCCATGTCCACCAGGTACGCCTCTCTTTCAATCTCCATCTACACTTAAATATGTATCTATACGCGACTCCATTTGTATGTATATACCCAGGCCAATGCGAGCATTCAAGCGCTGGATGAAGCTCCACGGCATCAACTACATCGACGCGCTCCGATTCATCCAGAACGAAGAAAACGACGCCGTTTGGGTCAAGACGGTGGCGGATTTACACCAGGGTGACCTGGTGGCTACGATTCCTAAACAGAGCTGTTTGACGATGAAGACATCAGGTGCGCGGCACGTGATCGAGGAGGCTGGGCTTGATGGCTATTTGGGCCTTTCGGTGGCCTTGATGTATGAGAAGAGCTTGGGCCCTGATTCTCCGTGGTTTGCGTATCTTCAGCTGATGCCGCAGTTTGAGCCCATTCCGTTGCTTTGGTCTTTTGATGAACTTGATTTGTTTCTCTCCGGAACTGAGCTCCACAAGGTTGTTTCTGTGCATTTCTTACAACAGGTTTAGCAGTTTTAGCGATAAAATGTAGAAATTGGGAATCGGAACTAATCGGTTTACCTAAGGATTTATCGGATATTTTTCAGAGAAATCGGGATTTTTAGTCAAATCGAAGTGTAATTAGTAAATGAATTTTTTTTAAGGATTAATCGGGGATTAGTCTAAGAATTTTTAATAAATCAGGAATTTTAGAACACCGGTTAGAACATGATAGTAATCAAGATTTAGGAATTTTATTTAACTATCGAGATTATTTATTAATCAGATTACAACTACATTGTTCATATTATGAGGGACAGAGAAGATGTAGTATTAATTTATGGAGAAGTTATACTAGTGTATTGTATTTATGATGTGTAGTGTATGTGTAGGCAGATAGTTAAAGAGGACAGAGCTCTGATTAATGAAGATTGGAAAGAATGCATTTCGCCTCTGTTTGATTCAGCAACGGGTGTTAAATTGAATCCAGATGATTTTAGTGTTGAACAATATCTTATGGCTAAGAGTCTGATTGCTTCTCGGTCTTTTGAGATTGATGATTATCATGGTTTCGGGATGGTTCCATTGGCTGACTTGTAAGTTGTGTTAGCTTGGTTTATGATGGCAACCTCGCATTTTTATTTTAAGTTTCTGATATTTGTTTTCTTTTCATGTTTGTTAGTATGGTAAACAATTTTGGTCAAAGCTTGTTTAGTAGCTACATTAGAAGTATACACAGTATGGCATAGTCAGCACTAGGAAGTCAAGATGTCACTGTTTTCCGAACTTTAACAAGTGTTCAGCAGAATTCTTTTTGACATGTCTAGAGACTATAGTTTAGGTGGATGGGAACTACTCTCGGATAAATCTGTTAAGAGGCAAATATCAAGATAACGCATACTAATATGAATTTAATAATTAAAACTTAAGTAAGATAAGATGATCACATCTTCTAACATAAAATCTTGCTAGTAAAAGTACTACAAAGACATTAAGCAACCTCAAAAGTTATTTCCGCACTTGGATTTTTGCTGTTTGTTTCTGACCCTCCTATATCTTGTTGTATACCTTTACTGATTTAATGTTATTTTGAAATATGATTTTCAAGGTTTAATCATAAAACAGATGCTGAAGATGTACACTTCACCTCTGTAGCATCTCATTCCGACTCTGAAGAGGATTCTGAAATTAGTGATGATTCTGAAAAAAGTGGCAATGATTCTCAAATAAGCAACAATGGTTCTGATAAAAAGAACACATATGAGAGTAATATCAATGACGTTGGGAGCGAATTAAATAATTCAGATGACCCTGCGGTCCTGCAGATGATAATTGTGAAAGAGGTGGAAGCAGGAGCTGAGGTTAGCACCTATTTGTGCTGTAAACTTTTGTATATTCTGGCTTATAGAATATTGTCAGTGAAGTTTTAAGCATTTTAACTCGTATCATGTTAGGACAAATGCAGGTATGCTAATATCTCCTCGTGCTCTTGTCAGGTGTTCAATACATATGGTTCCATGGGTAATGCTGCATTGCTACACCGATATGGATTCACAGAGCCTGAAAACCCATATGACATAGTGAACATAGACCTTGAACTGGTTCTCCGTTGGAGTTCATCCTTGTATTCTTCTCGTTATAGTAGGAGTAGGGTTGCATTTTGGAAGAAACTTGATTACTCGGGATGTCTTGCCCAAAACTCTGAGTATTTTGAAATATCATCTGATGGGAAACCTGAAATAGAGCTGCTTGTTCTACTTTTTGTAATGTCATTGTCTGAGGACGATTATGGTGATTTAAGTCTTCAATTATCATCTCCAGGTGCCTGTAACAAGTTGACAGGTACTGTTTTATCGAAGAAAGTGCATGTCATTTTGGAAAAAGGTAAAGAAATGAGCAAAAATGCTTTGCTGACAAATGCTGTGAGAAGTGCTCTTATAGAGGTTGCAGATTTGCGAGATAGGTTATATGGTTCGAGATCACTAGAAGATGACATCAAGGAACTTAGTGAGTGTTGTTTTGTTAAGGAGAGGAAGTTGTACCATTCTTTAGTGCTCCGTATAAGTGAGCGTAGGATTCTTCAGAAACTGAGAGCTTATGCTTCTAGCGGTTTGTTAAGAAATTGTGCGAGAGGCACTAAGACTAAGAAACTAAAAGTGATATGAATTGTTTGGTAATGCTATGTTCTTGCAAGATGTAGTTTCTCCATCTGCAACTGTTCTACTGAAGAGTTGCAACAATTGCCGAGAAAGTCTTCTGGTAAAATTAATTTGACTCGCCTTCTGTAGACTTTGTATGCTGGTGTCGGTCAAGCAAGGTACAAGTGTTGCAGTTCTGGAACAAAATTTTGTTGGTACATGTTTTTTGTATGATACAGCATTTGTGCCTTACGCAACTTTGTATTGTTTTTCAATTTACTTTCAAAGTAGAAAGATTTATATTACCTTAAATGCAATTGTTCTCTGAGGAGTTCTCATATGCTGATCAAGAACTGAACTTCTTGACCAAATGTTGCTCTTACTAATTAAAACAGCTTTTTGGTCGGAACATTATACGTGGATAGTTTCCACTGCAATGTGTACGAGAAGAAAAATGCTAGTAGTACTCTGACTCTTATCAAAGTATCATTCTGCAAATTTTCATTTCTCTATCCAGACACAGGAATCGACAAGCAGTAGAAATATACGAAAAACTGTTGTTATTTATTTTCTTTCACTCTTAAAGTGCAAGAGTGAAGTTATTAGGTCAAAGAAATACACAACTCAGGTGTCCCTATATAAGAGCTGGAGTATGTGATTTATTGAATGCGCATGCTTAAACCTCAGTTAGCGCCATCAACATCTGGTGGTTTGGGTTCACTGCCTTCATTCTCATAATATGGATCCTCGCTATCTGTCTTAACGTCGCTGTTACCTCCAATTCCACAGTCATTATTCGGACAATGTATCTGCTGATTGCAACTACTGCATGGCTGTAACTGAGGCTGTGGGTATTGTGGAGTACATGGTGATTGTATTGGCTGAACATTAGGGCATTGTGGAGTGCAATGCACTGGCATTTGGCATGGAGACGAGTGCATTTGGCATGGTTGAGGGTTACAATCACTCGACATGCAAGCACCACCGCCCCCTCCACTTGAACACGATCCACCATCTCCATTACTGCACGAGCTGCTGCCACAACTGCCAGAAGTGTAGCTGCCCCCTCCTCCGTTGTTACCACAACTATAACCACTGTAAGTACTAACAGCACTTGTAGTTACTTGAGAATCCGCATTGTTTTTCTTGTCATCTCCGTTATTGGATGTGGATTTACCCGTTGTTTCTTGAGTTTGTGCATTGGTTTTCTTGGGATCATCATTATTGAACGTGGATGCACCAATTGTTTCTTGAGTATGAGCATTGGTTTTCTTTGGAACGTCATTGAACGTGGATCCACTAGTTGTTTCTGGAGTTTGTGCATTGGTTTTCTTGGGATCGTCATTATTGAACGTGGATGCACCAATTGTTTCTTGAGTATGAGCATTGGTTTTCTTTGGATCGTCATTGAACGTGGATCCACTAGTTGTTTCTTGAGTTTGTGCATTGGTTTTCTTGGGATCGTCATTATTGAACGTGGATGCACCAATTGTTTCTTGAGTATGAGCATTGGTTTTCTTTGGATCATCATTGAATGTGGATCCACTAGTTGTTTCTTGAGTTTGTGCATTGGTTTTCTTGGGATCGTCATTATTGAACGTGGACGCACCAATTGTTTCTTGAGTATGAGTATTGGTTTTCTTTGGATCGTCATTGAACGTGGATCCACTAGTTGTTTCCTGAGTTTGTGCATTGGTCTTCTTGGGATCGTCATTATTGAACGTGGACGCACCAATTGTTTCTTGAGTATGAGCATTGGTTTTCTTTGGATCGTCATTGAACGTGGATCTACTAGCACAACAAACACTTACACATATTAAACTTAATATGAGAAAAGAAAGTGATTTTTGTGAGAAAGCCATTTTTGTTAACCGATGATTTAACTCAAATATAGAATGCTTTGATTACATTGGCTGATGGGAGTATGTATATATACAAGTTGAAGTCAAGTAGGTAGTGTTATAAAGACCAAACACTCTTGGTGTTGCTTTATGAATTTCACAGGTTGTTCTGTGATTTCGGGCTCACGAGGCCTTAATGCGCGACAGAAAGTCAGAAACTACTCTTGAGGTCAAAATGTCATGACAAACTGACGAGAAAAGAATATACTGATCAATACAATAGCATAAACATGCAAATGCATCTATACACAGACTGGTAGATGTATGGATAAATCGATCGATTTAACCATGAAATCTTCATGTTGTGATTGAATGCAGGCTTCTTGGCTTATTAGTTGGTATATCAGTTTAATCGAAATTATTTCTTTGAATGCAGGCTTCTTAGCTTATTAGTTGGTATATCAGTTTAATCGAAATTAAAAATAATGTTCGATTAATTAATAAAACAGATATTGTGTCTACTCTTATACTTGTTTCGATTGTATGCAGACTGCAGGAGAAGTAGCCTTTGGCATATGTATCATCATAACTTTTTTTTTTTTTTGCTAAATTGTATCATCATAACTTTGCACTTAACACAAACTACCATAAAGGGATTAAAAATAGATTAGGCGGATTGTAGGCCAATTCTATCAGATATTAATAAAACAATTAATAAAACAATTTATCAAGAATTTTTCTTCACCTAAGCAATGTTCCATCCAAAGATCCGATAAAAACACAACATTGTCAATGAACACTAAAACATATATAGCTAACAGCTTTATTTTCCAGGTACCTAATATATTTTGAATCTGAATTTAAATTAATAATTACATAATCAAAATTAATCTAATATCTGGTTAAAAGCTATATATTTGTTACTTTATATATAATGTAATGATATAATATTCAAAATATTAATTTTAATTTTAATATTTTTAAAATATAAGATAAATATATATATTCGTATTTATTATTACTGTTAGTGTTTTTACATTAATACTCAAGTCTAAAAAGATTTTCACAAAACACGATAATTTTTTTAATTTTTTAAAAAAATTATATCTATTTAAAAAGTTATCATTTTTTTGATTTTTGTACAAAAGTTTAATTCAAAACTTCGCAACAGCATGTGCAATGCTAATAAGTAATAACCATATCGCAACAACAACAGACTTATTTAAACAAAAAAAGCCCGCGGAGGGTCCATATAACAACCATGGAGTTTAACTTTTAACCAATTAAATTTTAATCTAAAAAATAAAACCATGCCTAGACCCGGTAGATTTAACTTAGTATGTGAAATTATATCAGTGATCAAAAACTTGTATTTTTTTATGAAAATTCAAGACACCCATAATTTTGATCAAATCAAACATTCTATGAGATAATTAGTTTTAATTCTTAATATTAAATTGTTTGATACAAATAAGCTTTTAATATTTCTTATAAAAAAAAATGATTTAACTATATTTTTTGTGAATACAAATCACTCACTCATGTAACATGAATATTAATTTTACACTTTAACTAATAAACTTTAATTGCAAAAAGTTTTTTTATCTATCAATTTAAAATAAACTATTGTTTATGAGAAAATAAAAGATACCAAGGAAAATGTGTCTTAAAAATTTACTAAAATCGTAATAATCACAGTAAATTTTCTATAAGTTAATAACGTACGAGTCAATAAATTTTCTTAGATTAAATATATACTATTATTATTATATATGAGGACCAAAATTATGTCAAATATTGACTTTTATAAATCATTAATTAATTAATTATTGATTGATCAAAGTTATTAAACTAACAAAAAATTGTCTATAATTTTCTTTTTATAAACTTGTGTATTAATAGACTCAAGCTTTTAGTTGATTGTCTTAACAGCTTCAATATGAAACGCTTCCCTCCTCTTTTATATTTTAATATTTACATTTTTGAATTCACTTTACTCTCTCACGGCATTCGGTGCAGGCACGCGTCACACGTGTGACCGCTACACAAAAGAAAAGGAAAAACAATGGGCAGTTGCTGACAGCTAATTCAATGGGCATATTTGTAATTTCCTTCCAAACATATCCTTTTCTGACCCATTCAAATTATGGATGCAAAATCAAATTTCCCATTTTTAACTCTTTAGTCAATTTACAATACTACCCTTGAAAGTTTATGTTTATTGACAATATTGCTTTCAAACAAGAAAATTAAAATCTTAATTTGGATGAAGTAACTAAACTAAGTTACAACTCTTCCCGTGTCAATGAAAAACTTAATTTGATTTATATTTTTGATTTAGTGACTCCTCATATTATTCTCTACATGCATCATTATCGATATCTTAATAGAGCACTTGTATAACTAGCAAATACACACTGAATAAATTTATAAAAAATATCGACACGTGTTTAAATTTATTTTCATATTAAAAAAGACTTTTTTGAAATAAAGGATGGTCAGATGTTATTATGTCTCCTATTTCCAAGGCTAATATGATAAATCCCAAGAAGGGGTATTTCTGTAAATTTACAAACACTAGACTTAGCTATTAAGATTCAAAACGTAAAATAATGATAAGGAAAAAAAAAACCTCAACCAACTCCTCCACATTCTACTCTCTTCTTAAACCGACTCTGCCCAAGTCATACCCCTTCGCTTTTTATTTATTTTCGTTCACGCTTCCCCGTAAAAACCAAATAAATTAAAATTATATTTATACACATAAATATACATCTAATGTTCCAAAAAAGCCCCAATTTTCTCAAACCCTAATCTCGATTTCCCCCTCTTTCACTCCCCCTCTCTTTGCGCCGCCGATTAGTCTTTTTATTCTTTCGATTTCTCCACCGTAAAGTTATTGATTTCACTAGATCTGAAGAAGTGTGAGAGAGATAGTGGCCCACGCGCCGTCGTAGAGTGCTCACGCGCAGAGATCTGACGATTGAGTTTGAGAACAATATGGTCGTGAATGGCCGGCCGTTGAAGCGAATGAAGCGGCGAGTCACAGCCGACGTGAACGACTTCTTCACCTTCCCGTCCGGCGAGTCGCCGGTGGACGGGCCGTTCCGGAACAGCGTGAAGGCGTTCGTCTCGAAGTACGCGCTGCTCCCGCCGCCGTCGTCGCTGTTGCCGCAACTCATGACGCGCCAGATCGTGTTCCGAGTCGGCGACTCGGCCGAGTCGAACTCGGACGGGGATGATCTAGCCACTGTTTGTCTTGACGTCGTCGAGGAGAACGTGGCGAGATCTAGATCCGTGTATTGCGATCAGTGCCGAGTCGTTGGTGAGTTCCTTAACTGACCGAGTCACTGAACGAGTCAGTAGTTGGCGGGAAATACGAGAATAGTTAATGCTGCTTTTTTTTAGCAAACCAATCTGTTTACTCATTTCCGGTATAATAATTAAAAAACTATATAAATAAAATATTAATATATAAATAAATAAATTAATATTGGACGGATATGATAGAAGTACTAAAACAATGAGTGAGATAAAATAATTAGATATACATGGTGGGTCCCTTGTCTAACTTATCTTGTTTCTTCCTTTTGGCCCCACTTTTAGTTTGGTAACATGTAGCCTGTAGGTGGGATATTTCATATTTTTCGACACGTATCAATAATAATTTGCCATTTTTTACCTCTATTTTTATTATATTATTTATTATTAATCTATATGCTTACAAAAGTCAAAGATGACATGGACCGCTGACAACAAATTAACCTGATGGAATGGACCTTGTGTATATATTACTCCCTCCGTCATCCGTCATCCGTCCCCTGAGTTGTATACATTGGGGGACGGGGACGCGGCACGGACTTTAATGCTCCTGCAAAGTGTAGTTGTGTAATTTATTTTTAAAATTTTTCTTTTCTGAATTAAAGTTTGGATGTTATATTTTTATACAGAAAAAGAAAATCTCAAAAATAAGTTACGGAACTATATTTTATAAGAGCATTGAAATGCGTGTCGAGCAGTTAAAAAGAAACGTATAGAATTAAATGGGACAGAGGGAGTATTTGTTATTATTATTATTATTAATAATTATTAATATTATCTTGTTATTTTTTTAATTATTCGAATTTCAGTAAAGGGCTAATTTTGATTTTTAATTTTAGGTTGGAGCGGCAATCCAGTATGTGCCAAGAGATACCATTTTATCATCAAGGCAGATGGTAGCTCAATTGGAGGCTATAACAAGCCGTGTTCGAGCTGCGGTGACAGCTTCCCGGGGTCCGACTTAAGGTGAGGGTTGTTCAAGGTTTGCGGTTTTTCGCATTGTAGTGGAACATGTTATGTGCATTTACTTTGAAAGTAGTTTGAATGAGGAATATTAATTGTTTATATAACTAGCAATAAGTGAAGATACGCAGGAAGTATAGAAAGATTATTCAAGGTTCTCATTTTAAGAAATATTGCAATATTGCAATAGTTGTCTCCAATTTGGCGGCATGAAATCTAGCGTTTCAAATGGAAATCACTAAACAATCATTAATGATATGCGGTCAGACAGTGTTAAATTAAAAATTCCTGAACAGGATTAGACAATGTTAAATGAAATTCCTGCAAAAGGTTTTTTTTTAAACGATTACAGTTCAAAATGTTCCGCCAAAGGAGTTATGACTGCTATACTATAATTAACTGTTAGGCAACAATATGTAAATAAATTGGCGAAAACCTCTCTTTGAATGAGCAATGAAGTGTAAAGTTTGATGTTTAGTTCTCAAAATTCAGATGTTGTATTACTGACTTGCAAGTTGCATGTATTATTGCTTAGAAGTCGATGCAACTATATTATAATACATTTTGCCAAAAAAATAACTGTGTAAAAATAGATCCATATTTAATTTGTTAATTTAGGAACAAACTATCATATGAATTCATCTCCGAATTTGTTAAATACTTGGGTTACAACTCGGATTCCCTTGTAATTTTGGGGTTATGCGTTTTTATAGATATCTTAGTCTAAAGTAATGTGGCTTAGTTACAGGTGCAAGTCTTGTAGCCATGAGATGACCGCTGAAGATGCAGAAGATTGGATGTATAATCAGCTGGAGGATACAACTCATCTCTTACATGCTGTTGTCCATACCAATGGTTATGGCCACCTTCTTAGAGTTAATGGTAGAGAAGGTGGATCTAGGGTGCTCTCTGGATGTCATATTATGGACTTTTGGGATCGCTTGTGTAAAGTACTTGCAGTCAGGTGAGTGTTTGCCACTGTTAATGTAATTAATATCACATCGTGTAGCTAGTTGGACTCATCACCCCCTTAAAAAGTGCCGGATTACTGCTGCCAAGGGGAAATACATTGTGTGTCATCAACAAGTAATATTGCTAATAATGTTGTCTGCTGCCTAGCTATACAAGTTACTAGGGTCCGGGTTTTGTGTATATAAGGCTTTGTGTATCCGAATTTACCGACTTTTGGAAACCTTCCTTTTCCTTCCCAAAATTTTATGTTGCAGTTTTTAGTTTCATTATTTTGAAGGGGGGTTAATTATTAAACTTTATGTGCATACCTTTTCTAAGATGTTTTGCGAGAGAGTTTCACTTATTGCTTAAGCAGAACTAATGTAGCTTTGTGTATTTGCTGTCCCTCGCGTGAACAGAAAGGTCAGTGTTATGGATGTCTCGAAAAAGTATGGGTTGGAATTCCGCCTTCTACATGCCATCACTAAGGGCCATCCCTGGTATGGTGACTGGGGTTATGAGTTTGGTGCTGGTAGTTTTGGCCTAACAGTTGATGCTTACAATATGGCAGTTGAAACCCTCTCAAATACGCCGCTCTCCATATTTACTTCCCAGGGAAGGAAACCAAGGACTAGATTACAGGATTTGATATCAATATATCAGTCAATATCAGAGGACGAGCTTGTAAATATTAGAGATCTCTTTTGTTTTCTGATGAATTTGATACGGGCTGCACATACTTCTCCTGTGAGGGTTGATGATGCCACCTTTAAGAAGCGTAAGTTATGCGACTCGAGGATTCTGAGTGCATGGACTGATAATGATATTTTTAGAGTGGAAAAAGCAATGTTCAAAGTGATGAGGGCTATTTCTGGATCCTCTTGGGTCCCTTGGCGTGCGCTTAGGGGAGCTGTTTGCAAGGCAGGCCCTCCTGAACTACTGGATTATTGCCTCAAGGAACTTAAAGGAAAACATGCGGCGAATGGAATGGTTGTCAATTCGCGGTGTAATCCAGAATCTGGTGCTTTGGAGTACAGGTAGCAAATTAGTATATTCAGTGATTTAATTAAATGTTTGTGATTGTTATAAAAACTGAATAAGTATGTCCAAGCATTTTATGATCTGTATTTATAGCTGAAATTCTGTGCTTGTTCATATGCAGGCTTGAGCGAGTAAGTGTCTCTGAGAATGAAAGCTCAAACTCAATTTGTCACTATCCTTCAGGTACAAACCACCCAGCCGAATCAAATCTCCTCCATGACCTTAGGTACCTGTACGAGGCCATGCTTCACCCCCTAACAATGTTGAGCTTTGTGCCTGAAATCAAATTGAGTCGTTCAATTGAATCTGCTAGAAAGCTGCTCGATTGCAAGCAATTTGTAAAGAATTACCATCCTGAGAAATTTTTTACAGTTATGCATCCATCTGCTGTTCAGTTATCATGTGAAGTAGATCTCGTGGACCTGGCCGAGGATGATGCTATTAAGCCGCCTCCTGAAGTAATTATACTACCTTGTATTGCTACCATTTCTGATGTAAAGATAGAAGGTGCAAAAGCATTTCAAGAAGTGTATCTGTCGTTGAGAAGATTTCAAGCAGAAGAGATAATTGGCTATGGCGGTGTACCTGAGTCCACCCAGGTCAAACTTCTATTTGGTTCAACTGAAACGGTTAGAATCCGTGGGAAATGCCAGGGTAAAAATGGGTCGTCTAAGTTCAGAATGGAAAGAGGGGTTGAGAGCTGGATAGTGGATTGTATCTGCGGTGCAAGAGATGATGATGGAGAGAGAATGTTGGCTTGTGATGTCTGTGGTGTTTGGCAGCACACTAGATGTTCCGGCATTCCAGATCATGAAGCTGTTCCTGCAAAATATGTCTGTCGTGTGTGCTCTGACCGAGCGACAAAAGCCAAGGGTGACATGGTCGACCTTGCTTATGGAAGTGCTAACGGCAAGATTAGGGTGAATTGGACAACTAAAGCTTGATATGGTGCTGTGCATTTTGGGAATATGTAAATGCTTTTAACTTGTTTGGTCTGAAAAACAGTGTAAATATGTAAAAGACCGGGCATCTACATTATGCATCAGCACTATTGATATTTTTTTTTAATCTAGTCAAGCTTTGAGTTCCCGTAATGTATTTATTTTGCGTCCCTACTTGTGCTAAATTATGCTTTAGGTATATACATGCATGCCAAGTGCAAACTAGTAGCTATTATAAGTTGAGTGCCAAAGTACTTTTTCTGGGAAGGTCCTGTCAACCTTGCACGATTTGTTAGAAATTACGGAGTGCACTGAGCGCAGGGGTGTTGCTCAAGGAAATTTGGGTCGCTATCTGCCCCTCTTACGAGCGATATGGGATGACTCCTAAAAAAGCATGGGAAAAAACCGTGCAAGTCGTCTATGCCCTTTCGCTGCTCTCTTGTGATGAATTTTTGCCTTGCTAAAGAAATTCTACCCGTACACAGAGGCGGATCTAAGAAGAGGCATGGGAACATGTGTCCCCCCTAAATTTTTTTATACATTTTTTCACCATTATAAATTTTACAAAAATTTATAATGGTGAAAAAATTTGAAAGGACTTTTCTGACACTATACTCCTCAAAGGCAGCTTTTAATAGTTTACCTCTTTCAGTGCTCGGAGGATAAGCATGGAATTCATCTTGTCCATCCGAGTTTCTCGGCATTTAACCAATATATGAATTTAGGGCAAGTCCAACAGTGTCGTTGTACATTGCCTATATCTATTATAAAATAAAGGATCCTACTGGTTTAGGATCGCCAATTTGTATGTCATCTCCGACAACAATCCATGTATTCACTCGTCATTCTTATTACTCCCTCCGTCCCACCCATTTCTATACATTTTTTTTTTCATTGTTTGGCAAGCACGGCCTAAGTTCCATCACTACACAAACATGCGACCACCAAAGAATGAATAGCATTTGATACCAACCAATGCACGAGACATGGACAGCAACAAACAATAACACAACAACATTTGACTACATATTAAGTTATCCCAGTTGACTTCAGACCATTTTCTGTACCCAAAATGAAAAGAGACAAAAGAGTGGGTGTCGAAAGACGTGTGAGCGCCACTAGAATGAACGGGCGTGCTGAATTTTACGCGAAAATGCAACTCTAAAAGAAGGATGAGTATTACTCCACCTCCACCTTCAAACTAAAAAGGGATTTGAACATGGATACCAGCTTTGTGCACTATATGGAAGTCACTAGGGGGGACTGGTATCATCATTTTTTCCACTATCCACTTTGCAGCAGTCAATGCATATGTGACACTAATTAGGGAGAGTTAAATCTTTGATTATACTCCAATTTTAGTTAGTTGTGTGCGTTGTTTTAATATTGGCAGCTGCTTAAGTACAGTCGAATATTAGTAGCATACATCCTGCGAAAAAAAATGATTAAACGAGAAAAATTCTAGAATTGGGCTATTTTCTGTTAGATAACTCCGTAACATGCCTGCATATGCATCAAACACTTAGAATTAAGCTGTTCAATGATTTTTTCCCGCTAATAGTATGCTCTGACATCCGTATGTTAGGGACTTGGACCTTTTAGTATTACTTTACAATTTACTCACAACTTACATAATCCAATAATGATACTCAAATTATGCCTCTGGTTATCGTGGATGTTAGTTAGTGGCGGCAATACTATAACGTAAAGTTCTGGCATCAATACATGGATCAAATCATCACAGAATAGCTAAAAAATACGATTTGAAGATGTTAAGGTTATATAGTACACCTTATATGTGATATGGGAAATTCTGTAATCATTTAAGATTTGTAAATGTAATTACATGTTGAATTGTTAAGAAATCTCAGAGCTCCACTTACTGTTGTTGGTGTAATACACGTCGAATTACATGCAGATAACAAGCCTTAAACTAATTCTTTACTCACACATTTAATCTAATTAGGTACAGAAGATTATGGACCACAATTTTGGTTCCACTGATGAATTTGAAATCGTAAATCTGGAATATTCCACTCAAGCATTATAATTTAGCAGTACATCGCCTTTAATCATTAGCCGATCCACTATATATAGTCTTATTTACGATTCCTGCACTACTGCATCAGACATAGCTTATGAACTAATCAGTTACTTATAACATTATCTGAGTATAGTGTCTGAGAGATTGTTTTCTTAATCACAATCTGTTCTACAAAATCAGGAAAGATGGTGATAAAGAACAGTACTTATAATAAAGTTTCTGTTGTTATGTTTTTGTTAATAAGTGGATTAACAATGTTTAGAGCAGCAGAAGCTCTAAGTATGAATTACTATATAATGAGGTGTCCAATGGTAGAGCTGATTGTGAAGGACACAGTGAATCGAGCTCTGCAATCTGATCCTACACTTGCGGCTGGCCTTATTCGAATGCATTTTCATGACTGCTTCCTTCAGGTTCATTTCTTTTACTTGTTAGGCTTTTTTGTGGTTTTGTACTGGGCATGTTGTATATTATCAATGATTTTATGTTAAATGAACTAGGGATGTGATGCGTCGGTCTTACTGGATTCAACAAAGGGGAATACTGCAGAGAAGGATTCTCCAGCAAATTTGAGTTTGAGGGGCTATGAGGTTATTGATGATATTAAGGAACAGCTTGAAGATCAATGTCCTGGAGTGGTTTCTTGTGCTGATATAGTGGCAATGGCTGCCAGAGATGCTGTTTTTTTCGTAAGTAAACACATAACACACATACACATTCACTGAGGAATATACTAGCTCAAGGCCAGTAGTTTAGAACTTAGAAGAGCAGGACAATGATAAATTAGCAACTCTCCGAAACCTTAAGGTTGATAGGAGATGGGATTTATTCTGCTCAGGAAGTTTTAGACCAAATCAGTAATTTTGGTTTTCGATGTAATACCAGGCTGGAGGTCCAGTTTATGACATACCGAAAGGAAGGAAAGATGGAAGAAGGTCAAAGATAGAAGATACAAGAAACCTCCCGCCGCCGACTTTCAATAGTTCAGAGCTCATCAGGATGTTTGGGCAGCATGGTTTCACCACTCAAGATATGGTGGCTCTATCGGGTAATCCATCAATAATATTCTACAATTTTTGCTAATACGTACTATATATTATCCCTCAAGTTACAGTTAGAGTGATTTTTGTTTTCGTGGACATGGTTTTCAGGGGCACATACACTAGGAGTGGCAAGATGTGCATCCTTCAAGAACAGGTTGGCAAACTTTGACAGCACACATAATGTAGATCCAGACATTGATACACAATTTGCCAACACCTTGATTAGAACATGCAAAGCTGGAGACAATGCAGAGCAACCATTTGACAGGTCTCGAAACACATTTGATAATAACTACTTCATTGGTTTGCAAAACAAAGCTGGAGTACTCAGTTCAGACCAGACCTTATTCTCGAGCCCGCAAACTAGAGGCATTGTAAATAATTATGCCATGAATGAAGCCATGTTTTTCCTTGATTTCCAGCAGGCTATGGTAAAGATGAGTTTATTGGATGTCAAAGAGGGTTCAAAAGGAGAAGTACGCCAAAACTGCCGCAAAATCAATTAATAACAAAACTATATTCATCCATGGAGAATATAAATCATCTCATTGTTCCTACAGAAAGATTGTTAATCATCCATTTCAATTCCATATACAGTATAGTATTGTTAAGTTGTACTCTAAATAAATTGTTTTAGGCCCCTCTAGTCGCCAAATCATCGTGTATTATACATGTATTACGAGGACTTAATGCAGATCTTGTTTGTAAAGGCTAATTACAGGGTTCTGTAGAGCTTTTCTTCATACTTTTTCTTTTTATGTACAGAATGCATGCTCAGTATCATGAAGTATTTTTTGTTTCTGTTGAGCTACGAAAAGAAGGAGGCTATCAGAAAATACCAAAGAAAATAATCTTTCAGAGAAAAGCAAAGATCAACCAAAATGCTCTTACTTTTCCTAAAAGACTGAACCACATTTAAAGATGCACCTGTAGCAGGCTGCAGCACCTAAATATAGCAGTATTTTAAGGTGTACAAGTCATATGAAGTAATACTTTAAGCATAAAGCTGTTGGTCTGTTATAACATGATCTGTGTTGCTCATCTCGAGATTTATCAGAACGGATACTAATTTACAAGGTACATAAACATGATTATTAGAAAAGGTATATTGTTTTGGTATAACCGTAAAATAGAGAGTAATATTGTGCGGTATCAGTGAGAAGTCCTATTTTTTGGAATTGATTTTATATAAGAATTCCGAAACATGTAATTTACTGGTTCGGTGCTTATAAAGGAGAAAAAAGTATCATACTGTTATATGGTTATCATGGAAAAGTTGGATGCTTTAAAAACCGTTTCAGCATATGTGCTCTTTTTCCCAAATAAAGAGCCTCAAATCTTTATTTCTTTACTTACAAGGGTTCCTAAAAAGTTTGATATATGTACCATGACCTGCATTGATCTTCCAGAGAAAGCCAGCTACAGAGAAAGAAGGCATTTATACAGAAATGTTGACACTGCTGGTACTGATTGTTTCTTCACTTGTGATTGTTTCCGGAAATGTGGAAACTGCATCACCACAATTCTCAGCAATGTTTGCATTCGGAGACTCATTAACTGATCCAGGCAATAACAATTACCTTACCTCGTTGGCCAAAGCAAATTACGTGCCCTATGGCGTTGATTTCTATCAAGGCCAGCCCTCTGGTAGATTCTGTAATGGAAAAACTGTCATAGACTTGCTCGGTAATGGCAACAAGTAAACAAAACTTATAACAGTTTAATCCCCCTGCACTTGTCTAGATCTATTGTGGCTACAACTTATAAGTTAATTTTCACTCACCTTTTTACAGGAGAATTGTTGGGACTTCCGCTTCTTCCAGCATATGCAGATCCATTAGCCACCGGGCAAAACATTCTTAAGGGGGTCTGTTTTGCCTCAGCTGCTGCAGGCATCCTCGACGAGTCAGGACAGAATCTAGTAATGTTCACAGGACTATTTAACTTACATCTTTAATCGTTTTTTTTTTAACACACTCTTTATGTTTGAACTATAAATTTTTAACCTGTATGTCCAACAGGGTGAACGATTCAGCTTTAGGCTCCAGGTCCAAAACTTCGAGAGCATCTTAAATCAATTAAAGAATGTTATGGATGATCAGGAGCTTACAAAATATTTGAGGTCATCTTTAGCAGTAGTGATTCTCGGTAGCAATGATTACCTTAATAACTATCTGCTGCCTTCTTTATATGCCTCTAGCTACATCTACAATCCTGCAGATTATGCCGATCTCCTCATAAAGCACTACACAAGGCATATCCTAGTAAGACTACTAAATTCTTCTCATAAACCGCATATTTTTGAAATTTAGTCTAAGATTTTAACAACTTCAATTCTCCAGAAATATACTAATACATCCCAGGCGACGGATTTTTCATTTCCAGGCACTTTACAGTCTAGGACTGAGGAAATTTTTCCTGGTCGGAATTGGACAACTTGGTTGCATTCCTAATCAGCTAGCCACCAGCCGACCTCCACCGGGGAAGTGTGTATCTTCTGTAAATGACATGGTCGGACAGTTCAACATACAACTTCGATCATTAATTGATCAGCTAAACAAGAGCCACCTTGATGCAATCTTTGTTTATGGCAACACATACGGTGCATTTGGCGATATTCTAAAAAATCCTCATGCCTACGGTAATCAAAAACACGAGTCTGAGTTCTATGGAGACCGCTTTTTTATTATACGTATTTGTGACTGTCCAGATTTATGAAGGCGAGTGTTGATGATATTGAAATTTATGTATTCACAGGATTTACTGTTACGGATGAGGGGTGTTGTGGCATAGGAAGAAACAGAGGGCAAATAACGTGTCTTCCATTAACAATACCTTGCATGAACAGGAAAGAACATGTGTTTTGGGATGCATTTCATCCGACTGAGGCTGTGAATCGAATTCTGGCTACAAGGGCTTACTCAGGACCTCCTGATGACTGTTATCCAATCAATGTACAACAAATGGCAGACTATCGTTAACTTCTGCTAATATGTGATTATCGAGTATCAAATTTTTTTTATTTTCTTGATTTTACTAAGGACCGGGACTGACAAGTTTAAAATCCCAAGCGAATCATAATTTAGTGCTTAAATTAGTAAAACGTCAAAATAGTTACTTACACATAAATTTGTTACATAAAGATTTAGTAGATGGTAGAACTCACGGAAAAGAAGCGAATTTACGATCAATTTATATTGCATAGTTTACAACCAATATATATTGCATATTTATATTTATAATTATGAAATTAACATGACAGTGGATGTCATCGACTCATCGGCACATCGCTTCAGCAATACAACCCGGTGAAAGCAGTCTACAATTCCAATTTCCACATGTAAGCCACTGCATACTGGTCTTGGGCCGGTACAGAGCCCACGTCCCCCTTTTCGAAAGCCCATTTGTTTTCCCGTGGTTACTTTAAGACGGGCAACTTCATCCAGGTAAATAACAGGTCCAACATTTTTACGACTTATTTTTATAGGCCCGGCTTATGATTGTATACGGATAATCCTTTTTTAGTCGTTTTATTAATAATTATGTTATTTATTAATATTGCTGGATTTTTAAGTAAATTCAAATCTTGATTGAATATCGTCAAATTCTGAGATGAAAGCCTTATCTAACGATTTTTCAGATGAGAGTGTAAATAACCACACAAACACGCATTCCTTGAATGCGTGTAGTTATAATTCTTAGAACATACGAGTATTCTTCTTCTTGACTTTGTCCTTTTCTTTTTCTTATGACTTCTTGCCCTTCAACCTAAACTCCCCCAAACAAAACCAATTGAACATCCCAACAGATTTCCACTTCTCCACAAATGTTTTTCAGTTTTTTAGTTTTTACACAAAAAGAGAAATCAATAAGAAAGTAAATGAAAACTTGCTCTAGTTTAGCAAGTGCGTGCTGCCGTTGTTCTTGTTCATCAATCACAACTATACTCTTATCCTCATCACTTGAAACAGAAGACAGTGAAGAAGAGTTACGCATCCAGCTGATGCGAGTGCCGGAAACACACGCATATTCTAAATACGTGCATATTTTTGTTCTGATTATTTGCTATGAGGGATGCGTTCCGACTAGTACTCTTTTGTTCTCATATTGTATATTAATTAACTTCTTTACTATAGCGGTCAACAATCAACGAGCAGCCTATCAACATCATAGTCTTAACCCTATATATTCAGATGGATGTGTTATGCATAAGAGAAGAAGAGAAATAACCCCTATATATTCATGGATGTGTTACCCTATATATTCAGATGGATGTGTTATGCATAAGAGAAGAAGAGAAATAACCTCTATATATTCAGATGGATGTGTTATGCATAAGAGAAGAAGAGAAATAACTGGATACTGAACTTCCTATACGCATTCAGGAAATGCGAGTGGCAGTTGGCAAAAAGAGAAATTCCACCGACTCTCGGTATTTTGGGACTATAATACTAAAATTCTAGTTATTTAGGGCATTTTCTCCAATTTATGTAGTATAATTTAAAATCTCAATTGTAAGATTTTAATTAATTTTAAACAATTCCAATCGAATACTCTAATATTTCATGAATGAAAAAATTTATTTAAAATCCCAATTGAATACACCCCTCTAAATTTTATATAAAATATGGTTATATAATTTATTTTTTCCTATATAAAAATTTAATTGTTAAATTGTTATTTAAAAATAAAATTATAAAACTAAATTTTATATGAGCTTTCGTTTCAATATTTCGAAAATAGTCAAACACATCTCATAACTTCAGATTAAAATATATATATTTTATAATATAATATAAAATATATGTATATATATACATATAAATATATACTTGTAATATGTTTACATATGTATTTGGAATTTGAGTTTCGATCATATTCCAAATCCAGGTTTAAATTTTGGGTCAATATTCTCAAAATCCGGATCCAGAATATTATGAATTTCAATTTTTTTGTTTTTATAAATTAACTTGTGTTATTTGAAAGGACAATAAATTATTATACTTTTTTATAAGAAAATATATAATAAACATGACATAGTCATGCATTATTAATTTTTTTTTTCAAATATGTTAATAAGAAGTTTAGCATCCCCTATATGTAAAAGTAAATAACAAAACATATTTCATGTATGTTTCACGCATTCAATTATCTCAATTTAAAACTAATAATATCTGGAATTATTGTCAAATAATCATAATCTACTTCCATATTTCTTTTTATATACAATAGAATTTGAAATTATCAAATATAAAATAATATATATAGATATATATCATATTAATAAAAAGAGAAAATCTATATATCGAATATGTATTAACACACAAATAAATATCTCCCCCAGATTTATATAAAAATTATAATCCCAAAATATTTATACATAAAAATAATTTTAAGTTAAGAATTACAGAATTTTCAAAAAAATAATTAACAATTACAGAAAAACTTTGGAAATAGAAACAATAGTTTATACATCACATTCTTGAAAGCACAACAAAGGTGTAAAAACATTGTCATCCAAAAATTTGTAAATATTGTCCAAAAATACATAAACCTATATAATTGTTTTAAAAACATGAAGAAATTTTTAAGCACCCACAAAATATAATATCCAAACCCAAAATCCATTATTTTTATATATATAAACAACAAACAAGGCCCAGTCGATGAGACATTCGCGAGGGTTTTCTTTTCTTCTCAAAACGTCTTGCAAAATCTCGAGAGACGAGACGACTCTGCAACAAGATAAACACACAAACAGCCTGAAGAAGAGATTGAAATTAGATAGATAGAACAAACTGTATCTATAATTCAATCAACACTAGTATAGTATGTATCCGTCTCGAGGGACTGGCAGTAACTATGGTCAGCCGCAGCCAGCTAAACCCTACGATTCTCAATCCGCTTATCGCCACAACGTATGCTTCATTCTCTTTTTTCTAATCTGTTTGATTTTAATTTTTACTGTTTTGATTTATTTTAGGTTCTTATAATTAGTTTATTGAAGGCATTGTTATTGTTGTATATGTGTGTCTTGTTTCGGAGGAAGATGAATTGATGAATCTGAATTGGATTAGGTTTGTTTGATGATGTGGAATTGTTATTGAATTGCTTTGAAAGCGAAATAAATTAGGGGTATTCATGTTTATATTGCAATTTGTAGGGTTTTGTTTGTTTTCTCCATAGCAAGAAACAGGCTTTTTTCGTGTCTTCTAATTAGAAGAAGAGAGAAGTGGAAGTAGACGAAGATTGCTTGTATATATTATACGTGCTTCCATGAAAAGTATTATTGGCTGTTTTTTTTTTTGAAATCTGGTTTCGATATGTTAATTTACAGGTTTTGATGTGATGCTTTACAGGTTTCTTTGAAGTTTCGGTTTGTTGTATATTTAGTGGTTTTTATTATTTTAATTGACTCATTGATGGTACACTTTTGGTATTATATATTTTAATTTTGAACCTTGAAAGCTGACAATACACTGTATGGATTTTAATTTATAGTCTGGTATGAATTTGATTCGTAGCATTAAAGGTTAGACGGAAATTTCTATGCAATAATCTGTTTTTGAGTTTTAAGGTTTACCATTTTATACAGATAACTCCTTGGTTTATTAATTTAGCAGTGGCTGCCGACCTGCCGTTATACCTTTTTCTTCCTTTAGTTATTCTGTTTTTTCTCCATTCTTCATTATGTTTTTTTTAGTAGTATTATACTATCATGGTGAAACATGGAGCCCTTGTTGTAATGTGAAACTTCTATACAATGATAAGGGAATGAGGTCACGTTCGGCAACCCAGTTTGTTCTTACCCCATCCCGGAATAAATGTGACTGGAAACCTCAGGGGTCGCTAGCTAAAATGTGGGAAGCGATGTTGCATACAAACCTAAGAACACACATGGTTCCTGTTTAAAATAAATAGATCCATGTCTCAAATATCATATGACAGTAATCGATTTTGTTCTGTTGTGATTCGATATTTATTGTTTGCAGAATGATGAGAAGAACGCCGGTTGGATGTATATGCATCTCTACATGTAATAGAAACAGCTTCTGATAAAGAGGTTACTAAAATATACCTATGTTTGGGCCCAGTAATCTACAGGCCCAATACTAATGTTTGTATATAAATTAACCTTTAGTGTTTCAAACACATGAAGTCTAATAAATTATCTCATATTTAGGCCCAGGCCTTATCATCATATAAATCACAAATAATTAGTAAATTTATGATATAAAGGTTAAAATAATTTTATTTTAAATGTTTATATTATTAATGAAAACTGTATTGTAACTAAATGTAATGTGTATATATAAATACCCATCGTCCCCATACGTTCTATGGTACTGGATTCACTAAATGTAATGTTTAGCATATCCGATTTCTTCCCAGTTTCGAATCGAACCTCGTTCCATTTAACATTGATTCCATAATAAGTTTATTAGCTAACCAAATTTAAAAGTACTTCTATTGATTTCTAATCAACTATTGTTCTTGTTTGCATCTTGTGCTTCTTGTGGTAAAGTTGGCAGCGGCCTATTCTGCAAGTGCAGGTGGAGGGCCAGATGAGTCTTCTCAGCTATCTATGGCTTCACGCCATTCATCTATGCTCGGGGGTGCTAGTTCCCATGAAGCAGCAGATATTAGTGGAGGATATAGAGCTCATCTCTCTGCTGCATCCCATTATGGTGGGCAGTACAGCTCAGTGTACGGTTCAGCTGCTTTAAGCAGTACCCAGGTCGGTGCATCTTATATATGTGTGTGCGTGTGTGTGTATTGTTTACAACAGTAGCATAAATAAGAACTGTGAATACATGTTTCAGGGGTGTTTGCCCTTTCCGGCACATTTATGGTTAAAATGACCAAAACAGCACAATCCAAAAGAAATGCCCTTTTCAGCGCTAATTTAAACTTTTATTATGCGTCTTTACCAAAAACATCTGATAACTGTGTTTTTGACTATCTATAAGTATATAAATAATCTTGAACAATGCAATATTTATTTTGCAGTTATGGTGTAATGCATCGAAGTGATTTGATCTGTTTTGGCAGATTACTGGCGAAACATTTACCACTGCACCTAGACTCTTTCTTTCTTTTTGATTAAAATGCAATTGATTATTTAATGTCTTTAATACTAAAAAGGAATGCCTTTTCTTTTCATTTTGTGCTGTGCTCATTAGGCAATTTAACCCCGAATTGTGCCAAAAGGAGCATATTCTCAGTGCTAGTAGTACTTTCATTTATCATTTATTACTTGCCACTACTTGCTGAAAATAGAAGTATTACATTGAACCAGATACCAATGAGAATATTGAACTTTTGACATGAACCTTCCACAAAAAAACATCAACTTATCTATACCATATATTGTTTAATTTGCAAAGTAAAATAAAAAACTAACGTAAGTATGCTGTGCACACCAGTTGTCTTGCCCATCTCCACTTCTCGACTTTCCAGATCTTTTCCCTTTTGTCATTCTGTAAAATTAAAAATCTCTACTTCTATGTTGCTTTGGCTCTTAATGATATTAAAATTTTATTTTTAACATATATTATCCTTAATGAAATTTTAGGCTGAACCGTCCATGACCTGAAATCAATACCTTTTCTTATGCATATATCTTTTCATCACCTAATTGTTTTAATGAATATCATCCTTACTTACTTTTAATACATGAATTGAGAAATGAGCCAAGTATAGCATGTTTTATTTTGGTAAGTTCTATTTACATCACTCTTTTACTTCCTGTCCTAGCTAATACTGATTGAGTTTAATATGTTGCTGTCAGTCTATTGGGTTTTGATATCTGTTGTTATTTTTTGTTCATTTTTTCCTTTCAGCAGCATTCTGCCCAAAGTGGCAAGGGGGCTGCACCTACTGCTTTGGAAAGTCGACGTGGTTATAGCTCAACGATATCAGACTCACCTAAATTTGTATCTAGTGACTATGTCTCCTCATCAATCCATGGATATGGTCAGAAAGGTGATCAACTATATGTGGATAAGCTTTCTGATTATCCATCAATTGACAGACGTCAGTATGGTGAGCGATCAAGTGCCTATATTGGTAGGGAACAAAATGAATCAACTGGCCGGTATGGAGATTCACTTGGTTTTACGCATCAACATCAGGTCTGGGTCTTGATAAGAAATATATAATTGTTCATATTTTATCAGTGTGAAGTTCTATTAGATTTGTTTACACACATGTATTTATATGCATTTATGTCCATGTTTCTATCCTGTTCCTAGTAATAATGTATATATCAATGCAGACAGATTTGTATGATCGCTTGGACCAGGCATCAGTGCTTCGACATGAACAGATGCTAAAGGTTCAGTCGCTGCAATCTAATCCTCTTGATGGGGGTTCTAGGTAAATTTTCTAGCTTATGTACCTGTAACAATTTTACTGATCTATGTTGCCGGTTCTCCAATAAGGATATATACTCCTATACAAGTTTCTTTATCCACAGTTCCTCAAATACATACTTCTGGTCTTCTGGGTTAATAGTATAGTAAAGTACAGGTGTAATATTTGTTCAAAGCATTATTATGTACAGATTCATGAGATATGGATACATTCATGTTAGTACACTGAGTGGCAACACATTTCTGGCAGACAAGCTGATTATCTTGTGACAAGGGGTGCTGGCATTCGTCATCCAGCTGACGATCTTATGTCTTATGCTAGTAGAGTGGATGCTGATCCACGCAATCTAACAGCTTTAAGCGGTTCATCGCATGGTGGACAACAACTTGCTCCATCGATTTTAGGGGCTGCGCCAAGAAGAAATGTCGATGATCTTGTTTACGCTCAAAGCTCTTCAAATCCTGGTTATGGAGTTAGCCTGCCTCCTGGGAGGGACTATGCTACAGGAAAAGGGTTTCACGGTGCTTCACTTGAGTCTGATTATACTGGTAGCTTGTTGTCACGTGGGAGTCTACCAAGAATAGATGACCGGAAAGATGAGAGAGGTGGATATGCTCGGGAGGTTGAAAGAAGAGACGAGGAACGGCGCAGGGATCTCTTGCGTGAGCGTGAAAAGGAACGAGAAAGGGACAAGGAAAGAGAACGGGAACGTGAGCGTGAAAGGGAGCGAGAAAGAGAAAGGCAACAAAGAAGGGAGCGTGAACGACGAGAAAAAGAGAGAAATCGGGAGATCAAGCATGGATCTGAAGTGAAACGTGAACGAACTCCCGCAAGACTCTCTAGGGATCGACGTGGTTCCTCATTGTCGAAAGAAGCGAGACCTTTACGACGAGTTTCACCACGTCATGAAGTCGTACATAGGTGTTTTTTTCCTTCCAAATTTTGCGTCTTGCTCTAGTTCTCTATGTAAAGCTGCTAGTCTATGTTGGCAGCCTCCATGACTAACTCACTGTTCTTTCATGCTGAAGGCGCCCCTCACCTGTCAAAGAAATACGAAGAGAATATGTATGCAAGGTAAAAAGCTATATAAGAGCTCGGAGATTTGTACCTTTCTGGACTAGTTGAGGGATTGGAAGTTATTTTTTTCATTCCTATCATTGCCTCTGAGAATTCTGGAGCTGCATTGCCCCACCATAATTGTAGAATACCGCATTTCTTTCAGCTTGCCTCTGTTTCAGGCTTTCTGATTTGTATCAATACTCGTGCAATCAGTTTGATGCTCCCAAGAACCTTTTATTTCGTTGGGGATTTCCTTTACTCTCCTGACGCCTCAATAAATACAATGCTTTACTGTTGACTCCTCATTATTAGATTTCCACTCTACTAAATTATACTTTGTTACATACCTCATAGTTTCCCTAAGCTACGTTCCCTAGAATAGTAGCATTACCCTTTCTCTGATTCATTTTTCTTCTGTAGTAACCTATATCTATTTTAAGCCTCGACTTAAGCATGATCTATCTTAATTTGATGACTTTGAGCCTTAGAGGTTGTGTATTTTAACTAACATTTAACATGTCTATAAATTCCAGCATTATTTTCTGAAAATGTTTCAGAGTCGGACTTTTACATAACTTAGCTGCTGCTCCACAGGTCTACTCCTCAAGTTTGGTAGAAGTTCAGAGGGATTATTTATCAATGGATAAGCGATATCCTAAGTTATATGTAGCTTCAGAAGTCGCAAAGGTATTTTTGTTACTTTTACAGGATAATAAAATATTAATTGCTACCAAGAAGAAGCTGACATTTCTTGTGTTTAGGTAATTGTGAACTGGCCAAGGGAGGATATGAAGCTCTCTGTCCATACTCCTGTCAGGTATATTTGCTATAGTCATATTGTCTATGGCATTTTATGAGATCTGCGGTTCATTCTACTTGTCCATTAACTTTGCCTTTCTAATGTATTCATAGGCATTGTTAGCTCATTTGTTGTAATTTAGTACCTTATTCCGTGTATGTAGATAGTTATTGTAATTACAATATAACTTTGCTGGTAGAGTGTCTTTTAAGAGAGAACAGAATGGCGGACACAAGAATTGAATGACTCTTATGTCTATATATATATATATTTTAAATTTTCTTAAAAGTAACTGTTTTCCAATTAATGTAAAGAATCTGCCCAAGAAATGTTTCTGAGAAATGTGATCAAACAGTTTTGAGCATGATTTCATTGAAGATGAGAGTGCTGCTGAGCAAACTTTGTCGCCACCAAAATCGGTGGACAAAGTACTTTTAAAGTCGGAGAAAGGAATCACTGTGTGGAATGCAAAGGTACTTCTCTTTAATCCACTTATCGAGATCTTCATATCTTCTTATTATACCTATAATAGTATTTTTTACTTTACTAATTGGTGAACACCTCTACCTAGTGTACTTCCAGTTAATCTGGATTTAAATACTGCCACTGTACTTTGTTTAATATTAATTTTGTGAAAGAGACAGCAACTGACCAAACTCATCTTAAACATATACAGTTTATGTTTCTCAGTCACTTGGGAAGGAAGTTAATACACACACACACACATACATGTGTGTGTGTATGTATATATATATGTACGTATGCATGCATGCATGTAATATGTATGTATAGAAAATGATCCAACCATGGAACTGTTTAGTGTTTAGTGATCAAAGTGTCACTATCTGCTTAACTCTTTGGTGACAAACTGTCCTCATCAAACCCTTTCTTATTCATATTCATCTGCTGAAATATCTGTGACACATCTCTTTTTAAGAGTAGCATCTGCTTGTGTATATATGTGGTGACATTTTTCCATTTATAATAGATAATAGGTTCAGCACTTTAAAAAGCAGATATCTGCATTTGTTTATGGAGGTCTATCAGCGAGTACCTATTAGGTTTTCAATTCTATTTACAAATTTAATTGTGTCAGCCTGTGCCTGGCTGTATGCAAACCTTAGTAATTTGGATTTCAGTTTCATATGCTGATTCTCTCATCACCGAGTTCTCCATATCTAGTAAGAATCCCAAAACTAAAGTTATGTTTTTGGCGTCCTATTAATTTGTTTTTCTCCTCTTCATTTGGTTCAGATGATTTTAATGAGTGGGCTTAGTCAAAATGCTTTGGAAGAGCTCTCATCAGAAAGAAGATATGATGATAGGATACCCCATTATTGTAACATGCTGAGATTTGCCCTTCTCAAAAAGGATAATGCTTTTATGGCAATTGGAGGCCCATGGGATGCAATTGATGGTGGTGATCCATCTGTGGATGACTCTTCACTAGTTCGAACTGTTATAAGGTTCGTGTTGGTATGATTATATCTAGCATGTAAACATTCAACTATTCCTAAATTAATCAGTGTTATTTTGACATTCAGATATGCCAAGGCTATGACTGGACTGGACTTGACTAGTTGCCGTCGGTGGAATCGTTTTCTTGAGGTTTCCTTTTGTTATATAAACTTTAATTGTTGATAACAGTTATTTTTCCACATATTTATATAAGCTTCAGAGCATGTGAAAATATGATTTCTACTACATCCTTGGAAATTATTTTGGCCCGTCACGAGTTAGTAATTTGACAGTGTAGCTGTACACAACCTATTAATATCATATATATACCTGTATAACCCATACCTTGGACATTTGGATTACTACCACAAATTATGGGACCATTAATTATGGGTATTCCATGTCAATATGTTAGTTTTAAGTCATCTAAAAGTAATATTACACATTTGTTTTTCATATTCTTTTGTATATGTCCCACTTATATCATTATTACTAAATTAAATTCCTCGAAGCTGGTCATAGTGCTAATTAACATTAATGTTCGCAGATACACTATGATAGAATTGGGAAGGACGGCTTGTTCAACCATAAGGAGGTTACAGTGTTATATGTCCCAGATTTATCAGATTGCCTGCCTTCCTTGGAGATATGGAGGGAACAGTGGCTTGCTCAGAAGAAAGAAGTTGCTGAGAGAGAACGTCAGCTTGCTTTGAAAAAAGAGGTATGCTACACGCCTACATCTAGTTTACATCTTGATTTTACCTTGCCTTGACCTTTAGTAATAATACACTTCTGTATTTTGATAGCTTGCATTATTTAGTTCGTCTTATGTAACCTAATTTAAGTTGGGGTCCTAAACAACAACTATAACCTCTCTGAACCTACTTTATGGTGTGGTTTACTGTATGTTTTGTTGCACTTTTAGTGGATTGTTAGGTGCTTTATATGAAATTGTATATATGGTTTATCATATTGTCTTATCATCACCAAAAATTTAATAATTAGATATTCCTTTCTACGCTGCAAAACGTTCAAACTTGCATTTCGTATGTTACATTAATTACAATGTGGCTGTTCGTGTGCAAATACATGTCTAGTATTGGGTGTAATTTGTTTTGCTATATCTACTATATTTGTTTGCTTAAATATAGATCCATGTAAAACTAATCATATTCATCTCTTTTCTGCAACTTTAGAAACGAGGGGAGAAGAAAGATGGTGTGAAAGGTAAGAAACTTTAAAAGCTTATATTCTCTTCACCTTGATGTTGTGTTCCCAAGTTCTCTTCATTTTTAGAAATAAATAATCATATTTTTTCCCTTTCTCCTCAAAACTAAACCTGGGAACACAGAGTAAGTTTGGTGAATTATTATAGTCTTTGATGTTTTCAATCAGATAAGAACCTTGAATCCGTCAAAGATCCTAAAGGTGACGTGAAATCAGTGAAGAGGTCGAACGAATTGTCTGGAGACGTAAATGCAAACAAAAAAGAGAAAGATGAGAACAGCTTGATTGGGACTTCAGCTCTGCAAGTGGATATTGTAAACAATAAGAAAGTCCAGGAAAAGGATGTATCTGAAATTGAGGAAGGAAAACAATTGGAGAAAAAGGTAGAGGAAGAAAATCCTGGTCAGACAAGTGGTGTCACAAAATCAGGTAAAAAGAGGATTATCAAGAAGAGAATTGTCAAACAAAAAGTCTCCAATAAGAACTCAGTTGCGGAGAACTCTACAGCACAGACTGATAAGTTGGTGGACGAGGATGTTGGAGAAAAGAATTTAAACTCAGAAGTTGCGGGTCAGTTGGCCAAGACATCTGCTACTCCAGTTGCTGCAAAGACTCTAATTAGAAAGAAAATTGCCAAGAAGATTGTTAAAAAAATTGTTCAGAAAGGAAATATAGTGCAGCCTGAACTAATAGCTGCTAAGGAACCTGAGGGGTCTGAAGGATCTAAGGGGAAATTAGACTCAGGCATTGCTACCGGGTTGCAAGATTCAAGTGTGAAAACAGTTGTAAAGAAAAAAATAATTAAGAGAGTGCCTAAACGCAAGGCCTCTGCTTTGGGAACCAGTGACGGTGCTAATGAGAGTGCTAAAGATGTTAACAAGGATGGATCTAAGTTGGCTACGGCGGAAAATGTCATGAAGACTACAGGAGAGCAAACTACAGACGCTAGCAACCAAGGGAAGGAAGTCGAGTCAGAAAATAAAGCGCTACCTAAAGTGAATTTGAAACAATCGGAGAAGCAAGCTATGGGTAGTTCAAGTAAAAAGGTGAGCAAGGCTGTAGACGGCAAGAAGGTGAAAGATCACAGCAATATCTCCATGGAGGCAGGCAATGGTGAGCAAACAGTCGGTCAGAAAGATGGTGATGCAGGCAGGAATGAGAAGTCAAATGAAAAAGAAAAATCTAAAGTTGAAAAAGAAAGAAAAGACAAAGATGGAAAAGTTGAAACTAGGAATAAATCAAATAGAGATGTAAAAGAAAAGAAAAAGCCCGAAGAGCCTCCTCGGCACCCTGGATTGTTTCTACGCACGAAAGGGAGCAAGAACATGAAAGTAGGTTAAATAAGCCCAGGACAATAATAAGCTTTCTACTTATAATCTATAATTTTCTTTTTCTCTTTTTATGAAAAATATATTTTGCTATGCTTAGTGGTTTTATATTTGCTTACAGCTGCGTTCTTTGTCGCTTTCTCTCGATTCACTTTTGGACTACACAACCAAAGATATCGAGGAGTCAACATTTGAGGTTTGTTTTATTGATGAATTCTTGCACCCATTATTCTAGCAGTGTCTGTCTTCTGCTGCTGCTTCTTTTCTTTTTTGTTTAATCTGTCTTCTGTTCTTGCTCACAAGATTACACTCTGCAAGTGGTATTAATGGTCTACACTTGAAGTGCCCAACTCATCTCTTAGCTTCTAATGCAGTTACTCTTGTGTTTACCAACCAATTTACAGGATTCTTACTCATTTCTTTCCACAATTTATTTTGGCAGCTCTCTGTCTTTGCTGAGACCCTGTACGAAATGCTTCAGTACCAAATGGGTTCCCGTCTTTTGACTTTTCTCCAGGTTGGTTTTCTTTTGATGTAAATGTAACATGCACTGCTCGGTCTTATTGTTAAAATGTAGTATTGTGGTCTTTTACTTCTTGATTTTGGAACTCCAGCCCACATGTATTTATAGAACTCTTATAATGTGCAGAAATTGCGCATTAAGTTTATAACCAAAAGAAATAAACGGAAGAGGCAAAGGGACGTATCTGCCAAGAAAAGTGAACAAGTATCACCGGTAAAGCGTGTGAAAACTGACAATCCTAGCGTGGAGGTCAAAGTTATTGAAACAGAATCAAAAGATGAATCTGTTAAACCCGATACCAAGGATAAATCTCAATCAAATCTTGCTGAATCGATCAAATCTGAAACAAATACTGAGTTGCAAACAGATGTTGGAAAAATCGCGAATGTGGAGGATGGTAACTCCTCTATTAATGAGGATATAAAGGTAAAACCTGATGACGAAACAGATGAGGATGAAGATCCAGAGGAAGATCCAGAAGAAGATGAAGAAATGCCAGATGGGAGCCCACATGACTCTGCTAATGTGGTGAGAATATTTAATCTACTCTTCATGACCCAGATATTAGATATATGACCTGTTTCCTCTTTTGGAGATCGGTTTAATTAATTTTCAAATTCATGACTGATGCACCAAATTTTGCTTTAGTTGATACAAATATGGGACACTTTGAATTTTGTATGGTGTCCTAACTAGATAAAAAATTATCTGTAAATTAAATCAGTAGTTATTTTTTGATGTATTGAAACTTAATGGGCGACTATTCTAGATAAATGGACTATTATATTGATCAATTTAATTGTTACTTTCCATTATGTATGTCCAAACTACACATTATAATAATCAACGTGTTTATATTTTACTTGCATTTGTACACACACCTGCTCTGTTGCATGACTTGCCCCTTGTAATTTTATGTTGGTGTTGCTAGATATGTCTAGAAAAAGAATTGTGGTAAGATAGAAATCTCCAAAATAGGTGCTGGAGAAATTGTCAAATTGGGACTTTTTAGACTATGTGAAATGTTTAGAGCTGTATATATCTTTGCAGAAGACCATTCAAGTGCTTTAATATGTTGTTGGTTTCAGCTTATGTACTTGCGCTTTGTTAGTTGCAACAGGAAAAGGATGCGACTAATAACAGTGCTACCGAAGCTGTCAAATCTGACAAGGTCCCCGAGGATGAGAAGAACAAAAACCAGGAACCTGCAAAAGAAACATCAGATACAAAGCCCAAGCTGGAAGCAGAGCGCAACCCAGAGGAAGCAAAGGCAGATAAAAGGAAAAAGGAATCTCGAGTGGTGGATAAAGAATTGCTGGAGGTGCTTTTTATAATATTAATTTAATTACTGTGTCAGAACTAATACAAACATTATTTGTCGGTTTTCTAAAGTTTGATTTCTTATTTGGATCAGGCGTTCAGATTTTTTGACCGAAACCGAGTCGGATACATCAGAGTAAATTTTCTATTAATTTTTGCTCCTGTACTGGCATTATTCAAATTTTAAGTGTGTAATGTCAGTATTTATTGTTTACCAGGTCGAAGATATGAGGTTAATTATCCATAATCTTGGAAAGTTCATTTCACACAGAGATGTCAAGGTATGAGACATCTGTTTGTAGAACTATGTGAGAATTGGATATTTAGAATTGTTAAGGTCTTTAACGAGGTATGATTTGGTTTTTCTCCAGGAACTTGTGCAAAGTGCACTTTTGGAGAGCAACACCGGTAGAAATGACCAAATTCTCTATGATAAATTGGTGGTGATGTCTGACATTTGAAGAATATATTTCGGAAAGATCCATTATGATTCTTCGCGAAAAGTTTTAGAGTTTTTGCCCTTTAGTTGACTTTTTAACAGTTTCTGGTGGTAAATTTTACGCCCTAGTGTTGCAGCAAATTTTACATTTCTGTTTGAGATTAGTACCTTGAATATTTTTGAATCTGGCAGTCTGCTTATTATATGATACCAAACTTCACATGGCCCTCTTTTTTTGGTTTGACTTATAACTTGATTTTGCATGCGAGAAGGCCTCTTTTGCACATGACCTATTTTTTTAATTATCCTATTTTTTTGAATTCTTAAAAAAATAGTAAATACAAGTCGGCAATAAATCATCTGTGATGATATTGGAATGCTTGTTATATCGTTTTGGTGCTGAACCTTTGAACCTGAACAAGAAATTGGGCATATTTGGCATGTTAAACCAATATCTCCGTACATGCTTCGAGTTTTGACTCACGTTCTGCCTCTATAGTCTATCCAAATAGTTGAGGCGGCCTACGATAACGACTAGTGTTTTGTGGCTTTTGCATGTCGTTTTGAGGAATTCTAGAAATTTCAAGGCGTAAACAAATTGTGGCAGAAGTGTTGGTATTCAAGAGTACATATGTTTTTGAATTGCTGAAGATCAAGATTTAAGGTAGTTGTCCACTACTTTTATGTATTTGATCTCTTTTTAATTGTTATAGGATGAGCATTCATTGTTCTCTTTAAGACTTTAAGGAATTACTTAGTATTCATGACCCTTCTCGGACTTTACGTGTGCTGCTGCAACATACTTTCCGCGCTTATCATCGGTAAAAAATGTAAAAAGTCTAATAATTATCATTCTAAACCTTTAAAAACATGAGCTCGATTGGATAACCCAAGTAATTATGGATTTATCCTTTGTCTCAGATCCTGGATTAAAATTTCTAAGAACTGATATTCAGTTGTAAGGTTGTAAACCATATTTTTCAAAAAATATCCTAAGAGATGGAAGGCTCCTAAAAACCAATTTATTGAGCTAAATCATTCATGTAGTTGTAAGTTGTGCAGTTGAGTTGAAACAACAGCTAACCAATTAGTTGATCAGTGATAAACTTGTTGGCTAATGGACTAATTAGTGCTCCAGCATGTCTTCAATTCATCATCACTATGCAAGTGAAAGTAACTGATCCAAACATGTCTACAGATTCTTGATCAGCCTAATGAAAGCTTAACATCTGTATTATCCCCAGCACTCTGGCATTAGTTGGGACAACTGCCCAACTCTCTGCATTAAATTCGATTGCCAACCATTTAGTCGATCGCATTTATTTCTCTGTAAATAAATACAATTCTGCACAGACGTCCCCATTGCAGACCACACACTTTTCAATCTTTGAACAAAGAATTTTTTTATCAGCTAGCCTGACCAGTTTATATACTAATTCAACACACATGTAACTTATTTCTTCGTTGCACATTTTTATATTTTTTTGTGTTAATCATATGGGCATTGCTATGGATGATTTTAGTTTCCCTCAAGTCGCTGATGATCAGATTGTTAACCTCACAATTACGCCGTCTTTATGGAGAATTTCGTCTCTTGTTTTTCCAGAGTATAACCGTTGCAGAGAAGAGGACGACGACGTGAATAGTATGAATAATTTGCAAAGAAAGAGCTCAGGCTCTGGGGCAGAGGAGAAAATGGACACCTTGTGGGAGGACATGAATGACTATGATTATCGTTCAGAGAGATCAGAAATTAATCGAGGGGATGGGCAGTCCTTGAAGATTAGACACCGAGTATCACTGAAAAAGAGCAAGATTAATGCGGTGGTAATCAAGGTAACAAAGAAGCTTTTCTCTCTTCGAATTATGGCTGCTGCTAAAAAGGGCTAATTTCAGTCTAATTTAAGGGAACAGTTACTAGCGAGATCAATATACTTGATATGTTAAATAGTTTTAGCAGTGCTGTTTTAGCTTAGTAGACAGAATATGCCTTCGAGTTTTGAGTTTTCAACTACAAAGATATAGACCAGTGAGTAATATAATTGTTACATTCCAATTATCTGTTCATTAGTGATTTTATTATTTTTTTTTATAGCCCAGAGGCCTGTATCATTTGTTTAGTACTTGGTTCTGAAATTATTGTAACAAATTACAAAAGGAAGATTTGTTTTATACTGCAGATGTTAAGTGGGTGAAACAGTTTGTACATATTGCAGTGTTTTATAATGCATTTTTCTGTGTAGCAAACGCATTCGTAGTTGTTAAAGAAAACTTGTTTAGATTCTAGCTTGTTTTGATGACGTTTAGCAAGGCGAAAGACTATTATACAACATGGAAAAGAGGGCATCTCTATTATGATCCTTGTGGAACTGGAAAATGACTATGATTGCTGCTATGGCTAATCAGTTGCAGTACGATGTGTATGACTCGAGTTAACTTCTGTTAAAGATAGTACAGTGTTGAAGAAATTACATATCAAAATTTCTGGAAAGTCAATTATTGTGATAGAGGACATTGACTGTGCTCTTGATCTCACGGGGCAAAGAAAGAAGAAACAAAACAAGGAGGGAAAGGATTTAGTTGAAAAGGCAGTTGCGGAAACAGGAGCTGATCAGTCAAAGCTTTCTTGGCGCTTGCTAAGTATAATTTGGACGGGGAGTGTCATGGAATATTTGGAAGAATCGAAGTATTGATGGCAGACACCGACATAACCCCAGCTGATGTTGCGGAAAGTCTGATGCCTACATCTGCTGAAGATGATGACAGAGTTGCTTATAATGTTTGTCAAGTGCTTTAGAGAATGCTAAAGAAGAGGAACTCAAGGCCAAGGTCAAGCAAGAAGGCAAGATGAACGAAAAAGTCGGACAATCATCAGCAAAGGTCGAAGATTCTGCAGCATCAGAAGAGGTTGCAGCTCAAGGATGATTACCTGTGTTATTTGATACACCAATTGTGAATAGAGGAAACTTGTTGGCTATTTTTTCTTCTAAATAACTTGTTAGCTATTTACTATCTGGTTTTTTATATATATAAACCGCTGTCCGGGCAAGTTTGCACACACTCACTCACACCGAGAAATCGAACTCATGACCTTAAGATAGCAAGTCGAAATCGAATCATAACCTCAACATAACAAGTCTTACGCGCCACTGTCCATCCACATGGGAGGGTTATCTTGTTTGTTTTTGCTTTGTTAATTACATACCATATCGATTGATGAAGTACATCTTAACAAGCATAATTTCTTAAGAATAACATAACCAACAGCATATTTGAAAAGCGATATATCATATCAGAACAGATGTTGGATTATAAATTTTTCGGCATTCATCAGTACTTCTGTTTGCCTCGTCACACAAGTCCGAGTTTAATATCAATTATATATCCGTCGATAAATTACTAATTCTGAAATTAAGATTATGTCACATATAATTATTTAATTTTTATACTTGATTGTCCGCCTATGCTCCAGCTCTTTGGGTAAAATTTAACTATAAATAATCATAGTTTCTAAAATATTTCAGATTTATCAAAAAAAATCGATAAATTGAAAATTTTAGATTAAATCAAAATATAATCAATAAATTGATAAAACGGTTTTTCTATGGTGTGCCCATGGGCACATGCTAAGCGCGGAAAATTTTGTGCTTGGATCATTTTGATTGGCTCCTATCTAATGATAATGGTGGACCCCCCTGCAAATACACCAACCAAACCAATCAAAATCTCCCAAAATACAAAAATTTCCGCGCTTAGCATGTGCCCATGGGCACACACTAGCCAAACCGTTGATAAAATACTTTTTTAAAATTAATCTGAAATTCAAACCTTACCGAGTCCTCGCTTATGACTAAGTTAATATAATACTGTTTCTGTCAAGTTTAAGAGGGTAACGGCCAAATAAGCAAGACCATTGTTTCTACTGACGAGAGATTTAGCTATAGAAAGAGCGTACTCAATCTTTGTCCAAAAGATCACTCTGTCGCTGCGAACCAGATATCGCAGAATCTTGTATGCGCACCACCTGTTTGTAAAAGAACCGCACTCAAAGTCTTGTAACTCCCGGATACAATTGTGCTCATATATTTTTCTCTGCAATGTTTCATTATCTGGTTACTAAGCCAACTTATCGTTGTGTTTCGGGAAGTCTTGCATTTGGTCTATTAGGATCATGGTCTCGATTTTTCGGTACTAACCTCTCGCAGAATCAATTCTCGAGTCATTCTCACAGGAATGTTGCAGCTGTTGAATTCAGAACTCATTTGCAGCATTTTAGTTCTGCGAGTGTGCGAATTATTTCTTGCACAAAATCTAATGTTGTTTTCAAGTTGTTGTTTCCATTAGCTTCAGTTAAAGCGAAATTTTATACTTCTGAAACTGGACAGATGGAATCAATGGTGTATAGTTGTACAAGTGATGCTGATAAGGTGTATGCAACAATTGTTGATAGCCCTAGTCCGAATATTAACATGGAGGAAAATCTTGAACTACTTGGCGTGAATTTGACAACTCCGTTAGTGATGATGGTGCTCCAGAGGCTTCATTATGAGGAGAAGTTGGCGTTTAGATTTTTTACGTGGGCAGGACATCAGGATAATTATGCTCATGAGCCTCAGGTTTATAATGAGATGATTGACATACTGTCTAGTACAAAATATAAGGTTAAACAATTTCGAATTGTCTGTGATATTCTGGATTTTATGAAGAGGAACAACAAAACTTCAGTGCCAGTTGAGGTGTTGCTGAAGATTTTGAGACAGTACACGGAGAAGCATCTGACCCATCTTCAGAAATTTGCTAAGAAAAAGAAGATAAGAGTGAAGACGCAGCCAGAAATAAATGCTTTTAATTTGCTCTTAGATTCACTTTGCAAATGTTGTCTTGTTGAAGATGCCGAAGGCATGTTTAGGAGGATGCAAAGCAAGGTAAAGCCCGATGCTAACACATACAACATTTTGTTCTTTGGGTGGTGTAGAGTAAGGAATCCTACTAGAGGTATGACCATACTTGATGATATGATTAAGAAGGGTTTTACACCTGATAATTTCACTTATAATACTGCCATAGACACCTTCTGCAGAGCGGGGATGGTGACAGAAGCTGCTGCATTGTTGGAATTCATGAGGACGAGAGGCACAACGATGTCTTCTCCCACTGCAAAAACATATGCAATTATGATTGTAGCATTTGTCCAGAGCAATAAAATGGACGAAGCTTTTAAACTTCTAGGTGATATGATAGGCAGTGGAACCCTCCCTGACGTATCCACGTACAAAGAACTGATTGAAGGCATGTGTTTAGCTGGAAAGACCGAGGCAGCTTATAAGTTCCTAGATGAGATGGGAAACAAGGGTTATCCTCCCGACATAGTGACTCACAACTGTTTTCTCAAAGTTCTTTGTGACAGCAAAAACCGGGAAGAAGCACTCAGGCTGTACAAGAAAATGAATGAGGTGGGATGTAAGCCAAGTGTCCAAACCTTTAACATGCTAATTACAATGTATTTTGAGATGGGTGATCCTGATGGAGCCTTTGAGTGCTGGCATGAGATGGAAAAGAAGGGTTATATAGCAGATACGGATTCTTACTGTGTGATGATTGAAGGCCTTTTTGGTTGTAATAACACAGCTGATGCTTGTTTCCTCTTGGATGAAGTCGTAAACAGGGGATTACAATTGCCATTCAGAAAGTTTGATTCGTTTCTGATGCAGCTTTCTTCTATTGGTGATTTACAGGCTATCCATAAATTATCTGATCATATGAGGAAATTCTACAACCCCGCGATGGCAAGGCGTTTCTCGTTAAATCAAAAACGGAAGAGCATGAGCTTCAGAGGCAAATAAGGAGCATCCTTTTCTGTATGGTATAGGTGGGATGGAATGGAGTTTAAATTTCAAAGCCTGTAAAAACTGGCAACTTCTGTTTGATTATTCCCTAGAAAGAAAGAGCAGCGTGTTCATTTTTTCAATATAAAGATGCGAGTCGAAAGTTACTTATTACGGTAACTGGGGGTGTCAGGTGTGTGCTTGGGTAGGGCCAGCTTTCCCATTTGTAGGTCATAATATGAAAAGTTGAAAATTCTAATTTCTTTAGTGATTTATTTGTATTTTTAAAATTTGATTTTATTTTATAAATGCGTAGAGAACCACTTTCAAAGATAAAATTTAATATTAATTTATTGTTATATTAATAATTTTTATACTAAATAAATTGTAAACACCAAAAAAATTTATCCAAACACATAAAATATAAATTACTTCTCTTTTATAATTAACTTTCATTTATAAGTAATAAACAATTTTTTTTTAAGTTACACAAAACCGCCCTTAAGTATATTTGCTGATATGAATTTACACAGAGCGTTGATAAGAGTATCAGTCACTCACTGCTCACACTATCAAAAAGAAGTGTATTACAACAATCAAAAATGAGATGGTAACGAAAGAATATAAGCTTCGTCTTTGTTCCATCCTTCTTCGTCTGCCCTTTCATTCTCATCCCAATATGCCTTGTATCGGCAATTATTACCAGGTGATTATGTATAGTAACGCTCGCTAAGTGTCTCCAGAAGGGTAACATTCCGACTGGAACTACCAGGAGTCCGTGATTTAGTCAATGTGTTAATCAGCTGCAGAGCGCCCCCTTTCAACATTTGGAACAGTTCAGACTCTCAAGTCTCAACGTCTCGTGATCCATGCTATAAGCAAAAAATGCTTGCCCTTTTTCCGTATTTTCTGCTGGAGGAGGGGAAGACGACCCAACATTCATCGTGACCTATCCACTTATCCACCGCAATGAGGCAAGCATCTCGTCTGTAGGATGACCATAGCTCTCATGTACAAGATACATCATAGATCCATATTACACTTCAAATTCAAAAAAAATATCGAGCTTGTAATGTTTCTTGCAAGAACTTGGACTTTATGTACATCAATGTACCTTAACGAGATAATACCTGCATGTTACAAGCACAGATCTCGAAGTGTTGCTCGGCTCGCCATTGTTCATACTCCTGTGGCTTCCTTTAAACCCACCAAACAATGGGAGCGTTGATATCAAAATTTTCTGATTTAATTTTTTTCGCTATTTGATTGTATGCGGGTACAACCTGGCACCTTCCTCAAACCTCTTTCAAGCATTTTATTTCTAACAAGAGAGACATCCAGCCACCTATCTTCTTCCGCATAAATGTTAGACAACAAAACATAATTACCTGCATTTAGGGGTTCAAGCTCAAATAAGCGATTTGCTATCTCTTTTCCTAGTTCGATATCAGAATGTAGCTTACATGCGCCGAGAAGTGCACCCCAAGCTCCAGCATAACGCTCAATGGGCATCGATTTCAATACATCATAAGCTGCTTTCAGCTTTCCTGCTCGACCAAGAAGATCAATAATACATGCATAGTGATCTGGAGACGGAACAATAGAATATTTATTAACCATGACATCAAAGAATTGGCAACCTTCTTCAACAAGCCCCGCATGACTACAAGCTGATAGGATGACAGTAAAGGCAACATCATCAGGAATAATTCCCTCACTTAGCATACTATAAAATAGAGCAACAGCCTGAGGTCCACACCCATGAATGGACAGCCCCTGTATCATTGAACAATATGAAATCAAGTCCCGTTTAGGCATTTTCTTAAACAACATGGTCGCCTTCTCCATATTCCCACATTTTGCATGCATATCTACTAGAGCTGCAACAACATGAGGTCTACGTAAATCAAGCGAACTCTGGCTAATATATGAATCAACCCATTTAGCCAATTCCAAATTACCAATTTGGGAACAGGCAGACATCAAACTAACTATTATATACTCATCAGGTCTAACATTTTGCGCACGCAGGTCAGTGAACAATTTTACCGCTTCATTAGCCTGTCCATTCTGAGTATACCCAGATATCAATGCAGACCACAAAACAACATCCTTACTAGTCGACTGCTCAAACAAAAACCTTGCAGACGCCATATCACCGGACTTAGCATACGCATCAATCATTGTAGTAAAAGAAACCACATTCTTCTCCGGCATCAAATCAAACAACTTCCTCGCACCCCCCAAATCCCCTACCCTCACAAACACATTGATCACCGCATTCCAAGACGCGACATTCCTACACGGCATTTCCTCAAACAAACTAACCGCCATCTCAAAATCACCCACATTCGCATACCCAACAATCATAGCCGTATACGACACCTCATTTCTCACAGACATTTCATCAAACACCTTACGCGCACACTCAATCTCCCTACACTTCCCATAAAAATCAACCAAACTCGACCCAACAAACACATCTCCCTCCACCCCACATCTCACAATCACCCCATGAACAACCCACCCATCTCTCACCGCCAATTCACGAGCACAGACCTTCAACAAAGACGGAAAAGTATACTTATCACCACACACATCCGCACACCTCTTCATTCGGCGAAACAACAAAAGACACTCTTCAATGGATGAATGCTGAGACTTTACCTTAATTAACGTGTTCCAAAGATATATATTGGGTGTATTTACACGATCAAATACAGATGAAATGTATGTGAAATTGGAAGATAGAGAGTTGCAGAGAGAGATGAACTGGGTTATGATAAAGTGGTCTTGTTCGAAGCCTTGGCGGATGATTTGGCTGTGGATTTGTTGGAGAGTTTTGAGGGCTTTGCAAGATTTTAAAAGGTTTAAAATAACGGGGGAAACAGGGGAATATAATGAAGATGATGATTCACAGTAGCTTAGACATCGACTAACCAAAGACATATCCAACTTAGGAAAAGGCGCGCCTTTGTTTTACCAAGAGAAGGCTTTAAGTTGGGGCAACATAAGGGTTTATATTTTTAAATAAAAAAATTAACGGGTTAAATATATCGCTAATTAAAGTGAAGGTCTAATCATTTTAGGTGAATCACTAAATTTATAATATATATTAACTGTTTAAGTGATTAAGAATTTATCTTGTGATGGTCCAGATCTTAAATTTGACTCTCTTTCTGGCGTAACTTGAGAAAATTACAAAGTCATATAAGTCAAAAATAATAATAATCATATATTATAATTTATATGTATAATTCAAATTTTTGATTCGGGAGAAATGATCCGAAATATCATTTATTAGTGTCGGATAATTCAACGTATTGATTTTTAGAAGAAAATGTTACTTCCGTATTACAGTGTTTTAGGGTGAAATGTCGATTTGATGTTAAAAAGTGAACAGACGATTATCGAATAATTCTCATATTAAAATAAGTTTGAAAAATGATACATCTGTTGAATAACAATAAAAATATGAACTTACCCTTCACTAATACTGAAACCCGATCATCTACCAAATGCTCCTTTTAAACTTTAAATAAATCTTTTGTTGTTCCCAGCTTGAACCATACCCGCAGTCGCACAAACTTGATTCGTAAGGGTGTAGTTGGAACTTAGAAGGCAAAGAATATGTAGAAAAGACGATAAGACTGATTGATTGAGTGACGGATGGCACACAAAGCAGGTGGTCGGGCCTTTCATAAAATCTCGCATGCCACTGTTTTCTCAAAAGATACACCTTCATCCCCATTTTTACCTCTTTATTTCCCCATTCCTCTAAAATCCAAACATGCAATCACAGTATTTATGATGGACCACTGTTTCACAAGTTAAAAACACTCCAAACTCAAAAAAAAAAAAAAAAAAGAGTACTCATTGTCTCTCCAATTTAAAGTTGAAATTTGTGTTTGTACAGGGACTAATTTAAATATATATACATATAAGTCTATGAGCATCATACCAGCAGATATTGTTGGATATTAATCTTAAACTAGTTTGTTTTTTAATTATGTTTTAATTTGGTTTTGAGTTATCTGCGTGCAAGCCTCTGTGAATCACTACCTCAGCGGGGATTGCGTAGGATAAAGATAGCGTGGAAGTAGAGCTTTTCTGGGATTTAGTTGATTTAGATTGTTTTTCAGTTTGGTTTAGATTACTTCTCTAGTTTCCTCATTCAAGGCCAACTCTGTTTTGGCTGGGTTATATATATCAGCATTGCATGCAGTATCTAATATGAAGTCAGATTTTTGACGTATGCTTTTATGTGTGTTTATCTTCTCAGTTTCATGTCTAACATATTATATACATATGTCGTAATAGTTTAAACACCAGCCTTATATACTACACTTGGTATCAAGAGCGAGGTTTATTGTATGCCTAAATAATCCAAACACACAAACGTAACCATGGAAACGATCAAGACAAAAGAAAGTTCTGTGGGTTTAAGCTACCCGATGCTGACCAGAAACAACTACACAACGTGGTCCCTGAAAATGAAAGTTTTCATGAAGGCGCAAGGAGTTTGGGGTGCAATCGAGCATAAGGATCCCAAAGTAACTGTAGATGATAAAACGGTGCAGATGGCCCTTGCAGCAATATATCAGGGTGTGCCTGAAGATGTGTTGCTGACCATTGCGGAGAAAGAAACTGCTAAGGAGGCGATTAAAACGATGTGTATGGGTGTAGAACGAGTAAAAGAAGCAAAAGTGCAGGCGTTAAAGGGAGAATTTGAGTCCTTAATCATGAATGAAATGGAAAAGATTGAAGATTTTTGTATGAAGCTGAGCGGGATTGTGACTAATATCCGGGTCCTCGGAGAAACAATGGAAGAATCAAGTGTTGTGAGGAAAATTCTACGTGCAGTTCCGGATAAATTTCTTCAAATAGCTTCAAACATAGAGCAATTTGGAAACGTTAAGGTGATGACAATTGAAGAGGTAGTAGGTCGTCTCAAGGCTCACGAGTTAAGGATGAAGGGCAGGAACGAGAGCGCAGGTGGACAAGGTGGACAACTTCTCCTGGCATCTCAGAATCAAAGAGCTAGAGGTGGTTCTTTCCGTGACAAGAGTAGGATAAAGTGTTACAATTGTAACATCATGGGTCACTATGCTTCAGAATGCAGTAAACCACGACGAGAACGAGAGAAGAGACAAGAACTGAACCTTGCACAGATCGAGGATGATGAACCAGCTTTATTATAGACATAAGTGACGTGCCAGACGGGCAAATAAGGAGTGCCATACGGGCAAGGAAGCAATGTGCCACACGGGCAAGTAAAAGGTGCCAAACGGGTAAATAACTAAGTGCCAGAAGGGTAATGAAGTGATTTGTCAGACGGACAAACAAAGGGCCATACGGGCTAAGTTAAAAGCCAAACGGGCTGATGGCAAGTTTAAGATTAAGGGGGTGATTGTTGGATATTAATCTTAAACTAGTTTGTTTTTTAATTATGTTTTAATTTGGTTTTGAGTTATCTGCGTGCAAGCCTCTGTGAATCACTACCTCAGCGGGGATTGCGTAGGATAAAGATAGCGTGGAAGTAGAGCTTTTCTGGGATTTAGTTGATTTAGATTGTTTTTCAGTTTGGTTTAGATTACTTCTCTAGTTTCCTCATTCAAGGCCAACTCTGTTTTGGCTGGGTTATATATATCAGCATTGCATGCAGTATCTAATATGAAGTCAGATTTTTGACGTATGCTTTTATGTGTGTTTATCTTCTCAGTTTCATGTCTAACATATTATATACATATGTCGTAATAGTTTAAACACCAGCCTTATATGGTATCAGAGCCTTAAACCTGGCTCTGATACCATGTTGAAATTAAACTAAAAAACCGATGACTTCAAATTAAACAAGATAAATATATATGTACAAGAGCAAATGAACTCCAAAGACTACATTGTATTTCTCCTTATATATATTAAAAAAGATACATCACATAATATATAAAGGCTACCCAACAAAGTGATAGCAACTAACTAGTGTCCACCTGAAACTAAACTCTACTACTCCACGATCATAAAAACACTCATTACTAATCCAATACTCTCCCACAATTTCTATAACTTATCCTCTACTAATAAAACAATTATTGATTATACTAATTTATTTATTCCAAGTTTAGATTATTAGAATATAATTCCAACAATTATTTCTTATATACAGAGTGCAATAGATATTAAAATTATGGATAATTAATGTGTGTGTGTGTATACCTCGGTAATGAACAACAATCTGGTATTTATTTCAGTGTTTGGGCTTCTTAATCCCCAGACGAAAAGAGTGGACACAACTCTGATTCAGCTAAACATAGGTTTAGTAAAGAAAAAAAGAAGCTAAATTTAGGTTGAAAAAGCTCCGTATAAGCCGAACCAGTCCCAAGTCCCAACCCTCTGAACCAGCTGCAATCAAATATATATATATATTGAAATGCATTTGCTGATAATAAAGTGAGCATGCACTTATGGCTTCTCCTTCTTCTTCTTCTCCAAAGCCCCACCACATTTTCCAAACCAAAGTGCTGAATGCTCATCATGATGTTCAACAAGTTGATGAAAAAGCCAAAGAAGAAGAGAAAGATTTGCTGGAGCTCCGTTTAGGAAGAGGGGGTCCCTTGAGTCCTAAAAGGTTGCACATGGGTTCTTCTTCTTCTTGCTCATCTTTGTGTTTACAACAACCTAAGCAGCAAAATGTAGGGTTAGTAGATCTAAATCATGCATTGCCATGTACAATGCCGCCTGCAGTGCCATCCTCGATGCCATTTCGCGTGAGACCTCAGCCTGGATTGTGGTTTACTCTTCGTTCTTCCCCCACTAGGTTGGTTCAATTTCAGATTTATTGGCTTTGTCTTCTTCGTTTCTTTTATTTAACTTTGTGCTGCTGCATGTATGGATATTAAACACAAATGAAACCGTGAAATGCAGATTGAGTTTAAGCTTGAAGATTTTTTTTGTTTTGGTTAAAACCCGCCTAATTTTCACTGAAATTGTGTTTGTTGAGATCAAATTTCAGTGAAACCAGTCGAGTTTTCGTTTTGTGGCATTAAAATGCACTAATTTGACAAATAAATTAGTTCGGAGCAAATTAGTAAAAACATTATATCTTGAAAAAAAACACATATTTATATAGAGTATTGAAAGTTTTTGAGAAGAAATATTTGCCAAATATTTTGTTAAATGTTTGATTAGTTATGATTATAATTGAAAATTTGTTAAGAAGTACATCTGCCAAATATTTCGTTAAATGTATAATCAGTTATGCACAATTATATTAAGTGACTAGTTTTTTTGTAAAACATGCATGCAGTAATTAAGTGTAATTTGATATAGGAGTATTGATTACTGACGAGACTAATTAGTTTAATGAACTGAATGCAGGAAACGAGAGATGTGGCTTCCTCAGATACCGAAAATGTATATCAGAGTCAAGTGAGTGGTGCACGTTAGAAATTAATCATATACACGATCACGTCAAATGTCACGTTATATAAATATTTTTATCTGAATTTCTACTTGTTAATGATGGCGCTTCAGTAAAATGAGTGAAAAGATAAGAGCTACCTGACACTCCCTTTCTTCTTTTACTCCCTCTCTTCTTTTACTTCTTTTTATCTCTCTTTTTAATTTGTTTTTAGACCGCATTGGACCGGACAGATGGTTTATCTTTTGTAATACTCTTTTGTCTGTCATTTTCACCAGGGAGGATGAGAAGGTGACAGTTCTTATGGTGAAGACCTACCTACTTACTAAGCTTGGTCTCTCCAATGAAGCTCAGGTAATGCCTAGCTCTTCCTCAATTTATGATTTGGGTATAAAATGATTACTATGCATCTGTCATTTGCATGCAAGTGTAATGCTGAAATGACAAGGTTCCAGTACATCCACATTTGAAAGTTAATGATTTCCATGCATGAAATGATGTGTAATTTGTTCTCTCAGAAGATGTGAGTGATATACCATACCATTGCACTGGGCACACATGCCATGCACTCTAGTGCTACGCCTATGACCCTTCCATGCACTTTATGCATCCCAAGCTTTAAAGTTCCATTTATTCCATAAATTTAGGGGGAGTTTTGGAGGTGTCTATGTGTTTGGTGTATTAACCGTGTAATCGATTTATCTTGTAGTATATTTAACTTGAATTTTCATATTTTAATTTTATTAATATTGTGTTTGTAAAATATTAATATAATTAATTAAGAGTTTTTTTTTTAATATTCAAACTGTAGAAATTATTTAATTATTTTGATAATTTCCCAGTATAACATAAGAAAATAAATCATTTATATTTAACAATTAATATGTTTCACTAAATTAAAAGTCTAACTACTTACTAATTTTTTGTACTTTTTTCTTGTAATTCTTCCCTGTAAAAAAATGTGGGAACAATTTAGGATTAAAATCTATTATTAGTATATTTTCATTATAAAATCAAATCTATGAAATTAGGTTTCAAAAATGAAAATAATATAATTATTTTAGAATATATTACAATTATAAAATATTTTAAACAAATCCAATATTATTTTTATAAAACTAACGTCCAAAATCTTCTCTGTTCCCTACACAGTACATGTTTATAACTTCTAATAATACAACAAGAATATATGTGTATTGTAAAATTTAAGTTTAATTTTATACATACACATTTATCAATTTTATTATATAAATATTGATTTAAACAAAGCTATATAAATATATATATATATATATATATATATAATATATTATAAATATGTATAAATATATGTGTATTAACATGAGATAAAATGGTGAGTTTAAATACGAAGTTTATCCTTGGAGAAAATGAAAAAATTGTATACATGTGTTGTTAATTGATATACAAAACGGGTGATTTGGATTTTTCTTTCAAATACTAATTAATTAATTAATCACTCATACATATTTTCAAATAAATAAAAATTAAGATTTGAATTTTATTATTCATTGAGATTAGTAAGATATTAGCGTTAGGTTTAGGGTTATCGTATATCTAGCTAGGTTTAGGGTTATTAGGAGGATTTTGTGTCGGGCGGCGCTAGCATGACTAATATATTTAATTCTCTTCCTATCACTAAAAAAGTAGCAGTTATTAATAATATTATAAAAATAAAATATTTTTAGCAAGGATTCAAGAGTCTCTCACATAAGATATATGAATCATCTAGGTGCTCTAGTGCTTTACTGCTTTAGATGTTATTGTGGTAGATAGTGTAGAGACTAGAAGATTCATAGGGTTTTTAGACGGTTTAGCCACCAAACAGAGAGTTTAATATAATACTTAGCTAGTACATAACTACTAGCTCAAAGTCACTTTAATTTTGTTAATAATATGACTAGGTAGCTATCACGTGTTTTGTAAATTTAATTTAAAGAAGATGAAGTAATTAATTTTACTAGCTAGCTAGGGTGTTGGGTGTACGTGTTTGAGTTATTTGTAACCTACCTGTGCAACTTATAGTTTGTTACTGTCTTACTGATATACTGGACAACATTTTTTTGCCAAGACATTTATTACAAGTAGTATTGGTTTACTCAAGTTACAAGACACTAGAGGTGAAATGCAGTAGCTCTAGCCTCAAAGTTGTTTGATTTATATGCATAGGTTGCATGCGCACTATACTTTAGTTGATTATCATGCATATTTGTGTTGTTACTTAAAAGCGGTTATACATGTTTTTCTCAACTTGATGTGGCGGTATATTTGGATGCAGATAGAAATATTATGCAAAGGACAGAGGTTAACAAGTTCAGAGAGGTTAAAGCATGTAAGGGACACCATTTGGCTACCAGGATTCATGGAATCAGTGATCAAATCTGGGCTAAATACAACGATTTCAATTTCAAATGGTGCACCAGGGAATCATTTCATTATGTGTTTGGAATATGAAAGAAAATATTAGCTAGTTTTTCCACTCAATCTCCATCAACTAGCTAGCTAGTAAACAATTATACCAGATCCATGCTATATATTATGAACCTTTGTTAGTCGTTATTTGCTGATCAACTACAACACATCAAAGCAATATTCCATTTATCACATAAACCGGCATAAATATATTTCTCTATGGAAAAAATATATTTTAGAGCCACATATATGATGGCCACATGTTTATTACACATTAGAAAAGCATAGCTATCATAATTAATACTTTTTTAAAATACCAACAAGAAGGGGCTAGCACTTAAAGGGATTAAATGTCATGAATATGTAACTTCAACATCCTTTTAAATTAAAAGATTATTTGATAGTTATTGATTAACGTCATAATTTTCATATGCATAATAATAATTTTGCGGGCAGTAAAATTGATTTCATCAATCGGCTAAAATGATTAAAATTTTATTCAAATGTTCATAACTCAGAATCTGAAAACATTCTATCCAAATCTCAACTCAAACAGGACCCAAGCAAAAATTCAATCCTCCCCCATGCTCTTGCGGAGCTTCCTGAGCAGCTAAATGTTCTCTTAAAGCTACTTTTGCATTCTCAAGAGCACAAACCAAACCATATAAGCACCGCTCACCATCATCTTCGGGGGATTTGGGGATCAGATACTCCACAACTTGAGCAGGGGTCACGGCAACTTCTCCCAGCAGCTCTTGGATCCTCACAAACAGTTCATGAAATCTGATATTCAGATACTTATTAGCAAGCACCTTGAATACCTCGAACGAACAATACGACATCAGGATGTGCTTGTCCATTCGCCCTGTTCGGATCAACGCGGGATCCAGCTTCTCAATATAATTAGTAGTGAAAACAAAGATCCTTTCACTACCACAAGCTGACCAAAGGCCATCAATGAAATTGAGGAGCCCGGATAAAGTGACTTTGCTCGTCTTTTTATCCTTTCCTTCAGCCTTCTTGAACCTGTCCCTCGCATTGCTGCTCTCGGCCTCTTTCTTCTCCTCGTTCCTCTGCCCTGTGAGATCGAGAGAACAGTCAATGTCCTCGATCACAATTATGGATTTGCCGGTTGTATTTATTAGTAACTTTCTCAATTCCGTGTTGTTCTCGACTGATGTCAATTCGAGATCATACACGTCATACTCCAGCAAATTAGCCATTGCAGCAACCATGGTTGATTTTCCAGTTCCAGGAGGTCCGTGCAGAAGATATCCCCGCTTCCAAGCCCTGCCTACATTTCCGTAAAAATCTTTGGCCTGGCTGAAAGTAAGCAGATCATTCACGATCTCCTCCTTCAATCCCGGCTCCAATGCAAGCGTCTCGAATGTAGCTGGATGCACAAACGCGACATGAGTCCACACAGATCCCGCATAGCCCTCCTCCTTGTTGTTCGTGAACAGCTTTCGAGTCCGGTTCCTGACAGCAATGGCCTTCCCCTCATCCATCACATGCTTCAAGTAAGACTCCACGATGACTTCGCGGTGCTTCTTGCGAAAACTGAGGACGAAATGACGCTTCTCATTCTCGCGAGGATAAAAAGAAATGGATCGTCCCTTGTCCGCAGTCATGCCCGAAGTCCACCACACTTTGATCCCTTGATATTCGTCCACGATCTCTTCGTAGTCGTCCATGCTTAACACGAGGCGTTCGCTGTCCCGGACCGAGTTGGCCTTGAGTCTCGTGGCTGTGGCCGAAGACTTGACAGCCAGATAACGCTCAATCGAGACGTAGGCCGAGCTTCGATCGAAGCTGTCCCGGGAATACTCATGGAAGGTGATCTCGATATACGGGTTCAAATAAGACAAGAATTTGTGGATGAGGCGCTGCAGAAAATAGCCGAGAAGGTTCCCGGAAAAATGTTGGTTGATCATTGCAAGTATAAACATCAAGCTAGCAAGCAAAGAACCAAAACTTGTCCACATTTCGGTACTCATCTTGATTGCTTCTCTGATTCTCTCACAGCAAAATCTCTGGATTATCGTTTTGAAGACTGAAATGGCTGAAATTCAAAGTTGTGTTGGATGTGGAGTGATTCTGGTGTAGGGTATATATAACAACGGGCAGGAGAGTTACAGAAATGTAACCGACCAATTAATTAAGAATAAAATATTTTGAGTATCTGATATCTACCAAAAAATCTGTATCATTCATATAATTAATGTAATTAATGAGAATTTTTGGTGGTTGTTAGATTTGATTACACCTGGCTATTTGGTACACAAACACCAAACGTTAGTGTTTTCAAATTGGAAAATACTAGGTGTACAGAAATGGGTACAAAAATATTAACAGAATGAGTATGTGTCAATTTGTGATTGAAATGGACCCCTGCATTAATAGCACCAATTAAAACTTCCCACCTAGATTGCCATGTCATTTTGTATAAAATTATGTACCCAATTTTGTGCAGGTAGCACTACTCTTTCAAATTTTGCTACACTTACATGTGGTGAATTTAGTGTGGGATACAGATTTTCATATATATCAATGTATACGATTCAAAAATAATTTTAAGTAAATAAGTATATTTTATATACACATACATATGATATACATTTATGTACAAATTTGTATACTATTGTGTGTAAATATAAAAATTTAACTTTGATTTCAAAAAAAACATAAATATGTATATTTATAATATATTTTAATTATATGTTATTATTATATTTATATTAAATGTACACGACACGAAATGTGCACAACACGTTTCAAAATAAGTACACGAATCCTGAACGAGTCGGATACGAATTTCATTTTAACGTACACGAAACACGAAATTACACGACACCACTGGATTGACAAATATACTTAGTATTCAATAACTTTTTGTGAGGAATGATATTTAATCCAAAATCTGTTACAAACTGATGTAACGTTTTGGAATGATTCAATTGGTTGGAGATATTAATATATATGAATGAGACCCATTATAATTTTTAGGGGCCCACGGTTATATTTAAATTATAATTAATAAAAATATAATACATGCAATGTTGTATTCAAATTTGTAACGGACATTTTTCCAATTTCATAACTCACATTAGCCTATTTCAGTTTAGTAATGTAACGTATTTCAAATTTTATTTTCAGAATTTTTTTCTTCAAATAACATGATAGAGATATGACTAATTTTGATTCGATGGTTTATGTGCATATAAAATTTTCATTATTAATTAAGTGTATAAATTTGAAAACATTTTTTTAAATACATAGCATTTTTTTTTAAGTTAAGTTCAAACAGAACCCACATTTAAGTCGGGGTCTTGAGTACTGGTCATAAATTATTTAATTTAAGAATAAAATATTATTTTTAATTATCAAAATATATGATATATGAGTATAATTTAATCATAAATAATATTTTAAATCATCAAATTATATATATATATATATTTTTATTTATGCATAAACTTAAACATTATTATCAATTAATCAATAACATTTTTCAATTTAACGATTACATCATTAATATGCTTACTATTTATATTTAAAACATAATGTCCTATAATTTATAAAAATAATTGTTGTACCTTTTGATTATATTGTAAACCATAATACTCACTATCCAATATTTAAAAATATGAGAGAGAGAAAAATTGGAATTGTAATTTAAATTATATTTTATCCAGTTTTAAATAATGATACTTCAAACCTCTAATTTAAATGTGAATTGTATATAACTTTTATCAAATATATATAATTTAATACTATGATACACAAATAATTTTAAAAATTACTTATAATCCGGGAAGAGTTAGAATGAACATAAGTAATTCATAAATAGTTAGAATTAATTATAATCATATGTAAAGAGGAATGTCAAAGAATATATGATGAATACTTTTCTCTTACATGAAATAAAGTTTAAATACAGTGTGAATGACCTCAAAAATTATGGAAGTTGTTTTGTATTAAATGAAACTACACATTAAAAGCAAGATAAACAAATAAATTGCTTAAATGTTATAAATGTTAACTTTAGATTGTTCAAATGTTATAAATTCTACTTAATTTAAAAGTTGTAGTTTTTTCTTAATTTTTTTAAAAACTGACAATTAAAAGAAAAAGGAGCAAATAAACTAATCATATCTGATGGCTGATTGTGCATATCAACTTCTAAGGTACAATACTTATTGGCAGAAGATACTCTAATTTAAACCTCAGCTTCGCTGGTTGCTGGCTGAAACTGATACTAGCAAGATAAACCCAAAGCAATGTCAACTGATACCGGTAAAAATAATTAGCGGTAGTGACATTGTTATTATAATTTGGCCACAAAATAAGATGCAGACAGTTGTATTTGCCCTGTATTAGATTCAGAATTTACAAACTTTTTCATGGAATAAAGAATGTAATATATACATCTACAGAATCAGGTTCAGAAAATATTGGAATTCACAATAGGTGACCTGGCATTCCATTACAACATAATAGACCGTATAACATGCGCTTAATAGTGTCAGCATTTCCTCCCTCCGATCCAAGGGGTTTCCAACGTCGAACTGTGAAACAAAAAAAAAATCAGCAGACACATCCAGCCTCCAGCTAGTCTGTAAAGTATGAACAGTGTACTTATGTTGGTGATGAGAAACCAAGTAGCTAAGAGCCTTGCAAGACTTTGGTAACTGCATCTTGCAGCAAAGCGACCGACTCCACTGCAGACTTCGTGAGCCAGCTGATTCCAACCTTAAGCCGATGCTCATCAGTCGGTAATCTGTACAGATATGCTAGCTTCCTTGCTGCAATAAACCACAGAGTGAACACTTGCCCAATAGCCTTGAAATTATTATTAAAGTTGCCCACAGATATGCTAGTTTATTATTTTATTTTATTAAATTTTTTTGAGGTGATAAGCCTCCGGTTGCCCAATACCCTTAATATTATTGTTTCAAGGCTTGCCAAATGACACCCTCCAACAAAGACAGAAATTTGATTTTAAGTAAAAACACCAAAATCAAGCAATAAGGAGCAAGTTTTACCAGCATGACCTACAGGACCTTCAAAAGTTAGCCCCTCGATGAAAGTTGGCGAGAGAGCAGCATCATTCCTCCCTAAAACCATCATTTCGCCTAAATTCTGATACCTGCAATAATTCGTTATTTACTATTGTATATTATTAAATGGTCAGACAAATTCTCGGAATAACTCTGGGAAAAAGGTCAAACAATATATATAAGAACATAAATAGATTCAGCAATTCCTAATGTGCAGATATATGCATATCAGAAATGTCTTAACCGAGTAACTAAACTGACAATCAGTTACATATGGCTAGACTACACTTATAAAAATGTATGCATATGACCATGTAGCAGCAGCAAAGATCAATTGAGTTTCTACTGGAACAGAAGTAGAGCACATACCAGGAGCACTGTCTATCTGACCGATTGACATAAAATGACAGGCACACTTTTAAAATTGAGGCTCAAGTATACTTAGAGAGATGTTATGTTACAAACTGAAGGTAAATTGAAGTGCAGTCGAGTATCACTGCCATAATTACAATACAATATTACCAACTAGGCAACTACCAAGTATAAATTACAAACAGATAACCCAACTCAACTCAACTAGAAATTATTTAAATCAATCGGGTCAGTTACAAGAATGCTCTGATAAAATAATGCACTACAGCATATCAGCTTGAACAAATCATATTAGACCAAGTCATATGTTTGGAGATACCCAAGAATCAAACCGACATAACAATAAATCTGCTCCAAAGTTACTAAGCAGAAAAAACAATATTACCACAGCTACATTGAAAATAAAATAATAATATATAATCATACAGACTTATATATTGTAAACCAATATTTATGTTCCGCTGATATCTCCTTTCAGAACTTATAGTAGGTACATAAGATAGAGTTAATTAAGTAACACAGAATGTAGTAAACCATACCAACAGATTGTCCAAACATGTCTTTCGTATATATAATTCTACTGAGCACGTTTATATTGGACATGCATTGTTCTATACCTGAATGGTAATAGAGGTCGCTCATTAATTGCAGCCCACAGATTCCATCCCGCAAAATCTGCTTGCTGAAAAGCAACCTGGGCAGATTTTGACACTATAAACTTTCTTTTTTTAAGGTGAACAAATAATGTGAAACTATAAAAAAACGCCAAAAGATAAGTAAAACTAATATCATAATTGTGCAGTACTCCCATAATATTGGCATATAATTGCCAGCTAGAGACCTGTGCAGTGGGCGGAAGCAATTTTCCTTTCGAGTCTCTTGTTGCAGAAGAGTCTCCAACTGCGAAAATGCGTGGGTGGCCCTTAACACGAAGAGTTTCCTCAGTTTCTACTTGTCCCCTACCATTAAGTGGAAGTTCATAGGGTTCACAAGGCTCCAATTGAGGAAGTAGTGATCTAGACCCAACAGTCCATAGAACTAAATCTGCCTCCAACAGTTGACTTTGTTGGCCCTTTTCAGTAGGCTTCAATTCAAGAATTAGCTTATCAGGGTCATAAGCTCCTGATGTGTTCCCAATATCTTCCATATCTGTCTGCTTCCCTAAACTTCTGATGTCATTATTCTGTCTTATACAGCTCACAAAGTAACCTTGTAGAAGTTGAACTTTCCTAGATGAGAGAACCTGGTAAATATAACAATGTAAGATACACAAGCGCTGCTTGCAGGGCTTAAAAATATTATGCTTGTGAAAACAGGATCTGAAAACAATCAGGAACATAGTTAATATTTCTGCATGCATCGTCCATTATATTTAGGTTTAGCACTCCCACAATTCCAACGGTGTTCAGCCAGTCCATGACGCTGATCGTACAGTAAACTTCTAACTTTTATTTGTACTTCAGTTACTTAACACTGTGAAGGGCCATTGTAAATGGAAAAATTTAAACAGGACAGGTAGAAAGCTGTTTACTACTACTTGAATACAACTCATAGGGCTTGATAGTATAATACAAATGTAGTAACTTTACAAGATGATCTGTCACATAAAGACTTCAAGCTAGTTGAAATTAGACTTTGTTTACACTATGATGATTAGACCCACACCAATTAGTGTCAAAGATGGTCATATGACAATTGAAAACATGAATGGGCGATTAATTGAGGAACACATACTGGGGTTACTTAGGCACAAACTTTTACAAATTCCAAACTTTTAGGATGGTAAATTTTAATCAGAATACTGTCCAAGATCAACGGAAACAGATGAATCACTTTCACGTTCAACCATTCAGCAAAAACTAACACTGACCTTTCACACATGTGAACAGAGTAGGTGACTGGTAATATCCATCCAACCATATACTCTACATACTAAACAAGCCAAATTACATATACAACAATACAACTGCAGCGATTATACAGTCAATTTTTCATACATCTTTCACGTACTATTGATTTAAAATTTATTAAAAATTGCAAAAAAAAATAATAATTTAATTTCTATTTCAGATAGGTAATTTTATATCAAGTACAAATAGAGGGGGTTGAAAATTGAACTCTGGACCTTCGTGCACTCCTTGATTAGCAAAAACATATATACAAAATGGCTACTTCCCAAAACAAAATCGTGACATTCATTAATAAAGATTCCTTACTTTCTCTGCAGCTTGCCTGTTGCCAGGCGGAGCATCTGGTATGATTTCGTTTCCAACATTAATGGCTTTTACGGTTCCCCTATTTTGCAATCGTTCAGATATAGTTGCTGCTAACTCTACCCCAGAGTAACCACATCCTACAACAGCAACACTAACAGGAGTGTTCGTTCCGAAAGTTTTTCGCTCCAATATTTTCAACTTATCATTAACCTTCTGTATCACAAGAATAAAAATGTCGACGGTAAGCAAAAACGTAAATATATGTCAGCCTTTTAATATGAAATGGCCAATGATACTGACCCAAGCATCATCCAAGGTTGAGAATGGTATGGCATATTCTGCAGCACCCGGTACAACATCTCTCTTGGAATCAGCTCCCAGCGCCAGCACCAACCTGGCTGCCCAGATTCAAATATGTAAATTCAGGCACTGCGTAGTTCACAAATACCACATACCTTCACATATTTTATATTTAGTAACAAGTATACTTTGATTCCGTCTTAGTTCTTCAATCAAATTACCCATCAGTCTATCAGTATCAGCCCACTCTTCAATTTTTCCATCATGTGGTCAGACCTGTGTAGATAGAGAGTAGACCACAACATGGGTGCAGCCATGTAGGTCAATGATCTGAGTTTAATTTCTTACATAGAAATTGAACACTTTCACCTTTGAGTCTTCGTCCAAAGTGATCCTAATGCCTCCAATAGACATGTTTGGTAGTAGACCGTTTATTAAAAAGCATGAATATACAAACTTTTATGTGATACACTTGGATACTGAATACTAGCACCCATGTCCAACTCCCGCACCCGATTAAGAATCAATTAGACTGTGACTCTGTAGTCCAGAATTCATTTTCTGAGGAATATCTTTGCCTATCATTAGAATTTTTAATAGCTAAACATCAACTTCCTTGCTGCTTTCCTTCATCATTTCAATTTGGACCATATCCTCTAAAATTCCTTCTTCGAACAATTTCAATCTATTTTTGTGTATCATCTTTAATCTATTCTTTTATGCAATCTCTCTGGAATTCATAACATGGACTGTATCCTACATATAAAATTATCTGGGTGGTCTAGTTCAATTGGCGCAGAATTTGGCTTTCAAATGAATTCAGTTTTATATGACCCTTAACACTTAAGAATTCCATTCATATTTTATTTAACATGAGCTCGAATATGCAACAATATTAATTACTGTTTTGGGTTGAAAAATGCACATTTATTCAAACAAGAATAGGAATTGTGTGCTAAGGTTGTCAGGCATCTCCTTTGCTCGAATAGTTGAAATAGAAAGAGAGTTATACATTGCTCCCTACCTACCTATTACCATAGGTAAAAAAGCATGATCCACGTTAGTGAACGCAAAACCAACTATATGAACAAGAAACATAATGAAAAAAATACTAGAAATTGACTAAATAAACTAAACAATATTTTGCCCTAGAAGAAATCTGCATTACAAACTATTAATTAAATAAATTTAGGTTTGCCACATAAGAGGTATAATTATGAGAAGAATATCAGCGGGTTGTCAACCAGAATGACTTATTTCAACAAGTTTGTAACATATTCATGTTTTGAATAGTTTGGCCTTTATGTATATGTATAATCATAATCAATAAGAAGATTCTGTGTAATAACAATTATTTTTACTAAATCGTTAGTGTTTCCCGGTCAAATGGGGGGACTGTAAGAATTACCAGTCATATTCAATAGTGAGCCCACTTTCAAGATGGACAGTTCCTCCATAAGTAGATCTTGTAGGCCCGCTCATTCTCAAATTATCAGATGGATGTAGAAGTTTCACTCTATCTTGTAAAAATTGCACACCAGTTTTTGCTAGCAAATCTGAAAACCGTGGAGCTATTTCCCATGAATCTACTTCTGCACGTGAACATTCTGTCTGTTAGCAGGTGCATTATATAACCAAGTAAATGTTCAATTTTAGTCATACCTCCACTAAGAAGCTCATATAACATTGGCTTAAAGACAAATCTTTCAGACTGGTCAATCAGAAGCACCTATTATGCTCCAAAATATTGAAGTGTCAGTAAATTGGTCTATACAGTTTACAGGAAAAAGGGAAAAATACCCCTGACTGCATATCCAACATTATAATGTTGAAACACAGTCTTAACAGGAAACTATGAAATGATATTAGATATTGACCAAAAGTAAATCAGTAAGAGCTGATTCTTGTAAATAAGAGATGGAGGATATTTAGAGTAGTTCTGGAGAAGAGTGATCAATTTATTTCAGATTTTCTATGTAGTCTCATCAATATTAGTTTAGTCCAGGTAAAAATGTCAACAGATTTGTGTGAGCTGCTGCACACATCCCAAATTTAAGGTTCAAGCTGAAGCCATTAGTGTGAGAGTTCAATCTATTTATGCTCCCTCCTTCATCCTTTAATATGTTCCAAACACTAATGACTTTTTTAACAAATATAGTGCAGGTTCTTTAGAACGTATCTGCAGTATTGCTGGTGATGGATGCAAGTGTTTTGGTCAAATTCAGATCAATGGCAGCATTGATATGATTTATATTGCTGTCATAACCAAGTCTTGAACTGTCTTTATTACACAGAACTAAAAAGTGGGTATACTCAATTCTGCTTTTTAAATGCAAATATATAAAATAAAACATTATATAAAAAATATGAACAAACGTGCATATAGGTCAGAGTGGTAACTAATTGTAATGAGTTTAGGGTATGAATGCACATATTTGCTCAAGAATAGGTGGCAATGGTCAAAGTTCCTTAAAGATTGTAGCTGTTCTGAATATAAACGACTATGTGTACAGGGGAAAAAGAAGAAGATGTAGATGTTGTCAATCTGCACGATTATATTAGGGGGAGGAGGAGATGATATCAACCGATATGTAGATTATGATTTAAAAGATAAAAAGGAATGTCAAATGTCACCACCTCACCCCAATACAGATACACGGTCCACCTGCTTATCAGCAGTAATACATAGAGTGCATACTACCCTGATTGAGAAGCAAATTATAGAGGCATAAATAGGAATAACAATGTAAATAATTATTGAAATTACAGCTAACCTGGGGCTTTTTATCATCAGGCCATTCAAGTGATTCTAATCTTAGAGAAGTATAAAGACCTCCAAATCCACCACCAAGTATGCACACCCTTGGCTTCTGTAAGCATATATGAGTGCTATTATGATAGATAAGAGATAGTATAACATTACACTTGCAAATGTGTATGCCAAGGTTAGCACAAAATAAATTAATACAAAACAGCCTACGAATTTTACTTCAAAACATGAGAAGCTCACATTGATACTATGAGACTTGCTTAATTTTACCATCAAATTTGATCGACAGAACATGATCACAAAGTTTAAATGAATGAAAGATATTAACCTTGCCATCACCCCAAACAAATTTTCTAGGGGCTTCTTGTTCTTGAGAGATATCTACATTCCCTCCGTTATTAGACATTGAATTGAATGAAACAAAAGGTGACTTCTTCCTTCCAACGCTATTGAGAAACAGAGAACTGGAAGCAAATTTAGTCGAGAAACAGCGCAACAGCCTAATCCTTGGAGTTCTGTCTCCTGAAGTTAAGAAGTACACACACAACAGAGTGTATATAGGAAGCCATGTTTTTTTAGATCTTCAGAGATTGAGTGAAATAAATGATAGTGCGAATTCGATTAATATTATCTATTAAGTGCTTAAACATATATACACAAATTGCACAATTAGAATTAGTTTACAATCAAACATACATGAAGGGGAGAGAGAGGGAGGGAGGGAGGGAGAGGGAGAGGGAGAGGGAGGGAGAGAGAGAGAGAGAGAGAGAGAGAGAGCATACCATTGAAAGATGAAAATGGCAGTGCAACTGAGAATGGAGCTAAATATGCAGCCATTAGGTTGAATGAAGGTGTGAAGCGCCCCGCCAATTAATCTACCTCGCGAATTGTGCACAAACTGAGATGATAAGCAGAAAAAAGAAGACGGTGTCACAGATATTAAGTGGCTGAGTTTGTGTAGTATGAACAACACGAGACGCGTCTGTCGACAATCCACACAGGTGAATTGTGAGTCGAGTAGAACAAACCACCAACCAACGATTTCGGAGCCGGTTCTTTCATTGCTAAAGGTAATGTTATCATTTCAAAAAATATTAAAAATTTAAAAGTGATATTTTTTTGTTTTTTGACAAGCTAATTAAAAGTAATAAAACTGATATATATGTGTTGATTTCAATATAACTTACATGTTACTGAAATTATATAGATTATATTACTCATTCCTTCCGGAGCCCGTGTAAGGCACGGGAGATTTTGAATTATTTACAAGCTTTTTAAATATATTGTAAGTGGTGTGAAAGAATTTAATTTATAAATAATAAATTAAAATTTTTGATTAAATAAAATTTTAAATTATGATTTGTTTGTAAGTCGGAACTATTGTAAAAATATATAGGTTCTACTTTTCATACTTGTATCTGTAAAAAAAAAATCTGGTTACACATGTTGGATCATCCATGCGATATAAAATACACCGTCATAAATCATTAATGCCTTCAAATAAACTATTGTAATCAAGTCATTCCCTTTCTCTTATGTATCATGCCAAAGTATTAAATTTTTTCTATCAAATTTTAATATATATTGAGTAGAATATGTGACGTCAACTTCCATTTGATTATATTTATAAAGGGTTAATTATCAACCAGATCACTGATTGCGGCCCGATGACTCAATTTGGTCACTGAATGAGAAAGTGACTCAAATTAGTCACTCATTTAAAAATTTGTATCAAAAATATCACTCTATCGCTTGTCGAAATTTTGAAAGTATTATATATTGAGTTTCGCACATTTTTTATGAATGATATTGCATCCAAATGAAAGGTTCTGAACTCTACTATTTTAGTTAATATTGTTAGATTTTTAAACTTTTATCACCTATTTATTTTTAATTTTTGATTGTTTTACTTGATTTAAATAAAAATAAATAGCTGATAAAAATTTAAAAATCTAACAATATTAGCTAAAATAGTAGAATTCACAATCTTTCATTTGGATGTAATATCATTCATAAAAAATGTGCGAAACTCAAGATATAATATTTTCAGAATTTCGACTAATGATAAAGTGATAGTTTTGATACAAATTTTTAAATGAGTGACTAATTTGAGTCACTTTTCCATTCAGTGACCAAATTGAGTCATCGGGCCGCAATCAATCACCCGGTTGATATTTAACCCTATTTATAAATGTATTTTATATTAGAATTATTATTATAATATGATTTAAATTTGGCTTACTAATTTTAAAATTTTAAAATATATTAGATAAAAAAAATTCTGTGACAGTGCGATTTATATGATTCTACAATTAAAACTGGTAGGAAATATTTATTTTGGATTAAAATATCCGGCTTATTAATTTTAAAATATATTTGATAAAAATAATTTTGTGACGATGCGATTTATATGATTCTACCATTAAAGCTGGTAGAAAATATTTATTTTGGATTAAAAAAATCTTAAACATGTAAAAGAGAGAATTTGTGTTTGGATTCAGAAAAGGAATTATAAACATGCAAGTAGATATCAATTGCATTATAGAATTAGAAGTTAATTTTGTTCTAATCTAGCGATACTTATTTGTTCAATATACAATCCAAAGGATGATAAGCTTTTCGACCATGCGACCAAATTATCTCTCTCACTCTTATTATATACTAGCTTATAGCCCGTGCAAGGCACGGGAGCTTTTTAATTATTTATAAATTTTTTAAATATATTGTAAGTGGTGTGAAAGAATTTAATTTATAAATACTAAATTAAAATTTTTAATTAAATTAAATTTGAAATTATGATTTGTTTGTAAGTCAGAACTATTGTAAAAGTATATAGGTTCTACTTTTTAGACTTGTTTCTGTAAAAAAAAAAAAAAAAAAAAACTGGTTACACATGTTGGATCATCCGACAGTGGCGATGTAATATAAAATACACCAATCACAGTCATTAATGACTTCAAATAAACTATTGTAATCAAACCATTCCTTTTCTCTTATGTATTATGCCAAAATATTAAATTTATTCTATCAAATTTTAATATATATTGAGTAGAATATTTGACGTCAACTTCCATTAGATTATATTTATAAATGTATTTTATATTAGAATTAATATAATATGATTTAAATTTGGCTTACTAATTTTAAAATATATTAGATAAAAATAATTTTGTGACAATACGATTTATATGATTCTGCAATTAAAACTGGTAGAAAATATTTATTTTGGATTCAAATATCCGGCTTATTAATTTTAAAATATATTAGATAAAAATAATTTTGTGACGGTGCCATTTATATGATTCTACAATTAAAGCTGGTAGGAAATATTTATTTTGGATTAAAAAAATCATAAACATGTGAAAGACATAATTTGTTTTGGATTTAAAAAAAAAATTATAAACATGTAATTAGATATCAGTTGCCTTATAGAATTAGGAGTTAATTTTGTTCTAATCTAACGGTACTTATTTGTTCAATATACGATCCAACGGATGATAAGCTTTTGGACCATGTGACCATGCGACCAAATTATCTCCCTTACGCTTATTATATATAAGTATATAAAAGTATATAATGAACCGCGACTACAGTTTTATCAAATATATACGTGTATATATACACATAATTATAATCAAAATATGTAATTAAATGTTTAAATAATTATTTTTTCCAATTTTAAATTGCAGATCAAATCATTTGTTAAATTATTATTAATTTAAATAATACATTAATAGATTATTGTATTCTCTTCATAAAGTCTCATGTTAAAAATTAATGTGACATAACACAATAAATTCCATGAAAAACAACATATAGTTTCACATTGATGTTGGCCACACATATTTAAAATATATTATGAAATTGAACATCATATGAGTTGTTGATATATTAAAACAATATAATTATTTTATTATAATTTTCAAAGATAATAATATATATTATTAAAATACAATCATCATTATAATTAGTCTTTTCAAAACATAACTATAATTTAATATATTTTAACCAACATTTGAGATGCTCGTATTTATAAGTTGAATTATTTTTAATTTTTATTAATATATATTTATATAAAAATTATAAATAATTTTAAATTTATATATAAATCATGAATAATATTAGCATTGGTAAATCTATCACTTTTTATTAACTATCATGAATATTGTTATCTCAAAAAATGTTCTAAATATAATTTTGGACTAAAAAATATGAATCTTTTAGTGTGTATCCTTTTTTTCACTTATAAACGTGCTTGGAACTCTAAATTTTTTATTAAATATAACATAATATAATGATTTCTAAAAAAATCAAAATATTCAGCTATCTCATATTTTAGACTATTTTTCACAACTATATTTTGGACATTTTAAGTACTCTATTACTTAAAAAAACGGTGATACGCGGGTCCTTTTCTCCAACATGCATGATGTCCTGTTTGTAAAGCAGTGCAAGGTTGTTTTGCTGTTTTTAAGAAAAGAATCACTGTGGTCAAGTCTCAAGAAGAACACACCACAACAATAGGCAAAACCCAGAGTGCAAAAGCAACAAAAAGATGCTACCTTTGAAGCTGGTTCGCTCTCTGATTTCAGGCACCACCATCACCAACCCTCTCCTCCAAACCCCATCTCACCATTCCCACGAAACCACCCCTGAAAAGCCCACCACAAGAACCCCATTACTCATCTTCATCCCCACCCAAGAGCTCGTCACAGACACATACAAGCTAGCCACTCTAGCTAGACTCATTGGCCTTGACTTTTGCCCCAGCCCCTCTCTTTCTCACCTCATTTTCTCACCCCCTTCATCAAATAATTCATCTCTCACTAGTGTTGTTTCATCATTTTCATCCACCTCTTTGGGCCTTCCAAACGGTGCCGTTTCGATTCCTTTTCCTGACGTTGTGGCAGCTTCAGTGGGTCATTTGCGGTGCTTTGTGGGGATTTCTAGGGGGTTTTTTAAGTTGGTGTTCTTGAAATCTGATTTGGGTGATGTTCATTTGATTGGGAGGATTGAGGGGAAGAGTAGTAATTGGGATTGTTGTTCGTTTTCTTTGGTGTTGAGGATGTCGAATTGTCGGATCGTGTCGATGGATTGTTTTTGTAGGGCTTTGGCTGGGAAAGGTTGGACCTTTTTCAAGACGAAGTATGGTTCTTGTGTTGATTCGGGGGAGAGGCCGGTTTGGGGGACCAATGCGGTTTATTTGTTTAGGAAAACGGAGGCTGCCCGGGTTTTGTGTAGGCAGGGTAGTGGTGGCGGTGGAGGTGAATGTAGGATGAGGGAGATGAGGTTGCCCCCATTGGACTTTAGGAACGCGCCTTTGAGGATTTTGCAGTATATACTTCTTATGACTGATGATATGTTTTACCTCGCCTAGTCCGGTGAGGTCTCGCCCCTTCATTTACTTTAATGGTGTATGATCTTGTCTGTTTGTGCATATTTCTTTTTTCGTCATCATTTTTTATGCATACATTGCTAGGTAACAATTGGGTATGTGACGACTCAGTTTATATGAAAATGATCGAGCATTTTTGTATTCTATTTGTATCGTCTGAATTTGGAACCGAATGGCAATCATACATATTTTAGAATCAATAAAAGCTGACATATCGTATGTGTTAAGTTACCAGGTATTATAAAACCTTACGGTGATAGACTAATAGGAGAATTCTATATGTATTTTATTCTCATATGTTAATAGAATAAATGCCAAGTGATATTTTCATATCCTACTCTGGAGAATGACCCTAGGTAGGGGTGTCCTGGTGTACAGTTTTGGTTTGGTCTGGCTACATTTTGCCCATTATAATCACTGACGTAACTCGTCAATGGCAAAATTATTAGTGAATTAGTTATCGGTTCAATTTTCAATTATAGTTTGCCCGTCAAACCTTGAGAAGTAGGGCAGGACTCTTGTGGAATGGAGGCGTACAAAGTACAAACTCGTGCTTTCTATTTGTTGAAATTGTGGATTCAAGGTCATAGTCATATTTGTGAAATCACTAGACATGCTCTAAACAGGATATTCATGAAAAGATATTATGAACATAATACACAGTCGATTCATCCAGCTTAAAACTTCATTTGCGAGCATTTAGTGATGATTGTGGCAACTGGCAGTATTATTTTCTGATATTTTCTGGGTGTTGATAGTCAAGTAGGCACTTTTACATACCTCTGTGTTTATTCATGACTTCATGGTAAAGTTTTAGACACCATCCACATTAAGTTAATCTTTAGATTTATCTGAGTAGATAGAAGATCTTAACTTTTTGTTTTATTTTGTTGCTAAATGAGATCTTAACTTTTTGCTTTAAGCCTGAAAGCATTACAAAAGTTTCATCTCTAATATCCCCATATTTTCATAACGGAATCTGCAAATTGTTGTTAATATTCTCAAACTTTTGGATATTGCGAAATTGGAAGTAAGAGCTCTTACATTCATTTGGAAACAAAGTTTGTGTACTTTTTTTTTTTGGCAATTTTCGCTTAGAGAACTCACTGTTTATTGTCTATATAATATGCAATTCTCTTCAATGTTTAATTTTATTGGAGCAGTAAATTGCTCCATGAAAGTGATGCTGTTTTAAGACTTCATCTAAATGGTACGCAGATAATACTAATTTACTTTACATAACCTCTTCTTATCTGGAGGAGACAGTGGCTTTATATGTAGTTTAGTTATACTCATCATAAAAATTTATCTGAGCTAGATGAGATTCCGTTAACTTAAACTTCTACTAATCTATTGTTTTCCCTTTGTTTTATATTTATCTCAGATTTTAATTAATACCAATCCATGTATGCTATCTTGATTTAATTTTCATATTCCCATTTTTTATAAGTATCAGTTCGAACTAAGAGGTTGAATTCTTAAAACAGATATATCTGATGACACAGATGATCACAAAGTCCAACCAAGATGGTCTTTGAAGGATAAAAGTGATCAGGGAGCAACAATTGCATTGTTTATTTTGTTCCCAAGACGCATGTCTTCTCTTTGTACAGGTAGGATTGTAGTAGCAACACAGTCAAAGCTATGGTCAAGTGAGCTGTTGATGTGCTGATCAAGAATGAAGATGCAATGTACTCATAAACTGCTTGCATCATTCTACAGCACAAAGACATCGGAGAGCATTGAGGATGTGTATATCTTTCCTTTCCTCACACACAGTCTCCATAAGGGTAATAACCTTATAATACTGCTTCCCCCTGCATAGCTAGTATTTGTAACATGTAAAGAAAACCAGTAAACCTGAAATAGTGGTTCAAGATACACACACACACCTCTTTCGGGATTCACATTTGCTACTACTATAATCTAATCAGTCGATTGTGGCTATATTGGCAGAATTTTCAGTCTCAGAAAGTTTAAAAATGGACTCATCAGGATATGTTTGTTGAAGATGGATACATGATATTGCTTATTGTATAGGCTTATAGCTCATTTGCACCTGAACAGCACGAGACGATATCTTATTATGAATACTGCCGCTAATAGTGCGCCTGTTTGGTTTGTCAATAAGTAGATTAAAAGGTCATATATGTATTTTTCAACTTATAAGCAACCGTATCTATTATCTCAGGTTCTTAGCAGACTCCTTAAGTGTGACTTGAAAAAAAGTTACAATGAGTGATGAGTCTCCTTTGAAAAATAATCGCTACCTGGTCATAATATGTGAGCATTATTAGAGGATTGAATAAGATTTGTTGTCAAAATGTGCTTCTCTTAAGAAATTCTCATTGTCAACCAGAAAGAAGTTGGTTAACCAGATTTCAAGGGGTTGTTTGGTACTTTCTCTGTCCCTCGACCTCTATTTTTTTTTAAAGATTTTCTTTATTATTTGATACGTATTTTAAGATGTATAGAAAATATAGTTTCATAATTTATTTTAAAAAAATTTCTTTTTTGTATAAAAATTTAAATATTAAAATTTTATGCAGAATAAAAAAATAATATAATTTATAAATTTATAATTTATAATAATTTTAAAATACGTGTCAAGTCCGGCGGAGAAAGTATTTGTTATTTGAACCCGAATCAATTAGTGTTGGTGAAGGAGTTGGTTAAGTTGAAACATGATGGTTTGGGTAAATTTAAAAAATGGTGCTTCTTGATTGAAATAAAGAATTGAGCTAGGTAAATTAACACTTACAAGTGATTAAATTGTTTGGGAGAGAGGAAAAATTCATAAGCATTTTTGACTTTTTACGTAAATAGATAGAAGTCTGCTTTTTATGAGAAAAAACTAGAAGTGACTGTGCCGGATCTTGGGCACAGTCATTTGTTTTCACTTGTCTCGTTTTCATTCACATACGTGCCAAAGTCAATGACTTATGCAAGAGATTACTTGCCCGGAAAAATCACAAACTTTTCGGCAATGCAGATTCAGGTAAACGTTATCCTTTTTATATACCTATACGGTTATACTTAGTCACTTTGTAGCTAAAAGTTACTCTCACCTTTTCTTGAATATTTAACACTCCATCCGTCCTTTTTTATCTGTCCATTTTGGAAAAAAAAACACATATCAAGGAATACTTGATTGTATAAACTTTTTCATTAAATACCTCTAATTAATGTCTTGAAAATGGTGGAATATCCCTACTTTATGTCTTGAAAACATGAATTCAACCAAGTTTTAAATAAGTCAAGCCTTGAAAATTGAAATTATGGAGATATATTTGAAAAACTATCAATAAATTAGTTTTGAAAGTATAAATGGACAGATAAATAGGGACAAATTTTTACTTCCAAAATGGACAAATAAATAGGGACGGAGGGAGTATTTTGTTTAAATTTAATAGTTTTTATAAAAAAACATGCATATTGAAAATTTAATAAGAAAAAAATAAACAAACAATATAAAATTTAATTAGAAAGTCACACATGACAGCAAGAAATGGGGCAAGCAGCATGTGTAATGATACGGTAATCAAGTTTGTGGAGGTACCAAACTTCTAACTATAATTCCAATACTCCTATCATTTCTGTTCACTCTCGTAACTACCTAGACCTACTTATTCAAACCCACATTCGTGACTTAACTAGGCACGCATTTGATGCTGCAGTTATATATCTAGATTTCATTAAAGCAGTATTTGGCGATAATTGTTGTAATATGTTATTTATTGTTCGTTAAAAGCTTGCTTTACAGGAGTGGTATTGGAAAGTTATTCAAAAAAAATTCGAAATGATAATGATGATGTGTCCATATGAAATATTTTAATTCGTATAACTATCGTCTATGTAAGGATTTATTATATTTAATAAAATTATAGAGTCAAGTTCTATGGAGTACAAAAAATATTGGAGTATTGGAGTACAAGATTAATACAATATAATCTAGTCATTTTAAATCTTAATTTTTTTTGTTCTACCATATTTGTAAACATCCGATAACCTGCAGATTATGTTGTACAACATAAACATTGTAATCAAAAGATAGAACAATTACTTTTATAAATTGTAGGACATTATGTTCTGCAATATAACTTATAAGCAGAACAACAATCTTAATGCTTGTTAAAGTTGAAAAATATTAATGATTAATTGATAATTATGTTTAATACTACTTATAAATGATAAATTATATATAAATTTGGATAATCAGAGATATTATTTATGATTATACTAAAAAACTATGATTTGTACTCCAAACTTAACTCTAAAATTATAATCTATAAAATCATGGCACATGAAGGTTAGAAATTTTTTCAGACTATCGTTGTATTTTACTTAAGAAAAATGAGTGAAAGATTTGTGAATAGAGATGAATGAAAAGAGTAGTACGAAATTTAATGAAGATGAGATTGACGTTTGAAACTCCAAACCAAACACCGTCATTCATTTTAGTCTAGATAAAAGGAAAGGTTTGAATTGTATGGGAGGCTGCTTTCTTGGATTGAAAACGTTGGAACTTGGAATGACTAATATGAAACAGATTCTCTGCTCACTGTGGCTGGCTGGCTGGCTGCCTTCGAAAGTTCGGAAACAAATTGTGTTGAATTGGAAGATGTTGTTGAAACATGCAAAATGGGGCTTCAGGGGTGATGTATGTATAGTCCATGGCAGGAGACGAACAAACAAGACTGCTCATAATTCTTAATGGTAATGCAGACTTCACAGTTTATTTTGGTAAAAAATAGGTAAAAAGTTGTGTGGTAAACTAAAAGCAGTTTAATAATTAATAGTCGTTTTAATTTAGGTATTGTTTTGACATTATTCTTACACACAGCAATAAATTTTTTTTACTAAAAACTGTTTCGCCAAAAATCGTTTTTCAGCTGTTACAAATTTTACTATCAAATCTCATAAAAAACATTACTTTTTTAATATTATAACTTAAGCTTATATCATAAAAATCACCAAACAATTATCTGATTTCTAGGAAAATAATTTTTTTTTCTATCATGTATATAGTGATTTCTTTATGATAATATATATATGTATATATTAATTTAATTATACAAAGTTTTCCTTAATATTATCTATTATTAATTATTTAAAATTGTAAATCTAATAATCATATATTAAAATATTATCCCAAATTAATATGTATTTAGTTTTATAAATCTCATTATTTTGTAGTTTGAAATATATAATCCTTTTCCTACTTTATAGAATTAATTAAGCTATTTTAATTTTTATGTTTAAACAAATTATATTTTAATATATAAAATTATTATTTATAGAATTCTAGTTATATATTTCTAAACTAAATATAAAACCAACATAGTTCCCCACCATACACATGCATATTTTTAACCTAGTTTCAAGAACAATTATAAAATTTATTCAAAAAAAAAAGAATAATTATAAAATAATAGAATATAATAAAATTATAAAACCTGTAACTAAACCCAGACTAACAGAAACCCCGTCTTTACGTGCAAGTGATAAACATAAGTATGAAACAAGTGAATTATAGTTATCTACGGAGAAATAACAACCCAACTTCGAAAAAAAATTCAAAACAAGAACATTACAATTTTTTCTTCAATTTTCTTTTTAATTATAATTTGAAATTTAGCTCCTCCCCATAATCTTTGGGTTAAATGCACCAATCATTTTATTTATGGAATAATCACATCCTGTAAATAAATATTACTGTATTTTTTAATTCTAAAGTCGCACTCTATTTTTATTTGTTTCTATAAAAACTGCCTCTCCGATTTTCCCCTTCTTCCACCGCCACATTATTATTTTTTACTTTCTTTTTCTGATAATTAGTCAGCGTAGGTCTTTTTAAGCATGGCCATGGTCACTAATATGTTCTTAGGGTTTTGCTAACTACACTCGATTATATCCCTCACACACCTATAACCACGTGTGTGGGGGTGTATACAACTAATTTTCAGAAGGGCCCCATTATAGACGGAAAAGAGTTACGAGATGTTCATGTAACAAGAAAATTCGAAATGATCTTTGTTTTCGAGATTTTTGTTATGTTCTCGAATGTGTAGTCTGCTTAAATCTCTATAAACGATGTCCACTTGGACGTTCCCGGCCAGATTAGACATGGTTCGTGTCCACAGCAAAATGCATATCGGAACGGCCACCAATATCAGAACTTCGATTGATCGTTTTTTTCATAGTCGACATCGACAACTTCGAATGCTAGGTATGTAACCTAACCTTTCTATCATTTTTTTATTTAATCATCCCCACTCCTCGATTTTCGAGAACATGCTCTGAATACCATATGAAACAACCCGGGTTAAATCCCGAGTCTTTTCCGAAAATCGGGTCAAGTCCCAAATTTCGAATCCGAAAATAAGTCCAAATATACTAGCTCAATTGCAACAACTTGGGTAATCCACAAACCCACCAGAGGCCCCCAAAAGATCATGATTTGTTGTTGGTAGTACTTATGTTTATAAACTGTGCTAAAGTCTCCACACTTCTCGATGTGGGACTGCGGTGTTACAATTAATTTAATTTTTACGGTCAATGGTACAGCGTGGTACATATAGTTGGCTCACCTACACACGTTTTTAAATGCACCGATATTCTGTTGGAAGATGATTCTAGATGTTATTCATAGAAACGGAAGCGAATAATATTAAGTAGAAAATCGATAAAAATAGAAATATCGAAAGAAATGGGGTAAGGTACAATTGTAGGTCTAAATCACTTGTCCGTCTAGTGGTCTGGAAATCAAACACGTTAAGCAGTACCACAAAATTGTCATTCATGATTGATGGCGACCCGGTCTATAACTCTATATACATGTCAAATTTTTATCAGAATTCTCATTTCTAACCATGCAAATACTAGCAGCCACGATGTAAAATGCAAATAATTCACATATGTGCTGAATTTGTATTTACTTATAGAAATGTGTGATTTTTCGCTCAACGGTTACTCTTTTTCTTTTTTCCTCGTATGATGGCTGCGTATGGTTTTTGTGGCAAATAATGAGAGGTTGGTCAGGCCGGGTGTGCGCCCATTTATAGGCTTGATTTTATTAATTTTATATGATTTCTTTTATGAATTTTGGTGCACAATTCATGATTCGATATTTTTTTCGCATTTACAGAACGTTGATTATCTTTGATACATACGTCTAATAATAATAAGATTGTTGATGTGCATATAGATGGTCCTATTATTATTAGTGTGAATTGTATTCATCATACATTGCCAACTAGTTTCGAGAGAAAAAAATTAAAATCTCTCGGGTACTTAGCACTTTCTTAATAATTTGATAGTTTTATATATAAAAAGTGTCCACGTAATATATAAATTTTTAACTATCCTAAAATTCGAAAAAGAAAATTTACATACAACACGTTAGATGAAGATAATTTGAGATAATTAACAATTCATCCCTGTAAAATAAATTAGAAAATATTACATATAACATATTAGATGGGATAATGAATAATTCACCTCACAAATAAGTTATTTATATATAAAACTACTTTTATATCGAATAATTGATATGATATGTACAATTTTATCATGCTCAATGACTATTTAAATCATGAGATTCGAACATATTTTCACAGTGAAATACTTATTCTGAATATCGTGATTCAAATGACATCTCGAATATGTAAAATTTCATGAAAGAATAATAAATACGACTCATTTGGAGTGAGCCGGGTAGCTGGGGATAGGGAGAATGGGAGCACAGTGACAATTAAGCAGACAGCAAGACGGTGATTGGGTAGGTGCCTCGTGAGGCCTGAGAGGTTTCATTTAAAAACACACACTAAATCACACACACACACACTATATAAATTATTCACATATTTAAAGCCTCTCCAACGCCCAACCAAACCCAAACCAACATTGAACCAACCCCCATTTTTAGTTCAACCCACAAACATAACTCCACTACATACATAGCATTTTTATATTATTCATATATTTCATCATTCAGATTTACAAGCTTTCTTGATTTTGCCTCCACTTACTTATGCTCTTACTTCATTTGGACCAATCAAATTGAGAAAGTTCCAACCTTTTTGGCAACCCAGTTTTGAATTCTTGCTTTTTGTTCTTCTTAACGGTTAGTTTCCTAATTCAGCTCGTTTGTGATTTTCATAAAAATTGGATTTTGCGAAGTGGGTTGTGGTTAGAATTTGGTTTCTTGATGTGGGTGTCTTTTGTTTCTTGTTGATTTGATCACTTTGCTTTGTTGTTTGAATTCTTGTGTGTTGATTACTGTTAGTCTGTTAGTAGTTGGTTTTTAGTTGGTTATAAAGACTGTCATTTCTTGTTGAACTACCTGTGAACATTGCGGAATTATGATTTTATCTTGTGACTTGTTCGGATTGATCATAGGATCAACAGTTTAGAATTGCAGATGTTTGTTCTGGCGAATAGAGCTTCACTTTTTGTTTTAATGATCATTTTAATCTGATCAAGTTATTTTTCGAAGATTGTTTATATATCATTGTTGCCACGCCTCATCTGAGCCTAAACATATGCACTAGTATGATCAATTTGGGGTGTCTTTTAGAAGTTAGCTTTAGCAGTTTTGCTGGTGCAAATTTTTTTGGTTGCTGCACTTGTTCTTGAGGAACCTGAGGTTGTTGGATTTTCCTAATAGCTATAGAAGAGTTTTATTTAAGTTTTTATTATAAATGTTTTGGTTTAGTATTTTTAATTCTCATTAAGGTTTTCTAGGGAAATAACATCTTAAACTTGCTGCACTTGCAATTTATTGATACTCTTGGTATTTGGTCGTCCTGTTCCTCAATGAGAAATTTAGGATGAGAGACCAGTTTTTTTATTTGACGTCATACCAATGCAACCAACTGGTATGCTATTGGTCGATAACTGTTGTCTCTAGAATTTATAGGTCCCTAGTTCATATTATCATTCTTTCTCCCTACTCTGCGTGAGACTGAAAATTGTACTAGGCCAGTCTCTTTAGGACCTTTTAGATTATTTAATTGTTGATTGGGTCGGTTTTGTTGTTGTTAAGTAGATTTTATCTGTGTCATTATATATTTCAGGTGGTGCAAACATGTCGGAAGCCCAAAGGAGGCCACTAGTGGCTGCTGTTGGGCGCAATAATGGTTACATAAATGGAGTGGTTCCATTGAGACCGCCTTCTACAGTATCCGAGATCGATGAATTTTGTTTTGCCCTTGGTGGCAATAAGCCAATCCACAGCATTTTAATAGCAAATAATGGAATGGCTGCCGTTAAGTTCATACGTAGTGTCAGGACTTGGGCTTATGAAACTTTTGGTACAGAGAAGGCCATATTGATGGTGGCCATGGCGACTCCCGAGGACATGCGGATAAATGCGGAACATATACGAATAGCTGATCAGTTTGTGGAAGTTCCTGGTGGAACAAACAATAATAACTATGCCAATGTACAACTAATCCTCGAGGTTGGTATATATACACCACATCTGTACTTTTGTTCTCATCACGAACATGCACAAAATCATATGAGAAAGTTTGGAGCTCAAACTAGAAAGTGTTAAATAACATTTAGTGTTATGTTTGGATACTAGAATTTCAGTTCTGATAATGAATTTGGTTTAAAGCAAGTTTATGTATTTTCAGAAAATTGGATATGGTTTAATTCCATAACAATCAGATATAAAAGGTCATTTTTCAGAATCTGAAATGATTGCTCAGTTTCTTTTATTTGAATAGATTTTAAAATGAATTCTATCTTTCCAAACACAACCATATGGTTCTTATAACTAAAGAAAGTACCCAAAAAATTGAAGCTACCTGGGATTTTGGTATCTAGATGTATATATGTCATCTATATATAGAAATAACCAACAAAGAATGTGGAGGGAGTATAATATGCTGAGAGTTTTTTAAATATGCAGATGGCAGAGATAACACATGTTGATGCAGTTTGGCCTGGTTGGGGTCATGCATCTGAAAACCCTGAACTTCCAGATGCCTTGCATGCTAAGGGAATCATATTTCTTGGCCCGCCATCAACATCCATGGCAGCTTTGGGGGATAAGATTGGTTCTTCTTTGATTGCTCAAGCAGCAGAAGTACCCACTCTCCCATGGAGTGGCTCTCATGTAATATTGTCTCACTCTTAATTCTCTTTTGACTTATTTTTCACTTATTATCATATATCTAACAAACTTACATTGGATTTTATAGGTAAAAATTCCCTCAGATAGCTGTTTAGTTACAATTCCAGATGATATATATAGCGAGGCATGTGTGAGTACAACAGAAGAAGCACTTGCTAGCTGTCAAGTTGTAGGTTACCCTGCAATGATCAAGGCATCATGGGGTGGTGGGGGTAAAGGCATCAGAAAGGTTTGAATCTCATGTTAAAGCAATCTAAAATTGCTCTCCCTCCCTCTCCCCCTTCCTCCTTTCGCAGTCTGTATAAAGCAGCCAAAATAAATTGCCTCTCTAGTACTTGGCTATGTGAAATATTGATTCCTTAAACTGATACAGTCAATTGCTAGGTTGCGATTTATGCACCTTTTTTTATCCGCACAATGCCTCCTGCAGTCTGTTTAAAGCTGCCAAAATAAATTGTCTCTTGTTGGTTGCTTATGTGAAATCTTGTTTCCTTAAACTGATACAGTCAGTTGCTAGGTTGCAATTTGTTTCTATCCACATAATGTTAAATAAAATAATTTTCAGGTTTATAATGACGATGAAGTCAAGGCACTATTTAAGCAAGTTCAAGGTGAAGTACCAGGATCCCCTATATTCATAATGAAGGTTGCTTCCCAGGTGAGATCCTTGCTCACTATGTAAATTAAGGTGACTAATTATAAATAAGATACCTTCAGTTTTGGCCTTATTTTTAATATTTTATGTTGTTTCTGCAAGTAGAGTAGGCATCTAGAAGTTCAATTGCTCTGTGATCAGCATGGTAACGTTGCAGCTTTGCATAGCCGTGATTGCAGTGTTCAAAGAAGACATCAAAAGGCAGGTTCATGCTTACTATGTTAATTCTGATTTGGAATTCTCTTACATTTGTTTTTAAAACTACTAGCTACAATCTAGACGTTCTTACATGTTTACTATATGGTCTACATATATACATTTCTGTCCATCCAGACATAGGTGTTGATTTTACTGCAATAGTACTTACTTTGTTACTCTGTAATATAGATTATTGAGGAAGGACCAATAACAGTTGCTCCCCGTGAGACTGTAAAAAAGCTAGAGCAGGCAGCTAGGAGATTAGCAAAATCTGTTAATTATGTCGGAGCTGCAACGGTTGAGTATCTATACAGTATGGAAACTGGGGAGTACTATTTCTTAGAGCTCAACCCTCGGTTGCAGGTTAGTCATTCTGATTATCACTTCTATGCCTGTCAATGTTCTTTATTTTCATGCCACCATTCATCAACAATTGAATTGACCTTACTGTTGCAGTGACCTCTAAACCTTTGCATGGCTACTTTCATTTGTTTACTATCTGTTACAATTTTGATTAAATGCATTGGAATGTTGGATGCTTAATTTAGGTGGAGCATCCTGTCACTGAATGGATAGCTGAAATAAATTTGCCAGCAGCCCAAGTTGCAGTTGGGATGGGTATTCCTCTGTGGCAAATTCCAGGTTGGGAATCCTATTCGCTCATACCTACCCTGTATTAGTAATTTATTATGTTGTAATACAATGGCAATGTAACTTTCTACTAGAAATAAGACGGTTCTATGGGAAGGATCATGGCGGAGGATATGACACTTGGAGGAGAACATCATCAGTTGCTACCCCATTCAATTTTGATGAAGCAGAGTCTACACGACCAAAAGGTCATTGTGTGGCTGTGCGTGTAACAAGTGAGGATCCTGACGATGGGTTTAAGCCTACGAGTGGGAAAGTACAGGTTAGCTTATCTAGAAACCGAGAACCTTGTTGCTGTCATTTATTATATGAGTATTTGAACTTAACTCTTGAAGTTTTGTGTAGGAGTTGAGCTTCAAAAGCAAGCCAAATGTGTGGGCATACTTTTCTGTTAAGGTATATATTGTAATAATTATATACATATGTTGCTGTGATGGTTTTTTTTAATCCCAAACCTGATACTGATTAGTTTCACCCCATAATGCAGTCTGGAGGAGGCATTCATGAATTCTCAGATTCTCAATTTGGTAGGTACCAAACATGACATCTCAGTTGTTTCAGAAACTAAGATGCACTTATCAAAAGTTTAATACCCATTTGCTTTCTCGGATCATTTTCAAAAATATGTTTTTGCTAATATACAATCAAAACCTTATCAGGGCATGTTTTTGCTTTCGGAGAATCTAGAGCTTTGGCTATTGCAAATATGGTTTTAGGGCTGAAGGAAATTCAAATACGTGGAGAAATTCGCACAAATGTTGACTACACTGTCGATCTATTACATGTAAGATTCTCGGATATTGTAAAAAGAATTGTCTGCAACTGAGTTTGACACCTAAAAATATACTGCAGGCTTCCGACTACAGGGAGAATAAAATACACACAGGCTGGTTAGATAGTAGAATTGCAATGCGTGTGAGAGCAGAAAGGCCCCCTTGGTATCTTTCTGTGGTTGGAGGAGCACTTTATGTATAAATTCTTATTCAGAATACTTTTTAGTTGTATTTATTGTTTCTTGAGATCTATTGTTTGCTACATCAACTTATCATTTTATACCTGTTGCTTACTTCGACTGCTTGGTTTTTTTACTTCAGAAAGCTTCTGCTAGCAGTGCAGCCATGGTTTCAGAATATGTTGGTTATCTTGAAAAGGGGCAAATCCCCCCTAAGGTGCTGTGCACAAACATAACCTTTATGTTCTGAGTTTGTTATTATACTCAACTATAATAGTTTCCTATAAACAGGGTTTTTCAATCGTAATTGTTTTTTTTTTTGTTACTGCTGCAGCATATATCACTTGTCAGCTCTCAAGTTTCATTAAATATAGAAGGGAGCAAATACACGGTAAGTCATGCTCAATAGGCTCTTGTAATGCCTAAATAATTTAGATGGGAAGTGTACAATATTAGTGCACAAGTTTGTAGATATCTTGTAGTCTCATGGTTTCTCTTGGTTGTTAATCAGATTGATATGGTAAGGGGAGGTCCAGGAAGTTATAAGTTGAAGCTGAATGAGTCTTCGGTTGAAGCAGAGATACATACTTTACGTGATGGGGGTTTATTGATGCAGGTAAGTTATCTGTTTTTTATAGCAACATGCAGCATATATTTTATGTACTACCAAAAAAATGTTATTTATACTGTTTAGTACCTTAGAAGTTAAGTGCCACATTCTGATTACGTGTATTGCCTCTGTTGCAATAACATTTTATTAATCGACTTTTAAGTACAGCTGATGTCAAAACTAACTTAAAATAAATAAATTACGACCTAAGAGAAGGCATATGTTTTTTCTGCCAAACAGGCTTAAAGATATTGACCTTGCAAGTACATAAGTTTATACTCATAATTTAGCTTTAATAGTACATAACAGATTTGTGATCTCATGTTCTGACACAGCTGGATGGAAACAGTCATGTTATATATGCAGAGGAAGAAGCAGCTGGAACTCGCTTACTGATTGATGGAAGGACTTGCTTGCTTCAGGTGCCTCCACTTAACATATTTTTTGTTTGCGTTCTTAGATTTGCTTTGGTCATTAGTGTAATTACTGTTGTATGTTGTGTCAGAATGACCATGATCCTTCTAAGTTAGTGGCGGAGACACCATGCAAGCTACTACGATATTTAGTCCCGGATGGTAGTCATGTTGATGCTGACACACCATATGCAGAAGTTGAGGTTATGAAGATGTGTATGCCACTTCTTTCTCCTGCTGCTGGAAACATCCAGTTTAAAATGTCTGAAGGTCAAGCAATGCAGGTAATTAATTGTCTCTATAGAGGAAATTTATGTTTTCTTCTCTGGGTAGAAAGTATGAACACAGGTTTCCGCAGGCTGGAGAGCTTATAGCAAATCTTGATCTCGATGATCCTTCAGCTGTGAGAAAAGCTGAGCCTTTCCATGGAAGCTTCCCACTACTGGGACCTCCTACTGCAATATCTGGGAAAGTGCACCAGAGATGTGCAGCAAGTCTGAATGCATCTCAGATGATTTTAGCAGGATATGAGCATAACATTGAGGAAGTAAGTTTTTTTTTTGCCCAGTCAATAATCTGAGAAATTATTTTAAGCGAAATTAGTTTCATTCTGTTCCTCTGAGATCATATATACATTAAGTGAATTATTAGGCTTTTTTTAGAAATGTGAAATCATGATATATGCCAGGTCGTTCAAAGCTTGCTTAGTTGTTTAGATAATCCCGAGCTTCCTTTTCTACAATGGCAAGAGTGCTTATCTGTCTTGGCAACCCGACTACCTAAAGAGCTCAGAAATGAGGTACATGAGCAGACTACTTCTCTTGCTTCTTGTTTCTCAAATTTATATGCACATGGACATATAAAGTTGATATACAACACACATAAATTTGTATTTAAAATATAATGTATTCTGATTTTTATTCTTTTCCAGCTAGAAACAAAATATAAGGAGTATCAAGTAATCCCTGGCTTGCAAAATGTTGACTTCCCAGCCAAAATCCTGAGGGGTGTTCTTGAGGTTGGTTTGTGGTCTCGCTTTTATCCTTTTATTCAGTTGTATCTGGAATTTTGATAAGTGACAAAATTTTGTGCGACCTGTTTTGCACCAGTCCCATCTAAGCTCATGCTCCACCAAAGAGAAAGGAGCCCAAGAAAGGCTTATTGAGCCATTGCTAAGTCTTGTCAAGTCCTACGAGGGTGGCAGAGAGAGTCATGCACGTGTCATTGTTCGATCTCTCTTTGACGAGTACTTATCAGTTGAAGAGTTATTTAGTGACAATATCCAGGTGGGTGCACCATGAGGGAACAAATATGTGTTTTATGTATGAAATATAGATGCAATGAATTTTCTGCTCATGCAAAGTTACCACGTCTTTTCCTTTTCAGTTCGTTATATAATTCTTCCCTCAGTCCAAGATGTAGTTGATTTTTATAACATGTACTTTACTTTTTGCGCATCCTTTTATATTTTTTTCGGAGCCGCGTATTGATCTCAGAATATACTGTCTGTGGCACCAGGTATATGGTAAAGTTTGATTATTTACTATTTAATGTTTATTCCAACACCTTGTATTTGTTGAACTTGGTGTATATTGTGGTTCTGACAGCCAGAACATAAAGAATTATAACAGACAGATATCCAAGTTCATGTGTTTAATTTCCCAAGTACTCTGTTTTCAGTTGTTCAATCTATTTTAACTTTTGGTAGCTATTTAACTTCAGGCAGATGTAATTGAACGGCTTCGACTTCAATACAAGAAAGATCTCTTGAAGGTTATGGACATCGTGCTTTCTCATCAAGTATGTTTTAGAATTTTGTATTCTGAAGTGACTAGTTAGCTCAGTGTTATTCGGTTCTTAACTTAAGATGAAATATAATCTCCTCCTAATGTTCTTGGTCTACAGGGCATTAAAAACAAAAACAAGCTGATACTGCGGCTTATGGAGCAATTGGTGTACCCAAATCCCGCTGCATACAGGGATCAGTTAATTAGATTTTCAGCACTTAATCATACAAATTATTCTCAGGTCTGTAGTTGCACTGATTTCCGTAGAATTATATATTTATATTTGTGCAACATCTAGACTATGACCTAAAGCTGGCAACCTAGAAGTGTCTCACAAGGTGTTGCTTTAAAGTTCAAAAAAAAATTCTTATTCCATTTACTTTTGCAGCTAGCTTTGAAGGCGAGTCAACTGCTAGAACAAACCAAGTTAAGTGAACTCCGCTCTAGCATTGCCAGAAGCCTTTCCGAATTAGAGATGTTTACGGAAGAAGGTGAAAGTATGGATACTCCTAAACGGAAAATTGCCATTAATGAACGGATGGAAGATCTTGTGAGTGCTCCTTTAGCAGTGGAGGATGCCCTTGTAGGCCTATTTGATCATAGTGATCCCACCCTTCAGCGGAGAGTTGTGGAAACATATATTCGGAGACTGTATCAGGTAATGATCATTGAAATCATTTAGCCATCTATATATCTATTGGACAAGCTTAAGCTAACTAAGATATTTATTATCAGCCCTACCTAGTAAGTGGGAGTGTCAGGATGCAGTGGCACAGATCTGGTCTTATCACTTCGTGGGAGTTCATTGAAGACCATCTGGAAAAAAATATTAATGGATCTGACTATCATCTAGTTGAGAAACCAGGGATTCAGAAAAAGTATGAGAAGAAGTGGGGTGCCATGGTTATCATCAAATCTCTTCAGTTTTTGCCAACAGTTCTGAGTGCTGCATTGAAAGAAATGACTCCAGACTCTGACAAGAGTATTCCTAGTGGAAGCGATGGGCGAGCTAGCCATAATAATATGATGCATATTGCGTTGGCAGGCATCAATAACCAAATGAGTTCACTTCAGGACAGGTTATAGACAAATTTTCTTCACCTCTATTTTATGCACTAATTTATACTATGCTTCTTATTGACATAGATACATTATATTGATTGTTTTTTAATGCAAGCATGTGGTTAACTCTGTGTTCCTAGTTGTACTCTGTCTTCAGTGTTTTAAGTGATAGCTTAAGTTTTTCAAGTAAGGAATGATCAAAGGACTATAATGTCAAGTGAAGGATTGACAATCAATTCTAGCTAATCATCAATTAATTATTACCTTATACAGTGGTGATGAGGATCAAGCTCAAGAAAGAATCAACAAGTTAGCCAAAATTCTTAGAGAAAAAGAAGTAAGCCACAACCTCAGAAGTGCTGGTGTTGCGGTTGTTAGCTGCATAATACAGAGAGATGAAGGACGGGGCCCTATGAGACATTCCTTTTATTGGTCGGGAGAGAAGCTTCATTATGATGAGGAGCCCCTGCTGCGTCACTTGGAGCCTCCTCTATCAATATATCTTGAATTGGTTTGTTTCTATATAAATTCAAAAAAAATTGCTTTGCTTTTACAATCTAACACATACAAATGAAATATAACTTTATCATGTATTTTGAGCTGATACCTTATGCATAAATTTGTATCTAATTCAGGAGAAACTCAAGGGTTATAATAAAATAAAGTACACTCCATCACGAGATCGGCAATGGCACCTGTACACTGTTGTTGACAAGGCACTGCCAATCCAGAGGATGTTCCTCAGAACACTGATAAGGCAACCTACAGCAAATGAAAGTTATATGGTGTATCAAGGTCTTGACACGGGAAAAACACAAGCCGCATGGACTTTGCCTTATACTTCAAGGAGCATATTGAGATCATTAATGACTGCAATGGAAGAAGTGGAACTGCATGTTCATAATGCAACTGTAAAATCTGACCATGCTCATATGTACCTCTATATCATCCAGGAGCAAAAAATTAACGATCTTCTCCCACACTCGTAAGCATGTGTATGTCATTAAAAAGTAATAATCAAAGAGAGCTAGGTTTTTACCATTATGATACATTTGCAGGAAAGTGTTCAGTGATAATGGGCAAGAGGAAGCTGCAGTTGGAAAAATATTGGGAGAACTGACACGTGAAATTCATAAATCGGTTGGAGTAAAGATGCATCGTTTAGGCATTTGTGAGTGGGAGGTGAAGCTTTGGATAACATCTGCTGGACAGGCCAACGGTGCTTGGAGGGTGGTTGTGACAAATGCAACTGGTCACACTTGTGTGGTGCATGTGAGTTAATTCTAATATCGTTGTTGAGGGATGAAGTTTTACTGCACTTATGGAACTCCATCATGTATTTATAAGAATGTCTTTGTTAAGTTAATCAAAATTCGATACACAAAAACACCAAAATAGGAGCATTTCTTGTAGGCTTAAGGAATAGTTATTTGTGCGGTAAAGTGCTCATACTTAAAAGACTTTAACTCTTGTCAAATATTATGATCAACCATCACAACTCTTCAATGGGAACATAAGCTAAGACAACACAACAATGTGAGTAGAGAACAGTTGCATGATCAATTTATCAGTTACTTCTCATTATACATTGGTTGGCTAGCTGCTTCAAGTACTATATGCAGTTTATGCTAATATAATTTTTCTGTTTGTTACATGGCATTACTTGCGTCCTGAAGTGGGAAATTCATTGTCTAACATTTTTGTTGGCATATAATTCTTATGTTTGAGGATAGTGGTTTGGTATTCTAGTCTCCCAAAATTATTCATTCTTCATCAATAGTATTGTGATAAGATAGTTTATATGTGTTTAAATTGCTGAACTGGGGTTATATACAATTTTAGCATATAATATTTTTATTAATGTTTTTAAATACTTTCAGTATTTGTATAGGTTTTAACCTTTACTACTTATGGATATATAATTTATAGATATATAGAGAACTAGAGGATGCAAGCACACACAAAGTGGTGTACCATTCAATATCTCAGCAGGGGCCTCTACATGGTGTACCAGTAAATGCACAATATCAGCCTCTCGGAGTTCTAGATAGGAGACGCCTTTTGGCCAGGAAAAGCAACACCACTTACTGCTATGATTTTCCACTGGTAAGCTTTATTGATTTCCATTTGATGCAAGTAGTGGGCACTGATTACCGGACATACATCTCTTTAAACAAAACAAAAACCACCATTGTTGCAGGCATTTGAAGCAGCACTGGAGAAGTGTTGGGAATCCCACTTACCTAGTAGTATGAAGCCAAAGGACAAAGTTCTCAAATTCAAGGAGTTTACATTTGCTAACCTGAATGGCAACTCTGAGATCCCTCTTGTTACCGTGGATCGTCAACCAGGGCTCAATGATGTTGGCATGGTAGCCTGGCTTATGGAGATGTGTACCCCTGAGTTCCCTTCTGGTAGAGAGATCATTATTGTTGCAAATGACGTGACATTCAAAAATGGATCTTTTGGTCCCAAAGAAGATGCATTTTTCCAGGCTGTCACTGAACTCGCTTGCATTAAGAAACTGCCTCTCATATACTTGGCTGCAAACTCAGGAGCCCGTATTGGGGTAGCTGAGGAGGTGAAATCCTGTTTTAAAGTAGGTTGGTCTGATGAGTCAAGCCCTGAGCGTGGGTTTCAGTATGTGTACTTAACTCCCGAGGATTATAAAAATATTGGATCGTCTGTGATTGCACATGAGTTGCAGCTTCCAAGTGGAGAAACTCGGTGGGTAATTGATACCATTGTAGGAAAAGAGGATGGTTTGGGGGTGGAGAATTTAACCGGTAGTGGAGCAATTGCTGGTGCATACTCAAGGGCGTATAGGGAAACCTTTACCCTAACATATGTAACTGGAAGAACTGTTGGAATAGGTGCATATCTGTCTCGTCTTGGGATGCGATGTATACAAAGAATTGATCAACCTATTATATTGACCGGTTTCTCTGCACTCAACAAACTACTGGGTCGGGAGGTTTATAGCTCTCACATGCAACTTGGAGGACCTAAAATTATGGCAACGAATGGTGTTGTTCATCTGACCGTTTCCGATGATCTTGAAGGAGTGTCTGCTATATTAAAGTGGTTAAGTTTTGTGCCTGCATATTCAGGCGGTCCGCTCCCCATTTCTACTCCTCTGGATTTCCCAGAGAGGCCTGTTACGTACCTCCCTGAGAACACCTGTGATCCTCGTGCAGCTATATGTGGTTCTCTAGATGGTAACGGGAACTGGCTCGGTGGTATGTTTGACAGGGATAGCTTTGTTGAGGCTTTGGAAGGATGGGCAAGGACAGTTGTGACTGGTCGGGCGAAGCTGGGTGGGATTCCTGTTGGGATCATTGCCACTGAAACTCAAACTATGATGCAAGTTATCCCTGCAGATCCTGGACAGCTTGATTCCCATGAAAGGGTTGTACCTCAAGCAGGACAGGTATGGTTTCCTGACTCTGCAAATAAGACAGCGCAAGCATTGATGGACTTTAACAGGGAAGAGCTTCCACTTTTCATTCTTGCCAACTGGAGAGGCTTTTCAGGTGGACAGAGGGATCTTTTTGAAGGTATCCTTCAAGCCGGATCAACCATAGTTGAAAACCTTAGAACATACAAACAACCTGTTTTCGTATATATTCCCATGGGGGGCGAACTTCGAGGAGGGGCATGGGTTGTCATCGACAGTAGAATTAATTCAGACCATATTGAGATGTTCGCTGAGCGGACTGCAAAGGGAAATGTCCTTGAGCCAGAGGGTCTGATTGAGATAAAATTCAGAACGAAAGAGTTGTTAGAGTGCATGGGAAGGCTTGACAAACAGCTTATAGATCTCAATGCAGAACTTTCAGAAGCCAAGAGCACCAGGGCCATTGCAAATGTTGAATCCTTGCAGCAGCAAATAAAAGCTCGGGAAAAGCAGCTTTTACCGATCTACACTCAGATTGCCACAAAATTTGCAGAACTACACGATACATCTTCCAGAATGGCTGCGAAAGGGGTGATCAAAGAAGTTGTCGATTGGGCTAACTCTCGATCTTTCTTCTACAAACGATTAAACCGAAGAGTTGCTGAGGGATCATTGATCAAGATTGTAAGAGATGCTGCTGGCGACCAGCTGTCCTACAAAGCAGCACTGGACATGATAAAGAACTGGTTCACCTCCAGTGGCAGCCAAGATACTTGGTTGGACGATGAAGCTTTCTTCGCTTGGAAAAATAATCTCAACAACTATCATGACAAGCTACAAGAGTTGCGAATGCAGAAAGTAACATTCCAACTGCTGCAGATGAGTGATTCAACATTAGATCTCCAAGCTCTACCCCAGGGTCTTGCAGCACTTCTGCAGAAGGTAATTTATAAAACATGTAGTTACATCGTTTCCTCATCATATACTTGAACCATTAGCAAGTTCTAATATTTGCATATAATGCAGGTGGAACCATCTGTGAAGAAGCAGTTGGTGGAAGAACTACAGAAGGTGATTAATTCACAGGCATCTGTTCCGGTTAACGGAAAAGTAAAGGTGCCAGTGTGACATCCTTCAGTTCCAGGAAAGTAAATTCATTAGTTGAGGCCATTTAGTCTGTTTTACTTGTTAGGGGGTTGTAGATAGTTGTTCTACGGTTGATATAGGCAGAGGCACATATGTTTTAGGGGTGAAATATGCTAGCACAGAAAAGCTCTACTTATGGTATTCTTGTCAGCTGGCTCATTTGCTGAAGTTATTTACCCTGTTATCCATTTAAAAATAAATAGTACTCTATTTTTTATTGAAAAATTTTACAAGTAAATTGTTCTCGGCCTAAACTGGTACGCTAGCATTCTTTTCTTTCTTTTTTTACAATTTAAGCTTATATGACTTACAAATAAAGTACATATTCTAATATCCCTTGGATGAGCGAGAGTCAAACTCAGATATCTCGGACAACAAATTCAGATATCTCGGGACAACAAAATATAAACCCATCATTTGGGCTATCTAAATTTCTAATCACACGCTCGCAGTACTCTAGCATTCTTCTTGCTAGAGGTCCACTGCAATTCTGATACTTAATGTACACAAAACTCGTGGCACTGAACTCAAATCGGAGTGCTTTAAAATGTATTTATTTTTCGAAGGAAATACAAATCAATCAAACATCAAAGCACGGTTAAAAAATTGGCAAGCTTGTTAAGAATTTGTTGCAGAAAATAGCAAGTCCGCAGTAAACGCAAGACTAGCACCAAGAGCGAAGGACCTGATTTACTTGCAAAGTTTTGCAAGGTGTTTCACATGCCATAATTTCTGATTAGTCCTTTGACAATTATGAAAATAGATATTTACTTTCAGAAAAAGTTATATACATATATATTCAAAAAAGAAACATTTAAATTATTAGTATTTTTATTTAAAAAATTGAATATTTATTATTAAAAAATTATACATCTATATTTTTTTAATTTAAATATAAGAGATAAATCTATGTGAACAGGACCGTTAGGTTGAATCTCATATACAGCTTTACTCGCTTACGCTGTTACGCATGCCAACTATTACTTCCGCAACCATACAACTTTATTGTATTCAATAATTCAAATTTTAACAAATCTGTTCTACGAGAATGTATAAAGTATATCTTCTTGTGTTTACATTTTGGATATCAGATCGTTTAGGTTATTAAAGTTGTATAATTATTATTTATTATACAGAAATGTGTAATTTTTTACACTGTATTTTGGTCAACTTAATTTTATATGGTTAAAATATAAAGAATAAATATTTTTTTACAATCATCTTCTTCTTCACATTCAATTACGTGAGCCAATCATTATAAGAAATATATTCTTTTTAATTATATTAAAATCATCTATTTTTCTTAATTACAAGTATCAAAGATTTATTTCAAGAATTTATATATTAGACAACTATCAATTTAATTAAGTTCTTTTGAATTGTTTTCATTATACTAGAGTATTGATAGTAAAAATCGACACAATTTGTAATCCAGATGATTACGTGGCTACTAATTCTAAACTATTTCATGATGTGTTCCCGATTTTAATTCCTCGAAAACATCAACAGTGGGAGTATTATTGTTGAAAATATTTGAGAAGAAGAAAGATGAACACAATACGACTGTTGAAAAAATAAATTAACGAACCTCTCATACTTTGATTGCTAAACACCTTATGTGTTTAGTGTGTACAATCATTACATGAATGGTTCAGTTGGATTTGATTACAGTACATTCAATCGTCAAAATTACAATCATTCAACCTTATAATTTCCAATATCATTATACATCTAAATTAATAGCGATATCAATAGTTGAAAATATGCAGTTGTATCAAAAATAAAAATCTTAAGTTATCCATAGCAAACACTATACGCAAAAAGAAAAACATAAATAAATACAAATCCCTAAAAAATTATCAACAAGCAAATTATAAATAAATGAACGAGTTTACCATCAAATAAAATCAATGATACAAATAACCACAACAACAATTTATGAAAATGAATAAATCCAACTCTTAAGATATCCACACAACTAACTTATCATCAAACAAATTCAACAAAAAATCATAAGTACCAATATCTTCAACCATTATCAATTAACTATGCGAATTCCACAGCATTCAGCGATGAATTTCGTGGATAGGAGATTAAATGAAGTATGAATTCATTTATCGGTGCTTTAAAATGACGATAATACATAAATTATTTAATATAAATCAATATACTCGCGAAAATTATGTATAATATTAGGGATTCAAAATCGAGATTTTGTAATTAAGGTTCGTCCATATTTGAGGGGAAATTGGTGTGTGTATATATTGCGACTGAAAAGACGAAAAATGCTTTTAAAAAATTAATAGTGTTAATATAAATTTAAGGGAGAGACACAAAATATTTAGTGGTTAAGATCGTAGTGTAGAACAGCAAATAGACAAAGTTCAGTGTCTCAAAATTATATTAATATTAATAAGAAACTTCAAACATATAGATTTTTCTAGGGTTCAAAATTGACGTGTGAACTTTCAATTGAGAAGAAAAACTATTGCAATGTACTCTGAAGATTGATGGTAGGTGTGATCAGATGAAATTTCTTTAACTTATCCTAAAAAGGGAATAAAGGATCAACCTATATGTTATTATAATTATTCCAGATAGATTAATATCCTTGTAGAGAACATTTTAAAAACATAACACAAAAGCATTGAAATCATTCAGCCACACAAACACAACAACATTGTTGAAGAAAGCGTTAGAATTAAACTACAGTAAACACCTACCAAAACTCCATGATTCTCTAATCAAGCTCTCCGATGGTGCTAGCTGTAGGATTTAATTCCCAGCATTTCGAGACGACGAAGCTGCAGCAGCAGCAGCCGTGGCATCTCTCTGAGTCCCCCATTCATGAACCCTGAGATGCAATTCCGCAGCAGCAATCAAGAAATGAACACCTTGAATCGGACTCAAAATATTAATCACTTTCTTAAGTGTCGTGAGACGAAGCTCATCAGCCATATGTAGCACGCTCTCAAGCCCCTCCTCTTTCTCCTTCAAAACAGGCCTAACTCGAGCCGAATCAAACCCGATTTCTTCAGGCCTGGTCTCGTTATTCCTGATCATCTCAGTAACCACATGCGACAGCTCAGTCATCGACGAATCCGCCATCTTCTGCTGCTGCTTAGCCATCTTCTCAGAAATCCTCTTCTCCTCCTCAATTGTATTCAGCTGGAGCTCATCCACTCGCCTGATCTGATCCTGCGAAAGATCAGCTAAATCCCCTGTTGGGACACTCCTCATGAGCTCCGCGAGCCCGGCTTCCACCTGGAGGCCTAATTTCGAATACAACAGCATAAAAGCCATGCTAGGCCTCCATCCGCCAATCCAGACAAACGCATCCTCCAGCTTACTTCGCCAGGATGGCGATAACATCGCCAACACGTCCTGATTCTCACATCTTGATTTTATCTCATAGTACTTCTCGTAATGTTGCACAACTTTCTCCACAATTTGGCCTAATACGCGTTCCCCATTGTCCTTATGGCCATTTCCAGCGCGGTTTTGGTGACAATTCTGGAGCTGGCGACGTCGATTCTCATACGCCTCAGCCGCCGCCACCAGCTGCCTCAGGTCCTGGTTCTGCTCACCAAGCCAATGCCGGAAGAATTCATTAAAATTGTCAGCCCTCATTTCGGTTCTTGTAGCCATAAAAACAATGCTAAGAAAACACACTACTATGGTCCCTCAGGACTTGACTTGCTTCTATTTATATTAAAAGGTGCACAGCAGAAACAATGAACAAGTTGCCATAAATTGGTTTGTACAATCGAAATCTAGCTAATAAATATATGAATACATTGATTGTGTACCAAGATTTTGCAAGTTGCATGAAGTGGTTTGAAGCAAAACAAGTAGTAAAATGATCTGGTTTGGCAAGTTGTGTAAAGTGGTTTGTTGGAAGTAGCTGGTTACTCTTGTCTGGTTTTGGAGTTTAGTTCCCTGTACCGGAATATCTGACTACATTTATTAAAACAGGGGGTTAGCTTTTGACTTTTTTATCAAACCGACTCATGTGTGCCAAATATATTTTTTATTTTATTTTTTATAAGTTTATTTAATACTATATATAATTTTACTATATATAATTTTTATAGTTTTTTCTTTACCTTTTTGATAAATTATAAATAAAATAAGATATTATTTTGACATATATTTATCATTATAATTAAGTAATTTAATGATTCTAAAAATTATTTAAACATAGTGCAGAATTTATATTTCTCCCGTAATAGTATCCTGCTGAAGTGCTCTTAGTCATTTTAGTTTGCCCCAATAAAAGAGTTGCGGTAAAAGAGTTGGATTTATAAAATCACTAACAAAATATATTAATCAACAATGAATTGGATATATGGAATAAACGAATATATTAATCAATAATTAATGATTGGGATTAAAAATATATTAAGACAAATTTTAATTCAATATTTTATAATATACATACAACTAAAATACATATATACGTAATAGATCGGATTAGAGCATCTCCAATCCAAAAACTCATCTTTAGATGGCATTTATATAAATTATCTAAATTATCTAAAAATTATACAACTCCAATCATATTTAATTGTTTATATTTGTGGAACCAGGTGAGCTTTTAATATAATTTTGCAAGCATATCTCGCAATTGACTTGACAAGATAACCATACAACAAGGACAGCACCTATCTTCTCACCAGCAGTCATAATTTTCTGCGGAGGTAGGTGAGACTTGTTTGCAAAATCCTCAATCTGAGTTTAGATTTGTTCTTCGAATTTTTCAAAATACTAACACCCTAAATATTTAATTCATAATCATCAATATACTTATATAAAGGAGAAGCGAGGGGGTGTAAGTGGCGCCTTTCACATCGCTCCGTTCTATTTTTATAATTTTCTTGAACTTTTGGATGAAAAATATCAAAAATTAGAACTACTTTTTTCAGTTTCGGGTATATTAGAAGCAAGTTTCAGAATCTGGTTTTGTTTCAGATTATTTATGGAATATAGTAGCTTGAAAGTTTTAATCTGATTTTATTTGAGATTATTTAATTATGGGAAAGAGTAGCACACAAGTCTCTCTACATCTATAAATACCCCTATAGATTGTAGGGTTTTAGATCATCTAAACACAACATCCTCTCTTTCAATACCACAACCCTACCTCTCTTTGGTGATAGTTCTCTTGCTCGATTTCTAACTCGGTGGTGCCATTCTTCTGCAACGATAAGTGAAGGCTGTTTATACAGTATTAAAAAATAAAGATTGTTGTAAGTAAAGGTAGTCATAGACCGCTATGTGGGAGTCGACAAATCCAAACACGAGAAAAGAATATAGTCTTGACATGATATTGATGGATGATATCAATAAATTAACTATCAGTGATGTATGTTTGTTGGTTATTCTTTTATAATATTTGTTTTTTTTATCGGACATGTTTGTTGTTGTTAATTTTTATATGATTTACTTTGTATACAAGAAAAAATTATTCATACATAATCTGTTTGCTCCGTTCAAGCAACTTTTAAGTGAAGGATGTTTATACAGTCCTAGAATATAAAAGTGGTTACAAGCAAGTAGGGATGAGCACAAACCGAACCGAAAATCGAAACGAACCAAAAACCGCCAAACCGCACCGAATAAAACCGTACCGAATAACAACTGCACCAATACTTTGATTTTTAAAAATTTTAAAACCGAATACAAACCGAACTGAACCGCAATAATATTTATATTTATTTAATTATTTATTTTATATATTTAAATATAATATATAGCTACGTAGATGAAGGGCTGTTATAGGTTTTGCAAGAAATTAAGTAGTACTAGTACTATGTTTAGAACTTCAGTCAGTAGTATATATGTTTGGAACCTTCTTTTTAGAGTTTTTGTTAATCTTAATTTTTAAGTTACTGCAGTTTTTTCAATAACATTGCTATTGCCAGATTTGCTATTATTTTCCAGACAATATTATTATAATATTATAAAATATTTTATTTTTAATCTGATTAATTTCTGATCAGCTGACCAACATGTACCAACACATTCATCAATTAATCCTGATTTACAGCCCTTCATTTGTTAATCACATGCATGTCAATAGCATTGTAACGCCCTTTATTTGTTTTGTTTTTTCCGTGCCAGATGTGATGATTTTTAGTTTTTCGGATTTTTTACGGTTTGAAAATCGAACCGCATCATATAAAACCGAAACCGCTCATATAATAAATCGAACCGCACCAATGATGTTTGGTTTGGTTGCGGTTTTCAATTTTAAAAACTGCACCTACGTGGTTCCGGTTGGAGTGGAGGAAGGTGACAATGTAAAAACATGATTACTGTTAAAAAAACACAAATAAAATTAAGATTCGTCGTGTTTTAAATTGTTAATTATGTGTATAAATGTATTTTCAATTTTTCACCATGAATTATAGTCTATTTTTGCAATTTTATATACTAGTATTGGTATTACATCAAGATTTTTATAATATAAAATTCATTTTATCCTACAAATATTAATTTTGAAACATTAATATACATTTTATGGACAGGCACAAAATATATTTTATTCTACAAATATTAATATTGAATCATTAATATTATAATTTTTATAGGCCGCCGCAACGCGCGGCTTCTCAACTAGTTATTTATAAGTATGTACGCGGGAGATAACGCAGACCTAAATCTTCTATAAATACAATATTTGGCATTGTTATAATTTATAATGTGAAATAATATGGAAGGATACTAAATGCAGAATAATGAAGTATAATGTGAGTGTGAACAATAATCAGAGTCTAAAAAGATATTCGATGCAACTAAGTCACAAATTTTATGTTCTTGCGGTAATTGTATTTGATGTCACTTACATGTACTTTATAAGTCTGTGTGAATCACATGCGAAAAATACACGTAGAATTAGTATATGGAAAAGAAATTAAAATACAATAAATATGACTTCTTCAATTATGTCGAATGAATGAAATAAATTTTAAATTCTAATTGTCTCCGATATCATTATGATATCGTTCTTCTAAGAATATATCACGTGGAAACGGGGTGGAGCTATTGATAATGAATTAAATGAGATGATTTTATTTCTCGATATTCCTTATTTGTTCTTACGAAACAAAAGCCAAAAAATATTGAAAAACAAGTCATTCGCAACCATCAATGAAAGATTCTTTAAAAATTTAATGAATAGTAATATTTTTAGAAATCGTATGAAGAAGCAAATCTAAATCCATAAAAGATAATATTCGATGAAAAATGTGACTCCGCAAAACTTTCTCTTAATTTAATATTGTCATACTCTTATGACTTTGATGAAGTAATAATAACTCTTTCTAATAGAGCAAAAAGAGAGTTGGGCTGTATAACTCAAATCAAGTTGGGCTGGAAATGTATCATCTACTACTGGGCCGGTCAATAGAGTGCATGACTTTGACTTTAGGAACTGGTAGAATTTAATGGCAAGAACTAATTCATAAACAGAGCCCGCAATGTATAAAGCCTGTAGCCGACCCAGAAGTTATTGCCGATGCTTTACTATAAAAGTTTTATTTTTTCAATCATTTTTAAACATATACAGTACTTAATTTGTAATTTCTTTAATGGGTTAAATGATACTTAAAAAATCACTACTTGAACAATTTTCATTATTTCGCTTCTTAAATATTTTGACTGATAAATTATTTAATTGTATTAGTCAGAGAAGTTGGATAAAATTATTATATTGAGTTGGAATTTATTAAGGTCAAAATTTCTTACCGGACATTTGATAAACATTAATTTAGCTGTGAAAGTTGAGGGACATTTCACCCCCAGTACTCAAGAGTCGCTTAAGGCTATGGATATATAGTTTTTTATAGGATTCGTCTTTTTTCCGTCTCATTTTAAATATATTCAATTACAGACTTTTTTTTTGAAACAAAGGTGTTAATCTAATAATAAAAGGCCATACGGCATCTACACCAATAATCGAGTCGAACAAACAGTAAATTGCAATCGCCTGTTCTCACAAAGAGACAGTTAAACGATATTTTGAAGAAAATGTATGTACAAATACAAGTACCCGCTTCATGCATTCTCGTTGAATTACTAGTACCCTCTTCATCATGCTCCGATAGAGCTATCGTTTGAGCTATCGACCAGAACTGCGATTTCATACAAACTTTCATCACCAAATCAAACCCCGCTTACAATTAAGAAGCGAAAAACAAAGCTCTCACCAGGGAGAGAAAACAACCTTAGATGAAACCACAGAAATAAGAGGAATCCGACTGAAAATCCACCCACTTGAAATAGAGGAGAAAGCCAGTGAAATCTCCGATGGTTTTAGATCTAAGAATCCCCCGAGAATAGATCTGAAGCAAAACCACAAAAACAAGAAAAATCGGACTGCAACTCACCCGCTTGGAAGAGAGACAACGAAATCTCCGATGGCTCTGGATCTAAATTTCTCGAGAAAAAGTATTATTCAAAAACCAAGAATAAAATAAAGTAGTTAACTGATTCGGGGCTTTCCACCGATAAAAACCGATGGAAGCCCCAGGCGGCTACGAAAATAGAGAGGCTAGAGAGAATTAGGGTTTTTTTGGGAGAGAGGTAGGCTAGAGAGAATTAACATTATAACTAATCACTTAAACATATAACTAATCGATAATTAACATTGTAACATATTTCTGGCAAAAAAAAAAAAACATTGTAAAATATTGCATTTTTAAAAAAAGCATATTTCCGTTCTTACTCACCTATCCCTAATCCCTCCCTTGTTTAGAGCCATGGTATAGAATGAAAAGAGTATGTCGGTTAATATTGTAATATATGAACAATAAAACGTACTATAAATTTTTAAAATAGTAAAAAGTAAATATAAGAGCACGATTGGATAGCCCAGTGGTGGGTTTATCCTCTGTTGACCCGGGGCACCCGGGTTCGACTCTGGCTCACCCCGAGAATTATTAGAACAGATACTAAGTTGTAAGGCATATAAGCCTGCATTGTCAAAAAAAAAAGTAAATATAAGTAGGTTGGCGCACAGAATAAATGATAATATTCCGAGAACATACCTGAAAACAACTTTGAATAAATTTCCACATATAATGACAAAGTGGAGCTTTCACAAATTGGTCCTGGTGTGAACGGATTAATAAAGTAAAAAGTGTATATATCTGTTTAGTAGTACTGTATATATATCCAGCAGCTTCCTCGAAATGAAGCTGCAGAGGATAGAGATCAGTACTTTGCATCTAGACAGCTCTTTATTCTGAGGAATGTGAATTCACTAAGGGATCGTTTGGTTCGAATAGTGATATCAGGTTGGAATGAGGAATCGGATTAAACTGGTATGGTATCATATCTGATATCATGTGTTTGATTGAGTGCTGGAATCAATATATGCAATTTTTGTAAAAAAATAAGTTATTAATTTATATTAATTGAAAAAATTAATAAAATTATTATTGTTATATATTTTTGCATCATTGATTTAATTTTGTGTAAAACATTAATATTTGATTATTTAAATAGAGACAAAAAATCAAAAATGAATGGATACCCATACCTCCATCTCATACCCACCTAGGTATCAAAAACTCATACCTTGGGGGTTTAAGGTATGGGTTTGAGATTATATTTTCACCAACCAAACACCAAATATGGGTTTAGAATGGACAAATCCCATACCTGATTCCACATACCCATGAACCAAACGACCACTAAGTAGTTTTAGAAAAAAAAAAAAAGAATTTACTAAGTAGCCCGAACAAGTGATGTGATGTTTCACAGATACAACTACAGTACTTACGTTAATTTAAGGAGTACTACTATGGTACTTTTACACAGCTGCTCTCCCTTGCTTTTCCTATAAATTGTTTGATTGTTTTATAAAACTGTTTGAAAATTTAATGATTGTTCTTTCATTTTTTATTTTAAATCAAACTTTTGGTGAAGTGAGATTTTTTTTTCTTGATTCGGATATAAATAATGTTCTTTTCATTGAAGAAAGAAAATGATATTAGAAAAACTATTCCTATTACAATTGTCGTGGACGGATTGGATTATATTTAAGAAAATGTTATATATCCTAATAACTCTTTTCAAATTTTTTTTACCAAATCTACTTGACAGTATATAATTGATTCAATTCACACTAATAATAACGAGATTCTCTATATATACATCAACTACTGAATTAAAACTCGTCATTTGAGAACAATTTTTAGAAATAATTTTGAGGTACCTAACGGTAGCTTATATTTAAAGGAATATAGTATAATTTTTGCATTATAAATTATTACCTAAAAATCTGGCGGCAGGATCTACATTTGGCAGAAAGGCCCACAACATCTGTGGCTATGTGCAGTATTCAACTATTCATAAGCATGAGTTATGATCGACGTGGACCGACTATATTTTCCAGAATGCTACAAGCAAAAGCGTCGCATTCGTAATGTTTGCGACTCCTCTCAAGCTCTCGTGCTTGAAGGTTCTCTTTAATGAAAACTTTCTAGAATAAAGAGAATAAATGAATATTTGTATTGTTTGGCTAAAATTACAAATCTTGTTTAACGTGTGTAAACCAAAATCGGCTTATTTAATTTATAAGTCCGAATGTGAAATTTTTTTAAAAAAATTATAATATTTAATATTATATTGACGATATTATATTCGACAAGTTCTAAATATTAAAAAAAAAATATCTTAAGTTGTAGTAGTAAGCTTAAGTTGGGTTTGATTAAAAAAATATACACCCCGCACTCGTTCTAGGACCAAATCACCAAGTGGCAACTGCCATCATCGCAACGTCGGACGTAATACAAAAGCACACCGGGGACAAAATAATGATCAAATAACTACATAAAGCAAAGTGACTGCGCTAATACGGAGTGCTCGCATATTGACTCGTATGATTTTTCTAATTTATTTATCCTTACTTCAGCTGAGCAATCAACAAAATATATTTGTTTAGTAGATTTATAACTGATTTTGAGAGGAAAGAGTAAATATAATCACTTTTAGTAAATTATTAATTTTAATAATTACTTTTTAAGATAATAGACGGGTGAATTGAATGGGGCGGTGATATGTATACTAGGTGAATAATGTCATATATAAAGATGGATACCGGCATATAAATTCAAATTTGAATCAGCATTATTCATTAATTTCCGAAATTTGAATTTTTGAATTTATTTCAGATTTACCCCGAATAATATATATTTCTTTTAAATTTGGCTAAACGGTTCCCAAATATTGAATATGTGCTACTAATAATAAACAATTTAGTTTATTCTTTTTTATGTATGCAAAGAAAAAATAATTCAAATAATTGAGACGAAAGAGTAAGGTTCGTAACTTTCTGTAATGCATAAAATAATATTATTTAAAAGGATGGATGTAGGCTGCAACTTCAAGTACTTTAACTTGTCCGCTGATGCGATCATGATGCTCAGATGATATATGAATCGCATGTTCGGTTTTATGCAAAATTTCTTATAATAATACTATAAAATTTTAAATTATGAATTCAGATTCGTTAATTCGATTGACTTGAAATAATAATGTGGGCGTATATATAATTAGCTTAAAAAGATTGCGCAATCGTATATGCATGTTATATAATGGCGACCAATAGTCTATTACCTCTGACTCTTGACTTCCAACTCGAATCGAGGGACTGTTTATCATAGAATATTGTAATTAGTTCTAAAATTTCATGCTACTGCGGCGGCTGTTATGTGAGTAGCAAGGTTTCTAAACATTAACAATCAGATCCATTGATTGGTAGTAAGTGATTTATCAGGTCAGTGACACTGATATATGTATATGTGGTGTCATCCCCCAGTATTTTTCTATGATATTATTAGATAGTTGTATTACTATAATAATAATATTTATACCGATGATGCATATGTATTTATTTTAATTTTTGGGTATCTAAAATTATTTTTATTTTTTTCCAAATTTTAGTTGACGTGGTTTGATTGGTTGACTCGCTCTAACACTAATGAATATTCTCTATATATATAACCGATATAGTTTTTTGAAAACATAGTTAAAAAATCAATCATTTGTATATTAATTCATATCCAAACTAGACTAAGAACATATTTAGCTCAGTTTAAAATTACGACTTGATGATAAATTGAAAGTTTAAAATGTGTATGAGTAATTTTATAATAATTTATAAGTTACTAAAAATATGATAATAAAAATAAATTATGAGTAAGTTGTGATTTATAGATAATCTTTATCAAAAAGAAATTTACAAAAAGATAAATCACTGAAACTTATTATATAAATAAATATTTTTCACACTAAAATCAGATTATTTATAATACTGATTACTTAATAACCAGATAACTTGCTATATTATTTATTCATAGTTTATTCACTAAAAACAATTCTATAAGTCGTCAACGTCCACCAAATCCGAGGCTATAAAAGAGGGAAATGCATATTCCCGGCAAGATGCATAGAACAGATAGATTCCTTAATAAAAAAGAACAAGTATGTATCCGATTTAAGTCATGGCATACATCATAACTCGCTCCTCCACGGAGATTTGATCATTGTTGTCGTCAGGTTTCCCACTTGGATACATCCCCATCTCATTTCCAAATCAACTTATTATTCTAAGTCACTTCCACTCCCTCGATTTGCCCCTTCCATCTTGTTAAGGAGGCTATTTTTATTGTTAATCTCTCTTTCCATGCTCCTTCCATCTCACTAATAGATGGAGTCCTTTCTTAATTACTTTACCCCTTCCCTCTTTGACCTCTCTGTTACTTTTTAATTATTTGGTCTCCACATCAATCTACTATCACCATTGTTTTTATCATCCTCAATCAATAATAGTCTGCGCGGTAACATACAGTGTGGTGTCCAGATTCATTTTCTCCCTTGGTTAAATAACTGTTTCACCGTGGATTCCTTGAGCTCGTAAGAGCATCTCCAACGACCTCTTACTTAAAATCCTAATTGTCATATCAAAAATAAAAATTATAATTAATGTGTTCTAAAATTCACGCTCTAACTATCCTTACCTGTTATTATAACCAACCTTCTATCATGTTTGTAAGAAAATCTCAAAGATTACACATAACTTATTATCATATTAAAATGATATATCTATTTATAACAATCCAAAATATTAATAACATACTATTTTTAAAGTATAACCAACCAATATAGGCAATACCATCGAAGCAAAATATCTTACAGGTTCAGCAAAAATTATATAATGTCTTACATATACAATTTAGCCAACGCCGTTGGAGATGCTCTAAGATCGGTTGACACTCATTTTAATACTTTTATAAAATGTTGTTTTATAAATTAGAAAAAAATGTAAACAAGCAAGTTATATATTTGTATTTTATATGTACACATTAAAATACTTGTCAAACCGCGAAAAAAGGGTAAGAAAATGAGAGTGTGGAGTTTCTTAATTTTTTCTTAAATATCATAAAATTTTAGATAAATTTTTAATTAACTTTCATATTATATGAGATTGACTAAATTAGCAAATTATATCGATATAAGTTAGTAACCAGTTAAAATTTTTGTCTTGCGATAGCGATATGATGGAGATTATATTGACCGATAATATTTTATTAATTATAAATTATTATTATTATTATTATAAATTTTATAAATAAAATATAATATATTAATAGATATTAACATGTCTCTTGAGGTATGAGATTAGCAATAGTTATTGATAAAAAATTTATATGTTGGAGCGAAGAAATATTTCATAGATATATATTTTTAATGTCATTAATAAATTTAACTTAAAAAAATAACATAGAAACTAGACACCTAACTTCCTCATCATCCTCGCTATCAAACAGAACTGCAATACAAATTTATAGCTCCGCTTAGTCAGCAGCTGTATCTTCATCAAAACAAACTTATATATTAGATGCGATGATGATGAGAGAGCTGTCTACTTTTTCATGGATGTTAAAGTCATATGTGCTTTATTATTTGAAAACAGCATAAATAATTACAATAAATAATACTCCCTTCGTTTCTTTTTTTTATTTTCCTGTCTGTGATATCGGTATTGTTCATAACATAACACAAATTACTAATTTACGTCTAATCTATAAAACTAAATATAATCATGAGTGATCTTGTTAGATTCGTATTCACGAGTTCTTTAATACGGTGAAGTTTTTATATTTAATACTACTACGAAATGAAAGATATTAACGATCAAAAGTGTGTGTTGGCAAATGTGAAAAGTATAAACAGGAAAAGTATTTAGAGACGGATGGAGTAATAGAGAATATAAAAAACAAATTCAGCGCTTAGGTAATTTACATACATTATAGGAGTACGAAAAATGCACACATGCTCGTTTAATATTAAACAAATACTTTTTTGACCAGGACGTTCAAGAAATAGCTTTGGTCATTTTCACTAGCTTCGAATACAAGTCATCTTAAGTGCAGAATTTCATTAACAAAGAAAATAAGCAGGCTGAAACCGAAAATGTTCATCTTATAGGAAATATCTACGACATAAACTACTTTCTTTTAATCAACAAAAGCCTATTTACTTGAACTTTGAGAGTTATAATATTTCATCTATTTCAAAAATAATAATCATTTGAACTTTCTATTTTTTATACGTAATTTGAAAGGTGAAAATAATATATTTACCTATATTGTTTTCAGATTTTATTTCCGGAATAAAATTTCAACATCTATATTTTAATTAAGAAAAAAAATGAAAAATAATACTCTCTTTATTTAATTTATATGACGCTTTGACATTTGGCACACACATTTAAGTGTCTTGAACGAGTAGTTAAAAATATTATTTATGAATAAAAAATATATAATTAAAATTTTAATTCACAAAAGATCAATAAAAAATAATAATCTTTATCATCCGACCAACTCACCGAAAAATGTGTGTCAAATGTCAAAACGTCATAAAAACACAAGGAACATACAAATATACATACATTTTATTAAAAATTGAAACGGTTATTATTGAAGAAGGAAAGGAGCCTGCAAGGGTTGATTCAGCTAGTTAAAAGATCTGAGCCTGTCACATAGTTTGCAGGCTAATACGTGAGCTCGTGGATTTACCGAGTGCGCACTCAAATAATAGCGGCTGCGAGTTCCTACATATTAAAAAACAGAAAAGAAAGGAATACATCATCTGTTTGAAAATATAAGTTGTTTGACTTTTTTACACGTATTTTTAAGTCTTTTGACTGCATGTGGAAAAGCATTATTTTTGAATTTTTTTTGAATAAAAATATAAATCATATATTTTTGTTCAAAAATAAAAATCTTGAAAATGATATTTTTAACATGCAGTCAAAGGATTTAAAAATAAATATAAAAAAATCAAAGGACCTATGTATATCAAAACAGGGAAATGTTAAAAGGCGGAGCTACTCGTAAATATGAACTTCAGGAAAAAGAAGATAAAGAACGATGAAATTAACTCGAAAAGAAAAGGTTGCAAGTGGTGGCGGTGAGAAATAATTTATCATGTCAGTCAATAGTCAAACACTGACCTATTGACTAGAATGTACTTCTGCGTTCTGTTATATATTCAGACTATTTTAAGAACGATTACTTTAATTTTGAAATAATATAGCTATTTTTGTTCATTATTATCGTTATTTTTGGGATCCAAATGGTTATTCTCTCTATTTGACTATTCTTTTGCACATTCTTTTTTAGTTTGTTTAATTTTCAAATAAATCTAAATTATTACGTTTCTGATTATTTGGCGGGAAGAGAAGGGATAAGAAAATAAAAAGAAACATAGATTCAGAAGGAAAAATTTAAAATCAGTTTTAGAAGAAAAGTTTTATCATCAAAATTCATAATGAAATGCTGGTACTAATAAGATTTTGGAATTTTCTTCAATTAGATAGCCCATATTGTATGAAAATAGAATATTAATAAAAATAAATTGTTAAATGATTTATATTTATTGCTCAGATATTCTCAAATCGGGAAAAATAGGCACGATCATACATAACATAGAGATAACACGTGGAAGGGGTGGACAATTAGTCAGGGCAGCGGATGCTGTAGCGAAACTGATTGCAAAAAAAGGGAAATCAACCACATTAAAATTACCGTTCTGGGAAGGTCCGTTTGATATTCAAAAACTGCTCAGCAACGGTCGAACAAGTGGGGAATGTTGGGGTGAACCAGAAAAGTTTGAGTAGAGCCGGATCTAAACATTGGTTAGATAAACGTGCTGTAGTAAGAGGAGTCGCTATGAATCCTGCAAACCGGGTGATGAAAGTAGGGCCCCAATTAACATACCAAAAAAAAAACAGAAGACGAGTAAATTTAAAAATATTAATTAATTTATATTTATTGCTCAGATATTCTCAAAATCGGAGGAAAAAGAATTTCTCTCGTAAACAAAAAGCGTAACGTTAAAAAAGTCACAAGGCAGACCCACATGCAAGCCGACCTGCGCGATCTACAGAATCGAAACGCCCAGAGCGAGTGACGCAAGCAGTGACCCAATCACAATTCACACCTACACAGTGGACGACAAAATCTCCACGTGCTCTCCACTCATTTGACCCTTCACCAGGCTGCGGTCAACCGGACCACAATTCATTAATCCCAAGCCTTTGAGCCCAAGTAAACCCAAACCCACTCATTGGCCCACTCCTTTTCGCCCACGTGGCTACACTCTCTTAACCTTCCATATTCCCCTCCACTTTCTATATATATCCTCACATTCCTCTCTATCCCATTATTTTCACTACTCAACACTTCAGCAACTACAAGCTCTCCAACAAACTACAAGAAGGTTAAGAAGAACAAGAAAGGGAATTTTTATTTATTTTTGAAGAAGGAAGATGAAGAACAGTGGGAGTGAGATTGAGTTGCCTCCAGGATTCAGGTTTCATCCCACGGATGAGGAATTGGTGATGCATTATTTGTGTAGGAAATGTGCTTCTCAGCAGATTTCTGTGCCGATTATTGCGGAGATTGATCTCTACAAGTTTGATCCATGGCAGCTTCCTGGTACTTTTTCCATTCTTTGATCGATCTACGTATTTTCGGACCTGATTCCGCCACTGAATAATACATTTCTTATTGGTTTATATTTTGGGATCTGAATACTGTGATTTATTTGGTTTAAATTAAAATCGTGAATGTTATGGGGAAGTGAGTGAAAAAAGTTTTTTATTTATGTATTAATGTTTTTTTTTTCTTTTTTTTGTGTTTCAGAAATGGCTTTGTATGGTGAGAAAGAGTGGTACTTCTTTTCTCCAAGAGATAGGAAATATCCGAACGGTTCGAGGCCGAACCGGGCGGCCGGGACAGGGTACTGGAAGGCAACCGGAGCCGATAAACCGATCGGAAAGCCGAGCACGGTGGGAATTAAAAAGGCGTTGGTGTTTTATGCCGGAAAGGCCCCTAGAGGGGTGAAAACCAATTGGATTATGCACGAGTACCGGTTAGCGAATGTGGACCGATCCGCCAACAAGAAAAACAGTAACCTCAGGGTATGTTATTTTCCCGAGCATTCTAGTCTAGTGGATATTCTGATTTTCGAGATTGATTGATGCACACAAAAAATTTAATCCCTCCCCTGTTTTCCCCTTTTTTTTACACATCTAAATAATTTTGTTTTTCTGAATTTACAGCTTGATGATTGGGTATTATGTCGAATATACAACAAAAAAGGGACTCTTGAGAAGCATCAAATAGTGAATCAAAGCCCTGTAAGCTACAATGAAATGGAAGACATGGTCGAAAGCAAGCCGAATTTCTTAGCATTTGATCAAACACTAGTGAAACAATCAATGTCACCGCAAACAGAATCAATGCCGCAACAGCGATCAGTAATGCCAATGCAGACTGCCAAGGCTTATTCGCCTTTCGACACGTCCGAGTCCGGGGCCAGGTTCCACACGGACTCGAGCTGCTCCGAGCACGTTTTATCGCCTGAATTCACGTACGAGAAGGAAAGGGAGGTACAGAGTGAGCCCAAATGGAGCGAATTGGAGAACGCGATCTCCAATTCGCTCGATTTTCCATTCAACTACGACTATTTTCATGATAACCCCTTCACTCCTGAGCCTCAGTACAATGATCAACAATTCTCACTACAGGACATGTTCATGTTCTCGCAAAAGCCCTTTTGAATTCAAGCAAGACAACAGGGATTCATCATTCATGGATCAAATGGCCTAATTGGAGTAATGGAGTTGATAAGATATAGTGCCCGTTTGGCAACGTCTTGTAAGTAGCTTTCGAGATGAAAAATCCGTTCATTTTTTCGACTTATAAACTACTTATAAGTTAAATCAAACGGGAACGTTAGACCACCAGAACATGTAGAAAAGTGTCTTGGTTTAGTGATTACATTAGTTAGTTCTCTAGCACAAGATTCACAACATGTTACTAGGTGATCATGTTTCAATTAATTGTTTTGGTGTACACAATTTTCTGTAAGTAAGGTTGAAATAAAGTGCATTATTTCATTATTTTATTTAATTTTAAAAAATAGTCAACATTAAACTAGTCAATTGAAACATGTTATTTAATATTATCTGTTCGCATAATCGACGAAGAAAGCATATTGGTTGGGTCAATTAAAGTGACCTGCCACAGATTGTGACTGATGCAACGGCATTTACTGGCATGCATGCACTTGACAAGCAAGTTGAACATTCGGAAGTCACGAGGAAATATCGCCTAATATTCTCGCGTGATTTTCTTGCTACATTGTTCCAAGTTGTGTACAGCCAAAAAGTACGATATTAGATTATGATAAATGAATTCCGCTCATATTCATCGTCACTGTATCTCGAAAACGAAAGATATCCGTTTAGACGAGGGATATACGGTTTTTTCACAGATTCGTCTCATTTTCTTAATTATAACTTGAAAATAGAAGATGTCTACTTGATTAAATTATTATAACGAAGAATTGATTCATGGTTTAAATTACTTTAAACTAATTTTATCAGTTTTTGATTTATTTTTTATTGTAAGTCGGTCTTAAACTTATTACACATATATATATTTTAATTAAAAATAAAAAATAGCATTAAGTCCCTCACTTAAACCCAACCAAACAAGCTCCTTTGTATACAGATATTTTCTTCAATTTATAGTAAATTCTTGCAGATTTACGTTTTTATTTTTTCTTCAAAAATCGTATTATAGGACATCGTGACCTGTCGTTTTTTATTTTTTTTTTGTCATAGCAAATTGACGTTTATTAAATATAATAAAAAATACGAAATAAAGGACTGAACAAAGTTTTTGAAAGTATATATATACAGGAGTCTGATCCTCTTGATCTGCTCAGATTTGTGTTGTTTTCACTCTGTGTCTAGAAGGAAGCTTAGTATGATTGTGATTACATGCTGAAAGTGTCACCCTTTGGTGGACGGTCACAGTTAGAGGGTTGCCATCCAATCACTTGTTTCTCATTGTCGTAAATTACCAACTTTTCTTGCATTGATATATCTGCAAAGCAGCCACACAATAATATTAGCCGGAGAATAAGCTACCTCACTTGTCTCGTTTCATTCAACGAGCTGGCTCGACTCGACTCGTGAAATTAAACGAGCTGAGTTCGTGTAGAGGTTTAGACTCGATTAAGTATAAATTAAACGAGCCGGCTCATTTACTTGACTCGTAAAATTAAACAGATCGAGTTTAAACAGATGTTTTGACTCGATGAAGTTCAACAAGCCGGCCTGTCCGTCTCTATTAATCTCGGGTTGAATTACGTCTGATCTGAAACTCGGTTCTCTCAGCCTGAATTACAGCCCTACGTACTTCCCTGATATTAATTGTTTAAGGGTTTTACCGGCCTATTTTGGACAATAGGTGCATAGTTCACTATAATATATACCTCCGATGATGTTGTAATTTTGTAGTCCGACCTCTGTTCCGTTAAGAATTCCCAAGCACACACTTCCCTTGGACTGCATTTAGCATCAAATATTGATCAGATAATAATTAGTTTCAGTATGTAATTAATTTAAGTAACTGAGTTGATGGTGATAAAAATGGTGAAGATTTGTTACCGAAATGATCAGATACGATTCCTGTTGAATTTCGAACTGGCTCTTAGTTTTCCAGCCACTGCCGAAGCTCAATGCTAAAGGCTTGAAGTATTTTTTGGCGTCGCGGATGCTTTTAAATGGTTTTTTGCCTCTCCAGCAGACCGGGAGGGTGTCGTCCTCCACGGCCTCTTTCAAAGGCTTCCCGTGCAGATCCTTCTTTATCTGCAACATATTATACGTGCAGATTTAAGCATCAATGCCTTGTTTGAATTGTAAAATAACACTGGTTGCGCGGAGAATGAAACTTGACAGCACAAGTTCTGAACTCACAAAAGAAAGTAAGGTTTGATAAGTCTGAGTATTGAAGTAGGTATAAGAACTCCCACTGTCGAACACCACCAGAAGATTTTTGAGTCCGCTGCTTCTTCCATTGAGAATGAGTTCCGCGAAGCCAGGTGTATAGTGCTTCCTAGAAAAACAAATATTACATCAAAATTATGTGAAAATTTTGGACATTTATGGGAAGTTAAGCTGAGAAAAGAGGTTAGATTACAAGTAATCACGCGACATTGGTGTCCAGATGACTTTTGAGGAATCATAGATGTCGTCTCCAAAGAAAAGATAGCCTCCGCCTCTCCTACTAAAACAGTGACCAACAACATTTCGTACCAGTCCTTGACTGCTAAGCTGTGCTACAATGCTGGATGATCCTCTGCCAAGACCAAGCACTCCGTCTAATGGATGGTATGCTATACCAGGAAGTTGATCATATCCGCACCTGTAGATAATTTTTTTAAGCATATCAAAATTTGTGATATCATATTAAATTTGGAATCCAAACAATCTGGATGGTAGGAAGTTATTCTGCTAACCCGATGGTGAGACGAGGACGAGCCCTCATTCCACTAGTAAGATTGACTGGAAAAAGATCATTGACAAGAACACCTATGGATGAACCACCATCCGCGTACTCAACCTCATAGTCACATTGATCAGGGTCATCACATCTGTAGTTATCAGGGTGCAGAGAGGCGCAGATTGGATCCTTGCATACCACCAAATCATTTGTGGGTTGATAAAGTGGATGAGGTGCCTATAAATTCACAACATAATTAGTTACTCTGAAATATCTGCCTAGTGCATACTACTCTATAAGTTAATTTGAGATGAAAATATAATGATGATTACCGGAGTACACTGAATACAGGGCGCGTCGCATTGAAGCCAGGTGAGGTCGCTGCCCGTGTCAGGATCAAGAAAATAAGGTTTTGGAGGCTGTCCAATGTTGAACTGAACATGATAATATCTGAGAAAAGGCACAAATCTTTTTTCAGTCAGCTCTGTCCATTTTCATCATTCAGTTCCAAAATTTCAACTCTTCCAAATTCATTAAATATACGTGTCTAATCAAGTAATATCTGGATTATTATCTCTGAAAATTTAATAAACTTACCCAGACGGATAAACATTGCCATAAAGAGGCAACACGACAGACGAGCCAACTGAGCTGACTACTGATGAAGAAGCACCAGAAGAAAACCATTTCCACCAGCTTTGTTGTTGATCATCAGATGAAACCCCAACAATCATCAGCACCAAGAATACCGACATAATCTGTTTACATATCTTCGCCATAGAGCCCTTCATCTCTGGTTGATCACAGAAGGTTATGCAAATATAAGTTTACTCAAATATAAGGTTATGTTGTTTTTTCCCTATATATTTATTTCCGCGGAGACAACAGACATGGTTTTCGCAACTGTCTTTCTGTGGCAGAAGACCAGTGGATTCATTAAGGAATAAAAATCAGAGGGTTGGTCTTTTACTTGTGAATCAGGGATTAAAAGAGGTATTGCTTTCAGTTAGTTACTTCTTCATAGGCACTTTTCTTTGGCAAAGGGGTTTAGTATTGTGCAAAAACTCCAGTTTATCACTAACTTGTTTATTCTTTGCTTGAATTAGAGGGGTGTATTGGATTGGGATTTTAAAGCATTTTTTTGCATTCATGAAATCCGAGGGTATTCGATTGGGATTGTTTGAAATCCATTAAAATCTTGAGGTATTCAATTGGGATTTTAAACTATGCTACAAAATCTAGTGGTATTCAATTGGGATTTTAAATTATGCTTTAAAATCCGATGGTATTCAATTGGGATTGTTTAAAATCCATTAAAATCTGATGGTATTCAAATGCTGATGGATTTTTTTTCATTTCATAAAATGATGGATTTTGTGGCATTCTTCAGTATATTTTAAGTTTTTTGAAATCCCACCAAATTCAATGGGATTTTGAAGCATTGTACCTAAATCCTATCAACTCTGCGACATTTCATGAAGAATCCGCAAAAAATCAGAATCCCATACAATCCATTAAAATCCATAGACTAAAAACAATGCATTAAAATCCCAATCGAATACACCCCGTTTAGTGTATATTGACTGCTTCTCCCTGCTCAGGCCTCAGTTTGCAGACTGCTATTCAATAATATATATTTTATTTCTATTTTTAATTATAAGTAGATCACTTAATAGACAAGATTGATTTATATATTATAATCATGGTTATATAAATCGGGAATCTAAATTAATCAGTTTACCTGCCGATTAATCAGGGATTTTTAGTCAAATCGGAGTGTAATTGATAAATCCATATAATATTTTTTTAAGATTTAATCGGGAATGAATATGGAATTTTTCAATAAATCAGAGATTTTTAGAACAGAGATTATAATTTTGTATAGTTGCAGACAAGTTGACCTCCAAGATTTGAAAACTTCCACGCAAGATTCAGAATATTTACATTGTTTCATAACTGCCACTGATATAACTTTGTTTCATACAATCAGCTTCCCCAATGAGAATAAATGACAGAAACGGCTTGTAAACTGCACAACAGATATGGTAATACAAGGAACAAAATATAAAGATCTGAACGGAAGTTAAATTTTGAGAACAGATGAAATTTATAATGTCAAGAAAACGATTGTGCCTGTTATTATTCTCGAAGCAAATTGTGTTTTACAACATAATATAACTATCCACCTGCAATATCTTGAACTAGCTAATGAATAACGTGCACTGTCATCTAACAATTTGATAATGCCTGTCAATTTTAACCTCGATGATGATTGTGTCACCATGACATCAATTAAAAATTGTAAGTAAACTCGAGTCTTTTCTGCAACCAAGTCTGATATCATCGGCACTATGCTTCAAAAGCAAGTGACTTTACTACGCCAGAACACAAATTCTTGTTAAAGGTCTCTCCTGTAATATCTACACAGCAATTGTTCTTGTTCAAGCAGGCCTGCAGTAGCATTTAAATTCATTATAAATTTGATAATAAAAAAAGACTTTTAATTTGCACTTGAATGAGACAAGGAAAGGGCTGTCTTATTTTCACTTAAAACTATGAATATAATAATAGTCTTGGGTGCAAACTGGTCTCAGTTTTTTTTCCTTGCCAAAACTCTGCACTTGATAAACTGAATATTTCCCTGAATTTATGAAGATTGCACTATCATAATTATTATTAATTTCACCAACTCTTAGAATAAAACTGGATACAGTACCTTGAAAGTTGAACCTTGTTTGTAGAATAAAGAAACATTCTACAGAATAAACAAATTGAAGAATTGCATACCTGTTCCTCCAAGGAAATTGTATCGGGATCATGACAATCTCCTATAGCAAATGATCCACAAGTCCCTACAGGTGTTCCAAAGCTGGCAAATTTAACACTAGAAATGCTAGTATTTGTGGGCACTCCAACTGTACAGTAAATTTATTTTTATGAATCACATCATCACCTTTGGTAGTAGAATACAACTCGATAGTAGGGTACTCTTCCGGTAAGTGAATGCAGACGCCTGATAACCTTCGTGTTGCAAATTTAACCTGAGAAGGATCTCCACCTGTTTCTTCAAATACTACCAGAATGTTTCCTGATGGCTTGAACCAAGATCGAGGAACGTGGTACCTGATCCAGCCATTAACTTAAGGAAAGTTGTGGATCGAATAAAACATTTAATAAGTTAAATTATTCAAGAAATCTGACTTATTAATTGTAAACTAATAACAGCCAATTTGATTATTCCACATCTAAATACTAGAACTAAGGATCTCTTCAAGTAAATTTTGCTTTGTTTGAATGAAATCAGAAGGTACAACAATACTTAAGCTATCAGGGAAAAAACTCATAGTATAGTCTTATAGTGCTTACATGGCTAATGTGAGGAAATAGAATTAAATTTGAATAAGATAACTAATGCAGGTGCGCTGTATGATGAACGATGGACCTGTCTTGATGTCGGGTAAGGTCAGTAATTGTCTCTAAAGTTTGATCCAAAATGTAGTTTCAGACCATTTATCTTATTGTATTAGGAAGCTTTAATTAGCAAAAACACTTTCTAAGAAGTTTTTGTGACCAGGAATCTGCTCCATGCTGTGTCATTTTGTTCTAACAGAGTCAAAAAGAGATATGCCTGTTATTTTAACTTCATGATGTGACAGTAAAACGCACCAAAATATAAATAATACTCAAAACTTAAAATATTAATATTGCTTTACCATCTTTGTGTCGAATCCCCACATCCTGTACTACACTTGGTAGGTTCATATTCACCTCTGTAATCACATTCATGATCACATTTTAACAATGCAGAAGCTTTCATAGTCCAATATCTCCCGATTAATTCTCCATTCAACCAAGCTAGGCCTTTTCCCATATGAACCATGTCAAGTGCTACAGGATCACTTCCAGGTGGAGGGTCCACTACTGCCTGCAGAATATTCCAGTAATAACTTCTTAACAGATCTAGTAAGATATACTTTTGCATACGATCACCTCTAAAGTTTAGACACTACCTTGTACCAAGTGAGTGGCTGATTCTTTGGAGCAACTGTAGTTGATTCCCAGTTCACATTATATAGACCATTTGTTTTGTGTAAACCAAGACACTCTCCTTGTACTCCAATCTGAGGAGGAAATCAGTCAGACTTACAAATTAGAAAAAGAAGGCTGCATAGACACAGTTTACACTTCACATATTATATACCAAACCATTGCCAAATACTTATATCATAAAGAAGCTTATAACAAGATCATAAAAAATTAACTAGCTCATCATGAAAGAAATGGTTAGGTCAGGTACTCAGGTGTTCCATAATTTATTATATTCACAACAGAAATGAAGACAAAATTGATAGCTATCAAACTTAGTGCTGCTATGCAGAGTTATAAGCAATAAAAAAGTCTGCGGAGTATTTTAAATTATTAGTAGAAAAATCTGCCGCAGAGGCTCTTTTAAGTTGCAACAAAATATTAATATGCTCAACATAGCTTATATCTATAAAATCCTCTCTTTCAAGATAATTCGCAGCAAAAACTTTAAGAGAGATAATAAAATTGTGTCCATTACCTTATACACCCATTTACTGGTTGACAAGTCCAGTGTTCCGTTGTTAAAGCCGTCTATCTTTACACTGGTCAAACCAGCTCCTGCAAATTCATAGAAGGCCGCTGAAGCGGTCTACAAGCAAATAAACATTGGCAAGTAAGCACCTATAAGAGAAAAGGAAACTTCTAAAGTGCTTGCTTTTATGAGGATAGCTATAGTTCACGAAAGAATCTCATATTTTTGTCATATTCATATATATTAGTGAGCCAATTCATCCAAGCCTTCTAAACTAGAAATTGAAACATGTAAGCAAAAGCTTATCATATACTAATGATTACAAATAAAAAGTAAATTTAAGAGATTTTTTTTTGCAACTATTCTTTTACCAGGTCTAGAAAAAAGAGATCTACAAATGCAGCTTCCTGCAAAATGCTGTTGTGTATTCAAACTCAGCATGTGCTCTTATGCCTATGCGTTATGCATATGCTGAGTAGCATCCAATTCAATGACTATAAGAGTGAGTCCATTGCTAATGCTAAAGTAAGTACTGGTGCAAAATACATAAAAATCATAGAAAGGAATGGTATATGAAGATGACTGGAGTAGACAAGCTTGCCCCATGGCCCATGCTTCCACTAAGATTTAGTATTTTTTATGTGTAGTTATATTTTTAAGTTATTTCAAGAAAGTTAAAATTTTATTAGGCATGAGAGAATGTAGATGAAATACACAAATTGACATACCTGTAGGCCAACTGTCATACTAAGGATTGCAATTTCATTATTACCCGCCTTAAGTGAAATAGGAATCTCCAAGGTAAATGGAGGTACAATATCAGTACCAGCCGCACTACCTGACAGATAAATGTACATCACCATTATAAATTTTATGGAAAACACTACCCAGATTATATTTTATAGCAGTTCGCCTTCATAATCTCAAAAAGTCCCATGGATAGGAAAACTACTAACCGTGATATACATTGTTAACAAAGGAATGGACAGCATGGCCCTTCGATTCGATTAAAAGCATTGGTTTCCTTCCACTCCTCAAGAACTCTTCATTTTCATTAACATGCAACCTGGCATTGAGTAAGACAATGAGAACATAAATTTATATATACTGCTACAAGCACCCTTCCCATATTCAGACATCATTTCTTTTTCACAACATCATATAATCAAAAGTTAAAACATTTAATATACTGAAACTTGAAACAAATATATGCAAAAGACTGAATATATTAATTCTGGACACAAGCAAAAGATTAATATGTGATACTTTGATAATTGATAGTATGCAAAAATGAAATATAATGAAGAAGCTGCCTCTCATATATGACAGCATGTTAGCTCTGTTTTTTATGCATCAGTTTAAAGCCAGGGCTACAGACGTGTTAAATTTTATGTTTGTTAAGAACTTTTAGAAAATGGAACATTTTTTAATCTAACAATTGAAAATCATATGAAGCACATTCACCAGATTTTACTGTAAGCAATGTAAAAAATTGACCAACCTCGTAGTATACCATAGGTAGTCCGTCGTATCTTTTGTTGTATCGATGTGATCTACGAAGCCTTGTTGAACACCATCAGCTTCAGCCCAAACACCAGCTTTTTCTGTAAATACATCCCATTTCAAATCTTTTTCGGGAGATATCCCAGATGGCTTCAAATCTGATGTTATCATCTCAACATGAGAAGATTGTGATACAACCTATTTATATAGAAGCACAAGTTACAATGCAGTAACAGTAATAATGATTCATAACTAGATTACAAAATATGCAGAAACCAATGGTAATCACCATCCATTATTATAACATATATAACTGCTGCATTGTAGCAATTGAAGAGAAGGTGAATACCTTCTCCCTTTTTTTTTTTTTTTTTGCACATATAACTTTATGTGCAACGATGAAAAATGACAATTTGATGTATTTTGTACTGAATTGTTCAGAACAGATGTATAGGACAGACATATCAGCACAAACTGATTATTTAATACCTTTGCCGTGTTAAATACAACATTTGTGCAATCTGGCAGAATGCTAACCGACCATGCTGGCACATGAAATGACTTCCCATTAAAATATACAATCTTGTCATCTTTATCGTCCATGTTAGCAATAAAGGCAGCACAAGTTTCAGAGCCATATCCATAAACATCAACCTACATGAGGGGGGTGATTAGAAAAAGATACAATACGGAAAAAACATGATAAAAAAAATCAGATACCGGAACTGTACTGTTTATTACCAGAGAGATATACGATAACATCTAAGACTGAAAGTGTAAAAAGTAAGTAGTGGCTGTATTTCCCAAATTAATGTGGGCGTATGTATAAGACTAAAAGAACAATTGATAGTTGATTAATGTTTTATAAAACTGATTACCTCTTGTAGAAGGCCAAGACCAAGAGTAACCTGTTCATTTTTCAGCAGTGCATTCTCACACAACTTAACAGCTTTATGAAGTTCCTTAAGGTGCCCCCATTTTGGAAGCCTTGGCAAACCTGTATGCCAAAAAAGTAGAAGTAGTAACACTTAAATTTAAATAAAACCCTGTATCCTCAACTAAGATCATACAAGACGATCATGATACATGAATGTGTAGCTATTTTTAAAAAGAGTGATGGTGTGAGACTGACCAAACTCATCAACAGGAGCATCATAATCATAACTTGTAGTAATGAATGGTCCCCCAGAAGTGCGCCCAAAATTTGTCCCGCCATGATACTAGAACCAAGAAAGATAGTGAATTATAGATTTATAAATGTTAATAGTCTTCAAGAAGGAACCGAGCTAGAGGAATGTATTTAATAATATACTAGGTAAAATAAAAGTGAAATTCATAGCATACTCACCATATAATAGTTAACCAAACTCCCCCCTTTCTGGATAAAACGTGCCACAGAATAAGCAATATCCTCAACGGGCCTATGAGGAACTATGCTTCCATAAGTTTTAAACCTGAAGAGGAAATTTTATATATCCAATCAAAGCCATTTTGTATTTGACATAAGGTATGCATGTCGCTGTGTTGTAAAATATCTATTTGATAGCATTTTACATTAAAGTATATGTATTCCAAATCTCATGGAGCCCAGATTAAATGTATACCGTAACAAACATAACCGAGAAACAGTATCTACAGTTTATAAACCTGTAATTTATGCAAATATATCATCCCCCTTCGGGTTATGGAATAAGGAAAGAAATCTTTTTTTGCCAGATTATGGTACATATCATATTATGAAGCTAGCTAAACTGCAGACATTTACATAGTACAGGTTTCAATATCACCTCCGAACATCTATATGTGATCAAGAATTCTCACAGAAACTTTAAAATATATATTTCCAGTATCAATCACAAGGCATTCTAATTTGATACAACTATATCGAGTATGACATCCCTTTACTGGCTACATAATAGAATACTCGAGAATTTAGGGATATTATAGTAGCTAAGGCTCGCCCATACTCCCTTAACTTCGATTTTTACTTCTCCCCAGTCCCTCATGTACCTAAAAGCTATATAAATAACCAGAAAAAAATAGTATGCCATGCGACAAAGTGGTTTCAAGCAAAAAACATAATAATAATGAAATAAAACAGATACTTAAACAGGGTGATAAAAAAAAGAATAGACATATTGAAAATCTACCATCCGAATTAGCAAAGCAAAATAGAAAATTACCATCCAACCCAATTCTCAGTCCACAGTTTTGGCATGTTAGGGTGCCTGGGATGAAAGTTGTCACAGTAGAATCCATTACATGTGTTTATCTGTATGAGGCAAAAGTATAAGTTGAAAAAATATAAGCCTCCATCAGAAAAGGTAAGGTGCGTAAACGAGATGCTTGTAACGATCTTAGATCAAAGTTTACCACTCAATGCTACATAATATAAGTGCTGTTTATGTATCTTTTTCATTGATTTTATCCTTGGCTAAAATTTTCAAACAAAAATCCGTTTAGCTCAGCACTCAGCAGTATCTCAGAAATGAAATTGAAAATTTAAATACATAATATTACATGAGAAAATTATGTTAACTTTTGCATTATGTTTCATATGCTTAGATTGGCAGATTGGCAACCCCGATGATACAGAAGTCGTAAAAGAAGGATACTGACAACGTTAGTCGGAACATCCCACTGCTTGCACATTATCCATGGTACTCCAGTGTTTTGTCTCAGAGCCATTTCAGCCGCCCACGAAGCGTATATTCTACCTTCCTCTCCATATTCTTCTTCATATGTTCCATACTCATTTTCCACCTATATCAAATGTCGTAATTTTACTATAGTCCATCACAATCTATATATCCGGACCTGTTTCAAAGTGAAACGACTTGTGTAATTGGTTAAGTAGCACTAAACGTATGTCAAAAGAGTTAGGTACTTGCCTGGCTTAAGATGATATGGCCTCCTTGTGATGCGAAAAATTTCTCATTCTTCATCATGTTTACTATATATGTTGTGAATTTTTCCATGTGATACTATCAATTCAAACAAAAGATAGAAAATATCATCGAACAATTTTGAACCACCACAAGATGCACTGATGCACTGATCTTGTACTTACAACTAGCATCAAGATAACATAATACAATCACACACACCTTGAAGGGTTCGTTCTCTGTTCGGAAAATAGTGCCAGGAACATAATGCAACCAAGCAGGTACTCCTCTGAAAGATGCCATAAAAATAATAGATGTAATTTCATATCAACTTCAAAACTTCACCTTGTATATATGATCTTATGTTACAAATTTGCAAACATACCCAAAGTTCCATTCAGCAGCAACATATGGTCCAATTCTAAGAATCAAATAAAGACCAGCATCTCGCACAATCTTCACAAATTTTACCAAATCCCACCTTCCTTCAAAACAATACTACTCAAAAAAAGTAAAATAAAGAAAAACATGAATTATGATCGAATATTATAACAATAAGGGAAGTAATCCAATCCCGAAAACAAAACTCTAGTATTTCATGTATCAATTGTAACACTTACTTTGTCAGGAGCAATTTCGTGACCATCCCAGAATACATATGTCTCTATAGCATTCGCGCCCCCTTCCTTTGCTAGCCACACCAGTCCTGGCCACATCTGGATCACACAATCATACATATGATAAGCAAACAACTAAATAAGAAGATAAACTAAACTGTCAACTTCGCATACAGAGAAAAGAACCAAACCTCAGGGACACTCCGGGGATAATGAATGGCAGCAGAAATAACAAGCTTTCTTTCGCCATTTATTATGAGAGAACGACGATCATAAGTCACATTATGAGCTTCTCCTGCCAATAAAAATGTAAAAAATAGAAGACACGACAACAAGAACTCCTTCATGTCTAAACAATTGTTTGGATATATGCTTCTGCATTAATGTAGTCCTTCCTACTTTATATAGCCAGTGGTGGAACCAGACGGGGCTAATCCGACACCTCCTGGTCTGGAAAAATCAACGAATTATTTTATTTCAATCGATCACGTCTAGTCCCTAAAATCAATAAAAATGCTCCACCTGATCTCGGAAAATAAGTAAAAAATTATAACAAAATATTTAAGTTCCGGATTTCAGAATCCTGATTCCGCTACTGACGGACGTCAAAGACAACTGGACAGGTAGTTGGAGAGGTGATGATAAGCACATACAACGAGGGAGTAAGTTGAGAGTTGGTCAATAAAAGTACATAGAGCTCTATCAGATCATGTGGAAACCCAACAGAATACAGATACACAAACAGAAACGGATACGTTATGACGCACATTCTGGTATGCTCATATGAAACACACAGATTCTATTCATAGATTATGGCGTGTTCTGTACATTATTTTTGCGACAACCTTATTCAACTCAGGATACAATTATTTGTGTACATATTATCCTTTTCAAATTCCGCAGCATATAAAGAGTGATTGAAGAGAAAATACTTCTGATCAATACTTACGTCTTAGTTGCAGAGTCGCAGAGTCAGTAACTTACCGAACTGATTAAATATCAGATTATTCAATTAATTATCTCATTACTCATCAATTCATCCGATCATCAATTCCTATTCCATGCTCTGGCCATCCGATTCGCCTTTTTTGCAACACTGTTTTGACTTGTAAAAAGATTATAAGATTTTCTCGTCACGCTCCATATTATCGGCTGGGACTGGTGCCCAGTGCTTGCGTTTTTGTTTGGTAAGATAAGAAGTGGCGTGGTTTTTGTGGATCGTATCTTAGCAAATTGCGATATCGGTTACAAGGTAACGGCTCGTTGAGACAAATATTACTTTCGTTCTACTGTAATATAACCGAGACCGCCACACATATATCATGTGATGGATAACAGCGAAACTTTAGGAAAAAATCTATCTTTCGCTCTTTGGGCAAAGAGCCCTTATTTGGGTTTCTTTCATAAAAATATTATATTTATATTATTTTATAAAAAATTATGATAAAATAATTTTATTTTCATCATTTAGTAAAATTAATTTTTTTTTCAGGAAAAGTTTACTTATTTTCATCTAATTAGTTGATACAGGAAATATCTATCTCAAATACACTGTACTCATAAAAAGTATACAAGTATCATCTAAAAATTATTGAAAACTTGTGCAAAAAAATAAAAATCAATTGAAGTTACTCCGAACAATAATAAAAAGATAAAAACCTGGAGCTTTTTTACCAGGTTTATAATATATAGGAACTACTTTTAGATCCGATATGTCAAAAAACAATAATCTCATTAGGGGAATACATTTCCCTTTGAGAAGAAATAGGCCTGTAATTCCTTCTGTATATATTGAACTTGCTAGTGTTCTTCTTTTACTGAATTATAATATTTCGTGTGAAGCGGTGCTGCTAAAATAAATTTCAGCTGCATACTGCTTCAACAGCAAGTGATTTTGTTACACCGGGACACAAATCCTTGTTAAAGTTCTTGTCTGAAAGTTCAATGCTGCACCTAAATTTGTTCAAGCAGACCTGCAGTTCCATTTAAATTCATCATATCATATCATATATATATATATATATATATATAGTCTAGTAGATAAATTTAATCAATATCATTGGACGGTTCATGAAAAATTTAAAAGGTTCACCATGCTATACTAGTCAGTAGTAACTGATTTTTACTAAAACTCTGCGGAGAAAACGTTTCACTGAACTCGCGCAGATTTGAAGATTAAGAGCATAAGCATATACTTAGATAGTTGGATTTGTTTTGAGGGATGTTTGGAGTGTGAATGGCAATGGAAGTGGGGAAAGAACCCCAGTCATAAACGCCAAAGTGTTTTTAAATACTGAATTGGAAATGGATATAAAAGTAAAAAAACCTTTCTAGGCTAAAGAACAAGAACTTTTAGAAACATTAAGAACACAAATTTACGGATAAAAACCTTCAGATCATTGCGTACCTGTTCAACCAAAGAAGTTGTATTGGGATCATGACAATTGCCCATGGTGAAGGATCCGCAGGTGCCCGCAGGAGTTCCAAAGCTGGCAAATTTAAGGCTGGAAATGCGAGTACTTGGGGGACACTTCAACTGTACAGTAGATTTAGTTTTATGATTTGCGTCTTTATCTTTTGGTGCAGATTCAATTTCGAAAGTGGGGTGATTTTCTGACAAGTGGGCACAAATGCTCGAGAATATTCGTGTTGCAAATCTTATTTGAGAAGGATCTCCACCTTTTTCTTCAAAAATAACCAGAATGTTTCCTGATGGCTTGAACCAAGACCGTGGAACATGGTACCTGGTCCACACAAAGATAAATTAGGGAAATGCTCAAGTAGGATCACTTTTTTCATCAGCACTATATATTTTCAGATTGATGCAGAATTAACCAAATATCTGATGGACATTTAGTTGAAAGTTTCAGGAAAGCCTAAAGAGTAATCAATTTGTGTTGACTCTTTAACTTAATATATTAGTAAATGGAAGCTCATGCTTTGTTTGGATAATATAATAAGGTTTTTTTCCCATATGTACCAAGGAACAGAAGCAAAATCCTGGAGAAGTGTTAAATAAAGGACAACGTAAAGGGGATGAAATTTTTACTTATTATGATACTATATCGTTATGCGTTCATCCTAGGAGGATTCAAGTATATCTTGTTGCCTTGTATAAATATTATTACTTGGCTTATTGCCAAAACAGCTTAAGGAATATATGTGCATACATATTGTAACTCACGTGTACAGTATACTAAAGATAATTTACCAAAACATATTCAAATTTGGTACAAAGAAATTATTTTACCATCTTTGTGTTGGTTCCCCACATCCGGTGCTGCATTTATTAGGGCTGAACTTCCCTCTATAGTCACACTTATCAACACATTCTTCCTTTTTAGAGCTTTTTCTAGGCCAATATCTTCCTATTTCCTCCCCGTTTAGCCAAGCTAGGCCTTTTCCCATATGAACCATGTCAAGTCCTACAGGTTCATTTCCAGGGGGAGAATCCAAAATTGCCTGCAGAAAATCGAAGAAATAAATTTTTCAACACGAAATTCATAAGGATCTTTATACTTGCATGGGATCTCCAAAACTACCTTGTACCAAGTCAGGGGCTGATTCTTAGGTGCTTCTAGAGTTGATTTCCAGTTCACGTGATTCAAACCATCTGCCTTGTATAAACCCAGATGCTCTCCTTGTACCCCAACCTAAGTTAGATCAACAAATCAGGCAATCAAATTCAACATCATAGATCAAACAAAAATTGCTATCTACTCTCTCACTGGTGTTACCAATTTAAAGGTTATATACAAAATTGAAAAATTAATTGAAAGTGTAATCATAATATTCCTGTATTAATGTTGAAAGTATTGCTCAACATATTGTTGCCGGTTATTTGTTATACCCTTGGCTCCTATTAACATAGGTGCCTTGTAGGTAGGAAGTAATTGGTGGTAGTGATCACATAACATACATTTCTTTAACAACTTTATTCCAAAGCATATTCTGTAACAATTTACCTGGTCTAATTTTTCTATCCAAGTATTGTGCTTCCCTATAAATTGACACAGAACAAATCTAGATTTAGATATCTAGCTATGCATTCTGCTATAGACACTAAATCAAGACCAGTGTTGAATTAATATACATAATAAAAGCTCCTTATCATGCATGTCTAGTCTGTGCAGCCTATATTAGTAGTTATATCTGCTGCCGAGGATCTTGCGACTAATATTTACATGTAAATGGAGAAAAATAACGTCAAGAGAGAATTCACCTTATAGGTCCATGTACTATTTGATAAGTCAAGCTTTCCCTTTTTAAGACCCTCGATCTTCACACTGGTTAAACCAGCTCCTACCCATTCATAAAAGGCTCCTGCATTCTAAAGCAGCAAACAAATTTCAGTAAGTGGAGCATTATATAGAAAAGTATCTTCCAAGGAAACTTGGTTGTATCAAAGACCAGGTGTGACTCTTTAAACTATAGCCTACTATGGATACTCTAGCATTTCAAATGCATTAACACATTGGCTCAGCTCATGTCTACTATACTGGTCCACATAACTGTTGTATGAATGAGCCATCTATTTTTACTTCCTGTTGGACAAATTCCAATTGGTGTGGCTTGAAGATGATCTACATCCTAGCACACTTTTTGAAAACTTCAGCCTTAAAATTCCTAATATTTTGAAACTCCAAATACTGGCCAGTTTGTTTATACTCCCAAATTTGTACTTCAAAAAGCTTATTTGTTCTCATGCGCATTTTATATATTTATATCACTTGCAAGGACATCATTTAGCATACAATTGCACTGCATTAACTCACTACAACATTAAATTTCATATATTCTTATCTGGGAGTTACATTTCCTCCCTATATTTAATGTTTGGAGAAGTCAAAAAGCAATTAATTGCTTAGCAAAATAACAAAATTTTTGGTAAACATGATAGACAGAAAGAAAACGATATAGTAAAGTGACTTACACTTAGGCCAACTGTCATACATAAGAGTGCAATTTCATTCTTCCCCGCCTTGAGGGAAATAGGAATCTGAGTCTTAAATGGTGATACAGTACCATTACCTGCTGCACTACCTGGCATTCAGAACTCAGACTGTATTAAGATAAATTTTGGACAAGACCGCACAATGACAACATTTAAACAAATAAGTCACAGTCTTGCAGAACCCAGTATCACATTTGAAAAAAAAAAACATTGCCAAATATTAAACTGTAAAATCAGGAGAAGAAGAAAACTACAACCATGAAGTACTTCATTCACAAAGGCGTGGAGAGCATGGCCCTTTGATTCAATTAGAAGTCTTGCTTTGCTTCCATTCTTTAAGATATCTTCATTTTCGTCAACATTTAAACTGGCAGTAAAGTACACAAAATCATAAATTTAGACTGCATTGCTAAAACATTGGTACTAAATTTATACATTGTTTGATTTGTTTCGTGTTCAAAAGATCCAAACATTCTGACGCTAAATCCTAAAACTTACAATATCTGGAACAGAGAGTCCTTGATAGATTAACTTATTAATGTTGGACATACATCAAATGATTTAAAACATGACACACTTTACCAACATCAAAAAATAAGATGGCCAGAAGGGGCATGATGTGTGTGAAATATGATGCTGAGACACACAATTTATTAGCAATTATTTATATTATTTTCCTATTAAGTGACGTGTAGGGATTTAGTAAATTCTGTAGAGTAGGCAGGTTATAGTTATTCTTCTCTTTTATATTATTGTCACATTTCTTATCTGCGCGTGTTGATTTAGAGGAGGCAATGATACAGAAGTTGGTGAAGATACAGTAACAGCGTAATATAATTTTCTGAAGGACATGTTGACAAATATTGGATACTTTAGAAATCGATGCAGTGTTCCCAAGTAATATCTCTGCAAGCTCTTTTATAACTCCGTATCATATGCATATATGATATATGAATCAATGAGCTGTGTTACAACTTACAATAAAGGTCAGCTAGTTCTTGGGTACATAACTAATCATAAAATTAGTGTATTTAGTACAGAAAACAAAGTGTTTAAAATGTTGTAAGATATGTTATTACAAAGTAACAATGCACCAACCTGGTGGTGTACCAAAGGTAGTCTGTAGTATCCTTAGTTGTATTGATGTGATCCACAAAGCCTTTATGAGTAAAATCGGCATCACCCCATATGCCAGCTCTTTCCACAAACACTTCCCATTTCGAAACTTTCACATCTTTATCCGGCGATGTGCCAGATGACTTTAATTCTGCTGTTACCATCTCAACTACTGATGATTGTGAGCCAACCTGCTCAAGTAGAAGCACGGGAAACAGAATAGAACAATTCAGATCAGAATAGCATATTAGCATTTACCAGACATATTCAATCAGCTATAAACAAAATACAAGATATGCAGGTAACAAATGAAACCACTATTTATTGGTATAAGAATTATTAAAACACAAAAACATTATGCTTTCTAGAAGCTGAGGTGAATATAGTTCTTGTTGTCTTGCAACTGCTACAATCTACACTAACTTCTGCATATACAACGTCTTTGATTTGTTGGGAATTTTCAGCAAAGGACCCTACAGAACTTCTATCTTTCTTAAATATAACAGAGTGTTCTAAAATATAATGAGATGAACAATTACATCCAAAAATATTATATTTATTTTCTTTATTATATTAAGCACTAAACGTACTACGTACATATAAAAAGGTGTATACATATTGCTTAAAGTAAAGAAGAGTGAACCAAGAGTCCCAGTTAATGTGCATATTGCTCAAAGTAAAGCTAGCAACATAAGTTCTGCTTAGATGACAAAATGATTTAATATGCAAGATTTATTTAAGCAATGTTCCCACATCCCAATAAGCCCCGGCTCCAGCTTTAAAAGGAGCATATGAATGCAAAAACAATATATACCTAGCTATCGCTCTTCCAAATAATATAAGCTGGAGCTGCGTACAGACTATGAAGATGCGTTTGGGACACAGAATAAGCAAAATACTCTTATAATAGAAATTTAGTCAAACTTAGAGTTACAGCCTATCACTTTAGTAGGCTCATTTTCAGTGTGACAGATGCATAACCAATAAATGATGGGTAATACCTTTGCTGAGTTGAACACTACATTTTTGCAATCCGGCAGGATGCTAACAGACCATGCTGGCAGGTGGAATGATTGATTGTGAAAGATTACTATCTTGTCATCTTTATCATCCATATTAGCAATAAATGCGGCACAGTTTTCTGAACCATTTCCATAAATATCAACCTAGAAGAGATAGGCTTTAGTAAAAGATACAATATGAAGCGATTAGCGAGAACACAAAAATTGAAATGCCAGAATTTTGGTTGGGGCTTTCAGAGTTGGCTTGCAAATTACAATGGCAACTTTTTTGTAAAAAAAACATAACAGTTAAAAAATATTTAAAAAAACAAGTGTTTAGAGTTTAGACTAAATTATCATCTTGTAAATGCAAAAGGAAAGCTTTTGCAATGTGGGATTTTGGAAACATGTAAAGATATCCTTAAGCCATCACTCTGCCAGAAAAAAGATATCCTTAAGCTATCACTCTGCCAGAAAATTATTTAATACACAGTATATTAATAGCAAAAAGGTTTTTCATGTGGGAAAAACAGCTATATATGTATATAAAAGAAAATATAAGCATATTACTAAATCAAACCTAAACTTGAGATCATAACCTTTATATTACTTTTACTTCTAGACTTGTAAATGATTCTTTATCATCCCAACAGTCAGCGTGATAACACATCTACATATACTAGTTGGTGAATTATATCACAAACTTTAATTTTAAACAAAGAAAGCTTTAAGCATTACAAAAGCTGACAGCAGAAACATGATTTCATGAATTTAACTTTCGTAGCATGGTAGAAAGAAAGATTTCAAATCCCTACCACCACAACTAGAATTTGAATTATAAATTTACTCCATACACTTCTATAACAATTACTAAAAAAGCAAAAGGTATAGAGGAGTAAAATAGTCAAACAGAGAAACAACTCCGAGTTGCATTCTTATTCTAGTGAGTGTCTAAGTACCCCTTTTAGCTTTCCCAGAAAGAAATGGTCACACTGTGAAAACTGTGTACCTAGGGGAGACACTACTCAACACACAGTTGCTGACTAACCCAGTGGTTAAGAAATGGTTGATTAATCACTTAACCACAAGTACGAATCATGATTATGTTCTAGGCTGTGTGTAAATGAAGATTCTAGAGTTATATGATTATTATACTTATAGCTGGAATAAAATAAAAGGTCTGTGAAACTAGAGGTCAAATACAAACAGTAAAAGTTCTTCACTCACATGCAGCATATTATATATATTGCCAATGTATTGAATAAATAATTTATACCTCTTGCAAAGGGCCAAGAGAAAGTGTAGTTGGTACATTGTTCAGCAGTGCATTCTCACACAATTTGATAGCTTTATGAAGTTCCTTCAAGTGCCCCCATTTTGGAAGCCTCGGCAAACCTGGATGTAAAAAAAGCATTAGATAGTAATCTAGTTTTGTTAGAAGCTGGTACGACAGAAAATTATATTAGAAAAACATGAGACATGAATGCATAGTTATATTCACTATTAACACTGCTTTGAAACTAACCATACTCATCAACAGGAGCATCATAGTCATAACTTGTAGTGATAAATGGCCCGCCAGAAGTACGCCCAAAGTTTGTCCCACCATGATACTACAGCCAAAACAGAAAATTAAAGTTGAGTGATATAAGCAAAACAAGATTTTATTTTCAATCAAATGGTAAAATAACAGCATTGATCTTTAAACAATATATAGAAATTAATTTAAAATCATTTACCATGTAATAATTATGCAAACTCCCCCCTTTCTGAAAAAAACGTGCGACAGAGAAAGCAACATCTTCAGCAGGCCTATGTGGATCTCTACTTCCAAAAGTTTTGAACCTGAGAGTTGAGTATCCAGTCTCAATCATGACAAGAGATGTACTTTGTCACATTATGCTATTCAATTTAAAAGAATTTAACAGGGGTATGATTTTACAAATTAATCATGAGGCCTAAGAAAAAGGTACATTGAACTTTTTGACAAGCCAGACTGAGTTATTTTGTTTTTTGGAATTTCAACAATGAAGTTCAATTTAGTTGTGCTGTGTGGTTCCCTATAAATGGGGGAACACCTTTATTCAGGGTTTCTATACTTGGACATCCAAGATAGCACTGGCACATAATAGTAATTATTATCCCTAGCCTTGATCCTAGTGGATACCCTTCTTCTCTTCATGACAATAGGTTCAGGGTTCGAGCCAGTTTATGGGAAACAGTCCATGCCTAAACCTGGTCCTACCCCTAAAAAGAAGTAGCAGTAATTGAAACATATAGTGGTGAGCGAATTGGATAGTAATCCTTTATCTTCTTTCTAATTTGTTCTCTTCAGCTATCATTCATGTTTTGTACTCATCCAAAGCATATGTACATTGTACAATGACAAAAAATGATGGACGTAGTGCTTAAATTAAAGTAATCCTATGTAAGTTATTTAAAAATGAAAAATTGACATATATTGAAGAGGTATACTATTTACCATCCTGGCCAGTTCTCTGTCCATATTTTTGGCATATCTGGGTAGCTCGGCTTGAAATCGTCACAGTAAAATGAATTGCATGTATTTATCTGTGGAATAAAAATGTCAGCATGCATAGTGAGTGGATTAAATCTATCGTGTGATGTATAACTGCCTGAAATGAAAGAAACCAGACTTCTGCAACAAGATTGAAGAGCAGTGAGATAACATGATTGTGAACATGTCCAGCCTAATATCTTCATTGATTATAAGTTAGATTTAGTAAAAGAATGTCAAACATTTGGGATTGGTTTGAACAGAGAAAATAACTGCTTCAACTATTTCTGTATTATAAGCAGCAGAAATTTTTAAACATCTTTCAAAATAAAATTGTTTATTAATAAAATCTGTTTGGTGGCTTTTTCCAGCACCTTGTGATTCTGGGAAGTTGATTGTCTAACACTATCATGTCATGACTTGGACACTCATTGTGGCGATTTTATTTCCATATAAGAGTATTATATAGGAAGGACCACAAGCGTTTAACAAAAATATACCAAGGCGACTAGGTGGCTTCACTGCACTGGTTAATTAGGTTATTTTGTGTGTGTACATTGCTAGAAAAGTCTAGCCTCTAATGACCATATCTATAATGCCTTTTACAACATGCACTTATTTTCAAATCACTTTGGGACTTCGGATGCATAATTCACTGATATAGATTCTGCCGCTAGTAATTGAGCTAAAGTTCCCATAGTCGAGTCTCTCTGTGGCCACGCTAACTTCACCCTTGACTAAGAAGCCCCATAAAAAACAAGTCTGTTCAGGATTATCTTTCAAAATTTTGGGATATATTTAATATTATATATTCAGAAGTTTATGTACAACGCTTGCATTATATATAGGTTGTGTTCATATATATATATAAGTATGATGTTACCTCTATTTATTTATCTTGCAATTCCAGAGATAGCATACAGATGAACAAATGTCTATATATTGTGATACAGAGATGCCGGGAAAATGAAATGAGGACATGAGTCACTTACCACATACTTTGGAGTATCCCATTGCTGGCACATTATCCAAGGGACCCCAGTATTTTGGGACACAGCCATGTTTGCTGCCCAAGAAGCATATGCTTTGCCAGCATCTCCATATGCTCCTTCATAAAAGCCATACTCATTCTCCACCTGCATAGAGAAATAATTAATCTTTTGTGCACTAATGTTAAACGTAAATATTAAATAGTTTCCAAGTAACTTGGAGTTCTGAGTTTTATATATTTAAGTTACTAATATAACTCAAGAATTTGGAATCCTTAAATGTAACTAAGGTGAAGAAACATGATGTGAGATCAAATGATTTATACGATGATAGTAATAATAATTACATTCATCAAGGATTGTTAAGAGCTTCACTTGCCTGACTTAAGATGATGGGGCCTCCTTGTGATGCAAAAAACTTCTCCTTCTTCATCATGTTAACTATATATGTCATAAAATTTTGCATGTAATGCTGAAAATCGAAGCGGGCAATAACAACATATTTTAGCATTAACAAAAAACATGTACCAAGTTCATAACATGCTTCAAGGTTAAGCAAATCTGTTGGAGATTCCCAACTTGCGTCAGTTAAATTAGAGTTCCTACCTTGAAGGGTTCATTATCAGTCCTAAATACGGTGCCATTAACATAATGCAGCCAAACAGGTACGCCTCTGCATTACAAATAAATTCAATTTCTCAGCAACTTCAAATCTAATCAAAGAATTTCTGGTGCAATACACATTATTGTACGACAATTCCAATGTCCATTAACATACCCATAGTTCCATTCAGCGGCAACAAATGGTCCGATGCGAAGAATTAAGTACATCTTGGCCTCTTGCACAATCTTCACGAATTTAACCAAATCATACCTTCCGCCAAAATAGAACTACATGGAAACATGAAAATCAATATTTCTCCCATAATATATAACGAATCATCAATAAGTTTGTACTTTAACACAAATTAAGTAAACAAGTTTATATGACCGACTTGTCCAGGAGCAGTTTCGTGACCATTCCAGAAGACATAGGTCTCGATAACATCAACACCTCCTTCCTTTGCTGTTTGCACCAGTCCTGGCCACATCTATCACAATCGAAAAATATATATACACAAACATTAGGCAAATACTATAGATTAACATACAATGTACAGTAATATAAAACTGTTGCAATAAATTAGAAAATCTAGCATATAAAATACTGCTTCATCTGTCCCACTCATATCTTTTCAACAGACATGACAACAAGATATGTATATAAAGAATTCGTAACTTATTTTTAATATTTTTACATTCTGAATACAAATTTTTTAGAAAATAATAAAAATAACAATAATGTATGAGACTGTATTTTATATAAATCTTAAAATCCGTGTCGTGGTCGAGATCTTTGTTCCAAACATAAACTCGCCCAATCCCGGTAAATAGTACGGTTAGAATATAAATGATCCTGATAAAAGTCTTCCCCGAACTTGTCTATTAATATGGAATCAGAACACGAGCATTTTAGGAGTAGCATTCGAGTTGGACTCCGGGCTATAAACAAAGAGTAAAGTAAATATTTGTGAGGGTAAAATGATTTACCGCGGGGACGCTGCGAGGATAATGAATGGCAGCGGAGATGAGGAGCTTTCTCTGGCCGTTGATGATGAGAGAGCGACTGTCGTAAGTGACATTGTTCGCTGCTGCTACATACAATGCGGAGAAGATAAAAATGAGACACGAAAGCAAATCATTCGTCTTCTTCATTGCTTTAGTCAAGCCGGGGCTTCAGCTAACATGTGTGTGAGAGAGAGAGAGAGAGAGAGAGAGAGAGAGAGAGAGAGAGAGGAGTGGAGGGAGGGAGGAGGGAGGAGAGAGGGAGAGAGGGGGGGAAGAGAGGAGAGTGGGAGTGAGACTAGTGAGAGAGATGGTTGGTCTTGTTTAAACTTTGAAGAGGGAGTGTATCTGCAACGAGACGAGAGAGAGATACAGAAAGATGTGGAGAGAGAAAGACAGGGGAGCAAGAAAATAGAGATCGGATAACAAAGGATTGTGTATTAACGACATAAATTAAATGCGGTTGTTAAGTTAGGCATGGTCTCTTTTTGTTCTTTAAACTATCCAGTGAACCGTGAACATGAGCCAGCTCACTCTCTGTCCGGTCACCGTCAGGTTTGCCTCAATCTTTGAAATACAGGAATTTAAAATCGCTATACTATCGATATTAAATGTGATTATTTTCGAGCACGATTGGATAGCCCAGTGGTGGGTTTATCCACTGTTGACCCAGGGCACCCGGGTTCGACTCTAGCTCACCCCGAGAATTCTGAGAACAGATACTAAGTTGTAAGGCATATAAGCCTGCATTGTAAAAAAAAAAATGATTATTTTCAAATATCGCTCTCGCATCATTTTTTACGTCCCTCCCACTCCACTTAAATTTAAATATCTAACATTTATAAAATAATTTATACAGTATAACATTGTTTTTATGATATATTCATGAACACATGTTAAATATCTAATTTCATATGTTTAATTTATTTTGATTGACTATTGTTAATTAATAATTATGAATCTTTTGTATATATAAAAATTTCACCAATCAAAAATCAAATTTAACGCTTAGCATGTGCTCATGAGCGCACATAGTAGCCACACACTAACCAAACCTTTATATAAATTGAAACATGACATTAGAGTATTTTGATGTATTCACAAAATATTCCAATAGATTTTAATTGGTGTTATTGTTAATTATTGTACATATTGAGGGACCATTTATATCAATTATATTATGAGAAATATTTATAATTAGATAAAAACTTATCATTTTAAGAGCAGGTTCGATTTACATGTTCAATTCTTCCCTCTCATTAATTTATAAAACGATCTGCATCTCATTTCTCAGCTACCTTACCTCGATTGCATGAGATAACTCGCGTCATAACAATTCATTTATTATAATAACATTAACACATGTGCTAGGTTCTCAAAATATTTATTACGTTTTGAAATATAGATCATTTAATTTTTTGACATATATTTTGAAACTTTTTTACCGTAAAGTTTTTACCGATATCTTTTATAATTTTTTTTCTGAATTATAATATTAATTATATGTTTTTTTAAAAAATTTAAGTATAATAATATTAACTATACAATCAAACGACTTAAAAATACGTGCCAAATAATCAAACGAACTATAGTGTATTTTAAAACATAAGGGAGTATATTCTAAATGTAATGTCATTTGTTTTATTTGATTATAACAAGAGCATCTCCAACCACGTTTTCTATAATTGTTGGCTAAATTGGAACTCTAATGTATTATGTAAACAGATATTGCGATTTGATAGTATTGGCTATATTGATTAATTATAATTTAAAAATAGTATGTTATTAATATTTAAATTGTTATAAATATAATATATCAGTTTAATATGATAATAAATTATGGATAATCTTCCTGCAGATTTCTTATAGACCTATAGAGGATCGACAAATCTAGTCATCCAGCTCCAACAGAGTAATAGACCTTTTGATGTCGGGTATCAAACAAATAAAAAAAATTCTAAATCATTATCGCATTATCATCATGTTATTTTAAATAAGATATCAAAAACATAACACTTTACGAAATCATAAAAATAATGTTATGTATCCCAAACTGGAACAAACAGCACGATAAATATACAAATTTTAATTAGATATTTATATGTACGGGTCTAATTATTAATAATGTGAGGGAAATCAATCATATATTATTAATTAAAATTTAATAAAAATATTAAAAACAATTGTTGAGTACTAATATTTTCCAATTCATAAACCCTATCCGCTAAAATTGTACCCCCACCTTACGGAAATTGCGAAGGAGACACTCCAGCGCCAGTTTAGCCTATTGGAAACCGCGTAAACGTAGCTTTCACAATATTCAAATACTACCTTTTAGAGTAAAGGAAAAATTTGGTGAAGAAAAATGGTGAAAAACAAGTTTAGTAAAAATACACCGACTTATTGGACAACGTCAGTCGTTTCACGTTTCACGAGGTAGATTCATTTCCGTTTAGTGCAGCTTGATCAGTTCATTAATGAATAATGGTGTAGAAATTGTTAAGCCAACCTGCGTGTTTGTCAGAACTTGATTCACTTTGTTTATGCGCGCAATAATTCACGATCAAATTTACTGGTGCCGAAATCATAACCGGTTAAAATTAAGATTTTTTTATGTACGCTCATAGACACGTGCTGAATATCAAATTTTATATATTTGATTATTTTAATTTTTGTGGTTGTTGTATGTGTAGATGTCCACTGTTATCAATAAATAGGAGCCGATCAAACAAATTTTAGAAATTAGCATGTGTCCATAAACACCTCATAGAAAAAGGGCTAAAATTACAGAGCAAAATATTTTGAAAAGTAATTTATTATCCAAACAGACTCGATCTATTTGAATTTGATGTTCGGACACCATAGTGGTCCTGGACTAGAGTCCAGAGTTAACTGGTGAAATAGATTGGGCCCATACCTCACCCTCACTATTTTCCCTATTTCCATTAATTAGCTGGAGTCAGTTGGGCCTGAGCTCTGCTCATCGCCAGGCGCCAGTTGCTTTGCTGGACCCCGTTTCATCCAGCTGCTTTTGCAGTTCTGTTCTCGCTGAGATGTTTGCCCCATTTTTTTTCACACTTACTTCTAATTTAGTAAACTAGTTGAGAAGCCGCGCGTCGCGGCGGGTTATAAAAATTATATTAATGATTTAATATTAATATTTATAGAATGCAATAATTTTGTGGCTATTTATAAAAAAGTATATTAATGATTAAAAATTAATATTTATAGGATAAAATAAATCTTATATTATAAAAATCTTGATGTAATACCAATACTAATATATAAAATTGCAAAATTGGACTATAATTTATGTTGAAAAAATAAAAATAAATTTCTACACGTAATTAACAATTTGAGGCACGACGAATCTTAATTTTATTTGTGTTTATTTTTTAAAAGTAAGCATGTTCTTACATTGTCACCTTAGTCCAATTTTTTTGGATTCATTGTGCACAAAAACATCTAACTTAAATCCGTGAGATAGCGGTCTATAACTGCCCTTACTTGTAAAAACCTTTATTTTTTAATACTGTATAAACAGTCTTCACTTAAAAGTTGCTTAAACGGAGCAAACAGATAATGCATGAATAATATTTTCATGTGTACAAAGTAAATCATATAAAAATTAACAACATGTCCGATGAACTAAACAAATATTATAAAAGAATAACCAACAAACATACATCGGTAATAGTTAATTTATTGATATCATCCATCAATATCATGTCAAGACTATATTCTTCTCTCGAGTTTGGATTTGTTGACTCCCACATAACGGTTTATAACTACCTTTGCTTGCAACAACTTTTATTTTTTTTAATATCGTATAAACAGCATTCACTTATCGTTGCAGAAGAACGGCACCAACATAGTTAGAAATCGAGCAAGAAAACTATCACCAAAGAGAGGTAGGCTTGTGGTATTGAGAGAGAGTAGGTTGTATTTATATGATCCAAAATCCTACAATCTATAGGGGTATTTATAGGTGCATAGAGACTTGTCTGCTACTCTTTCCCATAATTAAATAATCAGAGACAAAATCAGATTAAAACTTTCAAGCTGCTATATTCCATAAATAATCTGAAACAAAATCAGATTCTGAAACTTGCTTCTAATATATCCGAAACTAAAAAAGGTAGTTCTAATTTTTGATATTTTTCATCCGAAAATTCCAGAAAATTAGAAAATTAGAAAAATAGAACGGAGCGATGTGAGAGGCGCCACCTACACGCCCCTCGCTTCTCCTTTATATAAGTATATTGATTTTGATATTTTTCATCCGAAAATTTCAGAAAATTAGAAAAATAGAACGGAGCGATGTGAGAGGCGCCACCTACACGCCCCTCGCTTCTCCTTTATATAAGTATATTGATGATTGTTTTAATTACATAGATAGAATTATTCTCTTACAAAATTTGAAATAAGAATATATGCTAAATATTATATTAAAAATATTATAAAAATAATTCAACTATGTTGCCAACAGATTTAAAATTGTGTATCAAAAAGTCTAACAACCTATATTTGGAAATATAAGAGACTTATTTGGCAAAAATAAGATGTTTATTATATATAAAAACTCAAGATCGAAAATTTTAAGGGCACGTAGGAAGTACAATTTTCAAATTTTAATACGATAATAAGACATATATCAAATAGCAATTTTTTGTTGTTATACAAGTTCTTTGTTTTATAATATGCTGCTATACACGTGTTTTATTTAAATTATTTTCTCTAAATAATATTTCTTTCTGCTTTCAATACATTTATAAGAGAAGCAGTCTAATATTATAATTCTTTAAAATGAATAGGATCATAGCAGCTCATTTCTATGTACATATTTGAACATAGGCAACTTGTAAGATAGATCTGCTGAAATTAAAATTATTAAATTTAATGTTTAAATTCTAAAATTAATGATACTTCTCAAAGACTGCAATGCAATAATGCATCCTGCACAAGAACAGAAAACACTAAAGGTATGCCACGTCAGACTTCTAATTTAAAGTCAGTAATCCTATTCAGAAAAAAACATATTTCCACGTCACTCCTTTCATGCACGTCACTTTTGTACAAAAGAAGATTTAAGAGAAAGCTAGAGATTACTTACTCGTATTAACTTTTAAGGTTGCTTAATCAAGAATAAAACATTGATTAGCCTCCCTGATTGATTGGGTTCCTTGTTAACTAAAAAAACTGAATATTAATCAGTGATATATACTTGCCATCTAGTTGCTGCTCCACTTTAAAAGTACGAAAAGCAAACCTAGCTATGTCATTGTTAAGAGAGATGGAATATTCTGTTGTATATACAATTGATGACGCAATTTTTTTGTATTATATATCTTCATTGTACAAATTTCTTTTGTAGAATTTGCAGAAATGTATATATATTATATATAGGTGGATTTTGTGTTTTTTTTAATAAACACTTCTTTTTTGCATTCAAAAATAATAAAAATAAACACTTCTTTCGGATTATCCCGAACTATCGAATCTCGCGCTCATGTCTTGTGTTTGATTCGCTCGCTAATTCTGAATTATAAACTTTGCTAACAAGTTATTTTCCACTATATAATTACTCATTAAACAATCTCAAGTTGATCTCGAGGCTGGGCATCAATGCATGCAACTTGTAGTAAAATGCAGTTAAAATCAAAATATCTTGTTTATCGCGAAATATTAAATATTTTACACAATCCACCACAATCACTTTTGCAGTAAAAACAAAGGAATTGGGACTTGGGAGAACTACAAGTAAAATGCAAAAGAAATTGAACTGAAATATCACGGTTGAGGGGAAAAGCGTCCGGAGGATTAGCAAATTGATACTGATTATTCAATTAAACTTGAACCGAAATTTTATGATTCAAAACAGTTCCAATTATTTTCTGAACCAAACTTAATATTCCGGTAAAGATTGAATACCAAAATTAAAAATCAAAATTTTTAAAACATAGAAAATTACTACCAAATTAGATAAAATGACAAAATTAAAAATATTTTTTAATAAAAATATTATTATTTCAAACTAAATTACTAACAATTAAATAAAATACTAACACTTGTATTAACATTCACAATTTATAAATCAATAATGCATATTACCTGATAATTATAAAGTATCATTACATGATATATGAAATTAAAATATTACAAACGGTCACTCACTCGTTATTGATAATATTTTTATTTTATTAATATATTTCGGGATATTGGGTTTTTCGGTTAATTCGATACAAAATTCAAAAAAAAATTGAAACACCGAAATATACAGAAATTAATAACTGAACTAAAACCGATTTTTTTGTTTCTTATTACTTTTTTATTTTCCCGGATTAAAATTTAATATTTAATAAAAACTAATAATAAAACCATCTAATTAATATATCTGAAAATATGTACTTAAAATCAAAATTAAATTACTATTTTGAAACCGAGAGGTAAATAGATGTTAAAAGTTCATTACCTATTTTATACAACAATTGCAATGGTATATATACTATGAGCAGGCTTCATCACCAATTATAAATCAACCCATGTATTTGGAGAACTATGCACACGGAGTGGTTTGTCCAATTATTTGCTTCTATTTTTCAGGAAAGATTCGATGAAACAGTTCGGATGACAGTATGAACCACTTGTATGGTTGTTAGTAATATTTAATTATTAGAAATATTCCAATCATAGTGAATAAACCGTTGTTTACCAATATATGGTGAAAATTAAACGAGTTACCAATTCTGTTAAACATCGGAACATAAATCTGGAGGATTCGAGGTTTAGGCAAATTAGATGTGCCGTTATATAAATTTTAACAATATAAAGGGGTTTCAAATGAAACTAATAAACAAACACAAAAATACTCAATATGTTTCAAATTAGTTATTGACTTTATTTTTTCAGAATTGAATTTTGACTGAAATTTATATCAAATATCTTATAAAATTTATATATAGAAAAAAGAAGTATATTGAATTTTCTTTTAAAGTGTATTTTTCGATTTTTAAGATTATAAAAATATATAATTTTTATTCAAAAGTTGGTCAAGACAACAAAAAGCTGGACTCATAATGTGAAAAGGGACAGCAATTTTTTTTTTTTTCCTTTGCACGATATCATAATGCAACCAACATAATGGGGGTAATTTGCTTTTGTTACCCTGCTCTCTTTAGATTCACAAAGCAAATACTAAGTGATAATCAACTCACCATAATGAAGTGCCCAATCTGTCCAGGCCATTAAAACAATCTTTATGTCACTTTTTTTTGTACCAATTCTTTATGTAGCTTTAAATCTTCTATTGTATGCTTATCCGACTCAACGATTTTGTCCCACCTGGGAGAGACATATTAAAAATAGCTCTGTGTGATTTATGACACATTTACAGCAAATTCGTTGGATTATGAAATTAAGCAGATTTAATTAATAATTAAACACACAAATGTCACATGAATGAGTGTAATTTATTTGGCTTTACGGATTATGACCTGGTTTTGCTTGCCACCATGATTTTTAACCTGTATGTGTCAATTTGTTTCCCGTCTTTTCTCTTGTTTAACCACCCTCTTTTAAGTGATGTCTACCTAATTTTTGCATAGAATAGTCTGAATAATGTAAAGTGGGGTCCGGTCTTTCTTGATCGCTTTAAAATTTTAGTCAGATTAACAAAAATATGATATGAATATATGATCATATAATAGCGGTTAAAGATGCAGGGAGCAAGGATTTGTTGATGATTTCTAATGGTTAAAAGATTGTGGAGTAGCATTATAGATCTGTTATGGACACCTTTAAGGATTCAGGAAGTGTTTACTTTATGATTAATGAATTTCTTTAAGAGACATAACATCAATTTCATGTATTTATTAATGAATTAGTTATTTAGTTGTATGAAATAAAAATGTTATTATTTATATATAATTAAATTATACCTTTCTTCTGTCAAAATAAAATAAAATTATACCTTTCTCATTTCTTGGAAATCACTCTCAATTTCTTATTCTTATTCCTTATACCCTCTGTCCATGTTCGAATTTCATTCTCAGCCTCGCTTAAAAGCCTCCCTTACCTTATACGTCATTATACAAGGTATCAATAAAATTAAATTTAGAGATTTACACATAACTGAACTGGAATATCCATCCACTTATCAATAGTTTATTGATCTAACTCTTTCCTTTTGTGATTTATTGGTTTTACTTTGGAAAATGCTTGGTGCACATAATTGTGTACAAAAACATGTACATAATGACATGTGGTAGATTTTAATTGGATGGTCCCCTGCATTTACACCAACCACCCCAATTAAAATCCACCACATCACTTGCCACATCATTATGCACAAATTTTCTGTACACAATTATGTGCACCTAGCACTACTCTTTTACTTTTCTCAACACCAGGTAGTGATGTGTGTGCATGTGTCAGAATAGGCTCAAATATACAAGTAATGAGGAAGGCTGCATCACTTTCCACCTATTTCAGATCACACCTTTTTTCCTTTATAATTGTTGATAACCATTGTTCAGTAACTTGAGTTACTCTGCTTTAGTCTTCCTTGTCTTAGTTCTCAGACAAGTTAGTAAGATAGAGCTGGAAGATAAAGTCACTAGCTAGCTATACTTCTTGGAAGGTAACTATGATCTGTGATCTGTGTGGATTGTGATGGTAATTATGCATGCATGCACGTGTGATTATAAGCATTTCTTCTGCAATCTCTATGTATGAGTATCAGTATATATATGTCTTGTTTTCGATCCATCTTGTCTTTGACCAACCATCGTCTCAGTGATATCATCTGAGCAAGAGGTCATGGCCCGATACGTAGTGTTGTGGCATGCATCTGTAATTTTTTGATGGTTTTTATGTTTCAGGAAGCAACATTAAATGGCCTCTCCATCAACTCAATTCGCGACAACAAGAAGAATGGGAATGTATGATCCACTGCACCATATCAGCACCTGGGAAGACATACTGGGAGCAGAGAGTAGCGTAAACATTACAAGCTCTTGTACGATTTTGCAGGCGGATACAAGGCTGCTCAACAAGGTACAAATTGTATGATTTATTTTTCATTTTTTATTTTTAAAGAAGAACTTACACGATGTGTAATGACTAGTGATTCTTCTTCTCTAGTCATATACGTCACAAGAATCACTAGGAGAATTATCCGATAACCAAGCAGGGAGAACTAAATGTGACAAGGTATTATTGCTCTTAAACTAAGCAATGTTGTTTTTCTATGGATACAAAAGATGTTTGAAGTTCTGAAGAATTTGAATTTTTTGCAGTTACAAAGACGGCTAGCACAGAATCGTGAAGCTGCTCGTAAGAGTCGTCTGAGGAAGAAGGTACACACGACTTAGGAGTGACACTTGTAATAAGAAAACGTATGCTGAGATGGAAAAAGACCACTTACCTTGTATGTTGTTTCCCTCTAGGCATATGTCCAGCAACTCGAAACAAGCCGCTTAAAGCTGGCACAACTGGAGCTGGAAATTGATAGAACAAAACAGGTTAGATTAGTTAGGTTGCTAACACAAGTGTTTTTATTTGGTTTCTTTGTTGTATGATGAATCAGTAAGTGGCTGTGATAACAGGGTCTGTACACCGGGGGAGCTGGCCATTCTGGAACTATCAATTCAGGTCTGCGCTTTCATGTGCCTAGTCGTGCCACTGCTAAAAAATTATTTTGTGGTTATATTGTGTGCATGATCTTCTTTCGTCTGAAGCATGGATCGTTACTGAAACCGCAGGGATTATTTCATTTGAGATAGAGTATGGGCTCTGGGTTGAACTCCAGGAAAAGAAGAATTGTCAGCTCAGGAATGTTTTGCAGGCTCAGATAAGTGAGAAAGAACTCCGTGTGCACGTCGAGGGTGGTTTAGCTCACTTCAGTGATCTGTTCCGTATGAAAGCAGAGGCTGCGAAGGCTGATGTCTTCCATGTAATGCATGGGATGTATAGATCTCCACTTGAGCGTCTCTTCCTATGGATTGGAGGATTTAAGCCATCTGAGGTTATTCAAGTAAGCCATCTGAGATTATATGTCCAAGTCTTGTTTTCTGCTAGCTGTCTGAGGATTTCAATTTCTGCAGATTTTAGTGCCACAGCTCGAGCCATTGACTGAGCAACAACTTGTAGACGTGTATAAGCTGCGCCACTCATGCCAGCAAGCTGAGGATGCACTGTCACAAGGAATGGAAAAACTGGTGCAAACTCTAGCTCAATGTGTAGTACTTGATAACATAGCCGGAGGAAGTTACGGTTCTCGGATGGCCTCTGCAATGGAGAGGCTGGAATCTTTAGAGTGCTTCATGAACCAAGTAACTATCACTTTCTTTCTGAATTTCCACCTGTTAAGTATTAATGCTTCAATCTGTGGCCTTGGCTTGACTGTGTCTTATTGATTCATAGGCAGATCACCTTCGACAGCAAACACTGCAGCAGATGTCTCGGATCTTGACCACCAGCCAAGCAGCTCGCGGATTGCTTGCATTTGGGGAATACTTTCAGCGTCTTCGCGCATTAAGCTCTCTCTGGGCTGTTCATCCTCATTTATAGGTTTTATTCTCCTACTCCCATCATCATCCCCAACTCAATCAAGCTGGAAAACAAAGTGTGTGCTAGTGGCGGCTTTTCTATATATATAGTCGCTTTATTCTTGCCATTTTGAACCCTTAGTTGCATAAGTGTATGTAGGATATTTGAACTTCAGTTTGTACCTGTACATCTTGGCCACGGACTGCCAGGAAGAGATCTATTTTGAGTTCAGAACCCCTCCCCCTTTGATACTTGCAGCGGGATAAGAACAGAATCTTCGTGCTCAATTGCTCATAACGGGATACTAAATATGTTTGGTTTGATTTGTTTTTACGCAAAAACTATATATCATAAACAATTGCATAGCATTTCTGTAAATTGAAGAACGATAGACATTGAAACTACTATTATATATCATTCTCCAATGATCTTAAACATCTACAAAAAAAATCTCATCCGTTGTACATTTGCGCAACGGCAAATCATACAGAACACACACATTACACATATACTATAACATATCAAAATTAAAAAGCTTCCTCCAATTCAATCAATAATCATCAAACTAATTGAAGATCACCGACCTCAAGCGTCTCCGCAATCTCCTCCAACTGTTTCTTCACACTCATATCGATCAATTTCGAACCTCCATTCCCGTACCGTATCGTAAATCCAGCCACCAGCGATTCATTAAGCGATGTTTTGATCCTCACATTCTTCGCTCCAGTGAGCTTCTGCACTCCTTTTGCAATCTGCGCCAAATGCTGCGCATCCAATTTCACAACCGACGTTACAATCGCAAGCTCCGTCTCCGTCATCTTGTTGTAGACGATCTCAAACTCCTCCGTAATCGCCTTAATCTGATCAATTCGCTTCATATCAATCAACACATTCAGAAAATTCGCGACGTGCGGCTGCAGATTCGCTTCCTTCGTGTACGAATCGACTAATTCGTTCTTCGCTTCGACTGTAACGGTAGGGTTTGTGAAGTACCTGTAGACTGCTTCTTCGGAGAAGAGGTCGCTGATCTTTTCGAGGTCGCCGGCGGTGGCTTCGAGAGTTCCGTTTGACTTGGCGACGTCGGCGAGCGCGGTGGCGTAGCTGCTGGCGACGCTGTCGGACATTCTAGCGCCGCCGCGACGGCGAGATTTGACGACGAGAGTGAGTTTGGGGATGCGGAGGCCGCCCGAGAAGGAGAGAGTGCGTGCTTTTGGAGGCGTGAATTGAGGCGATGACTGCGATCGGCATTGAATTGTGATCGGAGATTGTTGCAGAGCCGCCATTTGATCGCCGAAGAGTGTGTGTAGAGAGATTGAATGAGAGTGTGTGTAACTGTGTGTGTGGTGAGGGAGGGTGTATGGATGTTGAAATATGGAGCGATAGGTAACGGACGGTGGATATTCGGGAGGAGAGAAGATCGACGGTGGAGAAGATGTCTATGATCTTTGCAATCCTGTGGACTGAAAGATGGCCTCTCATCTTCGCGAGGGAATCGTACTGTAAATTGTAAATAATTAGAACTATTTAATAATTTAAATTATCATATACCACATATTTTATTAATGTATAATAACTAAAATAAAAAACAAATTCTCACGAGAAGAGATTAAACAAAATTTAAATAAATTGAGAATTTATTCAAGAAAAAAAAACGAACTAAAAATAATAAAAAAAGGAAAAGATTGGACTTTTTCACGATAAAAAACGATCAAAGCTTCTCATATAATGGAGGGAGGATTTTTAAAATTTTAAAATACTTATTTCATATTTGAGCAACAATTGAATTCACCACTCTTCTAATTTTGCTTGGATATTTAAATGTTACCGAGGCTTGTGTATATATAAGAGGTATTATCATATTTATATGTGTAGGGTATGTGTGTATATATATTTTAAAATTATTTAATTTATGTGTTATGTATATATATTCATTTATTTCTTTTAATAATTGACACGGTACGGGGTTTTTTCGATTGGTCTTAATCTAGAATAAAAAACGCAATCATTATATTGATCCGGTTTTCTAATTTCGAGTTAAATTCGTTTTTTTGTCAATTCTGTTGATTTCAGTTCTAATTTGGTTTCGTGCTTACCCCCCTCTTCCCTTTTCCAAGCTACCTTTTCCGTTTGAAATGTCGATACTGTTCCTAACATGAGACAAATTACTAATTTACGTTTAATCAATAAGATTAAATATAATCATGAATGATATTGTTGAATTCGTTATTACAAGTACTTTAATATGATGAAGATGAAGTTTTTATATTTAACACTACTATAAAACTAAAAATATTAATAATCAAAAATATGTGTTGGCAAATATGAAAAACACAAATGAGAAAATTATTTAGGGACCGAGGGAGCATATGGGCTAATATGTCGGGATACTCTGCGGAGACATTTATTTCAATCAACCCATGTTAAAGGACAACTGATGAGTGATGACCCTCTGCAGAGCAATAATAAATTTATTGCCGGAGAACAGGCCCGACTCAAATAAAACGAAGCTTTATATTAAAATAAAATAAAATGATAGTTTGTGGATGTGTCAAAGTAAAAATCTCTTCTTATATTCTCAAAATAAATAGTAGCCGAAAATTAAAATTACAAAAGTAAAGTATTGATAATCAAATATAGTGACATAGACAACGACACTAATATTCAAATTAATATTATAAATCACACGTTTAAAAATTATATTTCATTTCAACTATTAATAAAATTTATAAATTTAAGTTTTATTTCTAACCTAACATCAATTACTTTCTTTAACTATTTTTAAAATGAACTTGAAATTTGAAAAAAAGATACTTGGTAACATTTTTTTTTTTTTTTTGTCAGGGTCTGCATACTCGCAGATGAGTTGTATCATAGATACAATAGCTGCATCAGGGATTCCTATCATCCAACAAAGTTTATCATCTAACCGAAAGATACGTAAAGTATCTCCGGACGTTTAGATAATAAAACTTTAAAGTCTGAATAAGAAAACCCATAAAACCCCTTTCCATGATCCTGAAAATCAAAATAAGCAAAAAGAAACATAAGAATGATAATTTAGTTAAGTAGAAAAAAATATACGGTGGGAAAAATAAATCCAATAGTGACATAAATATGAGAAAAATTATAATGTCTAACCAAAGCGAGAACTTTGGTTAGACACACAGAGTACTAAAATATTCGTAAATCATACTAAGCTTTTCTTATGAAAATAATAATAACATAAACAAAGAATTTTATATTTTTGTCAGGAAAAATCAATCATTCTTGACTGCAAAAAAATGTAAAAAGTTTACTTGGGAATTAAACAGTTAAACATATTAACTTAAAAATAATATTAATAATTTTATTAATAAGAGAGATAAATTATAATGATAGGAGTCGTGTATTGAATATCAACAAAATGAAAATTTTAGTGGGTGTTTGGCTGTGTGGCTTCTGGGCTTAAAAGTCCGAGAAGCCCACATCAGCTTATTTATTGTCCGTTCTAGCTTATTTTTCAAACCCGACTTCTGCTTCTTTCGTTCTAACAGAAAACGACCTCGAGCTGCGACTCAAAATCTGGGGATCTGGGACTGATAGAATTAGTTCACTACTGGCAAGAGCATGTCTTTTGTCTACATATGTTTTTTCAAGCTGAATTGAAGTAGAGATGGGTGTGGATATACAAAATTACCAAACTAATATCAACTTATAAGTTAAGTTATCCAAACACTTTTTAAAAATTTCTAGTAGCTTATAAGTCACGGTATCCAAACATTTTTGGTAGCTTATAAGTCCAAACCAACTTATAACTTTTAATCCACTTCTTTATTTTAAGCAATAAGTCATTTTTTTTAAGCTCAGCCAAACGGCCCCTTAATGCCATGGAGAGATCTTTCATGCTGAAAATTTTTTAAGATTGAAACCTTAAAAGTCATGGGTCCTGTACTATTGGGCTATTTGCCGACCCAGCAGCGGGCCTGTTGGAGAGTACCAGCTGTAGAGAGCTTTCAGAGAAGCATGGTGGCATGCCTGGGCTTTTATGTAAATTTTACGGATTCAAGTTTACGAATCCTCTAATCCGCAGATCAAAATATTCTAAAAAACTAGTGCAGACATGGAGTCATGGACAAATACATAAACATAACTGTACTAAAGAATATACTACTATTATTGCAAAGCATGGGGAACCAGAAACATCAATAGAACAACTAGTACTACATTCAAGTTAAGACTTAAGAGTGCTGAGCATAATTCAAGACATACCATCAATTAAACTGGGCAGCGACATTATTGCAAATTGAATCCAAGCACATAAAAACAAAAACAAAAAAACTTTTACTACTATTATTGAGATAAAACTAGCTCAAGCACTTCCTGTAGAATTAGTCTCAGGTCCACTTCCTCTGGTGACCGGTCTTCTTGGAGGCGGTCGGAAACGCATCGCCATGTCTCCCTGTAAAGTATACATAAAAATATTATTCCCATAAAATGTGGGATAGCACACATCATCCGACTTTCTGTAACCATCTTTTCTTTCTGTTTTCAAGGTCAATTTTTGACAACCAGATCTTGTGCACACATTAATTTCAAATTAGTTTTCGAAAATTACATTCATTATTAATTTTTGATTAACAGTTGAATCCAATTCTACTAAATTCTGATTTAGGAGTGGTCATATGATTTCACTAACATGCATAGTCATAAATCGTGAAACGAATTTTCTATGGTATGCCCATGGGCACACGATAGTCACTAACTCCAATGAGAATACTAGCTTTTGATTGGTGGATGGATAATAAATGTTGATGGCCCTCCTGCATTTACACTAATTCCACCAATCAAAAGAAGCCATTTTCATGAGAGTTCGTGCTTATTGTGTGCCCTTGGGCACACATTAGAAAAACCGATCGTGAAATCATACTCATAAATCGGAATTTAATCATATGCATATGATTCATTAAACATTACATATATGTATGATTTCCGAACACTTATATCTGTAATGTTTCATGAATCATATGCATATTTATAGTGTTAATACCGACACAGAGATATGATGAAATATGAAGAAGGAAACGGAGAGACTTACAGAAGTCACAGTTGGTCCAGGATCAGCAGACGAAGAAACAGGCTCAGTTGTTGAAGGCTCTGTCTCTTTTACAGCAGCTGGTTGATGACTAGTTTCAAAACCAAAACACTTGAAGAACAAAGCTCTCACAACTTCATGCAAGGGATACTTGCAAAGCAGTATATTACCGCAACTGTAATCACCATAAGCACCGTCTCTTTCCTCTCTACTCACCACCACCACCTTCCCCTCTTCAGCAGTTCCTTCCATCGCACAAAGTTTTTTTTAAAATAAAAGTTCTCTGGATTCGAAGCTAGTGCATAGTAACATGAATTTTATACTACTAATATTCGAGATTTATGGATAGTATTTTATTGTATTTCTGGTAGTCTTGTGTATTATGGATAGTTCCTTATTTATATTACGCGTGCCATGGTTTCCTTGTTGTTAAGATGTGTGTGTATATCGTATATGTGATTTGACCGAGGTGTGTAAGGTGAAATATTGAATGTTGGCATTAATGGGCTCTTGCTCTCTATTTACTGAACCCTGCTGTTTTTGCCACTTCTCAATTTTCAGTCGGTGTCAGTAATTTAAGTATAAATTGATTTGTAAAATATTTGATCAGATAGGCGATAAGATGAGAGTAATTTGGTAATAAGTCAATAGGATAATAATCGATCTCTCATAAAATTTGAGTTTAATCCAGTCCGTTTACATTCTTATCATGAAAGATAATTGTGACATCGTATATCCATAAATATGATTTATTAAATGTAAATTATGTAATTACTAATTACCAATTATAAGGATCCAGGATCTAACAGGGAAGCTGCAATCAAAGTAGCAATACATAAAAGTACGGTTGTTAGAGCAAACCCAACGCAATTTCCTATTTTCAACCCTAAAATATTATATAATAATGATTACCTAAAATATAGGGGATCAAACAGTTGTTTTGCTCCAATGGTATTCCTTATATTAATCCCCTATATTTCAAATTCACATATGCAACTGAAATAGAGAGAGAAATTGCAGTGGTAAATGACAGAAAAACAAGAGGATATATGAGGGATAGAGAATTGCCTTGGAGTTGTGTTTTTTGTTCTCAATCCTCAAATATTGTCCATGTAGATTAAATATAGGTAAGGAGTGGGTGCATTGGAGTTGCTCTTATGAAGAAGTCCTACAATCATCTTGCTTATCATTAATTTTGGGGATTGTTTTCCATATAATTATTTCCGAACTTGAGGCTTTTCCCCTTAACAAACAATTCAACTAGTATAAAAAAAATAATGGGTCTAATTTGTTTTTACTTCATTTGGTGCCTGTTTGTTTGAAGTAAGTTCTATTTATCAAAGAATTGTGGTGTTTCACTCTAATGTATGGTACCATGAATTATAGTTTGATCTAATGTTCTTGCAAACTGTTGAATTGATTTGTTGGCTCATTTTGATGAAACATTCGATAGATTTTGTAAACTAAAAGCTCCGGGAGTTCTTCGTAGAATCGACCTAAGTCTATAACCACCCATCTATACTATAAATCAAAAAGCTTATTTTGCTGATTTCACTTGACTAGTTGAAATTTATCACTGCGGGTTTCCTGAAATTTTGTGATGAGGTTCATCAAAATTTCGAGAACGCTGCGGTACTAGTAAGTGATAAATGTCATTTAAACATGTGTGTAATTCTCTCAGAATCTCGAGTTGTTGGTAGGAGGGCTTACCAACCCATCTTGGAGGCATACGTGCCCATAATCAAGTATGAGAATATTGGGGGTCGTATTAAGTGATCAGTTATCACTTATCCCAAAATCTCGAGGTGCTGGGAGGAAAGTTTACCAGGATTGTATTCTAACATGTATGATTATGTTATTTTTTGCAGTTCTAGGAATTAAGGCATTTGGTAGTTCATTTTTAGTCTTGTGTCAAGTAGCAAGGGAGAAGAGGCAATGAGTTGCTTTGGCTGTTGTGTGGATGATGATATACCAAAGGCTGCTGCTAGAGGACCCTACAAGGCAAATCAATCAGCAGGTTTTGTCACAAATAGCTCTATCATAAATTTCATCTATATAAGATCAGGTATCCGAACCAAGTAATTGTGACTGTAGGCGCTTTTAAACCCTTTTTACTACATGACATTTGAATCTTGCTGCCTCCGCATATTAGTTTAGTTCTAGTACATCGCTGTCATAATTCCAGCATTTGTCATCGCTGTTCTCTGCCCTCTGCTTTATCAAAGTAGTGTACCTGATTTGAGGCTTTGTGTAGGAAATGCCGGTGATCATGGTCATCATGCTACTGTGACAGCTCCAAGGGACACGATAACAACTAACATTCAGCCTATTGCTATCCCTGAGCTCTCAGTGGAAGAATTGAAAGATATTACAGATAACTTTGGCTCAAAAGCTTTGATTGGGGAGGGGGCTCGTGGAAGTGTATATCAAGGTGTGCTGAGAAGTGGGCAGGCCGCGGCAATTAAAAAATTAGACTCCAGTAAGCAACCAGATCAAGAGTTTCTAGCACAGGTTGGTCAGATCAGAATATACCACGTAAACACTTAACACGTCGAATAAATGGTTTAGTATATTTCGCTGCTTTTTTGCATGTCACTACAGGTTTCTATTGCATCACGGCTTAAACATGATAATGTTGTTGAGCTACTTGGCTATTGTGTGAATGGTGGTCATTGTGTCCTTGCCTACGAGTATGCTTCAAATGGATCTCTTCGTGACATTCTTCACGGTATGTGGTGTTGGGTTTATCAATCCCATCTGTTTGAAATTGACTATTTTAACTGTTTATATATATCTTTGTGATCTATCAAGTATTCGTAAAATTATGTTAATGATCTCTATATGTGGATTGCTGCTTCATGAGCTGTCTAAGTACTTGTGCGTGAAGTGGGAATTTTGTAGCAAACGTCCTATTAAAGCACAATGGCGTTATTTGGTTGGGTATCTTGGTTTGATCTAAATAGGTAGTCTCTCATTTCTTGATGTAGCAAATTGTCCATGGTTGATGTAGGGAAGAAAGGTGTTAAGGGTGCCCAACGAGGTCCAGTTTTATCATGGTCCCAAAGAGTGAAGATTGCACTGGGGGTAGCAAAGGGACTTGAGTATCTCCATGAAGAGACACAGCCTCAGATCATCCATCGAGATATCAAGTCCAGCAATGTTTCACTTTTTGGTGCTGATGTGGCTAAAATTGCTGATTTCGACCTCTCAAACCAACCACCGGACATGGCAGCACACCTTCATTCAACTCGAGTGCTTGGAACTTTTGTTTATCATGCACCTGAGTAAGCTCTATATGGGAATCATTCTTTTTCAGTATGCTCATGTTTCTTTCTAAATTCCAAGATTTTAGCCAAATAGACATTGTAGCATTTGTCAACCAATTTAGAATTGATTTTTTTCAAAAAAAACAAGGTGGCCGGAAAAAATGAACTATAAACGCTTTTATGCACTTCTATATGGTGTATTATAAGAGTAAAATTAATACTCTCTGACATGATCCTACTGGAATTAAAATGACAACCTATGAAGTTGCTAGAATGTCATTTGCTCTTAGCATGTTTGACCTTTACAACAGAACTATAATGTCCTCAGTTATGCTGCTTATTAAACTGTAAGATTGTCTGATTATTCTGTTATTTGGTGGCAGATATGCAATGACTGGACGACTTAGCTCAAAAAGCGATGTTTACAGCTTCGGTGTGATCCTATTGGAACTCTTAACAGGGCGTAAACCTGTTGATGACACACTCCCTCGAGGACAGCAGAGTTTAGTGACATGGGTACTCCCTTCTGTTCACTGCACTTCCCTGACTTCTATTTTAAATTTTTGCCTCAGAGGTGGATTCTTTATTATGTGATTTTGTATTAGGCAACCCCGAAACTCAGTGAAGATAAAGTGGGACAATGTGTTGACACTAGACTTGGCGGAGAATACCCACCCAAGGCAGTTGCCAAGGTAATCCATAAATTTATTCAAAGATAATAAAATGTCGCAGTACTGGGGAAAAGTCTGCAACCTTACATTTAAACCACAAATACTGCAAAACCACATCCGAACATATAACATTCCCACCCTCATTCTATTATATCCAAATGACTGCACCTATTGTTTTGATACCTTCAATAGTTTAAATCTGACTTGAAAGATAATGAGATAATTCGTTGTTTATGTTCTTCCTGCATGGCTGCATATCTTGCTGGAAAAAGATGGCTGCAGTTGCCGCCTTGTGCTTGCAGTACGAAGCTCATTTTCGTCCAAATATGAGTATTATAGTGAAAGCTCTCCGTCCTTTGGTGAAGCCTCGGCCTTTAACTCCACGTCAATCACATCACTAGCGGATTACTTCCCTAATCTATGATCTACACCTCTCAAATTGTAGTTTTGATATGTTATTATCGGCTAAAGTTTGAATTGGTTAAGTTCTCTTTAGCCATCAAACAAAAATTTGTGCACGGTTTGTGAATGCAATTATATCAAAGAGTCTGCACCATCAAGTATCAGGTTTCTTTGTTCTCTGAACATAACTTCACTTTCATGTATACATATCAATGCTGCATCTTGTAATGAAAAAGAGGCTATTCATCATAGGCAAAAGTAGTCAGCAACTCTAATGGTAATGTGACTCTCACCACTCAACAGCACCTAAAAACTTGGCCAGAACAAAATCAGATGTCGCTGTACTGAGATTCCATTTCTTGTGAAAGGGGTAAAAATACCATTACATAGATTTATTGAAGTGAGGTGGTGCATATAAAAACTTCTCAAGTAAGTTGTGGTTCTCAAAATAATTTAAATAAGTTTATAATAATAACGTTTAGAATTTTTTTGGTATAATCTGTATGAATATTTCAGTTTGATGTATGTACAATTGTTTAGGCTTGTTTTTAGTAAAAGTTCATAAATATGTATGAGTTTAGTTATTTAAATTACCATTCAAAAATTATATTCAATTTTATTCGTATCTCGATCATTTGCTTCAAATATTAAAAATTTATACACTGATTTGTATATGATGATTTAAATTCATGATTCATTTTAGTGAAAAAAATAATTAATAGTGATGTAACAATCATATTTAAATTAGAATAAAAAATTGTTATGAAAATCGTATTTAGAACATATAAAGAATAAGAATCATACTTTTATTACAAAACTTACTTATATTTGAATTTATCGAATCGTTTTTTAATTTTATTTAAAATGACAAATAGATATCAAATTTCACGTATTATTTATAGTTTTTGTTTACGATATATATACATATTTCATTCTTTTTTGTATTGTGTTTAAAATTCTGCAAAAATATGAATTTTATAATATTAATTTATGATTAAATACAATAAAATACAACTAAAATTAATTTCAACGCCGTATACAACTTTATCTTTTGGGGAAAAATTTTACATTAGATTATATTTAGTGACACCCATATAAAAAATTGCATCTCATTTTTGTAATTACAAAGTCTTTCGACAGATATTTTTTTTTAAAAATTTAAATAATAATGATTAAAAATATATAATTTCTGGTAATTTATTATATATAGGAAAACATTTTTGTAAATAAAATAAATTATAGAGTAAAAAAAAAAAAAACTCAATTCATATTTCATCCCCGAGTTTAAACGGTCACAAAAATATGTCTGAATCATTTTACCGTGTTGACGCGTTTCTTCTCTAAATCTCCGGCGACTATTTCGCTAAGATCTCTGCAATATCGCCTGTAAGTAACCCGTTTTTTCTCCAATTGTCTAAATATTCATCATTATATTTTCAGTTTTCACTTAAAATATCAACCAAATTCTCAACATTGTTCTGCATCACTTACATCACATATACATACAATTAATTGTAAATTTGTAATCAAGACTAGTAATAGTCATTTTGTTGCCCTAATTTTTTTTGAATTGTGATTGTTTGAGAGTAGAAATTGCACGAAGTTTGAATACGTGTAATTTGTGATTGTATTTAGCTATAAGTGAAGATGATGGTTGAGGATCTAGCTATTGAAGCTAAAGAAGCAGCGGTTCGCGAGGTTGCGAAGCTGTTGACACTTCCCGAGCTTTTGCAGTCCATTGCTTCGATTAAAGCCGATTACCTTACTCGGCAGCAGGTGATCAATTTTGTTCATTAACTAGTTTAGGTTTACGATAAGCGATAATTTAGTGTATTTGAGGCAAGACTTGTAAAATGTTTCAGTAGGAATAAAACGACACTAGGAATAGTTCGTGTGTAGGAGCTCGTGTTATTAATGATATGTTTTATATTACACGTAACTGTTGCTTGTGTTTGATATCAGGCAAATGATGCGCAACTCAGCACAATGGTTGCTGAACAGGTACATTACAAATACATTGATGTTCAAACATTGTAGTTGTATTTTTGTATACTCTGAGGGCTAATTTTCCTGTTCGCAGTTGTTGATTTTAGTACTGTTTATTTATGATGTTTCTGTACGTTTCTAGACTCTATTTGTAAACATCTTGTTAATCAAGTTATTTTGTGAGGTTTTAGGTTGAACAAGCACAAGCAGGTCTAGAATCACTCGCCTCGTCTGAAAAGACAGTAAACCAGCTGCGTGAGAATTTTGTTTCCATTGAAAAGTAAGTACTCGAATTTTGAATGCCACTCACTTTTGTTATTGTGTCTTTAAAATATACTGATGGTTGGGTATTCTTAGTTACGATGTTGCTTCCTTGATGCGTGTATAATTTGAGTCTGATTAAGGAGCTTTCGTTCTTTTAACAGTCTTTGTCAGGAATGCCAAACATTGATCGAAAATCATGATCAGATAAAGCTGCTTAGCAATGCGCGGAATAACTTGAACACAACGTTGAAGGTTGGATGTTACCTTTATCTATCTATAGTTCTATTTTATTATTTGAATAAACAGACAATAAAAAAATCGTTGTGAGAGTTTTAAAGTGGTTGAGATGAAGATTAGAATCCTGCCTCCTATAGTTTTATAGGCACAAATTGAGAACTAAAATATTTTGTTGCCCAAGGATTTTTTGGCATAAGAACAATTTTATTTTTATCTGTATATCTCCCTTAAATTTCTACGTTACTCTTTCCATCAAACATTTGATACCGATTAAAGTACAAAAGTATTGATAATATGTTGCTTTTTGCAGGACGTGGAGGGAATGATGTCAATATCTGTTGAAGCTGCTGAGGCGCGCGATTCTTTGAGCGATGACAAAGAACTCATTAGTACTTATGAGGTAGAGCTATGATATTTTATCCTATTCTCTAGGAGGCTTATCAAAGTGCTATGCAATGTAATTATGTTTGATACCTTATTCTATATGTTGGTTTGGGCTCAGAGACTTACTGCTCTTGATGGAAAGCGGAGGTTTGCATTAGCTGCAGCATCATCTCACAAAGAAGAGGTTGGAAAGCTAAGGTCAGAATATACTAGTGTTGCTTGCCTCAAATGTATTGTAAAGTCATTATAAGCTTTTGGTTACTCTAATGTGTCGATATGATATTTTGTAATTATGTTTACATCTTCTACTTCTCTGTTTGTCAATTCAGAATACTTTCATCCCCTAACAGTCTGAATAAGGAGAGAATTTTTTTTTTTTTTTTCATTATCTAGTGCATACAGTGAACTTGTAGATTGTAATACCTATTAGCCAGTAGCCACAGATCACAATAGTGTAAGCTCTAATACTGAATTCTAGTGGAGTAATCTCCAGCGGAGATTAATACTTGGGTGCAGACAAGAGTACAAAGTGCTATACTGTGCCTTATATCATGCAAAGCCTCTATCCTAACTATAATGTCACCGCAAGAACCTAAAAACTGAAAGCTATATAAATGCAGTTTATATGATGATTCCCATAATGAGAAATTTTTATAGCCATGGATTTGTTATTTTGATAATATTGTGGCATTTATCTGCTTGCAGTGTTCTAATTCCATTTTTCATATTTTTTTGTCTGCAGAGAATATTTTGAAGATGTAGATCGCACCTGGGAGACATTTGACAAGAAATTGTGGGGTCATATATACGACTTCTTCAAACTTGCTAAAGAAAGGTATCACACTGAAAATTTGGTTTATTGTTATAAGCCTCAGGTCATGTTGAATTTATCAAGTTTTGTGTAGAACGAACCCATTTACAAACGCTAATTTGCATAAGAAAGAAGTGAGAAGCTGATTAAATTAAGAGTATATGCTCAACTAGATCATTGTAAAAAAGCAAACAAGAATTACCTGTCTAAATACGCTGAATAAATAGTTTTTAAGGAGATAACTAGCAAGTTTCTTATAATCCAGAATATGTCTGATGATCGAAATGCATAAATACTTGAATATTTGGCGAGGAAGGGTATACTAGAATATTCTTTCATCACTTGAATACTCAAATATGTTGAGATTTATACTGTCGTCTAATTGGAGAGAGTATTTGAATATTCTGATTAATACTTCCAAACTCTAAAAGTTATTTGGTTCAAATTTAGTAAAAGTGTATTATTATGTTCACAGATAAAATTGCATAGTTTTGAATTGAGCAAAAAGCAGTAGTGATGATTTTTGGTTAGGGAAGACATATTGTTCCTTTCTTTGTGGACTGGCATAAGGTGTTCAGTTGACCTTAATCATCCTTATTAACAACTTAATGTATTACTGTGTATATTATGCACCTGACTCCTATTTTTTCTTATAAATTCTCTTGCAGTCCACAGACACTTGTTCGTGCCCTGAGGTATGTGCTGTTTTTTCTTTTTCATTAATTTGTGTATTGCTTGTAACAATGTCAATTATATATATTATATATATTCGAAACACTCTTTAAGAATCGATATATATGCATTACACTGACTACAAAGGAGTCAAAAGCCCTGTATGCCTCATCTAAAAAATGTACTGTCAAACCTTAAGAAGCAAACCTCTGTACCTTTAATGCCTTCATTTCAGTAGAGCGTCTTCTGGCGTTTTAGCACAATTCGGCATGTGAATTGGTAGATAATTCACTGGAATCCTGATGCTGCAGTTTTTATTGCCACTTTTCTACTACAGGGTGGTTGAAATGCAGGAAATCCTCGATCAACAACTTGCTGAGGAAGCAGCTGAAGCTGTAGGAGGTGGTGCAATGGCATCAGTTGCTAATCCTCGCAGAACTCCAAAGTACATAACCTCTTCCATTTGCTTATAAGTCTGTCAGATTATTATCTTGGTCGAACTTTCTCTTATCATATGTAATTGGGTCTTATTTTTGAAATAAAATATTGTTAATTTTCTGCATGCGTGGGCTTCTGAAATATTAATGATACTTTGTGTTAACTGCAGAAAATCAACTACTGCTGTACCTTCCAATAATTCTAGTCAGTCTAAGGTGAAGGTCCAGGGAAAGGGCTACAAGGACAAATGTTATGAGCACATAAGAATGTCTGTTGAAGCACGGTTTAACATACTTCTAACTGAGGTAGTCTTTGTTGGACAGGGAACTGTTTTCACCATCATTTTATTCACTTTACAAGATCTATTACTATTTTTACTAAAATCATCTTCTAATATATATTTTGTATCAGCTTGGGTCTGAAGATCTAAAGGCAGCTATAGAGGAGGCTCGATCGGTATGCAAATGAATTTATTATGTTATATGTTATTATTACAAAAATTCTGGTGCTCTGGGTTCTTCTTAGTTATCTGGTGCACATTAGAGGTCAATATTTTTTAACAAGTTTGTAAGTTAATTAAAAGTTAGACGCTAATTAGGACTGAACCAAAATTTAAATAAAAGTTGTCTTGCTAAATTCATCTTACTATACTAGACATTACATAGTACTAGACAGTAGACATTAGATACAAAATATATTAGTAGAGGAAGAAAACTGACGGTGTGCTACTTGGGTCAATTGACGGTGTCTGCTCCAGGTCATTTTCCTTATATTTTACCTGCTTCGAATTGATAAACACCCTTTGAGGCTAACAAGCTTAGCTTGAACTTTAGCAGCCATGATATATATTCAGGAGGGAATAAAAAGCAATATTAGAAGTAAAGGAAAAAAACTGAGAGCCTACCGGGGGTGGCCCTGGGATTTACGGGGCCTTAGTCAAAATCAGTTTTTGGGGCCCTAATCTCTATATACTCAGAAGATTTCATACATTTATATGCAAACGATTCGAAAATTTTGGGGCCCTTAATTGTTGGGGGCCTTAGGCGCAACCGCGTAAGTCTTGTCCGTCTATAGCCAGGACCACTTTTAAGTCTAATCTTGTGCTATTGTTGTATTTAGGTGTTTGATTGTCTAATTTTTTCCAGATAGGTTTGTAACCTCTAATTCCCTATATTAGGCAAAGAACCCTGAACTTCGAAGATATGCACGGGTAGTCTGTTCCCTGATATTTCGATACCCCTTATCTGAAACACCAAGCTGGACATATGTAAATGTATGCTACCAAACATTTGTAGGCTGGTGGATAAACCATTGCATTGCCGCTCATGATTGCATAAGAATTGATTCAGTGCCTGTAGCCTGCATATGAGCTTCATTATGTCGTGTATAATTTGCAATATTCGTCCAAGTACATCTTTCAGCTTTCTACCTGTCGTATTCATTTTATTTCTACCTGATTTCAGATTGGTGAAGAGCTTGGAGATATATATGATTATGTGGCTCCATGTTTTCCTCCAAGGTTTGCTCTGTCTTTCTGTCCTGTAAACATCTTTTTTTTCCTCCAAGATTTTTCAGCAGTCTGTAGCTGATTGGTTCAAGTCCTTGTTAATGGGATATCTGTCAGATTTAGTTTCTCAATTTGGTAAATGTGTATTTGAAATAAATTTAAAGTAATTGGCTGGATTAATAATTTTTCCTCCACACTTTTTTTAGAACACTATTAGTATATGTTGTTGTTAAGTGTTTTTAAAGAGAACTCCAAATGAAATTGATCTTCCTTTATAATAATTTTAAACCACTTAGTTATATAGATTACTGATATGAATCTTTCATGCAAAATTCAGATATGAAATATTTCAGCTCATGGTAAATCTTTATACTGAGAGATTTATTCAGTGGTTGAGACTGCTCAGTGACAGAGCTAATGAACTGACAAATATAGAGATCTTGAAGGTATTCAATTGTTTTTTGTTCCTTATAACTATAGCTTGTGGTTTTAAACTTATTTTAGAATTAAGGAATTTATAGCCACAACTTGTGAGCATAATGAGCTAAAAGAGTCAAAAATGGTCTGCCTCGGTCATAATTATTTTACACGAGTGATTTAAATATGTGATATGCTGAATGTAGCAAACATACATTATAGTTTCCTTCTCCCTATCCTCCTCTCTCTCTCTCTCTCTCTCTCTCTCTCTATGCCAACTTTACTGATATGGATGATACTCTGTCTCTATGGTAAATGTCCGAACATCTTACTGTATGCAGATTTTTGTTGCTTAATTGAAGTATATGCTATTATACGTAATTATATGGCCGTTGATGTTTATATATCATTAAAGGCTCTAAAAATGTTTTTACAATATAGTGAACAATTTTGCAGATTTTTAATATATGAATTATACCTAATTATTTATTGTAGTCAACAGTAGAAAACCCACAAGCCTAATGTGATTCAACCACGTAAGAACCATACCTTAAAAATTTTCAACCACACAAGAAGAATTTGCATGTACTTCAACCTATAACAAAAGAGACAAATTTTGATTTCAACAATAAATTAAATTATGGTCTTCCAGCAAAAAAATATTACATCTCCTTGGTAAGTCTCTAAATTAGTAAATAAAGATAACAAATTTATTATTCTACTATGATAATTGAGAATATATCATGTCATCTGTTAATTAGTTTCATTAAACATTAGTATAAATTGCAATTTAATCTATTCCCAAAAATTAAATATGAAATTAATATTTTAAATCATTAGCTCCTCATCAAAGAAACCAAAATTTTCAATGACTAAATTTAGCTTGACAGTTATCTTAAGTTAGCGTGCAGTTTCGTGTTTATAAGTTACCAATGTTTAGTAAAATCTGCATAAACCGAATATTCAGCATATATTATGTGGCATCAAGTACAACAATTTTTAGAACTGTTTGAACAGATTGGTATTTGTGATGTCCTAACTCCTATAGCAGGATTAAGTGCATAGTCCGATTGTGATTAAATTGTATTATCAATATTTTTATTAGTAATCTTCTGGACAAGGTGCCTAGTTTCTCTCGTACCAGAAGATTTTTGTTGGTATAGATAGATCCCAGTTCTCCAATTCCTCATAGCCACACTAGTCACAAACTAAAGGAGTTAGTAGTTTATGAGGTATAATTTTTGTTGTGTCACTTTAAGGTCCAGAATTGCATGATTTGGTGTCTCCGTGGCATGTGTATAAAATTGGCACACAATCATCTTTAATATCAAACAAGGCAAAAATGCATTGCAGAAGCAAATCAGAGACACATGTTCCTAGACTATTTTCTTACTATCTTGTGCTTCTCAGTTTCCAATGTGGACATCCTTTTAAATATGGGTATGTCGTTACTGTAATGCATTCTTACTTTTTTTTGCCGAAATGCTTTAAATATAATTACTTATGTCAGGTAACTGGTTGGGTTGTTGAGTACCAAGAAAATCTTATTGGACTTGGTGTTGATGAATCATTAGCGCAAGTTTGTTCTGAAAGTGGTGCAATGGATCCCCTCATGAATGCTTATGTTGAAAGAATGCAAGCCACAACCAGGGTAAAGTTGTAGTTTCAGATGGTTTTTTGTTCATTGATCACTGACGGCCTTTGCCTTTGACAAGGTTTGTACCCTCTACCTCTCGTAACGTGGTTGAGGGTAGTACCGCCAGGGCAAGAGCCCTTTGTTATTTCAAATGCATATATTTTCATACTTATCAACATATAAGCTCTGACCCAATATTGTTCTTTTTGGAAGTTACTAATATAGATCTCATTTGGTATGCAGAAATGGTATATGAATATACTTGAGAATGATAAGGTGCAACCACCAAAGAAGACAGATGATGGAAAATTATATACCCCAGCTGCTGTTGATTTATTCAGAATTCTAGGAGAGCAAGTACAGATTGTCCGGGAAAACAGCACTGATCTCATGTTGTACAGGATTGCTCTGGCTATTATTCAGGCAAGTTCAACTTTTACTACTTACTGTTTTACAAAGGAACAATCATCAGACTGCCTATATTTTTCTACCGTTTATGACAAGCCTGTGTTAGTGTCTATCAGCAGATTTCCTGTTCAAAATTGTGAGAGAAATGATCTCACCTCTCTCTTTCTTTTTCTCAAGTTCTATCTGAAAACAACATGTACATGGGTTCTGTGGATTGTTTTACTAGAGGCTCCACGTCTTTATTGTTTTTATTCAACGATAAATTTTTGATGTCACTGAAAATCAGTAATCATAAGGGTTTCCCTTGCTGATATAAGCGGTTTTAGCTCGGGAAGTGAAACTTATAATCTTGGGTTCCACACGGATTTTGATTCAACACGGCCAAGCATTGGCCGTTGCACCTGTGGTCTATCCTGGTTGTGTTACATTGTTATTATGTTCCAGTGATGCTAGTTGCTAAGACAGACAGGAAAAGTGAATTAGGTGTACGTTAATGTAACATACACATTCATTGTTCAAATATTGCATCCACAACTTTGAAAATTTAAATAACAGTGTCTGGTGTGGACATCTTTTGTCTCCTTATGCTACTTAGTTTCTACCCCTGATTCCGCGGATCTAAAAATGTCCTGTATTAGGTCACAACAATCCAGTTCTATTTATTCTTTCATGTTTCTTTTAAATGTATAAAGCCAGTTTTTGTCTGATAAGTATTGATAATAATTTAAACTATGACGGTAACTCGGCGACTAAAGGTGTATGTATTGATTTGGTGCGTTCATTTTATTTCCCAGGTGATGATTGATTTTCAAGCAGCTGAAAGGAAAAGACTGGAGGAACCTGCTTCAGAAATTGGTCTTGAGCCTCTGTGTGCTATGGTTAGCCAACTTCATATTAAACATTAAGAGTTTCACTTACCATATTTTTACATACTAATGATTAGTTCTGTTAATATATATATATATGCAAGTTTAGGAGTATTTAGTGATATTGTATTTTTTTAAAATGAATTGATTTTATCAGGCTTGTGTACTTCTATTGTTGGTATTGCCACCACTTGAGGCTTTCATTTTGATTCTGTTGAATTTTCTTTGCTAACAAAATTTCTTTATGACAGATCAACAACAATCTTAGGTGCTATGATCTTGCAATGGAGCTAAGTTCTAGCACTATTGAATCTCTTCCTCCAAACTATGCTGAGCAGGTATTTGTATATCCAGAAATTACTCATATCTCAACTTGAGACTGTAATGACTATTTACTTGTGTTAATCAATCAGCAGATCTTCATTGTTCTTTATTTGCTCATTCTAGCTTATTTCCACATGTCGTCTCCATGTTTGGGGTAATTTATGAACCGATATATTTTATTGAATTTCTCTTTAGATAGATCGACGGCTGTTATGATGCTTTTACACATTCTTGCTTAGTATAGCTAATTATTGTATGATTCTGCTAAACCATCTTTAGTCTTGTCTAGGCATATCTTTCCTAAATTCACTAGGGTTTTCTTAACTAACTTTGGGTTAGGTCTCTGGTGAAGGGTCAACTATAAATTTCTTGTAGGATCCTTGTCTGTTATCGTTCAAAACAAAGTCCAGGTCTGTTGCGTGTGTGTATGTCCCGTGTCATTATTGGACCTGTGCCAAATTTCTATTTCGGCTGCCTTCCTTTAGTGCTTCTGGGCTTTCTGGAACTATGTTTATGGCTGCCAGCCTTGCATATCCGAACTACGTCTATGTTCATGTTATAGATGCTCTTTTAATTTGATTTGCTGGAACTTATATATCAAACCTTATCCATAGGCTCTATGGTTTAACTTAATGTCTGTGTAACTCTTCTACCAGTGCTAATCGATTATTTAGACATGCTACAGCCTACAGGTGTAGTTAAACAAAACTGTGTTTCTGATAAAAAAACAAAACAAAACAAAACTGTGTTTGATCTCATTTAGACGGTCTTACATTTTCCATTAAATGCCACCTGATCTTGTTTTTCTTTTGCTATCTGTCTATTGTTTAGCTTTTGTTAGTTTGTACATTACTTTTGCTGTCTGCTAGTTTTATGGTGTCTATGCTCCCACATGTCATGTATCTCCTCAAGTATATATTTCCTACAGAAGAAAAGTGGTCACTGAAATTACCTTTATGACTGTTGAAGGACTGTGTAGACCGGTCTCAGTATTTGCTCGTTATTAATCTCTCCATTTTAAGTTTGCATTGCATGTTCTAGAACTCTATAATAGTATAAGGACTTTTTCCTTCTCTTTTTATAATTTATGTTACCTTTGTTTACTTGGTAAAATTTGTAGTTACATATGTTTGCTTATTACTTTCCAGGTCAATTTTGAAGACACATGCAAAGGTTTTCTGGAGGTTGCAAAGGTACACAGTGATCGCCACCTTATCACTTGAAGTTTCTAGAAAATGAATTTACTGTTCTCGATTGTCCTTTCGCTCAGATAGTAATTTGAAATTGATGTGTATACATATATATGTGTGACTAGAGTCCTGGAACTGTGTACAGGTTGGGTTTAGAGTTTTGGCTTTTCTCTGTTGGTCTTGTTATATAGTTGGTCTCGTTTTTCAGGCTTTTTATCGGACACTTCTTTGAAGTTCCATAACTTGCTTATATTAATTCTTTGCCTACTCAATACTTTTACATGAGAGTTCTTTTGGGGTATTAGTCATGAGACGTGGCTGGCAAGTATGTTGTTTGCATGAATGACCTTAGTTTTGAAAATATTAGCCTTGTTAGTTTTCTTGCTGGTTTTCTTAAGTTAATTCATTACAGTAAAATTTTGCTTCTCAGTTAATTTTCGTTGTATAAGGGGTATAAAAAGGTGAAATGATATACAGAAGAAACCAAGCCATATTATTGAAGTGTCATTTTTGGTTTTTGTAAATGAGAGGGTAGTTCCTTCACAGTGGCACAAGATAATATTGCAGATGTCTCTCCCTGAGTGATACTATTGACTACAGAAAAAGAGTGCAGTGTAACGTAAATTTTTTTGGCATCTCCTAAATGTCATATGCCTTATGGTGTATGTATTTTTATGTTGTCATATATTTCAAATACTTAATCTTGTGTACACATGCATTAAAAAACATGGATCATATACATTAAATATATATCTCCACCATAACTAGTTCTCATGGGTCGTAGGAAGCTGTGCATCAAACAGTTAGTGTAATTTTTGAAGACCCAGGAGTGCAGGAGTTGCTCGTGAAGCTGTATCATAGAGGTAATATCAGATCACCGCAACTATTTTTTTTGTCCATATATAGCTTTGTTGAATATTGAGTTCCATGATCTGGAACCCCTATTCTGCCAAGATCCCTGGTTGCTTAAGAACTGGTATTGCGAATCTTATTAAGCCAATTTGAAGACTCCTGCTGAGTTCTTTGTGTACTTACAAATTATTGCCCAATTTACACTAATAGTGAAGCATTGGACCTACCATTTTTAAGGATTTATCATATGACTGCCTACCTTAGTAATTATGCAAAAGTGGGCATGTTGTAGGCTTTGTTTCAATAAAATTGCCCATTAAATCCTACTTTTTTGTCCTGCAAGTTATCCAAGACCACACTTTCTCTCTTCTCTTTTTTCTGGTTTAGGGTGTTGTAGACTTGTCGTCATTGTTGTCAAGCATATTGAAAGTATATAAATTTTATCATAAATCAAGTGCGAGTGCTTAAAATATATCTTTTGCACTTCTCTTAAAGAATGAATTAATTGAACTTTGGTTGGTTCCTGTTTACAGAATGGTCTGAAGGACAGGTCACTGAATACCTTGTTGCAACATTTAGTGATTACTTTGGAGATATTAAGATGTAAGCGTCGTGTACATTTGTTGCTTTCAGTCCATAAAAAATGATTATTTTTTTGATGTTTTTGCTAATTTAATGATAATTTAGGTACATTGAAGAAAGGTCATTTAGACGGTTTGTGGAATCATGCCTGGAGGAAACTGTGGTCATTTATGTTGACCATCTACTTACTCAGGTTTTTAAACTAAACTTTTTGAAATATAGCAAATTGTGTTTGCAGTGACATTTATTAAATGCCACAAATACACGTGCCTTGTAGAAAAACTACATCAGAGAGGAAACCATTGAACGGATGAGGCTAGACGAAGAGGTTATCATGGATTTCTTTAGAGAATACATAAGCGTTTCTGTAAGTTTCTGCTCCTCAGGCTTCATTCACTGTGCTGTGTATAGTCCTTCAACTTGATTAATGATGGATCCAGTGCTAAGTCATTATCATATTTTCTCAATGCTTTTCTGTCAACCTTTATGTGACTTCACAGAAAGTTGAAAACAGACTACGGATAATGAGTGACTTAAGGGATCTTGCTTCAGCTGAGAGTCCTGATTCTTTCACTCTTGTTTATACAAATATTCTTGAACATCAGCCTGATTGTCCTGTAAGAACCTTACCTTGCCATGTTATTATTGGATTTCTGCTGTTAAATTTGATTTGATGCATCTTTCACTACTTCAGTATGAACACACACTCTAAGGTGTTTATTACTGTATTCTTTTTCCAAAACCTGCTGCAGATATTGGTCAATTATTTGCTCAATCTCCATATAGTTAAGTATCTTAACCTCTCTGACATTGCAGCCTGAAGTTGTCGAAAAAATTGTGGGACTACGAGAAGGCATACCTCGCAAGGATGCAAAAGAGGTATCCATCTTCTTACTATATATTGATCCAGATACAGAAAATAATGATGAAACTATGGTTTATTGAGTGACAGAATTCCTGTTGGTGGCATGGCTAGTTAAGGAGATTGATATGCATTTGTTGCTTGTTAAACAGGTTGTGCAAGAGTGTAAAGAAATTTATGACAATTCCCTGGTTGATGGGAATCCTCCAAAGGCAGGTTTTGTTTTTCCGAAGGTAAAATGTTTATCCGTGTCCAAAGTTTCGCTATGGAGAAACTTCAAGGCATAAGGCAACAATCTGTTTCTTTAGTAGCTGACCTCCTTCAAGCACGATGTACATTTGATCAGTCAAAGGACTTGGTGATCTGCTGGGTGTGTTTATTAGCTTTCATCTATAAAACCACATCGAAAATGTTAACTTGTCTAGATATAATGTTGTACTGCTGTTAATCTTGTATTGATGTAACGTTGACGGACACTACTGTAATAATCCAGGCTTGTGATGTGTAATTATGTATGTTACGAAGCAAATTGTATAATGTATACAATTCTAATCATCAAAAGCAGTGTCATCTCGCATAATATGGATTCCAAACATTCATTATTTTTATTTATATTCATTATATTTTTTTAAAATGATTATGAGTTAAATGAGTCTGAGTTGCTTAGTTATCTCTCAATCTATCGATGAGCCATCTCTGCGGAAATATTCTTATTATTGCTCGGAAGCATATCCCCGTACAGTGGATTTACCTGAATTATCATGTACACTTTGCAAATTTAAATTAATAGTTATTCGAATCGTACATTCATATTGAAAAAGTCCAGCATAATGGTTAGTCCAATGTACTAGCATACCATTAGTGGAATTTTTTCCTGAAATATTAAAATTTCAGGATAAGTGATTTATTAAAATTGTAGCATCAGAAATTTAGATTAGTGTCTTCTAGGGGAAAAAATTGATAATAATATATTACAATATTCATACATGAGGACTGTTAAAATTAAAATGAAACAAGACAATGACTGCATAAATTCGAAAAATATCTCTTTTTCATTTTTAAAAATAATTAAAATTATATCTATAAATTTTAAACGAGTGGTTCCGAGTTCAAACCAGCAGCATTTCAACAGAATCACAAACTATCACAAAAAGCATAAATAAACAAATCACAAGGGAGTGTACAATAGAGTGTAGTGTGTCCTACTCCACAACCGTTAGTTACATAACCCACACAACTCCACTCCCTGCCATGATACTCGCGCCACCGCCGTCGCCGCCGCTCTTCGCCGCCGTAACAAACCACCGCCTCCCGCTTTTCCCGCCAAAACTGCGAAATTTTTGTCGACAACCGCACCTTCAAATTACAGCGGCTTTCACAAGCGATGTGGACTTGTTCACTAAGAATTCAGGTTACTTGTTCCAACTCAGCGACTCGGAAGCCGACACGATGACCGAGTACAATATTAATAAAATCAAGGCGTTTTATAGAGACAAGCCTCTCGTAGTGATTCGTCGTCTCGTTCAAATCGGTACTACGCTTGGAAAATGGGTCGGGTTGAGGTATTTGGATAGCATCAGTGACCGCTCCGAAGAAATGTTCAAGGTCTGATATATATGCTTCAGAATTATTTACATTTTTATTAAATTTATCTTTAATAATGTATGTAGATGAATTATTATTGCGCTTGGATAAGTATTTACTTTAATTTGGCTCTGGATTTTAGCGAGTTTAATTAGTGAGATAGCTAGGTGTTACTGTTTATGGTAAAGAAGTAGGGAAGAAAAAGTACCAAACGCCGTCAAAGGCTTAAAACGAACATATTGACTATCAGGAATTAATTAGCAGTCACAAGAGTTTTATATTAGGTTAATGTTTGTGTTAATTAAAATCTGCATTTCTTCTAATATCATTTCTATTGGTCCAGGTAAGAGCTGCCGAGTTGCGGAAGTTATTGGTGGAACTTGGTCCGGTATGATTTCTGTACTCGCGCGCACAAAAAAAAAAAAAAAACCAATAGTGCATTACAGTAAATTACATTAATATTGTAGTATGAAAAGCAGATATGTATTCCACAACTCTAACTCTTCTGAGTCAGATAATGTAAAATGGCTGTGTTAAAAGGAGTTTGCTTGTGACTTTTAAAGTCCACAACTCTAACTCTTCTGAGTCAGATAATGTACAATTTGTTTAGGTTTATTAGCAATGCATTTGTATTCATTCTAAAACTGTAAACATGTCTTCATCTTTGCTTCCAGGCTTACATCAAAATTGCTCAGGCTATCTCATCCCGCCCCGTAAGTTCATGATAATGTCTGCAATTTCCTTCAGCTATGCGTGCTTTTAACATGTTATTATTATTAAAAATAACTCGTTAATCTTGTTACTTGAGTAAACAGTAAACACTCTGAGCAACAATGATATATATATATATGTATACACAGGAGTACCTTCACCACATAGTTAAAATTGGATAGATGAATTGGTAGACGTAGGAAATTCTAAATCAATTACAATATTTTTCCAGAAAATGTTATTTGAAATGGAAGGGGGAGAACATATTTCTGCAACTTGCTCCTGAAAGATATTTTTGGAAGGAAAGGAAAAAGAGCTACAATATCGGATTATTGGAAATAAATTCTTGACATATTTCTCTCCAAAAATTTCTTCCAAATTATAGAAAGAATAGGAGAGAAAGGAAAATACAACAATTTCCATTATTTTCTATTCTTTCCTTAATCCAGGAACACAGTGTTTGTGAACGTCAAAAAGCTTGTTTTGTGGAAAAGATGGAAGGGTCCTCTCTGAAATTTTGTTACTCAGGGAAGTAATTTGTCTGACGGTCAGATAAATTGCCTTGGGGTGTAATAGCTATAAGTTCCAGCTTGAGGGATGAGTATTTATTGGGAGTTTTAAATTAGAAAGTAATTAATAGATGATTTACCAATTGTAGGTAGATCTTGTTCATGGAAATAAAAGGTGTGGCATTGCCGCAAGAAATTATCCTCATTTAGCATACAGTATACTATATATATTATCATCACAAACTCCGAGATTATTTCAATACTCATTGATAAAATTCGATGGAGAATCACAACTCATTTACATATGCTCTATATTTATTTATTGCATTATTTATGGAAACCATGATATGAGGGTGTTATCAATTTCTATTTGCTGTAGTAATATTAGATGTGTGGTTGCATGTTTGTAGGACTTAATACCACCATCTTATGTCGAAGAGCTCTCACTTTTGCAAGATCAAATATCTCCATTTGCGACTGAACTCGCTTTTGATACAATTGAAAAAGAGCTCGGATTGCCAATTAATGTGCTCTTCTCTGAGATCTCGCCTGATCCTGTTGCAGCAGCATCCTTAGGACAGGTATTTTAATTGGTCTTGTTCTTTTGGTCCTACTTTTGTTTATCAGGGTATATTATTTCATGCTGTTATATCTCATTAAACAAATTTTTGAGCAGGTCTACCAAGCTAGGCTTCAGTCTACTGGCCAGTTAGTTGCAGTCAAAGTGCAAAGGCCAGGAGTTCAAGCTGCTATATCAGTAGATATATTGGTCTTGCGTTATCTTGCAGGACTGATTAGAAGAATTGGAAACTTTAATAGTGATCTGCAGGTAATGTTGCGATGTTTACTTGAAGAGGCAAAAACAGAGTACAATGCTTAATTTCTATCATATAGTCTACAGCTTATTACTAAGAGTTCTAATTACAGTAATCAAGTTATTGGTGTTTAATTTGCAGGCAATTGTTGATGAATGGGCATCAAGTCTTTTTCGGGTAAGTACAATAAATAGGTTTGTCTTTGCCTGATATCTGTCACTAATTTTTGAGTTATGCCTATCTATTTTTCTTTCAGTTATCTCTATGATAATCGCAAGTTTACTACATAAAACTTCTATATAATCAAGTTGGACTGTAACAGAAGTTAAAATTTTCATACAGTTTCCATCATAAGTAGCTCCTCAATACATATTATATCTATAATATAACTTTGTAAGTGCTATAAGTTAGTTAGCCAGAAACTTGATAAGCCTGGGCGAAATGATCGGACCATGGCAATATTCATATTCTATACCTATGTTTTGTTCTCCAAGCATAATCATGTTCTCCAAATCTATGCTTGTTAATAAATTCTATACCTATCGGTGTGGAACAGAACAAATCCAATTCCCCGAGTATAGCACTTGTTAATAAATTTGCGCTATCTATCAGCTTGGAAAGGAAATTAATCCAGTCTCGCAAATTTAGTACTCGTGAATAGGTACATTGATTTATCAACTTGGAATGGAATTTAATCCATTTCCCCAAGTATAGCTGTTGTTAGTAGATTCACTGGATGTCTGATTACTCTACTTCCGCAAGATTTATGGAAGTTCCATTGTAAGCAGGAGTTGACCTTAATCATTCTTCCCTGATCCCGGAACAAACATGACCGGAAATGTAGGGGGTCGTGACCGGAAATGTTGGAATCGATGATTCATAAAAACTTAAAAACACACATGGTTCTTGTTCGGAATAAACAGATCTATGTGTCAATTATCGTACGATAGTCAATCGATTTTTGTTCAGTTGTGGTCTGATGTATACTGTTTGCTGAATGATGAGAAGAGAAGGAGAAAAAGAAGAACGGTTGTTGTATATATGTATCTATATGTGATAGAAACAGCTGCTTGCCGGTGATAATAAGGTTACTAAAGCAAACCTTATTTGGGCCCATTAAATACTGGGCCAGTACTCATGTTTTTATATAAGTTCTCAAACCCACTCATCTTATAAATCATAAAATATTAGTAAATTTATAATACACAATTTAAAATAATTTTATTAATTAATGTGTATAGTATTAATTAAAATTGTATATTGTAATTGAATATATAAAATTATATATTATTTTTTCAAAATAGACTCATCTTACCCATACATTCCATTTCGTCGTACCTGATTCCCTAAAGATGATGTTTCGCATATTCGATTTCGTCCCCCGTTTCAAATCGAACCTCGTCCTATGTAACTATGGTTCAAGATCATTCCCAATATGGTGTCCATTGCTCTTAAGGTGAAATATGAGTTGAGATGACCCAAAATGGCAATCATTCTTTGTAATTTTCTTAAAGTTCACTGAGAAACCAATTTGCATGATAACACCCAAATCAGTAGCATAGGATTGGACTAAAATTAGGGGCATTAAGTGAGAGCAGGTTGACTTGAGACTTTGCGCACACATAATATCATTTTCAACTTTATTAACTTTGGAATATAATGCTCACATCACGAACCCTTGCACATTTATAATAAGGCTTTCACAAATCATGCTTTACTGCTACATCATTAGTAGAGGGTCTCATAACTCTCTTTGTGTTTCCTTCTACTATGAAGGTTTATGCTTAGCGCTTTATATTGAATACAGGTAATCACATTGAATGCAGGAGATGGATTACAGGAATGAAGCCAAAAATGGACTTAAGTTCAGGTAGGTCAACACTGGATATATGTACTCAAAATAAAAAATGACTTTCACATCAAACATTTTCGTCACACTATAGCTATCAGAAAGTGGAGACTACTCCAAGGACATTTGAATTTTGTTTATTGTTTTTGAGGTTGCTCTTTTGATACTGATTTGGTAAACCATAGTGCTCTATATATCTGCAACACTTGACAAAAATTGTGTATGCATTTTTTGGTCTTTTAGTATTTCTTGTTTTTCTTCTTTGTTTTTGGTTAATGTCTGAGCTTATATATGAAATAGGCTTTCTTTGTAGAAAATGAATCCATTCTTATAATATATCATATATAAGGATGTAACTAATAATAAGAATGGATTCATTTTCTACAAAGGAAGTCAAATACTACTGTTATATGATTACATGTTTTTAATATCTAAAAGTATTTTTTATTTCAACATCCTCTTTCTACCTATTTGTGCTTTCAACATTAATTCAACGAACTTTAGTTAATTGGTCTACAGTTCTAGTACTTTGAAAGGTATTGCATATGCTTTAATGTCATAACATGTTGTTTGAGCAGAGAGCTGTATGGTGATTTGAAAGATGTCATGGTTCCGATCATGTTTGAGGCCCAAACAACGCGGAAGGTCCTTACTATGCAGTGGGTGGAGGTATGTGCAACTCTCTCTTTTATTTTGTTCTCAAGACAAAAGAAACCTTTTCTATATGCACAACGATGTTCCAAGTTTATGTCTCTAGAGGCTAGATATAATTTTCAACTTGGAAGTTAGTATCTAATCTGTTTTCAATATGTTTTCCATCAATGGATAGTCAACTGAGGAAAAAATAAAAATAGACCAGTATCATTATAAGTTGCAATAGAAGTATCTTGTCTCTCTTTTACTATATAGTCTGTGTTGGCTGCCACCAAAATAATCTCTGCATGGTTTTCACTACAAAATGCTTTGCAATAAGGGAAAAAATATCGTTACTACCTCAATTCCCCTTCAATCTCTGTTTGTATGTCTCTTCAGGAAAAACTGAAACACTGGGAGTCAAATTTCAAAAAATTCCAATTTTGATAATCAAAGAACTAGAAAATTTATCTTTTTAATATCAGATATAAGTGGTGCATTAAAATTTTAGGGGTGTAGATCCAGAAAGACTTTCCATTCAGACTAGAAAGAAGATTAAAACAATATGGTTTTGTAATTAGTAAATTTCAGTCCATTGTTTCGTTGATTTAGTTATTAGCATAAAGTAGACCAAATTTGTGGATGCACAACTTTTATTCTGGTTTTGGCTCATTTATTATCAGTTTGACAGCACATTAAAACATGCTTCCTTTACCATGCTTCTCCAGCTAGGGGTATAAACATATGCAACTTCATAATCAACTGGACTCTTTAAAAAATGATCCCTGACAATTCGCAACAGGCATTACTAAAATAATGATTGTCTATCCTTTTATAGTTCTATTCCATATCACTTTGGTCCATTTGTTTTCATTAAACAATAATTACATGATCCGTATAGACCACTGTTCACAATGTATCTGTTAAAATAATGCTTTGAATTTTAAATTTCGATTTATTTAATAATTGGTTGTTGTTGACCAAATCTTTTAGTTAAACTAGATTAGGATTAGATTTGACTTAATTTTGAATAGTAGCAGTCTTTTAGGAAGATAGAGTGCTCTAGTTATGTTCTTGGCTTATATAAAACCCATGACTTATATGTAGCCCATCCAGATGATTATAATATTATATATGTTTTCACGTTATATCTTTCTTCTCTTGTTCTCCCTATACACGTAGAAATAAACCTACAGTATCATTGTTTCTGTAGCATCTATGGCTTTTCCTATAAAATTCTCTTAATTGCTTATACCATCCTCACTTAACTAAGTTTCTCTTCCAATATATGGTGCAGGGCAAGAAGTTGTCTGAAGTGAAGGATCTTTATATTGTTGAGGTGAATTTAAAATATCTAGTGCTTCATATGTATTTAAATGGCTTCACACTTTAAAAAACCTAGTGCTTCATATGTTTCAAATGGCTTCCACTATATCAGTATAATGCTGGCTTTTTGTAAATTGAAGTCTGCTTCTTGTTATCTTGTTGTACAGGTTGGAGTATACTGTTCACTTTTGCAACTTCTAGAACATGGATTTTATCATGCTGATCCACACCCTGGAAACCTGCTCCGGTCCTCTGATGGAAAATTAGCATATTTAGGTACTTCTTCCTATTATCTCTGAATGGAAGTATGTATATTTTATATAGAAGGCTTACAAGTTCTGGTAACTTTCTTTTATACTGAAGATTTTTTCTTTTTTGAAAGTTTATTTGTATGTTGTTCTTTTAAGATTCATTTTACTTGGATCGTACTGCCCATATTGTTGAAAGTAATTTCTGCTCTAATTTCTCATAAAAAGTGTGTGGCACAAGCCTTGTCTTTTCGTGGTTGACTAAAGATTGGCTAGCTGTTAAAATCTATAACATTTACTCCCTCTGTGTTCAAATATTTGACGTTTGACTTTTTGGCACACATTTTTAAGAGCATTGACTGTATAGTTAAAAATATTATTTTTTATATTTTTTTTTTTGAATAAAAAGATCAATCTTGTAATTTAATTCACAGAAAGAAAATTTAAAAAATATTAATTTTAGCTATGTGGTCGAACGTCAAATATATGAAAACAGAGGGAGTAACAAAGATGACCCTGTTTGGCTCTGCTCGTGTTAGCCAAAATAAGTGCATATTTCCGAAGCAAAAAAAATTTGTAGGTGCTTCCTCTAAGAAATAAGTACTTGTTTGGCAGATCAAGCTAAGCCAAAAAGAGGTTATTTTGCACAAGTTTTCTTGAATACCTTGATTGATATACAAAAATGTGATTTATGTTAATTTTGACCATGAAAAGCAATGGAGAGTGGAATTCGTAAGGTCTTAGAGTATTGACATTAAGATTGTGAGGAAGGTCAATAACAGTCTCTGGTACAACAGGAAATTTTTTGAAGGCCGTCAAATATTGGAGCTTAAGTGTTATGTTGCCATGGTGTTTGCCCTTTTATTTGAAAAGGTTGCTGATCATAAATTTAATTCTTTTGTATGCTATAGCTTGAGTTCCATACCAGACACGTGTAATTTAACATATATGTGATCAATAAATTCTTTAGGAAGTGTTAACATTAAATGCGGGAATAACAGATTGATTGTTGATTTTTACCATTTCTCTTGCTACCTCAACCAAACGCTTGACTTCTTGGGTCGATCAATATAATTTTAAGCCACTGAATTTGCATGCATAGTTAGGTAGCTTAAACTTTAAACTCTAGTGGACTTGACATGTTATAGGTTAAAAGTTAAAAATAACTTGTGGATTTTCAATCAATCTTTCTAATAGAAAGTGGACTACGACAGAATATTAAATAATGTTTACTTGCTAGCTTTCTAGTATGTTTGTTTTTTTTGTTTTTTTTTTGTCATAAGTATGTTTGTTTTTTAATATTAGCTTATATTCTGTATTGTTACATTTTGGTATACATTCATTATTAACTTTCACAACGTTTGAATATCAGATTTTGGTATGATGGGCGAGTTCAAAGAAGAATTTCGTGATGGTTTTATTGAAGCTTGTCTCCACCTGATTAATCGTGATTACGATGAATTGGCCAAAGATTTTGTCACTCTTGGGTATATATTCATATTCCCTACATTCACTTTTAGTAATTACCTTTGATAACTCTCTGGGATGATATTCTTATAAACTCTACAGGCTTATTCCCCCATCCGCAGATAAGGAGGCCGTTACAGAGGCATTAACAGGTTTTCTTGCCTTTGACTACATTAGTATTGAGTTAGGATATATGTTTATGCAGTATATTTAATATTTTAGTCACAATCTTAATTTTTCATATGGGTTAATTATCAAATAGGTCACTTATTACACTGGAAAATATCAAGTGGATCACTCGGAAATTTTTGGTCTCATTTGAATCACTATTGTCATGAAATATATCAAATAGATACCTCTAATATCTTTTCGAGAAGTAAATTTTATTTTTCATTGAGTTCCACACATTTTTCTTGGGTGTTAGTATAATCAAATGAAAGGTTATGAACTCTAGTATTTATGATAATATATTCAGATTTTAAGCAATTTCTTTACTATTTATTTTTAATTTTACAATTATTTTGTTTAATTTATATCAAATAAATAATAAGTAAATTTCTTAAAATCTGAATATATTATCATAAATGCTAGAATTCATAACCTTTCATTTGATTATACTAACAGCCAAGAAAAATGTGTGGAACTCAATGAAAAATAAAGTTTACTTCTCGAAAAGATATTAGAGGTATCTATTTGATATATTTCATGACTTTAGTGATTCAAATGAGACCAAAAATTTCCGAGTGATCTACTTGATATTTTCGAGTGTAAAAAGTGACATATTTGATAATTAACCCTTTTTCATATTCATCTATGTTTACTGAAATTAAATTTTGTTTCTGTAGATCTTTTTAAGAATGCAATTGCCAAAGGGGTGGACAATGTTAGTTTTGGAGACCTTTTTGCAAATTTGGGAACAACAATGTAAGGTTTCATAAAATCATCAACATCTTAGTTCTAACCACATGGTCTGTAACAATCTTATATTGAAGTACATTTAATGATTTTCAATGAGTCTGTCTCGATTCAAATTTTCATGTGTCACTATTGTTTGAATTGCTCTTATATTTTATATCTCTTAATTTAGCTGTCAAGAAAAGTAAGTTGAAGAAAATTAATTTGAAGTGCTACTTTTTCTGCTTTTCTGTTCTCCTGTTTCTTCTTCTCCTTTTCTCATTTATAATTAGATCCGAATTCAGTTGGTTCTTATAGTGGTATCATGTGCTGAGCTTGTGCTTTCGGTTTGTATGCAGGTATAAGTTCAAGTTCAAGATACCTTCTTATTTTTCTCTTGTCATTAGGAGGTACTTTTCTTTTCCTGGAAGTTGGAGAGACATTTTAGTTTATACATAAGCTGATTGTCTTTTAATTTGTGACTTAGTATACTTAACAGTCTTAATGTACTCTTTCCATCATATTGTGGCTTGCTTCATAAGTATGTTTCCCAACATCCCAGTCTTGCAGTTCTGGAGGGAATTGCATACAGCTTTAACCCAAATTATAAAGTTTTGGGCGGTGCTTACCCATGGATTGCCCGAAAAGTACTAACTAATAGCTCACCTCAGCTGAAAGCTTCTTTGAAACAACTTTTGTACAAGGTATAGATTCAGACATTTTACGTATCTAAATTTTTTTTGATTCCAGAGCACTAATTGTGCAATCAGCCAGACACACTAGTTTATAAATTCAGTCAGGTTGCATCCCTAAATTTACGTAATTGCCCAGAACAATATAAATGCTGTCAGCTACTTTCACACACAAACACACATGTAATTATTTTAGTTTTGCAGAAAAAAGGCTGTGCTGATGATGATACACATGTAGACACATACACACATGTATAGACCCAGACACAGAAACTTTATTACTGTTGATCGATGGCATATGATGTTAGGTGCTTTATTATATTTTAATTTCTTTCCAGGATGGTGTTTTCAGAATTGATCGTTTAGAGGCTCTAGCAGCAGAGGTATTCTTCTGATTTGATTTTAAATTTTGTGTTGCACTAATTTTGGTTTTGTTTTGGTTCGCTTTATTAATATCAACTGAGAGCCAACCAGCAGAAACTTATTTAACTTGAAATTACCTTCTCTCTTTGCATTTATTAAAAAAACTTCTATTATACTAGGTAGATGTTCTGGTGGTATGAGTATAAACACACAACATGCAGTACCACGAAAATATATAAGAATTCCGGGTTATTATTTTTATTGTTGTAAATGTGTACAGTTAAAATTCTTTTTGGCAGTATTTATTACCTTCAAATATATTATTTGATGTATAAACAATTTTGTTTAAACTGCATATTTACCTTCTATCTTTGCATTCCTTAGGTTGAACCTTTTTCTCCTATTGATAAGGTTAGGTTGATTTATGTCTTTAAGAAATTCGTAATATTAATCTAGATTACCTCTACTAGGCTACTTAACCCCTATCGTATAGCTAAATCAGCTAGCTGACTGGGTAGCACACCTTTTCAATTATTAATATTAACACTTATTTAATAAGCAAGATCACTTATATGTCCACTAGAAAATACTGTAATATGCACTATTTTCTCTTAGGCTTTATATCAATTTCTAACATTGTAGTATTGTACAAATTCTTCTTGTTGGGTCTGTAAAACAGTTCAGATCATTTTGATGATAAAAAGCTTGATCTGTATTACCGAGAAAGTATACGGTTCGAGTCCGTATAGCCCTAGAGCCCTAAAAAAATGAAAATAACAAAAAAATTGTATAATTGGTTTTTCCCCATTCTAGTTTGTTGGTATATTTTCTAGTTAATCTGTTCCATTGGCTGAATTACTCGGAACATGATATACTATTACCTCAGGCTCTACGTGCCAGAACAGAGGAGACCTTGGGCACTAGTAAACCAGAAGATGGTGATGTTAAGGTTGTGATCAAGCAAATCCTTGCCTTCGTGTTAACTGAGAAGGTGTGATATACTCTGGGAACTGTCTATAGTTGTTTAGACTTGATTGCAAATTAACCTGAAAATGTTATAAAACTATTGCAGGGTACCTTCGTGAGAGAATTACTTGTTCAAGAATTGGCCAAGGTAAGGCATTCAGGCATCTTTATGTCATATCATGTGAATCAATACATTTTTTCCAAATTAAAAAATTGTATAGAGAATGGAACCACAATTATTTGCTATTATACCTAGTTTTAACTCTTTTCACTTGAGTTATCTTATAAATTCTTGGCTCTATTTTGCTGTATATTGGTGACCGCGTCTATTTAGGACAACATTGTATTAGGTTTTCTTCAAAATATTAAAATTTTGCCCAGTTGCAAATACACACACACACACACACACACAAACACATATATATCAAATATCAAGTCATCACAAAAGTAGAATCCACGATGAATAACAATAAATTAACATTAAAATCTCTTCTCAAATTTGCATAATAGAATATCCAAACAGCTGCGCACTCTTAATAATAAAATGAATATCTTGGTGTAATCTAAGGTATGCTATGAAATTGATCTTACAAGCAATTTGAGTGTTGGAAGCTCGATAGATATGTAATCTAAGGTATGCTATTAAATGCTGAACTGGATATGTTACCACTGAGATCACCATGCTCCACACATTCTTCTAACCTATTTTGTCCCGTGAAGTTTTTCAGTAAGGTCAGAATAAATAATTCGATATTACTTAAATAACTTATTTTAGACCTGAATGCTGTTGCATTAGTCGAACTAGAGCCTTATTGTTTTTGCAAATTATACAAGGGACTGGATGCACTGGGGCTAGCCACTCTGGATTCAGTGACATCGGCAGCAGCATCAAATCTACCTTTTGGCTCATCAATCTCCATATCTTTAATGAAAGATGAAGATGTAGTTAACTTAAGAAACTTGTATCGGCTTTTGCACTTAATGCAAGGAGTCCGGAATGATGAAAGAACATCAGTGGTAAGAAGAACGAGGTGGTTATATTTGTGAAAGAATAAAGCAATGCACTATAATTCGAACTTTTTCACTAATCACGTATATTCTTGACTATTTTTCTGAAATTATATTGTTCAACAAAATTGCCAATTCAGAAAGACTGGCAGGTCCACTTTGTTCTAGTCATGAAGTGATTAAGGAACTCATTAGAGCACTACTGGTTTGGTAAAAGAAGTAGACTTGATCATCTGAAACTGAATTGCGGGTACTTTCTTGTAGGAAGCTAAAGTTGATGGACCACCTCAGATGAGCCAGAAAGCATACCCAGAGGTAGCTTTAGCTGTTGATCAGTTTTCTCCTGTTCAAGATATACTACCTCTCCTATCTATTATTCTTGAGGTGAGTATAGAGTGTGTGTGCATATACCTAGTCAACATTGAAGCGCCATCCTCTAAATTAATAGTGTATTCATATTTGATGATGTTTATATTGATCATAACACACCAACATAGAATCTAGATGTGAATGCAGTGAAAATTTCATCAAACAACCAGTTCTAGGAAAATATTTCTCAGACATTCCCTAATTTAGCTTAAGAGTTCTATACGCGGTTGTTAAACTTTTTAGCAGTACAGTAATCTTTTGTGATAATTCCCCAGAAGAAGAGGGTTCCAAGAATGATCAAAAAATTTCTCTTCTTGTTTATAATCTGTTTCATTATCTTACATTCTTAATTGTCAACTTGAACAAAATCTGTCATGCGTTTTATTTTGAATTTGGTGTGACGTCCAAAAATAAATCCCTAAATTTAAAAATAGTTCAATGTTTTGAAGAAAATGGTGTCATGAAGTTTGATGGCTATTAAAAGAAAAGATAGTTATCTTTTAAGATGAGTGGACAAATTTCAATAAAACGTAGAAGGCCAGTTCCAAAATTATACCAAATCCAGCCTCCTCTTAGCTCTGAAGAGAATTATACCAAATCCAGCCTCCTCTTAGCACTGAGAGAATTATAACAAATCCAGCCTCCTCTTAGCACCGAGAGAATGTTTAACATGGCAGCTCCCCCCCCCCCCCCCCCCCCCCCACCACACACACACACACACACACACACCCCACCACCATTAGAGAACAGGGGCAGTGTGATTGGAAATGATCATGTTTGTGTATAGAAGTTTTAGATATAATTATTGAAACACGTGCTTTTTCTGTTTCATGGATTGACCTGATTGACGGGATTCAAATTTTATGATCCCTCTGGCCTGTGCTATGAAAGTTGAAACTGTATCAATTTTCTTAAGTATATGCTAAGTAATTAACGTTACTATATGATTAATATGATTTTATTGTAAAGATTACTAAAGCTTGAGGTGTAATATCCACAGCTTCCTCTGGATGGGCAGCGACAACTATTATTTTTGCCAGCTGATCTTACTGGAAAGTTAATTAACCGTGTTACAGCAAGGACATTAAGGAGGGTTTTCCTGTAAAATGGAATAGATTTATAGTCCTTTGTCTATCCTTCCCCCACGCCCACCGATGCTGTTCTATTGTTGCAGACTTGCGGTCACGTTATATATGTTCAGTTTGCATCACTGATTGCACTAAGCACAACACTTGGTCCTGATGAGGTCACTATTGCAGACATTCTTGAAGTTTTGTATATACAGATTTATGTATACAACATGTCATGTGTCATGTGTGTATCCACGAATCCAAGAGAAGATGAAACATCATAGTGTTAACAAGGAAACAGTGAAATTTTGCACAAGTGTATATGCAGTTTCAATTGTACAATCATCTCTTATTTAAAGCTACAGTGAGCACCTAGCTATCATATCCAGCTAATTGAAGTTTGTACTTTGTAACACTTCCGGATAACGCTATCTGCAAATTGTCTATTCATCATCAGCCATTGATCTAATCATAAAATTGTATAAAGTTTTTCCTATGCTTTGAAGAGATTGTTTTAATTCTATACGAGCCTAGTATAGGTTGTCTAAATTTTTGGACGGAGTACACAATACTAATGATTGAATTCGAAACTGATTCAATATACGGTTTTAAAAATTATCTCAACCAGAGATGTCTTTCTTTTTTTTTCTTGATTTAAACATTGTTAAATTGTGAGAGTAATATTTACAATTAGGCCAAAAATACACTTTTTCTGTAAACAGAACCTAGAGATCAATTCTTGACTGTTGTTCGCTGCTAAAATAATACTGCTCCCGAGTTCTGAAGAAAAGAAAGGAAGAGTGAATAAAATTTCAAAAAAAAAAATAAAAAATCCTAGATCATGGTCACGGGTTTTTTTCAAAAAAGAAGAAATCCGTATTGAAAATTATAACAAATTCCTATCTGTTGTGAAAACAATTAATGATGAGGGTGATTGTCAATGATACATAAACCCTCCAGCTCAAGTTTGCATTACCAATACACGCTCGTCAAGTTACTAGCTGTAAAAACACGGAATAGAGTTAATGTATTCACACACATGACGCGGTGAAATTGTCCTATAAATTGGACACTGCATAGCCATTAAGCAGTACTTGTACGGAGAATCATAAGAAATAAAATTACTCTCTCTTGCTTCTACAGAATACTAGTTATATTTATATTAATAGTTATAGTTAATTTATAACACGTTATCAGCACGAGTCTCTGCCCGAGTTTTATTTCGACAAAGGAGTACAAAATTTTATCCGGGTTTATTTCGACAAAGGAGTACAAAATTTTATCCGGGTTTATTTCGACAAAGGAGTACAAAATTTTATCCGAGGTTTATTTCGATAAAGGAGTACAAGATTTTATCCGGGATTTATCTCAACGGAGAAGAATGGCGAATCTTGCAAAATTAGAGTTCGTTGCCTTGGATGTTTCGGGAAATAATTATTTGTCATGGGTCCTTGATGCGGAATTACACCTTAGTGCTAATGGCCTAAAAGATACTATTGACCCAGAAAAAATCCCAACTGTTGAACAAAATGCAAAAGCAATTATCTTTCTTAGGCATCACATCCACGAAGACCTAAAATCTGAATACCTCACTATCAAAAATCCACACACCCTTTGGAATAATCTCAAGGATAGATTTGATCACCAGAAACTTGTTCACTTGCCATCTGCCCGATATGAATGGATTAATTTGAGGCTACAGGATTTCAAATCTGTAGCTGAATATAATTCTGCCCTTTTCAAGATAAGCTCAAAATTAATTTTATGTGGTGAAAATATTACTGATGCTGAAATGATTGAAAAGACCCTCTCAACCTTTCACCCCAACACTATGATCCTGGCTCAACAATATAGGGAGCGGAATTTTCAGAAATATGGCGAGCTGATATCTCTCCTTCTTGTGGCTGAAAAGAATAATGAGTTGTTATTGAAAAACCATCAGATACGTCCCACAGGCTCTGCCCAGTTACCTGAAGTACATAACACGTCATTCCAGAAGAATGAACGTGGGAAAGGGCATAGAGGAGGACGAGGTTATGGACGAAACCGTGGACGTGGAAGTTTCCGTGGTCGGTCTCGCAATCAATATCATTCTGGCCACCTGAAGTGGCAACGTGATGGTTACAACTCTGGCCACCAGAAGTGGCAACGTGATAATTACAACAAGTGTCAACGTGAAGTGCCAAACAGAGGAAAGGCACCCCAAGAAGGAGAGAAAAGAGACATATGTCATAGGTGCGGAACTGAGGGACACTGGCAACGTACTTGTCGCACACCCAAACATCTTGTTGATCTCTACGAGTCATTCAAAAGGAATACTGGAAAGAGAGTGGAAACAAACTTTGCTAATTATAATCTAGTTAATGAACCAGTCAGTAAGGCCTCAAATGAAACAGACACTGGTGCTAATCTTTATTATGGTTTAGACGACTAGGCTTCATATGTATTGTCTTACTTTATTTATTTCCTTTGTGTTTTATGTGTTTCCATTATGTACTCGTTTTATGAACTTGTTTCGTGTTGTTGTTCTATGTATTCGGTGTGTTTTTAATAAAGATGTTTTTTTCGTTTATTTATGTGTATAGAGATGGAAGATATATGCATTGTTGACTGCGCAACCACACACACTATTTTACAGAGTCAAAAATACTTCTCACAGTTGACTAAAACCAACTCACATGTCTGGACGTTATCGGGTACATCAAATATAGTAGAAGGTTTTGGGAAAGCTAGTTTTATTCTACCAAATAAGACACACATACACATACAAGAGGCTCTATACTCTAGCAAGTCAACTAGAAACCTACTGAGTTTTAAAGATATTCGTCTTAATGGGTTTCATGTTGAAACTACTAATGAGAATGAAAAAGAATACCTTCTCATCACCTCAAACACCGTTGACAATAAAAAGGTCATAGAAAAATTTCACTCGGTTTCTTCGGGATTATATATTACGAGTATACGAGTTATTGAATCTCATAGTGTCAACATCCCCAAAGTCATAGATCCAAAACTACTTTCCCTTTGGCACGAAAGACTTGGTCATCCAGGAGTATCTATGATGCGTCGTATCGTTGAAAATTCTGTAGGACATCCTCTTAAAACACAAAAGATAATACCCCAAGATGAACTTCATTGTTCAGCATGTTCCTTAGGAAAACTGATTGTCCGACCATCCCCAGTTAAGCTTCAAACTGAGTCCCCGAAATTCTTAGAAAGAATTCAAGGTGACATCTGTGGTCCTATTCATCCATCTTCTGGCCCATTTAGGTACTTTATGGTATTAATTGATGCGTCAACTAGATGGTCCCATGTATGTCTACTTACAACCCGAAACACAGCCTTTGCCAAATTACTTGCCCAAATCATTAAACTCCGAGCTCAATTTCCTGATCATCCCATTAAATCAATCCGACTAGATAATGCTGCTGAATTTACATATGCAACTTTTAATGATTATTGTATGTCAGTAGGAATCTCAGTCGAACACCCGGTAGCTCACGTACATACACAAAATGGTTTAGCAGAATCCTTAATCAAAAGACTTCAACTTATTGCCCGTCCTTTACTCCTAAGAGCAAAGTTACCTATATCTGTTTGGGGTCATGCAATACTTCATGCGGCAAATATAATTAGAATAAGGCCTTCTGCTTACCACAAACAATCCCCTCAAGAATTGGTTCTTGGTCAAGTACCTAATATCTCTCATTTAAAAGTATTTGGTTGTGCTGTGTATGTTCCTATATCACCACCACAAAGAACTAAAATGGGACCTCAAAGAAGAATCGGTATATATGTTGGTTTTGATTCTCCGTCTATTATAAGGTATCTGGAACCATTGACTGGTGATGTTTTTACTGCTCGGTATGCTGATTGTCATTTTGATGAATCTATGTTCCCTACATTAGGGGGAGATAAAATTTTGCATAAATTAAATTCAGAAATATCATGGAATGCCTCAGGATTAAATGCTATTGATCCACGTACTAAACAATGTGAATCTGAGGTTCAAAGAATTATACATATGCAAAATATTGCTAATCAAATGCCAGATGCTTTTAATGATTCTAGAAATATTGTGAAGTCATATATACCTGCTGTTAATGCTCCGGCCAGGATTGAAATCCCTGGCAATAAATCAATTTCAGAGGAATTGATTGGTGATTCAAAGCCACGCCAAAAGCGTGGTAGACCTATTGGTGCAAAAGATATTGTACCAAGAAAACGGAAATTGATTGGAATTGCCCCAGAAGTGGCAAAAGTTTCAGAAAATACCCCAGAAGTGGTATTGCCTCCTGAAGAGGTTCAAGCCCCTGAAGTGGCTGTAACAAAACCTCCTGAAGAGGAAATTGCCCCAGAAGTGGCACATGCCCCAGAAGTGGCAAATGCTTCCATAGAAGCAAAGGTACCTAAGAATTATGAGATCTCAATGAATTATGTACATAACGGGAAATTATTGGATCGTGAGAGTACTGAAATTGATGACGTGTATGCTTTTTCCGTGGCATTTGATATTATTATGAACTCTGATCCTGAACCACAAAGTGTGGAAGAATGTCGACAAAGAGATGATTGGCCAAAATGGAAAATTGCAATTCAAGAAGAATTGCAATCATTGCGCAAAAGAAATGTATTTGGACCTGCAGTCCAAACACCAGCTGGTGTAGTCCCTGTTGGGAATAGATGGGTATTTGTACGAAAACGAAATGAGAGAAATGAAATTGTAAGATATAAAGCCCGGCTTGTAGCTCAGGGATTCTCTCAAAGACCTGGTTTTGATTACCAGGAAACATACTCTCCTGTGATGGATGGAGTTACCTTTCGTTTTTTAATAGGTATGGCTTGTATGGAAAAACTAGAAACACGTTTGATGGACGTCGTGACAGCGTACCTATATGGATCACTTGATAGTGATATTTATATGAAAATCCCTGAAGGATTAAATATAGAGGACACTAAGCCTCGACATTTATATTCAGTTAAATTACAACGATCATTGTATGGTTTGAAACAATCTGGTCGTATGTGGTACAACAGGCTTAGTGAATACTTATTGAATGATGGATATGTTAATAACCAAGTATGTCCTTGCGTTTTCATTAAACGTTCGCTGACTGGTTTTGTTATTATCGCTGTATATGTGGATGATTTGAATATTGTTGGTACTTCTGAAGATATTACTAATGCTACTAACTATTTGAAAAATGAGTTTGAAATGAAAGATCTTGGAAAGACAAGATTTTGTTTAGGTATACAGGTGGAGCACTTATCTTCAGGAATATTTGTTCATCAATCAAGCTACACTGAAAAGATTCTTGATCGGTTCTACATGGACAAAGCTCATCCACTAACCACACCAATGGTTGTTCGATCACTTGAGGTTGAAAAGGATCCTTTCCGTCCTAGAAAGAAAGATGAAGAGGCTCTTGGACCTGAGACTCCATATCTCAGTGCAATTGGCGCCCTCATGTATCTCGCAAACAACACACGACCTGATATTGCATTCGCAGTGAACCTGTTAGCAAGATTTAGTTCTGACCCTACTAAAAGGCATTGGGATGGAATCAAGCATATATTCAGATATCTTCGGGGTACAATTGATCTTGGGTTATTCTTTCCAAACAGTTCAAGATCACAACTAACTGGATATGCAGATGCTGGATACATGTCAGATCCTCACTTTGGACGATCACAGACTGGTTATTTGTTTACATATTGTGGTACTGCTATTTCTTGGAAGTCTACAAAACAGACTATGGCTGCAACTTCATCAAACCACGCAGAGTTATTAGCAATTCATGAAGCAAGCAGAGAATGTATTTGGCTAAGGTCTGTCATTCAACATATTCGAGGATCATGCGGATTATCAGGAATCTCAAATAGCCCCACAGTAGTATTTGAAGACAACTCAGCCTGCATTAAACAACTAAAGGAAGGATATATTAAAGGAGATCGAACAAAACACATATTGCCAAAATTCTTCTACACTCATGAACTTCAGGAAAATGGTGATATTGATGTACAGCAAGTCCGATCATGCGATAATCTGGCGGACATACTTACGAAGTCACTACCTACATCAACATTTGAGAAGCTGCGAAATAATATGGGTATGCGGAGGTTAAAAGGTTTACTACATCAAGATGTCAACATGTGAGATATTTTATTCAGGGGGAGGCTGTACTCTTTTTCCTTCGTCAAGGTTTTTATCCCATTGGGTTTTTCCTTGCAAGGTTTTAACGAGGCAGCTAATCTTTGTAAATGACTCACATTGACAATCAAGGGGGAGTGTTGTGAAAACAATTAATGATGAGGGTGATTGTCAATGATACATAAACCCTCCAGCTCAAGTTTGCATTACCAATACACGCTCGTCAAGTTACTAGCTGTAAAAACACGGAACAGAGTTAATGTATTCACACACATGACGCGGTGAAATTGTCCTATAAATTGGACACTGCATAGCCATTAAGCAGTACTTGTACGGAGAATCATAAGAAATAAAATTACTCTCTCTTGCTTCTAAAGAATACTAGTTATATTTATATTAATAGTTATAGTTAATTTATAACACTATCCAAAATTTTCCTCCCAAAAATGGGATGATTAAAAGATAAGTTCACACATTTCTTGTTTTCAAAATTCTCTCCTTTCTCACGAAAACTCAGTGGAGAAAGTCAAAGATGGTACTAGTGCAGTAGTGCTCATCATTTCATACTACAATCAGTAAGTTGAGTATCATTTCAGAAAAAGATCATTGGACACATTGTGAGAAATAATGGCTCCTTATAATCTCCAGATTCCGCACCTACACCACCACAGAAACCTTATATTGCAAGAATACATTTAGACCGAGTTTGTGACCACTTCACACTAATGAATCAATGTGATAATGCTATATATGCATATTTTAAAGTAAATTTGAATCATATAAACTATTGGTGTGTTTGAGCTTTAAATAATGACATTATTATCTTTGATTCCATTCGACATGTAAGAGCATTCTCATTTGGAACCCTATCCTCAACCCCAAAAACTTACTAAAAATAGTAATTCCTCAAAATATTTAACAAATTTTCAAAAATTTCTTCCAACCCGTTCCCCATATTCAAACCTTATTCTCATTCTTTTTATTAAACCTTGTTCTCTTTTACTTATAATTTCAATTTTTATTTTTTATGTTTTTATATATTTATATGTTTCATTATTTTTATTATATTTAACATTTTTCAAATAATTTTAAATTTTTTTTAAAAAAAAAATTAGTTTTAATATTGAAATTATAATTCAATAATTTAATATTATTAATATACATGTGAGAACTTGCACCAAATTAAAAAAATTTATAACACAAAACATGAATATCTAATAAAATAATAATGAAATGTATGATGAATAGTGTATGAGGGATGAATAGTGAAACCCCAAATATGAGGATTTAGTTTGAGTCCCCAAAACTAAACCCTATTTTGGGTTCCTGATGTGGAATGCATTTCCACCAAAATTAACAAATTTCTTTAAAATATAGGGATGGGGTTGGGTTTGAGGGATTGATTGTGAATGCTCTAAACTGACAAAACTTTGAGGATGTCTAGACAGAACCAGGAAGCAAGAGGCCTTCACTAAAATCCCCGCAAAATCAAGCAACAGTTGACTGTTCACATCTGGAATAGTATGCTATTCCCTAACCAATTCATCAACCTTCTCTTGTTGTGCTCTCTGTAATTTAGAAGAACGCCTCTCCTCATATGATGCTGGTAGACATTCAATCATAATTAAATATTGAGCAATATAACAAATGGAAGAATCCTGGTTCATGAAAGATATCGATAATTCTATAGGTGTTTCATTGTTCAACAGAAGAATATACTTCATTTTTTAGGTATAGATGGTAATTCAAGTCCAGTATGATTCTAGCAACATGATATAAGACACTTAACATAAAAAATTTTGATTACTGAGTACACAGGTTTGTGTCACTGTTTTTCAGTTTGAGGGCAAATAAGAAAATAACACAAGAGGCATATATTAGTTGAATCTCTGCAAAAAAATAATAAAGGATAGTACTCACGTTCAGTTGGTCGCGACAAAAGCGGAATATGTATAACCGCCTTCTTTTTCACTGGAGAACTCGATCTGCTGTCATCTGAAAATCAACGAGTGCTCTTAGTAGAGAACTTGAAATGAAACGAGGACATTCTTTATAGTTTATACCAATAAAATGCAGTGAAGCTGAACTAACCAATTTCAGCAAGTGAACAGCTACGCAGAGCCTCATGAAAAATAGCAGCTTGGAGTTTGTGACTCCGGCATTCCTTTTGAAAGTGCAGCTGCAAAGCCTGTCTGTCATCTGCAGTTATATATCCATACACATTACACGCTCATGTATATTAGCCACTTAAATTCTCGGACAACAAGTGAAAAAGGAAGGAAAAAGTAAGGGGGGGAAGGGGGAGAGAGAGAACACATTACACGCTCATGTATATTAGCCACTTAAATTCTCGGACAACAAGTGAAAAAGGAAGCAAAAAGTAAGGGGGGGGGGAGAGAGAGAGAGAGAGAGAGAGAGAGAGAGAGAGAGAGAGAGAGAGAGAGAGAGAGAGAGAGAGAGAGAGAGAGAGAGAGAGAGGGAGAGGGAGAGGGAGAGGGAGAGGGAGAGGGAGGGAGGGAGGGAGGGAGAGGTAGAGGGAGAGAGAGCATCACCATAAATGTGGGGATAGGGGGGAGACTAGAGAGGGAGGGGGAGTGAGTGAGTGAGAGAGAGAGAGAGAGAGAGAGAGATGACATGTTGGGCATGGGCATATACAGACTTAAATGCAATTGAATTTGATAGTTAAATTTGCAATGACAAATAAATAGCAATCCTTGCTCAAGTACCTCTGGTGCACTTGAATTTGAGACCTTCAAACTCACAGGTTTGAAGAACCAATGGCATCTCTGGAGCCATATTGTACTGAGGTTTTCTTGATATCTTGTCAACATCAAGTAAGACATCTAATACCTACAATCAAAAGTTAAACATTTCGAATCAGATGTCACTACAACACAAACTAGAAAGTTGCTACTTAAATTGCCAGTTGCACAATGACCCTTAAAGCAGGTAAGTATTAGAAAATTTTCCAAAATGTATGAGAAAAAGTGCATGCAACTAATCAACTACCTTAACATACTCTGCATGACTGAACATATATATGTGTGTCACTTAGGCATTTCTTGTTGTCCATATGCTGAAATAAATATACCACTAACAATCTAGAAACCAGTGAAGGCAAAAATGAATGATAAATATAGTCAAAAAGACTAATTGCCTATAGTGCACTTACAACACTTGATCATTTGTCTATTTATCAGTTATCCTTATTAAATCATAGGCATTCAAATTGGTATGGATATATGCGGATAATTATTGAAGATTTGCAAGATGGTGTTGAGTATGTGAAGGTTACAAAGTAAATGACAAGGTTCCTCATCATATTGCACAAAGAACATATTAAATGCATAGATATATAAGACTTATCAAATTCACTAAAGGGCATCAATCACGCACATCAGGGGATTCAAGACCCTCTCCTATCATAAATAGTACAGCAACCATGCAGCGGACCTGATGCCATAAGAAAGCACTACCTTTGATTCTAATCGACCACAGCTCATCATCCTGGAATCTGCCAAAAATCAGAGTTTTAACATATTACAGCCTGGCATAGTTATACAAAATTCAAAAATCTACACTGCTCATACTAAATTTATACAAGCAATAGCTCACTCGAACACAGCTACCAAAACAATATCAGCAGATCTGAGAAACTAATTTATAACAAATTCGAACAAGCAAAAGGATATCGGATATTAGGTCGTGACACTTATTTAACAAAAACAATAATTATACTGATTGATTTGTTTATAATTACAAATCAGGTCATCAGTACTCATTGTGACTCAGTAGTGGGCCGAGTGGCTGCTCTTCCCAGGGTCACAGGTATTTTCATCTCTATTCTATCTTCTTTCTGATTCTGACCCGTCAATAAAAGAAATATAAAATTAATGGAGAAAGTGAAGAATTTATTTTTTTTAAGATTTTAAAGAACCTTGGTCATTTAATTGTTAAGTTGTTCAAAATATTTAAAGTGGCAGAGAGAGATAAAAGATCGATAAAGAGGTTCACGTAAAAGTTGTTTCGAGGAAATGTAATGACACATATGTAGATAGACAAATTTAGACATTTTAAATGGGCGACTCAAAGAATGCAGTGGTTTTTGAAACTTTGGAGCCTAGTTTTGGCCAAAAGAAAAGATGATCAATGAAGTGACATTGTGGTATAACTATGGGATGGCGGCAGGAGTGTAATTTGTTTTTAAAGCATTAGCAACAATCAACTTTAGTCCCTTGTACGAAACTAAATAATATCACTTGCATTCCTGCCTTGCAAAAATAAAAATCTTATTTCATTAGAACTGAGTGAAAAACTTAAATTCATACCATCACACAATTTATGTATTAAAAGAGCATGAGATTTGCATATAAACGGATCAGCAAAAGATACACTTATAACAGTTCGTCCCAAGTTAAAGACAAGCCAAGGAAACACTTGAGAGACAGATAGGAGGAAACTCTGTTCTACAAACCTTTCGCCAAAAGGGCAGATTTCAAACAATGTAATATGCCTCCTAAAGTTATGCACATTAGCTGCATCCATCTTACAAAAATTTCTAAAATCATGTTCCCCAACAAGTTTTTTGCTGGCAGAATCCATGGCCTGAAAACATGAACAGAAGTTGGAATAAAGAGATTGAGTTGGAGGTGCTACAGTGGTGGGTCATGAAAGTGCGCATTCAATTAAATTGATACGTGAACTACATTACAGTTACCACTGTGTTCAGATTGGCTTTCCAGAAGAAGTACTTGTACTCTCTACTCCGACAACTAAACCTGCAATTAGAAGTAGTTTGAATTTCTGTTGAAACACTACATTCTGTGTAAAAATATATGAAAGAATCATACAGCTGTATAATGGTAAGTTCAAAAGAAGAGCTGAGAGGATATCTAATAAAACACTATCGACACACTTCTAACACCTAAAACGTCTTCATAAGTACTTCTGAAGGACTGATCCAATCTCAAGTAGTGTATAGTAGTAGACTGTTAGGAAGTATCCTTAACAATATATTTAGCAGTCTAGCAATGTGTGTAGACATAGCAAGGGTAGTTGAGTAATTACACTACATTGCATGTGCACCTGCACATGAGTGATAGTATAGATACCTATTCAAGTCTTACTTTCAGAGTGTGCCCTCCCTTCCTCTATATTTCTCTCTCCCTCCCCCTCCCCCTCTCTCTCGGGTTTTTCTCCCTATTCTATCTCTCTAAGCTCTGACTCTAATCTCTCTAGTTCTCTCAAACTCTCTCTCTGTTTCTCATCTCATTTCTCTCAATGCTACTGCTATCTCTTGTTTACTACATCTCAATACGATACAATCTGTAAAACACCAAAAATGCACATATAAACCTCCGATTTCTATCATAGACAGGTTTCTTGTCAATGCTTGAAGCCTTTGGATCACTTGATTTTTCTTGTATCTATGATCTTGGAGATATTATTAATATGTAAAGAGCCAGATAATTTATGCATCTAATCTTGGAATTTAATTTATTTATTTATTGCAGCTTGTGGTGTGTAGCTTGTACGCAATATCTCTTCCTAATTTAAGGTGGGGTACAATATCTTTGACCACACAGCCAAACACTGATAGTATACACAATATGGTTAAGATGGATATAAACCTTGCGCTAAAATCAACCGGAACAGGACACCAGCCCATAACTCGAATATCTTTGGGAAGTACTTTGTTCAACATGTGGACATAATTTAGTTCTCCTTCTGAAACGAAGAAACAATATATAGAGAAAATCAAATAAGAAACAGAATATAATCAGTTCACATACCTTCAATAAAATCCAATGTGAAATTATATTATATAAACATAACCATAAGGATGCTACATATTTTTTTTTTAAGTTGGAAAGACTCCTCTAAAATAAACATTTAAATGATTAGATCAATATTCACATTGATTCTCAAAACATGAATTCAGGCATGAGCAAACCACATAGGTCTTCCGTGACAAACTGCTCAGTGCTTCCTCCTTTCACCTTGTAGCGTGATCTTAAATATAAAGCCACCACCTGTACCAGTAACAAGGAAATCGAAACATATTGTATCATGTGACATAATCAAGTCTTGAACTTGAAGGATTACTAAATCTAGCATAATATATAAGCCAGGTCTCTAAAAATCGACTGTAAGGTCCTGTAAACTGTTTAATACATAACCATACACTTAATTTTGATGAAAACTTAACACACCTCTCACACCTAACCAAATGTAACTATTATTTTTTTTTATCATAGAGACTCCAACCTATTATTTGACTTTGGTATGGTAATCATAAATTTAAACCATTTGTACTTTAAAAGATATACATCCACTTAAATCACATACTTTATATTTTTTTTCAACAAAAAATTTTAACCTCAGCGATTTAATAACTAACTGAACCTGTATCCAGAACTTGTAATGAAGTATTTACAATTTAAAAGATTTAAAAATAAATTTTAAAAAAGCACTGGGCTCTTCCTGTCAACTTACTTGTCCAATTGATGAAACCCCTTTGTCTGTTCTACCACATCTCGAGTACTGCCAACTCTTCTTGTCACCAAAGACAAGCCTTGTTTCCAAAAGGGCTTTAAATAATTCAGACTGCACAAAAAGAAGAACAATGAAACTACTAAGTGAACTCTCTAATTCATTCTCAAAACAATAAATTTAAGTTCGATGGAACAAGTGATGTTAATTCAAATATAGATTTTAGATCTCAATTTCTTTCATTTGTTTTGCTTAAAGGTGTATGTGACGAATAATACATTTTATGAAAAAAAACGAATGTGGCAGATATGGATATGGTGTCCACTACTCCACTCTCCCCATATTATATTACATACTTACATATCTATACCATATTATTAAACCCACACATGCAAAAGTTTGGTCATTGGTTTTGTAGTCCGGTTGAGTACATTATAACCGTTGGATCACTGAAATTAAATTAATGAGCACCGTTAGATATAATCTTCTATAGTTCACCGTGTAAGATGCTGCTAAAGTTCAATGGTTCGAATCCCGTCAACAAACATATTAAAATATTTATTATATCATAATATCCACCTAAAATACTAATGAATAAGGTTCGAATTGTGTAAATAACATATTAAAATTATATAGAGAGATATAATTATAATTATTAGTTTTAAAAGTAGAAACAAGATATATTATTATATTTTATTTTAGTTTAATTAAAAATTATAATTTATTATTATTATTAAATATTAAAATTATTATATATATATATATCAAAAAAATGCTACTAGAACTCTAAGGTTTAAATACCGCCAATAACATACTAAGATAAATTATTAATTTAAACACGTATAAAAAGTTATTAACTATTTAAACACACTCGTGCATCGCACGGGTTATGGGCTAGTATAGCCACACACACACACACACACACATACTTACTAATTCACTTATTAAATTGGAATCAATAATATTTAACAAGTAAAATCAATTTAACACAATATAATTTATAACACTAGCTCCTACCCTCGTCCAAACCATGTGGATGCTTATACACTATACCAAAACCCTCGGGTATAATGGAAGCAGCAGAAATTCTTTTCAAAACAATGTGGATGGTAGATACAACAACACTTGCCCAGCAATGAGTTAGAGACTTAGAGTAAAGTCAACGAACAATATGGGATTGTAAATTAAGATTTGACATTCCAGCTACAAGGAAATGAATCACGCAACACTTTTTTACATGTTCTCAAGTATAATATTTGTTTTTGAAAGTAGTATAAAAATCTTCTTGTGGCAAAACCATGGATATACTTTATTGTATAAGGATTTTCAGTTTTAACCAGCCGATAGTAATATCACTGTCCTATTGCAGATTCCCACTGATCAGAAGCGATTAAGGAAAAACTAATGAAGCAAACAATATCAGGTTGACAAAATAGACAAGACTCTGAAGGAAACCTCCACAGTTGGGTCCATCTGAGCCTCCGATCCAAAACCATAGAACCTGTACATTGGTCAAGATCACAGAACAGATTTAACATAACTTAGAGTACAAGTAACGTAAACGTATACACATACTTAAACCAGAATAACCAGTGGCGGATCCAGAAACATATTAATCCGGGGGCATAATATAACATAGCAATATTATCAAAATACGGGTTTAAAATAAATGTACGCGGAGACTAAAAATTAATCAAATTTAAGGTCAAAAAATAAAAATATCACCAATTTTGAATCATAATTTTTTTTAACCGCTTAAGAAACTAAAATTTAATGTATTATATGATATTTGAATGAAAGTTAGGAATTTTTTATTCTAGTTCTTGAGAGTTATGTAATTATTTAAAGGATACTAAGTAAAATAAACACAAACTTGACATATAAATTTAAAAATTATACTAGTTATTTTTTTTTATTATGGGGGCATGGGACCCCTGGGGTTCCAAGGTGAATCCGCCTCTGAGAATAACAATGGTGTGTGCCCGAGCAAAGGCGCAACATGACATGTCAAATTTGTCTCACTAGTAATCCAACACTGTTGTGTTTGCAAAATTGTACAGTTGTACTCCTCCTTCCTATCCATTTTTTTACACTTTCCTTTTTTGGGATGTCCCTCTCAATTCTTTGTGTTTTAAAACTTTCTAAAAATAGTAGAATTTTATACTCCCTCCGTCCCTTTTTAGTTGTCATATTTCTATTTTTGTTGGTCAAATTGACTAATCTTTCACCAGAGATTATAAATCATTCTTTCATTATTTTAAAAAACTGAAAATCACATCTTAAAGTAGATTAAAAGTTATTTCCGGTGACATATTTTTTTTTATTTTTTCAACTGATAAAATATTAATAAATCTCAGTCAAACTTTGGTCAATTTGACTGGCACAAAACCAAAGGTGACAACTAAAAAGGGACAGAGGGAGTAATATATAAACTAATCCCATCCACTACTTTCATTCACCTTTCTCAATCTATCAATCATATACTAATGGTCCCCACCACTTTTCCTACTTTGCATACTTTTCTTACTCTTTCACACTACTTTATAAATTTTTCTCAATCTTTGTGCCCAACCCCAAAGTAAGAACTGGGTGGGACGGAGGGAGTATTTAAGAGGGGAAGGGTATGAGTGAAGTGAAGTTTTTTATTATTATTATTATTATTATTATTATTATTATTATTATTATTATTATTATTATTGTTATTATTATTATTATTATTATTATTATTATTATTGATTATTGATGTTGTTGTTATGCTCGAAGAACATATGAATATTATAAAGATTTAAAAAAAATTGAAACAATTGATAAAGCGTTCGCCACAATAGTTCTTAAATATACTTTAACCAGAAACCAAATAATTCATTGTCCATACTCAAACCCTTTTTGCAAGGAGATGGAAAGGACCAATATATTTAAACATGAAGACAGGTTATCTTCACATCAGATTGACTGATCATATATAAGTAGGAAAATATTTTGATGGCATACATGCAAACTCACAGATCTTGAGGTCAAGCCTAATGATCTAAATTCTTGCTGTGTATTTTTCTAAATTCGAAGAAGTGCACCTGGGGAAAAAAAAAATAGGCCGGCCTACCAGGAAAGACATACTACTCGTCAAGGGAGACGAACATTTGTGTTTATAATCACTGCACAGGGCCTATACACGCTAGCCAGCAAGGGGCTAATTGCACAGAGCATATAAGTTTTAGGCACACTGGGTAGAACTAAGAATTTTTCCTGCATTCTAAAAATTAGGTTTGTTTTCCCCGATCTATAAGTTGTGAATAACAAATAAGTTATTTCAATGCCAGTGAGCTACTACAGATATGCAATGTGTTGTAAACTATAGTTACATATATGTGCTCTCGGCTATGGAATATATAATGTTGCAACTTACAAATCAACTTTAGCGAGTAATGTGCACTAAATCAAATTTAATCCTAAGAATATCATCTGAAATAAATAAACAGATGAAGCATAAACTATTACCTCTGACCAAAATACATTACTTTTAGAGCAATGTATCTTCTGGAAAACTGAAATACAGCTTGTGTACAAGAACCTGCATCATGGTGTATATTATTCAGCAAATAACCCCATTTTATTTTGCACGTCCAGGTACACCCTGGATCACTAGATGGAAATCAAAAAATACATAGAGAAGCAAAGAGTATCGCAACTGTGCAGACAAAAATTATGAGGTAATCAGTAAGTATAGGAACCTCCATCGCCGTGCTTTGAATTCTTCTTTTTTATCTTGACACCGCTTCCTAATGATACTCTTTTCGTTTCATTAACTAGGTCAATCCTCTCCTGACCATTGGAATCAGCATTTTGCTCCAGCTGCACAACAACCATTTCAGTAACTTTTCCACATTTTAAGTTTACATCTTGACTCAAACAAAAGTACCTTCTCTGAAGGCTTGGGAAATCAACACCAGCTAACATTAGCTATCATACACATTTCATGCACCTCAACTAAGTATAACAGTGTATGAACTATCAATGTAATTAAAAACGAACATAAGTTACTACTGAACTTACTTTCCTAGGATCTCAAAATCTTATGTTCTATGTATGTGTCTGCATACACTCAAATTACAAATTGCGCACACATTTAATTAAATTGCTCGTGTCACTTCAGAACTTAGATGTGAATACCCCCATCCACAAACACAGAGGGAGAGGGGGGAGAGAGATTGATTTTCAGAACTTAGATGAGAATACCCCATCCACAAACACAAAGGGAGGGAGGGAGAGAGGGGGGAGGAAGGGAGAGAGGGAGAGAGGGGGGGGGGAGGGAGCGAGGGAGAGGGGGGGGGGGGGAGAGAGAGAGAGAGAGAGAGAGAGAGAGAGGGAGAGGGAGAGGGGGGGGGGGAGAGAGAGAGAGAGAGAGAGAGAGAGAGAGAGAGAGAGAGAGAGAGAGAGAGAGAGAGAGAGAGAGAGAGAGAGACCTTATGACAGGTGCAGTTTGAAAGCAGGGATGATAACTTGGCATTCTCAGTCTCTAGTTCCTGTAATCGAACAGACAAGTATTAATTTGTATAGTAATAAACTGGAATTTAAAAATTGGGATGAAGATAATGAAGTTGCAAAAGTACCTTGAGTTTAGTTTGAAGAAATTGAAGCTGGGACAGAAGGTCCTGGTGTTCCTCCTGCTCTGCCATTAGCGCCTGACTCTCTCAGATTAAACCGCACGACACGAGGAGTCAGTAATTTCATAAACCCCTGCCCTGCACCACCCTCTCCGTTAATTAGGGTTAATGTGCATCTACTATCTGCTGCTGTCGTAGATTTTTATTTATTGGAAAAGAGTCAAAACAGAGGAAAGAGGATCGTGAAAAATCCTTATTAGAAGAACGTTGACATGTTTCCAAAAAAAGAAATCAAGAAGAAGAAGAACGTTGAGAAATTTTATTTTGCAATGGGAAAATAAATTGATACGTCCCTAAACTATTCCACTTTTATTCGATAGGTCCCTGAACAAAAGATTCCCTAAACCGGGTCCTTTAACTTTTCAAATGTTTGTATCAGGTCCTTCCGTTAAGTAGATTCTAACAGAAGTTAGAATCTTGCTGAAGTGGCGACGCATCTTGCTGACATTGGCGACACATCACCAGCTGATTGTACATACATTAAAAAAAAAAAAGAAATTAAACTGAAATTAAAATCAAAAAACAAATCAGATGCCCTGCACGTGAGTTTCTAAGCGTGTTTATATCCAGAACACCAGCAACCAATGCCCTATGCCGGAACACCAGCAACCTCTCTTTCCCGCCCCCCCGCTCCTTTCTCCACCGGAACTGCCGCTGTCGCGGTCGCCGTCATCGCCGTCGCACGCGGCCGCCGCCCTGCACCACTCGCTAGCCCCTGCTTTTGAACCACAGATCCTTCTCCTTCCATCTCTTCTGATCCTTTCCTCCGTGTGATCTATACACCCCAGTCCCTGCACAAACTCTCCCACGTGATGAATGTACAGGGTGATTTCAGCCTCCATATCTTGATCTGAATAGATAGTGGGAATGTTTGTGATGATAGTAGTATATGATAGTATGTAGTGTAATGTGTTAGCAATATGTAATAGAATCTGCCCAAACTAATTTCCTAATCAAGAACCCTAATTCCCTTTTATGGAATCCTAAATTCTGTTTGTGAATGGAAAGAAATGAGTGAATCGGGTGCATCTAGAGATATAAACATTTGTTTTTTTAATTTTAATTCTAGTTTAATTTTATTTTTCTTTTAATATATGTACAATCAGCTGATGATGTGTCGCCACGTCAGCAAGATCGTCGCCATGTCAGCAAGATTCTAACGTCCGTTAGAATCTACTTAACGGAAGGACCTGATATAAACAATTGAAATAGTTAAAGGACCCGGTTTGGGGAATCTTTTGTTCAGGGACCTATCGAATAAAAGTGGAATAGTTCAGGGACGTATCAATTTATTTCCCCTTTTGCAATCGAGTAATACTGGAGTAATAATGATAATAATAATAAAAATAATTGAAATAATTTGATTTGGTTAGTTAAATAAAAATCATTGGATTTTCTTTATGATTTAGTTTTCTGTTTTTTCAGATTTTTTATTAAATTTACAGAAAAATAAGAAATGATCAAGATATAAAATGAAACAAAAAAATGCATATCATATTTTCACATTGAATGTCACATCATTCATTATATTCAAATATATCAAATTAGTTATTTATAACAAAACTTTAAGGTTTTTAGTGTTTTTTGACCGCTGTACGGGAAAAAACCCGTCCAGCAACTAAAAAACGTTAGACAAGTTCCCGGTTAATGGCTAAAAAGCGATAAACATGTTAGTAAAAATGTAATAAACACGGGTACTCTGGTATTAATCTAACAATCTAATTTCGTCAATATTTTATAATGTTTCGTGTACAAGCGTTTATAACATCCGACTCAAACATAAAAAAAAATACACATAATAATACATTAAAATCACAATAGGATAGATCAAAAGTCAGAAATTTACAAGTTCGTGGAACAAAGATCGAATCCTTTATATTTAAAAATGGATCGGTTAGTTGATAGTTGTAAAATGGGTTTGTCTTGTGTGTGCTCCATGGGCACATGCTAAGCACTAAACTTTATATAATTGGAGGGTTTTGATTGGTGTGGTTGTTGTAAATGCAGAGAGCTCACCATTATTAAAGAAGGTTAAGCCAATAGAAACCATCCAAATTCATCAATCTTTGTGCTTAGTGTGTGCCCATGGACACACCATGGAAAAATCGTTGTAAAATTTCACGAGTATTCGAGTTTCAATTATTCATTAACGTGACACACAACGTATATATAAACAAGCCATTCATTTAATTATAGATAATTATCATTATTTAATTATGATATTTTTTATTCAGAATTACTTAACTAAACATGGAGGGAAATTCCTCCCAAATGAGGGTGGTTAAAAATAAAATAATAAAATTATATTATATTGTATTATTTTTTATTGGGAAAAGGCATATATAAACCCACAACAACTCAAACAAGCAAAGATTTCATATATTGAAAAAGTAATTTTGGTAATATTAGCCTAAATCTCGAAAATAGTAACAACTTAATTTTGTACATAAATATCTTATAAATAAAATCTCACCTATGTAAAAAAATAAATTAAAAATGTATCTCAGATTTTAACTCAACAAACCCATGAATATAATTTAGAGTTTTGTTCCCAGACAATCAATTGTCAAGGAACAGTTACAATCACTTCCTTGATTGTTGGATCGTCGATACCTTACGTGTCCGCGTAAAAAATGCGGAAAAACATTGTATCTACGATTATTTTACGCGAATACTTTAAAATCCGATTTTTTGTCCCAACCGTTGGATTGTCGATCCAACGACTGAGGAAGTGGTTGTTAAATAACTGTTCCCTGACAATCAATTGTCAGGGAACAGACCCTATAATTTGTAAGACATGATAATAGAGGACAACTACTTACAACTTCGGTATTTAATATCAATTAAAACATAAAATGTATGTTTGAAGATAAAACAAAATGTAATTACCAAAAAGAGTATCATATTCAAAAAATCATTCTCCAAACAAATATGAAATATCCGAGGAAAATACCGAGTCCAAATGCAGAGAAAAGAAGATAAATTTGTACCCGAAAATCCAGGATGCAGATATATCGATAGTGTGAAAGAGAGAAAAATAAAAGAAAAAAACGTGTTGGCCCCACCACTAGTCAATGGATTAAAAATGTGAGGTAAAAACGAGTCAGCCTCGACAACTAATCATCATCATCATCAACCTTTTTACTTACGTATACACACACAACACAAGCTGTAAGTTTTTACAGCTCGCGAAGAAGATACGATGACAAAACCCAACAAAGATTTATTTGACTTGTCAAATTATAGTTACTGCTGCCTTCTAATAATAACCAATAATATCTCCTTAACCCAATCAATCAAATGACTCGTTTCTTACATCATCGTATACTTTCATGATACATACATTATACTCTGTGTATATATATCACGAGATCTCCGTTCTCATCCTCTTTCTTTGCTCCTTCATCTCTTACATCTGCTCTACTTTATATACACACACAGAGACACATTACTTACACAAAGGTTGTTTGTTTTGTTTTGTTTTGTTTTTGTTTTTTATTTGTAATGATGCCACATTCTGGGAAGTCATTAGATGAAATGGAGACACAAGACAAGCCTGATTTTAAGAAACTTGATCTCAATTCGGACACGAACATAAAGAAGGGGGTGAGTGTTTGTCCGAAGATTCCGGTTGTGAATGTGGCGAACAGGAATCATTCCGGGGAGCTGGGGAAGACCCGATCCGGGGTGATGGGTCATCGGAGATCCAGTTCGACCGGGGCGCCGCTAATTTATTCGGGTCGGACTCCGAGTTCGAGTAATACGAGTACGAGTAGTAGTAGCATGAGTACTAATGGGAGTGGGAGTGGAGGGGGGAATGGAGGGGGGAATTTGATGAGTAGTGTGAGTTCGGGGGCTTCGGGGAATGGGAATTTGTATCCGAGTGGGAATATTTGTCCGTCCGGGAAGATATTGAAGTCGAATATGATTAATCGGGGGAGTAATCGGAGTGAGAAGTTGGGGTCGGGGAGTGTGAATTATGGTCATGGGAATATAATCAAGGGAGGGGGGAATGCGCGGTGTGGAGAGGATAATGTGGGGAAGAGGGGTGTGGTTGGGTTTGATGCGGAGGAGGTGAAGAATCAGGGGAATGAGTTGTATAAGAAAGGGAAGTTTGGGGAGGCGTTGGTGTTGTATGATAAGGCGATTGGGATGGCTCCGGAGAATGCTGCTTATAGGAGTAATAAGGCGGCTGCATTGACTATGTTGGGGAGGTTGGGGGAGGCTGTGGTGGAGTGTGAGGAGGCTGTGAGGTTAGATTCGGGGTATGGGAGGGCGCATCAGCGCTTGGCCTCTCTTTTCCTCAGGTATACTTATGTGCACAATTCTTAGTTTTGCAGTATTGGAGATCATTATGATTTTGCCTTATCGGGTTGTCAAAGGTGTAGTTTGTATTAATTCAAGTTGCAATTGGATGTTTTTCTTTTTAAAGGATTGCCAACCATTTCTTGATTTACCTTAATCGGATTGTGAATTGCTCAAGGCTTCCTTGGGTTAAATGGTTTGGAGTTTTGGTCGTATCATACCGTTCTTAAGTTAAACGAATTAATTATCTTGCTGATTTTATGAACTTCTGAACGTTGAATCTATGTGAGACTAGTGATTCTAATAGAGACTCTAATTGTTAACTTCTGCTGTTTGAGTGGTATGATGTATGAGCTTGCTGTAGTTTTTGGCTTGTAGCTGTCTGTAAAGAACATTCCAAGTTATTGGGTGATTGGTTTTGTCATCAGTATTGAGAGTTGAGGCTGGACTCATCACCTACCAGTGCTGATGATGACGCCACACTTTGATCACACCTAAAATCCTGATATATGACCCTAACTTTCGATGTTTGGTTCATTTCATTTATAATATCTGATCCAACTTTAAGATTAAAAAAATAATAATTATATGTATACTGGATTTCTCTGGGTGGAAACAAGTTCCTTTTTTAGCTAAATGTGATAATAAGTTTCAGACACTTTTGATCTTTATATGGCTTTTGGGGATTCTATAGGAAATCACTTTTGTAGCTGTAGAATCTACTACAAATAGAGTGCAGGTCGTTTTGAAAATCATTTACATTATTTCTACGAATGTGCCAGGTAACAGGTTACATGCTTCAGAATCATGGGTTTTGTTTTATTCGTTTTTATGAGATTAAGTGAGTATGTGCACCGGGCAGTGCCACAAATGATTGATATTCCTTCGCATTCTGTCGTTTACAGGTTAGGACAAGTTGAAAATGCTAAGGATCACCTTTGTTTGCAAGGGCAGCCTCCTGATACAACTGAATTGCAGAAGTTGCAGTTGTTGGAAAAGCATATCAGTCGATGCGTAGATGCTCGAAAGGTAGGTGACTGGAAGGGAGTACTGCAGGAATGTGATGCAATAATGGTAGCTGGAGCTGTGTCTTCACCCCAGGTAAGATCAGCACAAAGCCTACTATTTCTACTTCTTTTTTTATTAGAAAGATTAGATCGCTGAACAGTTAATTTTATAGATAATTGCTTGTAAAGCGGAGGCATTCTTGAAGCTTCACCAATATGAAGATGCCGACTCTAGCTTATCCAACCTTTCAAAGCTAGAACCCTACCCTACTTCATGTTCCCAAAATAGATTTTTTGGGATTCTTTTAGAAGCTTATGTTTTGTTTGTCCGAGCGAAGGTGGATATCGCATTTGGAAGGTTAGTCATTATAATCGCTGTATATTGTTTAGAACTTTAGATTGGTGACCCTGATGTGACCGAAAATATTAATTTCATTGCAGGTTTGAAAATGCAGCTGCTGCAGCAGAGAAGGCCGTTAAAATTGATTTCAATAACATGGAAGTTGCAATGTTGCTGAACAGCGTGAAGCTGGTAACTAGGGCTCGTTCCCAGGGTAGAGATCTTTTCGGTGCTGGAAAATTCACAGAAGCATGTGCAGCATACGGGGAAGGCCTGAAATATAATCTCTGCAATTCCATACTCTACTGCAACAGGGCTGTTTGCTGGTCTAAACTTGGTCTGTGGCAGGAATCTGTGGAGGACTGCAATCAAGCCCTCAAGATCCAACCAAATTACACAAAAGCTCTTCTTAGGAGGGCTGTATCAAATGCGAAGGTAATAATGCTTGTATATATTGTTTATCTTATATAGGCAGGTTGTTTCTATAGTTAACTTTTTTGTTTCTTTAAAACTATGGAATAATCTTTTTTGCTCATATGGACATCTATCGTTTGGCAACTTTTTTTCTGGTTGTCACAGCTCGAAGAATGGGCAGCAGCTGTCAGAGACTATGAGATCTTAAGGAGAGAGCTCCCGGGTGACAGCGAAGTTGCTGAGTCTCTATCTCGGGCACAGGATGCTCTTATGAAATTACGGCGGGGTGATGCTTATGTCAAACCAGGTGACTCCAGTGAATTTTCTGGTTCTGACCACTTCAAGGGTGTGATGCATTCACCTGGTAAAATTTTCATCCTTGTACCAAAGTTAACTCATCCGTTCATTTTTCATGCTGTTATTTATCCGAGCCCAGAGCATTGATCCTATAGCAGCTTTACAGAGTCATTAATGAATAATTCTACTGTCTTGCTGGAATTTCTTACTCATTATTTATGACTGTTCTATAATCTTTTTGCCACTTGCTTGATTTGAAATGCAATCCATTCCACTGTAGCAACATAGAAGTTCTTGCAATTTATCTAAATCTTCCGACTTTCATCTTGATCGTTGTAAAGACTGAATGATTGATACCTAATATGTCTCTCTTCTTCTTCCGTGAAGGTGGATCCAGTTCAGACGCCAGCAGAAGCCACAAGAAATATCCGGAGCTGTAACATATACTAGTCGGTGACAGACTGAAGAAGATGATCTGCCCTAGCCGCCAAATTACTATTATTAGGCTCAATGGTGCTTCAAAGCATCCATGCTATATATTCTTACCTCAATTTTGGAAGGAGATAGCAGATTGAGTAGCTACATATCACATTATAGTAATTTCATTCTTTAATAGGAAAACCTCATATAAATAAATTCATCAGTTAACATATTTTAAATTGTATTACATAAATTTTCTTCGCTTATATCACAATATATTGTTTATTTCATCCCCTTTATTCAAATCCATTTTCACCTTCAGTCATGCAAATCTGAAATGCAAAAGTGCACTTCGTATGTAGGCCTGTTTCTACTTTAATTCTGTTATCTTGGTGGGAAACAAAATGTTTCCGATCTACTAGTAAATTATTTATTGAGGTAAAAGTATTGTTCGTACTGACATGCTTTTTTCTTGCCTGACCGTGATAAATATTCTAAATATTCCCGATTTATTAAAAAATTATCGATTAATTTTTAAAAAATATTTTAATGATTTATTAATTACATCTAATTTGACTGAAAATTCTCGATTTATCAAAAAATTCAAATTTTGAATTTATAAATTAACCGATTAGTACCGATTTCCGCGATAACCGTTATATCTAACATACAATTCTAATTCTAGTGAACAAAACATCTAAATTCTAGTGAACAAAACATCAAATTGTGACGGTATATATAAGGGGAAACAGAAGGAATAATATTAGGCAGTATAGCAAGTGAGGTGGGTACATAACTAATGAATGCATGTCTGTGCCAGTACTAGAATTGACTTAACATGTGTAAAGTTCCATTATACGGTAGTAGTATTAAAAAACAACACAAACTTTTTTCAAATCATAATAATTATTATTGTACAAAATTCCGTTCCATCAGTTATCTGATAAAATAATATGAGTAAGGGCTCATTTGTTTATAGGTGGATGAGACCGTACGAACTGAACGAACCCCATATTTGCTATTCAGATCGTTTGGTTTATATTTTTAAATTTTTAAAATCTGGACGACACCATAAAAACATCTGGACGACGCACCCTCAAACTCTGCGCTGAATGGTTGAGCTTGTTACTGTCTTGTGTCTTGGCTAGAGGTTATTTTTCTTCTCCCTTAAATCATTTGACTCATTTTAAACCTTGCATCTTTTTAATAGAATCGAGAAAATCAAGTCTATACATATTCCTACTTTTTCTTGTGTGTATTTTATACATAGTATTTAAATTCTCTTTACAAGATTACTTTTCTAATGATGTAATTATGTTAGGAAATTAGATAATCCGATTTAATTTTTTCTTTTATTTTTGATTTAATTGAATATGTTTATCAAGTTATTACTTAAAAAGATAGTATTTTTAGTTAATATAACTTTTGTGTTGAATTTTAATAATTAATATTTTATTGTGGTCAAAAACATAAAACCATCATTCATAATTTTTATCAAAAGTAAATTTGAACTATAAATTATATATAAAAATTTATAGTCTTTTCTGTTACAAAAGTAAATTTTTTATCTTAATATATTAAATCTATCTGATAAAAAAATATCAGATTTGTGAATTTTGTCATTCAGATAAAATAGATTAACAAACAACAGTTTTTATCTGCCATCCAAATTTTCCGTTCATTCAGATTTCACTCGTTCAGAAAAAATGATCCAGATTTAACAAATGACCCCTAATTCATAGACCAAGCTGAAAGATTCTCTATCTTAATAATAGAGTACATAAAATATTATTCAGACACGTTGATTTATCTTACTTGTTTTGGTTCGGCTAAAATCAGATACTTTGGGTAAGAGAATAATGGGCCTTGCGTAAGCCCAAGTTGAGCGAGCGTGTCTGGACATTGAAGTAATGAAAGAGAATTACTACTTTTGGAATGTTCATTTATGTACGTAAAATAAAACAAGTGGCGCCAAACAGGAATCAAACTTTTCACAATTCAAAAGTTCAAACAATCAGGAGAGAGAGGGAGAGAGAGAGCGAGAGAGATGGAGTTGCAGTGCTGCGGAGAGTTCGAAGCAGGCAGAGAGTGTCGGATTAAGAATCTGACTGTACAAAAGTACCTCGAGTTCTGTGAGCTGCACAAGCATTCCGATCTTACCGTTAATCAACTCCAAAAGGCATCTCTCTCTCTCTCTCTCTCTCTCCCCCTCTCTCCCTCCCTCCCTCCCTCCCTCTCTCTCCCTCCGTCTCTCTCTCTCTCTCTCTCTCTGTATATATACATGTGCCTATAGCGACATAGCGTGTTGTGTACAGAGGAGCTTGATGAAATGGTTTTCTATTTGTTTGATTCTGATTTAGTTACTCTACTCAGAATCATTTATATGAGTGATTGTGTGTATAAAGGAGCTTAATGTTTGTTTTGCTATTTGTTTGATTCTGGATTTTAACGTTTTGATGATTTTGATACTCAAATATTCGTCACTCGTAGATTTGTAGCTAGTCAAATTTATGTGTGTAACTCTAGCGATGCTACATAAAAGTGCTCTGGTTATATTTATTTGTTTGGCGAATACATTAGCACAATGGTTGCAGTTCGGATTTGTGAATTGTTGTGCGTTTATTTTGGTACTTTTGATTTTTGACAGATTATAAGCATTCATGGATTCAAACAGCTGAGGAACGTTCGAAAGGCGAGCAGTTTTTCGATTAAACACAAATTTATCAGTTCCTTCTCTTTTTGTGTGTGTGTGTTTATAGTTCATGTACCATTTTCTATAGATAAGTACCTGCGTCCGTGTAATATTAGTAAGTAGAATCGCAATTTTGAATTGTTCACAGGAAGTCCTGGTTGACGCGGTAGACTCAATTCAGCTGATGGAGCTGACTCGATCCACCATCACTGATGATAACCTATCTTCAAATGCATTTATCACTTCTGAAGAGGCTATTAAGGACCTAACATGCCTTAACTGGATTGAATGTTCTGTGACTTCCTTTAAAACGTTCAATTCTGTGAACGACAGCCTTAAAAATGCTAAGGATGTTGCTTTGAAATCAAAGACAGAGAAAAAGAAGCCGCAAAAAATGAGCAGATTAAAGGATGTAGCTGAACGGGCTTGCTCTTTGGCCTCTGGTGACCAATTTTCTGCCAAGGGGGATACCGGTGATTGTGCAGCTGCTGATCTCCTCAGTTTGTCTTCTTTGTTGGTAATTACTTGCATCTTGACCAATTTTTTCAGACCAATATTTTGTTAGGAAGAATCAGTTTCGATTAGTATCCTATTTCTCCATAGACTTGCTACAGTTTAGCATGATCTTTTTCCGCTTTTAGCCTTGTAGTTGGTGAATAATGGTGATAGATTTTCTTTTAATATCAAACGGAAGTAAGCATAAAATAATATGCAGATTTGCTCCATAGTAGAGATTGAGTGGATGTTCTATATTCCATGAAACAAATCCTCTACTATTGTTTCCTTTCATTGGCATTTACTTGTTTTTCAATATTTGGCTAATTTATACTATGATGTCATTTTTTTGAAATCAAAGACAACGGAAACGGAGCTGCCAAATATGAGGAGATCAGAGAATATAGTAAATCCAGCGTGCTATTTAGCCTCTGGTGACCAATGTTATGCTAAGGGGAATACCAGCGATTCTGAAGCTTCTGATGATCTCACTCTGTCTTCATTTCTGGTAATTACTTGCATTCCAATTAATTCGGTAAATTATCAGCTTGTTTTGAAATTTTTGTATTTGATGTTAATCATCTATTGACATTATTTTGTAAGTATTCTGTCCCCAAGATTGCTATAGTTTAGCATGAATCACTTTCGGCTTTTAGCCTTTAGTTGGTGGCTAACGTTAATAGAACTTCTCCTTTAATATGTAATAGCGGTAAGCATACAATACTGTTTCCTTTCACATTCACTTGTTTTTCATTTTTTTGCTAATTTATACTATGATGTTGCTTTGTAATGGAAGACAACAATAAAGAAGAGGCCAAAAAAGAGGAGATTAGAGGATACACTAAAGCCAGCTTGCTCTTTAGCCTCTGGTGACCAAAATTCTGCTAAGATGAATATCGGCAAGCCTGCAGCTTCTGATCACCTCAGTTTGTCCTGGTTTTTGGTAATTACTTGCATCTTGACTGATTCAGTAAAATTTTAGTTTTTTATTTGAAGAATTTTTATTCAATATTGACAATTTATGTGACTTGATTCCGTATTATTGCGTTACTCCCTCAATCAGCTATCGTTTTAGAATGAATGAGATTTCCTCCATAGTAGAGATTGGGTGGATTAATGTTTTAAATTATTAAAGAAATCTTTTGCTACACTGTTTCTTTTCATTAATATTCACTTGTTTTTCTCATTTCATTTGGCTACCCCCCTCCTTACCCAGTTAAATGGTTTATAAATGTTTTAAATTGTGATATGACAACAGCCAGAGGCAGGTGAACAAGTTCTTCAAGCACTCACTCAAACACGACCCAGTCCGAAAAGACACACCAGAAAAGAGTTTCAGAAGAAGAAGGAAATGCAACAATCAACCAATTAGTAAGGAAATTTCGCGCATTAGGAAGCTTGGAAGGTTATATTAGGGGTTGATCCTTCGTATTTTGAAAGACAAAAGAAAATCAACATTCAGTGAAGTAGTAAGGATAGTTGTGCTATCTGTCTGCAATTTTTTGCAGTATTATGTTTCTCAATGTTGAGAACTTATAAGTTGTTGATAGAACTCCAGTCAACTTTAAAACCTATGACGAATGAATTTACAATCGTTTCCTCATATTCCACTTAATTTTCAGGGAGATTTGTCTTCTCAAGCATATCTTCTTAATTCCCCCTGCACATATATATATATATATATATATGGAGTTTGGTAACACTGTTTACAGCAGAGCAATGGTCCTTCTGGACAAAATAGTGCCTATGCTTCTAAGTTGCAATTTCTTTCTATAATAAATCTTAAATAACTGTATGCGAAAAATGGACAGCAAGATAGCCAGAGTAATAGCCAGGAAACCTGAGTTATTAGTTCATACCAGTGGAATGGAATAGGTCCATAGTCTTACTAAATTCGCAGTTGACAGTTGATTACCCTTGGTAATGGACAGGCTAGGCTGCCCAGAAATCTAGAACATCAACCCAAGGAAGATTTTGTTACCCAAGTTGAATGAAACCACCAAATTGAGACCAGAAACAAAAACCTTTGGCCAGCTAAATCGAGTCACATAACACGAAGGTTTGGTAACACTGAAACTCCTGGAAGACAGTTCCATATAATTATACTTGCTAACAATTCCAAACAAACTAATCCACAACAACTCCCAGTAATTTTAAACTCTCTACTGGGGTCTGAAACAGGGATTCAGTCTGAGCAAATTGTTCTGCAAATGTCTCATTATTCCAACACATTGTAAATTTCTCATCATTCCCATTCTCATCAAGACACCGAAAAAGAAAAGATTTGTTCTTCTGGCTAAATTTGTATAGTTAAAGTGTGTGGACCGTGTGGTGATGAAAACATAACAGATTCTTTAAACATAAAGATAATAAATTCTTCAACACGACTAGATTAATAATCAGCAAGTTCAATATTCTTCCTTCTCAAAAATTATCAAACATGTTCATAAAACTGCAGTTGCTTTGCAGATGGGACAATTATTGATCTGCCGCAACCATTTCTTTATACATTGCACATGATACTCATGTCCGCAACGAAGACCTCCCATGAATTCATCATCTTCAAACTCGCCCTGGCATATGACACATATATCAGGTCCTTCATTCATACTCGTAGTTGTAGTCGTATAACATGTTATTCGCATATGTTGCATAATTTTTTCCTCTGACAATCTGCTACCAACTCGTCCCATTCGTTCTTGAAGCTCAAGATAGCCCTGCATTACAATAATGTCAGCTAATCACTTAATAAATAAATGAAATTGAAATAAGCACTTAACCAAAATATATCTACTACCTCATAAGTAAGATCAGAATCTGAAGCCAAGTTATTCAGCTCGGAATCAAGTGTTTCCTCATTCAAAGTCACTTCCGCCTGCATATATATTCACACAACGGTCGATTCATATTAGAAACAAATTCACGCCATATGGATATATAGTCAGCAAGAGTGACGACCTTTGGCTTTGGCACACATAATATATCAGAGTTGCATGGCAATATTGGCAAACGAAATTTTAATTGTTGCAGATGTTTTCAGATAAGTTAAGTTCTTGAGGTATTAAAAATAAAACTCGCGAAAAATCAAAAGTGATGCCCAAAATACCAGAGTTGCAAGAAAAAATCCAAAATATCACTTATTAATATCGGATAATCCAGTGTTTTGATTTTTGAAAAAAACGATATACCGTGTTGTTTAGGTCCGGAAAAGCCTACAAACCGTAACATGTAAAACACTACGTGAAACAGCGAGAGTTAAGAAGTGAAAGATGAATGAACGCGTTTTCGATTGTAAAATGATATTTGGGACCATATACTCCCATAGTGATATATATGGTCCCTTTACCCGAAAAAAGTGATACATTAGGGCAACACCCGAAAAATAATAACAAAGGGAAGATGAGGAGGATGAACTTACTGCAGGAACCAGGGGAGAATGATCATTATTTGACACATGCCTTGTGATATGATCCCTGGTCCGAATAGGTGGCAAGTTGAGATGAACAAGAGGCTCATGACCCCCCTGATGGTTATCTATTTCATTAACAAACGAGAACAGGTCTGAAAATCTTCCGGCCGGTTCTCCAGGTACAAGATTCCTCATCTGCATTACAATAATACACCTTTTCATAACTTAGAACATACTCTAACTAGTTAGGCTTACGCATGGTTAGCCCGACCTGCTGGAACGACAGAAGATAAACTTTTATCGCACCTGACTATTAAAAATATAAAAATAATAATAAAGATGAAACAACTGTAAGGTGAGGTAGATTGACTTACTATACCAACATGATGATAAAACCCGGACATGCCAACGATAGGTGTATAAACGGGATAAGAAATATTTGGACCATGACAAAATAATGAAGTAATGGGAGATGGACGATGGACGAACCAGAGTCTTTGTGGTGTGAGTTGCATTACAAAACCGAAAGGAGGAGAATCGAGAGATAATTGCACGTAAGTATCGGTGAATGTGGGCGGGTAATTGCTAGATTCGTTAAGTTGGTGCCCATTGTTGGAAGTGGCCATTGGAACAGATTACAGATTACAGATTTAACAGGTTTCGTCAATATCAGCTCTAGCTCTTTCTTTAGCTTATGTGCGCGGGGTTGTGATTATATAAACGTAGGGGACTAGGGTTTTTCCAGTCTAATATTATTCTTCCGGTAGGAGTAGGACTAATGGACTATACGGTATGAAGCAAAATTTACCTGGTCTCCGACAAGAGGGATGCGGAGAATGTTATTACTCGTTTTGTTTTTTACACACACCAAATGTTTTTATCTTTTGAAAATATAATTTTTATTTTTTTGAATAAAAATATATAATCAGAATTCTAATTCACAAAAAAATCAATCAGAAATAAAAAAGTTACTACCCGATCAATCCATACAAAGATGTATGTTAAAATTCAAAATGTCAAATAAAAAACAGAGGAAATTTTGCGGTGCCAAGCATCAATGGCCGAAGACGTATTAAATGGCAATTATTTTTGAGTTAGTGGATCGTCGAGATTATGATATCATTTTAATACGTGTGTTCAGGTTTTTAAACCGTTAGACAAGACTTTTTTGTGAATGGGTCCATTTTCTCTACCAAATGGTTAAAAATTGACATTAAATATATTAAAAATTATAATTTTGATCGCCGAATATTCATCCAATCATCTAACAATTATATGTCACCTAACACATAATCATGACCCTTGTTATACCGGATTATATGCGCGGGGTTGTGATTATATAAATGTAGGGGATTAGGGTTTTTCCAGTCTAATATTATTCTTCGGGTAGGAGTAGGACTATACGGTTTATGGTACGAAGCAAAATTTACCTGGTCTCCGACAAGAGGGATGCGGAGAATGTTATTACTCGTTTTGTTTTTTAGTGTTTTTATCTTTTAAAAATATAATTTTTATTTTTTGAATATATAATTAGAATTCTAATTCACAAAAAAATCAATCAAAAATAAAAAATATTACTACCCGATCAATCCACAGAAAGATGTGTGTCAAAATTCAAAACATCAAATAAAAAAACATAGTAAATTTCAAACATACTAATCCACAACAAATCCACAACAACTCCCACTAATTTTAAAACCTCTACCCGGGTCTGAAACAGGAATCCAGTCTGAGCAAATTGTTCTGCAAATATCTCGTTATTGCAACACATTGTAAATTTCTCATCATTCCCATTCTCGTCAGGACACTGGAAAAGAAAAAATCTCTTCTTTTGGCTAAATTCGTATAGTTAAAGTGTGTAGACCGCGTGGTGATGAAATTATGTTTAGGATCAAAGCATATCAAGAAACAGATAATGAATTCATCAACACGACGCGACTAATCTAATTATCATTATCAGCAAGTTCAGTATTCTTCCTTCTCGAAAATTATCAAACGTGTTCAAGAAACTGCAGTTGCTTTGCAGAGAGGACAATTATTAATCGATCCGCCGCAACCATTTCTTTATGCATTGCACATGATACTCATGTCCACAACTAAGAACTCCCACGGATTCATCATCTTCAAACTCAGCCTGGCATATGACACATATATCAGGTCCTTCATTCGTACTTGTGGTTGTCGTCGTATGACTAGTTTTTCGTATATTTTGCATAATTTTTTCCTTTGACAATCTGCTACCAACTCGTCCCATCCGTTCTTGAAGCGCAAGATAGTCCTGCATTACAATAATGTTAGCTAATCACTCAATAAATAAATCAAATTGAAATAAGCACTTATTAACCAAATATATAAACTACCTCATAAGTAAGATCAGAGTCTGAAGCCAAGTTATTCCGCTCGGAATCAAGTGTTTCTCCATTCCTAGTCACTTCCACCTACAAATATTCACACGACGGTCGAATTATATTAAAAACAAATTTACACTATTTGAATAGTCAAGAGTTACAATCAGAGTTGCATGGCAGATTGGCAGTATCAACAAATAATTTTTTTTATGTTCAGATGTTTTCAAATAAATTAAGTTTTCGAGGTATCAACTAGAAAACGAAACCAACGAAAAATAGAGAGAAGGCCCCATGTATCACAAATTCCACAAGTAATGTCCAAAATATCAGAGCTGAAAGAAAAAACCCGAAATATCACTTATTAACGTCGAATAATTCCGCGTTTTGATTTTTGGAAGAAAGCCCTACATTGTATTATTTTTAAGCCTAAAAAACCCTACAAAAAGTAATACGAACTCACGTTTTAATTGAAATGCCGCATAAAATAGCGTCTAGGGTTTCAAAACGTTAGAAAATAATAACAAAGGGAAGAGGATGATGATGCACTTACCGCAGGAACCAGATCCCTGGCTCGAGTAGGTGGCAAGTTGAAATTAACAACGGGATGTACCCATGCAGAGATACCGAGGGATTCATGACTATGGTTATGTATTCCATCAAAAAACGTCGACAGGTCTAAAATTCTTCCGGCCGATTCTCCAGGTACAAGATTCGTTATCTGCATTACAAATACCCCTTTTCATAACTTGAACATAACTTGTTAGTCTTACGCATGGTCAGCACGACCTGCTGGTACAACAGAAGATAAACTCGTGTACCGTACCAAGTACTGACGATTAAAAAAACAAAAATAATAATAAAGCTGAAACAATTGTAAGGTGAGGTAGATTGACTTACCAAAGCATGATGAACAAATTGATAATAGCCCGACCTCCCAGCAAGCGGTGTAAAAACGGGATAAGGAGTATTCGGACCATGACAAAAGAATGCATTAATGGGAGATGGAACACATACGAACCAGGCTCTTAGTGGTGCAAGTCGAATTATAAAACCGTGAGGAGAATATTCGAGAGATGCTTGCAGATCAATATCATCGCAGACTGTGGGCGGGACGATTAAAGTGGCCATTGCTAGTATTTTCTTGAAACAGATTTAACTGGTTTCGTCGAGCGAGAATTTATAAACACAGGGAATTAATAGGGCTTTTTCATTCTGTTTTTCGAGTAGGACAAGGGTTTGTTGAAGCGGAATTCAACTGGTTTTGTGATTTTGTCGAGCAGCGATGTGATGTTATATTATTGTTGTATATATCAGGTGGATTGAAATTTAAGGATTTATTTCATTGAGATTTTCAATATTTTTTTTTTCATTCTTGGAATATTGGTATGTTCTATTTATATTTGAGTTTTAGAAAATATATTGATTTATTGAGCAATTACCATGAAAATTCTGATAGTGTTGAGGATTTTTTGTTAAAAGTGTTAACAAAAAAAAAAGGCGGTAGACATAATGATAATTTCAAGAAAAAATTACTATGATTTTAAAAACAAAAAATTTAGTAATACAGTGTGCAAAACTTGGACAATATCGATAGTTCCGATAATACTCAGGATTTTGAATTAAGTTTAACCAATTATTTAAAATTTATTAAAATTCATGATATCCAGATATTAATGTGTTTTTGAATTATATAAAATAATTATTTTTTGTGAGATTATTTAGTATATTTTAACTTTTATTTGTGCTGAGATCCGAAGCATCAATATTCTTGCGGGAAACCGGGACAAGGCTTTCAAGGCCTAGTTGAGACTCCTGGGCCGAAACTCAGAACCGGAGGCCCAGTCTTCTGCTGAGAACCTGAGGTTCCAACAAAAAGGACTCGTGTTCGAAGTCTTCAAGCCTTTATCATTTATTATAGAAATATAATTAATAATTAATAAAATATAATATAAATAACTTTCACAAATATTATATAGTCAAAAATAGTAAATTATTAATATTTTATTTATAATTAATTCTCTGAATAAATTTATTTAAGATACGTGTAAAATCACCTCATCTTAAACTCGCGTAACACCTCTAAACATACTAATATATATATTTTTTATACATTTTATACCGTAACTTCCATCATATAATTACAATTACAATATGTGCACAACAAATAAAGGCACAAAATTAATTTATAAACACACAAAAACTAAATATTTTTCATGTATATGAAATAATTAAACATAAAGTAGACGAAAATATTTATAACATAATTTTACAAATAACATAGAAAATATTTTTTTTTTGAAATAATAACATAGAAAATATTTAAAAAAAGAAATGGGTACAAGTGGTCAAAGTTGAGCCCATGACCAATAATCAAACAAAGTCCTGTAACTTTCAATCAAAGCAATCACTATAAACGCCAACTAAGACCCTCGTGCGGTGATGGAAAAGTAGAAAGCATAATTTGTAACCAACACATTCTCTCTACTAAATCTCTGTCCTTTTGCATTTGGAGTGTCCTTTTCAACTTCTAAAATAACTACTCCCTCCGTCCCCCTGAGTAGTATACATTGGGGGACGGGGACGCGGCACGGACTTTAATGCTTCTGTAAAGTGCAGTCGTGTAATTTATTTTTAAAATTTTCTTTTTCTGAATTAAAGTTTGGATGTTATATTTTTATTTAGAAAAAGAAAATCTCAAAAATAAGTTACGAAACTATATTTTATAAGAGCATTGAAATGCGTGTCGAGCAGTTGAAAAGAAACGTATACAATTAAATGGGACAGAGGGAGTAGTTGAGAATCCGCGCGTTGCGGCGGCCTATAAATATTATATTAATGATTTAGTATTAATATTTGACATTAGTAGAATAAAATAATTTTGTGGTTGTCTATAAAAAATATATTAATGATTCAAAATTAATATTTGTAAGATAAAATAAATTTTATATAATAAAAATCATGATGTAATACCAATAATAATATATAAAATTGCAAAATTGGACTATAATTCATGGTGAAAAAATGAAAATAAATCTATACAAGTAATTAACAATTTAAAGGACGACGAATCTTAATTTTATTTGTGTTTTTTTGAAAAGTAATCATGTTCTTACATTATCACCTTCCTTGTGCACGAAAACATGTAACTTAAATCCGTGAGATAGTGGTCTATAACTACCCTTGCTTGTAACAACCTTTTTTTTAATGTATAAACAGCCATCACTTAAAAGTTGGTTGAACGAAGCAAACAAATAATACATGAATAATTTTTTCCTGTATACAAAGTAAATCATATAAAAATTAACAACAACAAACATGTATGATTAACAAAACAAATATTATAAAAAAGTAACCAACAAACATACATCACTAATAGTTCGATTTATTGATATCGTCCATAAATATCATGTCAATACTATATTCTTTACCCGTGTTTGGATTTGTCGACTCCCACATAGCAGTCTATAACTACCTTTCCTTGCAACAACCTTTATTTTTTTAATACTGTATAAACAGCCTTCACTTATCGTCGCAGAAGAACGACACCACCGAGTTAGAAATCGAGTAAGAGAACTATCACCAGAGAGATGTAGGATTGTGGTATTGAGAAGGAGGAGGTTGTGTTTTAACGATTCAAAACCTTACGATCTATACGGGTATTTATAGGTGCAGAGAGACTTGTATGCTATTATTTCCCATAATTAAATAATCTGAAACAAAATCATATTAAAATTTTCAAACTACTATATTCCATAAATAATCTGAAACAAAATCAGATTATGAAACTTGCTTCTAATATACCCAACACTAAAAAAGGTAGTTTTAATTTTTAATATTTTTCACCCAAAAATTTCAGAAAATTAGAAAAATAGAACAGAACGATATGAGAGGCGCCACATACACGCCCCTCGCTTCTCCTTTATATAAGTACTAGTTGAGAAGCCGCGCGTTGCGGCGGCCTATAAAAATTACATTAATGATTTAATATTAATATTTATAGAATAATATAATTTTGTGGTTGTCTATAAAATATATATTAATGTTTCAAAATTAATATTTGTAGGATAAAATAAATTTTATATTATAAAAATCTTGATGTAATATCAATACTAATATATAAAATTGCAAAATTGCAATATAATTCATGGTGAAAAATTGAAAATAAATTTATACACGTATTAACAATTTAAAGCACGATGAATCTTAATTTTATTTGTGTTTTTTTTAAAGTAATCATTTTCTTACATTGTCACCTTCCTCCAATTTTTTTGGATTGATTGAGCACAAAAACATCTAACTTAAATCCGTGAAATAGCGTCTATAACTACCCTTACTTCTAACAATTTTTATTTTTTAATACTGTATAAACAGTCTTCACTTAAAAGTTGCTTGAACGGAGCAAACAAATTGTGCATGAATAATTTTTTCCTGTATACAAAGTAATTTATATAAAAATTAATAAAAACAAACATATCCGACGAACAAAACAAATATTATAAAAGAATAACCAACAGACATACATCACTGATAGTTAATTTATTGATATCATCCATCAATATCATGTCAAGACTATATTCTTTTCCCGTGTTTGGATTTGTCGACTCCCACATAACGGTCTATAACTACCATTGAGAGAGGTAGGGTTGTGGTAATAAAAGAGAAGGTTGTGTTTAGATGATCCAAAACCCTGCAATCTATAAGAGTATTTATAGGTGCAGAAAGACTTGTGTGCTACTATTTCCCATAATTAAATAATCGGAAACAAAATCAAATTAAAACTTTCAAGCTACTATATTCCATAAATAATCTGAAATAAAATCAGATTCTGAAACTTTGTTTCCAATATACCCGAAACTAAAAAAGGTAGTTCTAATTTTTGATATTTTTTATCCAAAAATTCTAGAAAATTAAAAAAATAGAACGGAGCGATGTGAGAGGCGCCACCTACACGCCCCTCGCTTCTCCTTTATATAAGTATATTGATATTGATTGCAGCCGAACCTCCCTTTTATAAAATTATCCTCAGTATCGAAAAATACTAAATATATGCCCCTGACTTAACTTTAAAATTTTGATTAATGTACACCTGATAATAATATAATCTCATTATGAAAACATGGATAAGGGTACTGTATTTGTCAGAACTTTCCTTGATGCATCAATGAGTACATTTTGTCTACATCATATTATTTGATCTTAATTCGTCTACAAATGAATAGTATTTGTTTGTACGGGCACTTGATTTATTAGAAAAGGGAGCTTCATGCGAAATCACCTACTCCCAACTTTTGTAAACTAGTTATTGGTTTTAACAAAATCTAATAAAAACTCATGCAAGCATAAATTCCATGCACGTTGTATTCACAATACAGTGCTTGTTTAACATAGATTAAAAATCTTTTATAAGTCGAAATCTGTATACGAATTATAACATAGATTAAAAATCTTTTATAAGTCGTATACGAATTATTTTTAAGTTAAGTCAAAGGGCACGAAGATAAGATAGAGTGAGTTCCACGGGGCGCTATTGTCTTGATGCAACTTTAGCCTTCTGCTTTTGCCCCCACTTCCAAGTCTCCATGCGTGCGTATGTACTGTTGTATATGTCTCTATACATCGATTAGATGCTCAATAAGCTGGTTTATAAGCATGCTCACACAGTCACACTTCTTTATGCATGTCTGCTTAGTATATATAGTAACCAGCCTTTTCACACTCTAGCTGCGTCTTCGATCTTAAATCGATCTGTTCCAGTTTGTTCTAATTATACATGGCTCGCTTAAGAGCGCCTTTGATCTTTATCTATCTCGTTCTGATATGTTGCATCACGCCGAGAACTGAATCGAGAAAGACGTTCAGAAATGTTATGGTGGCGACTTCAGTTCCGAAATTGGACCACAAAGACCCTATGGTGTCGAGTTCACTTCCAAAGATGACTGTTCCACCTTCAGCTCCTAGTGGTAAGACTCATGCTAAAAACCTGGTTAGTCGAAGACTCATCGGTTATTTTGCTCGTATTCACCGGACCATGCAGTCTGCTCCGAGTCCTGGAGTTGGCCATTGATCAAATATGTCAGTAGAGTGTTCATCCCCGAGGTTACTGTACTGCTGTACGTGATTTTCTTTGTAAAGATTGAATTGATCAAGCTTTATACTGTATTACTTTTCTCATATACACGGAATTACAGATGTATAGAGTGAGGCATGTTGTAAATAGATATTATCAGAGGCGGAATCAGGAGATCCGAAACTCTCTGCTAATTTTCAGTCTTGTGACATTTTAATTTAATATTTTAATCCCGCCTCATTTCAAATTCTGGTTCGGTCTTATGCATACGAGAGTGATTATGTTTGGTTATGTGAATGATGGAACTGAGGCCATCTGTGCGGTGTGTATAGCTCCAATCAATAAGTTGTAAGATAAGCGAAGTTGCGGAGCCTTTCACGTTAACAATAAAGGCCAGAGTTCTGAGCTGTGACGGGGTCTTGAACAGTGTTGCACAGTGTGAAGTTTTGTAGTTAGCTTGGCTGTCACATTTTGGATATTGTATGTAGGGTTGTAACTTGTAACGTGTGAACTATCTTTGTCGAGAATAAAGCTAGCTCCATCCAATTCATCTGCGATCCTTATTCAATTATTAGTGCATTTTAATGAAGATTTGGTACAAAAACTTTAATGGCGAGGAGGAAGGTTCAGAGCACACTCCCATCAATGGGGTTAACAACTTAACATCACTTTTTTATAAAAAGCATTATCCACGGTTTCACGAAAAAGACGCCGACGGAGTGTGTCAACATAAGTTCTGGCGTTCTGCATCATAAAAATAAAAGAAGATTTGTTTTCAATATAGATATTAAAATGGTTCCATTAGTATGTTGTCATTAAAAAAAAAACACTCCTTGGACAATCTCATCGCTTCATCCAAATGTGTAAAAGATCTACAAATTCGTGTCGACTTGACTGCGACGATGGAATACTAATGTGGAGTTGATTGATGTTGTAGAGCCCAACAAGTGGTACCACAGTCACTTAAAAAATTCATCATGAGATTGCAGATTGTAATTGCGTGATGGAGTGGCTCTCCATAAATGTGATTGGAGTCTTGAATGGCTTGTGTCGAAAATCTTCCTCTGACTAAGATGATCAGCATTTGGTTGAGGAGAGACCATTGAGTGAGTGTTAATCCAAAAAATCTTACATTGTAAAGATAAAGAATATTGTCTTAAATATAAACAGTCAAATAGTCTAATTAGTATGAAGTCTTTTGAGAGACGTTCAAAAACAAATTCGTGCAAACTTGATCATCATTTGGAACAAATAATACCACAGTGATGTGGACTTAATGACATCGTACGATCCAACAAAAATTACAATTATAATAACCACCCTCTCAGTGATATAGTGATATTCAATTTTCCTTTTATTGGTTGGCAAAAAGAAGTTCAAAAAATTCATAGTTCTGTGTAAGTAAAACATCTTAGGATTTCAAAAATACGATATGATCATCATAATTCGGTCATCTTTTGATTAGAATGAGAGGAATTATTAAAAATATAATACGATTACGAAGAGTGCTCCTCGCAGGATGAGAATCAATTAATTAAACAAAAATCGTCTCTCATGACTCATGTTATAGATAATATATCTAGTGAAAATTTAAATCTTTCATTATAATAGAACATTTCTCTTAGATAAATTCGAGCTTATAGATAAAACGTCGAGAAATGAAAATTGGGCCAGCTCGTAACAGGATGGAGGATGAAAATACGGTTGAAACACAGGGCAAAACATGGATGCGGGCCTTTGAGAAGTTGAAGCCCAGTTCTTTTTTAGCCCTGTTCCCGAGCCTCTGTGAAGCTGAAGCCCAGTTAAGTTTGTTTTATTCCTGTATGGCCTTTGAGAAGTTCAAGCCCAGATCTTTTTTAGCCCTGTTCCCGAGCCGTTGTGAAGCTGAAGCCCAGTTATGTTTGTTTTATTCCTGTATCTCACAAATACCGTCTCTCCCTTGGTTTACGTTTTGAGCAGAGATTAATTCACACATTCGCCTCCCGCTCTTTTCCCCGAACTTCAATTTTTCACCACTATCTCTCTCCCAGTCTCTCTCCATCTCTCCCTGCCTCTCTCCCTACACACACTCATCTTTCACTACACATCAAATTATTTGAATTGAACTGAATCTGAAGATGAGAGAAGAAGATGTAGAAAAGCTAAGAGGTGTGATTAGGGACTGTATGAGCAAGCATCTCTACTCCTCCGCCATCTTCTTCGCCGATAAAGTCGCCGCCATCACTTCCGATCCGGCCGATATCTATATGCAAGCCCAAGCTCTCTTCCTCGGCCGCCATTATCGCCGTGCCTTTCATCTCCTCAACGCCTCCAAAATCGTCCTCCGCGATCTCCGCTTTCGATACCTAGCCGCCAAGTGTCTCGTATGTCTCCTTCTCGCTGTCTCTCACTTGACTTTCTTGATTTCTGTTCCAATTTTGTGATAATAATGTGCTGCTTTGATTAATTCAATTGTTTTTTAGTTAGGGTTTTTTGATTTAGTATGCTTAGTCATGTGTTGTTTTGGTAGAATTTGGCTTTAATTGTCCTTGTATTGTTAAATGTATAGATCCTCGTGTCATGTTAGCTTATCACTATGATAAATTTGTGAATGTTTGTATAGAGTTATAAGCTTGTGCAGGCTAGTCATTGTCGTAATTCTGCTAAATTGATTATACATGTACTGGAAAATATTTTGAAATTACAACATATGCCTTTGTACTTGAAAGAGTCCAAATGAGTTAAGTACTGGAGTAAAGCTGACACAGTGCCAATAATTTAAAAAGAATCCGTGAGAAGAATTTTTGAAGTTTGGCATGTGAATATCAGGAGAGTGTAAGAATGCCATATTCTCCTCCGGTCCTCCTTGTTGCCAAATTAATGCTTTCTATATGTATGTGATCAGGAAGAGCTGAAGGAGTGGGACCAATGTCTTTTAATGCTTGGTGATGCTAAAGTGGATGAATATGGAAATATTAGCCACACAAAGGATTGCAATCTTATGTATTTTGATAAAGACGCAGAGGATCGTGAAATTAATGTGAGTATCCTTTGGACTTAGTAAATGTGGGCATTGTATGTGACTTTCATCACATCAGCGCTGCCTACTTGCATTCTATAGATCTAGTTTCACGTAGAGCTCTATTAGAATGACTATTTCTGTTCTATTTTATCGCACAGATCAGTATTACAAATTTACTTTCAGTGACAATCTTTTTATCTTGAAACAGATTTCATCAGCTATATGCTTCCTTAGAGGGAAGGCCTATGAAGCTCTAGAAAACCGTACACAGGCTCGGCTGTGGTTAGTTCATAGTTAATCTACATACATTTTTGATATTATTAGACTGTATAGATGTATGATATTACTTATTTGTTGAAAGTTTTGTCTATTCTTTGAATATTATGAGTACTTTTTGTACAAGGAGAATGATGGGATGGGTAATCAGCTACTTCTGGAAAAATTAGTATGCAGACGCAGCTGAATTATCCGATGCTACAGAACTGGGTTTTATATCTTTAATAACCAATAAATTTTCTGATTTACTTTTTAGCCTATGGAACTAAATAAATTTGTGTTTATATGTATGGCTTATTGTTGAAGTTGCCACTTAAGAATATCAGTGGATCAGGATATTCGATCTGAGGCTAACGGATCCGAGAGGGATCCTTCAGAAAAAGTCCTAGCCAATAATGACCTGATGATAAGGACTGGATATGGATTTAGTACGATCCGAGCCATTAACAGCGCAATGCGACTATTTTTATATATATGTATTATGTATTAAATTTATAATGTGAATAATAGAACAAATGGTAACAAGTTGCATTTGTTTTTTAGTGCTTGTATCTTTTACCAGGACGCTCATCGATAATTACTAAAGTTAATATTTCATTAGACTTGATGGTTATTAAGATTAATTATACTTTTTTATAGTACATTATCGACTATAATATATACTTTTTATATTTGTTACTTTTATATTACAACTAAACTAATGTCCTCTTTTTTTACAAATAATAATTAAATACGTCGCAGCTCTGATTCGATTATCCATGACCCTAGTGGCTAGTGCTATGTGACTCGTACTCGAGTACTAGAAGTGTCCGACATGGATACGTGTCCATGTGTCAGACTCGGTAATATTTTGAAAATGTACATATTTTTGGCCTAAAATAAGTGTCCTAGTCCAAGTGTCCATATCCAAGTGTCCGACACAGGTACTTCGAGACAAAATAAGGAGTCCAAGTAACATAGCCCTAATGGATTGGGTGTGGATCGGCCTGTCAAAAATCGGTATGATCCGATTCAAATGCAACAAAATTATATGGATCCGGATATGGATTTAGGTTGAACCGACCGAACCCAATCCATTGTCAGGCCTAATGCCAATTTGGCTAATAATGTCAGTTTAATTTTATTCCTTTCTTTATCAACATTAGTGTACTTATATAAAAGGTTAAGTAAATATAAAGATTCTATATTTGAATTAAAAATTGTATGAATACATTTATAATTTAAACCACAGTAATACTAATCTTAAGAGCTTCCGAATGTCTGTTGAATTGTATAGGTAGCTTAGTCACCTTCCTCCCCTTGGTTTCTCCTAAGCGCTCTGTGCGGTTATACCACATGAATGAGCTTTAGCAGTACCCCTAACTATTTTTTCACTACTGTATTAGAAATTTTATCAGGCTATTACATAGATATAGATAATTGAACAAATTATCCAACAGAAGTGACACAATGGCGGTTCAGAGATATCCATTGTTTTATTGTGTGGATAAAGAAGAATAACTTTGTTTCTTTTTATTTGGTCGATTCTATGTTCTTGTATGCTGGCATATACTTGTATGTATCTAAATATATATCGAATGAACAAAGTTTTTTAGACAAGTTTATGCAGATATTAGTCGTGCAATGTGATATCTTGAAGTTTATTTTGAACTGTATATATAATGCTTTGATAGTACTATGCTCTGATTAATTTTTCTGAATTGGATATAGAGAGAAGGAAGAAATTATAATTTCATTCATGCTTATGCTAAAATGAGTGGGTTGGTGTTTTAGAATAAACTTCATTAGGCTAGGTATCGTCAACCAATTGCGAAACTGTTTCCTTTGAACTAATGTTATGCAACTTAGAAATCTGTTTTATGGGCTGTATCACTATCGCCTTATATCAGAAATTTGCTTTTACATTATCTTTATATATTTTTATAATTCTATACTTTCAATTTGTTTAAGCGTGTCAATGAATGGAAAGATTGATTTTACGTATTTATAATGCCAGGTACAAAGCTGCTGTTAAAGCTGACCCCTTATGTTACGAGGTTAGTTACGTGCAATCCGGGTAGTGTAGATACCCGGATGATTTTATTCTGCATGTTCAACAGTCATTAAAGTTTGTTTTAATACATTCTTTATACAACTACATTCCTAAATAATGTTCATTTTCAGCTATTAGCTCCCAGGCTTTTGTCCACATCTCGTGCTTGTTTTATTAATTGTTTCCTTTTTAACTCCTTGTCTTCTCTCTTATACAGGCATTGGAATGCCTCATTGACAACTATATGCTCACAAGTGAAGAAGGTGAGAATTGAGATATTTCGTCATTGATTAACAATTATTGACAAGGACGCCAGCAGCTATTGAATTTGTAATGTTGGGTTGTCTATTTCTCTTCTCATAATTTGCTTATTGGTGTTCCAAGTGCATCTAAATGTAAATTGGCATTATCTGGTAGTTACTATATTACCCTAGTTAAAGATCTGATATGCTTCTTTACTTCATTTGTAAATTTCAGAGGTAACTCTACTATCATCGCTGCAATTTGCTCCTGAAGATGAGTGGCTGTCTTCTTTCTATTCATGCTTAGTAAGAAAGGTAATTACTTGTAACTGTTTATATACTGTGAAGATTGTACTCCGAATACATGCACCTCTTGATCAGTTCGTATGCTAGTTAGTCTTATTATCTTTGTTGACACATTGTTCTTCTGCTTACTGAAACAATGGCTTTGTTTCTTTGTTTTGTCCAGTATGATAAAGAAAATACTGTTGAAGCCAAATTCAAAGAACTAGAACAAGAAGGCTCTGATATTAAATCATCCAATCAGTCCATATGTACATTGAAAAACAACACTGATCTGCTGGCTTGCAAGGCCGAGTACTACCATCAGTGTGGTGAATACCAAAAATGCTTTGAATTAACTTCGGAGTAAGTTTGCAATAGCTGATATGTGTGTGTGTGTGTGTGTGTGTGTGTGTGTGTGTGTGTGTGTGTGTTTGGACTGTTTTGTTTGCATTTCCTTTTATGCCCTCCTAATTTGATCATATCCTAAAATAATAAGAATTTTTGCTTGTAAATTTTATTTCAGTTTGCTCGAAAAAGACCCTTTTCATCTGAAATGTACCTTAGTACATTTAGCAGCTGCTATGGAATTGGGGCACTCAAATGAGCTCTATCTTATGGCATGCAACTTGACAAAGGATTATCCTCAAAAGTAAGAATGGTTTGTTTTAGTTGCAATTTACAAATGGTTTTGACGTCTCTCTGTTCTGCACGTTTTTGGCTTGGTCTATACTTTTAGTGTTTTGCACATGGGAGAAAATACTTTCCATCCCTTCATTGTTAAACTTAAAAGAATGTTGATCACTAATCATATAGCAAAACAAATAAGGCATTGTAAATACTGCAATAAGTTGCAAATACTCGAACTGGGATATATAGCTCAGCTTACATCTATTTATAAAAAATAGAGAACTCCAAATTTATTATGTTGTTATATACACATTCTTTTAGGCAATACATGTTCATTAAACATTTAAACTAAACCTGTATTTTTTTATTTTTATTTTTTTTTTGTCAGGAAACTAAACCTGTATTTAAATGGCTGCTAAGTTATCTTTTTTCAGAACTTAGTTCAACCTTAAACTTCTACGGTTTGAAGGGAAATTAAAGTACCCAAATGTAGCAGTAGTTATGCTTTTAGTAATCCAATGTGTTTGGTTCAAATCACTTTCTCTTATACCCCTATTTAATTGAATGGTCATACCATCTATATTTCCCTGTTCTCCACCAGTTTGAATCATGCTACCACATTGTATTTTTTTTAATCTTTCTTTTTAATGTGATTGCTGACGCTTAATGTTAAGCGAACAACTGACTCATTTTCTTCTGTTTCTCCCAGGGCTCTGTCTTGGTTTGCCGTTGGTTGCTATTATTATTGCATTAAAAAATATGATCAATCAAGGCGTTATTTCAGGTAAAATCTGTTCAAGTCTTGCTGATGTCAGCACATAAACATTTTCAGCATAAAATTCCAACTGCATAATATGGACAGTTGAAGACTTGCTGGTACCCGGACTTGGCTAAAAGTGCCAATATGGATACGTGTTCGAGTGTCGGACTAGGCATTTTGCCAAAAATTTGGTGTCTGTACCTATGTCCGAGTGTCTGGCACAGGCACTCAAGGCACAATGAAGAGTCGGGGTAACATAGGCTGGTACTACACAAAATAAGATATATTGCCATGTAGGAGGGTTTGCTTAGTGTTTAGTGACAAACTTGTACTATACAAAATCTAAATGGTATGAGGGAGAGTGGATCATTACTTCTCAAGTTAGGGGGTTTAAACTTTAACCTGTAGCAAGGAATGAATTTTTTGAAAATCTATCCATAATGTAGTTCAATTCGCATTCCATTTCTTTCAAATTAATGCATCAATCATCCTAATCCCAATTAAACACAACATTATTATCATATATACCCTCTGTCCCACCCAATTGTTAACATTTTGGCTGGGCACGGAACGGAGATTAAGAAAAGTTAAAATGGAATAAAAAGTGGCTGAGTTGGTGGGATCTACTAAAATTATTGAAAAAACATGTATTGTGTTAGAAAATGTTAGCAAAGGGTCGGGGATCCCAAAAAGAAAAGTGCTAACAATTGGGTGGCAGGGTGGGAGTACTTATATAGGTTTCATAATTGTTGTTGCGTATTTGCTATGATACTTACATTTGTTTCTCCAAAGATCTACTTGTGGTTTTTTATGGATTTGGTATCAGGTACTTCTAGTTATGCTTTAAACTTGCCAAATAGTGTAGTTGTGGCCTATGGGTATACGATGAATGCAAGAGGGTTCAAATGTGACTAAAGAGGGGACACGCATGCGCATTGATTCTTTCTGAAATTATCTTCTGATAATTCTCTTGCTTTATTGAAAATTTTGATTTGAATAATTTTCATTGCTTATCAGTGTTAAACAACACTGGTAGGTTTTAAAAATCATTAACTTCTTTAGTTACAAACTAAAATCGGAAAGAATGTTGATTGGTTTTGGTTTCCAATTTCCTATGCTTAACTCTTAAGGTGCCTTTAGTACGTGTGCTGTAATTCTGATGCAGCTTTTAGCTAGTAAGATTGGACACAATGAGGCTACTACTAACATGATACCTCCTGGATAATTTTATTTGTGGAGGCTTGTGCATGGTTAGGGATGATCCTCAAGTCTCAATTTCACAATTTAATTGTGACACCTCCCACTTGCCTACATGTAACAAAGAAGAATAGCTAAAAAAAACTCATGCATAGCTGCATCATTTGAATTTCTCATTCTGCGGGTTTGGGTTTACGTTTTTAATGTTAATATGACAGCAAGGCTACAAGTTTCGATAGAACCTTTCCTCCAGCTTGGATAGGTATTGGAAATGCTTATGCAGCTCAAGAGGAAGGTGATCAAGCAATGTCAGCGTATCGCACTGCTGCTCGTTTATTTCCTGGGTATTTTCTGCATTCTTTTCCTTACAACCCTGAAAGTGTACAAAATTCATAATTTATGGTCAAAAGTATACAACCCTTAAGGGTAATATTGGAAAAAAAATTCAGCAAAAGTGTTGAAGTGTACAAAACTTATAGTTAAGGGGTGAAAATATACAATTTTTTCATTTAAGGGTTCATGTGTACATCAGGTTATACTTTAGGGGCTATATTCTAATTAAGCCTATAAACAAAAAATTTAAAAGATAGACCACTGTACTGCAATTTGACGACTGGATCTTCAGCATACCCGTGAAGAAATATTGATAGGTACAATTTTTCATGATGCTAATGTGGGAAATTTGAGTTATCTTAACGATTGTCATTGTAGTTTGTACAATGCACCTTCATCTACGGTAAAACAACCATTATGTGAAGTATAAATAATGTTATATGTTACACTCACTCGCTTCTGTGAATTGGTAGGTTGGTTTGATTGGTTAAATTGACTATTTTTATTATGCCAAGTATTTATATCACTATTCAGTTAAGGGCTACTTTAGTTGGCATCTCTCAAATTTCTCGGATTGTTATAAAGAATAAATAACAGTCTGTAGTCAATTCTGTTGATGCTTTCTAACCATTTATTTGTTATAGCTTCCATCTTTTTTAGCAAGTTTAATATACTAGTTTTTATATATAGTCACGAGAAATGTGCATGTATCACATCTTGCCTCCTTGATGGCTCTTGAAAAGGTTTATAGTTCGTTTGATCATTAAAATAGTGCTTAGTGATTAATGGCACCATTTCATTTGTTAATTTAAGTTTCAATTTGTGGAAGTACTTCGCATAAAAGAAGAGGATAGTAATATCAGTCCATTGTGTTGAAAATTTGACACTGGAGGAACTTTTATGTTATGATATCTATTATGTAACACTCTACAACCCTACAAATTACCCTAAAACTAAGTTTCCAAATTTGCGGGATTCCAATAATTCTGTAACCTAAATTATATTCTATTAATTGAAATCAATCCCGTAATTTCAGTACACTGGATAATGTCGTGTGGGTTCCTATACAAGGAAAGTCTGTGTATACTGTATATGATGGCATCTTCATACAGAACTCCCATTACTTGTGTCATATGAAATAATTATTTACGGTTTGATTCTTGATTCTATTATTCTAGGTGCCACTTACCAACTCTATACATTGGGATGGAACATATGCGGACTAACAGCTTTAAACTTGCTGACCAGGTATTTTTCAGTTAATATTATACTTCCATATGTGATATGGCTCATTTTCCCCTTGATACGTGAGTTCTGCATTGTAATTAAAATAATTGTTAGTGTATGTACATCAACTAGTCCCCCCCCCCCCCCCCCAAAAAAAAAAACCTATTGGTTGGTTGGTTCACAAGTATAATTCCTCTTTTTCCTTTAATTTCCAAATTTTTGTGAATAACTTCCAATCAAGTTTTTCTGCTTCTCATTTGCTCTCTAGAGTATTTCTATTTTTTAAGTGTGTACTCAAGGAAACTCAGTGCAGTATAGGTCTATGCCACACTTGAACAAACCACTGCAGACTATACTCTTGCATCTTTTCTTTATGCGAGATCAGCTGACCGGCCTTGGTTATAATTCCTTTTTTTTTCCCCATAATTCCCAAATTTTGTAAATAACTTCCAATCAAGTTTTTCTGTCTTTCATTTGCTCTTTGGAAGTATTTCTACATTTAAAGTGTAAACTCGAAGAAACTCAGTGCAGTGTAGGTCTATGCCACACATGAACAAATCACTCTAGACTATACTCTTGCATCTTTTCTTTATGAAAGATCAGCTGACCGGCCTTGGCAATAATGTCTTTGTTTCTATTTCTCTCTTCTCTTCTCATGTAGCCGCACATTGAACGAGGCATGCACACTTTCTATACATCCATGTTGTCGATATGACTTATGATGGGAAACCAACCCTTTGTCCCATAAAGCTGTATTGACATTCACCTAATTTTCTTGATACTTGCCTGTAACCTCTGCGGAATGTCTCAGACAAACATAATCCTTTCACTTTTCCAAGTTACCCGAGCTGTCTAGAATCTATGCTTGACTTTACTATCTTTTGCTCAACCTTTTTCGTATATCTATGTCCAAGTGGTATATGTAGTAAGGTGGGCGCTTATATCAAAACCAGAATTAAATTTAGTACGGAGAATTATTCTTAGCTCCATAACTTTTGTACTACTTTAAATTCAAACCATACATATTAGAGAATCAAAGTATAATATTTATTTAATGTTCTAATATGATATTTTCATCAGTTTTTGACACAGGCAAAAACAATCTGTCCATCTGATCCACTTGTACAGAATGAACTTGGAGTTAGTGCATATCATATAAAGGAGTAAGGATGCATGACTCTTATTTTTGTACCTGCATTTTAGGATGTATTTATTTTAAATTATCTTATGTTGGAGAGGGGCCGAGAAGCGTCATCTGATGTTTTTATTTGAAATTTCTCATTTATTCTAAAACTTCTGTGTTCCTAATTCTAAGAGTTCAATATGTATATTATCTGAAAACAGTGCATGACATACACAAGTAAAAACCGAGAAGGTAAATTTTGAAAATTGTTGGTCGATTTCAGATCTAAAAAACAATACCGCCTTCTAGATAGGAAGAGAATCCTTGACAAACGTAGAATCTGAAATCGAAATATGAAACTTTTAATTCTTTGAGTCATAGTCCGATATTGCCTCCTTGCTGCTCTAAGCTGACTTCGCCAGATATAGCACAGTTGCTCAATTGTGCAATTAATACTTTCTGCACTGCAATTTTTTACTGATATATAATGTCTCTCTCTGCCGCGCACGCTAGCACACACAAACTGAGAAAGATAATATAAAGCAAAAGACTTGGTGTTCTATTGATCTATGCAGAAGATTTAACACAGATAGTATAATAAGTTAAGCATATTTTGTTTTGCGATATTATATCTTGAGCCCCTCATATAATTATCTTTAGTCACGTATCTAAAAAAGGTATATCTATCTGCACGAGCTTATTATTATGCGAAATTCTTTCAGGTATATAACAGCTGTATATTGGTTTAAGAAGACCCTGGCTCACATTCCGTCCTCTTTAAGTGTAATGTGGGAGCCAACGGTGGTTAATCTAGCACACGCATTACGGAAATTAAGGTCCATTTTCCAGCATCCCTTCTAACCTTTTATATGCTCAGTTGCTCACTACTTGAAGGGAGTTATACTAAATTATACTCCCTCTGTCCCATTGAATTGTATACATTACTTTTTGGCGCGCTTTTTAAGACTCCTTTGAAGTATATTTTCATAATTTTTTGTTTTTTCTAAATAAAAGCTTGATGTTTAAACTTTTATTCAAACAAAGAAATTTTTTAAAAAATATTATAAAACTATACTTTATAGGAGCCTCGAAATGCGTGCAAATAGTGAACGTATACATCCCAATGGGACGGAGGGAGTAGGTTATTACCTTTGTGTTATATTACAAATTTGCCTAATTCGTATGGCATCTAAAGCTATGGTGTGCCGCTACTGCACCAAGACCACTAAATAGGTACTTTCCCTGCATTTGCACAATTATACTCCAGAATTCGCACTCCTCAGAATCAGATTCATGAAATAGATGGATTCCTTTTTTCCTTAATTTTCAACTTCCTTTATATAATTTCCTATCAAAACAAAGTAAAACAATTAATTAGATCATTTGTACGGAAAAAAACAAAGTATCACAATTATAAGTAATGCATCTACCATGCAGTACTCCAGGAGTATTCTCATTCTTGAGGTATATAGTGGATTCATACTCTCAAGTTTGATATCATAATTCATCTGTACACCATCATTTATAATTTTAAAAAAGAAACTCTCATTTTGGGAGTAAGTATTTAACATTATTGAATAGTTATTGTGTACAAATATGGGCAAGTGTGACTCTTTTTCTGGAAGAGGGAGTATATTTACCCTTTTTTTATATCTAAATGTAAAATTGTATATCTTTCAGAGACTGTTTACTGCAACTATAAAGTTTGTCCAAATTAAAGGAAAGAAAAGTTAATTTGGTATTTTGGGACTCTATTTAACAAATCAATTTTGTGGCAGGAGGTACCAGGAGGCAATTTCTTACTATGAAAAGGCACTGACATTATCAACCAGAAGCGTAAGCACTTATGCAGGTCTTGCGTATACTTATCACTTGCAGGTATTCTGCCTCTCCCGTAAAAATTGTTCAGTTTGTATATGTTTGTTCAACATCCGACATTTGGACCATTTATCATCAACAATTTGAAACCTTAATAATCATAACAGTAAGTATGCAATAGTAAGATTCTTTACACTAGTAATAGTCACATAAAAATCTCCTCCAAGTCATGAAACAGTATACAGAGTTTCTATTCTTCACTCGCAGCCTGAACTCTGAGTGAGTTATCTTACAAAGTTACATGATAGCCACGAACTAATAAACATAAAATAATAATTATGAGCACTGCAAACAACCAACAGAACTAAAAAGGTAAATTTAGTAGTTTTTTGTTCTAATAATAATTGTGATAATAAAACATTTGAATCGATCATCATTATTAATAACATGGCAATGTAATATAATTTGTAGTGGACAACATGATATTTAGAAGGTGATATCTACAAAAAAAAAAAAATTATAGTTGTTTTGGACTGCTTTTGACCAAAATTTATGCATTTGATCCACCAATAATATTTCTGTAATCTGCACTGTTTTTTACATACTGATTATCATTTGTACGCCACCAATGCAGGATAATTACAGCGATGCAATTACGTATTATCATAAGGTAAGTTACTCTTTAGTTTAAATGCTTAGTAGCTAACACAATATTAAGAATACTGCTTAGGGCATGAAAGACTTGTATGGATGACTTTACTCTTTACTAATGGCTAGAGTACAATTTATTTTCTCTACTGTCATTAAAAAAGTCAGATCTGAATGCTTTATTGGTCATTGTGCGTAATTCAATTTCTCATTTACTTTCATATGCAATTAGGCGTTGTGGCTAAATCCCGAGGACCAATTCTGCACGGAAATGTTGACATTAGCTCTTGCAGATGAAAGCCGCAGTGGCATTGATTCCATAACTAAATCTCGGCGAGGCGAGCTGTTTATGTAGTAGAACTAGAACTGGAATGATAAGAGGCTGTATTTATGTTGTAATTGTACTATATCCAATATGTAGGCAGCAACTTTATTTTTTTCTTGAAAGTGGAGAAATAGAGCTGTTAGTGTTACATTTGTATTTAGCATAAAAGAAATTATTTTTTTACAGAGTTCTGGTTACCTTTTTAGAGTTTCTGGAGCAACTGGCTGGCTATTCATTTCCCCAGAACCCGGTCCTTATTTTTTATTTTAAAAACAGAGCAGAACTAGTCTTTAGGCTAGAGCCATCTTGAACAAAGACAAAAATTGACGAAGATGGTTAAACAGAGATATGTACTAGAGTGAATCTGTGTGCAAAAGATTTGTAGTCTTGCGTAATAGTATGACTGATGAACAGACCTTTTCTGATAAAAACAGGCCAAAACAGTTTGTTTTTTAAAATATAAACTAAATTATGGACTTGCAAAAAGAGAGGTGTCTTGGAGTATGTTACTTTAGATGTGGGTTTTGGCTTTCAGAACTAAGAGTAATGGGGTCGTAACTTGGAATTGGCTTTGACATTTGTCAAGGACATCAACTATAAAACAAAAAAATTTAGGATCAATGTGGCTCTTGATTCCTTGAAACAATTTCAGCAAAATAATATTCTTTTGAAATGAAATCAATGATACAAACTACCAATGCAAATATAATGTTACTACTTCGTAACCCCAAAGAAAAGGTCTTAATTGATTTTGGAGATAGCTGGTCAACTTTACAGAATGGCACAAACTAATTATGGTCTTTTGGTAAATACTTATCTCTTGTCATCCCAGGCTCTGCATTCAATTCTCGCTAGCATGTCTACATAAATTGGTTTTGATCAAAATGGCAACTTTCTAATTACGTTTCAGACTATTTTTAATTAACAAGGTTATGAAGTTCAGAATCTATCATCATGCCGTATGGTAAGGATTTTTAATCACTCTTTTCTCGGACTATATCAACAAGATACTGATTCAAGTTTTGGCCAAATATTTTGGTAGAAAATGACTTTTCAACATGTCGTCGGGCTTCTCTTCTCATATTCAGTGCCAGCTGTGGCTCCCCAATCAATTTACTCATAGCCAAAGAGAAAGCTTCTGGATTAGGGTCACAGAGGAACCCAGTTATTCCATCCTTGATGGTCTCAACAGGGCCTCCACTATTACAAGCTATGACTGGCTTATGGGCTGCCATTGCCTCAAGGGGAACAATCCCAAAGTGTTCATCCTACACCAAAGTACAGTTACTTAGAAATTTAAACACATCAAAGCCACTCTTGTTCATGCATAATAGACACACACACACACACACACACACACACACACACACACACACACACACACACACTTTGGAATCCCTGGTACCTTTGGTGTGTAAAGAACGCACAGGCATTCGGAAAGAAATGCGTTCCTTTCTGATGTAGAACAAGATGTGATGAATTTGACACGACCAGACACTCCCTCTCTATCAGCCAGTGCTTTTAGCTCCTCCAAATATTCAACATTTTCTCTTAGGCGTCTATCAAAACCACCTAGAAGGAAAAAAAACAAAAAAGCAATTCATTTTATTGCATCTGCAATATATGTCTGCTTATGTATCAGGGGGCTCCTAGTGCCAGTATATCAAGAATTAGCATTAGTCAAACAAATTAGTTGCCCTCATATATAATCCAACAAATCTGGTTACCACCCCTTCCATAAGTAGTTCTTTTAAATTTTCTTGGAAGATTGCATACACGTAAAGTTATTGTAGGCAAGCTATGATAATTTACACCAGGTAACCAAATTGAGTTAATTTCAAGGGAGCGGCCAAACTTTTCAGAGTTTTACAAAAAAATGGCTGATTTTCAACAATGACAATATTGTGGCTGGACTTTTCCTCCGCCTTTTAAAATGGTGGCTGCCGTCAACTCCTCACTAACGGGACTAACAGAGATAGGGTAAAGTGGGATTTTAATTACAAAACAAAGGTCATAATTAAGCCAATTAACAACTCACACATAATTGAAACACAATAAACTGCATTTCACAAACACAATCACAAAATCAATGACAAACACAAAATAAAAAACATCTAGTAATCTAGGGTTAAAAATTACTCCTTGAAGCTCGAGAAGAATAGCGTCGCCGGGACCACCGTTAGAAACAAACTCATCGCGAATCTTAACATCTTAGATGACTTGTTGTATAAGCTGCTCATCGCCATTGAACTCGCCATTATTTTGATAAATCAGAGTGAAATTGTGCACGAAATTGATGCAAAATTAAGACAGTACCTACAGATATCGGTGAGGAGAGAGTGGTGTTAATTGTGCTAAGAATTGTTTGGGAGTTTAAGCTGGGAGTGATTTATAGAGAGAGATGCAGAAAGATTTATAAAGAGAAGGAATGATGTGGGGAAAAAGAGATAGACATGGGAGATTAACAAAATCAAATATCTGAATATGGAATTCAGCTGAGGGACCACTCTACCCCTAGCTCCGTTACTCCCGTTGGTGGGGGGGAGTTGACGGCAGCCACTGTATTAAAAGACGGAGGAAAACTCCAGCCACAATATTATCATTTTTAAAACCCAGCCACTTTTTTGTAAAACTCTCGAAAGTTTAGCCAGTGCCTTGAAATTTACTCTTAACCAAATTTGAAATGATGGCAACTAAAGCAATCATGTTCAGGTCATGCTGTCCCTAATGGAATATAGGCAAGGTGGACATTCGTTAAAATAAAATATAGTATATGCGAGACAGGGTTACTTTAAGAGTTAAAATTCTATATATATAAGGAAAAAACTTCTTAAGAGTTGCCAATTAGAATGAATACACTCTAGGCCAACAAGCTGACTTGTAGGGACTGCAAATAAAGAACAAAATGATGTAGAACAATACTTAAGCTTACGACATTGATTTATATAGTTCTAACAACCCACTGACTACACGAGATGAAGTTGAAGACAAGAAATTACCAACTCTTCTGAACCAACAATACATCTTCAGTGCTAAAAAATGAAAAATAGAGCATGTAGAGCATTGGTGTATGGCGATACCAAAACATGGAGCAAGCTTAACCTATACAGATAGCTTGATAGAACAGATCACAGATAAGATATTAAGTACAAATAAAGCCTGATTTCAACCCACAATATGTCACAAACTTGCCTGCAATGGTCAAGGTAGCATCAGCCAAATCATGACCTTGGAGAACATTTGTTTCATCCTTGCAAAGCATTGAGAATGCAGAAATAGCCAAGTCTATGTTCTTTTTCCTTTCGTATCGATTGATGGAAAGAAAATTCAACCTGAAGAAATTAGCTAGTATTATTAACTTACAATTCAAAAGGACGGGAGCACAAATTTTGCACTTCTGATATATCAATAGATCTAAGATAACAAGAAATAAAAACATTATTCTTACTTTAATGCATCAGGTTCATTAAACTGTTCCACATTTACTGCTGGATAAAGCACAGCTGGTCTAACTGATTGTGAATCAAGATGTTTGAATGTCTTCGCAAAAGTTGCCGCAGTAAAGTTGCTGTTAACCAGTATTAAATCTGCCATTCCTGTACTTTTACCAGTAATTGCATAAGAACATGTGTTTTTTTTTTTTTTTTTTGCAAATATCATATAAATAGGATAATCTCAAGGAAAATATGAAACGGCAAACAAAGTCTACTAGACCTGTTGTTACTTCTTCAATGAAGTCTATGGGCTTCCGATATACCCTCCTCAGAGAAGTTGTATGTTGAGCCAACAACAAATCAGGAAAGTGGCAATAAAATACAACCTGTATAGGCGGCAGACAATATGAGCGACTCCAAACCATGGGCATGACGGAGTTAACACTTTACAGTCATGATGGACGGGAAGTAAATAAGAGGACATGCAGGGAACTGGAAAGAAAATAAGCTACACAAACACAAAAGCATAACACTCAGCATCAGTACATATGAAGTTCCAGTTTGCAATGGTGTATAGGGCAGTGAGATGCCATGATTTCGAAAAATCTCAGTTCCAATGGGTAATATAGTTACTCTGATCACTATTGCAAACTGGTTTGCCTCCAGAACGAATTTATACTGGACAGCCTAAACTATGAAGTACAACTATCCACAATTGGCCTAATCTATTACAAACATTGATTACCAGTTTTTTTTTAAAAAAAATGTGATTTTACAATTAGCATGAATTTTAAATAAAACTGTCATTAGTCTACTAGGTATAGTCAAATGAATCAATTTTTTTTTTTAAAAAACCTTAATATCTAATATCAAATTTATAGTAAATAACGTATCATCATACTTAGAAATCACCTTTGAAGACCTTTTCAGCTTCATCAGTGGGATAACTATAGAGACCTGATCGACGAGTACAACATCAAAGGATTTCCACATAAATAACATACAGAGGGCAACAAATATACAGCGAAGATATGCACATAATGCATGAAAATGCTGGAAGAAATGTCGGGGCAGGAAAGAACCATATACTGTAACCGGAAAAGTACCTGGACAAAATTTCATATATAACCAGATGAGTAGTCAATTATTTCCGAATGTGCAATACAACCATTTGACAATCTCAATTACTCACCGGTAAGAGTCTCCTCAAAACATCGACTTTTATCATGGTGTGCAGTAAAAATATGAACATTATGCCCGTGGGATGCAAGTTGTACAGCAGCGTCAACAATTAACCTTTCTGCTCCACCTACTCGTCATATCCGGTAACATCATACTTAGGTTAGAAACAGACCTTGAGGTAAAGGAGTAACATCACAAATAAAAGAATAACTACAGAGCAGTAATATATAAATTATATAAGCAGCAATCAACTATAGACTCTCAAAAACAGACAGAGCACAGTATCATGTGGTTTTTATCTAAGAATGCCTATGTTTTCTAAGTACTAGCGTTTTACCCGAATCTACACCAAATTTCTCCATCCTCAGATCATCTATAATTACCGTAATTCAATTATCCTATCATTACAAATCATCTACCAAATTCCTCTATAAACTCCTTCACAACAGATCTCGACTTGATCAACGTGTATAGATTATCAGAATTTGTAGCCTCTCGATGAACTTCCAAGTCACAACAGTCAACATACATATCAACATCAAATATGCACAAATTTTGAAAGCAAGCAACATGATAAAGAGAATAATCTCAAATAAGCGCACATTGTAATTAAGTTATTAAATACACTAAACTCCACAAAATAATAACCAGGCTAAAATAATATTTTTTTGGATCATAATATACTAGCTGTCTAGCTCGCATAATATATTTTTATTCTTGATAAAATAATAAATTCGATAAAATAATATATTTCTTTCCGATCACGAAGCTCTTTAAGAGATGAGAGGGATTAGCAGAGTACCTATTCCCAGATCGGGATGTATGATCCCGATGTTTAACTTTAATCCCCTTCTTGTCTCCATTCAATCTGTGTGTGTTCTGTACGAGTACGATCAAAACTAGGCCTGTAAATGGATCGGATATCCGATCCGACCCGATCCGATCCGTGGTTAAATAAATGGATATGGATCCTTATTAAAAAAATCCGATCTGCTAATAATCCGATCCGATAATAATCCGGTCCGATAAAGAATGGATATGGATATGGTCAAATCCGATCTGTTAACGATCCAATCCGATTCATGCTTAATTATATTATATATTTTATATTATATTGTATTATAATATAATATATTATTATTAATATATTACATACAAAATAAAAATTTCTAAAGATACAAGACAAAACCCTAAATCATATTTTCTTATAATCGATGAGCCGCTCCTAATTCTTGACATGGCTCTCACTCTTGTTATCAGGTTAATCTAATAATCACTCTTTTTTTATGTAGAGTGAGTATAAACACATGAGCTAACTCTTCCACTTAAAATCTACTCAATCACCTGGTTCCGTATTTAAGACATATTTATCGATTTTAATCCTTATTAATAGAGGAGTAAATTATAATTTGCTTCCTCCAATGTATTAAGCAACTTATTTATTATTTTTCTATTTACTTGATAAATTCTGTGTTGAAGTTTTTATCGGAACAACCAACAAAGTTTTTATTAAATACTGATTTATTAGTTTTTTTACCTATTACGCTAAAGTTTATGAATTAATATAGCTAGAAAATATCTCTTTTTTTTTTGTATGGAAGTTAAAACATTGTTCACGGTGAAAAAATATATTTCATAATTTTTGGTGGATCGGGGCTCCGATCCGATTATCTATGATCCGAGTGGACCGGATATGGATTGACTTGTAAAATATCCGACTCCTGATCCGATCCGATCCGAATCCGATAAATTTAAATGGATTAGGATATGGATTTAGCTAGATCCGATCCAAATCCGATCCGTTTACAGGCCTAATCAAAACCCTCTTCTCATTAAACGCTTGTTAAAACCTAAAACCTCTTCCATGTCCAAACGACGTAGTTTAGTCGTCATAACAGATCAGTTTTTCTGTTGCACTTTATATTGGGGTCGTCGTCTCGTCGACAATGAAAATAAAAAATAATACCGAGAAATTGAAAACAAATAATATCATACTTTTTATATTATGAATAAATTAATTTTTATTATAAAAAGAAAAATCTTAAATTTTAAAAATTATTCTAAATTCCTTTTTCCGAATATTGATCAACGATATATTATTGATTGATTTTGCTACTATTAATATTAATAAAACTTATATATAAACATAAAACACTTTCTCTTTTTTTGAGTAATATACACATAAAACACTTAATTTTGTTATTTGAAAAAATAAAATATATAATAATAATAATAATCTATACAGCGGATCAGCGAGTATAAATTATCAAAATAACAAACACAAAAAACCTATAAATTACACCAAATTAAACGAATAATATTGAATTCGATTATTTTGAGCATATTAATTAATATATGAATGTAAAAAGTTTAGACTTGCAGAGCCTCCCGAGTTGAGCTGCAGAAACCACCGAAATCGAGGAGCTTCCGGAGCAGCAGAAGGTAACTGATATTATACACCTATACATACAATTACGCAAACATATATTATAATCGTTTGTTCTTTACACTTGTTTTGTTTTACTATGCTTACAATTAGCATAATTGTATAAAGCCCTAGGCCCTAGCTTAATGTTATCCCTTTTTATATGTCACATTTGCTTATAACAACAAGGTTGATCTTCATTCATTTAATCTGGCTTAATTTCCTCTCCGGCTCTCTGTATAATTCCAGAATGTTTCCATTAGAATCGCGAGATTTAATTGAGTTTCCTTTGTAGAATTTTTGAAATTGGGCGGTTTTTTCGGATAAGTTTTATGGAGGGAGATGTGAGTTGTGTGTCAGTGTGTAGTCCTGGTTTACGAATGAGGAGGATTGTTGTTATTAACATTTCAGAGGTTTGAGATGTCGTTGGATCATGTTTGTTATATGTTGAGCCTTTCGGTTAACTAATTGGACCGTAGTAGTGGATTGTTTCACATTATCAACATATTTAATGTATGTCAAGTGCAATGTTGCTTTTAATTAAATTGTGTCGAGTTAAGATGAAATTAGGTCTATCGAGTTGTTATGACATGCTACGACCACAACTGTTGAAAATAATGAATTGTGACGTTGTGCCATCGTTTCTATCTACTAGTGTAACAACACTTAAAATCATTCTATGACCGAGTAAAAAGTTCACACTAATACATGCGGAAACCAATATTGGCAGGTAGATCGTAGATAGCAACTACATGTAGAAGAATGGATCCACGATACATCCAGGAAACGTCCAAGTAAGCTTGTTTAATTTCTTAATTGTACCAGTTTAATGGTAAATGTAAGTCAAATCCATTTCATCCTTTACAGTTAATCACTAAAGTTCTACTACAATTTAAAACAAAGTTGATTAGTGAGAACTTTTAGGCAGTGTTTGTTTGCAAGAATTATAACTTTTCAGTTATCTAGAATATTAACTCTTTTTGAGATATATAACTGCTTGAAATAATTGTGTATGCTACTTCTAATCACTTTCTAATTCATTTCAACCCCTTTGTATGTATTATTAAATCCTTGGAAATGAACTGATAATGATTATTTAATTTTCTCAATAGACAATTCGAGAACTAAAATATAGTGTCAATTCAGAACACATAGGCAAAAAGTCCAGCAATTATTCTCATGAATCAAACATAGTGTAATGAGTTTCTGTTCTTTTAAGTGAAATATTTTGCAACTTCCAGTTGTTTCTGTATATTCTATAATATATAATAAGGGGGTTGGGGTTGATTGTATCAAATGTTTAGTGTTGGCATGTTCATATGCAGACATTTGGAGAAACAGCATGAGCTCCTGTGGGATACTTACAGATCAATGACTCATGAACTGCAGAAACTTCAGGTCCGATGATTAAGTTTACCATCTCTGCATCTGCATACACAGAGTGATTCTGAAATATTATTTATAGCGTTATTAATCCCAAGCACTGACTGAAAGGTTGCTTGATTGTTAAGGTAGAGGAAGAGATGCTGATGCGCAAGTTTTATGAAGCCATGTCAGCTCAAGGTCTGAATAAGAAGGTGCATCTATAGCTTAAAGTTGATTCCTTTTGCCAAATATTTAAAAGCTCTGATTTTATGTTTCTGTTAGGGTCATAATAGTTCAGACATAATCTGTGGACTTTAAGTTTTGTGTCTCCTTGTTATTTTATAGAAAATAAAGCTATGACCTTATTTTATTCCCAAGTAAGTTTATGTTGATCTACATAAATATACATCTTAGCTTTATGTTGGGATATTTCAGTTGTAGCTTTTTATACTCTCTTCATCATGTTGAACTTTTTTTTTTTTTTGGCAGCCTAGTTCAAAAAAAGACATTCGGTATGTATATACTCGGCGTCCTCGATCAGTGAAAGTGCCTGCTATTGTAGTGCCTTCTGAGGCATCAATGTCGGATAATCTTTCTGCTTCACCTCCTACCCCTACAACTTCTTCCTCAGATCTTCCTGCTACCCGAAGGTAAATTTACTTGTACTCAACAGTCAACACCTTATTTCTGCCTCTATGGCATATTCCTTCCCCTAATGTCATTTTCCACTGTTACTGTTTGTGTTTAGAAACTGATCTGCTGAAATTAATCAGACTTTGATCTATTACACGAGTGGTTCAGATTTAGTACTCAAATTCCTGTGGTTGGTTTTAAATTGTTCCAATTTGTATATACTGCATACCTGTATGATTTAATATACTCTTGATCTTATTTATACAGGTCTAGTAGGAAGAGGAATTGATAACACACTGGAGACAGCAAGCAAAAGCATGAAGTATCCAGACCTTCAATGCATAATTAAGTGTGTATCAGTGTATAGTTGATTGTAGTACATATAGGATGCAACTCTAAACAATCATGCAAACTAGGATCGAGGAACTGTGATAGTTCCGAGTCCAAATAACTCTGTAATTGGCTATTTACTAACTCAGCTTAATATAATCATCTTCTCCTGCTAATTATCGTTCCCTAGTGTGTGTATCTGCTTATATTACAAGTTATAATTTATGATGATCGATCAAGAAAAGAAGGCTACTGAAGCCTTGTCTTGATATTCATATTTTTATGCTGCTATCAAGTACTCTGTATTTCAAATTCCGAGACATTTTCCCCTGGATAATATAGCACTGCCCTAAGATTTCAAATAGTCGAGCCTCAACTCAGGATGCAACATGATACCATGAAATTATTTTCGCTTTTTAGTTTTACTCAGCAGTCTTTTGGTGGATCCAAGTGGGGGTGAACACGGGTTGGTTCGGTCGGGTTAGAGCAAATAACACGACCCAACCCAATTAGTTCGGTTTTCAAAAATTCAACCCGTTAATCCAAAAATATATGTCTAACCCAATCTTACCCTTTTTATATTGGGTTGGGTTGGTTCGGGTTAGTTTGGGTCAAAATTTTATATTATCATGTCAAAATTTTAGAGATTGGTCAAAATTTATATTATCATTTCATATTTATATTTCCCAGATCAATCTAATTCCACGTATTATGGTCATATTACTTAGCAAAACAAACTAAAATACTTGAAATACAATCAAATGAGACTGTAAATAAGAATCTGCATGCACTATATTGTAACATCTCTATATTTAAACATAAAGATCATGCGATAGAAATTAATTTATTTGTTTTGTATATAAACGGATTGGGTTGGGTTGGTTAAGGGTTATAATATGTTAAACCCTGATCCAACCCAATTTATTCGTGTATTTCGAAAATGAGCCCATTTAATTATTGGTTTTGAACGATTCAGTTTAATCGATTCAAAAGAGGGTTGGTTTGGGTCGGGTTTCGCGGTTTGAGTCGGTTTTGTTCACCCCTAGATACAACTGGTATCTGAATAATTATAATATAGGAAATTTACCACAAACATTATAATACAATGTATAATACCGTTGAACTTCAGTTAAGTAATAATAATCGTTTAATCAATAACCTCACAGAAATAATATTTTTTCTTGATCCCAACATTATTAAATTTAAAGAATTTTTATTATATTAGTAATTAAAATATTCAAAAGCATAATTTGAATAAATTACATATTAGTAATTAAAATATTCAAAAACATTATTTATTTTATCAAACCCGTTGTTTCAAAAAATATAAAATCAAACCCGTCTTTTCATCATTAAATTATACAAAGCAACAAAAAGATATGTTAGTTAGCCAAACAAGCCCTTAGTCACCGGATCGTGGTTTCCTAGTTTCGGATCCGGCACATATACTCAGCAATTCATCTGTGGATTGGGTTTGAAAAGATGGGACCTGCGGAAGAGGCTGGGCCCAAGATTGCTCGTCTGCTCTACTTCGTCGGCGCCGGCTGTAACTAATCTCAATTACAAACCCTAATTAAGATTATTTATTTTGCTGCTTCTATTTCTAATTCAGTTATATTGATTTTTTTGTGATTGTATTCAGTTGTGTGTACGGCAGCTATCAATAAGTGGAGAGAGCTGGAGCAGAAGGCTCTCCTTAAACAACAGAAGCTCGAAAAGCCGGTGGAAAATGCTGTTGAATAAATATATTCTTGTCTAGGGTTTTGTAAGAGGCTTTTGCAATGCTCGTTGTTTGTTCCGTTGTGATTGCGATGAATGTTTGACTGTGTGATAATTGTATCGGGAAATTGGGATTACATTTTGATGCCGATAATGAAAAATATATACATTAAGCCTCGTTGTTCGTGCCTGGTTAGGTAATTGCGGGTATCCAGTGATTAAATTAGTATTAGTAGTAGTGAATAACTAATGGAATGAAGGGGAATTGTGATTGACAGCAATATTTTTTATCTATGATTAATGAGGATTTGTTTATAGTGTAATTATGCAGCCCTATGAATGCTTTAGAGTTTCTTGCTTCGGCTATGTTGTTAAAAGTAAGCATTTAGCATCTGGTAGTTCAATAAGAAGATCCTTAGAGAACCTTGGCTTGTTCTTGGTAGCCAAAAATATTGAAGAAAAGAATGTGGTCACTTGTTAGTTCACTTGAAGGTGTCTTGGTACTTCCATTTATATTGGCCTTCTTGGTACTCCAGTTATGTTGCTCTTTTATTCTACATACACTTATGTTGTGTTTGGTTTGGGTGAATGAATTTGGAAGGAATGGAATGAAATTTGAATATATTGTTGACAATTGTTTAAAAATTAGTACATTTAGGTTCGTCATTTATCTCACATACTCTTAGTACATGTAGCAAACTGTCCTTAATTCCTGAATAATGGTTTCTTAAATTTATGCTCTCAGACTTGAGTTTTAAGATCTAGGTGAGGTTTGGCAAGTTAATTTTTCGAGTTGATAAGCACAAGGTTTTGGCAATGACTGTGGAATAACATTAGAATAACTTGGGACTCTAGACTCTGGTGCATGCTCTCAGTATCGGAAATTTATATTTGCATCTCTTTTTGTTGAATTAAGATTCAAATTATCTATTGCAAGCAACTTCTTTAGCCTCATTTACTCCATTTTTCTAAAAAAATCCGGCTCTCAGCCTTACATTTCATTGGGAAATATTAATTTCATTGTCCTTCAAGCAGCTAATGGGGGATAGGGTCTTTTAGGGCTTTGCAATAGGGACACACTTGATTGCTCGACTAATTATTTGTCTGTTAATTATATAATTCCAAATCTTAGCTGTATAAAATAAATAAAATGCATGTGACACTTACCTATGTGTTATCCCTTTTATGCTTCACAAACTCGTGCTTAAATAACGTATAAGGTATTTTTCTTTGGTTCCTTGCACTTTTTTACTGCTCTTCATTTGGGGTTACTCCAATCATGCAATGGGATTTCCGACTTGGCAGCAAACTTCTCTCTGCTAGTTGAACAACACTGGTCAAACTTCCACGTGTATGTCAACTGCCAAGAGTCTAACATGAAGAGTTTGTGAATCTTTATTAATCTGTATTGTGACCTTTCTAGTTACGTTTTATTTAGCTTTACTAGAATTGAGATATGCTGTTGGTTATGTAATGTGAACCGGTATATTGATCTCTTATTTACAAAGTATTGAGTATCAAGACTAATCCTATGCCCTAGAATTGAAAGGAATAAATAGAATACTGTTTTACTTTTGTTCTGTCTTCTCATTGTTCATGGTATAATATGTAATGTTTAGTTTGTGCCCATGTTCCCTTGCAATCAGCCAATTTATGGTTTGCGACATTTGTTGATCAGGGTGGTTGTTAAAGACAAGACTAGAGCAATTATACATAGTCGATTATCTGTTAAGTAAACATGTGGTCGTAGGTTTTGCTACCAAGTTTGCCTAGTCAGGTACTTGCGGATTGTGACCCCAGCTTACTACAATTCAGACTCTTACAGCTTGTTTTGGAACCCCACTGTAGTTGCTGGTGGTTGATACTTTCAGATGATACACCGTTCTTGTTTGTCTTGAATTATTAGCTAAAACTGATTCGTCGGCACCCATTTCACCAGCTGTTCAGACGACAGATTCTTGAACATGTCTAAACCTAACTCGATTTGAGTTCCACATGTGTGTTGTTGTGTAGAATTCTGGGTTGTGTTAGTCATACTCCTAAAGTCTTGTCCATGGTCGACAAGTCGATAACAATCTGTGATGCGTATTGCTTCAGAGGAACGAGCTTAATTTAAAAGTCAAGAAAATTGTTTGTTTGTTTGTTTGTTTAAAATCTTTCAACGGGGAAAGGAACGAGCTTAATTTAAAAGTCAAGAAAATTGTTTGTTTGTTTGTTTGTTTAAAATCTTTCAACGGGGAAATGTAATATTCTATCACTTCCTGGTCTTTCTTCAGGGATATATGTGTGAAATTATCGTTTGGTGGAACTCCTGTTTGGTTTGATTAGTATTTTGTCAATTTTCGAATAAGCTTCAGTAGTAGTATATCTGTATATAGATTTACGCGCAAGAGGACTTAACAAAGTACAAAACATCTGGATACAAAGATGCGCTGGAAACAGACGTTTGGCGCATTTGCGTTACTAGATTATCTAGATTCGCGCGTATCTGCGGTCACTTACTTTGTAGAATTACGATAATAATTCTAAATAAAATTTCTTGTTACATAGTTCCCTCATTTCAAAATAATAACCGTTTCGATTTTTTACATATAATTTGATGTGTAAAAAAAATATTTTTGCATATTATTTTTTAGTTTTTTTTGAATAAAAATATAGATTTTAAATTTGTATCCGGGTGAAGAATTTTGAAAATTGATGTATTGCAATATGATTTTTTTTTATACATCAAATTATGTGCAGGAGTTAAAATAGATTATTATTTTATAACGAAGGAAGTACATAATTGTTTTAGCTATTTTATCAAGTCACGGGGTTCCGAATTACTTTATAAAATTTTGGTGAGAAAAGGATATATTTCTGTTTATCTTAACGAACATACTAAAGATTTAAATGACATGTATTTTGGGTAAAAAGAACTTCGAGCAGTTGAAAAACAAGAAGATTCTGAAACACTAGTCGTGTGTGTGAATTTTATGTAACTCATGGTCGTCCGCACGTTTAACCAAAGTGAAGAGAAGAACATGGACAAGCCAGCAACAACAATTTTCTTTCAATTATTGTGAAACAGAAAAAGTAAAATAAACATGTAACTCTCTTGACAACAAAAGAATGACATGCACATCGGTGATCCGGATTCCAGAAAGTTGTTTCACAGATGTAACCGAAAGAAAACATGGAAAACACTAATTTAAAAATAAATATTATGTAACAAACTATGGTAGATACGGGTTATTACGCCCATGGTATTATTATTTCCTTCTCCGAAGAACCCATATTATTTTTCTCTACGATTGCCAACTTTTTTTCTTTTTTTTTTGTTTATATGACTTATTGCTGTGTTCCTAGATATTTTTGATATGAACAAGAGTCGAATCATGACTTGGGACAAAAGAAGATAATGTTTTAATTATTGCACTACTCAATCGTGCTCTTTATAATTGCTAATTTATATACTTGAGTTTTGTATAAAATTATGCACCATTAATCAATTTTTCCTATCGGATGGTCCAGATAAACTTTTATAACAGAATTAATTTTGGATTGTAACTAGCACAATTTCACATCATTGTTATCATATATTTGAATTTATATCATTATTTCTGAAAATGAAATAAAAAAATATGCGTTTATGTCGAATCTCACACCCGTTCTAACTAGTTAAATGTGATGTCGGATATGAATTTTTACTATAGACGAAATCTTATACAATCAACATTTTTTAAAACATATACAAGTTAAAATCGAATTTGTGAAAAATATATAGTATTGTTTTCTATTTGGACATTCATGTAAAGATATTTAAATAATATTATAATTCGTAGTAAAAAATATTAAGTATTGCAATTTTATTATTCAAATTTAGAATCTTGAGAGCTCGTGGTAAAAATAAGCTATCTTTGTTACTTTACTTCCGTATTTGATAACCTTCCGATCATATAATTAACTGTTTATTTAGTCTATTTAGTGTGTGCTCATAAACACATATTAACAACTAAAATTTATATAGTTAATTCATTTTGGTTGATGTGTTTGTGTATATGTTGGAATCCACCATCGTTAAAAAATGCTATAAATCAATTAAAATGAATTAAATATATTAAAAAATTTAGTAGATTAATATGTGTGAATGAGCACGCTGCGCAAAACCGTATAATTAAATCAACAAATACTAGTTGATGTCTTAAAGAAGCAAATACTACCTGATATCCTGTGTGCGAATATAACAATGATTAGCATTTAGGGGCAAAGTCATAAGATCTAGCTTAATCATTTAATCTAAAAGATCATTAATTAAATATAAGTATATAACCATTTATCACAATGCACAAAAAAGTCAGAAAACACAATAGCAAGTACGCACAAAAATTTTAGGACCAGTCAACTTTAGACAATTCTATCCAGTTCCATGTAAATTTACGATTCTACCCTTCCAACAACAAATTGATCTATACAAAGTTAGAAACACCTGCCGTGTACACGTATACACCTAACTGACCTCTTCCTCATCGCTCAATCTCCAACAATAAATTATTTTATATAACTTTTTCAAATCAATCTTAATTTTAAATAAAAATAATAGTATATATTCTCTGTGTTCTCTCATCATTTTGAATACCAGTTATTTCAAAACTAAAATTCAAGTCTAATAATTATAATAAATTAACTTTTTAAAACATACATACATTTCGAAAAAAATTGATAATATATATTATTAAATAACTAATAAAAATTATTTTAAAAAATTATCATTATAATTAATTAAATTGATTAAAAGTAAATTTAAATAGAGGAATTATATGATTATAAATTTTATATCATTAACAATTCATAATTTGTAATAACCATCTGTTTTATAATCTATTTTATATTTAATTTATATATCTTTTAAGATATTTAAAATTATAATAATATAATCTATATTTATATTTTGTTGAGAAATTTGTAATTTAAATTTTTAACTAAGAAAAGTAACATATAATCCTAAATTTTATATTTCTTAAAATATATAAAGATAATATAGTGTTAGAAATTCGAAGTATAGTCACTAACTTAGTAGCTTGATTAATTTAATTACCTGAATTAAATGATGCATTCGAGTTTATTTAGGATGGAGGAACTATAAATATTCAGCTCCGAACTCACATGAATTTAATTATTTATTCACTCAACACCTTTCTCTCTCTCTAGAAAAAATTGGGATCACTTTCTTTACACACTCGTTCTCTCTCTAGAACAAACAACATGTCGATTTCTTCGTCGAAAAAATCCTTCCTCTCGCGCCGGTCGTTCTCGTTGACGATCTCCAAATCGCTGCGCGAATTCAGGTTCTCGCAGCCGGTGCATAGCAGCAATGATCGCCGCGACGACGATCGCCGGACCGGCGCCGATCTGCCGGAAAGTTCGGATCTTGAGGCGGCGAGTGGAGTTTCCTGGTCGACAATGTTGCCGGAGCTGCTCGGAGAGATTATTCGGCGGTTGGAAGATAGCGAGGATCGCTGGCCGCAACGACGGAACGTCGTCGTTTTTGGTTGCGTTTGTAAGAGGTGGAGAGAGGTTACGAAGGATATTGTTACGACGCCCTTTCAAAGTGGCAAGATTACTTTCCCTTCTTGTCTTAAGCAGGTAGAAATTTATTTAATTATTTGATTTTATTAGATTTATCTGATATCAGATCTGTAATTTAAGTATGTTTATTGAATAATTAGATTCTGATTTGATGAGTCTGCAGTTTTGTCTAGTGTGTGTCTATATAATTGTGTATAGTTTGTGTTGTATTGAGTGTGAAATTGGATATATCCCGAAAAGAAAATGTGAGGTTAATTCATGGTTTTGAGTACTTGATGCGGAAAATTTGGTTGACCTACCTTTCACAGTTTTAAGCAAGTCTTTTATCTATATGATTATGTTCTTAATATTATCGTGTTTGTGATAGAGGATACTTCAGTGCATGTTACCAGTTCAAATGAAGGGTAAGATTCATGAATCCAGTACTGTTGATTTGAAGTTACATGAGACGGTGTTTGTTTAGATGGCTTAAGTTATTGTATCACAGAATGAATTTAGTAATTTTCCACAATTTTACATAACCTCTAGCCTTGTGGGAAATACGGTTTTAATCAAAGTGTATTAGTAGTTAAGCATTAAAGCATTGCGCATTAACAAAATTTTGTTGTGTTCATGGAATTGAATTGTTTAATTTTATGGACTTGCAATTCTGGTTTGAAGATATATCCAGTATTTTACAGACTGTTTATTGTAGGTGTTTAAGATATGTTTCACTGTAGAAATTGCAACAGAATGGTAAAATTGGACAGTATAAAGAGATAAATGTGAACTTGATAGCTGAGAACTAAATGTGGAATGGTCTATTTACTCTTTAGAGTTTACGTGAGTCATATTTAAATTTCTCAGCCAAGCAGTATTACTGAATTGTTTTTTTTTTTTATTGTCTTGATCTGGATACAATATGTTCTTTTAAATTGTTGGTTTTATGTTTAGTTTTTGTTGAACTGTTTTTTGAGTTATTTGTTATTCTTTGTTGCAGCCTGCTCCCCGTGAACTTCCACTTCAATGTCTAATAAAAAGAAACAAGAAGAATGGAATATTTTACCTTTCACTTGCCCTTACACCTTGTAAGTCTCTTCGGTTGAAATTTCCCAGTTTTTCATTCATGGCAGCAACAGTCCTGGTTTTTGTCTTAATAAGTATTTACCTTGCATTGGTGCCATCTGCGTCTCTTCTGCTGAATCTGTTGTAACCATTATTTTCTTATGCCTCATTTTGCAGCATTTACAGATAAGGGTAAGTTTCTATTGGCAGCACGTAGGTACAGGCATGGAGCTAACACCGAGTACATAATATCTCTTGATGCTGATGACCTATCCCAAGGAAGCAATGCATATGTTGGTAAATTAAGGTGAGGCTTTTCGCTACTAGTGGTACTTGGAAGATAGTCCTATATCATCTATAAAACCTTTTACACGTTATATTTTATGGCACTTTTCTTGGTAATGTTATCGTTTACGAAACATTGTTCACTACTTTATTCGTAAGTTCCTTTTCAATTTACTATCGATTCATTATTCCAAATTTTGCACCAAATTTTGGTGTAAAGATAGTCTGGTGTCCGAGTCTAAGGATCTTAAGCTTTTGAGGTGCTGCTGTCATTCGCTGAATGATGTGTCTAATACAGGATCATACTGGGTCTTAGATCATTGTACAGAGTATTAGTGGTGCTAGTACATAAGAATATATATATCATCGTAGGAAAGAGTGTCTTGTGGGAAAATAATATCTAAGCTGATGCTGATGTTTATTTTGTGACTGATGCAGTTCGGATTTCCTTGGAACCAACTTTACTATCTATGATAGCAAGCCTCCTCACAGTGGTGCAAAGCCATCGAGCAGCAGAGGTGGCCGTCGTTTTGCAAGTAAGCAAATAAGTCCCCAAGTTCCTGCAGGGAATTTTGAAGTCGGCCAGATCTCGTACAAGTTCAATTTATTGAAATCAAGAGGACCTAGGAGGATGATATGTTCACTCAAATGCCCTTGTTCAGATGGAACTGCAGCTCACAGACCTGAGGATGATTTCAGAATAAAGGCGCCCGATTCTGCTGCTTTTGGACAAACAGCTTTAAGAAATAAAGCTCCAAGGTGGCATGAACACTTGCAATGCTGGTGCTTAAATTTTCATGGTCGGGTTACAGTTGCATCTGTGAAGAACTTTCAACTAGTTGCAACATTAGATCAAAGCCAGCCAGGAGGGAAAGGTGATGAGGAAACAGTGCTCTTGCAATTCGGGAAGGTAGGGGATGATACTTTTACGATGGATTACAGGCAGCCATTGTCAGCATTTCAGGCATTTGCCATCTGTCTAACCAGTTTCGGCACAAAACTGGCATGCGAATAACTCATTTCCTCCTGTATGTAACTGTTGATCACTAATTATGACAAGCTTGTGTTGTTGCAGAAACACTTTGTTTATTTTGTTAGATGAACTCCGCACTTTTGGGTTGTGTTGTTTTGCCTGATGAAATGTGTATATATCATACCGGGATAAATGCTTTGTTTGAACATAGATTGCAGCTTACATTTGAAATTGTGCCTTTAGACCTAGATGTTGGAGAGCACTATACACCAGTATTTGTTTCCTGAATGAGAAAGAACATCAGGGATGTAAGAAAGAGATTTGTTTTCTACCAGGAACAACAGAGTTTGCAGTAAACAATTGGTTAAAAAAAATAAAGAATGATTAGCGCGCCTGAAGACCATTCAACAGTGTATTCTTTCCGGCCATATAAACTTAACGTTGGGATATCAACAGTGTATTCTTTCCGACCATATAAACTTAACGTTGGGATATCAGAATCAGAATCAGTATAACAAGTCAAGCAAGGCCGAGTCCCATTCATTTTTAATGCTTTCAAGGTTTGACCCTCCAGTGAGAGACTTTTGCTCGTGATAGCAACCTTGGAATTATTAGCTCCAAGACCAAGTAAAGCCTTTATTTTGTCTTGCAAATTTGTAAGGCCTCAACTCATCAATGCAAACTTTAGTTTCTGGTTCAAAATTATTAGCTCCAAGACCAAGTAAAGCCATTATTTTGTCTTAAAAATTTGAAAGGCCTCAACTCATCAATGCAACTTTGGTTTTTGGTTGTCATCTCCTGTGGGTTTTATATGTATTAATCCATTTCCCCATCTCACCAATTTCCCTGCGGAAAAATTATCAATTTCATAGTGCATAATATTTGAAAATAATAGTCCTTTTTCCTGTCAAATGAGGGTCGTCTCTCTAGCACTTGATAAACCACCATAGATTTACATGATTAACTGGGGGCAAGGGCCTCAGGGATAAGCTTGTGAATACTGCTCATCATTATTACACACACATGCAGAGTATAAATTATAATTCCTACAAACCACTAAAGAAAAAACATATAAAACAGACCATAAGGTGCCATAGATTCTCCAACAAACATTATCCAAATTTATCATAGGTGAAAACCAGATTCACTTCGCACAAGTAAAACCAGGTTCATAGTCAGTACTACCTATCGACAAAGGTATCAGACACAAGAGTACTTAAAAACTCGGGGAAAACATAAGTTTGTAAATTCCACCACTTCTTAAGACCTCCAAAGACTTAGAATTGCCACAAAGGCAATCCATTCCAGCTTATTGTCTGATTTATTTCTTTCCTCGCAGTTTTGCACCAAGGGCCCTCTCCAGCTTACTGATTATCTGCTGGTTTGGTATAGCTTTTCCAGATTCATACTCCTGAATAACTTGGGGTTTTTCATTTATAATCTGCAGAGCACAAAGGACAAACTTATAGTTAACTTTATTTCTATGCAATACTGAAAAAAATCATTTACATGCTAGCGCAAGCACTGCTTTTGCATGGAGTAGCAACCATATCATTATTAATTACACATTCTGGAGAACGTAAGGGGGAATACCTGGGCAAGCTGAGCCTGGGTGAGCTTCTTTTCGTTCCGAGCATGCATAATGGCTTTCTTCAATTCAGTCGGTACCTTTTCATCTGAGTATCTCAAACAATTAGATGAATACTAAGGCAATAACAGAAGAAACTGCTGCATATATACAGTAACATAGACAAGCTAGAATCCAACTAATACAACTGATTCGACCTAACAGCTTCAACAGCTTGTTTGTGAAGTTCGTATATGGCATTGTTTGACAGAAGGACAACAAATGGAATAGAAGAAAGGAGAACACAAAATAATTCACATCAACATATAGAGGGGAAGATAGGACATCTGGAAATATGGAATCTGATTTCAGAAATGATCAATTTGTCAAAATGGTACTTCAAATTTTTTATTTTAATTTTTGAAAGAAGTTTCTGACAATGCTTTTGTAGACATATAAAGAAAGTCGAACTTTTTAACACATATAGCATTTCCGAAAAGAAGGAAGCCAACTTGCATTGCTCAATGAATCACAATTAAACCTATAATATGAAACTAAACCACTTTTGAGTAAGAAAACATCTAGCCATACTCTTCTTCAAGGGATTTGTGACTAACCCAGAAGGCCAAATGAAAAGAGCACAATAGAAAAGAAACAATCAAGCAAACTATTTTTAGAGCTAAGAGATAGGACATTGTCTATAAAAATTTCTACTACTTACGAGCTAGGTTTTCAGTGTCTTCATCCAGCTTCCTGGTGTTCAGAGATGTACCACTGGAGGCAGCCTTATTTGACCCAGCAGTTGCTGCAATATCAAGAAAATCACGTCTTACACCGAAAATCAAACAATTCAAACCTAGGCAAATAACAACGTACCACAACCAATAGAGTCGAAAGCAAAATTTACAATAAACCAGGTTCACCAAGAACTAAATATGTGACCTATAAATAAGATGATCAATCTTAATCATGCGCATTCTTTCATCAAAAGTAAGGACAAAATTCACATATGTCTTGTTGTAACAGCTGATAAATCACTTCTTATTTACTTGTTTGCCCTAAAAATAACCCACAAATTACAGAGCGTAAGCCCAGATAAGATAGACAGCAACCAAACACCGATGTACATAAAATCATTGGTCCCCTCATCGAGGCAAGTAAACTTGAAAGGAATAACATAAACAATTCAGCTATATATCACTCGGTTCTTACCAGCCCTAATCGATTTTATTTTTTAGCTAAAAAAAAAGTTTCAGCCGACAAAAGAAGCAAAAGGGAACAATTAATAATTAAAAACAGATTATCTATATTTATGTTTTACAAAAATCCTTATAATCAATTATGAAATACAAAGAATCAGATCAACGATGTCAATCAAAACAACACATATGAGAAAAAAAACATATAAATCAAATCGTATTGAACAGATCTAAACTATAAATCAAAACCCTGAAACGGGGGAGGGGACAGAGAGAGAGGGCGGGGGAGAGAGGGAGAGAGAGAGAGAGAGAGAGAGAGACCTTTCTTGACGGTTTCAATCTCGGCGCCGGCACGACGAGCGGCGTTGACGGCTTTTTCATCTTTACGAGCGGCGGCGGTGGGAGCTTTCTTGCGGATAACAACGGGTTCCCAATCTTGAACAATCCCTGACATCTCTCTCTTCTCTCTTTTTCTCTCTCGATGATAAAATTATGAAATATTGTTCGTGTATATCCAAATATCTGCTTTTGCTGGAGGTTTTAAATACCACTAGTAATTCATTAAAGTTAAGAATATATACTCCAATAATTCATACGGATAGACATAAGTACACGGGTTCTTTTCAACAAATTCCAAAGTCGTAGAAATTACTTTTAAAAATAAAATATAATTTTATTTACAACTTCAAATCAACAGTAAATCATAATGTTGCTGGTCGTATTTTAAAGAATTAAGTTCGACCGTATATAAATAAATAAATATTTATATGTTAAATAATTATCTAAAAAGTAAGCAGAAAGTCTGACCGCGATGGTCCAACCGCTTTTAAGTCATTTTTTATTTTAAGTCAGTTTTAAAATTAGAAATGAGTCATAAACTGACTTAAAATTTAAAATTAGTTTGAGATGTTTTTTGTTTTGAAAAAAAGTTTGAGGTGTTTTTTCTTAGTAACTTAAATTTTTTAAACCATTTTTCTATCAAAATTACTGATAAGACATAAGTTATTCACAGTCACTTTTATTTTTATTATTATATTCTCAATAATTTATAGTTATAAGTAGTAAACTCAAACAAACGAGCTTATAATAACACAATCGTATGGACGGCTTCTTAGGAAAAAAGACATTATATATTAAATATAATATGTACTAAATATTCTTTCTATTCTATCACCCATTTTTGTCAAATTCGATTAATATAATTATTAAAAAAGATAGTACGATATATAACACTAGGAGATGGTGTGCATAATTTAAGAGAAATATTTTGAAGTCATTCATCCGTCATGCTAATTTTATATAATTTTTTTCACTATTTGACATGTATTTTAATATTTTTATAAAATATACTTTATAAATAATTCTTGTTTTAACAAAATTTAAATATTAAATTTATATTAAAGAAAACTTTAAAGATAAACTTTAAAATTAAACTTTTATTCAGAATAATTTTTTTAAATAATATATTAAACTATATTTAACAAGAATATTAAAATACGAGTCGAGTACCGTCCCAGTGTAAACAATTGAAAGGACGGAAGGAGTATTCAAGATATGAGAATTTTTTTTATAGACATTCATGAAGAAGGAAAAAGAAAGAAAATGAATAAAACTATGACTATGAATATGAAAAAGCTGCATATTATTATTATTATTATTATTATTATTATTATTATTATTATTATTATTATTATTGTAGGAGCGGTGTGGCAGGAAATGGAAAATAACAAGAAACTTTAAAGATAAGGGAAAAAAGAAGATGAAATAAAATAATTAATTTTATTATATATCAATTATTTACTCACGAAACACAAAATATGTATTTAATTAAATTTGTAGAAACAAGCCTATAGCTTATATTTTTTTTTTAAAAAAAAACCGGCACTCTAGCTTATTCAAAACTCTCTTAACCCCCCTCCTCTCTCAATGTCGTCTCCGCAACACATAATTGGTGGTCGGCAATGTTGCTGGAGCTCCTCGAACCGATTATTTGGCGTTTGTACAAGGTGCTAAGAGCTTGTCAAAAATATCGTTCAGTCACCGTTTACAGTGGAGCCGTCACTTTCCCTTCGTGTCCTAGACAAGTATATATTTCAATTCATCTGCTTATATATATATATCTTGTTTCATTAACGATTTTTTTGAAATTATTTATTAGATATTTAGATTTTCATCAGATGAATTTGTTAGTTTCAGTTGCATGCAGAAGTAGCAGTACTGTGTTGTTATGCTAAGGGGAAAAAGACGAGTGTCTAGGACATCACTCCGATGAGAGGCATCAAAAAAATTATAATATAAATAGAATCTTACAACAGAAATATCCACTGGCGATCATAAATTGTTGCGAATATATTCATAAGTAATTGTATTTGAGCTTGCATTTTGATATAAACTACAGTTCTTAGTTTTAGTGTTGTAAGAAATTGATATGAATGTTGTGACTTTAATATGGATATTTTTTAGAATTCTTTAAGAAAAAGGGGGACCATTTCAAAATTCGGCGAGGGCATTCAAATCTCTAGGGCCAGCTCTGAATTTAGAAATTGAGGAAGTTTGTCGATATTTTGTCCTGCTTAAGAGTTAATATATGTTTCCTTGTAAATTTGACAAAATGTGTAACTGGACAATATGCAGAAAAAATATGTGCGGAAAATTTGTTATGTCTAATCTTTCAAAGTTTACACGGATCTTGTTTAGATTTATCAGCAAGATACTATAACCCTACTATTGATAACACTTGTCGGGATCTGATGTAATATTTACTTAAAATCGTCACTCTATTTTAGTTTCTGATTCGGTAACTATGTTGTTTTTGGTTATTTGTTACTCACTATTGCAGCCTGGTCCTCATGAACTTCCACTTCAATGTCTAGTAAAAAGAAATGAAAAGAATGGGGCGTTTAACTTTTCGTTGATTATATTGCAAGCGAAATGTTTCACTTAAGTTGATAGATTATTTAGCAAACGTATTGCCTTGTCAATTTTAAGTGTTTCTGGGAGTGATTAAGAAGGGTTGCGTATTAAGTATTAACTATTCTCACACGAAGCTTAATATAATTTAAGACATTCCCTGAGTGAGAATGGGTGCAGTCAGGCTTGATATGATTTGGATGTGATATTCATAGACTATAATCCTCATGATGTCCTTAAAGAGATATAGACATTTGCTGGTGTTTCAATTTGCAGAATTTATAGGAGAAGGAGAAATTTTTATTAGCAGCTCGTAGGAACAAACATGTTGCTCGCACTGAACACATTATATCTCTTGATGCTGATGACCTATCCGAGGAAGTAAGGGATATGTTGGTAAAGTAAGGTGATACTTTTTGCTACTAACGGAAATTAGTAGTTATACTTTTTAATATAGGAACGACAATATTATATGCTGCTTTTTATTCATAGGATTGTCTCTTGTTTCTATTTTCTTCGAAAAACTATTGTTCACTCTGCATTTGAAATTCTTGTCTCTATATCACTACTGATACATTCTTTATGATTTAGTTTTGGAGGCACTATTCGTAGCTAAAGTTTAGTATAGAGATAGTATGTTCATGGGCAGCCACAATCATGGTCTGAATAAGTATGTGGCCAGTGGCCTGCTGGTTCCAGCCTCCAAGTTCTCAATAATAAGAAAAGAATATTATAACTGTAAGTTTTATTATCTTTACTAGGCCAGCATATGCCATTATACATTTGGAGGTGGGGAATTATATATGTTAATACTAAATTCTAAAATTAATGCCTTTGATGCAGTTCTGATTCTTTGGAGCCGACATTACTATCTATATTCTATGGTAAGAAGCCTCCTCACACTGGTGACTGGTGCAAAGCCATCAAGCGGTAGAGAAAGTAGAGGTGGCTTTCGTTTTGCAAGCAAGCATATAAGTTCATAAGTTCCTGCAGGGAACTTCAAGGTCGGACAGATCTTGTAGAAGTTGAATCAGGAACTCCTAGGAGGATGATATGTTCGCTAAAATGCCCATATTCGGATGGAACTGCAGCTCGCAGACCTGATGATGATTTATTAACAACAACATCAGAAACTGCTGTTTTTGGACATATATCTTTAAAATAAATCTCCTTGCGAGTGATGCAGCAGCTTATTTTTCAATGGTCAGGCAACAGTTGCATATGTGAACAACTTTCAACTAGTTACAACATCATATCTGTCTCCCGCTATCTGAAAAAGTAGGGGCTGATACTTTTATGATGGATTACAGGCAACCATTGTCAGCGTTTCAAGCATTTGCTATCTGTCTGACCAATTTCCTCTAAAACTGTTAATTGCTAATACAAGCTTGTTTTACAGGTTAGTTTTATCCTTCAAAGGAACTCAGCACTTTTTGCTTGTCTTCTTTTGCTCTGTATACATTACATCGTGACAAATGCTTTGTGTGAATGTAGATTGATTTGTGGCATGTGAACGAGATTGACGCCTCTTAATCTTAAATGCATTCTGCATTGTTCTTAGAATGGAAACTTCAACTCTGTCAAGAGGAAGAGCTGCAATGGTTATGAGCAAGAGAGGCTGCCGTAAACAACTCTGGGGAAATGCTGAATGATACCTTGTCTTTAAAAATGAAGCTACAAAAAGTACTGAAGCTTGCATCAAACAATGTAATCTTTTATATAATTAGAAGTGGGATATCTGGACTCTTTGAACTTTCAAACTGTACTGCACTAATAGAAAAGCACCATCAGGGGAATACAGTAATTCTGCAGAAAACTACCAATCCCTTTTTCTTTTGTCAATTTTATTTATTTGTTAGTAGGATTTGAATAATATCTCTTGACAGTTAACAGAGAATTCATTGAACTTCAAAAATAATTTATAATTATATGACTGCACTCATTACAAAACCAAGCTGAACAGAACTCACATGACTAAATCCCTGAACATATCTAACTCCAAAGCCAGGCTTATGTTTCCATGTTCAGCTGTGGTTGCATGTTACAACTTGTGTTTTTGACAAATCACTAAACTGTAACTAAACTACTATACATGATCAGCTATTCTAGGGCATATCAAGCTTCGTCTAGCATCTTCGTTTCCTCTACAGCGCCATCATGAATCTCTTCCTCTTCCACATCTTCCGCACAGCGCCATCATGAATCTCTTCCTCTTCCACATCTTCCGCATCATGTGGGCCTTTAATCTGCTTCTAATCTTATATAAACAAACACAAACACAATTACATTTTGCATCCGGGAAAAACATTCTTAAGTTTGCGGCAGGTTAGTAGAGGGAAGCTTTTGAATATCCCAACCAAGAACCTTGCAGATGACTTCCCCCAGTGCTCTATGAGCCCGCCTCTTCTTTGTCTTGGCAATGGTGGTCGAATGTTGTACAAGAGCCACACAATCCTTGTACTTCTTCCCCACCTTCTGCCCGAGCCCAGCACACACCAAACAACTAAATTCACCGCGCTCACAATTCTTCTCGTAGTAGGACCTCAGTTCACTATCCTCCGCAAAAACTTCCGAGAAGAATTTGTACTCTTTGCACTCATCCTTCTCATCATCCATGCCACCACCACCCTCATAATCATCATCATCATCTGACGATGAATCTTCAATCTCCCCATCACTATCCATCATCTCCCTAAACATATCCGTCGCAGCATCCAACGCCTTTTGCTGCGCTTTACCAGCAACCAACAGCGCATTCTCCTCTTCCGTAAGTACCCTCTCAGCAGCAGGCTTCAAATTCAACTCCGGCCATCCGACAGTAGGTTCAGGCACTGGATTACAAGGCCACTCATTTTCAGAAATTGCAGGCCACTTTTTAACTTCCTCATAGCCACCGCCACCGCCCTTCTTCCCCTTCTTTTTCATATTTTTCGGTTTCGTCCCCTGAACCCCAAGTGAGAGCCTACTCAGCTTATTATTCAAATTACCATGTGTCACACTCTCCACATTACTTTGTAAATATGGTTGCACATTCGACACACGCGGACCGGGATAACTATAACCATTTGAATCATAACCCGTCATAGCACCCACAATGGAACCATGACCGTGATTGAAAATGTGAGCATTATGGACATAGGCATTAGGCCTATGATCATGGTTCAAAATTGGCATCGATGGGTCAGAATTCGTGTAAAATGAACCGGGTCCGGGGTTGAAACCGGGTCTATTATTGAAATTGCCAGGGTTTGCAATCGGGTGAATTGGGTAAACTGAACTGGGGTTAGAATTGAAAATGGGGGGCTGGGGGACCCAATTAGGGTTTAAAACATGATGAACTGGGTGAATTGAATGGGGATTAGGATTGAAAATTGGACGATTGGGGATGAAACTAGGGTTTATAATTGGGGGATTCGGGTTTTGAGTAGGGTGTTGAAGAGGAGGGCCTTGACGATGGAGAGAATGGAGATGCCTCACCTCATTTATAAGCTCTTCTTCTGTTAAATGAGGCATGGCAAAATTGAGAAAATTGAGAAGATGAAGATTAGTTGTTTTCTTCAGGTGAGCTCAATTTCTTTGTTCATGTTTCTGAAATGATGCGACATGCGTGCTTGTTTATATAGGCAGAGAGGAAGATGAATCGGGACAGGTTTTAGAAATTTACCATTAATATGATATCTTGAGATTTGCCATTAATGTGATATTTTCGAGATTTTTAGTTGATGAATATTATATTCGATTTAGATTATATGTATAATCTCAGAGATATTACTCTCTCCGTCCCTTTTTATCTGTCTTATTTTGAAGAAAAAAAAACATACCAAGAAATAATTGATTGTATAAACTTTTTCATTAAATATCTCTAATTAATATCTTGAAAATGGTGGAATACTCCTACTTTATGTCTTGAAAACATGAATTTAACCAAATTTTAAATAAGTCAAGCCTTGAAAATTGAAATTATGAAGATATATTTGAAAAACTATCATTAAATTAGTTTTGAAAGTATAAATGGACAGATAAATAGGGACAAATTTTTACTTCCAAAAATAGGGACGGAGGGAGTAGATCACATGGTCAAAATATGTAATTCACAAATTTATTTTTGTAATTAATTTAGAAAATATAAATATAATAAAGTTAAAGTTTTGATGTACGACATCAAAATTTTAGGAAATATACCATTGAAATTCTAAATTTATATTATTTATAAAATTATTGACATTTGGAGAGCATTTAGAATTTTAGAAATATATAAAAAAGTTACATAGCCATTTAGTATTTAAACTATTATTAATGATATTATAATATATAGTTAAGATGTTATATTATCCATCTCCTAAACAAATGATATCATATTTTCATTGAAAATATTCTATGAATTTAGGATGTATATATTCTTAGATTCTTAAAAAAAATATAATTTTTACATATTCAGTTAATATCATAAATTACTTTTTTTTAAAGAGAATGAGATAATTTCATAAATAATAGTTATAGGGCATTATAAGAACCATCGAGTCAAACAAACATAAAATATTACCATACCAGTCTTCATACTCAAGATGAGACAAATAAGACTTTTAAAAATAATTTTATGATATTAATCGAATAGATATTCAGTTAATATCATAGATTACTTTTAAAAATCTTTTTTTTTGCCAACATAAACTTTTAAAAGTCTTTTAGTGCTGTCATGATTTTGAATTATTATTAACAATCCGATGTGGAGTTAAAGAAAAAAAAACACAAACGTACATGTATATTTTCATTTCTATACTAGATGTATATTGAGAATTTGTAATAATATTAATTCAAAATTTAAATTTATTATAAATAAGTTAATATCTACAATTATAAATCATAATCTTGTGTTTTGTAATTGTAATTGTTCAAATTTAGCCTACGTTAAGTCACTAAATTTTGAAACGTCTTTTTCGTATTTCATAATATAATGAACAAATTTAAAAATATTTATTTATGTATATTATATTTTCAGAATTCTTTTCAAATCAAAAGAGATAATTTAACGTTTTGTACTCTTTTGTCTAGTGAACATGATGTGTGACTGTATGACGTGTTACATGGACCGCACAATTGTTTTAATTGGGCCTCCTCTAAATTGAAACGACTAAATCTATGGGTCCAAGATAAGGCCCTATCATCTTCGGTTGTTAAACTAAAAGGAAACTCGGTCCACTTGGACCAATTTAAACCAGGATGGACTGGGCTATAGTTTAAATTGTTTTTTCAATTTTCAAGTGAAATATAAAATTAATAAAATTATTTATGAAAATAAAAGTTTAAAAATAATGATTATAATGATACAGTTAAAATGTTTAAAATTTTGTATCAAAACATCAAACAACTTGTATTTCAAAATAACAGAGAGAGTATTTTACTAAATTTATCAATTTGATAGATAAAAGATTAAAATATATCATATGTCACAATTTGCATGAAAAGAGAATAAATTATTTAAATGAAACTCATCAAAATACTAAATTAAATAAATAAATTTATATGTCATACATTATTAGATTAAAACTTATATATCTATAACTTTTTATTTCAAAAAGAATGATATATGAAATTATTTTAAAATTTATATTAACCTAATGTAAAATATACTCACTCACTCACTCCTCACTTGTTTATTATATTGGGGTTCATAAAATATAGTTTAATTAATTATTTTAACTTATTTTTTTTGTTCTGTATAAAAATTTAATGTTTAAATTTTTATTAAATAACAAGGCGAAAGCATACAACTATACAAATGGCTTTCATTTTGCATGCAAGCAAATTAGTTCCCAAATCATAAGTGACAAGTCTCTACAGAGAACTTCAAGATCGGACAGTTCTTGTACAAGTAGAAATCAGGAACACCTGGGAGAATTATATGTTTGCTGAATGCCGAAATTCGAATGGAACTGCAGCTCCCAGATCTGAAGAATTAAAATTTATTGTTAAAGTATAAGATCCATAAAGGGCCTCCTCTAACAAATGGTTCTCTACATGGTATGAGAGCTCTGGTTTGGTAGGAGGTCTCGGGTTCGAGCCCCTGCCACCCCTAATATTCTCACAATTTAAGATGGACACGAATGAGGGAGGGAATGGTTCTCAATAGGGCTGCACATGGGCTGGGTTGGGTCGGTTTCGGCCATTCAAGCGACCCAACCCATTTAGTGCGGGTTAGAAAAATTTAACCCATTAATCATAAAAAGAATTAGAAACCCAACCCTACTAATTGTATGACGGGTTGGGTTGGTTAGGGTAGGGTTGATCGGGTTGAAAAATTTGCAAGATAAGCATAATCCAAAATATGTTTTGCACCATTTTGTTGTATACAATTAGCAATAACATAAGACACTGCACCAATACAAAATATCAGGTGCTTTTAGAGTGCAGATATTCTCTTCCTACTAAGATGGACAGCTGAATCTTAATACACTGATAACTATTAAAAATCATGTTTCCGCCATGATATATAATCATAAGAACTAGCGATGTGAGTCGTTTGATTTGAACTATAAAGCTTTATTTCTAATTGTTTCTGCACACTGCACTACACTCACCGCACATTCTATCATCAAATAAGTAAATATAATTCCGTAAGCAACCAAAAATATTCTACTTCCTCCGTCTCTTATTACTTTTCCTGTCTCTCTCTAGCACGTTTGTCAATACACACTTTTGATCCTTAATATCATTAATTTTGTATTAGTATTAAATATAAAAACTTCATTGTATTAAAGTACTCGTGAATACGAATCCAACAAGATCACTCACGACTATATTTAGTCTTATAGATTAGACGTAAATTAGTAATTAGTCTCATGTTATGAACAGTCCCGACATATCAAACGAGAAAAGAATAAAGAAACGGAGGGAGTATCAGAGTGTTAAAGATATATTTTGATCGGGTTGGGTTGGTTTAGGGTTTTTAAAAGTCATATTTCGACCCAACCCATTATAAACGGCTCAACCAAAAATCAATCCAATTAACCCACGGTTTGGAATGGGTCGGGTTAGTCGGCCTAGTTCAAGGTTGGGTTGGGTTGGTTTGAACGGGTTGGACAACCCATGAGCAGCCCTAGTTCTCAACATGCCCCATTATGATCTTATACTTTAACATTTATCAACAAAATTGTCAGAATCTGCTGTTTTTGGACATCGTTTTTGCTGAATTTAGTGGGTTAATTGCATGTGAGCGATATTGCAACTTATGTTGCATCGGTGGATAACTTTCACTCTTTCAGCCAGTTACAACATCAGACTGAAGCCAGCGAGGAGGGCAAGGCCAAGATGAACCCGTTCTCCCTGCTATTTAGAATAGTATAAGGGGATGATACTATAAAGATGTATTTCAGGTAACAGGGCCGTCTGTGAGAATTTTGGGGCCCTGTGCTAAAATATTAATTATGCCCCAAATAATAAAAAAAATATGTATATTATAAAAGTAAATAAATAATCAAAATATTATTTTTTTATAAAATTAAAACAAGTCACTTAAAATAAGATAAATAATGTTATTAAATAATCAGTAATTCTAAGTATTTTAAACAAAATTTATATATGAATTTATTTGAGATATATCTATATTTCATTGATTTATAGTACATATGAAAAAATATCATATGTAAAAAATATTATGAAAACATTTAATAAAAGAGTAATTATTATAAAAAAAGTAAAGATACAACACAAAAGAATTTAAAATGCAAATAGACATAATAAACTAATCTATCAGATTATGTAATTATTTATCTATAAATAAATAGAATGAAAATAAATATAGAATTTTTAATTTTCAATTTCATTCTCTAAATTTTTTTATTAAATAAAACATTAATTTCTAAATTTTGAGGCCCCTATAGCTTTGGGGCCCTGTGCCGTCGCCCACCTTGCACGTCTCAAAAACCGGCACTGTCAGGTAACCATTGTCGCTGTTTCATGCATTTGCTATTTGCCTAACCAATTTCCTTGTAACTGTTGATTGCTAATACAAACTTGTGTGGTCACAGCTTAGTTTTATCCTTCAGAGGAACTCAACACTTTTTTGCTTGTCTTCTTTTGCTCTAATGTATACATTATATTGTGACAACTGCTTTGTGTGAATGCAGATTGTGACATGAGTACGAAATTAGTGCCTGCTGATCTTAAATAAATTTCTGCCTAGTTTTTGCTTAGAATGGAAACGTCGGCTATGACAAACAACGTATGAAATTAAAATGGGATATCGGGACTCTTTTGAACTTTTAAACTGTACTGGATTACTAGAAAAGCTCCATCAGGCGAACACAGAAATTCTGCAGAAAACTACCACTCCAGTAAGACTGGTACCAGAGCCTTTCTCTTGTAAAGCTGATCCAAACATAAAGGTTTGAGACTCGGGCTGAAAATTCATTTAGACTTGCAAATTTCAGAGAGGAGCTCAAATTCTTCATTCAAGATGATCCATTTTACCAACCTAACCGCCAATTTAAATCACCCTTATTTTCCTTTTCTAGCCTTGTCATTTTTATTTAAAATTAGAAGGGAAATTTTTTATTTATTAAATATGTTCTATCCAATACACACCTTATTCTTCTAGCTTTGATATGATGATATCGCATTTAAAGAATAAAAATTACTGCATATAACAGGTGCAACATAGTATCAAAGTGACTTTTGCACAAACCAGACCACAAATTAACTGTCCAGGTTATAGGCAAATAAGCGTTCAGCCGTGGTTGCAAGTTACACTGAGCATCTTCGAGCAGATATCAAGCTTCGTGATTTGATATTCTAGTGCACATCAAAGCTTTGTCTAGCATCTTCATTACCAAATCTCTTCATTCTTTCTATCTGTAAGATTCCTACACCAGCCATAATCCAAAATTTAATACTAAGATATCATACTTATTGTAATTAAAAGATCTACTCCCTCCGTCCCGGCCAATTCTTTACGTTTGGTTTGGGCACGGAGGTTAAGAAATATGTATAAAGTAGTAGGAAAGAGAAAGAAAAGTGGGTGAAGTGGCGGGACCCATTAATTTTTAATGTATAAAAGAGAGTTAGTGGAATAAAAGTAGTGTGAAAAGGAAGTAAAAGTAGTGTGAAAAGGGAGGAAAAGTTGGGAAGTGGTAGGACCCATTTACTATTTTTGGTAAGTTTTGAAATGTAAAGAATTGGATGGGACATCCCAAAGAGGAAACTGTAAAGAATCTGCTGGGACGGAGGGAGTACTACCTATGTAATTAAAATGGGAAAAAACAACATTAGAAGTCCCCATATGTTACAAGCAAAAGGTCAAAAGCTCCTGGCAGTGACAAACAAATATAAAGAACAAAATACATACGTGTGCATCATCAAGATTCTATGTGTTCTCAATGTAATGCATCTACAGATTAGTGTACATAATTAAATCCTTAAAACACAAGCCACGGGGAACTGAATGGAGAGAAACATGTTCTTACTTTAAGGAATCAAAGGTGATAAATTACCAGTCCCGCATTTGACATTCTTGAATTACAAAAACTGCATATAAATTACCTCAACAAACCATTGATTCAGGACCAACATTATTTGTAAAGCTCACAGCAGTCGCAGCTAAAACTTCACTAGCACTGTCGGTCGCAATTTGGGCCATCAACCTGCATGCCTGTTTGTTTCATAGAAGCAGAATCTGCTTCCGGCTTCTGCTTCTTTTGACCCGTTTGTGTAAATAAGCGGAAGCACTTTTAAGAAGCTGAGAATGCTAGCTTCTCTCTCACAGCTTCTACTTCTTTTCCAAACACTTTATTAACTTATTTACTTCTCACTTCTACTTCACTTCTTTAGTTTAAGCAAGAAATCATTTCTTTTAAGCTAACCTAAACGGGTGCGCATTACCAATCATATATCAAACAATTTCTTAATTACCTTTATATTACAGATTTACGGCAGGTTAATAATAGATGACAGCTTTTGAATATCCCAACCAAGCACCTTGCAAATGACTTCTCTCACTGCTTTGTGAGCCTGCCTCTTCTTTGTCTTGGCTATGATGGTCGCATGCTGTACAAGAGCCACACAATCCTTGTACTTCTTCCCCGCCTTCTGCCCGAGCCCAGCACACACAAAACAACTAATCACACCGCTCTCACAATTCTTCTTGTAATAAGACCTCAGTTCACTATCTTCCGCAAAAACTTTCGAGGAGAACTTGTACGAGTTATTGAGTTTCTGCGAGTAAACTCAAGCTTAATTATTTTTGTTATGCTATTTTCACAAATTTTTTTTGTATTATATTCGAGTTTAAATTTGAAGACATGTCTTAATATTTTAAAATCATCGATCTACATATTAATCCATTTAAATCCCCGCAGTTTACTATATTTCTCCTTTTTATTTTTTTGTCAATTTTATTTTAAGACTTTGTTAGTAGGACTTAAATAATAACTCTTTTGTACAACTAATAGTAAATTTATTAAATTTTAAATATAATCATAACATTACAAAACCAAGCTGAACGGAAATGACTAAATCCTGAACATATCTAAGTACAAAACCAAGCTTATGTTTCCATGTTCAGTTGTGATTGCATGTTACAACTTGTGTTTTTGACAAATCAGTAAACTGTACCTAAACTATTATACATGATCAGCTATTCTAGGGCGTATCAAGCTTCGTATAGCATCTTGGTTTCTTCCTCTTCCACAACTTCCGCATCACGTGGGCCTTTAACCTGCTTCTAATGATTAAAATTTTATTCAAATGTTCATAACTCAGAATCTGAAAACATTCTATCCAAATCTCAACTCAAACAGGACCCAAGCAAAAATTCAATCCTCCCCCATGCTCTTGCGGAGCTTCCTGAGCAGCTAAATGTTCTCTTAAAGCTACTTTCGCATTCTCAAGAGCACAAACCAAACCATATAAGCAACGCTCACCATCATCTTCGGGAGATTTGGGGATCAAATACTCCACAACTTGAGCAGGGGTCACGGCAACTTCTCCCAGCAGCTGTTCGATCCTCACAAACAGTTCATTAAATCTGATATTCAGATACTTATTAGCGAGCACCTTGAATACCTCGAACGAACAATACGACATCAGGATGTGCTTGTCCATTCGCCCTGTTCGAATCAACGCCCGATCAAGCATCTTCCCCACCTTCTGCCCGAGCCCAGCACACACCAAACAACTGAATTCACCGCTCTCACAATTCTTCTCATAATAATTTGTAATCTTTACACTATCCTCAGCAAAAACTTTCGAGAAGAATTTGTACTCTCTGCACTCATTCTTATAATTAGGGTTTAAAACATGATGAACTTGGTAAATTGAACGGGGATTAGGATTGAAAATTGGGCGATGGGGGATGAAACTAGGGTTTATAATTGGGGGATTCGGGTTTTGAATAGGGTTCGGAAGAGGAGGGCCTTTTAAACGAGGCATCAAAAATTGAGAAGATAGAAGATAATTTTTTTCTTAGGTAAGCTCAAGCTTTTGTGTTTGATGTTTTCTCAAACTATGCATGCTTGTTTATATAGATAGCGAGAGAGATGAACCTGGACAGTTTTTAAAAATTTACAATTAATATGATATCTTCAGATATTATCAGATTTTATTCGATTTAGATTATATGTAATATCTTCCAGATATTGTAGATCATAATTTATTATCGAAGATATCATCAGATCATATTCCAGATATTATCAGATTATATGATCAAAATATGTAATTCATAAATTTATTTTTAATTTAGAAAATATAAATAAAATAAGTTAAAATTTTTGAAGTACGACGTCAAAATTTATAAAATTATTGACATTTAGAGAGAGAGCATTTAAAATTTTAAGAAATATAAAAAGATGACATATCCATTTAGTATTTTAAATTAATTTCGATAAGATTTTGATATTTAGCTAAAATATCGAATTATCTTTAAAAAATATGATATAAATACTTTTTTTGAAAATATTGTACAGATTTTGGAATATATATATTTAATTTAAATTCTTAAAAATATGTGATTTTGAGATCTCAAAAATTATTTTTAAAAGTCTATTATCACTCACCATCATTTTAAATTTTTATTAAAAATCCGATATCGAGTTAAAGAAACACACATTATATATATATATATATATATATATATATATATATATATATATATATATATATATATATATATATATATATATATATATTCATCTTCTTAAATTAGAAATATATTTTAGAATTTATTATAAATCATCTTTAAAAATTTTGTGGTATGTAATTGTAATTATTTAAATTTGACTCGTGTTAAATCACTTAATTTTGAACAGTCTTTTTTTTGTATTTCTAAACAAATTTAAAAATATTTATTTATGTATATTATATTTTCAGAATTCTCTTCAAATCAAAAGAGATAATATAAATTTTGTACCTTTGTCTACCGAACATGATGTGACGATGTGTGACCTATTAGATGTGTATGGCGTGTTACATGGACCGCACAAATTTTAATTTGGGCCTGCTCTAAAATTGAAAAGGACTACTTTTTTCCTGAAAAATACGTGATCATAATTGTGCACAAAATTTTGTACGTATATAATGACACATATGGTGAGTTTTAATTGGAATGATTGTCATGTCCAAATTTTCTGTACAAGCACCTAAACTTAACTAGTTTTGATGATTAGGAGATTCATTAAAAACCATAGATATTCCAATACAAGCAACGGCACCTATCCACCTAGTACCCTGCATAACCTAAACTTAACTAGCTGGAATAAAACTGATACTAAGAAAGAAGATAGTTGTTATGGAACCATGCAGTCAGCGAGCATGCTAGCAGCTTCAAACTTTTCCCACTCTGCTTGAACGTCAGCCACGTCCATCAAATCCTCTTCAAACTCTAGAGGCTCATCTTTAGAGCCTTAGCGAGACCCAGCGGACTCCGAATTCTTCTCGTGATTTGACCTGATCACAATAAGCGCCTCTAGGTTATCAGTTTCAAAATGAATCTTCTTGCGGTACTCCCCTCTTGGAGCACTCTACTGTTGCCATTTGAATGCCCCATAATACAGCCTGGGTATGAGTCATTCCATGAAACGGACTAAATCTTCAATTGTTAAACTACAAAGAAACTCGGTCCACTTGGACAACTTCAAATCAGGATGGGACTGGATTATGGTTAAAATTATTATTTTTAATTTGTTAACAAAAATATAAATTAAAATTATTAACAATCTGATATGGAGTTAGAGAAAAAAAAACCACAAACGTAGTACATGTATATTTTTATTTCGAAACTAGATATATATTGAGAATTTGTAATAAATAAGTAAATATCTACAATTATAAATCATAATCTTGTGTTTTGTGATTGAAATTATTCAAATTTAGCCTACGTTAAAGTCCCTAAATTTTGAAACGTCTTTTTCATATTTCATAATATAATGAACAATTTAAAAATATTTGTTTATGTATAATATATTTTCAGAATTCTCTTCAATCAGAAAAGATAATTTAACTTTTTGTACTCTTTTGTCTGGTGAACATGATGTGTGACCCTATGACGTGTTACACCACAATTGTTTCAATCTGGGCCTCCTCTAATCTATCGGTCCAAGATAAGGTCCTATCAAACAAATCTATGCCTTCTTCGTTTGTTAAACTAAAAGGAAACTCGGTCCACTAGAACCAGGATGGACTGGGCTATAGTTTGTTTTTTTTGAAAGAGACCGGGCTATAGTTAAAATTATTATTTTTAAGTAAAATATAAAATTAATAAAATTATTTATGAAAATAAAATTTATAAAAATAATAATTATAATGATATAGTCAAAATGTTTAAAATTATGTATCAAAACGTCGAATAACTTATATTTCAAATTAACGGAGAGAGTATTTTACTACTTAATTTACCAATTTGATAGATAAAAGATTAAAATATATCATGTCACAATTTGCATGAAAAGTGAATAAATTATTTAAATGAAACTCATCAAAACACTAGATTAAATAAATAAATTTATATGTCATACATTATTAGATTAAAACTTATATATCTATAACTTTTTATTTCAGAAAGAATGATATATAAAATTATTTTAAAATTTATATTAACCTAATGTAAAATATACTCACTCACTCCTCCTCAATTGTTTATACTGGGGGTCATAAAATATAATTTAATTAATTGTTTTAAATTTTTTTTTATGTATAAAAATTTAATTTTTAAATTTGTTATATATAACAAGCCTCATCTGCGAAAGCGTACAACTATACAAGTGGCTTTCATTATGCATGCAAGCAAATAAGTTCCCAAATCATAAGACAAGTCTCTACAGAGAACTTCAAGATCGGACAGTTCTTGTACAAGTAGAAATCAGGAACACCTGGGAGAATTATATGTTTGCTGAATGCCGAAATTCGAATGGAACTGCAGCTCCCAGACCTGAAGAATTAAAATTTATTAACAAAAATGTCAGAATATGCTGTTTTTGGACATTGTTTTTGCTGAATTTAGTGGGTTAATTGCATGTGAGCGATATTGCAGCTTATGTTGCATAGGTGGATAAGTTTCAGCTAGTTACAACATCAGATTGAAGCCATCCAGGAGGGCAAGGCCAAGAGGAACTATTGTAGGTGTTTCAAGCATTTGTTATTTGTCTAACCAATTTCCTTGCAACTGTTGATTGCTAATACAAATTTGTGTGGACACAGGTTAGTTTTATCCTTCAGAAGAACTCAACTCTTTTACCTGTCTTCTTTTGCTCTAATGTATACATTATATTGTGACAACTGTTTTGTGTGAATGCAGATTGTGACATGAGTACGAAACTAGTGCCTGCTGATCTTAAATGGATTTCTGCCTAGTTTTTTCTTAGAATGGAAACTTCGGCTATGTCAAACAACGTATAAAATTAAAATGGGATATCTGGACTCTTTTGAACTTTTAAACTGTACTGGATTACTAGAGAAAAGCTCCATCAGGTGAACACAGAAATTCTGCAGAAAACTACCACTCCAGTAGGACTAGTACCAGAGCCTTTTTCTTGTAAAGCTGATCCAAACAACATAAAGGTTTGAGACTCGGGCTGAAAATTCATTTAGACTTGCAAATTTCAGGGAGCTCAAATTCTTCATTCAAGATGATCCATTTTACCAACCTAGCTAACCGCCAATTTAAATCACCCTTATATTCCTTTTCTAGCTTTGTCATTTTTATTTAAAATTTGGAAGGAAAAAATGATTCAATATTAAATATGTTCTATCCAATACACACCTTATTCTGCTAGCTTTGATATCGCATTTAAAGAATAAAAATTACTGCATATAACAGGTGCAACATAGTACTAAACTGACTTGTGGACAAACCAAACCACAAATTAACTGTCCTGCAGGTTATAGGCAAATAACCGTTCAGCCGTGGTTGTAAGTTACGACTTGCGTTTCAGATAGATCAGTACACTGAACATCTTCCAGCGGATATCAAGCTTCGTGATTTGATATTCTGGTGCACATCAAAGCTTTATCTAGCATCTTCATTACCAAATCTCTTCATTCTTTCTATCTGCAGCCATAACCCAAAACTTAATACTAAGATATCATACTTATTGTAATCAAAATATCTACTACCTATGTAATTTAAATGGGAAAAAACAACATTAGAAGTCCCCATATGTTACAAGCAAAAGGTCAAAAGCTCCTGGCAATGACAAACAAATATAAAGAACAATATACATACGTGTGGATCATCAAGATTCTATGTGTTCTCAATGTAATGCATCTACAGATTAGTGTACATAATTAAAATCTTAAAACACAAGCCACAGGGGACTGAATGGGAGAGAAACAAGTTCTTACTTTATAAGGAATCAAAGGTGATAAATTACCAGTCCCGCATTTGACATTCTTGATGAATTACAAAAACTGCATATAATTACCATTTGTAAAGCTCACAGCAGTCGCAGCTGAAACTTCACTAGCACTGTCGGTCGCAATTTGGGCCATCAACCTGCATTTCCAATCCTATATCAAACAATTTTTTAATTACCTTTATATCACAGGTTTACGGCAGGTTAATAGATGGCAACTTTTGAATATCCCAACTTTCTTAGTTACCTTGCAAATGACTTCTCCCACTGCTTTACGAGCATGCCTCTTCTTTGTCTTGGTTATGGTGGTCGCATGCTGTACAAGAGCCACACAATCCTTGTACTTCTTCCCCGCCTTCTGCCCCAGCCCAGCACACACGCAAAACAACTGAATTCACCGCTCTCACAATTCTTCTCGTATTAAGACCTCAGCTCACTATCCTCCGCAAAAACTTTCTAGGAGAACTTGTACGAGTTATTGAGTTTGTGTAGAGTGATTTGGACTAAAAAAATCATAGAAAACTGATCCGATTTGATCATTAGGTCGGATGTCGTCAGTCTATGGACTCCCCAGATCATGTTCTTTGTTTTCCCATCGGGTTAACAAAATGTTAAATATAACAAAATGAGGTACAATTCAATACAAATTAGATAATGTTGGTGACTAAAAAAATAACGGTTAAATTTAGTGGTAATTTTGAAAACAAAATAGTGGAGTGATGAAAAATTGATTTTCCCTAAAAATATATAAACTTTTTTTTAAAAATTAAGCCTTGATTTATGGACTTTTTGGGCCCAGTTGTTTCTGCGAGTAAACTCAAGCTTATTCTTGTTCTGTCGTGAAACTATTAACTATGCATGCTTGTTTGTGTAGGCAGTCGCTGGATGAATCACAACACTTTTGTGGAAAATTTACTAACATATCCGATATTTTCACAGAATTTTTTTTGTATTATATTCGAGTTTAGATTTGTAGACTATGTCTTAATATTTTAAAATCATCAATCTACATATTAATCCATTAAATCCCCGCAGTTTACACTATATTTCTCCCTTTTATTTTTTTGTCAATTTTATTTTAAAACTTTGTTAATAGAACTTAAATAATATCTCCTTTGTACAACTAATAGTAAATTCGTTAAATTTTAAATATAATTATAACATTACAAAACCAAGCTGAACCAAAATGACTAATTCCCTGAACATATCTAACTACAAAACCAAGCTTATGTTTCCATATTCAGCTGTGATTGCATGTTACAACTTGTGTTTTTGACAAATCAGTAAACTGTAGTAACTAAACTATTATACATGATCAGCTATTCTAGGGCGTATCAAGCTTCGTCTAGCATCTTGGTTTCTTCCTCTTCCACAACTTCCGCATCACGTGGGCCTTTAACCTGCTTCTAATCTTATGCAAAATGATTAAAATTTTATTCAAACTCCAACAACTCCAGAATCATATAAGCAATGCTCACCATCATCCTCCGCAGATTTGGGGATCAAATACTCCACAACTTGAGCAGGCGTCACGGCAACTTCTCCCAGCAGCTGTTCGATCCTCACAAACAGTTCATGAAATCTGATATTCAGATACTTATTAGCAAGCACCTTGAATACCTCGAACGAACAATACGACATCAAGATGTGCTTGTCCATTCGCCTTGTTCGGATCAACGCGGGATCCACCTTCTCAATGTAATTAGTAGTGAAAACAAAGATCCTTTCACTTCCACAGGCTGACCAAAGGCCATCAATGAAATTTAAGAGCCCGGATAAAGTGACTTTGCTCGTCTTTTTATCCTTTCCTTCATTCGTCACGGCCTTCTTGAACCTGTCCCTCGCATTGCTGCTCTCGGCCTCTTTCTTCTCCTCGTTCCTCTGCCCTGTGAGATCGAGAGAACAGTCAATGTCCTCGATCACAATTATCGATTTGCCGGTTGTATTTATTAGTAACTTTCTCAATTCCGTGTTGTTCTCGACTGATGTCAGCTCGAGATCATACACATCATACTCCAACAAATTAGCCATTGCGGCAACCATTGTAGATTTTCCAGTTCCAGGAGGCCTGTGGAGAAGGTATCCCCGCTTCCAGGCCCGGCCTACATTTCCGTAAAAATCCTTGGCCTTGCTGAATGTGAGCAGATCATTGACGATCTCCTCCTTCAATCCCGGCTCCAATGCAAGCGTCTCGAATGTAGCTGGATGCACAAACGCGACATGAGTCCACACAGATCCCGCATACCCCTCCTCCTTGTTGTTCGTGAACAGCTTTCGAGTCCGGTTCCCCACCTCGAACGAACAATATGACATCAGGATGTGCTTGTCCATTCGCCCTGTTCGAATCAACGCCCGATCAAGCATCTTCCCCACCTTCTGCCCGAGCCCAGCACACACCAAACAACTGAATTCACTGCTCTCACAATTCTTCTCATAATAATTTGTAATCTTTACACTATCCTCCGCAAAAACTTTGCACTCATTCTTATAATTAGGGTTTAAAACATGATGAACTGGGTAAATTGAATGAGGATTAGAATTGAAAATTGGGCGATGGGGGATGAAACTAGGGTTTATAATTGGGGGATTTGAGTTTTGAATAGGATTCGGAAGAGGAGGGCTTTGATGATGGAGAGAATGCAGGTGCCTCACTGTTAAACGAGGCATCACAAATTGAGAAGATGAAATATTTTTCTACGGTAAGCTTGAGCTTTTCTGTTTGATGTTTTCTCCGACTATGCATGCTTGTTTATATAGATAGGGAGGGAGATGAACCTGGACAATTTTTAAAAATTACAATTAATATGATATCTTCAGATATTATCAGATTTTATTCAATGTAGATTATATATAGTATCTTCCAGATATTATCTGATCATAATATCTTCTAGATATTATCCGATCATATGATCAAAATATATAATTCATAAATTTATTTTTAATTTAGAAAATATAAATAAAATCAAGCTAAAGTTTTTTAGGTACGGCGTCAAAATTGTAAAATTTTAAAAAGCGTTATCAAAATATTAAATTTATATTATTTATAAATTATTGACATTTAGAGAGCATTTAAAATTTTAAGAAATATAAAAAGGGTGACATAGTCATTTAGTATTTTAAATCAGTTTCGATAATTTTTATGATATTTAATTAAGATATCAAATTATTTTCTAAAAAAATGATATCATATTTTTTTGAAAATATTGTACGGATTTGGGAGTATATGTATTCAATTTGAATTCTTAAAAATATATAATTTTTAGATCTCAAAAATTATTTTAAGAGTCTATCACCCCACCATCATTTTAAATTATTATTAAAAATCCGATATCAAGTTAGAGAAACACACATAATATATATATATATATATATATATATAGGGTCTTGCTCAAATGAGAACCACTCTTATGGTGAGATATGAGATCTAATCTCAGCCACTCATTTAAATACATTATATTCATCTCCCACTATTCATTTAATATTTTATTATTTCATCATTTTTTAATTCAACTACCCAATCACTTTCAACCACTGCTGACCACCACCACCATCTCCGGCAACCACCACCACCTCCGGCGACCACCATAAAATCACCACCAGAAAATATAAAAATCACCATCGGAAAACTAAAAATCACCGCCAGAAAATCAAAAATCAACAACAGAAAATTAAAATCACCACACCACCACCATCTACAAACAACCACCACCACCCCCTAAATCCGAAAACCCACCAACTACAAAATAAAATCACTGCTGGAAAAATAAAATCACCACCAAAATTAGAATCACTAAAATACAAATTACCATCACCAAAATTACCACCAGATCATAAAAAAACAAAAGTGAAATCACTAAAACTTAAACCACCATCGTTTACAAATCCTGTTATACACCAATGGAGTTTTTCAGATCTGATTTTCAATCGAGGAGATAAAAAGAAAATAAAACGAAGGAAAGTATGTATGTGTATACGTGTGTGAGTTCGCCGGAAAAGATGGAGGAGGGAGGCGGAAGAAAAGACGCAACGGCGCGAGAGAGATGAGGAGGTGGTGATCCACCGCCGCGGTGCTGGAAGTCGCGGGTGGGACGGAGTCGCGACGTACAGCGGAGAGAGAGAGAGAGAGAGAGAGAGAGAGAGAGAGAGAGAGAGAGAGAGAGAGAGAGAGGATCCGGTTTTGGGGGGGGGGGGGGGGGGCTGTGCCTGATGGCAATGTTAGGTGGTGTTGGGAGTTGAATGAAGGAAATGAATTGTAAAATAAAGGTTTAAACGTGTGGTTGTGATTTAATTAGGGAATAAATAAGTGTGGCTGAGATTAGATCTCATATCTCACATTAATTGGGGTTCTCATTTGAGCAAGACCCTATATATATATATATATATATATCTCTTAACTAGAAATATATATATAAAGAATTTTATATAAATCATCTTTAAAAATTTTGTGGTATGTAATTGTAATTATTTAAATTTGACCCGTGTTAAATCACTAAATTTTGAACGGTCTTTTTTGTATTACTAGACAAATTTAAAAAAATTTATTTTTGTATATTATATTTTCAGGAATTCTCTTCAAATAAAAAGAGATAATATAAATTTTGTACTTTTGTCTACCGAACATGATGTGACTATGTGTGACATATTTGATGCGTACGTCAGACTGCACAAATTTTAATTTGGGCCTCTTCTAAATTAAACGGACTAATTTTAATTTGGGCCTCCTCTGAAACGGACTACTTTCTTTTTTTTTGAAAAATACCTGATGTATACAAAATTTTGTAAATATATAATGACACATGTGGTGAGTTTTAATTGAAATGAGACCTCTGTATTTACATAAAAAACCCAATTAAACTTACGACATCAATTGCCATGTCATTATATGTACAAATTTTTTTTGATAATTAGAAGATTCATTAAAAACCATAGATATTCCCTTACAAGCAAGACACCATATCCACCTAGTACCCTGCATAACCTAAACTTAACTAGCTAGAATAGAACTGATACTAAGAAAGAAGATATAGTTGTTATGGAACCATGCAGTCAGCGAGCATGCTAGCAGCTTCAAACTTTTCCCACTCTGCAAGAACGTCAGCCACGTCCAGCGAACTAGGAATTCTTCTTGTGATTTGACCTGATCACAATAAACGCCTCCTGGTAATCGGTTTCAAAGTGAATCTTCTTGCAGTACTCCCTCTTGGAGCACTCTACTGTTGCCATTTGAATGCCCCATAATACAGCTAACAGCCTGGGTATGAGTCATTCTATGAAACGAACTAATTCTATGTGTCCAAGATAAGGCCCTGTCAGATAAATCCAGGCCAGGCCGCCTTAAATTGTTAAACTACAAAGAAACTCGGTCCACTTGGACATTTTCAAATCAGGATGGGATCATGGGACTGATTATGGTTCAAATTATTATTTTTAATTTGTTAACAAAAATAAAAATTATAATTATAATTTATGAAAATAAAATTAAAAAAATAATGATTATAATGATACAATGAAAGTGTTTAAAATTATTTACCAATAATCGAATGATTTATATTTCAAAATAGGGAGAGTATTTCAACAATTTGCATGAAAAGAAACCAAATTATTTAGATAACAATTATCAAAAAAATAAATTATATAAATAAATTTACATGTCACATATTAATTAGATTGAAACTTGTATTTATAACTTTTTGTTTAAAAAAGAATGATATGTATAATTATTTTAAAATTTATATCAATCCAATTTAAAATATATATTTAACATCAAATAATATATACTTCATAAAATTTACATAGAGGAGCTATGATCCAATAAATATGTATGTTGAGTTTACTTTTTGCGAGCAAGCTTTTAACTTTTCAGTTAAAAATTCATAACAATATTGGGTATGTTCGTGGGAAGTCAAGTTTAATCTCTGAATAAGTATGCGGCCAGTACTGGCTTGCCGTTTGTCGTTCACAAATAAGAAGGCGAACATATTTACTTATAAGTTCTTCATTTTACCTCTGCTAGGTGAGCATATGCAATAGTATATTTTGGGAAGTGGAATTATATACGGTAATATTAAATTTGTAAATTAACGTCTTTGATGCAGTTGAATTTCTTTAGACCCGACTTTACCATCTATGGTAACAAGCCTCCTCTGCTCTAAAGCCATCAAGCGGAAGAGGGAGTCTACCAGTACAGGTGCTTTCATTTTGCATGCAAGCAAATTCAGTTCCCAAGTCCCTGCAGAGAACTTCAATGTCGGACAGATCTCGTACAAGTAGAAATCAGGAGCTCCTAGGAGGATTATATGTTCGATGAATGCCCCATATTCAGATGGGACGATTTATTAACAAAAACATCATAATCTGCTGTTTATGGACATATATATTTTTTATAAAAAAACAAACAAACCTCCATGTGAGCGATACTGCAGCTTATGTTCCTATGGTCGGGTAACAGTTGCATCGGTGAATAGCTTTCAACTAGTTGGAACATCAGATTCAAGCCAGCCAGGAGAGGAAGGCGAAGAGGAACCTTTTCTCCCTGCTATTTGATTTTAAGCATTTGCTAATTGTCAAACCAATTTACTCTGTAACTGTTGATTGCTCATACACACTTGTCGTGACACAGGTTAGTTTTATCCTTCAGAGAGAAACTCAACACTTTCTGCTCGTCTCTTTTGCTCAAATGTATACATTACATTGTGATAACTGCTTTGTGTGAATGCAGATTGTGACATGAGTACGAAATTAGTGCCCGCTGATCTTAAATGAATTTCTGCACTGTACCCTAGTTTTTCTTAGAATGGAAATTTCGGCAATGTCAAGAGGAAGAGCTGTGATGGTTATCAGCAAGAGAGGTTGCAATAAACTACTCAGAGGAAATGGTGAATAATTCTTGTCTATAAAATTGTATATACAAAAAGTACTGAGGTTTTACATCAAAAAACTTAAAAAATTAAAAACGGGATATCAGGACTCTTGGAACTTTCAAACTATACTGGATTACTAGAAAAGCCCCATCAGGGGAACACAGCAATTCTGCAGATAACTACCACTCCAGTAGGACGAGTACCAGAGCCTCTCATGTAAAGCTGACCCAAACATAAAGGTTCGAGACTCGGGCTGAAAATTCATTTAGACTTGCAAACTTCAGAGACGAACTCAAATTCCTCATTATATAAAGATGTTTATTAATCCATTTTACTAACCTAACCGCCAATTTAAATCACCCTTATATCCTTTTTTAACTTTGTCAGTTTTATTCAAAATTAGAAGAAAATAAATAGATGATTCGTTAAATATGTTTTATCCAATACACATCTTGTTCTGCTAGCTTAGAGATCGCATTTAAACAATAAAAATTACTGCATATGACTCGTGCAACAGATTATCAAACTGACTTAAGCACAAATCAGACAACATATTAACTGGCCAGGTTATACGCAAATAACCTTTCAGCCTTGGTTGCAAGTTACGACTTGTGTTTCAGACAGATCAATAAACTGAGCATCTTCTGGCGGATATCAAGCTTCGTGATTTGATATTCTAGTGCACATCAACTCATCAAGCTTTGTCTAGCATCTCCATTAGCAAATCTCTTAATTCTTCTTATCTGCAAGATTCCTCCACCAGCCATAACCCGAAATTTAATATTAAGATATCATACTTATTGTAATCAAAATATCTACTGCCTATGTAATTAAAATAGGAAAAAAAACTACGATAAAAGTTACAAGCAAAAGGTCAAAAGCTTATGGCACTGGCAAACAAATATAAAGAACAAAATTCAGACGGGTGCATCATCAAGATTCTGTATGTTCTCAACGTAATGCATCTACAAATTAGTGTATGTACAAGGTATAACATACTTAAATCCACACAACACAAGCCACGGGGAGCTGAATGGGAGAGAAACAAGTTCTTACTTTAAAAGGAATCAAAGTGATAAATTACTTGTCCCGCATTTAACATTCTTGAATCACAAAACCTACATATAAATTGCCCCATATCTTAGAAACATGACTAACCTCAACAAACCATTGATTCAGGACTCACAGCATTCATTCGCAGCTAAAACTTCACTAGCAGTCAACCTGCATTTCCAATCCTATATCAAACAAAGATTTAGCAGAGATACATTTGTATCCTGACAACACAATTTCTTAATTACTTTTATATCACAGATTTACGGCATAGGTTAATAGATGGCAGCTTTTGAATATCCCAACCAAGCACCTTGCAAATGACTACCCAGCAGCATGTTTTTTTGTTTTCCAGTTGTGTTAACCGTAAAATGTTAAATTTAACAGAATGAGGTACTATTCAATACAAAGATAATGTTAGTGACTAAAAAAGGGCACGCTTAAGTTTACCACCGGTAAGCTTGGAAACAAGTATAATAGTTGAGTGATAAAAAATTGATTTTCCTTACAAATATAAACTATTTTTTAGAAATTAAGCCTTGATTTATAGACTTTCTGGGTCTCTCAACAAGCCATTGTTTCTGCGAGTAAACTCAAACATATTTTTGTTGTGTCCTGAACCTGAAACTATGCATGCTTGTTTGTATAGGCGGTCTCTGGATGAATGAGGACACTTTTGTGGAAAATTTACCAACGTATCCGCTATTTTCACAGATTTTTTTTCCTGTCTCTGTTTTTAAATACTTCACATTCTAAGAGTTTTGACCGCATACTTAAAATTTTTTATTTTAATTTTTTTAAATAAAAATTTATACTTTAATACCAAAAAAAATAAAAATATTAACTCTGGTTATGTATTCAATGCACTTAAAAATACTATGTGCCCAAAGTCAAAGGTCAAGTATTTAAAAACATAGTGAGTATATTAGAGTTGAGATTTGAAGACATGTCTTAATATTAATTTTAAAATCATCGATCTACATATTAATCCAGTTAAATCCCCACAGTTTACTATATTTCTACTTTTTTATATTTTTTTGTCAATTTTATTTTAAAACTTTGTTAGTAAGACTTAAATAATATATCTCCTTTGTACGGTTAATAGTAAATTCATTAAACTTTAAAAATTATAACTGCACTCATTATAAAACCAAGTTGAACAGAACTTACATGAATATTGACTAGATCTTCAAGCTTATGTTTCCATGTTACAACTTGTGTTTTTGACAAATCACTAAAATGTAACTAAACTACAAACTATTACACATGATCAGCTATTCTAAGACATATCAAGCTTCGTCTAGCATCTTCGTTTCCTCTGCAGTGCCATCAATCTCTTCCTCTTCCACATCTTCCGCATCATTTGGCCTTATGTTCATATTTGCAATGATCAACCGACATTTCTCGGCCAATCTTCTCGGCTATTTTTTTGTAGTTTTTCCATATATCAGATACTCTAAAATATTTTTATTCTTATTTAATTTGGTCGGTTACTTTTCTGTAACTCTCCTGCCCATTGTTATATATAGCTTATAGCCAGAATTACTTTACATCCAACACAACTCAGGATTTCAGCCATTTCAGTTTTCAAAACCACAATCCAGAGATTTTTCGGTGAGAAATTCAGAGAAGAAACCAAGATGACTACGGAAATGTGGACGAGTTTTGGGTCTCTGCTCGCCAGCCTCATGTTCATATTTGCCATGATCAACCAACACTTCTCGGGCAATCTTCTCGGCTATTTTCTGTAGCCGCTCATCCAGAAATCTTTGTCGTATTTCAACCCGTACATCGAGATCACGTTCCATGAGTATTCCCGGGACAGCTTCGATCGAAGCTTGGCTTACGTCTCGATTGAGCGTTATCTGGCTGTCAAGTCTTCGGCGACAGCCACGAGACTCAAGGCCAACTCGGTCCGAGACAGCGAACGCCTGGTGCTCAGTATGGACGACTACGAAGAGATCGTGGACGAATATCAAGGGATCAACTTCCTCATAGCCGCCGCCACCACCGCCCTTCTTCCCCTTCTTTTTCATATTTTTCGGTTTCGTCCCCTGAACACCAAGTGAGAGCCTAATCAGCTTACTATTCAAATTACCATGTCTCGCACTCTCCGCGTTACTTTGTAAATATGGTGGCACATTCGACACACGACCCGAATAACCAGAACCATTTGAATCACAATCCTCGATGGAACCATGAGACCTATGATCATGGTTCAAGATAGGAATTGATGGGTCATTGTTCGGGTAAAGTGAACCGGGTCTGGGGTTGAAACCGGGTCTATTGTTGAAACTATTAGGGTTTGCAATTGAACAAATTGGGTGAACTGAAGGGGAGTTTGAATTGAAAATGGGGGGCTGGGGGAGACAATTAGTGTTTAAAACATGATGAACTAGGTAAATTGAATGGGGATTAGGATTGAAAATTGGGCGATTGGGGATGAAACTAGGGTTTATAATTTGGGGATTTGGGTTTTGAGTAGGGTGTTGAAGAGGAGGGTCTTGACGAGGGAGAGAATGGAGGTGCCTCATGTCATGATTTAGAAGATGAAGATTAGTTGTTTTCTTCGATAAGCTTAAGTTTTTTGATTGATTTTTTCTGAAACTGTGCATGCTTGTTTATATAGGTGGCGAGGGAGATGAACCTGGACAGTTTTAGAAATTACATTTAATATGATATGATATCTTCGAGATTTTTGGCTCAAGATATTATATTCGATTCAGATTTTATATAAAATCTTGGAGATATTAGTAGTCTCTTTGTTTAAATTTATGGGGGTGTATTCGATTGGGATTTTAATGGATTGTTTTTAGTCTATGGATTTTAATGGATTGTATGGGATTTTCATTTTGTGTGTATTTTTGATAAAATGTCGCAGAGTTGATAGGATTTAGGTACAATGCTTCAAAATCCCATTGATTTTGGTGGGATTTCAAAAAACTTAAAATACACTGAAGAATGCTACAAAATCCATCATTTTATGAAATGATAAAAAATCCATCAGCATTTGAATACCATCAGATTTTAATGGATTTTAAACAATCCCAATTGAATACCATCGGATTTTAAAGCATAATTTAAAATCCAATTGAATACCACCAGATTTTGTAGCATAATTCAAAATCCCAATTGAATACCTCAAAATTTTAATGCATTTCAAACAATTCTAATCGAATACTCTCGGATTTCATGAATGCAAAAAAATGCTTTAAAATCTCAATCCAATACATCCCTCCTAAAGCTGGGTTTAAAGATGAAAAATATATGTTTGTAAAAGCAAAAATAAGTTAGAAACGGTTATTTAAATTTGACTTTGTTAAATCACTAAATTTTGAAAAGTCTTTTTTTGTATTTCTGAACAAATTTAAAAATATTTATTTTAATATATTATATTTCATAATTCTCTTCAAATTAAAAGGGATAATATAAATTTTGTATATTTGTTTACGGAACATGATGCGACATGTGTGACATACTTGATGTATGACGTGTTACATGGGCGATGGGCTGCATAAATTTTTGTTTGGGCCTCGTCTAAATCAAAACGGACTAAATCTTCGTTTTTCTATAATTCGGAAATTCATTAAGAGCCATAGTTCAATACAAAGCAACGACACCATATCCACCTAGTAGTCTAGTACCAGTGCGGAAGGCCACTTACAAAAGACCCCTGCCTAAATACAAAAGACTGGACAATTTCCATTGGCTAGAAACAAAATGCAGTGAGAAAAGAGAACTGCATAACCTGAACTTAACTAGCTAGAATTGAACTGATACTAAGAACTAGGATTTGTTGCCCATGCTAGAATTGAACTGATACTAAGAACTAGGATTTGTTGCCCGCTTCGCATGGTTGCCTCTGATAATTTTATTTTCTTATATTAATTACATGAAAAAGAGATGTATATTACAACAAAGGGTCTTTTTTATGGTAAGCAATGGCGATGCAGTTTTGACTTTAATGTTTGTCGTAACAAATGTATTCACTCTCATATTTAATCTATTGTGTAGTTCGATACTATTTGTTATCATAATGATCCGAATATAATGTTAAATTAAATTTGAATAAAATATGATCGGCTATACTTATATACTCGTTGAATATGATCAATGGTACAAAATACTTGATTATATATATCGAATTATTATTATTATTTATATAAATTTGTACAATAATATTTTATGAAAATATTATCTTACAATTATGAATATGATATAATTTCCAAAATTAAAAATTCAATATAAATATCTTCGTGTAACGTAATACATTTCGTGTAACATAATACAGTATTCATAATATACATAATTTGACATGTACTAAACTTATATAAAATATAATAGTGAATTATTTGTAAAATATATTACAATGATATTTGTAAAATAAGAATTTATTCAGCTGTTAAATATAATTTTTATTTAATAATATTATTCTATTATAATTTTATTTTCAAAATAAAATTAGTTGAATTTAAAATACATACAGTAAAATAAGAAATATTATAACCGGCCACGGGTAATAAGCTAGTATTAATAATACTGATAAAAATAAATTTTACTTATAAATAACTTTTACGGATAATAGTAAATATTTTTTAAATTAAATCATTTTACAAACCTAAATCATTTGCAAATCATTTTACAGTTCACGTGCAGTGTAAACATGGCTGTGTCTCACTTTTTCAACAAACCTGTAAGAAAGAAAGGAATGAACGGAGGAGCTGACACGTGCAGTATACGGTATTCATTAGTACAGCAGTGGCAAGCTTTGTAAATACGGCCCCATTCAGGAGGACCTATTAGTAATTAACCTGTTAAAAAGCCTTCAGGCTTTATATACTACGGTGATACATTATTAATTGAATTTATGCACTGTACCCTAGTTTTTTCTTAGAATGGAAACTTCGGCAATGTCAAGAGGAAGAGCTGTGATGGTTATCAGCAAGAGAGGTTGCAGTAAACCACTCAGGGGAAATAGTGAATAATTCTTGTCTATAAAATTGTATATACAAAAAGTACTAAGGTTTACATTAAACAACTTATAAAATTAAAAATGGGATATCAGGACACTCTTCGAACTTTTAAACTATACTGGATTACTAGAAAAAATCCCATCAGGTGAACACAACAATTCTGCAGATAACTACCACTCCAGTAGGACGAGTACCAGAGCCTCTCATGCAAAGCTGACCCAAACAAAAAGGTTCGAGACTCGGGCTGAAAATTCATTTAGACTTGCAAACTTCAGAGACGAGCTCAAATTCTTCATTAAAGATGTTTATGAATCCATTTTACTAACCTAACCGTCAATTTAAATCACCCTTATATTCCTTTTTTAACTTTGTCAGTTTTATTCAAAATTAGAAGAAAATAAATAAATGATTCGTTAAATATGTTTTATCCAATACACCTTTTTAACTTTGTTAGTTATATTCAAAATTAGAAGAAAATAAATAAATGATTCGTTAAATATGTTTTATCCAATACACATCTTGTTCTGCTAGCTTAGCGATCACATTTAAAGAATAAAAATTACTGCATATGACTCGTGCAACAGATTATCAAACTGACTTGTGCACAAAATCAGAGCACATATTAACTGTTCCAGGTTATAGGCAAATAACCTTTGAGCCTTGGTTGCAAGGTACGACTTGTGTTTCGGACAGAATGAGCATCTTCTGGCAGATATATATCAAGCTTCGTGATTTGATCTTCTAGTGCACATCAAGCTTTGTCTAGCATCTTCATTAGCAAATCTCTTCATTCTTCCTATCTGTAAGATTCCTCCACCAGCCATAACCCAAAATTTAATATTAAGATATCATACTTATTGTAATCAAAATATCTTCTGCCTATGTAATTAAAATAGGAAAAATATCAACGATAGAAGTTACAAGCAAAAGGTCAAAAGCTTCCGGCAATGGCAAACAGAAATATAAAGAACAAAATTCAGACATGCGTGCATCATCAAGATTCTGTATGTTCTCAACATAATGCATCTACAAATTAGTCCGTCCCTATTTACTTGTCACTTTGACTTTTTCACGTAACTTAAGGTGATTAAAAAACATAATTCCGCTCATTATTTTTAAAATTTTCCTTTTGTGAATGAAAATATAAACTATAAACTTTAATTCAGAAAAAGAAAATTTTAAAAATAATAAGTAGAAGTATGTTTTTTAATCAACTTAAATTACGTGCAAAAAGTCAGAGTGACAAGTAAAAAGGGACGGAGGACGGAGGTAGTACTTAAATCCACACAACACAAGCCACAGGGAGCTGAATGGGAGAGAAACAAGTTCTTACTTTATAAGGAATCTGAGGGATAAATTACTTGTCCCGCATTTAACGTTCTTGAATTATAAAACCTATATATAAATTGCCCCATATCTTAGAAACGTGACTAACCTCAACAAACCATTGATTCTCACAGCAGTCGCAACTAAAACTTCACTGGCAGTGTTGGTCTTATTTTGGGCCATCAACCTGCATTTCCAATCCTATATCAAACAAAGATACAGCAGAATTACATTTGTATCCCGACAACACAATTTCTTAATTACCTTTATATCACAGATTTACGGCAGGTTAATAGATGGCAGCTTTTGAATATCCCAACCAACCACCTTGCAAATGATCGACTTCTCTCACTGCTTTATGAGCATGCCTCTTCTTTGTCTTGGCTATGGTGATCGCATGTGTACAAGAGCCACACAGTCCTTGTACTTCTTCCCCGCCTTCTGCCCGAGCCCAGCACACACAAAACAACTAATCTCACCGCTCTCACAATTCTTCTCGTAATAAGACCTTAGTTCACTATCCTCCGCAAAAACTTTCTAGGAGAACTTGTACGAGTTATTGAGTTTGTGTAGAGTTCACTATGGTGGTTGCATGCTGTACAAGAGCCACAGAATCCTTGTACTTCTTCCCCGCCTTCTGCCCCAGCCCAGCACACACGCAAAACAACTGAATTCACCGCTCTCACAATTCTTCTCGTATTAAGACCTCAGCTCACTATCCTCCGCAAAAACTGAGCCGATTTGATCATTAGGTGGGATGTCGTTGGTCCATGGACTCCCCAGATTCGGGCAGCATGTTTTCGAGTTGTTAACCGTAAAATGTTAGATTTAACAGAATGAGGTGCCATTCAATACAAAGATAATGTTAGTGACTGAGAAAAGGCCCGCTTAAGTTTACCACCGGTAAGTTTGGAAACAAGTATAATAGTTGAGTGATAAAAAATTGATTTTCCTTACATATATAAACTATTTTTTAGAAATTAAGCCTTGATTAATGGACTTTTTGGGTCTCCTAACAACCCAGTTACGTTGTTTCTGCGAGTAAACTCAAGCTTACCGGCGTATCCGCTATTTTTGCAGAATATTTTTCCTGCCAGGATATTACTTCCTCTGTTTTCAAATACTTGACGCTTTGATTTTTTGGCACACATTTTCAAGAGTTTTGTCTGCATACTTAAAATTATGATTTTTAATTTTCTTTTGAATAAAAATATTAAATTTATACTTTAATTCACAAAAAAATTAAAAATATTAACTCTAATTATGCGGTCAATGCACTTAAAAATACTATGTGCCTGGAGTCAAACGTCAAGTATTTGAAAACAGGGGTATATTTGAGTTGAGATTTGAAGACATATTTTTATATTATTTTAAAATAATCGATCTACATATTAGTCCAGTTAAATACCCTCTCTTTACTATATTTCTCCTTCTTATTTTTTTGTCAATTTTATTTTAAAACTTTGTTCATAGGACTTAAATAATATCTCCTTTGTACAATTAATAGTAAATTCATTAAACTTTAAAAATAATTATAATTGCACTCATTACAAAACCAAGTTGAAAAGAACTTACATGAATATTGACTAGATCTCCAAGCTTATGTTTCCATGTTACAACTTGTGTTTTTGACGAATCAGTAAACTAAACTACTATACATGATCAGCTATTCTAGGACATATCAAGCTTCGTCTAGTATCTTCGTTTCCTCTGCAGTGCCATCATGAATCTCTTCCTCTTCCACATCTTCCGCATCTATCATTTAGCCTTATGTTCATATGTGCAATGATCAACCAACATTTCCCAGCCAATCTTCTCGGCTATTTTTTTTTGTAGATTTTCCATATATCAGATACTCTAAAATATTTTTATTCTTATTTAATTTGGTCGGTTACTTTTCTGCAACTCTCCTGCCCATTGTTACATATACCCTATAACCTGAATTACTTTACATCCAACTCAGGATTTCAGCAATTTCAGTTTTCAAAACCATAATCCAGAGATTTACCAGCAAGAGATTCAGAGAAGCAATCAACATGACGACTGAAATGTGGACGAGTTTTGGGTCTCTGCTTGCTAGCTTGATGTTTATATTTGCAATGATCAACCAACACTTCTCGGGCAATCTTCTCGGCTATTTTCTGCAGCAGCTCATCCAGAAATCTTTGTCGTATTTCAACCCGTACATCGAGATCACGTTCCATGAGTATTCCCGGGACAGCTTACGTCTCGATTGAGCGTTATCTGGCTGTCAAATCTTCGGCCACGGCCACGAGACTCAAGGCCAACTCGGTCCGAGACAGCGAACGCCTGGTGCTCAGCATGGACGACTACGAAGAGATCGTGGACGAATATCAAGGGATCAACTTCCTCATAGCCGCCACCACCACCGCCCTTGTTCCCCTTCTTTTTCATATTTTTCGGTTTCGTCCCCTGAACACCAAGTGAGAGCCTAATCAGCTTACTATTCAAATTACCATGTCTCACACTCTCCGCGTTACTTTGTAAATATGGTTGCACATTCGACACACGACCCGAATAACCAGAACCATTTGAATCATAACCCTCGATGGAACCATGAGGCCTATGATCATGGTTCAAAATAGGAATTGATCGGTCATACTTCGGGTAAAACAAACCGGATCTGGGGTTGAAAGCGGGTCTATTGTTTAAAGCATTAGGGTTTGCAATTGAACAAATTAGGTGAACTGAACGGGGGTTTGAATTGAAAATGGGGGGCTGGGGGAGACAATTAGGGTTTAAAACATGATGAACTGGGTAAATTGAATGGGGATTAGGATTGAAAATTGGGCGATTGGGGATGAAATTAGGGTTTATAATTTGGGGATTTGGGTTTTGAGTAGGGTGTTGAAGAGGAGGGCCTTGACGATGGAGAGAATGGAGGTGCCTCATGGCATGATTAAGAAGATGAAGATAAGCTTTTTGGTTGGTGTTTTGTGAAAGTGTGCATGCTTGTTTATATAGGTGGCGAGGAAGATGAACCTGGACAGTTTTTAGGAATTACATTTAATAGGATATGATATCTTCGAGATTTTTGGCTCGAGATATTATATTCGATTCAGATTTTATATATAATCTTGGAGATATTAGTAGCCTCTTTATTTAAATTTAAAGCTGGGTTTAAAAAAGAAAAATGCCCGTTTGTAAAAGCAGAAATAAGTTAGAAACGGTCATTTGTTTCGTTACGGGGTGTATTCGATTGAGATTTTAATGAATTGTTTTTAGTCTATGAATTTTAATGATTGTGTGTGATTTTGATTTTATGCGGATTCTTGATAAAATGTCGCAGAGTTTATAAGATTTAAGCACAATACCTCATTTATTTTATGAAATACAAAAGAATACCACCAGATTTTGTAGCATAATTTAAAATTCCAATTGAATACCTCATGATTTTAATGGATTTCAAACAATCCCAATTTAATACCCTCGAATTTCATGAATGCAAAAAAATACTTTAAAATCCCAATCCAATACACTCCGCTTAGTAATCAGATATGAGATTTGTCAATTTCAAACCCATGATTTGGTTAGAAAAAATAAAATCTGAAACTTATACCTTAAACCTTTTTATACAAGCGAGGAGGTGGGTATAAGATGTATGTATGAGATGCATTCATTTTTTATTTTATTTTTTGTCTCTATTTAAGCAACGAAAAATTAATATATGATACAAAATTAAATCAATGACGCAAAAATATATAACTATAATAATTTTATTAATATTTCTAATTAATATAAATTAATAACTTATTTTTTACAAAAATTGTATATATATATTGATTTCAGCACTTGACCAAACACATGATATCATATATGATACCTCACACCCATACCGGTTTAACCCACCACTACTCGAACCAAACAACCGCTAAGTTAGTTTGAGATACTTTTTTAATGACTTATTATTTTAATTATTTTATAAACATTAGCCATAAGTCAAAATTACCTAAATACACATTCTACTTATCAAATAAGTTACGTTAAGTCATAATTTGAGTCAAGAGGCTCGAGATCACATACTCAAAATATGTATTCTAATTTTTTTCAAAAATATGTAATGCATTTTAAAAATATAAATATAAATAGCTTAAAATTTTAAAGACATTTTCAAATTTTAAAAATATTTCATCAAAAATTATCTTTAATTTAAATTACTTATAAAAATATATTTGCGATTGGAAAACATTTACAATTTTAAGAAATACGAAAAACATTGCATATGTATTTAATATTTTAAATTATCTTTAACAATATGTGGATTTAGAAAATATGTACTTATTGAATTTATTTATATAAAAAAATTTGTAGATATTCAATCAAGATCTGAATTATTTTTTAATATCTATTGATATGTTTTTAATTTTTTCTTAAAAATTCGATACGAAACTAGAGAGATACATGTATCATGTATATATATATACTACTTTGGAATTTGGAAAATATACTAGTATTTTGTACTAATATCAAATCAAAATTTTAAACTATTCTTAAAATTATTAATATTTAATTACAATTGGTAACCATTCTTTTTTTTTTCTGAAGGAAAATTGGTAACCATTCTTAAAAGTCTTGTGATTGAAATTATTCAATTTTAGCGTTATCTCTAAATTTGAGAAGTTTTTTTTGTATTTTATAAGATGATGAATTTATAAATTTGTTTTAATATATTATAATTTCATAATTCTATTCAAATCAAAAGAGATTATAAAAAATTTTGTACCCATCTCTGTTGAACTCTCTCGATGATGTATGACCTACATGATGTGTGATGTGGTATATGGACCGAACGATTGGTTTAACGTGGACCTACAAAGCGAAACGGACTATACCTATTTCTCCATAACAAGGCCCATCGGATAAATCCGGCCATCTCTGGTTGTCCAACTACAGTCTACAGCAAACTTGGTCCATTTCAAACTTGGTGGGGCTGTACTCTATATTTATAGGTATAATTTATATTATTGTACTACTTTTTTTTTTGAAACCAAATGAGAATTTCATTCAAGAAGCATCAAACTTACAAGTCTCGACCAAATGGGTAGGAGGAGACGTGAAAATAACAAAGCAATTAATTGAACAAGGCATTTTAGCTAGACCATGAGCTACCTCATTAGCTTGCTTTCTAATATACTTGACACTAACATTTGGCAACGACTGGAGCATGAGTCTGCAATGATCAATGATGTGGCCAACTTCTAAAAGAAACTTGTTCTGACCATTGATTGCATTGACTGCTACTAGTGAGTCCGACTCCACCGTTACTTTCCGTGCTTCCATGTTTTTCACCCACGAGAGAGCTTCTCTTATACCTAAAGCTTCAGCTTCTAACACATCCATAGCTTGAGGAAGAGCAACTGTTCGACCCTCAACAAAACACCCACTATGATTCCGCAGAACAATGCCTATAGAGAAAGAATCTGCTCCCTGGAACCATGAAGCGTCAACATTAACTTTATATTCCCCATGCTCTGGAGCCTTCCATTTCCGTAAATTGCATGTTGTGTGAGGGTTGTGACTTACCTCCACTGTCGCACCTCTGGCTTTGGCTTTCTTCCAGTCGTGCAACATCTTTATACTACAATCCATGGCTACTCTTCCCGGAACCACTTTGTCTTCCCAAACTTTTTTATTGCGCCAATACCAGATTCCGTATAATTTATATTTATAGGTATAATTTATATTATTGTACTACTTAATTAATCAAATTGATAGATAAAAAATTGAAATACATTTCATCAATTTACATTTAAATAAAGTAAATTATTTAAATAACATGGATCAAAATAACAAATTAAATAAATAATTTATATGTCTATATCAATAGATTGAAACTTATATCCTTTTTATTTCAAAAGGAATAATATATATTTAATGTGCAAATAATACTTTATAAAATTTATATAGTGGAGCTATGACTCTGGAATCCAATAAATATGTATATTGAGTTTACTTTTCAATATAACATTCAAAAGTTATATATATAGCCGCTATTTTTATTTTTTTTTCATTTCACTTCCCTTTTAACAGCGTAGGGTTAATGCTAGCAAACTTTTAATTTTTCATTTAAAAATTCACAACAATATTTTCCCTGGAGATGGTATTATAATGGGATGTCACATTCGATATCTGAATAAGTATGTGGCCTGCCGTTTCTAGGCTTCAAGTTCACAAATAACAATAACAAGAGCATATTGAACCGTAAGTTCTTCATTTTATTACCTTTACTATGTGAGCATATGCACTAGTACATTTTGGAGAGGGGAATTATATAAGGTAATACTAAATTTCGAAATTAACATCTTTAGTGCAGTTAAATTTATTTTGAGTCGACTTTACTATCTATGATCACAAGCCTCCTCACGCTGGTGCAAAGCCATCAAGCAGCAGAGGTGGCTTTCAATTTGCAAGCAAGCAAATCAGTTCCAAGTTCGTTCCTGCAGGGAACTTCAAGGTCGGACAGATCTCGTTAAAGCTGAAATCAGGAACTCCTAGTAGGATGATGTTTTCGTTGAATGCCCGTATCAGATGGAACTGCAGCTCCCAGACATGACGACGACTTATTAACAAAAACATCAGAATCTGCTGTTTTTGGTAATAAACAAATGCAAACACTCGGCTTATGACAAGCTTTCAACTAGTTACGACGTTAGATGGAAGCTAGCCAGGAGGGGAAGGCGAAGAGGAACCCGTTGTCTAGCCAGTTTCCTCTGTAACTGTTGGTTACAGATTCTGACAAGCTTGTGTCGACCCGGCTTACTTTTATGTTGCTGAGGAACTTGGGACTTTTTTGCCTGTCCTTTTATTCTCAGATATATACATTACACCGTAACATATGCTTTGTGCAAATGTAGATTACGCAAATTTGGCTCCTGCTGATCTTAAACGCAATTCTACAATGCACCCTGGGTTTTTCTTAAGAAGAATTGGAACTTCAGTGATGTGAAAAGGAAGAGCTTTCAAGGTCAAGAGAGGTTGCGGTAAACAACTCTGGGGATATGGTGAACAATTCTTGTCTATAAAAATGTATACCCAAAAAGTACTGGGTTTAGAATCAAACAATGTACTCTTTTTTTAAATTAAAAGTGGGATATTTGGACTCTTTGAACTCTCAAACTGTACTGGATTAATAGAAAAGCCCCATGAGATGAATACATCAATTCTGCTGAAAACTACCACTGGAGTACCAGAGCCTTTCTCATGCAAGCAAACTTCATAGGAGCTCAAATTTAACTCAACCCGCGATTTATTATATACCTTTTTTAGCTTTGTCAATTTTATTAGAATTAGAAGAATATAAAAATGATTCGTTAAATATGTTCTATCCAATACACAACTTCTTCTGCTAGCTTTGAGATTGCAGTTGAAGAATAAAAATTACTGCATATAACACATGTAACATATTATCAAACTGACTTCTGCACAAACAGACCACATATTGACTAGCCAGGTTTTAGGCACACAACCGTTCAACTGCGCTTGCAAGTTACAACTTGTGTTCCGGACAAATCAGAAAACTGAGCATCTTCTAGCGGATATCTTCGTGACTTGCTATTCTAGTGCATATCAAGCTTTGTCTAGCATCTTCATTCTTCCTCTCTGCGAGAATCTGCAGACCTGCACTATCCATAACACCAAATTTAGTACTAAGATATCATAGTTATTGTAACAAAAATAACCTGCTACCATGTAGTTAATATGGGAAAAGACAACAGAAGAAGTTTCCATATGTTACAAAAACTGCATATATTTATGCCATATCTAAGAAAATGACTAAATTCAGCAAACCATTAATTCAACTAACATCATTTTTGAAGCTCACATCAGTCTCACCTAAAACTTCACTAGTAGGTCCTATTTTGGACCATCAACCTGCATTTCCAAACTTATATATTTCTTAATTACCTTTATATCACAGGTTTACAGAAGGTAAACAGATGGCAGCTTTTGAATATCCCAACCAAGCATCTTGCAAATGACTTCTCCCAGTGCTCTATGAGTCTGCCTCTTCTTTGTTTTGGCTATGGTGGTTGAATGCTGTACAAGAGCCACGCAATCCTTGTACTTCTTCTCCACCTTCCGCTGCACACCAAATTTTTTGTTTCAGTTTTAAACTTATCATTATTTCCATATTTTTATTTGATTTTAAATTATGATTTGGTTTGTATAAGAAATGTGTTTCAAGATTTCTAGAACTAGTATCGTTAACTTCATTTTTATAAGAAATTTATGTTGTCTTATTAGAATTAAAAATTTTCAGAAAGATGAGCACGGTTGGATAGCTCAGTGGTTAAGAGCTTATTCTCTGTCGTCTCAGGTCGACCCTGGCTCACCCCGAGAGTTTCGTAGAACAGATACTCATTGTCCCAGGTCCTGGGTTCGACCCTGGCTCACCCCGAGAGTTTCGTAGAACAACCCAGGCTCACCCCGAGAGTTTCGTAGAACAGATACTCATTGTCCCAGGTCCTGGGTTCGACCCTGGCTCACCCCGAGAGTTTCGTAGAACAGATACTCATTGTAAGGCTATAAGCCATATTTGTCAAAAAAAAAAAAAAATCACAAAAGATCAGCTGTTATATTGGGAGATCGATTTTTTGTCGATTTATGAATTTCAATTTAAAATTCACGTATTTTATCAAAATATTTTAAATATTATAGTCCCGGCACATATATATAATATTTACTTATTTATTTTAAAATAATTTTTGACGAGCTTTTAATTAAAAAAATATCATATTAACAAGCACGATAACAAAATATTACTCCCTCTGTCCCATTTTAACTGCCTTTTTAGAGAGATGCACACAAACCAATTTTTACATTTATGGAGGTGTTTATTTGAATACTTTTACCTAGCTACCCCTAGTAAAGTCAAACTAAACCACTATTTGTATTGCATAGAAAATATAAGGTGCATTAATGAGGGGTAGAATTGAAATTCACCTACCAAATAGTTCACGAAAACAAGAAAAAATCACTTATTTTGGGACAACAACCAAATTCTAAAAAGGCTGTTAAAATGGGACGGAGGGAGTAATCTTGAGTATGTAAATGTTTTTAAATTTAACACATACAATTCTAGGATAAATATATTTCAAAATAAAATTAAATAAAAAAATAATTTTTGAAATAAAATTTATTATTTAATATAAATATTAAGAAAATAAAAGTTTATAGAAAGTTCTATAATAATAATCATGTAAATCACCAAATTGATATTCAAATATATTTAAAAATAAATAATAAATCCAATATAAATATAAATGTTAAAAGAAAAATATTGAAATTAACAAATTATTATGCATAAGCTAATAATCATATAAATCACAAAATTGATATTCAACCTTTTAAAGAAGAAAAAAACATTGTTGTAAATTGTAACTAAACACTTTGTGTCCTAGTCCTATGTTTGTGAGTTTGGACATACTCTGCATCTAAAACTCTCTAGATCGACTGTAATGATCTAATCTAATCTCCGATCCAAACAAATGCATCTACACAAACCCTAATTAAACATGTCTAGACGAATACACACAACCGACGTGGGGTCCATCGCCTGCGACGAGCTCGACGAATTGGGCGCCGGAAAAGAAGGCTGGCTCGTTGAAAACCCTAATTTACTCGCTGCTCTCGATACCCATTCAATTGCGTTGGCTAATCGTACAATTGTGCTTATTCTTCAGTTTAACGGGTCCGGGTCTCGGGTCAAGATCCGACCCGATCTGTCCCCAATTGAGGCCGAGTACATATCTGCTATTGAGTGGTTGGTGTTTGATGAAATTAGGGTTCTTGCTCTGGGGACTTCTTGTGGGTATTTGTTGATTTACTCTCTCAATGCTCAGCTTCTTCATAGACAGGTCAATTCTGTACTAGTTTTTATATAATGTGTGTGGAATGAATAATTGAATATATTGTGTTTGAAACAGCTGTGTTTTTGTTGTTGTTTATGGTTGTAGAAAACCCGAAAAGAATGTCGCAATGTGTAATAGTTTTCGTGTGACAGGGAGCTACAAACTGTTTGCCTATGATGCAAAAGTTGAATTTATGTGGTTTCTATATGTATTGGAAAGTAGTCTTTGAAATTGATCAATGTCGAAAGTTTTTTTACTAGCGTTATGAGTTCATGTTTTTCATTTTTAGGAATTGAAGCCTAATCACATTGTAGATCATCATTGCTTTATTGATGAGATCAATGTATTTTTTGGCTCTACTATAAAATAGAATTTTAAATTTAAAATTCCGTGTCACTTTGTTACACGTGTGTGTGTGTGTATTTCTCTTATGATTTGATGGTACAACTTAAGTGATACTTATATGAATTGTTTACAGGGGTTTATATCAAAGTGGCCACTCATTGCGCTCAAATGTCTCACTTGACTCACCGTTTTGAACGGGAACTCGTTTAAACCACTTAAATCACCATATATCTCACTTCATTCAATTACTCAAAAATAATTATGGAAAAAGTGACAAAATTAATACACTGGGCTTTGAACTATTCGTTGTTTTCATATTTTATATTTTATTGATCAAATAGGTATCCTACAAGTGCTACATTAGCAGCTGACCTTCATTTTATAATATTTATAGTAATTTTTTCTTGAGAAATTTAATAGAATGATATATGTAATGACTTAAGCTGTTTAAATGAGCTCCAATTGAGAATGATAAGTCAAGTGAGACATTTGAGTGTAATGAGTGGCCACTTTGATATAAACCCCCATTGTTTATATATGTTAATTGCAACTTAAATGGAATTACAATTAGTCTTCCGCTTTCAGATAGTTTACCCTGGACGGATTCTTAGGTTACGAGTTCGTGGAACTAAGCGAGATCTTAAAGAAGATACATCATCTGAGGAGGTTTGCGTGGTTTTGGCAGGCGTAATTGCCCGTTTTGATGGGTCTGTTATTCAGGTATATACTGTTATTATAGATATTCTTCTTACGAACAGTTCCAACTTTTTCTATATATATGTATGTATGCTTCTGAGCATTTTGGACTAGCTGGCGATACTTGATTATTGGGGTTTATATCAAACAGGCCACTCGTTGGATCAAAATATCTCACTTGACCCACACATCTCAACGGGGGCTCATTTAAGCCACTATAAACCAAATACATATCATTTTACCCACATACTATTCATACATTTTTACTTAATCATTTATAAAAAATTAACTGTTTGTTTTTTTACTACGAAACCACTTCGAGTACTTTCATAATTATCTATAGTATTTATCAAAATAATTTGGGAAATTATAAAACAACATAACAAGGGTGATCAAATAAATATATATTTATAGCTACATATATTTTTAATTACATAGTTATGTTTCTTTAAAAAATTTCAAATTATTTTCATAAATACTAGAGACAATTATGAAAGTACTCGAAGTGGTTTCGTTGTAAAAAAACAAACGGTTAATTTTTGACAAATGATTAAGTAAAGAGGTATGAATAGTGATGTGGGTAAAATGATATGTATTTGGTTTATAGTGGCTTAAATGAGTCCCCGTTGAGATGTGTGGGTCAAGTGAGATATTTTGACGCAACGAGTGGCCAGTTTGATATAAAACCCCTTGATTATTCATGTATTTATCTTTTTTCATGCTATATCATTAGACTATACTAATTGCGAAGTTATATGCAAGACCCTGACTATAAGCTCCTTTATGTTTCTATGTGTATCGGTGCAGAGTATGCTGCATCGTCGCTTTCAAGAAACACAGGATCAGTTCTGGGATGAGATGTCCGAAAAAAGTTCTTTTGAGGATCCTGAAAACTCTTTTGGTAGACTTCCATACCAACTGTGGAATGTTAACAAATATGGTTCTTGTGCTGATGCTGCAATAACTGGCATCATGCCCCCTCCTCTAATGGAACTTCAGGTATCGCTCTCTTCAACTTACGTATATACACAGTTAACATTTATATATGAAAGCTGTAAAATTATGATCTGGGTAATCGCCCATAACTGAAAAATTGCAATGCCTCTTGTCGAAGTAGTGATGCTCACATTCTAAAGAGGATTGTTGAAAAATTTAAAGCATGCAAATTTAATTTATGTTAAACATAATAGTATAAATACTTTAGAATTGCGTGGTTGGCATGACTCGATGAGGATTTATTATTGTGCTGCATTGTTGCATCTATGTATTTTGGTGTCATTGCCTTTTCACCATCAAAGTACTTTTGGAAACTCTCTGAATTATCTGGTCTTTGAAATTCAGCTGCTTTTGTTGTTGGGCAGTCAAGTCAACGATATTTCTGCGCGGTCACTATTGGGAATGATGCTGTAATTTCAGCATTCAGGTTAGTTCCGTAGGATATCGTTCATATGAGCTCTTGTAATTAGCTTTCTACTGGTCGAGGATTATTCCTTCTCATCATTGAATTGAGCGACTTTATAATTCTGTTAATATGTATTTTTCCTTTGTTTTTTTGAAGACTTTCGGAAGACAGAAAGAGGTCACTAGTGGGATCTATTCTGTCAAAAGTTGTTCCAGCAACATTTTCAACCATAGCATCTTTATCGAGTATGTTTTGGCGCAGCGAACCAAAGTCAGTAAAAAAATCAGAGCCCAAGCCGCAACCATTTGCCCAAGGTGAGGAATATGCCTTAATTTTAAAATTAGATTAGAAAGTGGTCGTCAGAGTATATGTGACAACACACATAAATTCTATATATAGGACATTAGTTCATATCAAGAGGGATTGGTAGCTTTTTCTTTTCTTAGAGCTTGTTTTTGTTATGCATGAATACCATGCTATTTCTGTGAAAGAAACTTGTAGTTTTGCTCAAGCACTAAACTAAAAGGTACGCACTAAAAAATTTTCACATGGCACAGAACACAGCAGGCTTATTAGTAAATCATACGGACCATTAGCAATGTATCGGACTTGGCAAATTTGTACATTTATATGTTTGGTTGATTAGCTTTATTTAATTTTAGAAAATTATAAAATTATTGGGAATAGCCTAAACAGTAGATTAATGAAGTCAGCAAGCAGATGGAAACAAAGAAAAATTTTGTTCTTATATTTAGCTATTGTTCTGGGATTGACATTATTTAATGTCGTCCGAAAGAAGAAAAGGAGAGTAAAATTTTCAGGGGATGAGCAAAAAGTATATTGTTAATCGCTTTTGTATTTCTTTTATATATGCAGCTTTTCCTCTCACGTGTTTGAAGGATAGTCCTAGAAAGGGTGAGAAGCTCACTTTATCACCAAGTGGTACTTTGGCGGCGATAACAGACTCACTTGGTCGTATCTTGCTCATGGATACCCAGGCTCTTGTAGTGGTGCGCTTGTGGAAGGTTTGTTTTTTACTTGCAAATGACTGATGCAAAAGCTAGTAGTTTGTACTTGTAATATGACTGTAGCTTCTCTGCAGGGGTATCGTGATGCTAGCTGCCTGTTTGTTGAGATGCTTGTTAATAAGAATATGGGCGCATCAAGTTCAGCTTATCATGGCAATGTTAAGAGTGACTATTGCCTGTGTTTAGCCATTCACGCACCTCGGAAAGGGATAGTTGAGGTATGTAATTCTGCGAATTGTTTTAGTTATTATCTCATGAGTTTTCAGTTCCTATTTAAATTTCTGATAAGAATGAGAGTTGTGACTCACATATGCAAACCTCATGTCTATGGTCTAAATGGAGTTGTTCTGTTGCAAACTTGAACATATTATGAAGTGATTGAAATCTAGTTACTATTATCAGAAGTCATGCTGTGATTGGGGATTGACAACTTTTCTTGACCAAGCATAGTTCTCGTCACTTCTCGTAGACTTCCCAAGTGGCAAACTGCTCCAGTAGTCTACCAAGTCCAATTTTATTTGCTATCTTAAGGAAGCGTAATATTGTTATCCGAGCTTAAAAAGTAACTTTTAAGTTAAAACCAATTTTACTCCAGTAGTACTTGCACTTTTTTTAAACACTGAACTTGATATCATTGTACCTAAAGCAAACAAGCCTGGTCTCCTAGTGTATCCCACTAATACAAGTTTCTAGAGTATTTGCATGACTGGGTCTATAAACCCCTAACTGTAGATATGCTGGTTTGCTAAAGTGCTGAACATTTAGAATCCTGCCTATTGATCTTATGGATTAATTAAACTGTGGTTGAACAGGTTTGGCAAATGCGAACAGGACATCGTCTTCTTACACTAACATGCAGTAAGGGCAGCAAATTGTTGCAACCCACATACAGATTTGATTCATCTAATGGATCATCTTCTTCATATGCACCCTTGGAAGCTTTCTTTTTAAATGGGGACTCTGGCCAGTTGTCAGTGTTAAATAGTTCTCTAAAATGACATCCTGCTCCCGCTTTTGTTTTCTGGTTTTGTGATATTGATTTTTGTTCTTGTATATTTATGATTTAGTGCCAGTGTCATATATATACATGCATGTAATCTGTCAGCCCAGACATTTTGGCCTTCATACAAGGTTATGCTCAAGTTAAAAATCAACCACATTCTTTTTGGTTATGGTCAATTACTAGAATATTCTTATCGATGCATTTACTTGGGTAGGTCTTGCAGAATAAAATTACATTTGCATTAAGCTAGAGTGAATCTTCTCATATACATGCACTGACTTATTTTTCTTTCGGAGTACCTTAAGAGACCGAATATAGAAAATAATTTGGTTAGTATGTATGATGGAGCATGTGGATGAGCAGCTTCTGGCAGATTGCCTCGTTTACTAGCATATATACAAAGGGTTGAGATACGTACCATGCATATGTTCAGCAGAAAGAAATGCTAAAAAAATTTGCAACCATCAAGAATTATTATCCAAAAAGCAGTAATACATAATATAAATATAAATTATTGAGATTTTGTAAAAAAAATCCTCAATTTTAATGACATATTTTCCTTGTTTATAAATATAGACAATATTCTTGTGATTATATTTGTCGAATTATATCATTTATTACCACAACATTGATGTAATATTATTCTATTTATAACAACTTAAAAAATTAATAATATACTAGATTTCTCATTTCAGATATAATAAATCATTATATCCAATATCATTGCAGTATAATGTTTTAAAAAATTATAGTCAACCCCATCGAAATGCTCTTACACAAATTTCTAATATACAAAATGGAAAATTACACTATACTTTCGAAAAAAAATAATATTTTGGAGCTCTCATTTTGCTCTCGTATATAATTTCCCGATGTTCCTCTTAACTTCTCAATAGCATGCTCCCGAATCTTTTGTTGAAATAACTCATTGTATGTGCAAGGTAGTGTTCTGCCAATAATATGCTCCCGGATCTTTTGTTGAAATAACTTATTGTATGTGCAAGGTAGTGTTCTACCAATAATATGCTCCCGGATCATTTATTGAAATAGCTTATTGTAAGTGTAAGGCAGTGTTCTGCCAATAATATGCTCCCCAATTCTTTGTTGAAATAGCTCTAGGTGTAAGGCAGTGTCCATCTTATCTTCATAATTTTGATCACTGCTAATGCTTTATCAACTTCTCCCCACAAGCAATGGATCCATCCATAAGTTGTATCGTAGGTGATTACATTGGGAAGCTATCTGAATCTTCCGCATCTTTTATTTTTCCTTCTTTGCCATATGCATCAATCAATATGCTAAAGGCATATTAATGAGCTGTAGGTTATAACGTGCGGAAGGACAGCTTTAATAATCATTTGATGGAGAAGAACTCGTGTTTAATCGATTATTCTAATCGAGTTATAAGTTACCGTGTCAGGTTCACGGCCTCTCTTCTCCATATACCTGAACGGCATGACAGCCATAGAAGTGTGACCTCTCTTGCAAAAGGAATTAATAAAATTGGTATAGTATATTCGCAGGAGGAACAGCCATATCTCGAAACACAGAAACGGCAGTCGAATATTTTTTGGTTTTAGTTGAAATTGAAAACAGGAAGAGAGATTTCATATGGAGCATTATATCAAACACCTAGAGTGCACTGGGCACGAGTTGGCTTTGAGAGGCAAGGGGAATTGGGTTTAATGGAATTAGGGTTAGGGTTTGAGGAGGATTGATACTTTGTGAAAGAGGAGAAAATCAAGTAAAAGCTCTGCTCTGCTACTTGTGAGCCGCCTCCGTTTTATAATCACAGAACACCCTCACGTACTCACAGGCACGAGTTCAAACCCTAGCAACGAGAGATGTGAAAATGGCACGGGCCCAAAAAGTCCGGGCTTGGGCTTTGATCGGGATATGGGCCGGACCGCGCGGAGGGTTTCGATGAAATATTTGGACATGTTTATTATGAGAACAGCTACACCCATTTTTATCCGATTTTTTGAAAAACGCGAATCACATTGACATTTAAAGATATAAACAATAAATGAAATTAATTGAATAATTAAAGACTTAATCTATTTCGCGAGATGTTTTATCCGTATTGAAATTGGGGTTGGTCAAATTCTGTGTAAGGCTCGTCACACAATTATTTTTTTTTTCTTTTTTTTGACAATGTCACACAATTATCTTAAGTAGTTACGAATGTGTTAAATTATTTTTTTTTCTAAGAATAAATATATAGTTTACAAAAGAAACATATTAAATATAGGGTTAATTATTTAATTGGTCACTGAAGTGGGCATAATGTATCAAGTTGGTCACTGAACTCAAAACGGTATCAAGTTGGTCACTGAAGTGGCCATAAATATCAAACAAGTATCTTAAAATATGAATTCAAGCAATAAAAATATTATTCATAAAGTTTTACACATTATTTTTGAATGTTACCAAAACCAAGTAAAAGGTTATTACTTCTAATATTTATGATAATATATTTAGATTTTATCAAGTTTATTTATTATTTATTTTTAAATAAAACAAAGAAAATAATTATATAATAAAATATAAATAATAAATAAACTTGATAAAATATAAATATATTATTTTAAATACTAGAAGTCATAACCTTATAGTTGGTTGTGGTAACATTTAAAAATAAAGTGTAAAACTTTATAAATAATATTTTTATTACTTGAACTCATATTTCAAGGTACTTGTTTGATATTTATGGCCACTTCAGTGACCATCTTGATACCGTTTTGAGTTCAGTGACCAACTTGATACATTAAGCCCACTTCAGTGACCAACTTGATAATTAACCCATTAAATATACTTTGCCGATGATAAAATATTTGATGATATTAAGTATCCATACAAATATATAGAAATAAAAGATGTGGTCTTGATTTTATTTACCCAGTATTTCTTTTTATCGATTTTTATACATTATTGCCTTTAACGTGTTATTTATAATGTGATTTAAACAAACTTATTGGCCAATTTCTATATATAAATCATACTCATTTAATTTATTTGTCGGGTCAACATAAATTTGTTGGCTTTGTGATGCTCATTTATTAGCAAATTATTCCCTATTATTTGCAACAGATCTCACACAATAAATATATATAAAACAAATCAAGCATACTTAATATATTCTGTTTAGAGCTTGGGTGTACTCAATCATGTTCTTACCTTGAGAGTAAGAGTATCTCCAACGGCCGTTGGCTATAATCGTTGACTAAATTCGTTGACTAAATGGGATCTGTAAGACATTAGGTAAAATTTGCTGAACCTGTAAGACATTATACTTCAATGGTATTGACTATATTGGTTGGCTATAATTTAAAAATAGTATATTATTAATATATAGATTGTTATAAATAGAATATATCAGTTTAACATGGTAATAAATGATATGTAATCAGCGGGAAGGAGGAAAATAAATTGCGGGAGATGACGTGGAATTCGCTACAGATCTGTAGCGGATCGACAAATATAGTCATCCATAGAAGGATGGCTATAATTCTACACAAGGGTTTGTTGTGGTTTGAGTTACATTTTTTGTGAACATTGGCTATAAAATTTAATTTTGGAAAGTCACCTAGAATTTTAACTAAGGGTTTGGGAGGGTTGGAGATGCTCTAAGGATGTTGTTGATTATAGTGTGTGATGATTTAAAGACAGTACTTTAACCCGTGATTTTATTTACACCGGACTTATATGTGTAAACGCGATCATCGGGTAGTTTGTTCAAGACGCGATCATTAACGGGAATAAATAATTTTTTATGATTTGTTTAGGGTCCAGCTGATATTTCTTAATAAAGTTATCTTTAATTTTTTAAATAATTTATTAATTTTTAATTAATGAATAAATAACCAGCTATCGGGATTATAATATTTTTCTAACATGTTTTAAAGGTTAAAGGACTGGATTTACTTTAACCGTCCAATAACTAAAAAACATTATATATAAAAGAAATTTATTATAATATTTATGGCTGGATATTCATCAATTTAGTATTACCGGGCCCCCAATAATTACTTAATTGGGGATGCTTGATTATTGAAAGATTGGTACATTAACAAGGAATTTCATGTTTAAGGCTTTTTATACTAGCAAATCAGGACAACTCAGCATGAGTGATTGTTGTATCAAGAACACAAACATAAATTTCTGAGTTGCCAACAAAACAGATGCTGTGATCAGTTCATTGTAGCTGAGTTGAAAGCCAAAAGTCAAAACTTGACTGATGATTCAAGAATCAAGAATCAAGAATCATAAATGGCTTTCTCTCTCCTCTCTGTGCTACTCTTCTCTCTCTGCTTCTTTCACTCCACTGCAAAACTCCCCAAGTCATCACTGTCTCTCTTCAGATCACAATTCTCTGAGACCCCAAATGATATCTCACCTACTACATTCTTTGAAGTCACCAAGCCCATTCAAGTGCCCAACACAAAGCCTTGTTCTCAGCTCATACTTGATCATGATTTTGGCTATACTTATAACAAGCCTCCAGTTCTTGCTGATTATAAACCATCTTTCTTGAACTGCCCATCTCAAGATTTTTCAAGAATTGTTCTTGAGTGGAAAGCTAGTTGTAAAGGCAGGCAATTTGACCGCATTTTCGGGGTTTGGCTTGGGGGAGTTGAGCTGCTCAGGAGCTGCACTGCAGAGCCAACAAGCAATGGGATTGTTTGGACTGTTCAGAAAGATGTTACAAGGTATTACTCATTGCTCATGACCAATCAAACTCTTGCTGTTTATTTAGGCAATGTTATTGATAGTACTTTTACTGGGGTTTACCATGTTAAATTAAGTCTTCACTTCTATCCTGTCGAGGAGCATATTTTGAATTGGGGTAATTTGGGTCATGGGTATGGTTCAAATGCTGATTTAATCTTGCCCATTTCGAGAACTTTGCCACTGAATGATGGGCTGTGGTTTGAAGTTGTCAATTCTACGGATGTAAAGTCTAAGGTATTCCAAATCCCTGAAAATGCGTATAAGGCTGTGTTGGAGGTGTATGTTTCACCTCATGAAAATGACGAGTCCTGGTATACGAATTTACCCAGTGAGTATATTGCTCGAAATAACATTACTGATCTTCCGGGGAATGGACCATTTAGAGAGGTTGTGGTTAGTATAGATGGGAAGGTAGTTGGTGCAGTTTGGCCATTTAGTGTCATATATACTGGAGGAGTTAATCCCCTTTTATGGCGACCCATTTCTGCAATTGGATCATTTGATCTCCCTTCTTATGATATTGATATCACTCCAATTTTAGGAACACTGTTAGATGGTGAGACTCATGAGCTTGGCTTAAGTGTCACAAATGCTTTGAATGTGTGGTACATAGATGCGAATTTGCATATATGGTTGGATGGAAAAAGTGAAAAAACTGAAGGAAAGGTATTGAGAAGTAGCACCTCACCTTGTCATGTTACTTACGTATCCAATTTTACCGGGATGAATGGGACATTTTCGACAAAGGTTAGTAGGTTGATAGATTCTATCGGATGGGTGAAATCATCTTATGGTGAGATAACAACTCAGGCAACTCAAGAGTTCAATTTCAGTAACTTTATGGAAATGGGCAGTAATGGGAATTTGCAAATAGTGCACCAGAGGATTGATTTTATAGACACTACAAGTGCTAACTCAGGAACTTCTGTAGATTCAGTAACATCGCTGAAAAGATTTCCCCTTTACTTATACATGGAAAATGCTGATCAAGAAGGCGGAGCATACACGTCCGTAAGTAATCTGTCTCTAGGTTTCAACGAAAAAATAATTAAGAAATCTGAGTTTGGGTCATCAGTTAGCTCTCTTGAAAATTTGCAGGGAGGACAAGCTTCTATGCTTGTTAAGGGCAACCTAGTAGTCAGTGGTACAGGAAGGACACAACAGGTATATAGCTTCGACAGTAGTAATTCTTGTTATCTTAGGAATATCAGCAGCTCAAATTACACCATTATCTACGATCAAGAGAGCAATAAGTGTAATAAAAGAACAGCAACTCATTGGGGTTCTGGGTTACACAAATGGGGGCGCCAGCCGATTCGCAGTGCTTATCTAGTATCTGATTCGGTAAAGGGAAAAAGAGGGTTCAACAGTCCGTAATATTTTAAGTTTTTTTGCCTGCTTAAGGATATTTGTATTTTGGAAAATTCAACAGGGTCAAGTGCATTATAGTTTTTGCTTGAAAGTTAACATTTAATTTCTGTGATACTAGTAAGCAATTAAATTATAGTCACTGGCATTAAATAAAAATTATCTGGCATATGAAAGGAATAAGAGTGACAAATCTATTTCACCTCAGTGTATGTTGTCCAAATTGTTTCAGTTGTTTCATAAGAATATAATGCTGTAACTCACTTGTGTTTAGAAATTGGACTTTTTCTATGTATGCTCTATTTGGCTAAGATCTTCTGCAAATATAAATGTACATTTTAATAATCCCCTTCAAATCACTATACAAATTACTACTAGACAAAGTTATTGCTTTTAAGAAATGTTATTAGAACATGAAGCTACATATTGGGAATTATTGTATCCTGGAACTTTCTCGTTCACTCCATTTGGGAGGAAGTGAATAAAAACGGCATGCAATTGCAGAGTATATAGGCATGCATGCCGGGCAAACCCCGCTTACTGTCATGCCCCGATCAGTAGCTCAGATAACACCATAATGGCATAATATACGATGAAGTGAACAATATTTGTGGTAAAAATAAAATCCTGCTCTCAAGCGGAGACATGATCCGGCTTGCAGGGAATTTTTATCATCTGTTACAGTCTTTTATATTTGATGTTTCTTTGACTGCTTCATGAATCTCGCATTCTGTTAGACTTAAGGTTCAAATTGTACTGTAGTATTTACCCCCGAGTTATCATTGTTATGTGCTAACAATTTTTAATTATATAAATTTCAGTCATTAGCATCAAATTCTATTTGTCTTTGTGATACTATTCCAGTGGGCTAAGATGCACGCATTCACATGCTGTTTTTTTTTTTCACTTTAAATTTCATGCAGGACTAGTATAAACTGTTTTTACAAAACCCTTATTGTATTGTATCCCACCGCCACCAGCTCTCAGCAAATTGACTAAATCCAGGTGGTATAGCTGAGGTTGAGTGCATACAAACCGTTGTTTGACCCTGTTTTTGTTCTGATGGAAAGTGAGGCAATGGATCTTGGAAGATATGAAATCCTACAGAGAAATGGTTTTTTTTTACCATGGATTTATAATGACATCATAGCTGAATATATTCTTGCTAATACCAGCCAGAAGGTATGAAAATTTGTAGAGTCAACATTACTTAATAAACCTATATTCTATCAGCTTATAGTTCTGCTTGGGTTTTAGGAAATAAAGTCTAACTACACGTTCTGGACACCGATCAAATGCAAATTATGTCTATTATGGTTAGAATAGAAAACTATATGCTGAATTTAATCATCTATCTCTATAATGTTCTTTTCTCTCTTATATTACTGTAGTACAGATAAATGGTACTCTTTTTTTAATCTGATAATTGCTCCTTCAATGAAATTACAGCTGGCTAGTCTTGCCTTATCAGATATAGTGTGTCCTAGGTGGGTTCTTAGATCATGAGTTCATGGACCTAAGAGAGATATCAAAAAACAGATCATCTGAGGAGGTTTCTGTTGTGTTGACAGGTGTAATTGCCCATTTTGATGGATCTGCCTTCCAGGTTTATACTATCAGCTCTAGATCTGTTTTTCTCTTCTTATAAATAGCCATCACTGATCTACATTTATCTATTGTCAAAGGTCTAAATAATAGCCACCTGATTTTGATAATATATGCAAGTTATTTTATTTGGGTGCATAATGTAATCTCTTTCTCACCTTACCCCCTCTCTAAATTTGTATCAGCAGTTTGTATCATTAGACTATCTTAATTACTGATCAAAAGTGAGACTGACATAAGCTTCTTCCTTGTTTGCTGCAGAATATGCTGCATCACAGGTCTCGAGAAACACAGAGCCAGTTCTGGAATCAGATGTTGGTAACAAGTACATTAGAGGATTGGCGAAACTCGATTGGTAGACTTCAGCACCAACTATGAATGCTAATGGGTAAGGCTCCTGTGCCAATGCTGCAATAATTGGCGTCATACCCCCTCCTCTGAAGGAACTGCAGGTAGAAATTTGCAACTCATGTATATGTACTATTACCTAATTTTTATCGAACTTGTAAAATTATGATCCTGGAAATTGACCAAATCTGACAGATTAAGATGCCTCTCTAACACAATGAAATTATAATGTACTAGTAGACTCAGTATAATTCTAGTTATTACCTTTAGATTGCGGGGTTAGGATGAGTATGAAGATTATATATCATGCTGCATACCTGCTGTATTCACATTGCCTTTCCCAATCCAATCACTTTGGAAATTATCTAAACTAATCTGGTTTGTGGGATTCAGCTGATTTTTTTTTTGTCAAGCAGTTAAGTCCAGGGGAGAAAGCACATGACCGGTTCAGCTTGGTTTTTGTAGGTGGAACCTTAACCTATAAGTTCATTTTTTAAAAACCATATCCAGATTAATTGTTTGGTTTTGGTTTAAAGTATCTAGTTTGGATACAAATAATTCAGTTATTCAGTTTCGGTTTACAAATATATATATATATATTTGTGCGGTTAAATAATATTATTTGACCGGTTAACAGAAATCCTCATTCCCACTTGACGGGTAAATCATTTGCAAATATTCATTCTCATAATCGTATACATTAATTCAAACGGCCCCATCGTATTGCAGCATTCCCATCCACACCATGTTTCCCTTTTAGCCAAATCAAGCCCTGCCAGTATTTTTCATAATCTTTCATCTTCTCATTTTCGGATCTTCTTATCAAAATCAAATTTTATTTTATTTCAGTTACAAATAGTAGTACTATTTTTTTTCCCCACAATCTAGTACTATTATTAATTAATGAAAATTTAAAATTTATATCATGTCCATGCATCACATTGTTTTAAACTAGATTAGTCCCGTGCATAAGGTATAATTTTCTCTCGCTCTCTCCCCCCCTCTCCCCCCTCCCTCCCTCCCTCTCCCTCCCTCTCCCTCTCTCCCCTCTATCTCTCTCTCTCTTAATAGATTTTTTTCAGTGGTTGTTTCTTTTTTTATATAGGAATGTAAATGCTTATAGTTAAATACATCTTTGGTTTGTATGTTAATGATCAATCTGGTGACAATCACTGACCTTGAAAAAACAAGCTTCAGAAAGCTTAAAAATCGATGAGAGCATCTGTGGCAGCAGTTCGGCAGCTTGGATGATTTCTCTTGGCTGTCCGTATGATCTTCTCAATACCGTTACCAATACATTCCTCCAAATAAGATTGTCGCGTTTCAGAAAGCTTTTAGTCTTTTCGACAAGGTGCGATCTTTCCAATACATTATACTTCATGATTATGGTTATGTGATTATTTATGGATTCACAGTATATATTATTATGGTGTGGTTCATAATTTTCATGATTAAGTATAATGGTGTGGTGTGCTTGTATCTATTAGTGTATGTGTTGTTTTGTATCATATTTTGTCATTTCTTGATCAATTTTGCCTGATTCGGAGGAGATTGGGTATTTGTAATCATTTTTATATCATATGATTAGTTACATTTTTGAGTTTTGGATTCGCATTTTCGATTTTAGTTTTCGCTAGTGTCCATGATGAATGTTTGTGTTTTTCCGGTTCTTGCACGGTGACGGTGGAGGTGGTGTAATGGTGCTTAATTAGCGCGTGTTTTGATATTAGATTATTCTGATTGACTTATTTTGTTGCATGATTTTAGTTTAGATTTGAAAATTTGGAATTTATTTGATTTTAATAGTAGTAAATGTAGGTCTTAATTTTAGTTTTTGTGAATGGCAAGTTGACTATTTTAATTTATTTGGTTTTAAAATTTGAATTTTCTCTTCATACTTTAATTTGAACTTTTATGTAGTAATTAGAAGATTAATTAAAAGATTCAAATTTTGAATCTTATAAATGAATGCATTTAAATATATTTGTACCATTTATGGGTTATTTGAATTTTGAATCTTGTAAATGAATGCATTTTAATATATATACCATTTTGGTGGCCGAGGGTGACGACGGCGACGGTAGTTCCGGGATCAGCATGCGATCCGGTTTCAAAAAGGAAGGCGCTTCACTGTGCCTTAATGAAGGCGTTAATTGTGCCTCTTTATTGAGAGTGTAATTTGTGCTCCATAATTGATGGAGTTAAATGTGCCTTATTTGAGGTGTTAATTGGCCTTAATTGAGGACGTTAATTGTGTCTTAATTAAGGGCGTTAATATTTTATTAATTGTACCTTAATTAAGAGCTTAATTGTCTCAATTATGAGTTATCATAATTGTGGGAATTTTTTGATCATCTCATGCAATATACACGTGATTTTAATATTAATTAATTATTGGATATATTATCTTTTATTTTTATAATATATATAATGTGTTATATATGTCGACTTATATTATTCTTGTTTTCTTTCTTCTATTCTCAGGATTCTTGGAAGAAGACGGGTTTTTCTTTTCGGACATTAAAGTTTTATTGTCTAAATTTCCCCGGTCATCTTGCATGTCCGACGGTTAGATAATAAGCTTTCTTGAATGAAAGAATTATCACGGTGAACTGCTGTTTCATATTGTTGAGATTCATTCTCATTTTCAAAAAAAAAAAAAAAAAAAAAAAAAAATAATATTATTTGAATAATAAAGAATATTGATAATTCAAAGAGAGTAGTATTTTATACCAACTAGGCAACAGGACCCAGATGATTTATGCCCAACATTTAGACTGCTGCAACTCCCTTTTTGATCTGGTAGTCTACAATAAATATGTGTTATGTGCTGGTAATAACTAAATAATGATTTCCTCTTACTAGAATCATCATTATGTTATCGTGTTTCCAATCTCAGCCTGGTGACCTATAGGCAAAGCGTGTTAGTTACTCCTAGAATTAAGATCTTGACTCCTTATTTGGGTTTCTGAATGTTCTGATCTTGACTCAGTTTTCCTGATCTTGACTTCATTGACTGGGGGTGGATGGAATGCTAACTAACCACCGCAATTATAACTTTAGTGTCAAAGGTCATCCACTACAGTCTACAGACCACCCTCAGTTAGAGGAGGAGACTAAACACTAAAATTACTTGACTTTGTGGGAGTCTCCTTATATTGCTTGTAAGTTGTAACAAGTCTCATTTTGAAATACCTATTAAAATCCCCAAAAAAGAAAAGGAAAAGTAGAGGGTACCCTTGGACCACTAAATTGTCACTGAATCATGAAAGTTAGATAATTATTGGCCTCTTCTTGGCAGAAAAAAATAAAATAATTCGGTCTCGTACCTTCTGTACAAAAATTGCAAACTTCAAGATTAGAATATCCCTGTGCTATAAGAAGCTACAATAAAATTAACAAATTTTAATGCTTAATCGATGTAAGCCTCATACTTTAAATAGATTATCGAGTACTGAGTAACTTGGGTGGCCTAGTTCTTTTGGAAAATTAAGTCATTGGAGTGGCAGTCAATGTTTGATCGAGCATCAATCAAGGAGACTATGTTGGAGTGCTTGTTGTATAGAGCATTAAACAGAAAAACTCTGATAAACCTTGCTTCAAAGTGAGAATCAGTGACTTGTACTTGTATCCTAAAAGCAAGGTTGAAATATCCCTGATCCATGTTTTTTTAAGGCCTTTACTTCTTTATCTTTAACTTGTCAACAATCAAAATAGTCCATTCATCTCATTGTAACTCACTATAAAGCTACATGTATCAACCCAAAACTTAACACTTGCTCACCAGCTGGGAATTCTGCCACACTTTCAATGGCTTTCTCTTTTCTTTCTCTACTACTCTTTTCCTTCTACTTCCTTCATTCTACTGCAAAAATCCCCATATCATCACAATCTCGCTTCAGATCACAATTATCCGAGTCCCCCACATCCCAAAAAGATGTGCCACCCACTACACTTTTTGAGGTGACAAAACCCGTTGAAATACCCAACACAAAGCCTTGCTCTCAACATATTCTTCAACATGATTTTGGCTTTACATTTACCAAGCCTCCAGTTTTTGCTGATTATAAACCTCCTTCTACTAGTTGCCCGTTTCAAGATTTTTCTAAAATTGTTTTGGAATGGAAAGCTACGAGTAAAGGCATACAATTTGACCGCATTTTTGGGGTGTGGCTTGGGGGAGTTGAGCTCCTCAGGAGCTGCACTGCAGAACCAAGTCCCAATGGGATTGTTTGGACTGTTAAGAAAGATGTTTCAAAGTATTACTCATTGCTTATGACCAATCAAACTCTTGCGGTTTATTTAGGTAACCTTGTTAATGATATTTATACTGGTGTTTACCATGTTGATGTAAGTTTTCACTTCTATCCTGCTGAAAAGCATTTGTTGAAGCTCGGTCATGGGCATGGTTCTAATGCTGATTTAATCTTACCCATATCAAGAAGTCTGCCACTGAATGATGGGTTGTGGTTTCAAGTAGATAGTTCTACGAAAGTGGAGACAAAGATGTTTAAAGTCCCCCGAAATGCGTACAAGGCTGTGCTGGAGGTGTATGTTTCACCTCATCAGAATGATGAGTTCTGGTACACAAATTTACCAAATGATTACATTGAGAAAAACAATCTTTCATATGCTGATAAAAACGGACCTTTTAGGGAGGTTGTGGTCAGTTTGGATGGTAAGGTAGTTGGTGCAGTTTGGCCATTTAGTGTCATATATACCGGAGGAATTGATCCCCTTTTTTGGAGACCCATTTCTGCGATTGGATCATTTAATCTTCCTTCATATGATATCGAGATCACTCCGTCTTTAGGAACAATATTAGATGGGAAGACCCATGTGTTTGGCTTTAGTGTTACAAATGCTGTAGACGTGTGGTACATAGACGCAAATTTGCACATCTGGTTGGATGGAAAGAGTGAGAAAACAGAAGGAAATGTATTGAGGAGTAGTACCTTGCCTCCTCGCATTTCCTATGTATCCAATTTTACTGGTTTAAAAGGAACATTTTTGACGCGGGCTAGTAGGCTTATAAAGTCTTCGGGATGGGTGAAATCATCTTACGGGAAGATAACAACTCAAGCAACTCAGGAGTTCAATTACAGTAACTTTATGGAATTAAGCAATAATGGGTTTCTGCAAATGCTTCATCAGAGGACTGATTTTAATGACATGATTTCTAACTCGGGACCTTCTGCAGATTCAGTAACATCGCTGAAAAGGTTTCCTCTTGCCTTGTACGGTGGAGTTGCTGACCAGGGAGATGGAGCATATAAAAGAACAAGGAATGTGTCGCTGAGTTTTAATGAAAGGAGAATCGAGAAACTAAAGTTTGGATCATCAGTTAGCTCACTCAAAAATTTGCAAGAAGCCCAAGTTATTACTCTTGCTAAGGGCAACCATGTAGTCAGCCGCAATACAAGTACAAAACAGACATACAGCTTTGATAGCAGTAAATCTTGCTATTTCAGGAATATCAGCAGCTCAAATCAAATCATCAGCTCTGACGAAGAGAACAATAAGTGCGGTAAAAGAACACAGTTGGTGGCATAATCTAGATCCCTGAGCCTTTCTACCATAGAGTCAATTAGAAGATGTCGGGTTAATAAGTCCTTGATATGTGATGTTTGTTCGAGTGCTCTATGATTTTTCTATTTCGGTTGATTTAATAAAAGTTCAAGTGTATACAGTGTTTGCATTATAGTTAGCATCATATCTGTGATAATTTCTTTTCCCCACCTAAGTGTATGTTGTCCAAAATGAAATGTATCACCTGTTTTGTGAGCTTTTCTGCAGATTCTGCTGCATCTCACTTTTTAGTAAATGCCGATTTCTATATATGATTTGCTTGGCAGAGATCTTACTGCTATTATCTGATTATATATTCATGGTTTTACAGAGATTCTTCCCTCTTGACTGATGGCCCTTCGGAATCTAGCAAGATTTGCTGGGAGTGCTTAAACCCTAACCCGACTGTATAATGGACAGTCGAGTAGGTTCCTCACAGTGATTTTCGAAGCAAGTCAAGTTTATTTGAATCTTTCAAAACTGTTCATTGCTCTGGCCAACAACAGATCACCAGCGGCTTATCAGGTATTGCTTTGATTGATAAGTAAATAAAGACAGTGATGAAGATGCAGACATCCTTGATTATTCGTTGATAAATCACATATAGGTGATGAAAGACCATACAAAACAGGTACAAAAACCACATTACACTTGCCAGTACCTTAACACACACGACACACATGTATTTAGTCATCTGTATCGAAACTTATTGGCTTTGACTTCGTACTTGAACTCTCGACGTCTTGTTACAAAGTTACTGTACTCGGGGTATTTATATTATTTGCACCAAGAAGCTTGTCCACATACTTACCAAGTACATCAACCTCCAAATTCACCTTATCTCCGACTTTCTTCAACGGCATCACTACACTCTGCTGCGTATACTCCACCATCATTATATTAAAACAACATTCCGACACATCAAACACTTTCACTACTGTCAAACTAGTCCCATCAATCGCCACAAACCCTTTCGCCACAATGTACCTAAACACCTCAGGTGTAGTCTTGATCTTGAACCACAACGAGCTCCCCTCTCTCTCAACCTCCACGATTTCCCCTGTCCCGTCCACGTGTCCTTGCACGAAATGCCCTCCCATACGCGTTGATGGTGTCACTGCTCTCTCTAAGTTGATCACTGAGCCTGGTTTCATGTCTGTCAGAGTCGTTAATCTTAGCGTCTCTGGAGATACTCCAACACTGAACTCACGAGATTCGGTGTTATAGTCCGTGACTGTTAGGCATGTACCATTAACCGCGATGCTATCACCAAGATTTATGCCTTGTAGAACTACATTTCCTCTAATCTTGATGCTATAACTAGAGTCATTACTCTGAGAGAGTCCAATGTGCTTGATTTCCCCGATTTCTTCAACGATACCAGTGAACATGGATTGGATATGGTTATCATGTTTGATTGGCATGAACTGAAAACTCGATTTGCTGGCCTTGAAGAGGAGAGACAAGGAGCGAGATGACTTGAGATCAGGAGTGACTTTCAAGTGGGTAAAAGAGTTGTGGTGGCTCAATGTGGAGGTTTTCGGAGGTAATAAGTTGAAGAATTTGGAGACACAGGTGGAAGAAGAAGCCGAGGAAATCGACATTTTCAGCAGAGGTGGAATGAGCTTGATGTTTAGGTTGGATGCCATGTATAGGGAGATGAATGAATGGGGCATGAGAAGAAGGGTGGATTCACCCTGTTTGCATGCCAGTTCCAGGCATCTCCTGCATGCCGCTTTTGTTATTTTCTTATGTTCTATAGCAGAACCATCCTTTAGCTTTAAGGTTTTGGTTCCAAATCTTGCAAAGGATCTTTTCTTTGTACTTTTCGCACTGGATGTGACTGAGAATCGAATCCATATGTTCAAAAATAATAGAGAAACTCTCCTTCCAATATCTTGAGATTTTAAAAAAATTGGTATTAGAATTTAGTTCCGTGGGAGACTTGGGTTCACCTCCCTCAACTCTTTAGTTATAAACACAAAATCAATATTAAGACGGAATGTTAAAATATAATATGATCATGGACCTCCTCCAGATTCATTCAATTTTTTCATTTCACATGTAAGTTAAGTCAAGATAAATTTCAACTTAGAAAATTCTAGCATTTCTTTGTCCCCTATGTAATTATTTTTGTACGGATAAAGAGCGTAGCTGATTGATCGGCAAGGACCACCCTACCTAAACTTCTCTTAATTAAAACTATACTGGCCCTAAAGAAATAAATTAATTGATTAGCAGTGTATTGGACTCGTAATAATTTAAAAGTAACCAAAAACAAATCTACATGTTACACCAGTTGCTTTCGTGTATATCTTAAAATATCTTATTGCATTAGAGCATCTCCAATAGTCTCCTAGTTTGCTCCTAAATATAATATAAAATATTGAGCTCCTAGCAAGTTAGTACATTATTAAGAGTGTGAGCTTCAACAATGCTCTTTATATCAACTCCTAACATTATATTTTATTCTTATTTGAACTCCATTATGACAAAAGTTCAAATTCCAATGGGTGAGAGAGAATATTGTATTATAAAATACAACTTAAGAGCTATGTAGTGGCTCTTAAAAGAGAGGAGAGAGAATAGACTCTTAGTGTTTTTAAGAGCCACTAAGAGTCTATTGGAGCTCTATATTTTCTCATGCTCCTTATTTTTAGTCTTAAGAGCCTATTTAAGAGACTATTGGAGATGCTCTTACTATCTAATCGTGAATCTTTACGGACCTTCATCCTTAGCGGTTAGCAGTTTAGCACCTAGTTTGAAACCCATGGTTTTGGTAATTAATAATTAATAATTATATAAAGATGCACGATAGATCGCGCATCTGTGAGATTAATTTTTACCCGAAACTAAAATAATTTTTATTTAAAATATTATTCTTTTTGTTCCTTTAATTTTTTGCAATTTTTACATTAATCAACATGTATTTTAAGAGGTACTCCCTCAATTCCAAAATAATAGTCGCTTTGACTTTGTGCACATATTTTGAGGTGTAAAAAAAACATAGTTCTACGTATTATTTTTGAAATTTTTTTTTTTCTGAATAAAAGTAGAGATGTTAAACTTTTATTAAAAAAAGAAAATTTCAAAAATATTACGTAGAAGTATGATTTTTTTAAATCTCAAAATACGTGCACAAAGTCACTATTATTTTGGAATTGAGGGAGGATATAAATATGGTTTTGTATTTTAGACATACGCATAGCCCAGTTTTTCTTACCAAGTCCGTTACGTTCTAGGCAGGCCCTTGTATGCACAACGCGTGTCTTTTTTCAGTGCTTCGATCCTCTTTTCTCTGCCCCTTATAATATTCCTGATCAACTTTTGTGGCTATGTTCTGAATGTGATTCATTTTGGTTGCATGATTTACGGGTTACTATTTCAGGGGTTTGGTTAGAAGTGGAGTAGTGTGTTTTGGGTGAGAATGGCTGATCGTAACGTGGAGAAGCTAGCGTCTATTGATGCTCATTTGAGGTCTCTGGTTCCTGGCAAAGTGTCCGAAGATGACAAGCTTGTGGAGTACGATGCCTTGTTACTCGATCGCTTTCTCGATATTCTTCAATTTTTGCATGGGGAGGATCTTAGGGAGACGGTACCATGTTTCCGATTTCCCGAATTTCTTTTTAAGTTTTATGTGTTTGGTTCTGTTGATTTCCATTTATGGTACTTCCTGATTTAATTTAGTGGCGGAATCAGGATTTTAAATTAGTCTTAATTTCAAAATTTTGGGTGGAAAAATATAGCTTTAGCGGTAAATTTTAGTTTTGCCAAGTATCTGAACCTTAATCGCTTAACTTTTTCACTTGAAAATTGAAATGGATTTGAAATTTTAAATATTAGATATGGAATAATAATTTTTAAAGTTTAGGGGCGTTTGGATCGTGAGTGGGAATGGAAATCGGAAATGGGAATGAAGGGTATGGGAGTGAGGGTCCAAGGGGAGTGTAAGAAATGACTTACCCTCGAAGTGGGATTGAGGTTCCGTTCCATCACAAAATTGACAATCCAAACACCAACACATGCCTTTGAGGTTCTGATTCCCTTTAACCGGGCTCAATTAACCATGAACAAAACACCTTCTTAATGTGGCCAAAGCTCTCTCGTGTCATATCTTCATGTCAAGTCCACCATATTGTTTTGGCAATTTAGATTGATAATCACTTAGACAAAAATTAGATTAGAGCTTTGCATAATTGAGCTTCATAGCTTTGACTAAAGAAGTTGATATAACTTGGAAAAAGTTGTTTGGAGTTTAAGTGATTGTGGTGTTTCAATTGTGAAGGTTCAAGAATGTTATGAACTTTCAGCTGATTATGAAGGACAGCACAATCCTCAGAAGTTGGAGGAGCTGGGAAAGGTGTTAACTAGTCTGGATCCAGGAGACTCGATAGTCGTTGCAAAGTCTTTCTCGCATATGCTTAATTTGGCAAACTTGGCCGAGGAGGTTCAGATTGCTAACCGTCGAAGGAACAAGTTGAAAAAGGGCGATTTTGTTGATGAGAGCTCAGCAATAACTGAATCGGACATGGAAGAGACCTTTAAAAAACTTGTGCAAATGAACAAGTCTCCTGAACAAATCTTTGATGCACTAAAGAATCAAACTGTTGATCTGGTGTTCACTGCACATCCTACACAGTCAGTCCGAAGATCTTTACTTCAGAAACATGGAAGGTTTGTACATAAAGTATTAGACTTGGTGAAGTGTGCTGTAAAATGTTAGCAAGCATATGATCTAAACAAGATTTCTATGATACATTCTTATTTCTCATGTTTCTATTAATTTCTTTATTTTTTCGATATATTCCTCTATTGTACAGGATAAGGAACTGTTTAGCACAATTATATACCGAAGACATTACTCCTGATGACAAACAAGAGCTTGATGAAGCTTTGCAGCGGGAAGTGAGTGTTACCATACAATGTTTTATAATAATACTAGAGTTGTTTGAGCTTGTGTTGAGTGCTAACCCTCTTCGAAATTGTATATTTTAATTTCATTAAAAGCTGCATTTGATGTTCTTGAAACAAAATATTTTTCACTATGTGCTCGAGATTTAAAAGTCACTTTTTAGGCTTTACATTAGTTTTACACTTGCAATCTTAATACAATTTTACACTTGCAATATATTTGATAACCTCCTCCACTAATTTATTTGTTTATAAAAGATTCAAGCTGCTTTCCGCACGGATGAGATTCGAAGGGCACCTCCAACCCCACAAGACGAGATGAGAGCTGGAATGAGCTACTTTCATGAAACAATCTGGAAAGGTGTTCCCCAGTTCTTACGACGTGTTGACACGGCTTTGAAGACTATAGGAATAAAGGAGCGTGTTCCATATAATGCACCTCTTATTCAGTTCTCTTCCTGGATGGGTGGCGATCGTGATGGTATTGAACTTTCCTCCTACAGAATGTTGGAAGTGTTTTTTTTCTTACTTATGGTTGAAATGAAATGATTCAGGCAACCCAAGGGTCACTCCAGAAGTCACAAGGGATGTTTGCTTATTGGCCCGAATGATGGCTGCTAATTTGTACTTTTCACAGATAGAGGATCTCATGTTTGAGGTACAAGCAACTGGCTGATATTTGAAACTATGTAAATTTCTCTTCGATGACCTCTTTACTAATATAACTTAGTCTAACTCCAGTTAGTCATTTGTTAGATGTCTATGTGGCGATGCAGTGATGAGGCTCGACTTCGGGCTGATGAGATCCACACAACTGCTAAGAGAGACACAACAAAACACTACATAGGTAACTGCCATTCTGTTTTCTGGGATTCATGTTGTCCTATAATGCCTGTCATATAGGCATCAGCCAGTAGTTTGTCATCAAACGTGAGAAAACTTTATATCCAAAACATTGCACAATTTGCTTGTGTTTCCTGCTATCTCATTCATTGAAATCAATTTTTTCCTGCTTCCTGTTTAGAGTTTTGGAGGCAGGTTCCTACCAGTGAACCATACCGTGTTATTCTTGGTGAAGTGAGGGATAAATTGTATTATACTCGTGAACGTTCTCGTCATTTATTATCACATGGAAAGTCTGACATTCCTGAGGAGGCAACATACACCAAGATTGACCAGGTATCCTTTGTTTGTTGATATTGTTTTAATCACAACCTGAAGTTTTGATTAAGTGCAGCTTAAAATGAATATATACATAGTTCTACCAATTAACAAAGATTCTATATATGCATATATTAGTCTATGCGCGCGATTATCTTTCAGAAGTTCAACTTCTTATGAGATCTTAATATACATCAACAGGTGTAAGGTGTAGCATTCCAGTAAAATAGTACTATAGTGTGTGTAATAATTGTCAACTTCTGGGCCAGTACCATATATCAGATTTGCTGATTATAGTTGTTTTTTTTGTAGTTCTTGGGATCTCTTGAGCTATGCTACAGATCTCTTTGTGCTTGTGGAGACCAGCTCATTGCTGATGGCAGCCTTCTTGATTTTTTGAGGCGAGTTTCCACCTTTGGACTGTCAATGGTGAGACTCGATATCAGACAGGAATCAGAAAGGCACACTGATGTCCTTGATGCCATTACCAGACACTTGGAAATTGGTTCCTATAGGGAGTGGTCTGAAGAAAAAAGACAAGAATGGCTTTTGTCTGAACTCCGCCAAAAGCGTCCCCTTTTTGGGCCTGATCTTCCCAGGACTGAAGAAATTGCTGAAGTGTTAGATACATTGCATATCATATCAGAGCTCCCATCAGACTGCTTTGGAGCATACATAATCTCCATGGCTACATCACCATCTGATGTACTGGCTGTGGAGCTTTTACAGCGTGAGTGCCATGTAATGGAACCACTAAGGGTTGTTCCTCTCTTTGAGAAACTTGCTGATTTAGAGGCTGCTCCCGCTGCTATTGCTCGGCTTTTTTCAATTGAATGGTACAAAAACAGGATTGATGGTAAGCAAGAAGTCATGATTGGTTATTCTGACTCTGGAAAAGATGCCGGGCGATTTTCAGCAGCCTGGCAGCTATACAAAGCTCAAGAGGAGCTTGTTAAAGTTGCAAAGCAGTATGGTGTAAAGCTAACAATGTTCCATGGTCGAGGAGGGACAGTTGGGAGAGGTGGTGGCCCTAGCCATCTTGCCATACTGTCTCAACCTCCTGAAACTATCCAAGGATCTCTCCGGGTTACAGTTCAGGGTGAAGTTATCGAGCAATCATTTGGTGAACAGAACTTGTGCTTTAGGACACTTCAACGTTTTACTGCTGCCACACTTGAGCATGGTATGCATCCACCCATCTCACCAAAACCTGAATGGCGTCAACTTATGGATGAAATGGCTGCTGTTGCTACAGAGGAGTACCGTAATATAGTATTCAAGGAACCCCGGTTTGTCGAGTATTTCCGCCTCGTAAGAAGGAACCTAAAGTTTGTGTAAAACAACCATGCCATATTAAATTGGGACTAATCGTACTTTTGTTTGTGATGCAGGCCACACCAGAACTGGAGTATGGCAGAATGAATATTGGGAGCCGACCATCTAAAAGGAAGGCAAGCGGTGGTATTGAATCACTCCGAGCTATCCCTTGGATCTTTGCCTGGACACAGACAAGGTTTCATCTTCCTGTTTGGCTTGGTTTTGGTGCAGCATTCAAACATGTCATTGAAGCAAAACAGGAGAATCTCCAAATGGTGCAGGAAATGTACAATACATGGCCATTTTTCAGAGTCACTATTGATTTGGTTGAGATGGTTTTCGCCAAGGGAGACCCTGGCATCGCTGCTTTAAACGACAAGCTTCTCGTTTCAGAAGACTTATGGCCATTCGGAGAGCAGTTGAGGTCTAAATATCAGGAAACTCAGAGCCTTCTTCTCCAGGTAAATGACAATATACAGATACTAGAGTTCAACTTACTTAACTCTATCTGATATCGAGTTCTGTTTTGGGCAGATTGCTGGGCACAAGGAAATTCTTGAAGCAGCGCCAACACTGAAACAGCGGATTAGGCTACGTGATTCATACATTACAACCTTAAACGTGTGCCAGACATACACACTGAAACGGATTCGTGATCCCAGCTTCAGCGTGACATGTAGACCACACATCACGAAAGAGAAATTTGCTTCACTGGTAGACCTCAACCCTACAAGTGAATACGCCCCTGGATTGGAGGACACTCTCATCTTGACAATGAAGGGGATTGCTGCTGGTATGCAAAATACTGGCTAACTATTTTGCGTCGTTTCTTCTTCTTCCTCCTCCTCTACCTCGTGTTTATGATATAAGTTTCTACGACGAATCCATCAAAATTTCTGAGTTGCGAACTCTACACACCAAGCGGGAATTCAAAAAAGCTGTGATTCTCTTGGCCAAGAACTTTTTCTTTGCTTGTAGGCGTTGAAAACGCTAAGCTAACAGCAGTGAATAATGTTTCCTTTTTGCATCAATGATTTACACACAAATTTGATGACGATATGAAAATCCGATTCCAATCATCTACAGAACATCAATGTATGAGCTCAAATTCAAGTATACATCAAGAAAAAAATAATCAAAATTAGAAAATTTCTTCTTGTCAACGAAAGCCATCATCGTTATCAGTACTCAAAATATTTCGATCCAACAAAAATTATAAATTTTATCATGAACAATACATGAATTGACCAACTCTCCCAAAATCTCAAGATATTAGAAGACATGATAAATAAGAAAAAAATCAGGCAATAATATTATAACATGAACAATATGTTAACTAACTAGTTCTCTCAAAATCTCGAGATACCGAAAGACACGTTGAATAAGAAAAAAATCAAGCAATAATATTTTGACGCCCGGAAGAAACGGTCCAAACCCCGTTCCGATACTCCTGATGAAGCCTCAACCTATCAAAACTATAAGCCCATTCATCCGCAGTACTCTCGAAATAAACCGTATAAACATAATCAAACTTGTGCGTAACTCTCCCGACCCACCATCCATCATTATCGTACACATCCACTTTATCCAACACATCGAACTCCGCGACTCTTACAACAGGAGGCGTGGGCCTCACTTTATAATCCTCCACTTTTTCTCTATACATTTTGTTCTCATCTTCATCGTCCAAAAGAGTCTCGTATTCGACTTCATACTCGTCGTGGTTATTGTGTTTGTTCTTGATTTTTTCGATGACTTGCGCGACAAAATAGGAGCCGAGGAAGCCGTCTTCGTTGCTGGAGATCTCTACCGTGTCTCCCACGTTGATCTCCTCCATTGATTGCAAAACAGGATAAAACCGCTTGCGGGAGGTCAGGAGTTCGACTCTCGGGTGTGCGTGTGTAGTTAATTAGAAGAAAAAAAAAAAGATAAAAACGGTCGAACAAGAGTGGGGGCCAATATCGACCGAACAGAAGTTGTTTGTGAGTTGTGTTACGGACGAGGAGAAGTTGGTTATTGTAGGGGGTGGATCGGTTGAGTTATACAGGGAATGTATCTCTAAATATGGAAACTGTGTTCAAGATTTAGTGGAAGAAACGCACGGGAAATCCTAATATGACGAAAGAGAGACATATTAATACGGCCAATGGGGTATTATGGGTAACTGGAGTTCTACTTTCTAGGGGTGCGTGTTAGTAGTTGACTACGACTTGTGGTCTAGTGGGCATCTAAAACTAACAAAATCTACGTCTATTCCTTAAATTGAAGAAAGTTTTATTAAATTTTATATAAAGAATAATAAAACAAATATTTTATCATTATTAAATCTAATTTATTTTGAATAAGATTTCTTAACAACAATAAGAATATAATTCTACATATTTGGTACAAATTGCCGTCGACAGTTAATTAAGTAATTAGGGACAGGGTATATTGAATTAAAATCCAAATTATATCATAACATGATTAAAGGAATCAAATTTAAATTATATTGATGTGTGGACATATTACACGTCATTTATCAATATATTAAACTGGTATATATTATTAAATTGATATATATTATTTATAATAATTTAAATATTAATAATATATTAATTTTCAATTATAAGTAACTAATATAGTCAATCTCATTGAATTGCAATAACTCGGTTGAGCAAATGTATTCGGCAAATTTAACATAATTTTTTAGTTAGTTTAACTAACGACTATGACTAACTTGCATTAGAGATGATCTGACGAAAAGAAGAAGAAGAAATCTTTATCGTTTTAAGATATGAGACTTGAGATTGATACCAACTAGACAAAAATATGAAAAATAAATAATTTATAAATCTTTTAAAAAATATTTATATATTAAATTTAAAGTGATGACAAAATTTAAAAAACACTAATATTATGATGTACAATGTTGAGAACCTTTTGTTATTTCTATATGATTTGTATGTTTTTTTTTAATAATCTTCCTCTTCTTGAAGGATTTACCTCATTTGATTTGTTTGTCCAGATCTACATCATCATAACTTTCGGATTATTTTTCCCATTTGATTTAAGCGGAACTTATTATATACAAGAGTCAACCGTCTATTCGACTGTCAGTTTTTTATTTTCATTTATTTTAATTTGTTTTTATTTCGATTTCCGATTTATATTTTCAGATTGTTTTTGACATGATTACATGAAATGGGTTCTCGTATTTGTATATATATTATATATATTATGTTCAAGATATCGTTTAATTGTCTCTTACAATTCATTATTTGTTCGACTCGATTAGTACCTTTGTTTGAAAAACAATCATGCTTAAAAAGAAAATTGCCAACAAACACAGATGATTAACTCGATCTGGTGGATTTTTCTCTTAACCGACTGAATTTGAATAATTTTAATTCGTGCGATCACAACCCTAATCCCAAACTACATCACTCATTTAGAAAGAAATAACCTGATTAGTACTCTCATAAAGTAGCAGTACTAATTTGTTAGTGATTCTTCCCTTTTTCTCCCTTCTCGTTTCCTTCAGCCTAAAGCAATTCAAAAAGCAAAACCCTCGCCACACTCCCACTCGCATTTTCAAGCCCCCAATATCTTGAGAGACAGAGAGATCGATGACGACGAGGCAACGGCGGCCGCCATCTTCCGACACTGCGTCGTCGTCGGCGTCGGAATCGGCACCGTACGACAAGCGTGATAAACCGGGGAGAGTGTATGACGGCGAGGAGGACAAGGGGCTAGGGTTTCTGTTACCTGTACTTGCCCTAGGTATGCTTAGATATATGAGCGCTACTACTAATATCATTCACGATTGCGATGAAGTCTTCAATTACTGGGAGCCTCTCCACTTTCTTATTTACAAATCTGGCTTTCAAACTTGGGAATACAGGTCATCTCTCTCTCTCTCTCCCTCTCTCTCTCTCTCATTCTCCCTCCCTCCCTCCCTCTCTCTCTCTCTCTCTCTCTCTCTCTCTCTCTCTCTCCCCTCCCTCCCTCCCTCCCTCTCCCTCTCATTCTCTTTTTTTATTTACTTGTATATATGTCTGTGAATTGCTAATCACCTTCTATTTTAATATTTATGTATCTCCTGTTGATTTTCAGAGTATTTGAATTTCGAGATGTGTAGTTGCAGTTACTACTTGTAGCTCGCTTATATATGATTACATTTTACAGCTGTTTCTGATATGCTTCTTAGTTCAAAAAATGTATAAGATACTTGCGAGATGTCACACATATTTGATTAAGTTACTAATAGCAGCACTAGCTTTATTATGATTTGCAAATAAGTGTGGTGAGTTTCTGGCTTTATGTAGGCTCAATCTATTTACACAATGGAAAACGTGAGCAATTAATCCCTGAATGAAATTAATATTTTAGGTTTTACTAATATGCCAAAGTGCACCAAGTAAATTAATATTTATAATTTGTTTATTCAGTTGCGAAATAGTCAAGTACAGAACCAGCTTGGAGATAAGGGACTTAGGTAGTTAGTATGAAGTTCACAAGGGTACAAGTTAGCATATTAGCTCGTGTGAGACAAATTTGAGCTGAGCTTGTAGCCTTGTACACATTAAATTGAGCTGAATTGCTAAACTTAAAGTTGACAAGCTAACTATACATAAACTAGGAGCAGAATTAGAACATTAAATTGTTTGAGTGAAATTAAACATATAGTGATATGTGCAAGTCAAACGGGGTGATGAGTTGATATTATTTCGGTTAGAGCAAGTCCAACAGTGTCCTAGTACACTTCCTATATATATTATGAAATAATGGGTCCTAGTGATTTAGGATCACTAAGCTGGACATCCACTCCAACAACAATCCCTATATTCATTCCTCATTTGAGTGTAATAATATATTTGAACTAGTAAAAGAGAAACAACAGGGACAAAAAATATAGGAAGTATTAAATAGTGGGGACCAGGAGTGTAGAAAGGGAGGGAAATGAATTGTTTATTCCAAAAAAATAGAAATAGGGGATGGCTAGTGGTTACCTAAAAATTTGGCATGGCAAGTAAATTTGAGGAGATCCTAGTGATTTAGGGAATCACTAGGATACTGTCGGAGCAGCATTTTGGATCACATTCCTTATATTTGAGCTTTGGAGCTCATTTAGGGAAGTTCTTGGACTTGCTCTATAAAGCACATCTGCTTGAGGAATTATATCTAGAAATTTTGCTGAATTTGAGGTTGTTCACTTCTGTATTTCCCATATATGCCTTGAAGGGAACAAACCTCGTATTCTGATGATTATACTGTTTTGGATGTAAGTAAGCAGTTTGAGCTTTGTTTCCATATCTATACTATACTATTGAAGGCGAAGCATTAAAATTTTGTTCGGTCAGTATTCGGGCCGATTCATAGGGCTTTTAGTTTATTACATGCTCTAACAAATCTTTTTTTATTATAACTAATACACATGAAATATACTCAATAAAACATAAAACATATCTCTGCCATGACCTTAAAATAATACTCCCTCCGTCCCGGTGATTTGTACACGTTCACTTTTGCACACATTTCGAAGCTCCTATAAAGTATAGTTCCATAATGTTTTTTTTTTAATTTGTTTTTTTTGAATAAAAGTTTAAACATCAAGCATTTATTCAGAAAAGGAAAAATTTAAATAAATATTATGAAGCTATACTTTGAAGAAGTCTTAAAAAGCGTGTCAAAAAGTAACGTATACAATTGAATGGGACAGAGGAAGTATACATTAGTATTGCGACCCGTACAGATAGTGAGTGACTTAAGAGGATGCCATTAGTAACTTGAGAGTTAAGACTCCTACATTTGGGTTTTGAAGTCGGTCAATCACCTTGGTACCCAGAAAAATAATTACTAAAAATGAACTGTGAGCTTAGGAATAGATGGCCAGTATGATGTAAGGGCTCCTGGTTCAAGTGTACTCTCTAGCAGCAAATATATTTGTACAGGTTTGTTGGTACTTCAGACACCCAATTATTATATCAGTGCATGCCAGTAGTGTACTGGCTTCTGTTCTTGTTTTAAAAAATAAATGCTTGGTCTTTTTTTGCCAAGTGAGAAGAAGTGACTTTTAGCAATGATATCCCCTTGTATCGGGAAAGTTAGGATCCAGGTTTTTTTGTTTAGACCTTGCAACGCAAAAAGTTGTAGCATAGTGACATAGGGATGCCTTCACCTTAACTTGTTGGTTGTCTAAACTCCGAAACCTGCTACTAATGTCTGCAGCAGAAGTCAAGGTCATGCGGTTAACTATTCGAAGTTGCAATAGGCAATAGTATGCCTTTTTGCTTTATGTAAGCCTTTAGAATCAGAACTCAAGTTTCTCTCACTCTTGTGTGTGTTTGGTCTGTATTACCATCTTCACTTCACCCTTTTTCTTGACTTTTTTTAATCTTCAGCCTGACATATTTTTGTTGCCGTGAATAATCTTCTGCAGTACTGCTAAAGCTGAAATTATGGATATTGTTTTTTGTTGCCTGCAGCTCTCAGTTTGCGCTTCGTTCATATTTGTATATTCTTTTCCACAAACTAGTAGGTTGGCCAGCTTCAGGCTGGTATGGTTGGCGTGAAGAGGAGAAGGTAAAATAATTTTTAAGTTGTGCACTATATATATATATATATATCTAACAAGATTTTCTGGCAATGATTTTGAGGTTTGCAGTTCAGAGTATTTTATGCTGTGAGAATATTTCTTGGTCTCCTCTCCGTCATTACCGAAGCAACACTTGTAGTTGCCCTTTCTAGGAAGTATGGAAAGCGCCTTGGTTGTTATACACTTGCCATGCTTTGCCTAACTAGCGGATGCTTTTTTGCTAGCACAAGTGCGTTTGCATTATTTGATGCTATACTATTCTTTGTATTTTGCAATGCAACTTTCCTGTTCTTACATAATATGGTGTTATGAGTTGCAATAATTGTTTATTTCTATTTTTGCAGGTTTCTTGCCAAGTTCATTTTCTATGTATGCTATTTCTCTCTCGTCAGCATTATATCTCCTTGACAGGCCAGCAATGGCAGTTGCAGTAGCAGCAACTGGAACTATTCTTGGCTGGCCTTTCTCGATTTTGGCTTTTCTTCCAGTTACAGTATACTCCCTGATTAAAAAGTTTAAGCAAGCATTTCTCTCAGGGTTGATTACTTCTGTTGTTGTCACGGTATTATAAATTAATTTGCATATCTAATTCTCTTCCTTTCTTAATTTCACTTTATTATTAGAAGAAATAGCAATATTTATCTTGATCTCATGTGCTGTTCCCAAGTAATGATATCCAAAATTCTTCCAGGTACTATCAATACTGGTCGATCACCACTTCTACAAAAAGTGGACATCATCTGTTCTGAATCTATTGGTTTATAATGTTGTAGGAGGTGGTGAGAGCCATTTGTATGGCACTGAAGGACCATTATTTTACCTAAAAAATGGATTTAATAATTTCAACTTCAGTTTTGTTCTAGCTTTGTTGTTCCTGGGGATTTTGCCGATTACTAGGAAAAAATATGCTCCAGACTTGCTAGTAGTTATCTCACCCATGTATATCTGGATAGCATTTATGTCTTTGCAACCTCACAAGGAAGAAAGGTTTGAATTCTTCTTATATCATTTCTCATTTTACAGTAGCTTTTTGTGATTTTAACATTGTAATTGAATTTCTTTTAACAGTGTTATTCTTCTGTGTATTATTCAATTTCCATTGTGGTCAATGCCTTTGAAAAATTATGCTTAGATAAAATAAAATTGGTTAGGTTGTGTTGGTTTGGTTGGAATGGAGTGAAGTGATTATAAACTATTTTAGGCAGACTATTATGCGCAGCATTCATTTCGTCCTTAATGCCATTCCACACAAGTTTGAAGCAATGCATTTATTACGCACTTATTGTATACTTCACATCTTTTCCTGTCCCTCGTCATTCTTTCTACCACAAGTTTTACTCATATTTCTATCCAATCTCAGCTCCATGTTCCAACTAACTGGATGCAATAAGGTCAATAGTTTAAGTAGCTAATGGAATCAGTGATGCCGTTTTTTTTAAAAAAAAAACTTTAATATAGTTTTGTCATAACTCTCTCAATCCAATTTATTTGTGTTATAATATTGGTCCTATTGGAGACTGTTACATGTTTTTTTCTCATATAATCAATGCTGAACATGTATATCTTAGAACTCTAAGTATTTGTTTTTTACTGATTGCAGATTCCTGTATCCAATATATCCACTTGTTTGTATAGCTGCTTCTGCAGTTATTGACAGTTTCCCTGACCTATTCCGGGACAAGTACAGTTCAAATGATAATTCTTTGCTTGTGACGGTGTGTTCTACTCTATATGTACAGTTCTTATTAACTTGCTGGCTAGAGCTGCTATAACCTGTGTTATATTTATGCAGGCAGCTAAATTTCTCAGACCTTTCATTCTTGGTGTCATTTTATGTTGCTCCCATGCTCGCACATTTTCTCTGATTCATGGTTATTCTGCCCCTATTGAGATTTACAAGCACTTGGAGCACTATGATAATGGACGACAAGGTGATACTTTTAAATTAGTGGCTGTCAGTTAATGAGGAGTTAGATGAACATGCATGCGTCTCATCATACAAACATTTTTTTTAAAACACATGTCCTTGTGGCTATAGCATACAAATGATGTGTATCTAGATGATGACTACTACCGTTACCACAATTTGGAAAAACCTTCAACCTTTTCCAACACACTTCACGATGACTGAAAGATATATCTACAGTTTCTTTATACATATATAATAATTTTGTATGGTACAAAGACAATAATAATAAGATTTATGTACACGACTTCTTTTTTATATTCCTTAGAGGGTGTGCAGAAGTCACTGACTCACAAAAATTGGGGAAGAGTGAGCAATTAATTATTGGAATCCTAGAAAACATTTCCCACTTTGATATATAAGATTGTATAAAATGGGTCTGTTGCATTTAGGGGCTTGCAGAAAGAACCTCGAGCATCAAATTTCTTCCTGCAGACTGCATAAAACATATTAATCGATTATTCCCTACCTCTTATGATATATGTTGCAGATGCGGTTGTTTGTGTTGGAAGTGAGTGGCATCGCTACCCATCATCCTTCTTCATTCCTGATTATGTGGGCCAAGTTCGATGGATAAATGATGGATTCAGGGGTCTTCTTCCGTTTCCGTTTAATTCTACTTTGGGAGGCACCTCAGCTGCACCATCTTATTTCAACGATAAGAATAAGGCATCAGAAGAGCAATATGTATTATATCTTACCTCTGAATAATTGCATTGGCGCCTTTAGCATTATTATTGTGTCAATGTAATCTGAAAGTGAACGTAATCTTACTATAAATCAACGGATCACAAACTTAATTTATCATATTAATTGATTGTCGCAGCTTCAAGAAATTGAAAGGTGCGACTTCCTGGTCGAGTTGCAGCTTCAAAGACCTTACCCAGTGCGAGGAAGTGATCTGTCAACTTGGGAGGTAAAGTCTTTTCCTTATTTCTCACACTTTCAAAATAGAAAAAAGAAGACTCTTCTCTTAGAAACAATAATTCTTTCCTCAGGTTGTTGCAGCTCTACCTTATCTGGATAGGGAACTCTCACCTCCGAGGTACAGGTCATTCTTCATCCCCTGGCTTTGGGAGCAGAAGAATATCTTTGGCATATACAAGCTACTCAAGAGAATACCCAAAGCTTAGAGTGAGTTGAAGTATATCTTCACTTTTTTGGGATATTCACACTAAATGTTATGTACCAATTGCAAGTTACCTACCAGCTGATGAAAATTTGGAGTATCAAGCTAACATCCATTGTTTACCAGAGCATTGAGCAGCATTCTAACAGTAGCTAATCTGTAGCTTATACATGAGAAAATTGAACATCAAATGTATCAACTTTCATGTGTTGGTGACGTGTACCGGAACCTCCGATATATTGTAGTCACCGACTCACTAGTATTTTTGTCATGCGTTGGTGATGTGTAACTGTAACTTCAGAGTTCAGATATGATATATTGTAGATTTGTAGTTATCATTCGTTGTCCTTCCATATTATACAATCCTGCTTCCTTCCCGTCTCACCAATTTTTATATAATTTTGTTTGCATTATTTGACAATCTTACCAATTTTTATTTAACTTATTATTTTTTTTCAAAATATATATTAAACTATATTTATGAAGGTCTTAATGCTGAACCATCTCTACTAAGCGTTCAGGGGGAGTGAGGGGACTGAAGCAACTATATGAAAAATTCTCTGTAGTAAGTGAATTGTAAAACAAACATTTAAACGGAATAATAGTTTAATATTCAATCAAATTTGATTAGAATTGTCATATTCCTTTTACTTTCATTTTTTTAATGATTCTTCTTAATTATTTGACACATATTTTAAACTGTATATAAAATATGGCTTCACCGCTTTTTTCAAAATTTCCTTATTTTGTATAATATTTAAATATTAAACCTTTTATTAATAAATTTAAGATAATTTATTAAATTATGTTTTATAAAAATTTAAAAACATGCCATATAAACAATTGAGAAAAAGAAGGGAGTATGTAAATAGTTTATACTGAAAAAAAATATATTATAATTGATTAAATAAATAATAAATGATATGAACCTGTACCTTGGTTGAAGTGTAGAACCGACTCTGTGTTGTCTAGATTATGGACAATTCCTAAAACCCCTTGTAGTATTCTTCTAGGGTTTTAGGAATTGTGTATTCAAATAAGGGTTTATATAAACTGGTGATGTGAGCCCGAAGGGGGGTTGGGTTTGAATTTAAGCTAGATCCTCGCTCAAGTAAGCGAGCTTATTAACAAGTCAAGGCTTCTCATCTCTCACTTTAGCCTCCGTGTCACAATCCGCTGAATTAACACCATGTAATTCTTATTATCTCTCTATACTCTCGCTTCTCGATATAATATGTACTTGTTAAGTAGTAGATTATAGATATTATATGTACCATGTATGTGTTTCTGAATGTGTGCTTGCTATTGTTGTCAGTTGTAACTGCTGATTATTACCACTGACGACAAATTCGTAGGTTTGGTTAGTGTTTTTCTCGTGAAATCGTAGGTTTGTGTTTGTTTCGTTTGCTTAGTGCCCGTTTCATAATTCGTAGGTTTGTGTTTGTTTCGTTTGCTTCGTGCCTGTTTCGTAAATTTGTAAAGTTAGGCATCCCAATGCAAAGGTGGTAAGATAAATATCCAAAAGGGGTATTACACGTACAAAATTGGGTATAAAATTTTGCACGGTCAGATGTTTTAATTGTTGCTATTTATGTGAATACATGAGGCTCATTTCAATCAAAACTTAACACATGTAATTTTGTGATGATTTTTTACCCAATTTTGTGTCTGAAGCACTTTCCTTTAGAATTATAGGACATCTGATGTAGATATTTCGTTGAACAATGTTTTTGTTTTATTTGCTCGTGTAGAATGTAGATACGATCCTTTCTCTATTGTTAATTCGAATTCGTGTTTTCTTTTATGCCCTGGTTTTTATTCTTTGCTTTGATATGTTACGGTTAATTTAGACTGAGCTCTGTTGTTAAACTTGTCTTGGCACAGGGTTTTTGAACATATGCCTAGTGCACAATCTGTGATCTCAGTACTGGCACCGATTGCTGCTACAGCCATGTTTGTTAGAAGTATGAGTTATGACTTATTTCCTTATGTGCTGAACGAGTACATGTCGTCCAAGTTTTACAAATTTTTCAGGAGCTTCTCTTCAGAATTCACCATTGTCATTGAAGAATTTAGGGGTTTTTCACGCAATCAGGTTTTTGAGGCGGCTGATATTTACTTGGCTACTAAAGTCACCTCATCGACCCATAGGGTGAAGCTTGGGAAGTCCGAAAGTGAGAAGAATGTTGCAATAACGGTGGATAAAGATGAAGAGGTCTTTGATTCATTCCAGGATATACTTGTCAAATGGAAGTTGATAAGTACTGAAGTTAAATCATCGAGTCGCCAAAGCCCTGGACAACATTTGAGAGACCTTAATGCGACTCTAAGATCGGAGGTTAGGTCATATGAGTTGAGTTTTCACAAGAAACATAAAGAAAAGGTGTTGACAGTTTACTTGGCCCATGTTCTGGAGACATCGAAAGCCATCAAACAAGAAACCAAGGGGATTAAGATTCGAAAAGCAGAGTATGGTGGGATTTGGAATTCGGAGGATACTAATCTTGATCACCCAATGACCTTCGAGAATTTGGCTATGGATTCAAATCTCAAGAATGAAATTATTAAGGATCTGGAAACCTTTAAGAAAGGTAAACATTTTTACAAGAGAATTGGAAGAGCTTGGAAGCGCGGGTATTTGTTGTATGGACCTCCTGGTACCGGCAAATCAAGCTTGATTGCTGCAATAGCTAATTATCTCAATTTTGACATCTATGACCTGGATTTGACAGAGCTAGAATCAAATTCAGATCTTAAGCGCTTGTTGCTTACTTTGTCCAGCCAATCAATACTTGTCATTGAGGATATTGATTGCTCTATCAGGTTGCAGAATCGGAACTCTGAGGATGATCCTGACGTGAATAAAGAAGACAAGGTTAGTATAATTTTGTTATGTAGTAGTAAATTCTTAGCTGATTACCCAAAGTAATTCAATAAGTATATATCCGTCAGTGATTGGATTTAATGAAGTTGCTGGGGTGGCGAGGGCTTTTTGCTTCTGCAGTAACAGAAATTGCTTTTACATGGTCACTAGGAAGGGATGCTTAATTCATAAGAACAAAGAATGTGACTTTGTTATATGCACCTTTTCTGTCATATATTTGAACTGCCAGGTATTGGATATCTATTAGTCTTTAGATGACACTTATAGAGGGTAGTGATGAGGATCACGAGGGAGATGATAACCTGGAGTAATATGACGGTATTAAGGATGTTGTTTTCTATGCTAACTTGCTTAACTAGTGTGGGAGAGATTTGTATTGTTTTGCATTCAATATTTTTTTCAATACTTCAGTTCTCTGATTTCTGCGGACTGCGTATCTTCTGTTTCTCTTTTTTATTTTTCTGCATTGCATAATTATCTGAATTGTTTGATAATGATTGTTTCTCAGGTGACGCTCTCTGGGCTCCTGAACTTTATTGATGGAATTTGGTCTTGCTGTGGAGAAGAAAGAATCATTGTTTTCACAACCAATCACATAGAAAAACTTGATCCTGCGTTACTGAGGCCAGGCCGTATGGACATGCATATACACATGTCTTACTGCACAATCTCAGCATTTAAGCAGTTAGCTTTCAACTATTTAGGCATCCTTCACCACCCAATTTTCATCCAGATTGAAGAGCTCCTAAAAAAGACTGATATAACTCCTGCAGAGATTGCAGGACAGCTGATGAAAAACACTGATCCCAACATCTCTATCCGAAACCTTCTTAGGTTCCTTAAGAAGAAAGTAGAAGCACAGGGCTCAGCAAAAACCAAGGTAGATGTATGCAGTTACGAGAACCTCTAGGTGGACTTATGCGGCAGATGCAATGTCATAGCATATAAACTTCAGAAGTCCGTTAAGACGGATAAAGTCTATTATTCTATAGGATGTTAATTTCTATAATTTTTGATATCTCTATTTAGATGTGTATGAATTTCTATTTAGACTTGTGACTTTGATATCTCTATCTTAATATAAATAATTTTGGTTTTTCTCGAAAATGTTAATTTTTGGATATCTTGTGCATTTTTGGTTAGTGACACATGAGCTTGTCTGGTGGTTCAGAAATTTTTCTCTTCCACATGGGATTTTTATGTTGGCTAAAAATAATCTTTTGCAGTCTTGCTAACGCTAGTTAGATGGATATTGTTTTCTGCTGCCTGCAGCTCTCAGTTTGTGTTTGTTCATATTTGTATATTCTTTTCGACAAACTAGTAGGTTGGCCAGCATCTAGCTGGTTTGGATGTCATGAAGAAGAGAAGGTAAGATTAGATGGGTACTTCACTCATCTGAAACTTTTTCAAGTTTTGGGTTATAATTATATCTCTAACAAGATGTTTTTGACAATAATTATGACTGTAGTTCAGAGTATACTTCTATGCTTTGAGAATGTTTCTTGGTCTCCTCTCTGTTACTACTCAGGCTATTCTTTTAGTATTCTTCTTCGAATCACGGAAAGCGCCTTGGTTCTTATATGCTTGCCGTGTTGGTGTTATGTCTAACTAGCCGATGCTTTTTAGCTAGCATAAGTGTGTTTTCATTTTATGCTATACTATTCTTAGTAATCTGCAATCTAAATTTCCTGTTCTTACATAAAAATATTATTAGTTACTCTGATTGCTTACATTTTTTGCAGGTTTCGTACCAAGTTTGTCTTTTACGTATGCCATATCTCCCTCATCACATTATACTCTATTGACAGGTCGTCAATAGCAATTGCAGTAGCAGCAATTAGAACTATTCTTGGCTGGCCTGGCTTTCCAACAAGTTACAATTTACCCCCTGACTGAACAGTTTAGTTAAGCAAGCTTTTCTACCAGGGTTGATTACTTCTGTTGTTGTGACAGTACATTAAGTTGAATTGCATATCTATTTCTCTTCTCTTTTTTCGCTGTGTTATTAGAAAACCTAGCAATATTGCATCTTTATCTCAAGTAATATCCAGAATTCTTTCAGGTACTGCTAGTATGTACTATTCAACCACCACTTCTACAGAAATTGGACATCTGTTTTGAACCTATTGTTTATAATGTCGTAGTAGGCAGTGAGAGGCACTGAAGGCCCATTATATAACTTATAAATGGATTTAACAATTACAGCTTCAGTTTTGTTCAAGCTTTGTTGCCCCTGGGGATGTCGCCAGTTACTAGGAAAAATTATGCTCCGACACTTGCTAGTAGTTGTCGCACCCATGTATATCTGGATGACATTCATGTCTTTGCAACCCCACAAGGAAGAAAGGTTTGATGTGGTTCTAATATCTTTTCCCATTTTGCGGTAGATGTTTGTGGTTCCAGCATTCTACTAAAATTTCTTGTGAGTGTGTTATTTCTCTTAAGTATTTACTGTCATTGTTCCCAATGCCTTTGAACAGTTATGCTTTTATAACATCGTCTTGGTTGCGTTTTCATTTCTTCCTTGATGTCATTCCACGAGTTGAAACTGATGCATATCTTTTCTACTTCACAACAGATTGAAAGAACTCCTATAAAAGCCAGTATAACTCCTGCAGGGATTGAAGAGCTCCCACCATTATATTCAAGATCATCTTAGGTTACTGAAGCACGAAGATCATCTAGGGGACTTGAGGCGGAAATAATCCATCAGAGTATATAAACTTCAAAGGTCCACTACGACAGGTAAAGTATGTTTTTTTTGTTGTTCCTGTGATACTCTAGATCTGTTTGAGTTCTTAGATTTTTTAATATGCTTAATTTTTATAATCCATATTTAGAAGAAAGAATGCTTAAAATAACAATAACCTTATGAAATACACACATACAGAAAATGCATACCATATATCAGGGGGATCATCAAATTGAATTCTCATGCTGTCAATTAACTACCATTTTCTATTATTGATTGGTGGATATTATAACTATTGAAATGGTGAAAAATAGTAGGAGACAGAGTCAACACAGATAGTATTTGGTATGAAACTCCAGAGACCGTCAAAAGAATTACTGGTCTGACCTCAAAAACCTCTCATCCATAGGTTAGCTTTATTAATACAGAAGCCATTCGTGACAAGAGTTCGTCACCGACAAATCATTAACAATGGCAAAGTCGTCAGTTGCCATCATTATCTCCATCCTCTGCATTGCCTTGTCCGGCTTGGCTCAATGCCAGGAACAACCTGAGTTCCTCGTCAACGGCAAGGTTTACTGTGACACATGTCGTGTCCAGTTCCCTACCAAGATCAGCCAGCCCATCAAAGGTATATATTAGTTCCTAGCACTTTCTAAAAACACCGTCTTCACAAACGGGCGGATCTAGGGTGTTTCTTTTCGGATAACATCTTTATATTTTCAAATTTTAGGGGCACTTCTGTAGTTTAACTTATTTTTTTTTGACAAAAGCACTTTTATAATTGTATTAAAATTATAATGGTGAAAAAATGTCAAATATTTGTGTCCCTTGCGCATGCATGCATGAACGCTTAGATAAACGCCTAAGCACTAGCTAACACGTAAATTTAATGGTCCGATTAACCGAAATGCAGGTGCTAGGGTGGCTGTGGAATGCAGAGACCGGGATAATGGGACACTGACACACAATGCCATCGGAATGAGCGATGAAAACGGGGAATACAATCTGAGCATCAAAGGCGATTTCGAGAATGAAATCTGCGAGGTGGTGGTGATGAAGAGCCCTTTACCAGACTGTGCTGAGGTGATGGAAGGCTTAAACAGAGCTAGAATCAGCCTGACCTCAAACAATGGATTGCTTGACACTCACCGCTATGCAAATCCTCTAGGCTTCATCACATCTAAGCCTCTTGCTCAGTGCGCACAAGTGCTTGCCGAGCTAGATTTATCCCCCGTCGATTAATATTTTATTTGTATCATCGCCTCATTCTAATCATTAGTCGGGCCTGACATTTTAATAAAATAAAAATCATGATTTATTAATTTGTTTGTCAATCTTTCCGTACTCCATTTTTCCCCGTTTACAACATAATATGGAAGAAACTGGGACTAAAAAAATTAAAATTATGCAGAATTGATAAAAACCGATAGAAAAATTATGATTTCTACCAAAACTATGAAATTATTATTAAAGAAGTTCGAATATAGCATGTACAATAAAACGGTTCATAATATTTACTTTGTCACCATACGTACTATTTATTTTCTAAACACAATTCATAATTTTTTAAAAATCATGAATAATTAATAAAAATTATCAAACTAGTAATAATAGTAGAAACAGAAATATAAAAAATAGGTTAATATATTAATTTTTCATTTTCTTCCAATTTCGTTTAAATATAGATAAGATTTACGTGACAACCGTATGTTATGATTGACAACATATTTTATATTTTAATAAAAGCTATTTTGTGATAATAATGTACAACTCATAATGACATAAAAGAATATCTTGTTATCTGTATCAAGATTTTCTTTTTATACTTTTCAAAATATTTTAATTTTAATTTCACCAACTATCTGAAACGGGGCAGTCCGACCCGACCCGAACAGTAAATATAAAATGTATCCCCATCTCTCCATAACAGTGCTTTGCAGTGAAACCCTTGCGTAGTTTGTAATCTAAAAAAGCCCCTTTTTGCAATTCAATTCTCTCTCAAATGGCGAATAGCAGCAATCTTCCTCGTCGCATCATCAAAGTAAGTCTAGATCATCGCTGTATCTATCGATGTATCTATATGTGCACATCTCAATTCATGTTAGCTAGGCTTTAATCGGCATTTTTTGCTTTTTTTGTTTCTGCAATTTTATAGGAAACTCAGCGTCTTCTCAGCGAACCAGGTTATCTCTCTCTCTCCCTCTCTCCCTCCCTCTCTCCTCTCTCTCTCTCTCTGTGTGTGTGTAAAAATAATTACTTTCATATCACCTTATTAGTTAAGCTAGGTCTTAAGATAAAACTAATTATTAGAAAATTTATGAAAATATCTATGTTTTTAGATTTATATATTTTCAAATGGGTCATGTTCCAGAGAGAACCATTAAAGAGAGAACCATAGAACCCTTACCTTATTAGGCAAGGGTTCTGCAGCAGAACTTCACAAAAAAAATGTCAATATCTATGGATTATATTTTTAAATTATTTTTAACACACACAACGATGAAAAAACATGAAAAAAACATATATTTAGATTTAGATCCTAAAAATCTATTTAAAATTTAGGGTTCTGTTGCAGAACCCTAGTGGTTCTATGGTTCTATTTTAAGGAGTGGTTCTCTCTTGAGCGCGACCCATTTTCAAATATACGATCAGTTGCAATTGAGATTATAGTTAATTTTCATATTATTGACGTTGCAAACGAGGTTGCGAATGACATTGTTCCATATTTTTGAAAATAATCAAGAAAATTTAGCAACTGTGAAAGCCACAATAAATTCCAGGAACTGTAGAATGCATATCCTATTATCCTGCAAAAGAAGTCCCGGATGATATATGCAATGACAAATATTGTACATTGCACAGTAGAGACAATTATCAGCCAAACATGAACTATGGTGCAGGCTATCCACCTCTGTTTCGTGGCGGTCTTAATTATAATTATCCTCCGATGAGTTCGTTCGTTCCACCTCCACCACCACTGCCGCCTTACGGACAGTAATATGATCCGGAAATGGTGCCACCAGGGCAATGGTATGGTGGCTATGCAAGACATTGTAATGGCTGCAGTATAATGTAGTCATGTCTGAGACTCAATGGTTGATTTCTTTCATTTGAACTGATGTCTTTTGATGAACAGAATAATGTCGAATTCAATATCTCATAAAGATCAATGTATCTTTTGATATCGAATTCAATAGCTTATTAGAATATTTATTTCATTATTAATTCAGTTACTTTTTTAAAATTATTAATTCAGTTATTTTAATATTTATTTTGATTTATTGTTCTTCATGCTGGTTCGTGGAGAAAGTTTTTCTGCAAACTTTCTGCAATAAGGTTACTGGCAAGTGGCAACAGCAGGCCCTCTATCTCCAACATGAAACACATAAAGCCCATTATCAAATAGAAAACAACCCATCCAACAAAAACACCCAGGCCCAAAAAATGACTTTAAGCCCAACTAAATGGCTTTAAGCCCAACTTTTGTCCCTCTAGAATCAACACCACTGTCGCTCTACTCTCTCCCCTGCTCCCCTCTTGAAACGGCCCCAAACAGCTGAAACAAATCAACTTATAAGCTGATAATTTTTTCTTGTCAATGGTGGGAGCAGCAAAGAAGAAGTGCAAAGTATGTGAAGAAGCTGACTCAAAATACAAGTGCCCTGCTTGTCTTATTCCTTAGTAAGCCCCCCTCTTTCTTTCTTATTTTTCATAATATATTTTTTATCTGTTAATTTTTGGCCAGGACTTGGTTATTAGTAAAATCTTGAGATGCGGTTTGCTTATTTTTTTGATTTTGTGGATTTTGCAGCTGTTCTTTGGGTTGTTTCAAGAAACATAAAGGTGGGATTTCTATGGGTTTTCGAGTTTATTGCTTTTTGATTCTGTATATATGAATTGCTAATGTATGTGGGTTATATAAAGATTTTGTTTTTTGTGTTTATTAGTAATGGCATTGTGTATGTGAAAAAGTAATTGATTAGAATTGGCATTTTTCGATCAATTTGAAACTGCAGTGTCAGAATTTGTTTACCTTGTTCATCTTTTAGAATTAGTTGGTTTGGTCTGTGTAACACACACACACACATGACTACACTCGAGTCTAACTTAGACGCAAGTTAATGACTAATTTATGGGTTCTCGTAAAATTAAGCTGGTAAATCTGATATTCTTTAAAAATATTTAATATGGGCAATAAGGCTGAATATTATCTGTAGAGACAGGATCTAGTGATCCACACTTTTATCCCAAACAATGGGTTGTCGGGTGAAGGAAATGCTAAATATTTATGATTCAACTAAACCCTCCTACCACGTTAAGGTTTAAGGGGAAGCTGGTAACTTAATGATAAAGCTCATTTTGACTTGTACAAATCTACAGAAGTTCAATGCGTTAAGGATGAGGCAGTACCCGCAGAAGAAAAAATTGGTGAGGGTCTTTCTCCTTAAACTCTACATCTTTGCTTTTATTTTGTTTTAGATTGTTGACAGATATCATACTTGAAGATACGTACCTTTTATTGACTTTTTGTTGTAAACCTTGAACCATCACCAATAATCATGATTGAAATTGGTTGCCAACGATATACTAAATAAGTATGCATTGTCTATGTTCTCTTTACTTGCATTTATGACAGACAGTAAATTTTTTGGATCAATTAAATTTATAGCTGCTCGTCAATATAAACATTTTTTTCCTAATGCCGATATGCTATCTATTTTCTGGATCTGTATAGTTGATCTCGACAAAGAATCAGGCATTATAGCTTCGAGAATAATTGTACTCTTTGCTGGTCAATATGTTTCATAGATACTTTGCCTGTTTTGTCAGTTAAATTAATGTTCTGCAGACATAGGATTATAATATCAGGTTTCGTTTTAAGGTCGACTAGGTGTGCAGGTCTAACATCACATGCATATCCCATTATTTGGTTGAGTTTATTTTAAGGTCGACTAGTTGTGCAGGTCTAACATCACATGCATATCCTATGATTTGGTTGAGGACTTGAGGTTGTTTTACCAAGTTTCTTATGGGTTTACACATCTTTTATTTGTATGGAAGTTGGATATGCTAATCTGGATTCTAAAGTTTTTAATCTAACATTTTTCTATTGAATTAAGACACCAGAGTCAATGTCAGGTCTTTTAATGGGTCCTTGTAAGTTGTAATGCGTCCATTCACATTAGCACATATCTGATTCTAGTAGCACAAATTGTTGAGGCTTATGTAGTAAGTTGATGTTGATTGAATCAAATACTGCAGAAATTCCATGTGTTAAGGAGGCAGTACCTGCAGAGCAAAAATTTGGTACGAGTCTTTATTCTTGAGCTCTAATTTTTAGTATTATTTATTGTAAAATGTTGAGAATATTATTTTTGGTGCTATGATCATATGGTTTCTTTTTTATGTAAACTGAAATTCACCATGGATAATCATGTAATGGGATCGGTCAGCTTGGAAAACCTATCAAAACATGCATTTGCTTATGTTCTCCACTATATGTGTATTCACGATAAATGATATTCATTTCAGTGAATTAGTTATGAGATATATGTATAAATATATGTCGACAACAAATTCAACTTTTTAATTCTGATAATTATATTTGTAAAGGGATACAGGAACAAGAATTTAAAAGCAGAACCCATGCTTAGTCATAGGAATGGTAGTTGACCCAGGCGGTCCTTTGATCCATTGTAAAAACAGTTTGGCATTCATTGATTCAGATATAGGATTTTTATATTGGGTTTTGCCTTAAAAAAATCCACTAGTTGTGCTGGGACAACATTGTATCACATATCTGGTGAAGGTGGTTTACTATTTCAACTATGAGTTATGCCAAATTATAAATACTATACTGTTACACTTGACTTCTGTTCGGTGCTGCTTAGTCTAAAGTGAACTGCATTGCACTCTTTGTTGTTTTCTGCACATCCTTCTCTACACATCCCTAATGTATCTTGCTTAGTCCAAGATCTTCTGTTTCTTTACTTGAGAGAAATGGGCCTCCTTTGCTTATGCGGATTGCGGGGCAATGCTCTAATAATATTAGTTTGCTTACGGGCGTGTTAACAGAACTAGGTTTAAGAACCTGTAGCACCTATATTTCATCATATGTTAATATTAATATTTGTGAAGTTCTTAATTTGAATTTGTTTCTGATTAAGTTGTTCTTCATCTACAACTTCTCTTTTCTAGCTCCAAAGCCGCATGTTGAAAGGCCATACTTTGTTGATGAACCAAGCATAGTGTTGCAGCAGTCACAACTTGAGTCCATAGGTATACCTCTGTAACCTTTTATAACATTCAAAGTTTACATATATACTAAATTATATTATTGCAGCTTCTTCGAGTGAAGTTATTGATGCTTTGAAGAATGAAGAGCTTCAGAAACTCATATGCAAAATAGAAAATTCTGCAGATATTGAAAGTGTATGTACTGATATGCTAAAGATAGACAAAACCATTAACTTTTTCGTATTGTAGTGATAAATTAATAAGACACTGATTACATAACATCAATTCATACACATTAATATATGGTGTTTTGTTGCTTTTAGGAATTTGATAAAGCAATGGAAGCGGATGCATTTCGACTTTTTACCGACAAGGTAGGTAACACCTTGTTCTGTCTTTAGAGCACCCACAATTCAACACTAAAACACCTAAGTAGTGCAAGTTTTTGTGTAAAACTCACTCCAATGCAACACTATTTTGATGTAAGGTTACACCAAATGAATTGGGTGGCACCAAATTATTATCCCTTCTTACCCACAGCTCATTATAATAAAGTTGGAGAGCTGTAACTTGTAGAAAATGGGTTTCGTTCCCATTTGTTACTTGCCTACCTCAGTTGAAGCTCATGCCCTAATTTCACGATTACAGAGACTTCTCCCCTTTACAAATCTTTTGATTCAAAAGACCATCATACTACGTGTAATAACATATTTCTCACGATCTTTCTCATCTCTGGACCATTCTAAGTCCAATGGCAGGACCACTCCACTCGAGTGGTTTGTCATCACCCAAATGGATGCTTTTTAAATTTAACTCTATGTTCACTATGATGTTACCTTCGTATTTTGGATTTCTCTACCTCCTGTTAAGTTCATTAAATTGGATTTGACCTCTTAATGTCAATTGTGAACTCTTGTATGACGCACACATGGATTTTAAGAATAAGCTGCACTTGGCCTGAAGGTTTGGGATTCTTAGTTTGAACTTTAACTGAACTTAATGCATTGGATTGCTATAAGATATTTTTGGGGCTACCTTCCAGATTTTTTGGTCCTGGGAGCAACTGTCAAAGTTCTTAACTTGTCCTCATATAGTGTCATAAGAAAATCATTGACTGTAGCACGGATTGTTTTAATTTCTAAATGCAGAATCGATTTTCAAAGATTGTCAGACATAAACAAATACAAAAGGCAACTCTTTGTGAACAAATGAAGCTTTCATTTGCATCTTTTTTGTTGACAGATATTATCTATCATTGGTGCGTGACAATGTCGTTCCACTGAAATATTCGCAAAAGCTACAGCACACCTGGAGGAGGATAAGGTTTGCTGAGTGATTTGGTCTTGTAACATTGATACAGTTTGAATAGTCATCGAAGTACTTTAACAGGTCTCTCGAGTTACTTGAGAAAGCTTGTTGTTCACTATCTGATGGCGAATATTTGTATAATAAAAAAATTATTTTTTTTTTGTCCATGAATTTCCTTAGAAGTACTAGTACAACTGTTTTATAAGTACCGTAGCTTTTTGGAACAGTAAGCTAAAATCATAAGAGTAAACATTATGAAATCTGGTCATCCTTACAATTTACTGAAGAACCCCTTCAAGCTAGACTTGGTGGCTGATTTACTAAACTAAAACATCAAGCTTGAGAGCTAAAGAAACTGATCCTGATCTCAGGGGTATTTGTCAAAGTGGCTGCTGGCTGTAACAATGGCTAATAAGTAATATGCAAGATCTTTGGCCGGTTTGGCTCCACCTATTCTTTTACCAGTAATAACAATTTTATTTTCAGGAACATTGTTAAATTTACGTACCAAACCAAAAAAAATTCAAGTCAAGCTCGAATTTGACTGGTATCGTTTCAAGTTTGATGCGGTCATTAATAGTTGGTTATTTTTATGTGTGGTTGAATTTACACAGTCGTTTTTGTAAATAAATTTAGCCGACATCAGTCAAATTCAATACTGCAACCCCCCAAGACCATTAATAGTTGGTTATTTTTATGTGTGGTTGAATTTACACAGTCGTTTTTGTAAATAAATTTAGCCGACATCAGTCAAATTCAATACTGCAACCCCCCAAGACGAGCAATACTGCAACCCGCCAAGATGAGCAGGGAAACTTCCGACTTAATTATTAGAGATGATGTTATTAAATTCAACCGGGAATGATGAAAAATATCGATCGGGAATGGTGGAATATATATCAGTCGAATTTATGTATTTTGCGGGAATTTTACCGCTTATTTAGAAATAAATTTCGAATACAGTTAATTCAACGAAAGCGGTTTGAAAATAATAAAGACAACTAATTATGATAGAATATAATATATTCAACAGTTTTCACTCATGTGACTAATTTTAATCGTAAATGATATATTTAACCATTTTCAGTCGAAAATATTAAATTCTACTGTGGTTGAATTTACATGTGTCAAATTAGCAACCCCATCACCAATAAACATTTCCATGCGGTCAGTCACTCCCCCTTTTTCCTCTCTTTAACACTCCCCCATTTTATATTCACCATTTTTGAAACACGAGATCGATTTAAATTATTAAGTGTAATTTCATGATTTCAATATTATAGATATGATTAATTTCTTATGTTTGATATAATTGTTTGCACTGACCAGCGTATATGATCACTGACCGAGCAGTCCAATTTAGTTAAAAGCGACCAGTTTTTTGTGGTTGAATTTACTCGCATTTCTTGTAGTGCTCATGTCCTGTAATATATTTTGTTCATATATAAATGTCAGAGAACAGATAAAACTTCAGTTAGTATTCATAACTTCACAAGTCCTTAACTTTAGATATTCCAGAGCAGCTTCATGCAAATTCAAGATCCATTGAATGGTTTACTTTGTCACCATACGTAATATTTATTTTCTACAGATAATTCATAATTTTTCAAAAATTATGAGTAATTTATAAAAATTATTAAACTAGTAATAATAGTAGAAACTAAAATAATAAGAATGGGATAATTTATTAAATTTTCATTTCTTTCTATTTTCGTTTATTTTAGACAGAGATAAGATTAATCTAACAACCGTATCTTGATTTTATGATTGACAGCATATTTTATATTTTAATAAAAGCCATTTTGTGATAATAATGTACAACTCATAATGACATAAAAGAATATGTGATATATCTTGTTATCTGTATCAGGATTTTCTTTTTATACTTTTCAAAATATTTTAATTTCACCAACTATCTGAAACGGGGCAGTCCGACCCGACCCGAACAGTAAATATAAAATGCATCCGCATCTCTGCATAACAGTGCTTTGCAGTGAAACCCTTGCGTAGTTTGTAATCTAAAAAAGCCCCTTTTTGCAATTCAATTCTCTCTCAAATGGCGAATAGCAGCAATCTTCCTCGTCGCATCATCAAAGTAAGTCTAGATCATCGCTGTATCTATCGATGTATCTATATGTGCACATCTCAATTCATGTTAGCTAGGCTTTAATCGGCATTTTTTGCTTTTTTTGTTTCTGCAATTTTACAGGAAACTCAGCGTCTTCTCAGCGAACCAGGTTATCTCTCTCTCTCTCTCTCTCTCTCTCTCTCTCTCTCTCTCTCTCTCGCTCTCTCTCTCCCTCCCTCCCTCCCTCCCTCTCTCTCCCTCACTCTCCTCTCTCTCTCTCTCTCTGTGTGTGTGCGCGCGCTTCTATGTTCATGTTTTTGTTAGCTGATTGTTGGATTTTGATTTAATTTTATGTTTGTGAAATATTTGTTAGCTATGTGAATGGCTTGGATCAGTGAATTGTAGTGAATGATTTTGTAGATTTGGTATATGTACTGATGTGTTACTGTAAGTGCTGTATTTTAACACAAAAATTGAGCAAAAATGTGCTCAATACTTGTTGCTTAATTTTGGAAGTTACTTTGTTTGTTTCCTAATCTGCTAGGAACGGAAATGAATGAGGGGGATATGATTAAAATGGAAAATAGTAAACAAAATTGAAATTAATAATTGTAGAATTCTGGGAATGTTATATCTACCGTTGTTTGCTTCTTGTTAGATTATGTGTTGATTATCTCTTTTACTGTTTTAATTGGTTAATTGGTTTTATTGCATTACTACTTCAGTTAGATCCTTTTTGTCTCAATGTATTGCCATATATCAATGAATTAAAATTATTGATTATGCTTGAGTTTTAAGCTTTTTTCTTTGCCAAATTTCAACTCGTTCTTTAAAAAAACTGTTAAATAATCTTTTTTATTTAATCTGCCCCTTCATGCTTTTACTACTTTCCTTATTGGTTAACTGGTTCTATATATTACTATTTCATTAATTTAGTTGATTCCTCTTTTTTCTTAATAAAAGACCATATCTTTGTTATTTAATTTTGCCTGAGCTTTGATATTTCTTTTCGTTTAATCTTCAGATCTTCTCCTTTTTTTTTAATAGAAAAACTCTCAACTTAATATTTTTTATGTAGTCTGCTTCTCTTCGCATTTATTACTATCCTAATTGTTGTACTGGTTCTATTGTATGACTATTGAGTTGGATCCTTTTTTTCCAAATAAAATCCCATAATCTATTAATTAAAAGTATTGATTATGCTTTAATTTTGAGCTTTTTTCTCACTCAATATTCAGGTCTACAGCTTTTTTTGTATAAGTTCCTAAAAAAATTATTTTTTTTCTGCGCGCATTGCGTTAAAGATTGGAGAGGAGGTCCCCCGTGTTTTTTGCATTTGTTGGTTTTTTCTATGGTGGTCAATTTTATCATTAAGTATGGTCACAACCTAATGCTTTTGATTATATATGTTTTTTATATTCTTATGAGAGAAAATGGTTTATTTTTCAGAACTTTCTGTCATGAAAATATAATTTTCTCCATAAGTTTGTTATATGTGTGTTTGTGTGTGTATTCAGTGTGTATGTGTGTGGACTTTTAATTTAATACGCACATTGCTTTAAAACTCGCAAGCCCCTTGATATCGCCCTTCTTGGTTTTTAGCAGCTTTTTGCTCCTTCATGAAATAAAATTTGATCCAACCATTAAGATTTGGGAAGGTCAATCAAATCATATTAAGCTTTTATGTAATACAATGCACTTTCTAAATATCAAGTAAGATTGCTCTTTATTAAGGATGTTTATAGTCTTCCAGAATAAAAACGTTTTTGATTTTACATATGTATTGAAATTGGCTGTTTATTGTTATTGCAGCGCCTGGAATAAGCGCATCGCCATCTGAGGATAATATGCGATACTTCAATGTCATGATTCTTGGGCCAACACAATCTCCATATGAAGGCAAGTGATTAGCTCGGATGTTTGCTGCTACCGTATCTTTTTAGTAGCCAATAACTCAAAATTGTTTTGAATTTTGTTCAAAATGGTACAAATGATTTCCTTGTCATATGATTAAGTTGTAGCACTATCCCTCTGTTGAGAGGTTTTGGTATTTTATAACTGTTTTATATTAATCAAAATAATAATTTTCAACATCTTGCAAAATTTCTAATGCTCTCAGAAGTTGGGGTCTTTGTGGAAACACCTAGGTGTTGAGACAAGATTTGCAATTTTGCATACATTTCTCCCTCCGTGGCCCTACTTTCGAATCGACATATGATACCGTCAACTGAATTTTTTTGGACAAGTTGTTAAAAAGCCAATGTTATTGAACTTAGTTGTTAAACCTCTTTGCTTGCTAAACTAGATTTGCTCAAGGCGGATTTAAGTAGTTGTTTTTACTGTCTTTTATTTCCTTGCATTTCTGGTGAAATCCTTTTTACTGTTCCGTCCAGGTGGGGTATTTAAGCTTGAGTTATTTTTGCCTGAAGAATACCCAATGGCTGCTCCCAAGGTATACCATTACTTCACAGAAATAGCTAGAGTATTTACATGGAGCTGTATATTGTTAGCTCTAAGGTGTTTTACCTTTGCTTTTTATCTTGGTTCATGCAGCTTCACTATGGTATCTAATGTTATTGTACTTTTTTCTTCTTGTTATGTGCAACTGTTGAATTTTTATTTCCGGTCCTGTTCTTTTGTTTAGATATAGATGTATCATGGCAGTTTAATGTCAATCAGCATGTTCAGTTGCATATTGAAATTTTTAAGAAATAATATTATCTGGAATAACTGTATGAAGATTACCTCTATTCTGGCTATGTTATAGAGTATGATTAGTTTGTCCATAATTTGTCGCCATCTCTGACCGGCAAACATGTAAACTAATAGAGGTCATTGTGTCATATTCATATATTTTTCAGTATTTCTCTTTTTTATCATGGTTTTGGTTAGGTTTTTCGAAATGTTACGATTCTCTGGTGTGAAATTTTTGTAAAACTCAGGTATGAAGTTCTTTTTCTGTTGGGGAATATATTGGTCTTGTGTATTGATTATCTATGACCTCATATTTTAATTGTGTGATGATATGGTTTGATTTTCTTTTAGATCGCATACTCATCCTTCATGCTTTCTCGTCACAGGTCCGGTTCCTTACCAAAATTTACCATCCTAACATCGACAAGGTTTGTTATGCATAAGCCCGAGTAGCTACTATGTTGAATTTGAGCTTTGTATATGTTCTTATTGAATTGGTTTCTGTATTGCAGCTTGGAAGGATATGTCTTGATATTTTGAAAGACAAATGGAGTCCTGCTCTTCAGATTCGTACCGTACTGTTAAGGTAAAATAGATGGCTATTTATTGGAAGATCTTCCCGGCCCGTATATATCCATATTGTTTAGAGCATCTCCAAGGGTGATAACAAAAACTGTTAGCTAAAATATAATAAAATAATGATTATGTAAATTTTTACCTAAAGGGGAGGGTAGAGACTCCAATGATATTATGTATAATATGATAGCTAAAATTATACCTAAAAGGTTTGTTGGTTCAGCAAATATAGCCAATTAAAATATGGTTATCTATAATTTTTGCTAAAGGGAATATGGTTGGAGTCCAAAACTTTTACATATTCTCTAAAAATTGACACCTAGATGCCACCTAAGTGCCATGTAGACATTTTAGCTAAGAGTTTTAATACTTTGTGCTATGCGGTAGAGATTGTTCACCTTGGGCGAAGCTTTTAGTCATATTATGTCTTGGTAGTGGATTCCATTTGAAATTATTGGTGGTATATTGTTTGTCTTATCCTTACTAGTTAACTTACTGGATTTGCTTGATTGTATTAGCATTCAAGCCCTTCTGAGTGCTCCGAATCCTGATGACCCACTCTCTGAGAATATTGCAAAGCATTGGAAAACAAATGAGGCTGAAGCTGTTGAGACAGGTAATTCTTCATATTTATACACATTGGAACTTAACATTATCAAGAAAAAGTGAGAGAGACTATTTGCGCCCAATATGGCCATAGTTCGTGGTGAATTTATATATACAGTGCACTCCTTCCATGTCATTTTTCATTAGATTAATCTTTTTCTACATATAATGCAGCAAAGGAGTGGACCCGTTTGTATGCTAGTGGTGCTTAAAGAAATTGCTCAATGGAAGGGCGCCAAAATAACATAATCTGCAATGTACTCTATTGAAGCACTGATGGGTTGAACAGGATCAATTTTATATTCTCAAAACATACTAGCTCATAGATAGTCCCGTTCAGAACCTTGATATTGAAAAGTTGAAAACTGTAATTTGCGGCATGGTGTCCTCCTTCTGTTACCTTATATCATTATAATTTATAGCAATGCATGAAATTAGCTGTTTGGGATTTCTGTGGCTACAGTTGTGTGCAGCATGGCAACTAGAAATTAAATCTTTTGGCTGCTGATGCTGCACTCCATGGTTTGGTGAAGTTCTCATCACTTTCACTGGGTGTGAGATTTTATTCTTCTTTTTTCTTTTTTTCGCTAAATATTGATTTTTCATTTTCATTTGATAGTATTCCCCATTTAGAGTTGAATATATGTCTAATTTTTGCCCTTGGACAGCAAGTGCTAAATCCGATAACTAGGCCACTCCCCTTCAACTCGACTGTTTTGTCCTTTTGTTAGGTGTACATTTACCTTAGCATCAACTTCTCAAGCCCTTCTAAGGCCCATAGCTAACGAACCGTCCAACCATACAGTTCGCATTCAAAATTTTAAAAATCGCTAATTTGCGATTTGGATGTTATTTTAAAATTTTAAAATCACAAAATTGCAACTGCAATCGTAAATTATATTTTATATATAAAGTATAAATTAATAAGTAAACACATTTTTTGTAAATATTTTTATTATGTAATATTTATTATTATAATATTAATAGATTAACATTTTTTCTGTTATATCTTCAAATCTAGTCCATTACTTCTATTTTAAAGTTTCAAATCAGATTAATCAATTACCCGCCCATTACTCGTTTCACTTTATTAGCCGCATATCTGTCTCTCCTCCCAGAACCTCTATGCCGAGATTATCACTGCGTCGTTACATTTTTTTTGCTTTTTTGTATCTAGTCTCACATTGGAAAATATTGTTCGACCCTTGTCTGTTTATTTTATAATGGAATTTTACTCGAGTGTAAGAAAATTGTTCAAATTTATATTTCAGTGAACTATCTAATTTTACTTGCATAATTTTTTTCCGTTTCCAGGATTGATATGGTTTTTTATGAAGCATCATCTAATGGAATTTCAGTTGCAATTAACTATTTTTTAATCATGACTGGAAAAGCTTGGTTCACCTTCAAGTATTGTAAGTTGAGGAATATAACTCTATTGGATTGGGAAGCACACATATTTGAAATTATGTATTTCTGCTTTCGTTGGAACTAGCCAGTTCACGTATCTATAGACTATAATATTGCATGGTAATACTGTTTAGCAAAGGATTTTGTAGAATTGGTTTACATAACAAAGTGCATGACTGCATCATCGCTTGGGGCCAAATGAAGATCCTTGCCTGTACTAATATCCATTTATTAGTTAACCATGTAACAGATGTTGTTCTAATCACATTCTTTTATGTGCGCAATATCTATATATTTATGTTGTATTTTAATTATACCGTCATAAAAAGGATGTAGTTCAGAATTATTGCTGATTTACTTGCGAGAATTGCAATAAATTCATCCACAACACATCTTTCTATAATTAAGCATTCACTTATGTTGAAAATCAGATTTGAAGTAAACTTGTTCATTGGATGATTCAAAAGACCACAGGTGTTGGTAACTGGAGAATAATGATTTATCTCGGTGTAAACAATTTTAGCTTAGTACTAACTCTGTAATCGGGAAACTGTTGTTACCTATACGTGATAGAGAAATAACGTTATGAAGCATACGAATAAACGCCTAGTTTCAAATTAATTTACCAAAATCACTTCTATATTATTAACACATTCTGCATATTCGAAATTTCATTATTTAATGGATATACATTTGAAGAACCATCCCTAAGAGCATCTCCAGCAGTGTCCTAAAGAGATTCCCTAAATATATGATAAATAATTCAACTTCTAAAAAATAGGGACTCTATGTTGATTGACAACTTCAACAATGATCCTTATTTGTGTTTTCCTATTATTATTATAATATTAAATTCAAATTCTTTTAACAAGAAGATAACAAAAAAAATATGGGAAAGAGTGTACAAAAGATAAGAGTTGAATATTATTAAAAATCAAATGAGGAATGAGTTAGGGATTACCTATTTATGGGGAATGAGAGATGGATCCTAACATTTAGGGAATGAGTAGAGACCCTGCTGGAGTGAATTTTTGTGCATATTCCTTAAAATTATAACTTAGGACCTCATTTAGTTAATCTGCTGGAGATGCTCTAACATTATAAAGAATCGAGCATCTTTTATGCGCATTTAGCATTCTTGAATGGGATATCGAAATCGGTAAAGTTGACCGGTGTCATATTTTTATTTCTTTTCATCCTCACCCAAAATCCGGAGCCTTAGTCATTTTTTTCTGAATCCAGTGTAATTGTCATTTTTTTTGTTCTTCAACAGCTTTGAGAATTACAAATATGAATATTGATCCTGACATCCCGAGCCCTGAATCCATGGAACAGGCAAATTTTAAAAGGCGTCAAGTGGTAGGATCAATCAACCCCTGTGAGGCCCCTCATACTAAAGTGCAATTTCTTGAATGAGATTCCTTGCAGATTTTGAGAAAAATAGCATTGGTCACCTTTTATTTTTCCAGAGATTTACAATGCCTGAAAATGCTATTTACCATACATAATAACAGGGCATTTTAAAACCAAGAGAGTAGGCTATACGGTTTCTTAATTAACTCTGAAAATGCTCATTACCATTGTACCATATATTTAATAACAGGGCATATTAAAACCAAGAAAGTAGGCTATACGGCTTCTTAATTAACTTAACAGGTCTCATTAGAAGTCCGAAATCTCTGCGAAGTTCTTGTTCCGATATACTGTCATTCTCCGTTTGTGGGGTCCACAGCACCTCAAGAGCCTGTATGTGTAAATAAGTATTGTTTAAAATTTTGTATACTAGTAGTATATTATCAGAAATGTACAATATAAACTCACCTCTAAATTGCTCATTCGGATGGAACGAATCTTTTGCAGTGCGATTTTAACGTCCGCCTTGCTCACAAGTGGTGTATGCCACTTCACCGATGGAATCCAGTATTCGCCATCAGCAAGCACCAACAATGTTACCTGGATAACCAAATGTATAGCGCAAATGTTTATGGCTTAATAATGTTACTAGAATAAGTACAACTGCAATAAATGCACACTGAAACTTCAAGCAATTGATAAACACTCCCTCCGTCCCAATTTATCTGTCTTGTACTCTTGTTTGACTCTCTGTGGTCAAATTGACCAAACTTTGACTGTTAATTAATAAATATTCTTACATGATCTTGAAAATCGAAAAAAATACATTTTAAAGTAATATATTTTTCATATTATTTTATATATGTAAATTTCAGCCAAAGTTTGGTCAATTTGACCCAAAAAAGTCAAACATGACAAATAAATTGGGACGAAGGGAGTAGTATAATACTCATTGTAGAGTTTTAATCGAAAAAAATTGCAAAATCTTTAAGCTGGAAAATAGTATTGGTTTCATATACAGAGTCGAATTTACCACTGAATACTCATTGTCACTGCTGTTGAAATTCCCTCCAGAATCTTTTTTACCTATAACACCATCGACATTCAAAAACGTCTCATCTTCTTTGTCAAATTTTGCAAGCTCTGTCTCAAGAAATCCTCTGAAACATGGTCTGCTATACTTCTCCATCTCATCGTATTTTGCCTACAGTATATCATGTGTTCATATGAGCGCATAAAAAACATACTAACTAGAACATGAAACATAAAAATATTAATATTGATGCTCCGGGGTCAGCAATATCCATATGTCTCGCTCATGTTGAAGAACATAACAGTTATATGTGCTAGGCAAGCAGCAACTCAATTTGATATATTCAAACTTCCAGTCATCAACACATTACAAGGACTGACAATAACCAAAGTCCCATCAGCACATTAAAATAAGTACCAAAGTCTCATCAGGACATTAAAACATATATACCACTCTAAAATCCACCTTCCAAAATAAGATAAACGGAGCGTATTTGCCAATTTGACTCAAGTTTAGGCAGTTCCCCAGTAGCGGGTCTAGCCTCATCAGGTCAGGGAGATTAAATACTGCTAAAATTAATTAAAAGAGTACTAAAATTATAATTATAAAGTTCATAGTTACTTAATTTGATATGCAGTGTAATATTATTGATTATACAATATTATATTACAATCACCAATGACAAAATGAAATTACGCATTTGATTAAGAGAACATTTTTCTATTACATATATTTTACACATTTGAAAATTTATTTAATGGGACAAACAAGAAATTTATAATATTATAGCGTAGCAGCAAAGTAGTTTATCAATGACTAATTTGCACCAAGTAAACATAGAACTAAAAACAGAAAACAGATATAATACAAAGAAATGAAGATGAAAATATATAATGTATAAAGAAGCATGCATAAGATGCGGAAAACTGTACCAATAAAGGAGAAAATATTGAGAGGGGGCAAAGTTAAAATATCTGAAGCAAGAAAAAAATGAGAAAGTGAACAAGGAGGGAAAGAATTGGATTTGTGGTCAGTAGGCCGAGCTATCCGAGTTTCGAGTCGGGTCTAATTCAAGCCGAGGTTAATCAAGTCGAGTCGAACCGGCTCGTTTAACTAATCGAGCCTAAACCTCCGCCCAAACTCGACTCATTTAATTTCACGAGTCGAGTCGAGTCGGCTCATTTAGCTAAACAAGCCGGTTTTAACAAATTGGGCGAGACTGCTCGTTTAATTTTACACTTAATCGAGCCTAAATTGCTACCCAAACTCGGCTCGTTTAATTTCACGAGTCGAGTCGAGCCATCTCATAGCCGAGTCGAGCCCAGTTAAACGAGTTCGAGCTGGACGAGCTCGCGAGCTGCCCAGCCCGAATTACAGCTTTACATTAAATACATATGTAACTTTACATAAATATGCCTACCATGCATTTACCATGCAGAAACACATGGGAAGTACTTGCCCCCATTGGCAGATCTGCAGCTGTAGATGGGCGATATGTTGACTGTCGTAAAGTGTCTAGTTTCAAAAGTTTAATTGCAAAACACAATGCCATTAAGTATGACGCTTACAATATACCAGCTTTTCTTTGCGGGTAAATTAAAAAACCGACTTAGAACTAATGAAAATTAGTCTTCAAGGATAAGAATGACCCCAAATAGACATATATTCAGAATAGAATATACAGCAACTTACAAAGAGATAAGCAAACTGGCAAGAATCATGATGCTCAAGTAGAGCTTTCACCACTTCTGCAACCAAAATATAAAGGAACGTCAAAGAAGTCGGACACCACAGAAATGTTTGCTAGAATGCAATGTTTCTAAAAGAATGACAATTATCAAATAATTATCCTTGTGAAAAGCATCTGGAATCTTACTGAACTTCACATATTCGGTGAGCAATAAATATTAAATAATACATCACATACTAAACCTATTCATTCAGTGAACTAGTCGCAAATGGTATAGTCATTTTCAGGGAGGATCTAATATACTTCTGTTGAACAATAGTTATACTTTTGTTGAATCCAAATATGTAAAATATATTTACATTGGTATGATTGATATAATTATATTAAATAAATAATGTTGTATATTTTTATACCCTAATTTGGTATAGGTGAACCCTCGAATGTAGTTGAGAATTATATAATATTTCTTCAATAAAAATTTAGCTACTATTCAAAACACTCTTTATTAAACAAATAATTCATATTTTTATACCCTAAATATTGATAAACTCCATAAAAATATTAAAAAATTAATATTCTGTGTACTCAATAAATTAAAAATTATTATTTCAATGTTAAACTAACATTATATATATGCTGAAGAAAACAAGTTCACAGTTTCCAAATCACGTTAGAAAAGTTTGTATTTGATCCTGACATATATATATACATATATATATACATATAGAAGAAAGTTCTATGGAGACTATATTTTCTGGAGGCTTTAGAGACTTAATCACAAACATCAATTTCTTACACATCCAAGGGCCGCAGATATTTGTCCTGTACATTTGTTTTCTCTCTCTATCCTGTCCTGCACTTCTAAATCGGTGGACAACAAGCGGTACCTCTAAATCATGCATAACATAAAATAATAATTTCATAATATTGGTATTCAATCACCGAAATCCTAACAAATAAAAATAATAATTGCATACAAAACAAAGATGTAGTTGGACATTGCTATGATTGGCACAGAACTCATTGGTATTATCCTGCAACGAATAGAATTTGTTGCGAGACAAAATAACACTTAGATATATCACAAATATGCGGGACAAATTATTAATATTACATTACTAGAATTGCTGGACAAGAATAGTGTAAATTATAAAGATAGTTTTGAATTAAAACTAAAAGCAGGACAAGAATATTATTAATACTTTACTACAAATGCTGGACAAGAATAGTGTAAATTATTAATATTACATTGCTAGAAATGCTGGACAAGAAATGCAGGATAAAGAATATTTGATCATGTCCATTAATTGCCATATTATTTTAACGGTAGATCTTGTAGTCTCTAAGGACTCCAAAGTTTTTGGTCTCCATTGAACCCAACTCTATATATATATATATATATAGGCACAGGATTAAATACAATTTTTTTATCCTACAAATTTACAAACTTTTTTTGTACAACATAGGTTCAGCATCATTTGTTAACTAATAATTGAAATTTATATTGAACACATATAATTTAATTCTATGATATCCTTTTAGGGTTCACCAATACCAAATTAAGGTATAAAAATATGAAATTATGTTTGTTTAATACACGGGCTTGTTGAACCGTAGTTAAAATTTTGTTGAATAAAAATTAAATAATTATTTCCTATTCTTATAGGGTATACCAAGACCAAATTAGAGTACAAAAATATGAAATATTATCAATTTGATACTGTTTTATTATTCATACAAATGTAAAATTATTTTATATATTGAGATTCAAACAAACGATGTTGAACTCAAGTTATTGTGCCATTTGGGGCACCTTAAAAAATTACTTTTAAATCACCTTGTAATTTTACTAAATTAAATTAAAATAAATAATTATTAAATATAATTATCTTAATTCATGAATTATATATCATAATAACATTTAAAAATATATATATTGAAATTTAAATTAATCAAAAAGCAAAAAAGACAAATTAGTCGAAAAAAGTTACATCTTTACTAAATTTAACTTATCGACTTAAAAGTTATAAGTTGGGTCGACAAATACTCATAGACAGAATGATAAGCTTCAAGCCAAACAGCCCATATATATCCGTTGAACACTCATAAAAAAAATCCAATTTTAATAAAAAAAATGTTCCAAAATGTTTTTTTATTAAATTATAACATGTTAAAAATATTTTCGTTAAAAATTATGTGCATTATTTAAATTATTATATAATAAATGATGTTGAACCCAAGTAGTTATGTTACATACATGTTGAACAAAAATTTGTAGGTTTATAACTTAAGACGGCTTGAAGCGGAACTCACCATATATTTATATATCATGAAACTAGTTTAAATAGAAACTAGATATTAAAATATATCTTTTTTTAAATCACTTCGAAATATAACACATATGATGTGCAAATTAATCGTTGGGAGATGGTAAAAACCAGGTAAGTCATATTTCAAAAAAAAAAAACTCACCAATCAACGGAAAAAATCAAATTATTAGCGGAGGGGATTTTATATGGTATGGTGCATTTTATATCTGTGTGGTGCGTAAGGGGGGCATTAGATTAGGTTGATGGGGCTTAGATTAGTTTCTAGTTTCTATTTTAATTTTGATTTTTATTTGACCATCTCCCTATATATATAATATATATAGCGTTAAGTTATATGAAGTCCACACCTTTTTGTATATATAAAAGAATGCATACCTTTCTTAAGGTTGTTTAAACCACTTATGGTGCAGGAGTCTGCAGTTCGGGCAATTCTATTTAACTTCCTTTGCAATTCTCGCTTCTTGTCCAAAATTCCAACCTTAAAATAAACACACATAGCCAGATAAAGATTAAGAATTACACACATATAGTAATAGACAATTCAAAGTCATTTGTCAACTAGAATGAACCAAACCTGAACCATAAGCACACTTCCCCATCTAATGTCCGCCACCTCTATTTTGCAATCAGATGCTTGCACATTGTCTTTATTTATATCTTCTGAAATATAATTTTGACGCTTGCCCTCATCGATTACAGCAAGTACAAACACTATGCATATTATAACCCAGGCTGGTTTATCAATTGTGGCAGAGTGGCACATGCATTTACAAGGACTGTGGCACTTGCATTTACAAGGACTGTTAGAAATCAATAAGTTGATGCCATTATTAACATCACTACTACTATTACTGCGCTCACTCTCTTTTTCTTTAAAGCAACTGCAATTAGTACAAGTTATACGTTTCCCTTTGTAACACTTGCAATCACTACACCTCATATCATCGTTGCAATCACTACACCTCATATCATCGTAGTTTATATACCAATAATCTGTTCTGTATGATGATGAACTAGAACTAGAAGGCCTCGATGACAAACTAGAACTAGAACTAGTCGTAAAAGGCCTTGATGAGGAACTAGAACTGGACGACGAAGAACTAGACCCGGAAGATGATCCCATTCTACCATAAGAAACAGCAAATACAGGATGTTGGGGAAAGAATAAAGACATAAACATAGCAGCTAAAAGTACTAATGAAGAAGCCAGCATTCTACGAAAATAATAGTGAGTTTGATAATTATCGTAATCGAAAAGATTGCAAACTTGAAAACAAGCATTGGAACTTGATTTGATTATCGATCTAGAATTTGGAATAGATTTATAATCGAGGAAAGGAGTTGTATTATTGGACAATACTAAAGTAAATTTAGGAATAAAATTAGAACCAAGAAAGTAAATTGACGGTTGCGTTGTGATTGTTGACCACCGTACCGGACCAAATTTCCACCTGAACCCAGCTGATACGGATGATATCGCCATAATCGATACTAATGATATCCGATTATCTCCGTATACACACACGCCAAACCCTAAACTGAAACTGGGTTTATGTTTATACGGATGTCATTCAAATACAACCCACAACTCATTCAAATTTCAAAAATTATAGTAGTCCATATTTTGTAAAAAGATAAATTTGGTGTAATTGATAGGCTTACCAGTAACGATCGTAACGGCCTTCTTAGAAAATCACAATGTGGGTACATCTTCAATCCAAGCCTCCTTATTATATGATCAATAAATGAATACTGAGTCACTGGATTCATATTCCAATTAAGAGAAGAGAGTACCAAAATTTCCATTCTCTCGATACTCTTTAAATTAAACACAAATTTCGATCCCAATTGCTCATAAAAAAAAAATCAATTAAATTGAAATATAATTATATGTGTGATTCACTCCTAATTTTTTTATAACTAATAATAAATTTTTATATTGTAATAACAATTGTAAAATAAAAGGATCTTTAAAAAAATTTATTTATTATTTTTTCGTGTTTTTTTCACTAGTTCTATTATATTCAAAGATATGTTTCTTGTATCAGTGAATAGTATAGTAGAAGTGAGTAGAAAAATATACGGGATTAGCGGTTAGCGGATTGAATTAGATATTTTGACCAGCTGATTGTATTAGATATTTTGACTAGCAGAATGGATTAGTTGTTTTTCGTAAAACTGTTTGGTAAATAACTGATTGATTAGTTTTTTCTGACACAAACCAAAATCTCTAATCCAAAAAACTCCTCATAAAAACTTTTTTTAAATTAGTTTTTTTAACTCAAACCTCTATTTCAACCCGCTAACTATCGAACACCAAAAATAGATTCTAATGGTCAAACCACTAAATCACCGCAAGCTTTTAATTTTGCCCTAAACCTCTGAATTTCACACGAGGGCTATGGCCGGGGTTTCCAGGCCCTTCGTTGCAACTCCTAAACCTAAAACCCTATTCCCCGATATTTTAGCGCCTTTTGCTTTCGCGACGACTCGATCCATGGCCTCTTCTCCGTTCCAGAAACTTCAGGTTCACCGCGATGACAATGTCAGTTCCATTTCATACTCTATTTACATTTATTTTTGCAATTTAATTACTTGAAATCCCACATAATTATTTTTTTGGTTTTTTTTTATAATGTATATGACTGAATGAAGCATTATGAGTTAATTATATTGATCGATAAATTAATGTGTGTATAGATACTTGATGCGTATGTTGTTGGCAAAGAGAATGCTGCTGGTATAGTTGTGCTTCAAGAATGGTGGGGGGTTGAGTTTGAGATTAAGAATCATGCTGTTGCTATTTCTCAGTTTGGCTCCGGTTATCGAGCGCTTATGTGTTGTTGTGCTTTAGTGTTGTTGTTTCAATTGAATTTGGTGCTTGTTTGTGATTTGATTTTGGTTTGGGTTTGGCAGTTTGTACCGAGGAAAGGATGGGTTGGATGTTGCTGAAGTGCAGCATTTGATGGATGGTCTTGATTGGCAAGGTGATGTATCCGTTATGCACGCATGGTAGCCAAGGAACTGTCCACACCTCAGTATCTTCCCTGTTCCCAATCCTTCGCCCACTACCTTGTTTCACAATTGTTTGAGATTGAAGAATGCTACGCCACATATAACTTGGGTTGTTACCCAATTTTGCATTCGTCGTAGGAAAGTATCTTGCCTTCATCAGAGCAGTTACCAACGGGTTGTCGCCATTTAACAATCGCCATCCTTGTTTTGCGAGCATTGCCACATTAAAGCGTTTCAAATCTTTAAAACCCAACCCTCCATTAAATTTTCCTTCACATAGTCTCTCCCAAGACATCCAACGAATCCCCTTACTCCTGCCGTTATTTCCCCACCAGAATGCGTTCATAAGTCTTTGTATGTCATTACAAACCTCATCTGGGATGAGAAAAAGATTCATCCAAAAATTAGGCACTGACTGAGCTGCAGTTTTTAGTAGACCCAATTTACCACCTTTTGACATCGACTTGTTACACCAATTCTGGAGCTTTTGACTTATACGCTCTTTCAGGAATTTAAACACATTGTTCTTACTTCTCCCGATGTACATTGGTAGGCCGAGATAGTTTCCCAGATTTATTACTTCTTGCACCTGCAAAATGCCGCACACCTGTTCTTTACATGAAGCCACAGTGTTGGGACTAAAGACCACTGCTGATTTCCTGTAATTTATTGCTTGCCCAGATAGATTCTCATATCTCTGCAAAATACTTTTCATACTCTGTGCTTCCTGTGTTGTTGCTTTGAAGAAAAAATAACAATCATCTGCAAACAACAGATGAGATATTGACGGTGCACCCCGAGCAATCTTGCATCCATTTAATAAACCTGCGTCCTCATGGCTTCGAATCATCGAACTTAAACCCTCTGCACATAAGATATATAAGTAAGGGGAGATAGGATCCCCTTGCCTAATTCCGCGTTGTGGCTGAATATTTCCAAATTCACTACCATTTTGCATAAAACTGTACGAAACCGTCGTCACACATTTCATTATCCTTTCTATCCACATCTTGCTAAATCCAAATTTATTTAGCATTCCTTCAAGAAACTTCCATTCTAGCCTATCATAGGCCTTTGATATATCAATTTTAAAACCAACTACTCCCTGCTCACCTTGATATCTCCTCCTGATGTAATGATTTAATTCAAATGCAATCAAAGCATTGTCTGTAAGCAGCCGTCCTTTAACGAAAGCACTTTGTTTGTCTGAGATCAAATTTGGTAAACAGATTTTTAGTCGATTAGCCAACACTTTAGATAACACTCGAACCAAAACATTGCAAAGCGAAATCGGTCTAACATCAGTCATTTGTTGGGGTTGTTTAATTTTTGGTATCAAACACACTAAAGTCCGGTTTATACCTTCTGGTAGCTCTCCTGTATCAAAGTACGACTGACAGAACTTCACCACGTCATCTCCTACTATTTCCCAATATGCCTGATAAAACCCAGGGTTTAAACCATCATGTCCTGGTGATTGATGCTTGGAATAATTCCTCAAAGTATTCTGTTACAATTTGCTGAATATCCAGTTTAATTTGTTGTGTTTTCCCTTGAACTGATTTAGTTGGTAATCGATTAAGTAACTATACGGAGATTTGGTGTCACATATGAGATTTGTACTTATTTGTTTTTTGTTTTTTTGAGAATACCTGATTGTTTTCACCTTTTGTAGGCATATTTTGATCCACTGAATATTTTTGGGAAGAAACGGTTTAGGGTTAAAGCTGTAGATGATGATGATGGCCATAAAGGTGGAGATGATGACGATAAACCAGAATGGTTAAAGAGGCTCGAAAAATTTCTAAAGAAATATGAGTCTTTGACCAAGATTGTTGCATATTTTAAGCTAATCACTGATATTGTGAAATTCATGTGGTGGCTGTACAAATATGTGTTACTTCCAGGCTATGCAATTGGAAAAAAGTTTTTAAAGCCAGAGCCTAGGATTGTGATTGCCCTTTCAGATAAGGGAGAAGAACAGAAGAACAAAAGTGGGGAAAATCACAGCAACAAGGGGGAAAGCCAAAAGAAAAAGCAAAATGAGGAAGAGAGCAAAACGGAAGAACAGAAGAAAAAGCAAAATGAGGAAGAGAGCAAAACGGAAGAACAGAAGAAAAAGCAAAACGAGGAAGAGAGCAAAACTGAAGAACAGAATGAGGAAGTGAGCAGATGGAGGATTCAATTTTTCAAGTGCGTGTTCTACATTTACATCCAAGTGCAGTTGCATATCCATTTTGGTAAATAGGATGTTTAAAAAATACCACTAGATGCGATAATTTGAGATCAACTCCTTTAGTTTGTAGTTTGATTACTTGATAGGCCCACTTTAGGGTATAGATTGGAGTCTGCCTTGAAGAGCAAACACAGCTTTTTTGTTTAACTTGTGTATATCCGATTTAACTATGTGTATGGCTATCAACTCATACCTTGTTATTCTCTGCTGACTCTACTCCTTCCATACCTTTTAACATGGTTTGAGATTTCCCATAACATTTCCTTATTGGAAATGTCTTGAATAAAACAAAAAACAAATAAGTATTCCTCATTAATCACAATCAGTAAGTGTAGTAGCCAATCAATTAGCTGCTTGGTTCTCAGATTGTTTTCTGAAAAAAGTTGAAACGTTGTGAACACTAAACATTAATATGCAATTACAAGGCCGTAAGAAAAATGCCATAAAGTTTGTTTTGCACCTGATCCTCCGCATCATCTACTTGTTGTCTTTGTTTGATAGAGCCAAGTAGTACCTCCTTGAAGCTTAGAACCTCTGCAAGATAAGGCTCTACCGTCGTCCATCCCCACTCTAGCAATAGCAGCTCCTACAATGATTCGGACATCTTTATCTCTGGCTAACCGTCCCATTCAATCAGCTGTGATAAAAATTAACCTTAAAAAGGTTCTTCCCATCTGGCTACCTCTCGCGCTCAACACTACCAGTATTGTCTATTGGCTCACCAGGGTTATTTTCAATCTTCTTATGACCTGCTATCCAATGATTTTTAGTTTATTTTTTTAACTGTAATTGTTGTTGATTTTTGTACTAGTATTTACATTGCTTGCAATGCAGAGATATGTATTGCTCGAAACTCCTAGCCATTGCCCTATGTGCATGCTTCACATAAACCGCAAACACCAGATATCAGTACATCACTGCTTTCCTCGAGTTGTAGACTTCAAGTTAGTTTTCCTAATTTATAGTGTATCTTAAGAAATGTGAAACAGATAGATACTCGGGCATACAAGTCTAAATTGTAAAAAGAAAGAAAGATAGGGACCCACTTTTATCTTCCGTGTCAAAACTCAGCAACGGCTATAAATATATGGAATTGGAATAGACAGGCTCCACTCTCGGTGGGTTTTGTCGCCTACTAACGTTTTGAGGTTAGGAATAGATATTTGGATGGATGGATCAGACAATATAAATAATTATTTCAAAATTTTATTTTTTTGTCAATTAAAAATTTTAATAATATATTTTTATTAAGAAAATAAAATTAAAAATAATATTTTCAATTATGAATAAATTACTTAAAAACATACTCCCTCCATCCCATTTAATTATATACACTTTCCTTTTTTGGATGTCCCACTCAATTCTATACTCCCTCCGTCCCCCTCAATTGTTTACATTGGAGGGGGACACGGAGACCAAAACAATATATGAAAAATGAGCAAAGTTAGATGAAAAGTGGGTAAAGTGGTGAGACACGGAGACCAAGACAATATATGAAAAATGAGCAAAGTTAGATGAAAAGTGGGTAAAGTGGTGAGACCTATCAATATTCAATACTGCCTCTGTCTCCATTTATAGGTCCAGTTTGGAAAAAAAATTTGTCCCAAAATACTTGCCCCTCTCTTCTTTCAATACAAATTTATCTACATATTAATTGTAATTTTTTTGAAACTCAACATTATTCTCATTTCTCAATGCACTAAATCCCTATATTTATTGTGATTTCTTTGAAACTCAACAATATTCTCACTTATCAATGCACTAATTAATGATACATAAGATAAGATTCTATCTAACCAACTTTTTTCTTAATATATGTGTTTATTCCAAAATGGACCTATAAATTGAGACGGAGGGAGTAATAGATTTGAGATAGGGGAGGAAAATAGTGGGTGTAATAGTAATTTTTATTGTTAAATATGAGATAGTAAGGGAAGATAGTGGGTGTAATGATGAGAAAAACTTACTATTTATAGTAACGTAAAGAAATGAGAGGGACATCCCAAAATAGTAAATATAAAGAAATGAGAGGGACAGAGAGAGTACATTTCAAAACTTTCACAAAATAGTCAAGTTTTATATAATATAAAAACCCCACCCATCCACTACTTTCAACTACTTTTCCAAACTTATCAATTATATATTCATGGGTCCCATTACTTTACCCACTTTTCTTTCTTTTTCTTCCTAATTTACATTATTTTATACACTTTTCTTAGTCTCATGTATACCATTCCGAGAGACGGAGGGAGTATGTTAAAAATAGAAGTTTCATTAGCCTGATCTAAAGGGTCATTGCCATAATCTGTACGTGCCAATTCAATCCATTGTCAGGTCTTAGCACAGAATTCTAGATGGTTGGCAAAACAACGTTTGTCAAAATCAGAACCCTACGGGTTGAACTTTTTGTACTCCTTCCGTCCCAGTGAATAGTATACATATGGGGAGTGATACGGAGGTTAAGTAAAAATGTAATTTAGTGATGAAAAGTAAAAAAAAGTGGGTGAAGTGGTGGGACTGATTAATATTTACAGTGTAAAATGAGTGTAGTGGGAGTAAAGTGGTGGGATCTACTAATATTTAAGTTATAAAATGGGTGTAGTGGAAGAAAATAGCGGGTGTAGTTAAATTTTTATATTATAAAAATTTATTATTTTTGATATGTATACAGTTGATGGGACGTTAAAAAAATAAACTGTATACTATGTAGTGAGACACAGAGTAAAGTTTTGTGACCCAAACCTCGTGCTGTTCCTTGTGACTAAGGCAACCAAGACAGCAGTACAGGTATACGGGAGGATCGAGCAGAATCAAATCGAAATTAAATTTTAAAATCTTGTAACTCGCATATATCTGAAATTTAAAATCTTGTTTTTTCTTATAATTTGACTAATTAGATTTAAATCAAAATTGATTTAAATTCAGCTCGGTTTGATAAGAAGTTTCAATTTATTCGAATGAACGAAAATAAATATTAAATATATTTTATGTTAACAGAAGTCAATATAAAATAACCTCTATGCATAATTTCAAAAAAAAAAAAAAACCTCTATGCATAATATAATTTTTACTAATCCCAATATTACATTGATATAACTATTACATATATTTTTATCTAAATTAGACGTGTTTTGATTGTTAGTGGTACGCATGATTTAGAAAAATATATGATTGGCCGATTAATCAACTCGAAGATTTCTTCTCGATCTGATTTTTAAAATCCGATTAATCACTATAATTTTTTTTTAAGGATAGATTATATAATAAATTTAACTAGTGTACCAATTTTTTTATAATATTATAAAATATTTGATTTGTAATTGAGTTATCTTTTTTGATTAATCTCGATTATCCGACTGATCAATAATCAGCACCCGGATCAAATCCCATTTCTCGATTTTCAGAATCATGATGATATAGTTCTATTATAGAAATACATGGTTGTAATTTGTTTTGTCTGTTAACCAAAATTTCTTAAACCCGGAACTAGTGCCAGTTCCTCTCAGGACAAAAAGTGAGGTTTATAAAGGTATCCGAGGCAGAAAATGTGTGTCTGTACTGTGTTAATAATAGACGTCAGATATTCCTTCCGTTTCTTTAAACTTATCTCGTTTAAAATGTCGAGACTGTTCATAACATATACAAATGATTAATTTACGTCGAATCTATAAAATCAAATATAATCATGAGTATGACTGATCTTGTTAGATTCATATTTATGAGTATTTTAATACAATATATTTTTTATATTTAATATTAATATGAAATAAAAGATTTATTAACAATGAAAAATATGTGTTGACAAATATGTAAGGCAAATGAGAAAAGTAATGGAAACCGAGGATTTGACTGAGGCCTAGATTTTAGACGAGCAGTCCTTTATTTTCACAATTTACACACTCCCTTCCACTCTAAAAATCTTCTTCTCGACACTTGTTCGGATACTACTTCCAAGTTACCATGTCATTTGGTTAGGTTAATAATTTACATAATCTGATTCAATCCAATCGATTTGGGTTGGTAAAAAAACAAATTTAATTATTTTTCGGTTTCAAACTGTTCAGTTTACTTGATCGAGATAATAGATGGGTCAGGTCGATTCTACGAGTTAATCAGTTTTTTGTTCCCGGCAATCCTCGAGTTCGATTCTCATTCATTTTCGGGAGAACCGATGCTTATTTCGCAAGACATACAAGTACATTTGCCTGAAGAAAAAAAATTAAAAAAAGGCAGAAGAAAGCAGGACCATTATAGCAAAAAAAGTCTAGATCATAATTCATAGCCAGCCAGCCATGCATTATCACTAGATTTCCCCCCATAACCCCACCTACATTCAACACACACTATCAATCTTTCTATCTATCTATCACCAACGTCTACATGCAATGCCAAGACCACCCCCAAATTTCAACACTCCTCTGCCTTTTCAGATCTGCAACTTATTGCCAAGACCCATTTTTGTAGCCATAAAAAAACAGTTGTGCTCAGTAGTTGAACATCAACATCTACATATGCAAACATATGAGTTTACTAGAGCTGCATGCTTATTAATTGCATCAACAACTCAAGCCACACTATTGATGACAACTACTAATACAATTTGGCTCTCTTTCAGACTCAAATTTCTCTGATCACACGCCTAGTCAGAATCCAAGCCATTTATATCAGTTTGCATCAGGTAGAAAGTAAAAAAGCAGAAGCATTGTCATGGAAAAAATATACAGAAGTACAAAATTTCGGTAAGTCTTTTTTTATTATTATAGAATAGCGATAAAGATAGACTAAGAAAATATTCATCCTTCTTCCATAACCCAATACCCCACCAGACAAACTAATTTCCCTCATGGCTAAACCAATGTAAAATTGTATACATATTCTTCATATTTATGGTACATGTACATGTCCTCAAGAAACTGCGCTGCAGCCTGCTACCTGCCTCCGTCCGGATTATATCAATTGTACAAATCTATCATACTTCCCCCGAGATAAACATCAATATACAACAAGGGCTGCCAACTCCAAAGCAGGAGAAAATGGGAAGGAGAACCACAGAGAACGGTGAGAAACGAATGAACAAATAGGGACTGGAAAGGTTAACTAAGCTAATTCTCTGTAATGAACTAAGATTGACTGATTTTATGTAGTTGCTCCGACTATGTCATGGCTAAACTTTGTGTATGTGTGTGCGACTCATGGATGAGGGAGAAAGGAGGATATGTATCGGGGGTCACCTATTATGTTTGGAGGTTTATAAAAGCTACAGGTGATGCAAGTAGATGAGGCACATACAAAGTACTGTTTAATTCTAGGAACTGTAATGCCTCACAGAAGACTCCAACACCTCTGGACTTGGGCAGATCATTTCTTTTAAGCGGCTTCCGTTTTTGTAAATTTTGAATGTTGGAACGAGTTTCACATTCTCAGCATTAGCAATCCCAGGGCTGTCTCGGACATCAACCTATATATTACAAAACATGTCAGTGCTGATCATCTTTAAATCTCTACTTTATTTCAAAAAAATTGAAAAAGTTTTAGCTGTTAAGCTAGTTTCATATTCAGCCATTACAAATTAAAAACACAACAGACCACTTGCACTACCATTCTACAAAAAATCAGACTACATGTAACAATCCTGGCAAATTTAAGGTAACCTTCAAGTCAAAAAAGACACAAAGGTACAGACATAAACAGAAGGATCTGCGCCTTTTACCTTGAGAAAATTTATAGATGGATATCGGCTGCACAGAGTATCCACGAAGGGAGATATCTGGTTGCATTGGAGGTCTGACGCCGATTTGAAGTGAACAACAGAAGCACCTGGAGATACATGATCCAAACTTCAGTACAAGATAACAGGAGGAAAAAAAAGCAATTCATAGAAAAACATAAAGACAAGAGAGACATACTAGGAGAAGATATTGCAGCTCTGAACTGCTCGAGACCTGATACCAATTCAACATCTCCACCGAACTTCATATTATGAACATCTTCTCCGCGGGATTTCCTAAGCCCGACCTGGGCATGAAATAAAGCCTCGGCAACATCATTATCATTTGGGAGTTCTTTCCTCAGAACTTCGTAATCTCTAACAGCTTCAACCCATCGTTCCAGCTGCAATCACAACGTTTACACAAAGATTTACAACCAATGAGGTAATTCAATCATGCATACAAATTCGTTGAAGGAGCTTAAAGATAAAACATAGCTGAAAAAGAAACACTACCTTGCTGTTTGAGGCAGCCCTTCTAAGTAGCGCTTTTGTATAATTTGGCAGTATATTAAGAGCTTGGTTGCAATCATCGATAGATCGTTCCCATTGACCAAGTTTATACCAACAAGCAGCTCTGTTACAATAAAGAACTGAGCTGGAAGGATTAAGCCTTAACCCTTCCCCATAAGCTGCAGAAGCTTCTGTAAATCTTTCAGATTTGAAGAGATCATTTCCACGAGCACGAGCTCTTGCCACTGCCCTGACATTGCTCAGCAAAGCTGAAACCTCAGCACTTAGGGTATCTATTTGTGCAGCTTTCTCAGCAGATGTAACAGCACTATCAAACCTGCAAATAATCATCATCGATTATCATTCTTTGTTTGCCCTTTGATTCTATCTTTTTGAAGAATGTCAACGAATTAAAACTTACCTTCCCATAGACATCTCAATCTGAGAACGGACTAGAAGGATATAGGCTTCAGAAAGCATGCCAAGAAACTTGTTCTGTGAGCAGGACAGTGAAGAAGTTCCAACTCTAGGAATGTTCGAAATGCATAATTCTGCATCAGCATATTGCCGAAGCTTTAAGAGTGCCTCTGCTTTACAGGCAAATAGCTGTCAATTTGATTATACCAAGTTCAGTCAAGTTATTTCTACATTAAATAAACGACAATAGATATTGAAGTGTATTTTGGGGGTTTCATTACCTGAGGTGAAGCATCAGCTCCCGAAGCAACTGCGGCATCAGCCTCCCTTAAAACAACTTTCCAGTCCCCAATCCTCCGGGCACTGGTACACTTGCTCAAATGCTTCTCTACAGCATGCAACTTCTGCAGTTCAATAGGATCAGGTTGGATCCCTGTAAAACATATGTGCCTCCTAGCATTGTCAACCTGTCCTAAACTGTAATAATAAAATGAATTAGGGAGATAAAACAGCAGTATCCTACATTGAGGACACAAAAATATAACCAAAACCTAATAACCACATTCACGTTACATTGAAATGTGCTTAATGACATCACCTGATCTAGATAAGAGGATAATCAAATCTTCTAAAGAAGACGAAAACAGAATATATTCAACCGAATGAAATAAGAAAAGACGAAAATTTACCATAACAAACCACATTTTTAATAATTGCAAGAGAATCAGCAAATTGATCAATGCAGAATCAATGCATTCAAATAAATTATACAACATCGCATAAGAAGCAGACGAAATTGCTGTAACAAACTCCAGACAATTATTAGACAATCAATAAGCCAATCAATAATTTGACTAATGCACCAATACTAACTCAATTCAAACAATACATGCCACAACTTAAATTAAAATGCTGAAAGATTAAACCTTTTCCACTCACCAAAGATACAGAGACCCTAATCGATAATGTGCTCGAACATATCCAGGATCCAACCTCAAAACCTCTTCACATTCCCTCACTGCCATTCCCAACCGCTTTAAACCGATCAATGCAGCTGCTTTGTTGTAATGATAAGCAGCATTCTCAGGGGAAATAGCAATTGCCCTATCATAGTAACTCAATGCCTCGGAAAAATGTCCCCTTTTATACTCCTCATTCCCCAACCGCTTCATCTCCTCCCCGTCAACACCACCACTCATTACACCCTTCCCTGCCAATACTCCGGCCCGCGAGTTCCCAGCAACACCAGAACTACCACCAGCATCAAATTTCACACTCCCACCGCCACGCATTATGCTTCCATGACCATAGTGCCCTCTCCCAGTCCCCAAAACATCTGGCCTCGAGCTCCGCGGCGCCGACACATCAGCCTTCAAGATTTTCCCCGAAGGGCAAATATTCCCTGCCGGCAAAACATTAGCCGGCGGCGAACTCACCGACCCCCCGCCGGAGTATATCAGTTGGGACCCACCAGACTCCGACCCCCGGGTCACCGGCTGCTTCTTGACCCGCCCCGAATATGTCGGCGAGTTATGACCCGACCCGGATAACTCGCCGGAATTTGTAGTATTAGCAGCTGTACTGCCGGAAGCAGACTTTTTAGCAACTGGGTTCTGATCATTCCGACCCGAAAAGGATCCGGATGAGCTAGAGCTACTACTACTGCTTCTACTACTAGTAGCCACTTGTACATTGGGCCTCAACGGAGACACCGGCGAGCCCGAGCCCAAGCCCAGATCTATTTCTCTAAAATCAGGCTTATTAACATCACCATTATCATTATCATCTCTCTTTTGATCATATCTTAAAGACCTTTTCAATCGATCCGCCAGTGTATCCGCCCCTGAATGTGACATTTTGTGTATTTGTATGTATAATTATATATAATCTCCCTTCTTCCCTCACCAAACTCACACACATACATATATCTTATAGCCTGTGAATTTGAGAGAGAACAGAGAGAGATAGAGAGAGAGTAGGGAGAGAGATGGGATAGATGGGGATCTCGTGAATTTAAAGAAAGGGTTGAAGAAAAGAATGAATTTTTATTATAATTAATTTTCTTGGTAGAGATTTTCTAGAGAGAGAAGGTGAGGGTTTTACAGAGAGAGATGATGAGAGAGAGAGAGAGGAGTTAGTAGGAGGAAGATGAGGCTGAAAGAAATGAAAGGATGAAACTTTTATTTAATGCCCTCCTTTTTTTATTACATTTTTTATAAATACACACCTCTTTTTTCTAGTAAATTGTAATTATTAATTTCAAAATGATTCTGAAAAAACATATTTTATTCTTTTTGGTGATTTTGTATTTCTTCTGAAGTATTACATAATATCTATGCATGATATGTTTTTATTGTTTTCTTTGTGGTTAATCATTACAGTAAAATTTATATTTATGATTTTTCAGTTTTATAGGCATGATTGGTGAGTAATTATAAAATTTAACCATAAATGGGGAATTTAAAACACGATTTGAATTGACAGTTGCTATTGATTGCGTTCACGTGCTAATCTCAAGAATCTGCTCTTTCAACTGTTTGACTTTTTTGTGACTTTGATATCGAATTCTCGAATTTTAGAAAATACCAAGTTATTCGTGCGTATTAATTAGGCGTGTCACGAATAATCATGTTTAAATTTGATAATTTCACACCTGACGTTGATTTCATTTTATTACTAATATTTTTATCTTAATTTATTACATGTTTAAAATACGAATAAAATTATACGAGATAGTTTCATAAATTATTTTCTAAAATTTTTTACGATAATCAAATGACTGCTTACTTCATATATATTTATGTCGGTTTTTTCCATATTCTAAAGTAAAATTTAATTGAAGTGGAATTTGTTATGAGTCAAAAATTACTTCGTCAACATAAACTCTTAAAATAAGATATATTTATAAAAATAATGTTTATTGATATGTTTTGAGATGTTGATCATGTTAGACGAATTTGGATTTTATTTCGGGATAGTTTTTGTTTTCAATAAATCTATCCATATTGTCCGTTTTTTATACGTGTCTATAATTATAGCCATATGTAAAATTTGTATGCTTTAGCGGAATTTCCGTATCGATGAGGTTAGGATTGTTGGAGATATTGATTTGGTAAAAAAAAACGTATAATTTAATATAATATCTACAAATTTAAGTGGCGAGCTTTCCGAAATCCAGTAATAAATTGTATATTTGTTTCTTTAGCTGGATTCCTGTATTGATGAGATTACAATTGCTCGAGATGTTGTTTTTTATAAAAAAAAACGTATAATTTAACATAATATCTGCAAATGTAAGTAGCAAGTTTTCTTGAAAATCCAAACATATATTATGTATTCTTATACGTAACTATGCGGAATTTCTATATTAATACGTTATGGGATTTAGTTCAAGATAGTCCGTATTTTTAATAATAAGTATAATACTTAATAATAGTTGCATATTTTACCGGGATCTCTGCATCGATAAAATCAAAATTGTTTGCTGGAGATATTGATATTGTAAAAATATAAAATTTAATATTATATCAGCAATTTTTTTGAAAGTTGGTACGTTAAAACTGCAAGATTCTTAAGAAATTGAAACTAAGATTCAATGTTCGGTACGTTAAATCTGCATAATTTGCATTCTTTACCGGGATCTCTGCATCGATAAGATTAAAATTGTTTGCTTGAGATATTGATATTGTAAAAATATTAAATTTAGTACTATATCTGCAATTTTTTTGAAATTTAGTACGTTAAAACTGCAGGATTCTTAAGAAGTTGAAATTAAGATTCAATGTCCGGTACGCTAAATCTGCAGGATTTTTAAGAGTCTGATATAGTGATAAAGATTTATATGAAATTGCAATTACAGTGGATATGGTTGTGATGGCATGACTTATATCAATTTCAACAAATAGCTTGATTGCGTCTCCATAAATACTAAATTAATCAATATGGTTCATTTTATATTTGTCCGACTCGCTTGTTTTTTTAAATACTGTATGACTTTTCACCAATGAATTAATTTTTTTATTTTCAAAATTAAATAAATATTTTTTATACACGTATGAATAAGAATTCTCAAACATATACATGCTGAATTTGTTGCTTTAACTTAGGGAGAAGGCAATGAATAAAATGATAAAGACAGTGGATGACATATGCTCCTCCAAACGGAAGAGCTTAAAAATAGTCATCTTTTTTGCTAAAATGCCTTAACATGTGGCACCTTTGCACTTTCTCTAGAACCCACATATTTTTAGCACTTATCATTTCCCCACCTCTCACAAGCTTTCTTTCTTTTTTTTTTTTTTTTATCAAAAACGATTTTTCATAATAAAATATATATTCATCTGCCACTTTGTAAATTGCTCTACCCCGGTCATCTATATATCTATCTGGTTCTCATTCTATGAACACTTGAGCTGCCTCGGGGTCTTCACCGTCTGACGTGGCTTCACATAAGGCTACGATAGTGTATACAAAACGGATGGTAGTGGCAGCTGTGTGAATGTAGAATTTACAAAGGGTAAAAGTGTAAAATGGGCGAGAGAAAATTGATCCAAGTGTCACATAGACAACGCCAGCTGGAGTCTCTATCAAAAAATTACTAAACGGAGTACATGACGGAGAATGTAACGGTTCTTTTGTCTATGCATCGTTGTGGCTTTGCTACTCTTCGTTCTAGCCTTTTAAATATAGAAATGCTCCTGGCTTGCAATTTGCATTGCTCCAAAAATTTGTTGATTTTATAAACTCGTTGAATTGATTAATTTTTTTATTATTTGATTAGCTATTTTAATTAATCTTTGATTAGTTTGTGTTGTGTATTTTTATCGATTTAATGTGATTCCCGATTTTCACAACACTAATAATTTATTATAAATTATAAACGAAGTTATAATTTGTTTTAAATTTGAGTTTTATTAAGATGTGAATTTGCAATAATCATTTTGTCTAATATGTAATTTATTTTTCAATATGACATTTAGTTTTTCTTACGTAAATTATTATTAAGACATTGTGTTTTTCAAGTTAATTAAATTAATATAACAGGTGTTATCGAATAATATAGTTTTCGACGAATTTTATAATTATTTGCAACCTATTTTTTTCCGGGTTCTATCACTCTATGTGCTTATAGTTTTGGTTTCACGATTCTATGTGCTTATAATTTCGTCATAAAACAGCTATATATTTCTATTTTCATGGATAAATATAATCGAATCCGAAACGGAATATGCACATAGAAAGGCAAGTCGTGTTACCGTAACGGGACGGAAAACGATGGCGACAGTAGAGGAATTAAGGCATTGTCATGTGGAATGATGAGTTTTTGTAAACATACAATTATGGAGCTCTACATCTCTATCTTGCCAGCTCAGCATTCTGGTGTCACGGGCCCACCCCATGCAAACGTGCTCACATGCCACGTGTTCAAAAGACATGGACTATATTAATATAGGCAAGGCATAGGGGACCTGTCTTGACTTTCAGATTACATTTAGAAAGGCAGCTAAACATGGGCTTTCATAATGCTGTGGCATTAAAATAGACACGTGGAGAGTCACTCAAGTGGTGAATTTGGGTGCCGGGTCAATTGGGTTTCAGGCCCAACATGTGATGGTGTGGCCTGTGGGTCTAGCCTCAAGGTCCAGAGGTGATAGGCCATGATAAGCATTACACACAGCCTTTACAAACCCGCAAGTTTTTTTAGCCCCTCATTTTTCTTTTTTGTCATTTACAAGCTAATTTCTAAAACGCTAAAAAGAAGATTTTTTATTGATAGGGGACTATCATATGTATACTTAAAATAAATTCGATAACGGCTTATTAGACAGTTTAATTCGAATTAATTAATTCAAAATGACTAATTCAGATAACTAGTCGAACTATCTAATTTATCTATTAATATATAACCTCTAAATTATAAAAATAAACCTTAATTTCGAGGAGAAAGTAAAATGCATTGATATAAGTAAATCGGAACAAGTTTAATATTGTATTTTGCCCAATAATATTATGATAAAGAAGCTATAAAATATATCATCTATAGTAATTTATAAGATTTCAAATTTCACAACAATATTTTAATAATTTATCAAATATACATAATTTCATATAATCAGAATGAGTGTTAGTCACTCCTTCTAGGATGTAATTTGGTTCGAATAAGATATTTCAGATATCAGTCTTTTAACAACGTCTGAAAAGCCACCGATACATAGTAGTATTGGGAGAGAAGTTCGATACATATTTTAAGAATCTTTACGGTTTCACAAATTATTTTGAAAATAATTTTTTCTAAGTAGAAATTAAATTTATATTTACATTCAGAAAATAAATTAAAAAATTATAATATATTTGATCAAAAAAAATTATAAATATATAAAAGTTAAAATACATAAAACTTAAAATACATACTCCCTCCGTCCCTCTGGGATCTATACATTTGTGTTGAGCACGGAAACTAAGAAAAGTGTATAAAATATTGTAAAGTAAAGTAAGAAAGAGAAAAAGAAATAGGTAAATTGGTGGGACCCATTAGTATTTAAATGATAGATTTGGAAAAGTAGATAAAGTTAGTGGGTGAGTGAGATTTTTATATTATAAAAGTTTGTTATTTTGGGAAAGTTTTGAAATGTATAGAATTGAATGGGACATCCCGAAAAAGAAAGTGTATACAATTCAAAGGGACAGAGGGAGTACTAAATAATGCACAAAACCTTTTACACGCCAATGGGACTGAGTATATTTATATACTCATCTAACCGATTCTGGCGTGCAACACAGGTAACGTAAGGCTAAGAAGATGGGGTGGTGATTAGTGAGCCTAGTAGAATCACTAACATTCTGCTCACCCAATAATAGCAACATAATTAAACAACACTTAAATCCATGTCACAAAATAAGCAACATTATCTATCAGAGCATGTTATAATCAAGCACTACTCCAGACAAGACATCTGCCTTTAATTAGCACCTAATTTAATTTAATACATCCCCATCAATATCACATTATATAATGTGTCTATACCTAACTAGAGCATCTAGATTGGAAATGCATGTACTTTTTGAAACTAATTACTACTCAGTTCATAATAATTGAGTGATTAAGACTAAAGAGCTATGAGGCTTGTATTCAAAGTTATTTTGACATATTGCTTCTTGAGTAGTGGAATATCACTGTTTTTTGCTTCCTTCTTAAGCCGGCTATGTTCTACTTGCTTATACATTCTTAATTATTGTCATTAATTTCTTGAATCCATGTTGTATGCTGTTAAATTTAATTTAGATATCTTCCATACTCATCCACTAATTGATGCAATAAAAATAATTTGTTTATCGAAAGACATGTGCAAGAATATAATATGATCACGTTAAACTCTCTGATTAGTATCTTCAATTTTTAGAAGAATTGATTACTTGACATAATATCATGATCAGTTGTGTCAAAAAAGTGATCGTTTGGAATTCATTTTTAGAAATTAGTCATTTAACAAGACCGATCGAGATTGAAAAATTGATTTTTCTGCTATAAAAGAGACATGTTAGAATATAATTCCCCTATCAATATCTCGATATTTTAAATTTGAAATAATATCAAGCTCAGGTACATAAAAACTGAATGTCTGTAATCCATTTTCAAAAATAATCATTTAATAAAACAGATTAAAAATTATTTTTCTGACTAATCCAAGCTCCGACTCGATCACGTGTGGTTAGGTTAAGTTTCCTCTTTTTCGAAATTTTGGTGTATGCGGAAGCAGCAGAGTATACAAACGAGGGTACGAGTGTGTATAAGCCATGACGTACTGACTCCGGCGCTCCGCCATGTGAGTGGGTGCGGAGAGGAAGAGTAATTCGCTGTAAAACACAACAGTGCTTTTTTATTAAGCAAATATGTAAATATTGTAAATAGTTCTATATTCCAGCTGTATGTACAGGTGTCTAGTCAGTTAGCTTAGCTGTCAATTCTGTTAGTCAGTTTTCAATTCTGTTTGTATATAAACATCAGCTCCATGAGCTCATCAGTACAGTTTTACATTTTATTCTTCCAAATACACAACTTCTTATCATGGTATCAGAGCGACTGTGTTTGTTCCTGTTTGCTCGATAATTTCTTCATTTCTTGCGTACTATCTCTCGCGTAATCTCCGCTGTTCTCGATCGCTGTTCTCGATCGCTGTTCTCGATTGCTGTTCTCGATCTCGTCATCTCTCTCCGTTGTTCTCGATCTCAATTGATCGCGAATTTCTGGTAATTTCGTTCCTGAATCTTCACTGCTTTGCACAATTGATCTCTTCGTCTTGATCTATTTGTATCTCTTTGTGATTTCTCTGTTTCTAATGGCGAATCATGGTGAATCTTCTCAAACTGCTTTTAATTCTCATGATTCTCATTCGAATTCACAAAATACTGCTGTTAACTATAATGATCCTTATTTCCTTTCTACTGGTGATAATCCTCGCCAACAACTCGGTCCTACTTTGCTTTCTGGTGTGAATTACATAAACTGGAGTCAAAGTGTTAAAATGGCGTTAGGTGCTAAAAATAAGCTTGGATACATTTACGGATCTATGATAAAACCTGATGATAATTCTCCTGACTTGAATCAATGGATCAGAAATGATTATATGGTTATGTCATGGCTTACTTCATCCATGGAACCTGTTATTGCTGAAAGTTTTATGTTCGCTACCTCTGCTAGTGAATTGTGGTCTGATATTACTGAAAGGTTTGGCAAATCCAATGCTCCTTTACTCTATGATTTGCATACTAGTTTGACTAAGATTCAGCAAGATAATATGTCTATTGCTGAGTATTATGGAAAATTGAAGCATGTTTGGGACAAGTTACAAGTATTGGACGGTCCTTTGGTTTGTTCTTGTGGTGCTATGAAGAATTGCACTTGTACTTTGCTCAAGCGAGTTTTAGCTAAAGAGGAAACTAAGAAACTCATTCAGTTCATCTCTGGTTTGCACAAACAGTATGATGCTGTTAAGACAAACTTCCTAAGCATGGAACCTTTGCCTTCTGTGCTTAAGGCTTATCATATTTTGCAGCAGGTTGAACAACAACATCAAATCACTTCTGTTACTAAGCCTCCTGAAATAAGTGCTTTATACAGTCAAAAGACTAATGCTCCTGGAAATCAGTCCCAAAACTTTGCCAGATCTCAACCTAATTTCAAGAAAGATTTCAAGAAAATGAAATCTGATGTCATTTGTGACCATTGTAAGAGGAAAGGTCATGCTGCAGAGCAATGTTTCAAGCTTGTTGGATATCCTGATTGGTATCAGAATTTTAAGGCTAAACCACAGCAATCTAGAATAGCTGCCAATGTCAACATTAATGATCAGCCAGGCATTCTTGGTAGCAATCCTCAGGCAAATTCTTATACTGCAGATACTTCTCAGGTGGATAATAAGATGGTTTCAGCTGTTTGTCAAGAGGTTATGAAAATGATGCAGCACCAGTCTTCTCCTCTGACTGATATCTATCAGTCATCTGTCAATTTTGCAGGTATCACTTCTGCTTTTCAAGCCACTTCTGCAGATGATTCTTATGTTTCTTGGATCATTGATACTGGAGCCAGTGATCACATGGCTTTTAATTCATCTCTGTTTACTCAAATTGGTGACATAGCTACTCCTATTGCTATTTGTTTGCCTGATGGTACTGTTAAGTTTGTAAGTCAAGTTGGGACTGTTATGCTTACACCATCAATCACTTTACAGCATGTTTTGTATGTCCCAGAGTTTAAGCACAATTTGCTGTCTGTTGGAAAATTGTTAGATCAAAACAATTTGATTGCCAAATTTGATCAAGACAAGTGTTTCTTTCAGGACCATAAGAGTCAAATAATTCAAGCTGTTGGCACCAGAAAGGCTGGATTATACAGATTTTCTTCTGATCCATCTGTTCTTCCTTCACTACAAGTTTCTGTAAATAATTTGGATTCTTGTTTTACTGTTTCTGTTAATTCAGATGATGTACATCTTTTTCACAACAGACTTGGCCATCTTTCTGTGGGAAAATTGAAACAATTGCACTTGTTTTCTTCTGATAAATTGAATAATTTCTTTTGTGAATCTTGCACTCTTGCTAAGCATCATAAAATGCCTTTTACTGAGTCACAGAATAAGGCTTCTAAACCTTTTGATCTATTGCACATAGATTTATGGGGTCCTTATAGGATTTCCACTTATTCTGGCTGCAAGTATTTCCTTACAATACTTGATGATCACACAAGAGTCACATGGACTCATTTGCTACAGACAAAGGATCAAGTACCACACATTATTGCTGGTTTTCTGATTTACATCTTTAACCATTTCACTGCCTCAGTTAAGACTATTAGGAGTGATAATGGCACTGAAATTTTACAAGAATTTTGCACAAATCTGTTTCACGAGAAAGGGATAATTCATCAGAGGAGTATTCCAGGAGTTCCTCAACAAAATGGCAGAATTGAAAGAAAGCATAGGCATTTGTTGGATACTGCTAGAGCATTGAGGTCACATGCTAATCTTCCAATTGAATTTTGGGGTGATTGTTTGTTGTCAGCCACTTATTTGATCAACTTGATGCCAAGTTCTGTGCTGTCTTGGCAAATTCCTTACACTGTGCTAATGAAGCAGCCACCATTCTATGACAATTTGAGGGTGATTGGATGTTTGTGCTTTGCTGCTACAAAATCTGGAGATAAGTTTGCAAATAGAGCTAGAAGATGTGCTTTGATTGGTTATCCTTTTGCTCAAAAAGGCTATAAATTGTATGATTTGGATTCCAAAGACATTTTCTTAAGCAGAGATGTTATCTTCAAGGAGACAACATTTCCTTTTAAACCAGATGGGAAAATTCCTACTCCTGAGGTTATTCCTGATCCTATTCCATCAGTTCATCCTGCAGACATTGATTTTGAAGATTCTGGTGCTTCATCTGCCATTCCTTATGCTGGTGGTTCTTCACACAGCAGAGAACAAGTAATTCCACATTTTGATGTTCATTTCCCATCTGCTAGTCCTGCTTCATCATTTGATTCTGTTGAATCTTCTGCACCTTCTTCTAGTACATCTCAGCATGATGTGGTTTTAAGAAGAAGTTCCAGAGTATCAGTACTTCCAAAGAAGTTTGATTCTTATATTGTCTCTAAGCCTTCTTCTCATGCTTGCTTTACTGACTATTATGTCAGCTTGAATAATGTGTTAACATCTTCTGTTGAACCTTCTTGCTATGAGGATGCCAAGCATGATCCTCAATGGATTGCAGCTATGGATGCAGAATTAAAAGCTTTGGAAACAAATCAGACATGGGATTTGGTTCCTTTACCTCCTGGCCAACATGCTATTGGATGTAAATGGGTTTTCAAAACCAAATACAATCCTGATGGAACTGTAGAAAGATGTAAAGCAAGGTTAGTGGCCAGGGGAGATAAACAGATAAAGGGCAAGGATTTTAAGCACACTTTTAGCCCTGTTGCCAAATTTACAACTGTGAGAACTCTGATTGCTATAGCAGCTGCTTCTGGATGGCATTTGAAACAACTTGATATCAATAATGCATTTTTGCATGGATTTCTTACTGAGGATATTTACATGTATCCACCACCTGGTTATTCCAAAGCTGCACCTGGTATGGTTTGCAAGTTGAGAAGGTCTTTGTATGGCCTTAGACAAGCTTCCAGGGAGTGGAATAAGGAGTTGTCTCAATTTCTCATTAATCATGATGATTTGCAGTCTTCTCAAGATTACTCTCTTTTCACTAAAATGACTGGTAAATCTTTCACAGCAATTGTGGTTTATGTGGATGATCTTCTGGTCACAGGAAATGATTTGGATGCTATTAATTCTATCAAGACTCTTTTGCATCAAAAATTTACTATAAAAGATCTTGGTGATCTTAAGTATTTCCTAGGAGTTGAAGTACTCAGAACTTCTGATGGTATTCACTTGAATCAAAGGAAATATATCCTTGATTTGCTTGCTGCAGCTCATTTGTCTGACTGCAATTCTGCAGATTTTCCTTTATCTAAAGGGTTACATTTGAGCACAAATGATGTGCCCAAGTTACCAGATCCAGAAAAATACAGAAGGATCATAGGAAAATTGTTGTATCTGAATCTTACAAGACCAGATATTTCTTATGCTGTGCAGCAACTGTCTCAGTTTCTTCAGGCTCCTGCACAACCTCATTATGAGGCTGCTTTACATGTCTTGAGATATTTGAAGGGAACTTTGAATGTTGGTTTATTCTATAAGGCTGATTGTCCTCTTCATCTGACAGCTTATTCAGATGCTGATTGGGGAACTTGCTCATTTTCTGCAAAATCCTTGTCAGGATATGCAGTTTTCTTAGGTTCATCATTGATTTCCTGGAAAACTAAGAAGCAGAAGACTGTGTCTAAAAGCAGTGCAGAATCTGAATATCGTAGCATGAGCTATACCACTTCTGAACTAATCTGGATTGAAGGTCTTTTACAAGATTTACACGTTCAGATTCCATTGCCAATTAATCTTTACTGTGATAATACTTCTGCACAGCACATTGCAGAGAACCAGATTTTCCAGGAAAGAACAAAGCATCTGAAAATTGATTGTCATTTCATTCGAGAGTATGTTGATTCACAGTTTATTCAGATTAGTCATATCAATACTTTCTTACAGCTTGCTGACATCCTGACTAAGCCATTGGATGCTGCTCATCACAAATTCCTCAGTCTCAAGCTTGGTTTGCAGTTTGATCCTCCTTAATCATTCCATCATTCCAAGCTTGAAGGGGGGGTATTAAGCAAATATGTAAATATTGTAAATAGTTCTATATTCCAGCTGTATGTACAGGTGTCTAGTCAGTTAGCTTAGCTGTCAATTCTGTTAGTCAGTTTTCAATTCTGTTTGTATATAAACATCAGCTCCATGAGCTCATCAGTACAGTTTTACATTTTATTCTTCCAAATACACAACTTCTTATCATTTTTCAATCGGAATGTCTCGAGATACGCAATTTCAGATATACTCTCTCCGTCCCAATCAATTCTATACAGTTTCCTTGGGATGTCCCATCAATTCTATACATTCCCAAAATAGCAATTTTTTATAATATAAAACACTACTACACACACTACATTCTCCCACTATCTCCATTTTATAATAATAAAAATACTATTACACCCACTACCTTCCTCCACTATCTCAAATCTATTATTAAAAAATATATGAGTCCCACCAATTTACCCACTTTTCATTTAACTTTACTCATTTCTTACACATTTTCTTGGTCTCCGTGTCCAATCCCAATGTATATAACTCATTGGGACGGAGGGAGTATGTGAGAACAAAAGGTACGGATATGTGGATATTATACTAAAATTATTACTCTCGTCCATCAGATTTTTTAGGCACATATTTTGATATTCTTATAAAATATAATTAGATAATATTTTTTAAATTAAAATTTAAACACCAAATTTTATTTAGAATTTTTTTAAAATATATTATAAAACTAGAGTCTGAAAATGCGTACTAAAAAAGACAGTGGGAGTACTAGTACTGCACATTATTTCTTAAATTCCGTACATCACTGTAGGGCCGTTTAGCTAATATTCTTTTTCAGAAATAAAATATTATTTTTTAGAAAAGTATATAAAATTTTATTTTTTTCTAAAACAAGTCTATATTTTTTAATCAAATAATGAATATGAAATATTTATTTAACATTTGTATCTGAAAATATTATAAAAATGTATTTTTAAAAATAAAAAAGGGCTTATTTATTTTCATAAGAGGTGCCCTTGCCCAAACTGACACTGTATTTGATAAATTTTGTAAGAGCAAGTCCAATGGAGGTGTCAAAGTAGGTGCTATTGCTATAATATAACACCCAAGCACAAAACTCAACTCCAATAGGATGCTAAACTTGAATGTAAAATAGCAAAATGATATACTTGGTTCTAAATATAGAACCAAGTATAGATGGTGGTATAATTGCCACATAAGCATGCAAGTGACAAAATACATTAATAAAGTAATAGTGACAAATATAGTTATGTACCTTAAGATTATGTAATGAGAATATAGCTTTATTTGGATATATTTGGTTCTATTTTGTATTTATCATTGGATCATAAGTTCTATTTTAGCATCAAAAATCATTTTTTGGTTTCAAATTATGAAAATAACTACATCTATTATAACATCATCATTGGACTTGCTCCAAAACAATAGCTGGCGCCTAGCGGGTATACTCAGCAATCATGACCTCACCATCCACCATGTTCTTCCTCATATGAAATCTATGTGTTTCTTTGTCTTTTTCTACTTGTGTGCATGCTATGGTTTTAATTATCAGCTCACGTCCTTGATTACAATCCCCTTCCCAACCTCTTCATATGCTGCTGTTCTAAATGAGTTGTTTATTTAATTTATTCTCAAAATGAAATATAAATATGTTTAATAATGAAAGTCCTACTTCAAATGTACTATGTATGGAACTTTAAAAAATTAATCACTTAGACAAGGTAACATAGCTCAGACTTAGAAAACTCGAATTTCAAAAAATTGATAATTAATATGAAGAACAAACCGGTTTTACTTCCTCTATCCCATTTTAAGTGTCCTGTTTGACATTTGAATGGTCAAGCTGACCAAATTTTGACTGAGATTTATATATATAATATAATTTTGAAAAATAAAAAAATTATGTCACTGTAAAGTACATACAATATATTATTAGATATAATTTTTAGTTTTTTAAAATAATAACGATTTTGTTCATTATGCTTGGTCAAAATTTGATCAGTTTGACTGTTGAATGTCAAAACAGGATATGAGGGAGTAATAAACATAACGAATTCATAAAGATCTGATACCCAACGAATATATCTTACTGTAAACTTTGTGTCCCGGTCCTTTATACTTTCCCTCGATGCACCCGAAATGGTTCTGTGGCGGCTAAACTGATAATAATCCGCCATATGATTTTACAATGTACAGAAAAAAGAGAGAGTACAATTTCTGTCAAAGTATGAGCATCTTTCATCATTGTATTCTTTTTTGTCCATCCGCGGCACATGGCTGTGTCATATCTCAAAATAATACATACGCACACTGCACAAAACATGCATATCTTTGTTTCTCCAGTGAAACGATAATATATTTTAAATATTCTCGTATTCGAATTTATATATTTAAAACGATAATAATTTTATACAAAATAAGCGTTATTTTAGTTTTTTACATGTAATTTGACATGAAAAAATATATTTTTATATTTTATTTGTCAAAATTTCTTTTTATAAATAAAAATATGAACGTTGAACTTTAAGTTACAAAACAAAAATTTTAAAAATATATGCAAAAATTAAGATGACCCTTATTCTGTGGAAAAAAGAAATACCAACTTTCCGTTAAAGTTTAAACTTCGATCTGAATTAGACTCTCGATTCCGTCCTTGGGTGTGCATGTTAAAGAGTGAATGAGGAGTGAGAAGTCCCGGGTGGTGGTTGTTATTTGTCTGTGCCACCTAGCACAACTATGGTGAGCTGATGTAAAGCTCATATTGAGATGCTGCCATGCCACCCAATAAACTTTTGGATTTAAGCTTGTGGATAGCCTATGGACTATACACAAAACTAAACTGCCCCACAGCTGCATTATACAAGCAGATGAGATTATACCCTACTAATGAATAAGTTTTGTATTGAATCATTGTTTGTAGAAACTGGTAGTATCAGAAGCCAAAAAGGAGGTCAGGTCACTGCTATTTATATAATACAGCATGGTGATTGGTAAACACCCATTCATATTCCTTGTATTCATTTGTTATCTAGCAGCTCTCAGTTCAGTACTGATTTTAAGAATTGAGTGGATAAGAGAGTTCGATGTTTTTGGGATAGATTTGCAGAGTCACGTGATGGGCACGTGACAATGCAAGGGCATATGCATGCATGGGGATGGCTTGATTGAGGAGTCATTTTCCGAACAGTAGTACTCTACTGTATATTTAAATATTAAATTTCATTAAATTTTAAGATTTGATATTTTGTGAAACAGAATAAGTGTTCAAGACTTTAAAATACTCGTATACAGGATATTCGAGATGAAACGAAGAGTCCGAAAAAAACAAAGGTCATGCAGCTGCCTGCAGGAGCATATTCCATATTATGCACTACTGTGGGAGGGTGATCTGATTGATGAATCTCTTCTCTATTCTTATATCCTGTTTCTGGAGATGCAGGCCAATAATAATAGAATATATCTTCGTTTCATGCTAGTCAAGGCACGTCTATCGACATGTATATGCAGACCATCAACTTTCATTTCATCATGTCCATTATCTGCAGTTTATCTCTGTGTCTGTTCATTCTCACATGGATTCTCTTGCCCCATCACACACAAACGCCCATAGTTCTTTCTAGAAATATTACAACATGGGCACTGAATAATACTGGATTTGATAGACGGGAACTTAATTATTTTCATAAAAATTGAAAATTTGATAGTTCTAGATATCAAATATATGATCATGTATATCTCATCTATTTTTAAAGATAAATTTTTTTAATTTCATTTCTGTTTTTTTTTTTGAGTCGGTATAAAGTCGTCATATACACAAATATTTTATATGATGACGAAATACCCAGTGCATATTTTGCGTGGTTTTACTTGAAGTAATTTTTTGTACTAGGCAGATTAATTATGTGTACAGGGCTAGGCATTTTACATTCGTGTTTTTGAGAGAAATAATCCCATTCAGATACTTCTTCGTGATTCGTTCATGGGCTTTCTTTATTGAAATCCTTTAGCTTGCATTAATGAAATGATTCATATTCATGAAGCATAAAGAGGTAAACAAACACTCCATTTAGTTGAGTTGTAGAATAAAGCGGGCTAGCTTTTGTGGACTTTTGCTCGAGTTCCAGATCCAGAACGAGGCCAGCCCATTCTTGTGACAATGAGCCAGATCCATATGAACTAGAATTATTTTTAGTTTACAGATAAAAATAGTTGTAGTAAGTTTCAATGTTTCATATTGCTTATATTAAGAAAAAGAAATCTTTGTTTAAAAAAAAAAAGAGAACAAGAAATCTAAAATAGCTTATGGACTATCATATTTTAAATAATTAATTATTGTTCAGTTTTCAAACTTATGCTTGAAATAAATCTGGGTATCTATGTTGATCTGGGTATGTATGTTCACTTTTCATACTTATGCCTGAAATATGTTATTATTAGAGTAATTATTTTTAAATTTTTCTATAATAACTTTTATTCATAGTACATATTATTTCTTCTTAATAAGAGTTCGGTGAACTGAAAATGCTCCCCGTGTTGAATATGGAATCACCGTGATTTGAGGGATGTCCGCGTTAGCGAGAGGCGCTGGGGCGGATCTAGCACAAAAATGTTAGGGGGGCACGAAGCAAATTTTCAGAAAACACTTATATATTTTTAAATTTTTTGGGGGAACTTTTATAATTTTTTAAAATTTAGAATGGTGAAAAAATACAAAAAAAAAATATTTAGGGGGGACACGTGTCCCCCGTGCCCCTTCCTAGATCCGTCCTCAGAGGCGCACCCAATTTTATTTACATAAAAAAATTGCTTGTATTTGCAAGACGTGCGCCATACTTTAACAAATAAATAAATAGATAAGTGTGACTGTGTGAGTGCATATGTGATGGTAATAGCTAAATTAGACATACAAAAATATTAAATAAATTGTGCTGAATTTCAAAAATATTTATTTAATGATACTGACTATTTAATAGTAAACAATCAAATTTAGTTAAGCGATAAATTCTTATTGATTTTAATATTATTAACAATGATGACCACTTTAAGTGTGAAAAATTTCGACAATTAAAATCTCCAAACTAAGTTAAAAACAGTTATTAGGGTGTTCATTCAAAACTTCTTTCAATGTTTATGTATTTGTGAAAAAAAAGATTTTATTCCCTATAGGTATATCCTCTCGGTCGTATTATGTGTTTTATAATTCATTATTTTAAACCTAGTTATATTAATGATAAAGAAGTGGTAAGTTTATAATTTATAGAAAAATAGGTCTTGTGAGTTTAATACATCACATATAAAAATTAGTTCATTTTGGAAAGTATGGTCATATATGATGTGATCCATCCAATAATAAATTGAATTGATCAAAACAAGCTGACATATTAGACCAGTATTGGTTGACCTCCGTGAAATCTATTGATGAAAAATTTGCAGAGGAACAATTACATGATAAAAATTAATCCCCAAATTATATTCTAATTAATCCTTTTGACCCATTCTTAATTTTTGATTAATTTTTACCGGGTGTTTTCGATTGAGATTTTAATAGATTGTTTTTAATGTATGAATTTTAATGAATTATGTGTGATTTTGATTTTGTACGGATTCTTAATAAAATTGCCGAGGATTTAAGCACAATACTTCAAAATCCCATTGATTTTGGTGGGATTTTCAAAAACTTAAAATACACTGAAAAATGCCACAAAATCTATCATTTTATGAAATCCAAAAAAATCCATCAGAATTTGAATACTATCAAATTTTAATGTGTTTAAAAAAAAAATACTATCAGATTTTAATGAATTTTAAACAATTACAATTGAATACCATCAGATGTTAAAGCATAATTTAAAATCCTAATTGAATATCACCCTTTGTAGCATAATTTAAAATCCTAATTGAATACCTCAATATTTTAATGGATTTCAAACAATACTAATTGAATAACTTTGAATTTCATGAATACAAAAAATGTTTTAAAATCACAATCTAATATCGATTACAATCGATTAGATATGATTCTCGATCTATGCAACACCGCAAATAATCTTAAATCAACTCAGAAAATGATTCCAGCTCAATTTTCTTTTTTTTTTTTTTTTAATATTCAGTTTCGTATTTGAAAGTTAAATTTGTGCGAGTCTGTCAATGATCTCGTCGGGCCTAGCTGCCCACCCAAATGTAATGATTAACTCTAACTAACTTACAGTAAAATACGTGCGGCAGTGCAGGCTTCCCATGAGAAACAAAAACCAAACTCATAGAAATCAACTAAAATCTAGTACTGCTTGTCTTCAATCTTCTCAAGTCAAAACCAAGAAAAGTCTGTACGACAAATAAAGCAAATCTTTTCTCTAAGCCCCCTCCGCTTCTTCCCCCATCAATACTTCACAACTTTCCTTCTATTCTGTTTCATCATTCCACAATCTTGTTTTATTTTTTTGTTTTTGGTTGCTAATTTTGGAATTTCTTGAGGTGAGCAACTTATGAACATTCCTTCTGTTAAATTTACACTATTTTTTTTGCTGTTTTTTCATGTTTCAATGTATGTTAATAGTCATGGCTGTCAATTTCGAGTTTCGGGTCGTGTTAATATGGTCTTATTAATTCAGTAGCTTATTTAAAATAGATAAATCTGTCATTTTGGATTTTTGATCATCCTGTGATATAGGTTGGATGTGAAGTCTATGTAGATATATAAGAAATGGGCCAAAACTTTTTATTTAGTATGTTTTAGCTAATTGATTACCCGGAGACATTCTTCAAGTTATGGTAGTATGTCTGATCACATTATTTTAATCTGTAGAATGTGAATTCGTTTGCTAAAAACATGTTCCGCTAAGCCAGACTGATGAAAGACTGTACATTTATGAAACAATTAAGAGCAATGTACTGCATAGATAATGTGAAGCATTCTTAAATCTGTGCTAGAAGGGAAAAAATGGGATTGTAGCCCTAAATATGATGTAGTAGATTTTATATTGATCTGTCATTTTTGGTATTCTCAGCCACTTAATTGTGCAGTTTGTTAATTAATGTAATTAGAGTTGTAAGAATTTCGGTATCCTTACTAAAGTGGCTGCTTGGTTCACTTTGACAATCACAGGTGCCTTACGTTTTTAACCAATTTTGTTATGGCTTGCTTTACTGGTTGTTTTAGTAGAAAGGCAGATCCCCCAACTACGGGAGCCATAGACCTTGAGGAAGGTACATCGATTTGTAATTTAGACTATGATATTTTTCTTGTTTGTAAACTGATTTTTCTAAAAGTCTAACTGATATTTCTAGCCGATGTTGGCTTATGCATCATAGTGATGGTATTTTAAGGCAATAAATAATCATAAGAGCTTCTTTTCCACGCCAACCTAAACTGATTTGTATATCAGACAACGTGACATCTACACTTGGATCCCTGTGGAAAGTAGAAATATAATCGAATTTTATATGATACAGAGCTTTCAAGCATTCAGAACATCAGACTGTACTCTTATAAGGAGCTTCAAATTGCCTCTAATGACTTTAGCACGGTCAATAAAATCGGGAGGGGCGGCTTTGGTTCTGTTTACAAGGTAAGATACCAATTTAGAATTTGTATTGATATTTCTAGAATTTATTTCAGTAATACCATAACTGTGGTGTATTAACAAACTACTAAATATGCCAGGGGAAACTAAAAGATGGCACTTTGGTGGCTTTGAAAGTTCTTTCAGTAGAGTCAAGTCAGGGTGTTCGGGAGTTCTTGACAGAGATAAATACTATATCAGCCATACAGCATGAAAACCTAGTTTCATTGTATGGTTGCTGCGTGGAAGGAGGTCATAGAATTGTTGTTTATGGTTATCTTGAAAATAATAGCCTTGCTCAAACTTTATTAGGTAGTTCGCCTATTTCTTTTAGCCTGAAGATTTAGTACATTCAGTTGTACTAATGTGTTTCAGTTACTTTTCAACAGGTAGTATGCGTTCAAACATTAAGTTTAGCTGGAATATTAGGACCAAAATTTGCATAGGGGTTGCACGGGGTTTAGCATTCCTTCATGAGGAAATCCAGCCTCATGTTGTCCACCGAGATATTAAAGCAAGCAATGTTCTCCTAGACAAAGACCTCACTCCCAAGATTTCAGATTTTGGCCTTGCAAAACTTTTTCCAGCAAATCTTACTCATATTAGCACTCGGGTTGCAGGAACTTTGTATGTTCATCTCTGCTTATTTAATAACTCTTCATTATGGACTAGGTTTTAGATATAACTCTATTTTGTATATGTAAACAAGTGTGTATCTAGCTTACAGAAGACTGTTATTTATAAATGTTCACCAGTCTTGCGGTTCTTGTTAAATTCAAGCAATTATTTTTATAAACTGGTGTACAGAAGACCATTTTAACATGTCACGTACCTTGGATAGTACTAGTAGTGACTGCGGACTACCTAATTTTATTCTGGTAAAGACTCTTCTTTGGGGATGCATATATGGACATGGCCGCTCCTTTTATTCCATCCACATTCTAATCATGTTACTTATTTATACTTGATGTAGCATTTCCTGCGTGAAAGCATCCAATTTCCTGCTATGTAATAGACTTATCTAACATCAACACTGCTTCCCACCTTGTCTATGTTTGCGCTCTTATATTTCTTTTTATTGAAAGATTTGTAAATCTTGCAGGGGTTATCTGGCCCCAGAGTATGCAATACGAGGCCAATTAACGAGGAAAGCAGATATTTATAGTTTTGGCGTTCTCCTCTTGGAGATTGTCTGTGGACGTTGCAACAAGAATGACCGGTTACCAGGTGAAGACAAGTATCTTCTTGAAAGGGTAAGCAATAATTAGTTCAAAATCTCCTTCTTTGATTTAGCTGAATATCAGTGTTAACTTGTATGTTTGGATAACTGCATATTACACTAGGCTATGTTTGTTTTGGGGGACTATAATCCAAGGATAAAAATATATATATTTTATTTACTTCACTATTATCCTGGGGATTATAATCCTTTAAATGCTCCAGTCCTATGGTTGTTTGGAAAGGAATAAGTTTAGGACTGGATGATAATCCAAGGATTAAAATCTATGGAGTATTTTATAATCTTCACTATTGTCCTGGGGATTATAAACCTTTAAATGCTCCAGTCCTGTGGTTGTTTTGAAAGGAATAAGTTAAGGAATAATTGCTATGTTATGTTTGTGTTGAGGAAGGGGAGTGGACTATTGTTCTTTAAATGTCTAATCCTATGTTTGTTTTAGACAGGACTGTAGTGAAGAGGTTGTAGTTTTTTGAAAAATGACTTGATAGAGGGAATTATATAATACATCCACCACATCCACCAACCAAGTATTAGAAGGATTATAATTTTATCCCTTACTCCAACAAAACAAACATGGATTAATATATTAATGGACTTGATACTTAGACTAATCCGAAATAATTTTTTACAAAATAAACAAGGGATTAAAAATTTACAGGATTATACTCCTAATGTTTAAATTAATCCCATGAACAAATATGGCCCTAGGAGTCAGCTCTCTTAAGCTTAAGAATTTTTCCTTCTGTAAAAGCTTCTCACTGCGACATGAATTTTTAAAGCCAAGAGTTTTTGGACATGACAACTTCTCCATGAACAACATGTTTAAGGTGCTTCACTTCGTAACAATTTTCTAGATGCATGACGAATAGTTTTGTTGCTAAATATTTATGTCTACTGATTGCAGTTTGCTTAGAATATTTACAAGTTCCAAAATTGGTAGGTTGTAGTGTTGATTAGATTAGAAATCTTGTAATACATGGTCGTGGATATTCCTACGCAGCCTGCTAGCTTGGCTCATTTTTAGGAGAATGTGTTAAGTTCTATGTACTCTGACTCTTCTGTTTAGGTACCATACACGTGTCACACACTTGGACACTCGGACAAGAGACTTATTCCATGCTGAATCCTTTAACTGAAATGTGGAAACTTTGCCCAACTTAAAGATCACATATGAGCTAAATTTACGATGTAAATCCAAAAATTAATGAAGAAATAACGAAGCAAAAATAAGAAACAAGTAGAGAACATCCCTAATTTGCAAAGTTCTTTACAATATCAAGTTTAATTGTTAGTTTTTCTTAATGTATCTATATACCATGTTTGTCTATTAATATATTAGTATGACCTACCTTGCTTGTTTATTAATTATTAAGGCGTGTCCCCGTACCAGTGTCCGACAACAGGACAGTGTCCATGTGTCCCAAATTTTCTGATTTTCTAGTGATATAACATATGTAAACTATATGTTTTAATTTATTAGCAAGGTTGCTATTGGAATAAAGCCTTCTCTAGTTTTTTCTAATTTAAAGCTAAAATCTACTCATTAGCATGTACCTTTTTCTTTATTTAGGCATGGGTGCTATACAGTGACAACAAGTTAGAAGAATTGATGGATGTATCGCTGGAAGGGGATAGGGAGTTTGACCTAGACGAGGCTAGCAAATTTATAAAAATCTCATTTCTTTGTACCCAACAAATGCCAAAGCTACGACCATCCATGTCTACCGTTGTAAAGATGTTAAGAGGTGAGATTGGTGTGGATGAGAAGATGATATCACAACCCGGCCTGATTTCAGAACAATTTGGAAAGAATAACACCATAGATGCCTCGTCTTCTGGCTTGGAAAAGCATGATAATTCTACAAGTGACACAACCATGTCATATGGCACTATGACTTTTTCATCAATATATAATCGAAGCCCTTGATTGTGATGTGGTAAATAATTTCTACATTTTTGTGATTGCTTTTTTCAGTCTTATATTCTACGTATAACTGTTTGTTTTCTTATTTTCGATCTCTATGCTGCCTTCTGAAGATTATTCCTTTTCTCTGTTAATAATTTTGCTGTGAAATGTTCTTTTAAAACATGCATCCTCAAGATATTAGTACTTGTACTAATTAGAAAGTTGAAGTTAACGAATGTGCTTGCTGCTAAATATGCAGAGTGTGTACATATATGTTATTTAACTATCGAGAATCACACAAATGCTAGTATTTCTGCCTAATTTAGTTTTTTGTTCAAACTATCAAGTCGTGACGCTTTAGTAATGAACATTGGTTAGACAGATGACTTACTGGAATATACAGAGCGAGACAAAACTATATCTGATACACTTGTACATGTAGTAACTTCCCAGAACGTTACTTTTAGATGGATACTAAAAAAAACTGGGCAGTAAACTATATCTGATACACTTGTACATGTAGTAACTTCCCAGAACGTTACTTTTAGATGGATACTAAAAAAAACTGGGCAGTCTGATAGGAAGTGGTGTTTAAGCACTGATTACATCAGAATATTAAGTCTAATTTTTTACTAAATTACAGAAGGTAATAAATGCTGGCTGTTATTTTTTAGTTTTCTTGACCTACCTGGGGTGTTTTTTAGTTTTCTATCATGAGTTTTTTTTATTAAGGAATGTTGAGGAGGTTGTTCAGCAAATAGCTCAAGAACCTAGATATGCTTACTAGTAATGCTTGGTCGTAGTATTTTGGAACTAAACTCTTCATGTGTCAGCTTGCTAGTTTACAAGGTTAGATTATATGATCATTTTGTTATCTAAAGCTGAATCTTTATGTGCCAGGTAGAATAATGTACAGCACCATGGTTGTCATATGGATGAGAAGTGTCTAACAGGGATGTGAGAAAACAGTTTATGTGTGCGTTTGGCGGACATTTCCAGGACAAGCACAAGATGCACAGATGAAGAAACTTTGGTAGTTAGGGAGTCTGTAGCAAATCAAATGGCTAATCAGTACATGCAGAACCACGCAGCTTGATATCAAGATGAACATCAAAACATCCTAGAATGCTCAACCAAACTGACAATCAGCGAACATCCATGTCAGAAATGTCATCCAATTGACACACTAATGAATACATTCCCGAGTTTTCTGAAACTGAACGTGGCATTGCTTGTCGGTCTGGTCCAAGGCTAAACTGATGGCAACAGAAGAACTACCCCCGGCAGCCCGGCTGGTTGGCTCCCTGAGATGAATTTTAGACAGGCTGGCACGATAAGTACTACTCTTAAGTGGTTACTAATTCAATTTAGTATCATAGTTGCATGTTAGGAGAGATTGCAGATTTAGAACTAAAGAAAACAAGTGAAGTTTACTAATTTCTCCTAATTTTTTTTTAATAGGAAATGCATCATTCCCTAATTAAGGATGATCCTTTCGAGGACAACTGTGCATATGTGAGTGGTTTTGTGACGATGTTTGAATGCAAACCAACTGAGCTTTTGTATAACTATGAATGTTTGTGGGGTGGGGGCCGGGGGTGTCCCTCCATTGATCAAGAATTCGATTTTTGGGAAGGATCCAAAGATTCAATAGAAAAACAGAAGGGGGGAGGGCGTTGTTAAGAAATGGGGAGAAGAGTGAAATTAGATTATTTTTTGATATTTTTTTATTATATTTATATATTTTGAGATATGATATATTAAGAACATAATATTTTTAATGAGATTTGATAATCAAATTTATAAAATTTATAACACCCAAAAGAAAAGTAGGTTTTTCTAAAATGACCAAAAAAAAAGCAGGTTTTTCTAAAACGAGGACGTGCTTGTAAGAAGTTTTTTTTGTCAAAATTGTCTTTGGGAAGTATTGTTTTAAAGAAGAAAAACAAACTAGACAAACTAGTGACTTGGAAATAATTATTATTGAATTCTAGTTGTCATAAATTTAAACAACTTATATAATTAAGAGTTAGGAAAATATTTTTTCTTCAGGAATATACGATAAAATTAGATTTAATAACATGTTTAATTTATAGTTTCAAAAAAAATGTTTAATTTATAATGATTATAGATATTATAATTTTATTAGATTGTTAAAATAATTATGCTCCTGATATAAACTTTTAGTACAAGTATCATATAAGGACCCATAACACTAATAAATACTAAAATTGACATATTATTCGGAAAAATAAAAAATAAGTAAATTAAATATAATTATAGACAAACTCTTTTTTTAATCCATAAAAGAAATGATTCTGGGATGGAATTTACAACAGATATCGTATCAGAACCCGCTTTAAACACTTCAACTATTCTATCGCGAACTCTAGTTCCTACACAACACCGGAGGATCCACGCGAATATATCTATTTATTTTCCCTGTATAAAAGCCCTTCTTATTACCCGCCAGCTTAAAACCCTATTTCTATTCACTTTTACATATTCCGGCACCGGATCACGCGTCCTGTAATTCATAACCTCCGGCGGCCACTCATCCCCGGTATGCTTTCGTCATCTCTCTCTCTCTCTCTCTCCCTCCCTCTCTCCCTCTCTCCCCCCTCTATCCCTCTTCCTCTGCCTCTCTCTCTCTCTCTCTCTCTCTCTATCAAAGTGACTATAGCTACACATATGTGCATGTTTAACTATATCTGATCTATGTTGGCCTATGTATCATAGTTGATCATATAAGTTCAATTAACGAAATTTTACTTTTTGATTGACAGTAACGGTAACATCTTGTGAAATTTACTCGCTGTGTGTGTTGGATATTGAATTATGGATAATTGTTTTGTTCATAGTTTGTAGATACTTGTGTTTGCAGCTTAGGTTGTGCGTTTGATCTGTAATTCGAGTTATTGCGCTAGTTGTGGACTTGTAGTAGTCTGGTCATTATGCTCAGGCCCGGCCCAGAGGGAGGGCAACTAGGGCGACCGCCCAGGGCCCAAAAAATTTAGGGGCCCAAAAATTTTATAATTTATGTAAAAATTTTATAATTTATGTATTATTATTAGTGTATATCTGTCCTGTAAGCCTATTCTATCCTAAGTGACTACCTCATGCACTAACAAATAAATGTCATCAAACATTTGTTTAATCTTCTTTTTTTACATCCTGTACACTTTATCGTTAAACTTGATTATTTTATAGTTATTTTCTTACGGAAGTTGACTAAAATTTGAGTTTACATTGCTACAAGATCATATTTTATCAAATTTAGTGAAGTAAAAAAAAAATAGGGCCCATTTTCTTCTTTCGCCCCTAGGCCCTCAAAAGGTATGGAACGGCCCTGATTATGCTTCATCGTATTTATTTATACTGCATCGTTTATCTGTTGTTTTTCAATATTGTTAAATGTTCTCATTCTTAAGCAATCAGTACTTTAGTATATGTATGACACTATCATTGATTGTGGGATCTTTCCCTTCTTTCTTGTAAGTTTTGTTCAGAAGTAGATATCGTTTATTTTTTGATGAGAAAAGTTTGTTTTTGTAAGTATTATTATATTGGTAAAAGTTATAGGTATTTGTGTTAAAATTAAATAATTGATTTTTGAATCTTGCAAATGGACTTTGAAGTCGACTGTATTCATCAATTGGAATGAAGTTAGTATACTGCTAGTAGTAAGATCATCGATGAAGCTCACTCTAGCCACCATCACTTCAGAAATCAATTATTGAATTTAGGTTGTAACTAGGCAAATCTCTTTTGACATTAATCACATATGGATTCTCTGTTTTCCATGTCATCATTTTCACGGCTTTATGTTATGTATGAAACTATGAGTTTTGTGTACAGTTCAGTATCACCAATCTGTGTTGGGGGTTCCTCCTTTTTGTATTATGCTTACGCCAGCTACATTGTCTTAGGCATGGATTTTAAAGATAATGCTTGGACTTGGAATATTCAGAAGAAGTTTAATGTTGTGCGCCAAGAGGTTGATGAATTTGTCGGCGTGGTAAAATCACTTCCAGTACCCTTTCTTGCTTTGTTTCTGTTATCTTTCGTATGATGCTCTTTTTTAAACATCGCGCTTCTCTGACTTCTCATTACTGTTTTTTTTTTTTGTAAGCATGTCAACTGTTTGGAGAAGTATATTATTACAGGCTATCATTCTTATAATATTTTGAACTTGTTGCTTTTATAGGAAACTATGAAATATGTAGAGAATCAAGTACAAACACTTGGAGGAACTGTTAAGGGGTTTTGTTCTAATGTTTTTCAGGACTTCCTTTCACCTGCTTTGTCCAATCCAGTGTATCATGATGAAGGCACAGTTCCGCAGGAGGGAAAATTTGTGTCGGAGACCTATAAGAATTCTGTATCTAATCTGAGAGAGAAATATGCAGATACGGATTCTAAATCACTTTCTTCTGCTTTGTCCAATCCAGTGGATCTTGATGCAGAATTAGTTCCTCAGAAAGGAAAAGATTTATCCCAGAACTATAACAAGCCCTTATTTGTAATAGAAGAGAAGTATGCAGATATCGCTTCAAAACAAATATATACAAATCAGGATTCAGTTCATCACATGCCCCCTCCTTACAGACTTAACAATGTGAAGAAGACTATGCCCACTGAAGGGGACAATGAAATAACAAAAGCTCTCTTACCTTCAGTGAGAGATGATTCTGCTTTATATGACAATGTAAAAACTAGTGTGTCGGGCTATGTTGTTTCGGATTGTGAAGGACTTGTTGCTAAGGAGAGATATATGTCGGAGGACTCAAATTTGGATTTTGAAGAACTTGTTGCTAAGGAGAGATCTTTGTCTGAGAATTTAAATTTGGATTTTGAAAGACTTGTTGCTAAGGAGAGATCTTTGTCTGAGGGCTCAAATTCAGATTTTGAAGGACTTATTGCGAATGAGAGATCTTTATCAGACGACCTAATTTCAGATTTTGAAGGACTCATTGCGAAGGAGAAATCTTTGTTTGAGGACTCAAATTCTATTGGGATCAACGATGAAGCATCGTTGATATTTGTAACTAATGAAGATCACAGCCATAAAATTATTGATGAGGTTGTCTTCGCAGCAGTAGAAGATAGTGTGAGGGTTTGTTCTTCTGTTAAAGAGAGAACATTTGATCCTTTTTTTGATGATTGTCATTGCAAAATTCTAGGCACCCCTCAATCATCTGAAGCGGAATGTTCCATTTCTTCTGGTTGCCAAGTAGTAGAGCCAACACTTTTTTCGTCTATAAGTTCCCTGTCAAACAATTCTTATTATCAGTCAGAGTGTTTCACCCTTCCGGAAGAGAGTGTTTTCTATGATCACACAGATTCAGTCAGTAGCATTTCTGAGTCACCAGGTACTCTTCTACCACATCCAATTATCTTTGTTTTATATATGTTGATGCAATATTAGCTTATCTACATGTTCCTTTGTTTAAAGAGAAAATAAGCTTGTCAATGTGTTATATACTGGTACAAGCTACCTTCTGCATACGACTACTTGGATATGGATCTCTTGCTGAATGCAGCGATGTTGCTAAGTAGTGGCCAAAGGGGGCCATGGCCACCCCTGGCCCTGAGGACTGAGGTCCTCATAATATCAATATATATTCTATTTTTTATGTATATTTTTGTTAAAATTATCGAATTTCGATTTTTGGGCCCCTTCCAACCGTTAAATTTATTACATATAGGATTTGGTTCAATTATTTTTTTAATACTGGTAGATTAATAGATGAATTTCAAGATTTCGGGATTTAAAAGAACGTACGTTATTTGATTTATATATATATATTTTTTATATTTCTATACTTTATATCAAATATGTGTTAATAACTTAATATTATTTTGAATTGGCCCCGTCGAGATTGACGTCTGGCTCCGTCCCTGGCTGAATGGAAGTGGACATTACCTGTCCTGCCATATATATACATTCCTGAGCATATAGAAAGCATAAATTATACCGAAGTAACATAAAAAGCCCATTTTATATTTATTTATGCAAAAAAACTTATTTTAGGTGGAAAGCTTTTAATATTCAATTGAGCAGTACGTTCTGTATCTGATACAACATATATTTCGTAAGTATTTAATCACCTAGGTGGTGTTAAAATACATGAGATTATCGTTGAGGTGAAAGCTACGGCTTCCTCTGCCAAAGATGCATAGATATTAGATACTTATTGCTTGCTCCATATCCTTTTTGTTTTACATTTTAGCAAATTAATATTATGTTTTGTTGCATGCAGACAAATCAAGATTTGATATTTCAGATCTTAACATGAAAACCATTGATTTATCTGAAAAGAAAAGGCTTAATAAAAGTTGTATTATCGAGGACAATGAGTTGCTCGGGGCTACCTCTTTTAGGCCAAGAAGACACAGATCATACAAGGTACTCTCTGTTCCACTACTTAACACTCTGACTTGATGCTGCCAGTGACATAAAAAAATTGGGATAATGATGAAATACATTATTTACTCTGTGAACTCATGTACTTATAACTTTGCAGGCCTACATTTACATCAGTGGTATATAAAACCACTTTAGTTTTTCAGTGATTGTTCATGCTTATTGCATAGATATCCGTATTAAAGTTTTTTCTGTAAAATAATGAATGATACAAGGACTTATTGTGCCCTTTCTTTCACTAGCAAATGATAAAAGACGCCTATACTAAATCGAAAAGGTTAGCGAAGGAGTATGAGCTACTGGGAATTATGTACGAAGACATTGACAACGAGCTTGTCCAGCACGAAAGAGATAGTAAGTTGCCCTCTACTCATGAGAAAACACCAGAGACGGGACATTCACCAACTGAAGATTCAGGTGACTGTGATTGGGAACTTCTTTAACTATTGTGGACATTCACTTGGTGAAAATTTAGGTTATTGTGATTAGAATTTCCATAGTAGTTGTTGCTTGTTGGAAAGAAACCACATCTGTGCAAATGCACAAGTCAGAAATGAACCCCTTTGGGTTTCGAACAATTTTCTAACAATTTTTGCTTAAAGGAAAAAGAGATAGCTGAAGAGTGTATGTTGTTTTTTGAGGAGACAGGAGTTTATTCTCGGTGTTTCTACTTATTTATTTTCGTGGTAAATTATGTTAGCCCAATAACCTTTCCTTTCATATTTCTCCTATTCCAAAGCTACAAGCTACAAGGACTATTCATCCGATTATAATTATAAGAATCAAAAAAAGGTTAACTATCAAGTTACTTGTTTGTCCGATCAAATTAGTTAATTGATACAAATGCAATTAATTTAGTCTCAAATTAAACTTTGTATTAATTTATTTATTGAAAAATTAAAAATAACTATTAATTTTGTCATATTTTTGAGATTGATTTTTTAATGAGTGATAATTCAATATATTTGAATCAGATAAATAATAATTTAATAATAATCATTAGAATCAGATGGAAAGTCATTTGGACTAAATTAATGTATAGATCCTAGCTTATACGAAAACAACACAATTGAGATAAGGATTTTATTTTTAAGCTTTTAACGTGTTTGTAAAATATTTTTTTTGATATGGCCAAAAAATAATAAGTGAAAAATACTCCCTCTAACCCTTATTATAAAGCACTAAGTGAAAAAAAAATTAAAAAAATAATTTTAAGTAGGTGGTCAAAGCACCTAGAATTGTATGCAAAAAATCTTGGTACCTTGTAACAAAGACAAGAGGGAGTATTTCTTTATTTCGGAAAATAATATTTAATTAATACTTTAATTAATAAATATAATATATCATGATAATATTATGGTCAGAAAGACTTCCGGTGCGAATGTCATGTTAGCTTGGGGAACTTTTTTACCTATCATTCATAAATTTTTATTTCTAATTTTTTTTTTATCATTTTAAACTCTGAGCTTTGGTGACTAAAAAATTGTTTATTACTAATATAAAAATATAAAAATATATAGTAATTGTTTTCAGAAATAATAAAATGAACTTATTTCTTAAAATTAAATAGTGTAATATTCATGCTGCGAGTTCTATCAACAAGTTTATCTAACGGTCACAAACACATCGTCGTCCTACACCTCTGCCTCGAAAATGATGAGCGGCGTCGCCGGTGGCTTACGTTTCCGTTGCTTCCATCCCGTCCACCACCTTCGCCGCCGTCAACTCCGCGGCGTCTCCGCCGCCGCCAAAAACAAGGAGAAACCGAAAGTGATAGTCATCTCCGGTCCCACCGGCGCCGGGAAAAGTAGACTCGCACTTGAACTCGCTAAGCGACTCAACGGCGAAATCGTTAGCGCCGACTCAGTGCAGGTGCTATCACTTTATTCACATGCTATTGCTTTTAATAATGCCAATAATTTAACTAATTTATGTAACTGTGTGTGTGTGTGATATTTAGGTTTACAGAGGCCTTGATGTTGGTTCTGCCAAGCCTTCGTTGTCCGATAGAGAGGTACTTGTACAACGGTACACCAGAATCTCCATGTACTTTTTATCTCGATAAATTTATAATTTGGATAATGTATTATTACTTCAATAAATCAATAATCTCGATAATGTATATTCTAATCTCAATAATTTATAATCTTGTTTAATTAATAATCTCGATAATGTTTTTATTTATTTTGGCTAAATAATGATAATGTATTTTTAACATCAATAAAATAATAACCTCGATTATTAGTTAATTAATTTCGAGGTAACTGTTTAAGTGAGTTACAATGCAATTTCGTTTATTCTCTTTACACAGCTGTGGAGTGATTGGTGTGTATGGAGATACAGTTGATTGAGCCAATTATGATTGTTTTTATTATTGTTTGTAGGAAGTCAAACACCATTTGATTGACATTATGGACCCGTCTGAAGGTATGTATTGGACTTGTAGCCTTTACGGTTGCATGATGTTGTGGTTTTTTCCACCTTACAGTTTGTATACACACACAGACGCACTTAATGCAGTTGGAAACTGGGATGTGTATTAGCATAGGAACTAAGATATTCATTTAAAGTGTATTGTGTTATTTTCATGGAGAATGATAAATTGGTAAGGCAAGGACACATTGAAATTGATTGGTTTGTATGAATGTATTGAGCGACAGATAGTCCCCAGTGTGTGTGTTTGATTTAACTGTGAGGAAAAGCTTCACGTTGTACATGGTTTATGTTATATTATTTGTGCAATATGGATAAATAACAACTGAACCATATGTTTCAAATATGAACCAATATATAATACCAGCAAACAATATACGCATATGGTTCTATAACTAAACGCTTACCTATTCTTATACGATGGAAAGAGGAAAAACGCTCAGCTTTAGAAACCATACATGTGTACCCTTGTAGGTACTTAAATCATCGTGGTCTGCTACATTTTTGAAAGCTTGTAACACCTCTGTCAAGGGTCCTTAATCAGCTCTGTGACGTAATTTATGTTCTTTATATCTATATGGTCATTATAATCATAAATCTTTGAGTTTGTACGTGGGAGCCTTGATAATCATTCTGTGCGTGTTTTCAAGTTTGTGTGTTTGGTACAGTTTGAGAAAAGCAAATTGCCTAATCTTATTTCGCCAACAATAACTTCTAGGCAAAATGCGCATGTGGTGTAGGGAAAATGTGGAGCACGGTAACTTAGGCATTGATAAAATTTAATATTATCTACTGTATGTTGTTAGCTTAAATATCTCGATGATGACCAGCTAATATATTGGATTAATGAAAAAATTGTGTAATTATCTTATTAGTATGTCACTGTCACTGATACTACCTAGCTATGTTCTTTACTTTCTAGTTAAATTGGTATTGCCTTGTCAGCTCATGGAGAATACAAAATTACTTAACCAACGAGTTAAATTTGTTTCAATTGTCTTTATAATTCATAATCTTCATCTAATTTGCATACACGTGTAAGAAATTTTGTTTGTTGATCAAGACATAATTTTCAGTCCTCTGCTGATGACCAAATTTGCTATATTCCTATAACTTTCTCATCATGTCATGTGTCAACATTTGAGACAACTGTGATTAATAGCTTTTAGGGTCATTATTATTTCTTTTGAATTTATTTTTTCTCGTATAAGTATCAATACTTACACAAAATTTTGATTTCTTGATAACCAGATTACTCTGTCGGGCAATTTTATGAGGAAGCAAGGAATGCTACCAAAGAGATACTTGAAAGTGGAAGGGTCCCAATAGTCACTGGTGGAACCGGATTGTACTTAAGATGGTAAATCTCGTTGCCTCTGTTATGCAGATAAGCCTCTAGCAATTCTTCACCAGACTGGAAAAGTAAAGAATAAAATTCCAACCACAGTTACATTAGGCACATCTTTGTTCAAGTAGTTTGATCAGTCATCTCTGATAATTTCTTCTCTAAGTTTAGATTATGAAAGCACTAATTGACTGCAAGCATTTCATTACAGTCTGCGTATACCACTTTTTGACAGAATTAAAAGATTATTTAAAGAAGGATTATCTTTTCAAACAATAAAAAATGAAATACAATAATTAAGAACCACTAATATGTTTAAGTATTAGGTTTCATTACACAAGCAATGAGACCAAATAAAAAAGAACTGCTTTATTTGTTGACTCATATTCAGTTGCAGTGTTTCTTCCTTTGCTTCTTGTCATCCTCGGCATACATATCATATTAATTGTATGGTATTCATGGAATTTAATAACTTCGAGCAAGAGTCTTAACTTTTTACTTTTAGCATAGACTTGTAGCTGTATTGCTCATTGACAACTTCATTTTAGTACCCGGAGCACTCAACTTTACAGTCAGCTTTCATATAATTCTCTGGGTAGATATTCAGTTTTCCCATTTTTAATCTATCAGCAAGGAATTTTACTTGGTTTGCATTATTGTTACAATGCCAATTGTTTACTGTACTGAATTCAAGTCTTGGATTAGGAGAACTTTATTACGTTTTTATTTACTGGAAATTGCCTTGGGTTTCTGTTTACAAAATTTCTTGACTGTACATATCGTGCACAAGGTAATTTGCTCGTATCTTTCACATATATATTGTGTAAATTTCCTATTTGCACGATGCTGGGTTTCATGTCGATATGCATCTTAATCAGTTTATCTCACAAAGGCTTTCCCTGGATCTTAATTGACTTGCTTTAATTTGTTGATATAAATGCTGTTTAAGGCAGTTTATTTGTGGTAACTAATTAGTTGTTTTGTGTACTTCAATGTTTTCATTCATGTGTAATGGAAGGCAAACTGCAAGTTATACATGAAGTCTTTTCATTAATATTTCAGGTATGTATATGGAAAACCAGATGTCCCTAAATCTTCTCCCGAGACTGTGGCTGAAGTACAAGCTGAAATATCAGATTTAGAAAGAGTTGGTGACTGGGATGCTGCTGTGCAGTTGGTTGTTCAAGCAGGTGATTCAAGTGCTCAATCTTTACCTGCCAATGATTGGTATCGTATACGTCGCAAGCTTGAGATCATCAAGGTAGTATGCAAAATTTTCTGCAAACAAGAAATTAAGACTTTAGTATGTGACAGATCAAATATATATTGCACCATTTCCAAATTCTTTGGTTTTTCAAGAAGCTGTTTTATTGCTTTAGGTAACCTTCAACAAATTGGTCTGCTTGCAGGGGTTGTATGCTGTATCTAATGTTTAGGTTTACCCCTGAATTATTAAAGGGTACTTCTATGCTGCTATTAGTCATTATGATCAGCTAGTGATTTAGATACTTTTATTTGTTAATGTTGCAGTCTAGTGGATCGCCTCCTTCAGCTTTTCATGTGCCCTATGATTCATTCAGGGAACAACCTAATTCACCCAATGTAGATGATTTCCGCAGCAGCGCCTCTTTAAAAAATGAATCCCTGGGTAGTAGATCCCCAGAGGATTTGGATTACGACTTCTCTTGCTTTTTCTTGTCAAGCCCAAGAATGGACCTCTACAGATCAATTGACTTTCGGTGTGAAGATATGGTTTCAGGTGATGTGGAACATTGTATGTGTAAATATTTTGTATGAGCTATATTATTTGGAGCATATATATATATATATATATATATATATATATATATATATATATATATATATATATATATATATATATATATATATATATATATATATATATTATATATGTGTGTGTGTGTGTGTTTTTCAGCTTGTACATGTATTCATGAATATATTATAAAGAATCTAAATATTAAAGTTTTGGTCGGTCGGTCATAATTGGGCCTTCCAGACTTTAAATAGAATGCATATATACATTTATTTTCAAATATAATATGACTTCTTACATTACCAGCCTTGTTAATATTCAAATAAATCTCTATTAGAATTACAAAAAAAATATTCTTAATTAATAGTAAATCCTATTAGAACTACAGTGTATAAGTTCAAATCTCATCATATTACAATAATATTATTCATTTATCTGTATTTGATATTACAATACTATTAGAATGTTAAATAATATATATAATATATATGTTTCAATAAATAGAGATTATTTAACGACAATTATTATTATTATTATTATTATTATTATTATTATTATTATTATTATTATTATTATTATTATTATTATTATTATTATTATTATTATTATTATTATTATTATTATTATTATTATTATTATTATTATTATTATTATTATTATTATTATTATTATTATTATTATTATTATTATTATTATTATTATTATTATTATTATTATTATTATTATTATTATTATATTATTATATATTATTATTATTTTATTATTATTATTATTATTATTATTATTATTATTATTATTATTATTATTATTATTATTATTATTATTATTATTATTATTATTATTATATTATTATTATTATTATTATTATTATTATTATTATTATTATTATTATTATTATTATTATTATTATTATTATTATTATTATTATTATTATTATTATTATTATTATTATTATTATTATTATTATTATTATTATTATTATTATTATTATTATTATTATTATTATTATTATTATTATTATTATTATTATTATTATTATTATTATTATTATTATTATTATTATTATTATTATTATTATTATTATTATTATTATTATTATTATTATTATTATTATTATTATTATTATTATTATTATTATTATTATTATTATTATTATTATTATTATTATTATTATTATTATTATTATTATTATTATTATTATTATTATTATTATTATTATTATTATTATTATTATTATTATTATTATTATTATTATTATTATTATTATTATTATTATTATTATTATTATTATTATTATTATTATTATTATTATTATTATTATTATTATTATTATTATTATATTATTATTATTATTATTATTATTATTATTATTATTATTATTATTATTATTATTATTATTATTATTATTATTATTATTATTATTATTATTATTATTATTATTATTATTATTATTATTATTATTATTATTATTATTATTATTATTATTATTATTATTATTATTATTATTATTATTATTATTTTCAATTACCCAAACTTGTGCTTTGCACTGGCCCTTCACATGCTTGTCTTAAATAATTTTCAAATGTAAATAAGCTTCGATTTGTAATACAAATGAGTAAGAATAAAGCTCTTATCTTTAGTTTTGAACATAAGCTGCATAAAATATTTGATGGTTTAGTTCAAATTTAGCTTTACTCATTCTAGTTTTAACTGCATGAAACTCTAGAAGAAGATGAATAATTGACTCTTTATTAAAATTCATTGTTGTAGGAAGTGACGGGATATTGTCGGAGGCAAAGCGGCTTCTTGATCTTGGTCTTCAGCCAAATTCTAATTCTGCAACTCGAGCAATTGGTTACAGAAATGTATGATATAAGCTGGATTTATCAGTGTTTGTTTCTTAGTTTGTAAAATCTGAGACAGTAAAATACCCTGCATACAAATGACCTAGTCTATCTCTTTGAAGTCATTTGTGTAGTCATGATTGATGTGAGTCATGTGACCTAGTTGAAATTTTACAATATGATAATGTATGTATCAGTAGTACTCTATTCAGATTGTTTAAGTGAGATATGATTGACATTAAGCTAAATATTTACTAGGAAACCTCTAAAAGACAAGTTTAAATTATTAATTTTCATGAAAGAGTCTAGATATCTTAATCAGATAGATGTAATATTGTAGAACCATTGTTTTATTCATTTATAACTTATCTTAGATCCTTCATTGAGTGGTAAACTAGGAAGTCGTTCTTTGACAGCTAATCTTGTGTCTGAATACTTAGAGTAACGATCTTAAATTCTTAATCCTCGTCTCTTAGTTTGTACAGAACTTTTTGCATCTTAAGTTGGTAGCAGCAGACAAGTGATGAATAATATCTTCCATTCAAGGCTTGGGGTCAATGTGCTAATATACATTATTCTCTATTTTGGCAATTGTGTTATATTGACACTTTAAATTAATTTCTGTTATCTTTATAGACTAAATCAAGGTTAATGATTCCTATGATCAAGTTCAGTGACTGCAGTCTCTTTTATTTGTATAGGCAATGGAATATCTTTTGCATTGTAAAGAACAAGGTGGGAGTTCGACAAGAGACTTTTATGCTTTCTTATCTGGATTCCAGAAAGCATCCAGGTAAATGTTCTATTTTCTTCCCTCCAGTTATGGCAATCATTTAATTTACTTCCCAAATAACCTATCATGTATATAAGAGTGAATTATGTTATTTTGATTATGATTAAATTCTGTCACACCTATAAAATATACACCAAAATTCACACAAATTGTTTCCCTTGTTACTAAGTTGATGCATGTGCTAGTATGCAGATGCATGAAAGAATGAGAGAATTTCGACAAGTATTTAAAGCTGCTCCTATTATTGTGATTAAAATAGTTTTATGTTTCTGATATTGTAGCACATCAACCCAACTTGCTTGTGGTACATAAACCAGACTTGCTTGCGGTACATAGACCTATCTTCTCTAAAGCATGGGGAGTAAATCACCATTTTGTAGCATTGTTCATGTAGTCTAGGGGCTTGTTTCTTGTTGTCTGACTTGATTTAACAATGAAACATCACAAAATAGGCACCTTGGAAAAAGAATTCCAGAATTAGATGATTAATTAATCCTCTACCATTAGTAGCTAAACTAGAAAGCAGAATCGAGCTTAGTTGGAACTTGGAAGTTGGAAGTAGCAAATATGATAAAGTGATAATGATGTGCATTCGCTATTCAGTGATCCAAAGTAGATTTACTTATTTGGCCCATATAAAATGATGGAGTATAACTTTACCAATGTTACTCACCAGCTGCTGATCTTGATTACTATCTCTTCAGGAATTTTGCCAAGCGACAGTTGACATGGTTCCGTAATGAGCCTATATATAACTGGATCAATGCTTCCAGACCTTTGGTATGCAATCCCTGAACACTTTGCTTGACAATTTTAGCAGATTTGATTCATAATTCAATTAATGTGGGTTTATTGTGACTTTCAATCCTTGTGCATTAACTTCTTACTAGACCTTATGCCTGATTGTTGTTGCAGTATATATTGCTTTATATCATTTGAGAATTGAGATGCACTAAAATTATTCTAGTTAGTAGTTACTATAAAAGTTGTAGAAATTTATTAGCAAACAAATCTGAAAATGTTCAGACTTCTTTCTTTCAGTAATGCTATACTAATTTAAACTGTTGCTGTGTTGCATGCATCTTGAGCAATGCATAAGAAGAAAAACATATAAAACTAGGACGATGTTGCTCTGCAAATCCACACTCATCTGGATTTTTTTCTGCCGGTTGATTGCAATTATTGGAAGCTTTGGGTTATTGTTGAGTAGTGATTCAAATCTTACCTAACAGCCCCTCACTGCAAGTATTAGGATTAACCATCTCATCTTGACACTGGCCGCATGATAAGTGTAATCAATAGGCGGTTGACATGATCTTTTTACTTAGCATCACAGAAAGTGCCTTCTAGTAGGTCTTGAGCAAAACTCTGTTCTTTTTACTCAGCTACTGTCATGTCTCTGCAGCAGATTATATAACTACATTTTTTACCGGTTATAGAGTCTTATAGTTGGAAGGTGCTGTTTAGTAAAGAATTTGGAAACAAAAAATATGGTTAACATAGATGATAGATATTGATTCAAACTTTCTCTACTAATGATTTGAGACCTTTTACTCTATGTTCATTTTGCATGTCCTTCTGTTAAACTCAATTATAATTTTGCAGGAAGATGTGCTTGGGTTCATCCATGATTCATACCATGTTCGAACTGGAACTATTGAAGTACCTAAAGCACTTCAGATGAAGAAAGATTTGTCAGAGCGTAGAGAAATATTACAAATGAAGGGTTATCGTACGAATAATAGGTATGCCTGTAAAGGTGTTGAAACACTATTTATATCCTTGACTTGTGCTAAGAGGGCAAGAATAGGCTACTTTATATGTATAAACCTAACCAAAGAGCAACTTTAATACACATTTAGCAAAAAAAAAAGAGCAACTTTAACAATAGGTATATATAATTGGTACTCTACCTAACTCAGTTATAATTATAAATTCAGAGAAAGATAAGCTGATAACTATTGTTAAACACTGACATTGTCTTGTGGACTTGCAAAATGTGGGCATTGTTTATTATATTTTCACTGAATTATATGTCAAGTGCGTGTGTAATTCCCTGGAATGAACTAACTAGTTCGCCTATTGTCTATATGCAGGCATTTTGTGGGGCGTGAAAATTGCGCCGATATTCTAGAATGGATAAGGGAAAGTCAGGGACAATTAAATTTATCTGTTAACTAGTGTTCATCTAATATGATTGTTGTATATTTGGCAATAGGTGATCCCTGAGGTTTTACTGCTAGTTTTTTCTCCTAATCTTCCTTTATGCTTCTCTGAGTGAGAACAATTTTTGTAATATCTAGCATAGAATATCCAGGTGAAATATACAGCTTCATTGTTTGGATCTCAACTAGTGACTATCTGTGCAGCTGTGCCCACACGACAGCAACTCAAATGAAATATTTATGAAGTTAAAAGAATGGGCTTGTATATATTGTTATGGTATGCAGCTAGTATGGTGTTCATTTTCTTAAGTCATGTTACTAAAGTAGTATGGCTGTATAGTATGTATTGTAAAAACTAAAAATGGTTAACCTTTTTCTTTCCTTGTCAGGGAAAATGGCCAACGGAGGAGATTTTGTAATATTAAAGTTTTCGGGCAAGAACACTGAAGGTGTTTTATCATCTGAGTCTCGTATGAAGGCGAGTCTCATACCAAAACGTTATCTCATCATAATTCCGTTTCATTAAAATGCCGTTCTGCAATAGTACTTATTTTGATAAAAAATTAATATAAAATATTTTTGAAAATACGTACTTATCTCCGATTAGAAAGTTCGTATTTATATAATTTTTCTACAAGATGGTTAAAGTAGGGATTTTTTTCAAGGACTTATTTCTGAAAAATAAGAGAAATTAACCGTCCCAAGCCATGTATTTCTTACAAATTTCACTTCCCGAAACACCCAGAAACAAGGATTTATTACCAAAAAATAAGGTAAGACATGTGTTCCATATAAATTTCGCTTTCTAGAAAACTTGATTAAAACGCTTTAGTTGAACAGTTGATTAGATTGCTATTCGTCACATTCCTTCAACACGGATTTGAGGGTTGAAAAGGCATGAAGCATTAGCATTTGCACTCTAAATAGCAAGTATCTACCAAGTAAATGCAACGAAATTGACAATAGTGCACGCAGTTCTATATCAGTAGAAAGTCTTGAGGGCATGCAAAACCCCTCCCTCTATAGCCTGAATACTCAAATAACCTCGTTAAACTGATAAAATTATATGGTTCCGAGTCTATAAACTGTGTAACAAACATTTAAGAATAAGCAACTCAGATAACTATTATTTTTGGTTCCCACAAATTACTATATAGCTCTACTACATATAAAAAACAATAGCTGCCAATGCGTCAATAGACTCAATACACTAGAGGCACTTCTCACATAGACCAAACAACCTGTAGAGCAGATCCGGCCATATAGTATAACCGCAAATAATAAAAACAGGTCAAAATTCCTAAAGGACAATTCATGAGGTTATAGACAGAACAAGCACACTACCACCTACTAGCCTATTAATACTACGCCTCAGGAAACTTCGAATAATGGTCTTGTCATAACATAAAGGGAACTTGCAAGAACTGTACTGCTGTCATTAAATAAAGGTACACGCTAGAAAACTGTAAAAGGCAAACATTAGACCTAATGTTAAGCTACACTAAACTAAACTAAAATATACATGTCTGATCCTGACCTTTTCGTTCCCACTAATTTGAACTAACCTGACATAGCCCTTCCAAACATAACACAAACTGTGATGCAATGCCACGCATACAATACCTAATATAGGGTTTGTCATGGCAGAAACTTGTAGCAGTTCTAAGCAATGTACATCTGCTACACAAAGGAGTCTCCCATCAACACCATCATATCAACATCTCACTAACATTGCCCTCTATCAGGCCATCTTAAAAGGTAGGCCAACAAGACAAATGACGATAAATGAATGAAAGTTCCGTTAACACACCCTCCAAAACATTAAATTAAGGCACAGGATTCTCCAGCCAGAAAGCCTAAAACATATTTAGAAATCCCCGAGTAGCATAGCCTGGTGCCTTCTTGCTGCAAAATCATGATAGATGCATTAATGTACAGATCTATTATAATTTACATTAAAATACATTATGCATAACACTTAAAAAAAACATACATAAAAATAACAGTTCTTGGAAATAAACGCAAGAATGTGCACCTCAAGACATTAAAGTGGCAGACCTAATAATAATTTCCTTTGATTTGTTTCATATAATTTTTTGACCAATACATTTTCCATAACATATTATACGTGCAGATGAAAAATTCCCCTCGTCAAACATGAGCACAAGCTAGCCAGATTTTATTTAGGGCAGAGCAATTTTAATTAATCAGTTCTGACGAGAATATCCAGACATCAGATACCAAAAACCATATCCGTGTAATATCCAAATTAGTAATATGACTTCAAAATATTTGATCAACTTCCCAGTACACTCAAAATAATCAGTTAACCGAAACCAAAATTTTCACCAAAAAACAAAATATGCAGAAAATGTTTAGCTAAAAGCGATACCGAATTCAATTTGGTTTATAACTGAAATTATTATTTTGATTATTACCAAAAACCAAAATTAAAATTCGAATTTACTAGAAGTACCAAAAATTATTATGAAATATAATAATAAAGCAAGAAGTATGCAGTACTACAGGATTTTACATACTGAAATGTCAAATTCAACGAGTAAAGTTTACATACTGAAATGTCAATGAGTACTGACCATGTTCCCAAAATGTAAGTTTTACATTCGAATTCAAAACATTTAATCAAACTCTAAAATTCATATCACAGTTGCATAATTTGCATAGGGGATGTGAGATTCAGAGACAACAGCGTATCTATTGTTCTAGTGTTCTGTATCATTTCACAAGAGACAATACAATACAACTATTATTAAGCATATACAGTTTTTTCACACAAGGAAACAAGAAGTACATTCCACTTTATCAAAGTGTAACCGATAAAAATAGCATTTAGTAAAATCAAAACAATATTCAACTACTCGCTCCGCTCCATCACATTAAACTGGTATTGATAATATATGGCCAAACCAAATATTTTTAAAATGTAAACAAGTTACGTGGATAAATAGGTAAAGGATTGCCGAGTTGCCCCAGTGGTTAAGATGCCCGATCGATGACCGAGAGGTCCTGGGTTCGAATTTTGTATCCGACAATTTTCCCAGGGTCATTTACTGATTGGTTACTAGAAATAGCCTCTACCGCCACGCCAAGGGTCATTTACAGGTTGGTTGGTTCCCTAAAAATTATAAATTTACTACAAGAAACTACATATAAACATTTGGGTGGGACGGAGGGAGTATTAAGATAGAATTTCCAGATTTTTAAAACCGTAAAAGAAATTGTGTCAAAGTATGGTCCACTTGACAATATAATAAAGAAAGTCATCTTTCAGGACAAACATTTTTATTGTTTTAAACATTAAAAATACGATTTACCAAAAAAAAACAATGGGACACATCAGAATACAACCTCAATTATGTTTCTAAACTTAAAATTTGTAGTATCACATACATACCACAGATAGGACAGATCAGGAGATGATATTTAAAAGGACAATCCTCACAATTCCACATAAAACAGTAGATAGCGAAATCCAAATGTTGTCGGTAGATGATCTTTATATATAAGATGTATAAGACTTTGCAAATAACTTTACAACATCAATTCTGTATTTCTAATTTTGGCGTCATACTAATTAAAATTTATTTAATTAACACATATATATTGGAATTTAAGTGGGAGGCGTGCAACTTACTCTAGATATTTTATCGCATTATTCCAATATTCCTATCTAATTCTAAAGTATTTAAAGGATTAGTACTTAACAGTTCCCACCTCCACCAAAATACATAGATAAAAACACAAATAAACCTGTTGCTTTCATTAAAAAATATCCTCTTAATATTGTAGTATCTATGTTATATATCCAGTCCGCAAATTAGTAAAAAATGTCCAGTCAACATATCTAGTCATCAGAGTACTTATTTAACCGGCCCTCAAAACAATTGCGCCGACCCCTAAAAAAAATGTGCCGACACAAGCCATAACATCATCGATCCGAACTTCACATTTTATTTTTAAACTAAGTAACCGAAGGTTGACTTCTGCAATTCTACAACAGTTTTCTTCAGCTACCCCTTGGTTAAAAACTTGTGCTCTGGCACAGTCTATTATTAAAAAATACTTCCGGATTCAATTTTTACCTAAATTGTATATACCAATTGACACCAGGGTCTTGTTAGTGCTCATATTTAACAAAAAATAAATAAATTCCCACGAACCTTAAATTTGTGAGCAACTAAAAATAAAAGTACGAACTCAGAATTACATAAAAGTATGGATGCACTTGTTGGTACTAAATAAAATGCCGACTTAAAAAGAATTTTTTTGAAGATCTCTTGCTCTCAACATCCATACAAAACTGGAGTGAATGCATTTTTAAGAAGATTAACTCAAATTATTAACATTTAAAGAAAAATTTATGTTTCAATCTATTATTAAAAAGATAATCTATATCGAATTTAACAGCTTGATGATGTTTGTGTATTTAATTAAAATGATTATTAGAATAAATCAAATCAAATCACGAGGATAACTTGCAGGTACAATTAATGCAGTCGTCCAAATGTTTAGGAGTAATACAATTAATTTATTAGGCAAAACGGGCATGATGGGATAGCCTAGTGGTACAGGCTTATCCTCTATCGTCCCAGGCATGATGGGATAGCCTAGTGGTACAGGCTTATCCTCTATCGACCCAGGTTCTGGGTTCAATTCCCGCTCAAAACTGCAATTTATCAGAACAGATGCTAATTTGTAAGGCATATAAGCCTATTTAGTCAAAAAAACAGAAATCATTTAATTTGCACAAGAGCTAAATCTCATGATAAGCAGGAAACACATGCAGTTACTTGAAACCGGAAACAAATATATACTGAGAATGAGCCATTATACATTTAATTGTAGCGCAGTGGGACTCAGAAGTATCAAACACACAAGACCAAACACGTGCGAGTTATTGGCTCGTCCAACCTGATGATGGGGTTCGGAACTTCAGATGAAAACTCAGTATATAAACTTACCTTACTACTCAACAAGTAGTTCATTTAATACAATAAATGAGAAAAAAAAAAAATGATCCCACAGATTACCTTACGATTTGGAATAAGTATCACGTGTTGAAATATGCATGGAGTTGTGGCAAAATCATGGAAATTACCCAATACAACAAAAATTCATTAACTTAAAAGTGTTACTACCTTAATCTTTTCCATTCAACTCCTAGGCGAGTGCCCAGCATCTGATCCATCTGCCGAGGAACTATCACTATCTGAATCTGCATCGAAATTGTTGCATTAAGTTAAGAAGATCGCCACTCACCTGACAACACAATGGCTACAAACACTGAAAACTGAGAAAGGGAAAAATCTAATACGTGTAGGGAAAACAATACCACTTGAAGAGGATCCAGAGTCACTACTAGAACTGCTTGAACTGCTGCTTGACCTACTAGTGTTTTCATGTTGCTTCTCAACTGGAACAGAAACACCGTTTGCAACGTCCATTTCACCTGCTGCTTAAACCAAAGATAGAAAGATCAATATAATATCTTTTCGGTATATCATTAGCATTGCAAATCAGTATAAAAACAAAAATTATATGCCAAGACAAGAACTGACTAAAGAATCCCACCTCTTCCATTATCTTTAGGCGGCACCATAACTGGAGGGGCTTGGTTCTGCAATGGCAAAACAAAACATTAGTTAAAATCACTGTCCTCACCATACTATATAATAAATGACTCAAGCTCTTACCAGTGCCGCATTATTACGAGCAGCTTCAGCTCTTTCTCTGGCAATTTCAGCTTTTCTTTTGTTCTTGCTTAGACTCTTCTTGTAATTGGTAACTAACCTATCAAGCTCCCAAAGTGTTTCAACATCAACACTATCTATATCAACTTCAATTTCATCATCATGTTGATTAAGAGTAGAATTTCTCTTCTTGATGATTTGAACAATGCTATCTAGCTTTTCTGAGGGTAAGCTCTGCAGGTTTGTACTTAGCTTTTGCTTTTCCTCATAAGTCATGTCCCTCTTATTTGGATCCTTTGCTTTAGGCTTCTTTGGTACTGGTGTCCTGGTGACTGGAGGTATAGAAGGTCTCGGCCTGGAATCACCAGGAGTCAACATAGACTGAGACCTATCCAGAGCCCTCATTGACAGAGGGGGAGCCAGTCTTGAAGTAGGAGTATGTAATCCTGCATAATGCATCATTTCATTTCTCCACTCATGATTATACTCGGATTCTATAGCTTGCCATTTTTCTTCAAAAATTTCCGACAACTGTGAGGCCATAACATGAACATCTTGCCCCGGCGGATTATATGTCATGGCATTACTAAAAGTAAGCCGTACATCCTCAGCATACTCCGCAGGGGACTTGTACAAGTTCTGTGCTAGCTTATTCTTAATTGTTCCCAAGTCCATTGGATGTTTGATGATATCATGATAATCATGCAGCCCGAGTAACCTCGCATTGACGGGTTCATTGAACACCCAACCATGTTTGTGCTTCATCAACCTCTGGAGCAAATTGCCACAATTCTTAAAAGCTTGATTCCTGTGTCTATCCATACCAAACCCCAAGCCTGATCCACCATGTTTTCTCCCACCATTGGACTTCGGCTTTTTGTTGCTTTCAGGAGGCAACCTGTCCTTCCCAAGCAAAAACTCTGAATTGCGATAAAACTGATTCGCCTTTGGAGTCCTCTTCTCCTTCTCAACAAATTCTCCGTTTCCATAAACATGATTGTGGTTCTCCATAACCGACACACTTAATTGCCTAAAAGGCCGGTAATCCTGACCACCACCCATCTCAGAATTCACTCTCATTAAAGCTCTCCTATCGTGACCACCCACCATACCACCCGCATCTGAATTCCTCCTCAACAACACTCTCCTATCTCCAAAATCATTACTCTCCATCACCGGAATACTCACAGGAGCTGGTCGAAAAGGCATGTGAGACACAGGACCAACCTCAGAATGTACTCTAGTCAAAGCTCTCCTTTCTATTACATCATCCCCTAATTGCTGAGATTGACCATAACCACCACCTGCACTTAGAGTTGGTTCAGCCAGCGGAGCTGACTCTACAACAGGACCCGGAACAGGAACATCAAAAGCATTACTAAGCTCAATCTCCTTCTCTTCAAGCTCCTTCACTAAATTCCTAACCTGATCAAGCTCACTAACTAACTTAATTCTTAGCTCCCGAAACTCATCCTTCGAATTCGATGCCCCTATATTAATCCTAACCTTATCATCAACCCTAGTCATAAGTGACTCCTTTTCCTCATCCTCCACCACCACCACTTCCAAAACCCGATTATCATCGCCACCCAATACCCCATTCTCCACACCTAATTCCTTATACGGTTGCAATCCTGTCAAATTCCCATTCTCAGCACCTAACTCCGTTTGCAACCCTATAGAATTCCCATTCTCAACACATAATTCCTTCTCCGGTTGCAACTCTATCAAATTCCCATTTTCAACACCTAATTCCTCCTCCAGTCGCAACTCCTTCGAATTCCCATTTCCCACACCTACTTCCTCCTCCGGTTGCAACAATTCCTTCGAAGTCCCCTTTTCGACACCTAGGGTTTCTAAATTCTCCTCAACAACCACCACCTCGGTCCCACAATTCTCATCACCACTCTTCCCTTTATCACCATCACCGTTAAATCTACCGTTTCCATTAACCCCGACTTTTTCGGCGACTTCTTCGGGCAGAACGGCATCGTTTGGGGTATTCTTGAGTCGTTTATTATGAAACTTCCGCGTATAAACTTTACTAATATGCCCCCATCTTTGCTTCTCTCCCAAATCGTTGGCGCCGCCTATAGCCTCCGACGCCATACATATAAAAAACCCTAACTTTTCAATTCCTCAAATCAAAATTAGGGTTTCTAAAAAATTGGGGATTTTAAAAAACAGCAGCGATTCCACTGGATCTGGGTCAAAAAGACTCGATCTTTACCCAACAGACCCGATTTCTACAACAATTAAAGACCCAAAAATCGAGAATTTTAAAAACTAGGGTTTTGAGTGAGAGATCTGAAGAGACGAACAGATGAAAAGTCTGGAAAAAAATAAAGAAAAAAATAAAATTCAAAAAAAAAGGAGAAAAAAATAAAAATAAGATAATTAGGGTTTGTAATTTGGGGGAAGAGATAAATAAAAAAACACACACACGCACAAAACAAGATCTGAAGTGTTTGAACAAGGGAAAGATGGTAGTGTTTGATCCGAACTCCTCTCTCTCTCTCTCTCTAATCTCTCTCCTCTGACAAAACAAAACACACTAATCTCTCTCGTATATTTAAAGTGCCTACGAAAGTACTAACGTGAGCTTTGTAATGTGTGACGACGCCCACGCGCTGGGACAGGGAGAGAGGCGCGTGAAAGTCACGTGAGTTGAATGTGTTGGGCGAGGTGACGTGAGAGATGATGAGAGAGGGAGACACGCGGCGAGTGGCGAGTGGGAGAGATGTGACACGTGCAGTGAAAGTGTGGGATAGAAAAATAGGTACACAAACACTGTACAGTTCTGTTTGTCTGAGGCTGTGGTGGCATTTTTTTTATGGGTTTGTCTAGTGTGCGCCCAAGGGCACATGCTTTATAAAATTGGAGGGATTTGATTGGTGTGGTTGTTGTAAATGCAAGGGGGGCCATCATTATTAAAGAGTGTAAGCCAATCAAAATCTCCCAAATTTATAAGTTTTAGTGCTTAGTGTGTGCCCTTGGGCACACCATAGAAAAACCGTTTTTTTATTTGTTGAGAATCTAATAAAGCTTTTTGACTCCGAGCGGGGAATATTACTTTCTTTTTTCTATCTTTTTCGACAAAGATAAGTTAAAATGCATGATATAATTTGATTCTCGGTTTAAAAAGTACGATTATATTGTACTTAAAATATAAGGATTAATGTAGTCATTTTGGTAAGAAATTATAAACTTGATATTTAGGCTAATTTATATTTTGTTATCATTATGCTTCATAAATCAATTTATTCCATTATTTAAATTCCATAACCCGGATATAAATATTCATAATACATTCTTAAATCGACGAGACATAATTTAAAATAATCAGAGCATTGATATTAAATTAATTTTTAACCAAATAATCATGATTAACTCAGATAATATATTAACTTAATTAATTTATAAAATCTCGGTTTTTTATTTATTACGGACATGTGTTTGCATTTTTATCATAATAAAATAATTGTATCTAATGTTTTTTATTGAAGAAATTTTTATTATCTAATTAACGGATATGTATAATATCAACGATTATCAAATTAGTATAATATTATTGAATAATTAAAAAATTATTATATAAAAAAGGTAATGCAATAATAAAATTATTTAACAAATATTTTATTAAAATGATAATATTATATATATTAATCTTATATTATCCAATTTCCCGAAAATCTGAGATTTTGTCCCAAGGTTCGTCACAGAGAGTGAGTCAGGACTAAGATCAGGCTGAAAGCTAGATTTAAAGAGTCAACTGAATAAAAAAAATTTGGTAACAATGTCTCATAAGAAATTTGTTTTATTAATTATATTCACCGGTAAATAACTAAGTATCACGGGATTGATCGAATTATTGAAACTTGAAAACTGTCTTTATTTAGACACGGGTTCAACCTGAAGGGAAGAACAGAGCCTTCTAAACCCATCACGACGTGGACTCATGAGGTTAATCCAGTGAGTCAGTGACATGTGTACGTATAAATATAATAATATACTATTCACGTGTTTCACCGGATATTTTTATCATCACTTATAAATTATAATTTTATAATTTATGCAATAACTTAAATCTGTTTTATGAGTTGTATCTTGAAAAACTGAAAATATTAACTGATGTTTCTATTTGGAAATTATCTTTATAGGAATGCACATAATCACTTAAAAAGTTTATTTATAACTTTTTACATTGTTACTAGATTTAATATAACAAATTATAAATATGATAAATTAAAATTATTCTCGCTAATCATGCCACTAAATATGAACTCTCTCATTGTTAAGCAATAGTTAATCGTGGAAAAAAAATTGATGATAATACATTTCGAATTTGAGTGTATTTATTTATGAAAAAACAATCGAATTGTCTGATGAAAGAAAGAAAATCTATAAATTTGTGTGTATATTGAAAGGTAAAACAAATGGCGAAAAAGGTTGACTAAGCATGAGTCCATGTGCATTTTATGAAGCTCGAGGGAGAGATCCACCTTCAATGGGTCTTCACATTAATACCCTCTTCAAGAAAAAGAGAACACATAGCTAACCAATGTAACAATGGCATTCAAACATCAAACCTACAAATTCTCTTCTCCTTCTTTCTTTAACTTGTTTTCCATCAAATCTTCAACCATTTTTACTATAATCCTCATATTTTCTTCCTTTGTTTACTTCTTCACTCCATTTAGATATTCTCAAGAAACATTTTTTAATGTCAATGAAGCACAAATATTCAAAGGTGATCTAAGGGATGCTAGATTTCCATGGAACAAGCTCTGTTTTGGCCCCCCGTCTGAGAAGCTCAAGCTTGCGGTTTTCTCCAAAACATGGCCAGTTGGTAAGTTCTATATTTTCCCCTCTTAAACCCGTCTTGTTTTTATAAGAATCGGACCCTCGACTTTGAGTAAGTGGAGCCAAAAAGATGTCATGTCATCAAAACATGAGTAAATTGGAAAATGATAGATTGAATTTTACCCGTTTTTATATTTTGGTGGTTAAAATTTTAAATTTAATTATTACTTTAACTCTTTAAAATGGTGGTTAGGAGTCGCCTTTTAAAGAACTAAAAATAATCTTTTTCTAAAAAATGGCTCTTGGTCATCTTTTGAAATATAGTATATTATAAATTTGAAATTCGGTCATCAAAATACAAAAATGGATAAAGTTCAACCGCATATAAATTTACTCTCAAAACATTAAAGAGAATGTGCCTAATTTTCCATACTGACTCGATGTCGTTCTGCCTATAGGTGCAGCCCCTGGTGGAATGGAGCGACACGCTTCCACATTATACAGTGCTCTAGCTGCAAAAGGCCATGAAATACATGTTTTCACCGTGCCCTCAGATAAAAGGCCTCGCAATGACATTCAACAAGGCAGTCTACATGTTCACTTTGCAGCAAACGATCATGGATCAGTAAATATTTCATTAGCATTTGATATATTCAATCAGGAGAACTTAATAGGCGAATTTGATTATGTGCACACTGAAAGTGTTTCGTTGCCTCATTGGCGTGCAAAAATGGTGCCTAAAGTGGCTGTAACATGGCATGGAATATGGTATGAAATAATGCACTCCAAGCTCTTCCAGGAGCTTCTTTCTAGTTCTGATGGAAAGTTGCCAGGGCCAATGACCGAACTTCAAGAAGCAATGCCGCGGCTTGTTGATGAAATTAAGTTCTTTTCGAGCTATAAACAGCATATCTGTATTAGCAACAGTGCTGGTGAGGCTTTGGTTAATGTGTATCAGATTCCACAGAGAAATGTTCATGTCATACTTAATGGAGTTGATGAGAGGAAGTTTGTTCAGGATCCTAAATCTGGTCAAAAATTTAGGGACAAACACGGGGTGCCTAAAAATGTGAGTCTGGTGATGGGTGTGGCAGGACGATTAGTCAGGGACAAAGGGCATCCCCTTCTGTATGAAGCCTTTTTGACGATAACTAAGCACCATCCTGGAGTTTTTCTACTTGTAGCAGGATCAGGTCCGTGGGGAAAGAGATACGCTGAATTAGGCCCTAGTGTGAAGGTATTAGGTGAACTGGAGCCTTCTGAACTGTCTGAGTTTTATAACGCGATTGACTTGTTTGTGAATCCAACTCTGAGGCCTCAGGGGCTTGATCTAACACTAATGGAATCAATGCATTGTGCCACACCAGTTCTGACTCCAAACTATCCAAGTATTACAGGAACAGTGGTGTTGAACGAAGGATTTGGCTACACATTTGCACCTAACGTAGCATCTTTTGTAGAAGCTATGGAATTAGCAATAAGAGATGGAACTGAAGTGTTGCAGAGAAATGGTATGGTCTGCAAGAACTATGCACTTTCGATGTTTAAAGCAACTAAAATGGCATCAGCTTATGAGAGGTTTTTTCTCTGCATGAAGAACACTAGATACTGTCAGTACCCTCTTGCCACAGACTGCTAGCTGATTTGTTATTTCAGGCTTTCAGCTTCTTATCATTTGTTAGTACTCTGAATTTCGAAACATATCACAAGATAAAATATACATATTACACAGCTAGATAGAAACTATATATAGTTAGATTACAACATCACACTGGGTCAGAAAGTGCTACTGATTTGTATTTAAAACTTCAATTGTCCGTCTGATTTCTTAATGCAATTCTAAAATCCGCGGAATCAGAGATTATATATGCATATGAAAAGCAAAATACAAAGTGATTCTTGTCCTTATTCTGTTAAGAAATCACCAACTTTCTCAGTTCACTCCATATGGACAGACTTATCAGAAGGCTCTCTTTTAAAAGACCAACTGTGTAGGTTTTAGTTAATCATCTAGTCATCTTATTTTTTTTTTTTTTTTTTTTTGACAAATGCAAGAAGATTTCATTAACTTGAATATAATACAGCCGGGACAAATCCCCAACTGCCGATACAACCAGGTGGTAAAACAAATAACATACTAAAAACAATTAGATGATTTGTTTCCTGATCGTTTAACACATAGAATTTAAGAATTCTTAAAACTAAAAACGAAATCAAAGACATCCCAAGTGATCCAAACTGCACCAACATCTCTGGAAATAGTACCATCGCAATTGACCGTATCACGTAAAACCCATTGTTAGCCCAATGTTCAAAAACAACAATCGTATGAATTGAGATTGGAGAAACGGCACCACAGCTATCTACATGCCGGACACCAGCTATAGACATGCCGAAGGCACCCCAGCTATCTACATGCCGGATACCAGCTATAGACATGCCGAAAGTGTAACCCCGTGAAGAATGAACAATCTTTGATTGTGAAAGGTGAGCTCTTGCAATAATCACCACCGTCTCAGAATCAATACAGTCTTTGCAGATCACCAAAAATATCAATAAACTCGTTTTCAATAGATCCAACACCAAATGAACCCAATCACAACCAGACAAAAACATAACAAAACACTCCAAAAGGAGAGACAAGACACACACTCCAAAAGGAGAGACACACAAACACCCAAAAGATTGGGTTTTATTGAAAGGAAATTAACGAGAATAAAAGAAAAATGAAGGGGTTGGGGCTTTCCACCGGTTAAAACCAGTGGAAGCCCCTTGATTTACTTGAAAATGCACAAACCCTAGATGAGAGGAGGAGAGGAGGGAGGCGGCTGATGTTACTCTAGTCATCTTATTTTGGTTGTAGGCATATACTAAAAGATAGTAAGCATAAAGATGGTTAGTTCTTTTATATATTTGGGCAGATTCAAGTGAGGATTGCATCATTTTCAAGTGGTCCAGCTGACTGAGGAGATTGTCTTTTTGCTTAAAGCCAGATTGAGAGTTCTTTAGTTAATGGTTAGTTGGTTACATCATTTTTCAAGTTTGTGATCTGCATATCAAGCCGGTCTTAGATTTTGTCATTGTTAAGGCTCCACCATAATAGACATTCTGAATTCCCAGAACATCTTGCGGTTTCACGAAATTATAAACTCTCCTTGAGATTTAAGTGCTTGGTGGACTATTCTGGTCCCTTTCTTTCAATGATATCTGACATAGTTATGTAAGGTTATACTATCGGCAGTAAAAAAAAAACCCATACAATAGTGTGCGTGTATAATCAAGTAGAAAAAAAAAACCCCATATAATAGCTTAATTTCAAAATTCTTTACACAATAAGATAAGCAGTGCGAATAAGGTGCTTCCGACTTATAAATCGGATTCCAAGAAGCCGGGCTTTTACCCCGGCCCTATATAATTTTCATATTTTCAACAAAACAGTAAGAACTTATGGGTGCATAGTTTTTCAAAAAAACTTATGTGCGCGTAGTAATTTTGCAGAAACCAGTACTTCTCTTTCAAAAAGAATACATTATACATACTTACTTTTTTTTTTTTTTTAATATAGAAAAAGGTCCGGCTGAAAGTTAAAATTAAGATAAGCGGAAAACGTCATTATCAGTTGGACAGGATTACTGTCTTATCAGAGAGGTTAAAATGACTTAAACTTTTTAGATAAACAAATCTAAAAGACAGATTTCACCAAAGTACCACAAGCCACATGATATATTTTGTGTGCCCTGCCCACAAAGGGCAGAGATCAACAAGGTCATTGATGTGCGAATTAGTGGGGGTCGCTTTTTTGCAATACTTGACCCTTCTTTTTAAATGGAAATTGTCCGTTATGTAAGATAATGTATCAGTAGTACTAATTGCATTAGAAAAAAGTGATTAAATACAATAAACATCTCCTCGACTTCAAATCATCCTCGCCAGTAGTTGTTCTTCTTTTGGTTATGTTCGAATGACAGTATTTCTGGCATTTTTCACGGCTAAGCATCTGCAAGCACTTATACGAGTAGAAATCGAACCCGTGACCTACTTTGTTACCATTTTTTAGAATTCAACCGGTAATTGTAATTTTTATAGTGTAACACTCAGTGTCGCATTTCGAGCTAGTACGGGTACGTTAGACACCCAACAAACTTCACAAAAATTTATACAAATACGTATATGTTAAAAAATATATTTACAACCGATCTCAATTCAAGCCGGTGACTTAAATTTGTGGTCAAGTATATTTGTGGTCGGTATATCTTGCATGCCCAATGTGTTGAGAACGAGTCCATCTAAAATCTTATGTTATATTTCAACACTTACTCTCACTCAAAATTTCATTTTTGGGTTGAAGAGTGGATCACAGCCCCCTCCCATATTTGGGTCAATTAATGCCTTGGTGAACTATTACAATGTATATGAAGTTCTATATATATTCAATGAACAACTGATCAAGATTAAGTCTTCGAGGAGCGGAGTTCATATAACCATATTTTCGTAGTTAGCATAGCACTGTGTTTTTGACTGGAGATCTGCTACTTTTAACACCAAGATGAATCGATTGAATCGAAGATTATTGCCATTCTGTCAAGATGAATTAAACCAATCATACTCATTGTGCATCTTCGGTGCTGCGCTTCTTCATGCAGCACCGCCGCAAAAGGATCGAGCAATAAAAATGCATGATAATCATAGAATACTTAAAGCTACACAAAACTAATTAAGAAAGCCAGCCATACTCTTCAATATTATATAACCAAAACTTTTGCGTTACATGCACATATCTTTTGACCTAACATCACACAAAGCAACCCATATTATACACTTACCAATAATTTGCATCTCAATGTCTCAATCGCAACACAAAACAACTTAAACTTCTACAAAACCTCTACCATTTCATTGCATTGTACACCATTTTCGCTTCGGCTGCTCAGTGATGTTTAGGGTCAGGCCCTCCGGGGCTCAGCCTGAAAGTGCTATAAGGGATTGATCCACTGCTGGATTTTTGTTTTTGAAGATTTATTCTGATGATTTCTCGAGCATTCTCCATCAATGCATGCTTTCTTGTACTTGAAAGAGGATCCAGAATGCGGCTTTCGGATGAACCAGCTGCAAGAATGAGTAGACTAAGGCAGAACCAGAAGCTTAGGCGAGCCATTAATTTTCTTTGTTTTTGTTATATTGTGTATATAATGACTTATGTATAGAGATGTTGAATCGCATTGCTGGAGTTTATATAGACCTTCATGGCATGTTTAATTTTGCATATTTTAATTGGAGAGAATGGCCGGCCCAATTCCCAATAATAAGACAAAGATCATACTTGAAGATTCCACTTCGTTTATAATTAGTAGGGGTTGCACGGTAGGGTTGGGTAAGTTTAATATAAAACTGTTATGCAAGTCTTTTGTTTCTTCATTTTTTATTTATGTTAATGAGGCCGTTTGGATGAGTTTAAAATAAGTGCTTCTTGCTGGAATAGAAGTTGGAAGCAAGTTATGTTACAGATAATGAGGCCGTTTGGATAAGTTTAAAATAAGTGCTTCTTGCTTAAAATAAGTGGAATAGAAGTTAGAAGCAAGATAAAACTTACTTATAAGTGATGGAAATAAGTAGATAGAAGCAAGATAAAACTTATAAGTGATTAAAGTGTTTGGGAAATAAGTAGAAGTCCTGAAACAAAAGCTACCATTCCTAACTTTTATAATTACTTCTTGACTTATTAGACAAACCGAATAAGCGCTCCTAACTTATAATTCCAGAAGCTGGATTTATAAGTATTAAACAAACACCCACAATAATTTGATTTTATAAGCTTCGAGTTGTTAAAAGTTTTTTACCTAATGATTTCGCAGCTTTGTGGTTATCATATACAACACATTTCATCATATTAGTTACAAGTGTGTTTACATATCTTCAACTGTTTTGTCCTCACTATTAACTTGAGGTGTATGTTTTGGTTGTTTGACATGTACCGCAATCACACAAAATCACAAATCCACAGATTAACATCTTTTCCTGTTCATTTGGCTGCGACAAGTTTTTACTATTATATGTTCATTTAGCGTGTATTTTAGTTTCTTAAATTAATATAATTATTTTGTACTCTTTTAAATTCAATTTAGTTTAATTTGTAATATAGTAGTTATATACTTACCTTCTTACTTTAAGTATAATATATAAATATATGCATATTAATATTATAATATTATTACTTAACAATTTTTATTTATTAATATTCTTATTAGATATAAAGAACTTATATTTTATTTTGAATCTAATATTTACACCTACAAATCTAATATTAGAATTTAGGTTTAGTTTTACAACAGGTGAGACGTCACATTAAATAGCAATTTCAATAATTATCCCCTATTAATTAATATTATGATATTAATTAAAGTAAAATTTTAAATAAGATCACTAATTAATTTTTTGTTAATATTAGATATATAGAAAAATTTTAAAAATAAATATTTATGTAACTAGAAATTTTAGAAATGAATATTTATGTAACTAAAATCAGACACAACATTTATTCATATATATATATATATATATAATTTATACTTGATAAGCAAAATTAGATTATGAATAAATATTTCCTAATTAATCTTTATGATTTATGTAAATATTAGGAAAGCAAATGTGCCCATTATTCGTGTGCAAATAAAATAATTTACAAAACTATAAATGATTATTATGAAAATGAACAATGGTGCTGGAATGATAATTATAATTAGCTAGTGCTTTCCAGGGTGATTAGGCATTAACATTTACTTTTCCGTACGGTACGTGAGGAAGTGCTGGACCAAATTTATTGTCGAGTACGTTGGTGTTTTTTTCTCTTTGTTTGTACTTGTTAATTTATGATAATTTTAATTAATCAATTACTACTATATATAATTGTAAACTAGTAGCATTGGTCAAATGATATCCTGGCCACTAATTTGAAATATATAATATTGTACGTAATTGATAAGTTGATGAATAGATTAACAAGCACAGATAAAATTGACACCAAAGTCCAATTATTAAATAAATTGTTGGTGGGTATAGATTTTAGTTGATGCCAACCCATGTTTACATGTATAAAATAAATATATTATATGATTATTAAATTATTTAAAGTATTTATTAAATTATAATTATAATTGATTTACATTATTTTATGATCATATTAAAATATCAAGTCATTTACATTTTGATATGACTTATTTAATTATTAAAAAATAAATAATTTAAAAAATTATTTGAATCATATATTAAATTGTAATTATGATTTTATAATTTAGTTTTATGATCATTTTCATGATCAGCTCATTCGCGTTTTAATACGAGTTTCTAAATTATTGATGGATAATATGATATATAACAATTTATCAGGGATATTAATATAAATTTTGTATTTTTGTAATTTTATAATTATGGATTATAACAAAATCTAAATGAATAATGAAATCCACTTCCATTAGAATAATATATCTAATTTTTATTAATGAGTATTTTAATATAACAAAATTTTTATATATAAAATTTATACAAAATTAGAGATATAAACGATCAAAAATATATATCTGCAAACGTCATGAAGAGAAACACAAATAGTATCAACTATCCAAGAGACTGCTGAGTAAGATAGAGTATTCGACATGTGAACTGTGGATCCGGCTATGATATAGATTTAGAGAGAGAAATGGAAAGTTCTTAATTAACAGCTCCATGTACTAGGAGTGGAATCAGGAGTGTAGACCGAGGACCTACACTTTAGTCGCACAATTCAACACCAACAATGTAAATATTTTTACTCGATCTTTTCTTTTATTACTTATTCTTGAAATCTTGTGTTTTAGTACAGCTCTAACAAAATCTTCTTTTTACTGTAAAGATACTTTCTTTTTGTGTATATAGACATAATTGCATGTGTAATCTTTGATTATATTATGATGATCTTGTTGTTATTGTTTCCTTTTGTGTGGTTGGTCTTAGCTTTCTGTGATTTTGTTGAAGATTTTATCTTTTTGGGAATTTAATCTGATATTAATTGTGGATTCTTTCCTAATTAATTTCTGGAGAAATTCTTGGGAAAATCCTATCTGGGGGATTTGCTAAAATCTCCTAATTTAATTCTGTCTAGATTTTTTGGGTAGATTTGGGGTATAAATTATGTATATTATCTTGTGATTAGATGGATTGGTATAGTGAAGATGGCTCAAGAACAGACCCAAAAGTGTAGTAATAGTAGTGGTGGTGGAGCTAATGGTGGTCATGGTGGGGGTAGAAGTACAGCTAGATCTTGCAAAAAGTCGAAGCAAAAAAAAATCCCTCAAAGGGGACTTGGTGTTGCTCAATTGGAGAGAATTAGATTAGAAGAACAACAAAAGAAAGATGGGTTATTGATGCAAACACCTACAGTGGTGCCCTCAGCTAATTCGATTGTTTACATGGGTAACTCTGGTTTGAATGTGCCAGAGGTATCGATAAATGATTTGAATTTGCAGAATTCGGTACCTAGACAGCATGGTTTGATCTTGAATAGTGATGCCACGCATCTTGATTCTGGTTCAATTCCATTGTCAAACAATGCTGCTGGCAATTGGGCGCATTTATGGAATAGCAATAGCCAATATAACCTTAATGGGGAGAGTCAAAAGATCGATTGTCATAGCTTAGCGATTCACCATAATGAGAATTTGCCTTGTGAAACTAAAACCCCAGTTTGGTCGATTCCAATGCATAGATCTGAACATTTTCAGTATCCCCGTCCTTCAGCTATGGTTAGCCAAGTTGATTTTCCAACTCTGAATGTAGCTTATATATGCTTTTGTTATGTTACTGATGATGAAATTCAATGTGCAAAATTGCAGGCAAATATTCCTTCAGGCAGTGTAAAATCATCTGTGCCGAACGTACAGATTGAGCCCCCTTCAAACCAAATATATGGTGCCAACAAATGCCCACGTCTTTGGCAGGAAGAAGAACAGGTAGCATTCTCCTCGTCCATCTTTCCCAACTATTTGTTTATAAATTTATGAATTCAGTTTTGTTTCTTGTTGTATATGTATAAATCCTTAATTTATTCATTTTCCCCCCGAAACCTGGTGTTCTAAGGTAAGTTCATCATCGGCTATGTAATCTTGTTGTTAATTCATTTCTTGATCTTTTTAATAGTGAATTCAGCTGGTAATCAAACAGACCTCTTTTATTTTCTCTATCTCCGCTTGTAAGATAGGGATTACATGTAATCAGTAGAGGAACATATAAATTGCAAAAAACTGTATTTGCAATGTTGCTGAATACAGATTTCTATTTTTTTAAGGCCGAATATACATTTCTATTTTCTTTCATTTTGAATTGTTCAAATAAGCTATGGTTGATATGTTATGATACTAACCAGATGATTGGCATGAAGAGGTCGTATCCTTTCATTGTAGAAGATGCTCCTGGCCCCTCCTTCTACACTAAATATCCTCATGCATATGCTTCTCTTATCCCCGGAAAAGATGAAGCTGCTCCATGTAGCAATGATTGTATTTCTACTATTCAACCAGCCAACACACAGTTTTCAAGGTAAAACTTTAAATTTGATATATGAATTAGACTTCAGAAATAACTAAGCAATAAAAGTACTTAAGTCTTGAGTCTCTTGACATCGTCTATTCTCAACCATCCAGAGAAATGCCTTTGTGCTCGAATGGTGTGTCAGAGCCAAAAAATAAAAACATTCTCAGTGAATTTGGAGGTTCTAATGGAGGATTTCTCACACTGGCACCTCCGGCAGAGCTTTCGTCATCTTATATAAGGCGCCACTGTCAAGAAGTGCCAGACTTTGATGCTCTGCCTTATCAGGTGAGACACAGTAATTCCGAATTACTTGAACATAATAGCATTAAAAGATTGTTTTTTGGTCACCAATGCATATGAGATTGTAGGCAACCCCCCCCCCCCCCCCCCCCCCCCCCCTTCTCTCATCACATGACTACTTGGTGTTGCGAACAACTGAACAAGTTCCTTTAAATGTTGTTTTATCCTTTGATTAGGCCATAATACTTTATGAAATTTTATAAAGAACATAGGTATCATCAAGAGCAGCACAATAGACGTGTTAGTTCATATCGGTTATATTTAGAATAGCAAAGAAATTATTTTCTACAGAAAAGATTGGAACGTACCTCTAATATCATACCACGATGTGAATAGTATAATATTTGTTTTAAGTTTTATTATACAATTGTAGTAAAGACACTACTTGATCTTACATTTCAGGATATCACTGATGAGCAAGTCAAGTGGCCAGAAACGGGGCCATTAACTAAGCAACCCTTCTATAGCTTTTTGCCACCTGCGAGTGCAGTAAATGGCCTCTCGGCAGGCGGTGGAAGCAGCAACGGCGAACAATCAGAAGCTGTTGATCTCGACTTGAAGTTATAAATGTGTATATTTCAGAGGACATGTTTAAATTTTAATCATCATGTTTACATGGTGATTTTTTGCAAGTAGACTAGAATTTCAAAGTTCTGGAAGTCCAAAGGTTGATTTAAGATGTTTTACATCTGAAGTGTAGTTTGAAATATTATCCTTTCCTTGATATAATTGATATGGCATTATCTTTAGTTTTTGCAAGATTGCAAGCACAATTTGTGGAGAACTTTGATTTACATTTTGCAAGTCACTTAAACATTTCTTTGCAACTTGTTTGATTTTATTTTGTTTTAATGTTGGTACTAGGAATCAAAAACTTGATGACTTGGTTTTTTAAGCCATATGAGGTCTTAGTTAATAACAAGCAAAACACAAACGGTATTTTGTAAGAAATTAGGAACAAATTGGCATTTGATAGTACTTGATCATGATTTAAAATTATGTTTAAAAATTTGATTATGTTCAGTTGAAATTGTTTAAAATAAAATTTATTAACAATTAAAATTATTTAGAATCCATTAAATATTCAACAAAATTTTAACAATCATTGAACTGATTTTCACAAATAAAACTGCCGCAGATTCCGTGAACCGAACTTTGACCTGGTTTTTTGGCAGAAAAGTTTTAAATAAAATATAACCCAGTATTTACTTAATTGAGACCATAGATGTTTGACCCTATTTTTACTTAATTGAGATGGTAATTAGTATTGGGGATGGAAAGGGCATATTACTCATTGCAAACAACAGCAGAATATCCAGATGCCAAAATACACAATAAACTAAAATTTAATGGATATATAGAGTGTGTGTGTGGCACTTCTTATATCTTGGCAAAACTTCAAGACTCTTGAATCAATGAGTTACAAGATTTTCCATTTCCGTTCCAAAGCATTTGTGATCTTTGATATACAATATGCCGCACTCAATGGGTAGCCAGAAACTGCACAACCAAGGTAGAAATAATTAATAAGAAAAAAGCAGGATAGCTGAGTTTATTACGATCCAATCATAGAGGATGCAATAATATACAAATCCAAAACAGCTTACTTGATATAAAATCGTCTACAAACTCCTTTTCAATTTTCCCATGGGCCATTGCACCAACCTGTTTACAGAGGATTAGTACAAATGATAGTCATACAGAATATCATCATAAGAAAATTAACCACCTTTTTGACCTCTGAAAGCCAATTTATACTTTTTGTAATCCATAAATTTATTTAAAATTCTACTTCAGCATATTTTACACCAAAATAAACAAAATTTTCCGGCAAAAAAAAATAAATAAACAAAATTAGACAATTTAAGAGTTATGAATATTACAATCCTATCTTGAAATATAGTATATCATATATAAACAAATACTATTAGAGTTCAGCATACCACAAAGACAAGGTTCACATCATTGCTAACGGCATTAACATAGTCACCAATGTCAACCAACTTTTCTGAACTATGCGAGAAACCTGTTCGCAGAACATCAATGATGAGATATAGCAAGGTTTAAAGACAGTATAAAAAAAAAAAAAAAAACAAAAGGGATTGTTTACCTATTCTGCGAGAGTTCACAGGCAAATATTGGGTTACAGGGTTCTTGACGACACGCAGAAGCTTTTCACGCTTGCCCACAGCAGATATACTAAGTTTCTGCAGCAACTGTACTGCATTGGTCATCAAACATGTTAATATTCAAAGCAAAATGTATACCACGTTCCCTGATGTAATTGACAAGGGCTGACAGTTGAACTTACAGATGATCCCCGAGAAACGCTTATACGTCCTTGGTATACGAACATGTGGTTTAACTTCAAAAAGAACACCTTTCTCAGTTCTCACATATAGCGCCTTCAACTTCCCAGCCTTATTCAGTGTGCTATCTAAAATCATTAGCATAGCCTGACATGTAATAATTAGGACACATGTGAATCAGATAATGTAATAGTAAACTTTTACTACACTCGAAGGAGATAATAATTCTTCAGTGAACATAGTGAAACTGGTAATATAGGTTAATACTCCTAGTAGAATACAATAACGAAGAATATTCTATATCGCGTATACTTCTCATGCATAGAAAAGAAGCAAAAGTCCATCGCTTTAAATCAACCTTAATAATGTATAGCAGATTGTAAGACCGACGCTCAGCTTTAACCTAAAAAAGTTTAAAGAACAAAAATCTTATACTATCTACAAAATTAGTAGCATGATATCTAAGACGCATTTATACAGAAATAGAAGAAATTGATTTCTCAGATATATGTATGAATGTGAATAATAATGAAAAATCATGTTGAATCAATGACAGTAAAAAGATTTGTAGTGAGCAACTAACCTGATGAGCAATGTCAGGCCTATAATCAGCAGGGTTTTTGTTATTTCTCTTTAGAAAATTAGCATGTTCATCTGAGTTGAGTAACTGATAAGTCTGCACTAGTCAACGGAAGAGAACATTACTAAGAAGCAGTAAGTGTACACACAAACCCATTATCTAATCTTCCAAAATCTCATTAAAAAGAAAGGGGTTTGAGCTACAAATAGTAACCTTGCCAACTTTAGCAACTTCCAAAGAAGCCCTTTCAAGAATAAAAATAACACCATTCTTCTTATCATCCTCGACCAATGGGCCAATCGGAATACCAGAAAGTTCATCAGCAACATGCTGAGCTTTCGCCTCATCTTCATCTTCTTCTGCCTTACTTCTCTTTGCCACGTTTTCTTCATCATCCACAACCTCATTTCCTTCCTCATGTACTTCTTCTTCTTCTTCTTTATCGTACACTTCACGATTCTTCTTTCGCTTCCTTCCTTTAACACCATAAGGTCTCACCATTTCTAAGCTCACTACAACCACCACAATCATCAAAATCACTTCTTCCCAACAATTAACAAACCAATTCAACATGAAGTACTTCAACAGATACTAATAAAAGAAAACACTGTTACTACCTACCAAGAACCAATCTTTTCGACCCAAAACAAAACACCCATCATAACATATGCTATATAATCAACAAAAATCACATTTTCCCAACACTTAACAAACTAATTTTACTTCCTAAACATAATAAAACTAATTACACTACACAAAGTACTTCACTAAAAATAATCAAGAAACAATCTTTTCGATAAAAAACAAAATACCCATCATAGCATATGCTATATAATCAACTAAAATTCATATTAATATACACTTTAAGGCAAATTAGGAACAATCTTTCAGCAAAGTTACCAATATATACATAAATAACACTATAGCATTGGAGTTAGTTCTAAGGGTTGTGTGCTAACCAAGAAAAAGAGCTGGCCAATATTATGTGACGTCGGTTCACCGGAGACCACCGGAGATGGGCTGCAGAGCAAAGTGATGACGCTTGCAGAGACGGCCGGATAATCTACAGAAAGAGGAGAAGGGGAATATACATGAATTAGGGCGTTTAGATGGGCTCAGTGATTAGGATTGGGTTTACAGGAAAATTACACTATGGCCCAATTTAGATTTTAAGTTTGACAGGACCCAAGTAAGCAAGTTACTAATTTTATTTTCCCTGGAAGCAAGCAACTAATTAATTACTTTTTTTTTTTGATAAAAAGAATCAATTCATTAATCAAAAGTCATACGACATCTACAAATATAATCGAAATTGGACAGACGCTGAATTATATCGCTGTTGAATCCTTCCTTCTTGGATAGGCAACTAAGCGATTTAATTACTGTAAATAGGTCTCAAAAAGTCAAAAGAATGAAAATAAATTAATTACTGTAAATATGACAAATTTCTTATTAGTGTCTCTTTTTTTTTTTTGTTCTTTAACATGATCCAATGGTCTAGATGTGAATTTTATACTGAAATAATTTTAAATATACATATTTATCATATTCAAAATAGTGGAGAATCGGTTATTTTTTAATATATTTAACTACACAGATTTATCATAACATTGTTCTTTATTATAATTCCAAGTCAATAAAATAAGGTTTCGATATTTCTAATTTAATAGATACCAGTATTATGCAAAATGGTAACAAGTAAAGACTTTTAGGCTTTCTTTTTTGATAGATAAGACTTTTAGGCTTTTAACAAATATATTTCCATTAATACATGAAAAAAATATTCATCAATACTGGAAACAATTTTTCCAGTTCTTATTTTAGCCTATAGATGTAGTGACAATAGCCATTAGCCATTTCGCAGCACTTGAGGCCAGATAAATGAGGCCTGACAGTAAAGATGACTACATAATTTGTGATAACACAATTCATTTTGCAGTACACAACATTTCCCAAGCCAAAAATCTTCAAAGCTGAAAGCATCTTCATCTTTTATAAAACGTAAGCAATTTTAAACAACATTCCCATTCCCATTTCCAATTCCACCCCCACTCCTACTCATCCTTTCCTGCATATTCTCTGCTTTAATCTTCTCCAAAAGTTTATATACCTTGGGATCATTGAAACGCTCATGGATATATTTCTTCTCTTCAGCTTGTATCTCTTTAATAGGACAAGGATATGGGTTTGGAGGAGGCTTCTTTCCTTGCAGGCGTGCAATTTGCTTCAAGCGTGTGTATGCCTTCTTTCTGGATTTTCTCTCTGTCCGATATTCCATCTACAGGGACGTAAATTGCAAGTTTTAGAATTAACATATAATCTCACATGGAAGAGCAAGGATATGAAACTAGAGCAAACACAGTGAAGAAGTTGGGAAAAATAAAATTACTTACATCTGCTACAGCCATAGCTTGCTCCTCAGTCACCCCCTGCTCTTTTAGTTCAAGGACCCGCCAGCCATAGATACGAGCAGGTGGAGCATCAAAAGCAGAAAACCTGTTGAACAAAAGAATTTGCAAATCTTAATGAGCAGGTTCAATGTTTGCTTTTAAAAGACAGGCATAAGCTTTATTGGGGTCATGCCGTCACGAGGATCGCATGGTTGTGCCGCATCTTTTTGCGTGCTTCCCTATTTTTTCCATTTTTTTCTTGCTTCCGATATCTCTATTTTACTAATCTTGTGCACAAATTAGGTCTTTCAGAAAATTCCACAAATCCATGAGGAGATATATTCATATTCAGATACAAAAACAGTCACATAAAAATAGATACACCTGCACGTATATATACAATCATATACTTACAGAGTTTTATAACACACCTATACATGCACAAAATCATAAATACACATATTGTAGCACACGCGATTCGTATTGCATATTTGCATCTCATGTATCCTCACACATATAGAAAATTAAGGATATTTTTATCAGAAACACAAAAGAGATCAATGTTAAATGACTCAGAGGTAAATACTGGTGCTTAAACTGGCACGACCCTGTGTACAATTCAACACATAACCAATTTATCCCTTACATGGTATCCAATTATCCATTCAAAATTAAATAACACTATTCTTTCACAACATGAAAGGAGTTGTAAATACATAAAATAAGCACAAGGTTCAAGCTCTACAAATAAATAGCAGCAATAGAACTTCGTATGAACTTAAATACGGTTTACTACTCTTACAAAGTTGGCCCCATTAATAACAAGGATGACATTAAGTAGTTGATGACAAAAAATGTAAAAGATAAAGCAAACAGTACTTGATGGCATCTTCGTGTTTGGAATCTGGGTACTTTGCAAAGAACTTTTTGATATAAACATCCTCAGGAAGACTGATCGTCTTTATTTTGCTATCAGCACGAGCAAATGTCACTGGGGGTGCCCTGAATAACATAACACATAATATGATTAACTAGAGGAGGGGAGGAGGCATTGCTATTATATGTACAACAATAAAAGATGGCATAATAAATAATCATATGAACTATAATCAACATTGTGCATGCCGGGTAAAATATTGCTCATGAAACTGAGTGTTAGTACCTATAAAGAAGGCAGGGAGTGTAAATCAGTGAATATTGTGATGATTTTCTTAGTTTCTGCATAAAAATTTACACAAAACTAGGCATCTAGTGTTGCAACATATTCAGGTCAAGATATGAATCTTGTAGTACGAAATCTTCAATGTCATTAGAAAGTTAATATAACCCATTGATATAGAGACATACTGTTCCATGGCTTTAAGCCAAACAGGCTCAGCTTTGGCCAAACCCTTCACAAGCTTTCTAGTTTTTTCCAATAGGTTCCCTTTCATGAATGACATATCTGCTGCTGAAATGAAGCACAACACAAGTTCACAACTATGTTCATCAAATTTTTAATATTCAATAAATACTTGGATGTAAAAAAAGCCATGTAAAGCATACAAGGATGATAAAGCACTCTTCAATTATTAATATTTATTCATCTAAAATCCATTAAAAGTTAAACATCAATTAGTATATGAGTAGTAGTAGATGCATCGATTTTGTCTAAATTAGAAGAGATTTGCAGAGTAACCTAACATAACATTTAAACTTTATCTTTTATACTTTCTACAGCTTCATTAAGTAGCCAATTCGTGGAAATGAAGATGTTTAATGAAAAAAAAATTATGAGATAATGATTTGCATCCCATATGTTGCCCAATATACATATTATATTGCCAAAATGTATTTTGAACACACTACAGTAATCGTCATTGTGTTTCTTACATGCATGTGATGTATAGTACTTCTATAATATATCCAACGAAGGTAAGATAATTTTAATGGTATGAATTTCTAACGAGGTAACCATATGTTACAAGCAATGAAGTATTTAAGCCACAACTTCCTCATATGTACTGTTCAAAATTTCAGCTCACAAAATGTTCAGTTTAATAGTGGGTTTATAAAAGCTTCAAAAGCTAATAGGTCAAATTTTCACATGTGATTGGGCAGCTCCACATAATCTCGTTCGTTGTCAAAAGAGCTGTTGGTACCTCTATACACATCTAATTGAATTTGACAACTTATCCATGGTTATCAACATAAAGTAAACCTTGATTATTTATGAAATAATTGACAACAAAGAGCTTTCTTATGAAAATGTAGCCAGCAGCATGAATATAGGCAAATATTTTATAAAAAAAGATAATGTGGATGTAAAATGTAACTGTATTCATAATTTTGGTAGAATATATAACAAAAATATACACAATGTAGCAACAGTGAGCCATGCTGTGACTATAGTCTATATATGAACATTTTTATAAATTCACCTTAATGTGCTATTTCTCTTGCCCAAAACTTATATGCATAAATGTAGAAAGCACTATAATGCATTCACTTGCTAGATAACTGCATTAGTTGAGAACAACTATATATCACTACCAACTGACATGTATGTGTAATCCTCCACATTATTAAGAAATAAAGAAAAAACCAGAAGGACAAACAAAAAGAATACAGGTAATGTAAATCTTATGTGCTTACAAACTAATCAATTTACTCTATGAAAGACCATCATCACGTCATTACCATTCTAATACAAAATCTAAACGTGTGAGCTATATAGCAGATATATACTAAACCCTAAAATCTGAAGAAATAGAGCTGAGATTCATATACCACTAACAATTGTTTTTTCCATCCCTAGGATACTACATTGTTGAAAAATATTAATTATCTGTTTATTCTATGCAAAAAATATTTTTGCATAATAATATCACGACAATCAGTTTTTGGGGCTTTTCGACAATTCAACATACACTCAAACTACCAAAAGTTGGTTGGGGCATTTCGACGAACACCTACACGACACCAACCACAAAACCACCTCCTCTAGCCACTAAATCAATTCTAAAAGATCACAAGAAACGAAAATGGTGGTTTTATCTAACTAAATCATGAATAACATCAACAACTCAATATGCTTATCAGCAATTACAAATTAAATGAGGATGGTTAATATGCTCTCTGAATATTTATCAGGTGAACTGAAACAAAGATAGCAGTGAAAAGCGAGTTACCGGAGCTTGATAGAGATGACCGGAATTTCGTGACGGCGACGCCGGGATCGAGATTTGAAGCGGACCAATTATAATTAGGGTTTTAGGGCTGAAAGTTCAAAAAAAGAAAAATCTGACTTTAATTGCGTCAAGTCCGTGCAATACTGCAGTCTCGTTACGTACTAATTGTCTAATTATAATAATAACAATAATTAAAAATATTTTTTCGGAAATTAAGGGAAACAAAATACGTGGCATAATAATATTATCTCTCTCTATAATTTGGTTTATACGCTATTTAGAATCATTAAAATTTAGTTTAACAAAATCGTTAAAATGTATTAAAATGGAAATACAAGAATCAATATAAATATTTTTTTTTATACACTTTAACTTGCGTTAAAATAATTAAGGTGATAACTGAGTACATAGATAACAAATTCCCACACATTGAGATAAATCGAATATGTTAATAATACTCCCTCCGTTTCAAAACATACGATGCTTTGATTTTTTCCACGTAGTTTAAAATCCTTTGACCATGTACTTATATTTATTATTTTTGAAATTTTATTTTTTTAAATAAAAGTATATTGTCAAAATTTTAAAGTATAATTTTTTTTTTAATGATGATTCTAGGTGCTTGGTCAAAACACTTTGAAATGTGTGTAAAAAGTCAAAACGTCGTGCATTTTGAAACGGAGGGAGTATATAGTAAAAAATTAAGAAAACAACGACTACTTCCAGATTTTAGTGGACCTTGATACAAATTCATTCTGTTTAGAGAATGTCATGTATATAGACGTCAACACAAATATTTGAATTTCATAAAAGGTCTTATCTCGTTTACCATTCCTTGAGCCTTGATCAGATTCCCTAAATTACTATGTGCGTCAACCTACAACCGTTAAGATAATTAACAAGCCATCCCCAAAATCCATATTACAAGTATTTACAATACCAAGACCAATGTTACAAAACGAGAGTTAATGGCAAGAGCCTATGTACAGCACTGGGCTGCATCATTCATCCAAAGTTTACACTGAACTTGGAAAAACGCCTTTTAAAGGCATTCCATGGGCATCCAAAATTTGCAAAGACTTCCATCGCGATTTGGCCCGGGCCCCGACATCCCATCTATCCCCATAACTGTTAGCTATGTCAAAATACCCATCTTGCCGGTTGAATCTATCAATGACCACGGCATGGTTACCAAAGCCTCTGAATATACCCTGTGATGATAACATAAAGTCATAAATACATTATCTCAAACAATTAGAGTTCCTAATGTAATTTTATTATTTTATTATTTGACATATGTGTTTGAAAACTCCCGATAAAAAGATGGAACATGTATTATTCTCTGCATTACAATCCATTTATTTACAGTTGTGTCAAGTTTTTATATAAATTATTATATTAAAAGGCCAGTATTGCGCACATGAATACTAGTATTTTATGAAGAAAAAATATGAACAAAAAATTTTAATACCTCTGAATTTTTTACGAGATCCTTGTCGTCATTTAGCTTTCCCTCGAAGGCATAGTTGTCCAGGTATCCAACACCGTGATTTTGGATCAACGTGAAAGCTTTCCTCAATCCCCACCGGAAACAGCCCATCTCATCTCTTTTTACATTCTTCAACTCATCGTTATGATAATACCATGCTAGACATATTACCGCAATGTCCTTGGTTTAGCATTCTGATGCTTAAACAAGGTATGGACTCGCTCAATTTTACCGGTGCACTATAATCCGACATTTTTGCTTTCTTGAGAAGAAGAAGAAGACCACGTAGGCAGTGCGTTGGTGCAACAAAAAGAAGGTGAAAAACTATGGGTACAATTTCTATGCTACCCACACGTAGTTTTTTTTGGAAATTTATTTGCTGCTCCAAAGAAGCTACACTACATTTGTTAAAATTGTAAAGATGGGACGTGCTTGCAAAAGTAAATATAAATAGGTATTTAAAAAAATCATTAATATGTTTGCTGCAACTAAGAAAAAGAAGGCCACAACTCCAACCTATCATTTGGACAAGGTGTCAACACAAACATCTAAAGAGAATGTCGATGTGAAGTTGATTTTGTAATCGGTACTTTTGAAGTGGAATTTGACAAATCTATTTTGACTGTGAAGGAACAATGTAATATTGTTAAGACTATTTTATATCAGATGAAACATGTAGTATTCTCAACATTACAATCCATTTATTTACAGTTGTGTCAAGTTTTTGTATAAATTATTATATTAAAAGGAGCACTGCGCACATGAATACTAGTGTTTTATAAAGAAAAAATATGAATAAAAAATTTTAATACCGTTGAATTTTTTACGGTACCCTTGTCCTCGTTTAGCTTTCTCTTAGCTTTCCCTCAAAGGCATAGTTGTCCAAGTATCCGACGAAGTGATTTTGGACCAACGTGAAAGCTTTCCTCAATCCCCACCGGAAACAACACATCTCATCTTTTTACATTTTTCAACTCGTGGTTATGATAATACCATGCTCGGTCGAGTATGTCCTAAGGCGACAGCTCGTGCCGCGCATCATCAGTGTTCTCGTAGAACACTAGAAACGCTTTGATTTTGTACTAAGCGGGCGATTAAGCGTTTTTGAAAATTAAGCGGACTATTAAGCGGATTAAGTGGTCAAAATGATGTTGACTTGCTATTTTTTATTTTAAATATTAATTTTTATATTATAACTATATATTATAAAAATATATATTTCATTACAAATATTTTAAATTTAAATTCTTACCTCAACATAATATTATTTTTAAATATATTAATATTATAACTAAATATTTAATTATATATAACTAATCCGCTTATTGACCCGCTTAAAAATCCGCTCAAACGTCCACCTTACCACTTAAGCGCTATAAGGTCCTTCGACCGCTTATGACCGATTTGCGCTTTTCACAACAATGATGGTAACTTGTTATGTATTATTGTGTATATCTTTGGTGCAAATCGAAAGCTTTAGTGAATTAGGAGTACATAATACTTGTATAGTATGTCAGAGGGACAGATCTACCCTTGTATAGTGCAGTTTACAATTGAGGTGATAATACGCGATATCAGTTTTCTTTTCGAGCATCATGTGCTTAAAATTTTACACAAAAACACAAAATTTAAACCACAAAAAACTATCTCATTTTTATGCATTATGTCAAGAAGAATTGTGTCAGATATGCTCGTGCCAAAGCTAGTTTTTAAAAAAAAAACTATACCTCATTTTTAGGATTGATCTAATACCCAGAATTACTTGAGCCAACGATAGGCTATTGCACACTTGGCTAATTGGCTTGCATGGAATGGCTGAACACTTGGGAAGAAGTGAAAACAGTTACAATTTTGGATATTACATGATTGGTATTATTCGATTGATAAAAGTAGGTCATTTTTCATTTAAGAAATGTTTAACATGTATTAGATATTTAATTTAACATTAAAAAATATTATATAAATTTTAAATATTTCTAAAACAAATATTTACTTTCACGAAATAAGGGGCAAATTATCTACCCACGAACTCCTAACATGCAGATCAGCTGATCAGGCTTTCCTTTTTATAATTATAATCTATCAAATATATCTCGAAAAGAATAAATACCAATTCTATCAAAAATACATTATTTCCTTTAGGGGTCGTTTCACTGACAAAGGGAAAGAGAAACAACCCGTTTCATTCCCTTTGTTGTTGTTTGTTTCATGAAATCTATCATTCCCTTTCCCTTGTTTTGGTTTTAGGTTTACCCCAAATCCCTCCTGATCTATTCCTCACCCCCACCAGGTATTTCTTTTCCCTTTCCTGATTCTTATTTTATTTTCAATTATAATTTATTTCAAAAATTATTAACATTAAAAAATAATATGTAAAATATTTTTGAAGTTCAAAAATAAATTTTAATTTAGTTTTTACATATTAAAAATAATTTTAGTATAATTTATAAGTCAAGATATTTATAAAATTAGTGAAATTATTAAATGATAAAATATATCAAATTATAAACGTAAATATAATTGACTCTTTTGATATTATTTAATATTTAAAAATCAAATATAAGAATACTCATATAATTTTTCATTCCGTTTGCAGATCAAAACCAAAGTAATAGAATTCAGCATCATTTATTTTCTTTCTCTTCGTTTCCCTTTCTGAATTCCATTCCGTTTCCTTAACTCGAACCAAACGGCCCCTTAATTTAAATAGTTAACCGATATGATAATTTGTAATTATAATTTACTATTGTTCCAAAATCTTGAACCCTAGGTTCTGACCAAGAACTTAAGTCCAGAATCATCCAACTTGGTCAAGCCTCTGCGCAGGTAATTTTCTTTTTTTTGGGGCTTTGCATGCATGGCTATCAAGTTGCTTCTGATATTTTGTCCTTATGTGTATTCTTCTTTACCGAGTCACCGAGTCAAGTGCTTATTTCCGATCCGTATTGCAATTTTGGGGTTATGATTGAATGTTTGTGTGTGCTGCGTTTTTTCTGCTTCAGATTTCTTAGTACTTGGTTTCGATTCTGTGTCTGAGTTTGTTTACTGAGTCGCACGAGTTAGCAGCCGAGTCGCGTTTGTTGTCCCCTTTCTTTTCATGTCTGAGCGTTGTTAATAATAATTGCAGTCTAATGGGTCAACTGAATTTCCGTTTCAAATTCGTCAACAGATTTTCTATTGGGAAATTGCAGCCAAAAAAAATCTGCTGAGAGATTTTGTTGGAAATCTCGGGTTTATTTGTAGTGATAATATCCAATATTCTTATATATGTAATTTTTCTTGTTTTGTTTCTACTGCAGCTTTATGAAAATTGTGTTATACTCCCATCTATAAGTAATGTGGATGATAAAACAATCGAAGAAGATGTTGCCAGTCTCTCTGTTGCCGATTCTGCTACGACTCTGCCAGAAGCCGGCACTCTTAGCAAGAAGTAACACTCTAACCAACCGATTAATAATAAATTGCGGTTTATTTGTTACATAGATTTAATTTTAAATTGCGGAATTTTGATGTTTCCAGTGCTTTGAAGAAAGAATTGAAGAATCAGCAGAGAGAGGAGGAAAGGCGACGCAAAGAAGAAGAAATGGTATCAATGTTTTTTTGGGTACTTACGGGCGTTTGGATGGTAGATGAGAATAGGAATGAGGGGTGCGGGAATGAAGGGTATGCATCAATTGGGAATGTGATTCCTATTTCATACAACACAATGATTAATCCAAACACCTGCACGAGTTTCAGGTTACGATTCCTATTACCCGGGCTCATTAACCATTAACCATGAAATTAACAATGAATCAAACGCCCCATTAGTTTTCTTTGACAACACTATACAAAGGAAGTGTTGAATTTCACAAAAAGGCTTGCTGGCATATTCAGGAAATTCTTTGATGGTTTATAATATTTCTTTATGTATCTAGGCTGCTGCGGCGAGCTCTAATGGACACGAGTCCTTGGCAGCTGTTGATGATGACATGGATCCAACGGTGTGTACTATTATAGCACTATTTTCCCTGTTTTTGGTTGCTGTTTAAGATACTCTACTACTTGAATTTTCGGTCCCTCTTTGGCACCAGCACAAATTATGATTATGAGATATCGTCAGATATGTTAAAATCCTTGGGGAATGTTTCATGATCAATCAATTTAATGTTTAGCGTGTTCTCTTTTCCTTTCTTGCTGCAGCAATATTTTGATAACAGAATTAAAGCACTCGGTGCTCTTAAAGCAGCCGGAATAAATCCATATCCTCAAGAGTTCAACGAGGTGATGCCTGTCAAAGAATATGTAGACAAGTATTCTTACCTAAATTCCAGGGAACGTCTGGAGAATGTCCAAGTATCACTTGCAGGACGTATTATGAACAAAAGGGCATCATCGTCTAAGCTTTTCTTTTATGATTTGCACGGTGATGGTGCCAAAGTGCAATTAATGATCGATGCAAGGTACATATTATGTTTCCTTTGCTACTTGATTCAGGTTACCTGAATTAAATAGAAGATTGTTTTAATCACAATAATAAATTATATAAGTTTGCGGCATTGTAGGATCTCTGATTTCAGTGAAGCTGAATTTACAAAGATCCGTGGCGTGAAGCGTGGAGATATTGTTGTGGTTGATGGCTTTCCAGGTAAAAGCAGAAGGGGGGAACTGAGTATGTTCCCCAAATCATTCACAGTGGTGTCTCATTGTCTGCGAATGATGCCTTATGTTTTAAAGGATCAGGTACGATAATAACCCAGACCCCTGCCTGTCTATCGTATCACTCCATGCTCCTCTTTTTCTTTTCTAGACTATTGTATTTGTCTTACATGACAGGAAACTAGATATCGTCAACGGGATCTGGATCTGATATTAAGCCCAGGCGTACGACACAATTTTGAGACCCGCGCGATGATCATTGTTTATGTTAGACGATTCCTTGGTAATCTAGATTTTCTGGAGGTATGTTGCTTGCCCATTTCCAATACCGTTTTTTCCCTGCTCTGCCTTGTTTCGGGTTTTAATGGTTAATTGGTAAATTTTGCCTGCTAAGGTCGAAACGCCTATGATGAACATGTTTGCTGGAGGAGCAGCTGCACGTCCATTTGAAACTTATCACAATGATTTGAAAATGAGGCTTAATATGCGTATAGCGCCTGAGCTACATCTCAAGCGACTTGTTGTAGGTGGATTTAACCGTGTCTATGAAATTGGGAAGCAGTTCAGGAACGAAGGGATCGACTTAACACATAACCCCGAGTTCACTACAGTTGAGTTCTATATGGCTTTTGCAGACTACAAAAGCCTGATTGAGATTACAGAACAAATGTTGAGCGGCAAGTCATATTAAAGTTATTATTTTATGTTTTATTCGACACTTTAAAAAATTTCAAACGTTATTTATTCTCCTGCTTCTGGGCAAATACTAAACAGGAATGGTCAAGGAGCTGACAGGAGGTTATAAAATTAGATATCATGCCAATGGCAGAGAGAATGAAGCAATTGAAATCGACTTCACTTCCCCTTTCAGGTTTCGTTTACTAAATTTTTTCTTTTTGGTACATGCTAAATTGAAGGGGGCATACCAGAGCTTACTAGTTTTCAACTTCTGCAGGAGGATTGATATGATCGAAGAGTTGGAGAAGATGTCTGGTCTCGACATTCCCAAGGACCTTGCTAGCGATGAAGCCAACAAATATTTGGCTGAGGCGTGCACAAAGTTTGAGATCAAATGCGCGCCTCCTCTGACAACAGCTCGCTTGTTGGACAAAGTAAATTTTTCTGATAATATTCAGTTAACCATATTTATATACTATACTTGCTTGATTGAAACGGATACTCTTGCTTCTGCGTTCTGATTGTCGATATATTTTCCTTTTGGCAGCTAGTCGGGCACTTTCTGGAGGAGACTTGTGTGAACCCTACGTTCATTATGAATCATCCTAAGATAATGAGTCCCCTGGCAAAGTCGCATAGATCTGAGCCAGGCCTGACCGAACGATTTGAATTATTCGTCAACAAACATGAAGTATGTGATAACCGTTTCTGCAATTTGTCCCGGCCCTAGTGTTATAGGAAAATTTAATTAAAAGGTTTCTGGAATAATTTTGCAGCTTTGAAATGCTTACACGGAGCTGAATGATCCGGTGGAACAGCGACAGCGGTTCGCAGATCAATTAAAGGTATGCATCATATAGCTTCTGCTAACAATACCTGGAATTTTTGTTTTTACTCATTTTTTCTATGTCAGGATCGTCAATCAGGCGATGATGAAGCAATGGACTTGGATGAATCGTTCTTAACAGCTCTTGAACATGGACTACCTCCGACGGCTGGGTGGGGAATGGGAATCGATCGGCTTGCAATGTTGCTCACAGATTCACAGAATATCAAGGTATGTTAACTAATCAAATAGCTAAGCTTTATGTTTTTCCTCTTTTTGTTACCTTACAGTCTTGTGTTTTTTGATGAACAGGAAGTTATACTCTTTCCACTCATGAAGCCACAGGATGTATGAACCTGCAGTTAAAGCAACACACTGTTGATCTGCTCGACAGACGACAAACTCGAGGTCTTTTTAATATAATCTGAAACGTTACTTTTCTATTTCAGTTACTTTTTCGAGAGCCTGTTGTGCTGAAGTTGCCTAAAATTACAATATGATAAAACTAGCAAGTTCTTTCGATTAGAACAATTAAGAATCAAGGATCACTGATTTCTCTTCAATCTACTTCTCTGATGCCTCCAATGTTTTAATATTGCTGTTATAGTACTACTAGTTTCTACTTGTGATGTTTCCAGCTTTCTTTAAGTCTATCCAGAACATAGATCGCTAGAGAAAATGTGGTCGTCCCCCCTGTGAACAAGAAAATTATCCAAAAGCTGTCGATGCTTAGACTGACTTCATCATCATTACTTGAGTCCACCCCTACACACCCCTCTTCTCCAATCGTCTTGTCCTCTAGTTCTCTAAGCTTCCCAGATTCAGTGACTTCCAACAGTGCCTTGTCTAAATCAGCTATTATTGGTGAACCCATTGGAAATGCCTGATGAAGAATGATTATTAGAACATCAATAAAACCATATTGATTAAAGTTTTAGGAAGTAAATCTTAATTGGAATGAGATTACTCACAAATCCATGCCCCCCTACTGTATATGATGGTCCTACTGCTACAAAGCTTCTACAGTGCTTGGCAAGAAAAAGCTTAAGATAAGTATCATTCATAAACCCTGCTGCAATCTTTCCAGTTTTAAGCGCATTAGCAAATTCTTCTTGCGAGCTAAAACTCCTCAGGTTGATAGATTTAAAGCCCAGAACTTCTTCTAAATATCTACCATAAAAACCTCTTGTATGCCCCACTGCAGCATTACTAGTCTTCAGTGTGTCTATGTCAGAAACTTTAGCTTCAAGCTTCTGGACACTGAGCATACTAGTAAGACTTGCGCTATAACTTTGTGTGATAACCAATGCCACAAATAGCCAGACCACTACAACTAGACGTGATAAATTGTTATGAAGTCTTCCGCCTGCATATGACAAAGTATCAGTACATTGTCATAGTAGAATCCCTACATCATGATAAAAAAAATCAATCATATTACCTTGCAAAGAGAAGAGAGTAGTAAAGGATAACCAAATCAGGATTCCAGCTTGATCCGTTGCAGAGCCTTGAAGTCTCTGATTGTGTTTCCTCTCAATCAACCATATGACAAAGCCATTGTAGATTGTTATGGCCAATATAAGCAGCCACATGGCTTTTGTGAAGGGCTTCATAAATAGCCAAGATCTAGATGGCGTTTCTGATTGGACAGGTACTAACATTGTCAATGACGACCTTGTATAGGTACGTGTGAATTCTGCATATTTATATCTGTCGGCTATTACACTGACACCAACTACTCCATCAAATTTCTGCTAGATTATACAATACCAAATGACTGTCAAAAGTTCAGTAAGATTTATAATAACATAGTTAATAAAAAAAAGGGAATGAGGATTGACCTCACCTTCAAATAAACTTGTTCAACCAAAGAATCAAATGTTCCATTGTAGGGGATGAATTCATATGGTGCGTGGTATGGCAATCTGACCATGACTTCTCTGAAGGTATCAATTACAAATCCAGTAAAAGTAAAATTGTTAGTCTGCGGATCATACGAAATGTTTATAATTTGTTTGAACATGCCTTCAGTAGGAACACCTATTCGCCAAAATCCAGAGCTGTTTGAAAGTGCCCATCCTTTTGGTGTATACAAGGATTGCCCGGGCCAAATTACTTGTCCCAGGTTTTGCATAGAAGAGTTGTAGACAGCATTATCGCCTATGCTTTCTGAGAAACCTAATCCTTTGGACCAGGTTCCAAGTTCTTTGTAACTCTTTCCGATCACATTGACAATTCTGAACATATGAGATGGGGTTAATTTCCTCGCATTATATTGAACTCTACCAGTCAACCCATAGAAGTGGACAGAAGCCATTTTTTCCATAAACGTTGCTCTATGCTTAGGAACTTGCATATTCCTTCCTCCATATGTATGTGCTACTGCCCACAGAGCATCATAGATCTCCACTGCTGAAATCCCAGGCTGATCATTTCCTTCTTCAGGATAATCTAGGCTGAACTTTTTCTGAAATCGCCTTTTGAAATCTGCAAACCTTATGCTGGACGTTGAAAAATATTTCTCAACTCCAATCACCCCTTGGATTGAGTGAATGGTGGTAAGATCGAGTGAGTGGAAAAAATCGGTAATTGAGTTGGTGACAATCCAGATATAATCTTCTTCCACCATCTTTAACTCTTTTGCTTTCTGAAAGAGGCGAGTGGCCAATTTCATAGATGTATGAACAATAAAAACTCTACACTGCTGTTCTCTTAGCCTTGTGAGCTCTGCAACCAACGATGAAGCTATAACAGATTCGAGGGGTACAAGGTTACTTATTTCAGCTCCGACTTCCTGTAAGGACTCCTTGAGATAAGGGATGACACTGCCAAAGGCAGAAACAGTATCATCTTCATATATTATGTTGACTCTATGCCAATCCCAAGACTGCACAATTGCAGCCACAGCTTTCATTTGTGCATCCTGGTTGGTTCCTGAGGCTTGAACAAGGAAAGGCCAGTGCTCCATGGCCCATATCGGAGTCACATCAGCGAGTGAGAACATAGGAATTTTACCTTGGTTACTGACTTCTGCAACTCGTGATGCTTCTTGCCATGTATGTGGTCCAATAATGACTTGAACTTCCCTGGCAGCAATTAATCTTTTGGCTGCATTGTTTACATAACCAAGTGAACCAAAATTTTCTCAAACTATAGGTTTTGGTCTAATCAGTTACTCATGCGTGAATATTTCAAGGTAGCCAGTGTAGTTTACCTGATAGAGATGCCAGGGCAGGTTCACCGCGGGAGTTGATTATGTGCAACACCAATCTTTGATCGGCCTTTCTGCTGATATCTTCTAAAGCAATCTGCAAGGAAACATTTGCCTCCTTTCCAGCACGAGATGTGCCATCTATTACAGCCCCTACAGTCACATGGGTGCTTGTCGTTTGCTGCAGCGAAAGCAGGACTAACACAGTGCAGAAGATGCAACTTGGTATCATGTTCATATTCTTTTAAAGCAAAAGTCTATTCATCGCGGAGTACTTGGGGATCAGTTTGTGCTTTCAACCTGTGATGTTCTTTGTTTAGTACCCACTTTTTTGGATGCATGCAGCTCTGAGCCTAACTATGCATTCTATAAAGGAAGTCGAAATAACCTCTTGATCAAATGGTATCCCGAGCATCGGATGCTCGACTTATCGCAGGTCAAAGTGTTGGAATAAAGAAAGAGCATGTAAACTACCTGTTGAGCCTCAAGCAATGCTAAGTCACATTTTATGTTTACTAGTTCAAAGTACACAATGGACTCGATGGTCCAACTGTTTGACAGTATTGGCTTCGGCCAGTTGGCCTCAAGACCAAACTCCATCATTTCTTAAATGCCACGAAATTTCTGAATTTTGTTTTTATTACTGAAATTTGATAGACTTCTTTTATTTTGATAGATTAGCATAAAATAATCAAGGTTTTATTTTCTTTTTCTTTTTTCTTTTTTTTTTTTTTGACAGGTTTTATTTTCTTTTTGACAGAGCAGAATAGACTAAAATAGGAGGCAGCTGTCAACACAAGAGACTAAACAGCTCATTAATACTAAAAAAATACAAATCAACTTGAGCCAAATCTAAACAAATCTTTCATACCAGTGAGATGTTCTTGTCTAAATATTGAATGAATAAACAGTCGTATAAAATATAAGAAATGGAATCTGATATCATGGTGAAGACAGATACTAATCTGCATTTGCTCTGCACAGTTTAAAGACTAAACAGTTATAATATATACAGTATAGTGATTACAATAAGCTGATTAGCAATAACAACTAATGTAAGTCGAATTAGTACAGAAAAACTATTATGTTGCAGTGTGTGGATCTTCAGGAACTTCTGCATCACTAACTTTTCTCGAAAATCTTTTTCTTTGATGCCCCCAGTGCTTTAAGATCACTGTCACAACATTACTAATTTGTTGAGTAAACTTTGTAGCTTGCCTCCTCAGGCCATCCAGAGCGTAGATTGTTAGAGCACACGTTGTTATCCCGCCTGTTAATGCAAATAGTATCCAAAAGCTGTTAAGGCTCAGACTAATTTCATCATCGTTACTTGAGTCCACTTCAATGCACCTTTCAGAACCAACCATTTTGTCCTCCAGTTCACGAAGCTTCCCGCTTTCAAATACTTCTAGCAGTGCTTTGTTCACGTCATTGACCATCGGAGATCCCTTTGGAAATGCCTGATGAAGAAGTCGTCTTAGAATGGGGCCGTTTGGCTAAGCTTAAAAAACGTTGTTTTTTGCTTAAAGTAAAGAAGTGGATTATAAGTGATAAGTAACTTGGGAGTTAGGACTCATAAGTTATTAAAGTGTTCCAGTTCCAAGAAGAAAAGCTAGGATTACTAGCTTCTCAGCTGCTGCTTCAAAACCTAAAATAAGTGGATATCACTTCTTGATCCAAACAGTCCAACAGAAACATAAGCAGTATTTTAAGCAAGAAATAGGGCTGAGAGATCACTTACAAATCCGAATCCTCCTACTTTATATGTTGGTCCTGCTACAACAAAGCTCTTGCAGTACTTGGCAAGGAAAAGTTTAAGATAAGAGCCATTTAGAAATCCAGCTTCAATGTCTCCGGTTTTGAGGGCATGGGCATATTCTTGTGGTGAACTGAAATTCTTGAGATTATATAATTTGAAGCCCAATACTTCTTCCAGATATCTAGCAACAAATGCTCCTTTCCCATACCCAATTTTGGCATTTTTAATCTTCAGTGTCTCGATGTCAGACACTGTTGGCTCGAGCTTCTTGACAGTGAGCATGCTAGTGAGACTGGCAGTATAACTTTGTGTGATGACTAAAGCCACAAAGAGCCAGACTACTATTGCTATCCGCGACAAATTGCTGTGTAGTTTCCCCCCTGCACATATTTAGATTACCATGACATAATATAATATTAGCACTCAGACTTGAAGTTGTTTTTTTAACTAATCAATGGTATGCAAATTATACCATTCAAAGAGAAGAGAGTCGTGAACGATAGCCATATCATGATTCCTGCTTGATCAGTTGCAGTTCCCCGAAGTCTTGGGCTGTGTTTTCTTTCTATCAGCCATATGACAAAGCCATTGTAAACCGTTATAGCCAGTATAAGCAGCCACATGGCTTTTGTAAATGGCTTCAAGAACAGCCATGTTTTATGGGGCATTTTTGATTGGACTGGTACTAACATTGCCAATGCTGAAGCTGAATACGTGTGTGTGAAGTCCGCGTGCTTACATCTATCAGCTAGCACAGCCACGTCACCAACTACAGCATCAAATTTCTGCTTCATGGCAACATAATTCATGTGACTACAGTTGATTGGTAAAGAAAACAAGAAGAAGACGAGTGACTAGTGATGCTTACCTTTAGATATATTTGCTCTACCAGAGAATCATATGTCCCATTGAAAGGGATGAATTCGTATGACACATAATATGGTAACCGCGCCTTGACTTCACTGAAAATATCAATCGCATATCCTTTGCAAGAATAATTGTCGGTCTGAGGATCATATTCTATGTTTACAAATTGTTTAAACATAGATTCAGCTGGTACACCAATTTTCATAGACTCTGTGGTGCTTGGAATGCTCCATCCTTTTGGTGTGTGCATGGACTCCCCGGGCCAGAATACTTGTCCCAAGTTCTTCATAGAGGAATTATATATAGCTCTGTGAGATGTGTGCTTTGAGAAACCTGATTTTTCCTTCCAGATTCCAAGTTCTCGGTAGCTCTTTCCAATTACATTAACAAGGCCAAATATACGTGATGATTCTGTTTTCCTTCCAATGGCATGAACTCTGCCAGTTATTCCAATGAAGTCGATTCTGGAAACTTTTTCAAGAAATAATTGACTTCGATTCTTAATCTGATTGTTCATTTTAGCAAATGTCGTCGCCACTCCCCACATAGTATCATAGGCCTCTACTGCAGAGATCCCAGGTTCATTGTTCTCTTCTTCCGGATATGCTATGCTGAACTTCAACCGAAATCTTTTCTTGAATTCAACGAATTTTAAACTGTTCTCAGGGAAGTGTCTTTTGACCCCTAAAACACCTTGCATTGAAAAAATGGTGGTAAGATTGACAGAATAAAGTAGATCAGTAATTGTGTTCGTAGTAATCCAGACATAGTCTTTTTCCATCATTTGCATCTGCTCAGCCTCGTGAAAAAGGTGAGTGGCCAATTTCAGAGATGTATGAACCAAAAAAACTCTGCACTGGTCTCTTTTTAGCCTCATAAGTTGTTCTGACAATGAAGTAGCGTAAGGTGGGAGTGGCACGAGGTGCCTGATCTCTGCTCCTACATCTTGTAAGGATTTGAGGAGATTAGGTATGACTCTGCCGAAGATGGAATCAGTGTCCTCTTCATATATAACAGTGACCCGTCGCCAATCCCAAGACTGCACAATTGCAGCTACAGCTTTCATTTGTGCATCTTGGTTGGACGTTGATGCTTGAACAAGAAAAGGCCAGCGCTCTAGTGCCCATGTGGGATTTGAATCAGCAAGTGAGAAAGTAGGAATCTGACCTTGGTTGCTGATTTCTATAACTCTTGATGCTTCTTGCCAGGTATGTGGTCCAAGAATCACTTGCACTTTCTCTGTATTAATCAGTCTATTGGCTGCATCATCGACATCAGTAAATAAATCACAAATTTGACAGGATACATAATTGATGCAGCTTAGCTACTAGGTAGCAGAGTTCATTTTACTTAATAGTAGCATATGACAAGATTAAATAGACTTGTGTCGGGAATGAGAAAAGAAACTATATCTGATATTTTTAAGTTAGGAGTATTTTACATGGTATGCAATACTGCTGCTGGTTTACTACCATGTAGTTTGACATTCTCCGGTTACTCACATTGTTTGCTTGGTATACGGAAGGATAGTTAATAAAGTTTACCTGCTAGAGCTGCCCTGGCAGGTTCACCTCTGGAGTCCATCATTCGCAACACAAAACTTTGATTTGCTTGTCTGCTAATATCATCTATTGCCATCTGTAAGGAAATATTTGTCTCCATACCAGCACGAGACGTGTTGTCTATAACCGCACCAATAACCACATCTATGCTTGTTGCTTGCTCTACAGAAAACAAGAACAACACACTGAAAGTGAAGATCAAGTAGTAAGGTTTTACGTTCATTGCCTCGTGATCTTGTTTATCAGTATTCAGTTAGATGTCCAAGTGTAAGATTTCCCTAAAGCTTTTCTGCTCGATTTTAAACTATTAATTTATTTCGTTGTTAAACCTTTTAGGAAACTAATTGACAATAACCTTTCAAGTCAATTAGAATTAATTATTGAGAATTATTCCTCCAAGAATGCAGATGGAAATTCAAGTGATGGTGATGAAATCTTTCTTCTTTGAAACATTCAACAACTGCAGTACTTAACGTTCCCCCGCCGCTAAGGTTCCAATTTGATTCATTGATTATTCTTCTCTTGATGATGCAAGCTTTAATAAATTTAAAATTAAACTTTCTATATCTATAATGCAATCAATCAGGCATTAACGTACAAATTTAATATTGCTGGATCTTACACTTGAGTTTGCATACTTAGTCAGTGACTTGGACATTGAGTACCATTAGGAAATTCAGATCTCATTACCGAAATGATCTCATGGTGTTTCCTTTGACAGTTGACATTTTCATAATAACTGAATATTTTTTCGAGTCTGTCTCTTCCTTTTTTTATTTGATAATCAACACACTCGGTTAAATACCATTAGACCAAGAGGTCACTGACAAAATGCCGTAGCTCTCAGTTGAAATAATCTTCAATACCTTGAGCAGATATTATATGAGGAAACTACCTACTGAGATCCATTGTCCACAGCATTGATAGTGATATGAATTGTCACAATTTTCACTTTTTTTTTGTCTCTTGTATTGTCTGGTAGAGAAGTATATAACCCAAAAATAGTCAAAACCAGCCCTTTTCTTTGATTTGAATTCTTTATTAATCTAGATTGTAGTAGATCTCCATACTGTTATTATGGTCAATGTGTTGAGTGTTGACTTCCTAAAGGCTAGCATTTGTTAAAGCACAGTTGTATGGAAATGGGCTTTCTTCAATCTTTAGCAAAAAAGCTTCAGGCTGAAATGATTCTCTGCTGGAGTGCAAGGCATTAGCAAATTTAACTAGATTAAATTTAAAAACATAATATTATTGTGTCTGAATTTTATGAGAATTTCACCAGTAAACTGTCAATCTATCATGCTCTCGACTCAGGATATAAGGACCGAGCTGAGTCTGTGTTTCATACCATAGGAAAACTTCCTGGAAGTTCTATGTACTTAGATTTTTTAAAGAACTATTTTGTTGTCATGATGTTAGGCCATTGCAGTGTAATGTTTGTAGGATGTATCCTCAATCCATCCAGGCCATTAAGTTCATCGGGATTGCTTAGTCCATTTCAACACACTTTACGGACTAAACACAGTCTCGTTTGATTCCATAGCTTTGCAGTCTGAAATACTTGTAGTAGTTCTTTGTTCAAATCAGTACTTGTTGGTATTCTGTTGTCTATTTTTGAATTCAGACAGGCCTGTTATAGACTCTCTTTGTTTACTGATGTCCAAATCTTTGTTGCTTCATTCCTGCATTGGGCTAGATTCTACATTTACTATGTTTCCAAGGTTGATGAATCTCGACGGGGGATATGATTCATCTCGACTTGATATAATGCAATGCAACACAAATTTGACTTTGAAAAAATTAATAGGTAGTAAGTTAGAAATTGGGGTTAAGTGAATTACAGAAGTCACTTTGACTTTGAAAAAAAAGATATTGGAAGTAAATCAGAAGTTTGGGTTATATTAGAGTGTTGATTATGCGAATCAAATTTGAAAGAAAATCGAGTGCTTCAGCTATATTATAATATGGGTTTGCATGTGTAAATCCGCTTCGATTAATAGATTGAAACAGTGATCTGGATTAAATAAAATTGTTTTAAGTATTTTTTTGGAGCAGTTGGCATATTTTGTAATACGAAAAATTAATTAAATAATTATTTACTAAATGATTTCATTATGAAACAGCTATTATCAAAACAAATGCTTTAACTAATTAGTCAAAATATTTAATAAATCTACTAATAATTAATCACTAATTATAAGGATAAAATATAAATATTAATTTTTACAGATTTTTGAATAATAATATGCTATAGTGATTATTTGAATAACAGGAGAGTAGCGCACGATTGGATAGCCCAGTGGTGGGTTTATCCTCTGTTGACCCGGGGCATCCGGGTTCGACTCTGGCTCATCCCGAGAATTATTAGAACAGATACTAAGTCCAGCACGGATGTATCCAAACTATCATCTATATAGCTCCGCTGATAAATTTGAAGCTTTCTTTGACATGGAAAGGACAATGACTCTACTTATTTGCAGAGAAAGATGACAATCATCTTTAAATTGTCATTGATATTCGCTCACGAGACATCCTAAAATAATCTTTATCATTATAACTCGACAATCTAACATATACAGTAACTATTCGAAAATATATCCCACTCACACAAATGCACAATAATACTCCCTCCGTCCCATTTTAGTTGTCACATTTGGTTTTGTGCCGGTCAAATTGACCAAAGTTTGACTGAAATTTATTAATATTTTATCAATTGAAAAAATAAAAAAAATATGTCACCGAAAATAACTTTTAATCTACTTTAAGATGTAATTTTCAGTTTTTTAAAATAATAAAAGAGTGACTTGTAATCTTTGGTCAAAAATTAGTCAATTTGACCAACAAAAAAGGAAATGTGACAACTAAAATGGGACGGAGGGAGTATACAGTATCATGTAATAATCGGAATTCATGTTAAAATTGACCCTATAAAATTCCATGTTTAAATATATTCACATTTACTACTGTAATAAAATAGTAAAGTAATGCAAATGGCAGTCACAAAATATCAAGTACAACAAAAGCTAAGCTACTTGCTTGCCTACCTCATTCCAAAGTCATAAAGATTTCAAGTTACAAAACACTGTACATAAATCTACAAACAAATGGCTGCATACAGAGCAGATGATGACTATGATTATCTCTTCAAGCTGGTTCTAATTGGAGATTCTGGGGTGGGCAAATCGAATCTTCTGTCTAGATTTACCAAGAATGAGTTTAGCCTAGAGTCTAAATCAACCATTGGTGTTGAATTTGCTACCAGAACTATCAAGGTTGATGACAAGATTGTCAAGGCCCAGATTTGGGACACTGCTGGTCAAGAAAGGTCAAATCTTTGCTTTTAAATTCTTGATTTTTGCCAAGCCCTTTTTTGGGAATCTGTGCATGTTTGTGTGTTTGAAATGACATGGATTTTGGGTTGGAGTTGAACATCTTGTGACCCCTTTTTGTGGATTTGTGTAATGGGTTGAGTTTGCTTGAGGATATTGGATTTCTCTATTTGTGTATTGACTTCTGAAGTTAAATTATGTGCTTGTTTCTGTTTAGGATTTAGTTTGGATATTGATTTTGGGGGTGGATGTATTTGTGTTGATTTAAACGTTTCTGGATGGGTTTCTTATTTGCTTAAATTAAAGTGATTTGGATGCGGTGTGTCGATGAGGCTGACTGTGTTGAACTGTATGTGTTGTCTAAGGATCCTTGATATGATCTATTGATACTTAAAAAGTAATTAAGGAGCATTAGCTTTTTAGGGATCTCTATGCATAATAATTTGCTTGGATTATGGAAGTAATCTGTTACGCTGTTTTATTCTCTCTGTAATACTTAAAAAGTGAAATTTTACGAGATACCAGTCCTTTCATTCGACCGAAACACTAAATCTGCTTAGATGTCCCCTCACTTTCTCTTTTTCTTCTGGCCCTGTATTGTTTGTTAAACTGTTAGTGATGGTAACAATGGGTCGAGGTGCTGCTCCTGTTGTTTCTTTTACAGGGCTGAACAAATGAGAGCATATATTTCTTTCTTAGGTTAAGTGCTTCAGTTTGAAGCTTCAGATAGGATATGGTTGCATATTTTGGCTTCTGGTATAGGGTAAATTCTTACTACTAAACATGTTGAGTTGTCTTTGTAGTTTACAGAGAGGGGGAGTATTATGCTTTCATGTTATTTCTATATCAACCCAATTTATGAAGTTTCAGATCAGGTGATACACGCCATTGTTGAGCAACCCATAATTGTTTTAAAATATGTAAACCGTAATACTGGTTTATTTTGAAGGCATTCTTGCAGGTATTTTAAAAAAAACTTAATGGTGGAAAATGTGGTGAAACACGTTTCTCTGGACTGCTTTTATATTTTTCTTTTGTTTGGGATTTTATTTGAGTTGCTAGAAAATGTGCAAGTTTCTACTTACAGATATAGAATGTGGTTATGGTGATTATTTCTGTGGCAATTCTGTTACCAAACTTATTGTTAAACTTTGATTATCAGCAGTAGTAGTTATTGGTTTAGTGACAAGTTAGAGTCATACAAATTACTTTCTTTAATACTGATAGCAGAAATCTCTGCTCAGGTACCGTGCAATCACAAGTGCTTACTACCGTGGGGCAGTTGGTGCATTGCTTGTGTATGATGTTACTCGTAATATCACTTTCGAGAATGTTGAGAGATGGTTAAAAGAGCTCAGAGACCACACAGATGCCAATATTGTGATAATGCTGGTAGGAAACAAAGCTGACTTGCGTCACTTGCGTGCTGTTCCCACCGAGACCGGAAAGTCCTTTGCTGAAAAAGAGGAGACGTTCTTTATGGAGACGTCAGCCCTTGAATCTTTGAATGTTGAAAGTGCATTCACAGAAGTTCTTAGCCAGATTTATCATGTAGTCAGCCGAAAAGCACTTGAGGTTGGAGATGATCCTGTGGCACTTCCTAAAGGACAAACAATCAATGTTGGCTCCAAGGATGATGTTTCAGCAGTCAAGAAAATTGGTTGCTGCTCTGCCTAATTACACAGTATGGCATCGGTGAGTGTTTGATATTGGATTTTCAAAACCAAATCCATTTAGCAGCTAAAGCTCCTTGACAGCCCCCTTAGTTTATCTTTCCAGTAGTTGGAATGGTTAATGATAATATGGGTGCGTATTGCTGAGTTTGAAGTCTACATACCTTAGGCCACCTCCTCTTGCTACCTTTTTCTCTTTTTTTAAGGATTAATTCTCCCGTCTGGTTATAGATGTAGTTTACATTGTATTCTAGCTTACTGCTCTAGATTTTTGAGTATAGGTCTGAATTTGTGATTCGCAGCCTGTATCTACGACATTGAGTTGAATTTTGGTTTTAACTCTTATAGAATGATCAAGTACCCCTAATGTTCAATTGTTTCAAATAGGTGCCTTTTGTTCAAAACCCCAGTATTTTGCCATAATTCTGAAGTATGGCGCTGCTAGTTCTATGAACCTACCTGCACGATTTTGCCATACTTCTGAAGTATGGAGCTGCTAGTTCTATGAACCTACCTGCACGATTTTGCTTACTACTACTATGTTCCCAGTCTGCTAAGTCGTAGACTCGTAGGTACAGGGAAAACAATCATTGAGTGTCTGGTGGCAGATATGTTGGCCGAGCCTGGGAGCTTTTGGGCAAGCCTCTATGGAAGCTTTTGATAGATAAACAAACAGATTCTAATGTCAAAAGTCATCAAGCTTTAGCATCGAAAACAGAACATCTAGCAGGACTTGCAGTACATTTTTAAGCATCAAGTATCAGGAAAAATTCTTTAACCTAAACTCATAGTTAAGCATTACAAACTCTCTGAAGAAAAGTGAACAGCTACCTCTAGCTCTAGCTTTAAGAACTTACTTCTCCTCCAAATCGATCACACCGCAATCTTCACATGGTTTCTCTGTTCTCTCCCTGAAGCAATGCATAAACTTCTTCATGGTGTTGATACCAGAAGCTTTCTCAAGAATCTCAAGCTTGAAAGCCTTCCACTTTACATAATTGATCCTCATATCTTTCCCGTCCTCGTCGAGAAACTTGCAGTGCACCACATTCAGATCCCTGATGCATTTCAGCCTTCCATCCATTACTACACTCACAGCAGCAGCAGGTAGAGTGGAGTCTGACAAATCCAGCACCTTGAGTCTCGGAAAGCCTTTGACTATGCAGGAAACGTCCTTCTCAGAAAACTTACCATGTAAGCCAAGCTCCTCAATCTTCTCACAATAATCCGCCAGCTGCACAACAAACTGACTCCCCCGGAAAGGACCCTGAAAAGCCCTCAGATTCCTCCAATACATGACAGCAACAAAAACTGGATAAACATCCACAGAAGCCTCACAAGGCACCACCACGCGACAAATGCTCGGAGTCTGCTCAGCTACACTCATAAGGGTAGCGAAATCAGGCATGTTCCTGCAAGGCAAAGAAAGTGACACCCAATTCTTGCAGTGCTTAATGGCAAGCCTAAGAAGATAAAAGTATCTCGAAAGCTGTCGAAGCTGAAGCTGCTGATCATGACCATCAAGATCCTGTAATGAAGTAAGATCAAGATTTGGGTGATCAAAGAGAGTGTGTAGCAATGCAGAGAGCCAAGAATGGCACACAAAAGGCACACAAGAAAGCTGATCTTGCAAGCTCAAGTGGCTAAATATAAGGCACAAAAGGAATGGATCCAAGTCTTTCCACTGTGGCTCTGTTGATTTCTTCATCATCTCTTGAATTTTCCTCCTGGCTAGCTTGGTCTACAGAATATGTATAGTCATGTTATCGATCACAATAACACAAATTATCTGGATAATAATAACAAATATCACTAATTTACTTGCTCAATTTATTAGATTATTTATTATGAAAATAATTAGTGTATAAATACTTGGTTTTGAGACAAGAACAGAGATGAGAACATAAATATGTAAACTTTGTGGTATTGCTGGACCAGACAATGGAAGGAGACAGCGGTCAGCAAATAAGCTTATCCATGTATTCAGGTGAGGGCAAAAAATATTGGGGGTTTAGCCTTAGGACTGGGCTTTAATTTTTGTTTCAATAAATTTTGTATTCGGAAAGAGCTATGATAGTTTTTTTTTTTTTCCAAATAACGTGAGAGATAGATTGCAGATTTAAAATGTGCCGTATACGAGTAGAATCAATTGTAAGCAAATAATTTATGAACAGTTTTTAAATATCTAACATTTTCTACATTCAGAAAATTCACTTAAAGTAAAAAATATATAACAATAGATATAAGTAACTTTTTCTATATATAATATTATAAATTTGGGGTCATGTACGGTCTCCCATCCAGTGGGCCTGTGCGATTAATATTATAATTTTGAGGTCATGTTACCTTAATTAATTGTCCTTGTAAAACTAAAATAACTATATTTAACTCTACTTTACGATATTATTATTAAGAATTATTAGATGCTTAATTGGAAATTATTAAAAAGTAAATATCACACATCTGCTAAGAAAAAATAATATTCGTCAGCCTCAAAGATGTGGAAAGTCATTGTTTGTTTGTAACAAAATAAGCTCCTTAATAAAAACAAAAAGGACGCATGTTTGCCTACTTGCTTGCTGGTTGCTGACTTGCTGCTAGTCATGCAAGTAGAAGTAAGTAAGTAGCTCATGAAGTATAAATTGTATACCAGTACATCACACGGCTACCACACGTACATAATATTGTGGGGCTGATTTAGGGAACAATCGGATTTAATGCTTTTTTTTTAATTAATATCAGATACCTATTGATAATTTTGTTTAAAATAAATAATTTTTTATTAAATTTTTATATTAATTTTTATTAAAATATATATAATCTATTAAAATAAACAATTATGGGAATAATCGGATTTAATGCATATTTATATTAATTTTTATTAAAATAAATAATTTTTTATTAAATTTAACTAATAAATATTATAAATATATATAATATTGATATTATATATTAATTTTCGGGTAATTTCGGGTCAATTTCGAGTAACCCGAATTCAACCCGAAAATGACCCGTTTTTTCTGGGTTAATTTTGGGTCAACCCGAATTCGACCCGAACCCGAAAAACTCCAACCCGAATTCGTATTTTACCGGTCGAATTCGTGTCGAGTTGTCGGGTCGGGTCCAATAATGCCACCCCTACTAAAAATCTGCCGACTAACTCGATAGTCGACACAGTTAAGTAAATCGGCTAACCGAACGATAAGATGGAGTGGATGGGAACTTTCTTACTATACGCATATACGCATGAATTGGAATCCGATCCTTTTTCTTTAAATCATTTCATTGTCCCCTCAACTCGGGCAAACTCCGAAGACGATGAGATTCAAACCCAAGATTTTAACATATTTAACTAAGAGTTTTTAAGATTGGACATGCTATTAAATTCGAATTTTCTATAAAGGCTAACAGGTTGGTACGACAACAGTATTTCCGGCATAAAAGCAACAACTCCAGCCAATACGAGGATAATAGCAATTACAGGATAAACAAATATAGCATTAACAAGGAACTGAAGCCAAATCAATTTATAATTTGAACAATTTTCATATAAAAACAAAAGATAACAATTAATTAAAATACGTAGAATTTGGAATCATGCGTAAGAAAAACTCTGCAAATTCGCTAGTGGAGTTTCTACATCGATGGCTTCCGGGTATCTCAGTTCGATAATGATAGCATAATAAATATTTTGTGACTTGAGATGATAAACGTACCTGAGTAGATTGAAGAGCGTCTACCAATACAATTGCAGTCCAAAGTTGCACCTGTAGGCAGTAATTTTGTCGAATTTGTCAAGAAATGGACAAAAATAATAATAACATCGAAGATATGGAGAAGAAAAGCTTGAATAAGAAACAAATCTAAAAGTTTTATATGGAATTTGATAATTTCTTACTTGGACATGTGTAGGGAGAAATTTTGGAACTTGATTAGTGATAGTGAATAACTAAGCCTGCGATTAAAAAAAAAAGTTGAAATGATAGGTTAAAATTGGTGACAATTATAAAGCGTGGTTGAGAAACGTAACGGTTGTATATAATATAAAATAATAAATCTTCCACAGAAAAAGATAATTTTTTAATAAATATGTGGAACAATAAATACGGATATAATGATATTAATGAGGAGTGGTGAAATAACGAGCTAAAAATCACGATTACAGTAGACGGTGTAAACGTCAAATTATGATGTTTCAAAGAATTCGTAAAAAAATCGAACTCTACAAAATCTTTAGCCAAAAATCTAAGATGACATATTAAAAATAAAATTTTTAGATAACATCTTACATGTTCCACATATTTTATAATGTGTTACAGATTAATCATTTGTTAGCCAGAATTATTAGAGATGATTTAATAACATAAAATATGAATAAAGAATTTGAAAAAATATCAATCATTTTATAAAATTAAATGTATATGATCTTAAGAAATATGTCGGTCTAGATTTTCTAAAGGTTTTGGAATTGGAATTTAGAATAGTGAATTCAAATTCGGGATAAAATTTATCAAGATTCGGTTTGTTAATTTATTTCAGAAAATAACATAACTCGAATTTAATGAATTTAATGCAGGGACCTCCGGCCACTTGCAAATGGTCTACCGACGTCCAATTCTCCGAAAGAGCAAACGGGGACACTAGCAAACAAAATGACATGTGCGGATAAAATAAAACCAGACTTTTACATCCAAATATTCATAAAGTTGAACTGATGAATGTTTTAATTTGTCATGGCCCATCAAAAAAAGGTGCTTGTATATGCAAGGGGGCATGTGGGTGATTAGACAGCCTTCTGGGCCCTGCATCTTGTGGACGTTATAAGAGAACGAGAATGAGGCCCATTCCCCCTAAGGCCCATTAACCATGCTTTTTTGTACAAATTTAGTTTCATTAATATTTGATGTATCATGTATACACTATTGACTATACACAGTTGGGTCCTGATAATATTTAACGGAAAAAAATGTTGAATAACTTAATTTCAAATTATATGTGTGTGAGATATTATTATATTATTTTGTAAAAAAGTTAATTTATATTAAAAAAAATTCACGTCCCGTGTTTTTCAACTCATCTTATAATTTTTTATGTCCGATATTTTTTCTTTATTGAATATATGTGAATATAATTAATGTTCCGGGGCCAGATGCCTTATTTACAAATGTGGGTAGACAATACCATTATAATAATATTTGTTTTTTTAGAGCAATAATAATATTTGTTAATATAAACTATTATTTACTTGGACCACAGTGAGATATTAAAAAAAACATCGCTAAGGATCCTGAATTGAATTCGAAATAGAGTTTCGAGTGATGCGAACATAAAGGATGAAAATTTAATCTGTAGAGCCTTTTTTTTTTATCATTGTTGTCGTCTAATTAGAATATGCCATCTATTAGTTCAAAATATCTGATAACTAATTATATAACCCAACGTTATATTTTCGGAAGAGGTCATTGGATACTCCCTCCGTTTTAAATTATATGTTAATTTTATAAAAATTACATAACTTAAGGAAATACTCTGTTTATGAATATAGTACATTAGAGCATCTCCAACCATCTAAATCCCTTAGCTAAAAGCTGAGTTGGCATACTTAAAATAAAAAAATTTAGCCAACAGCTCCAAAAACTCAACTCCAACCATGCTAAGCTGTTGTCTATAAATTTAGCCAACCTCCTATGGATGGCTAAATTTGTCGAACCTCTACAGGTCTGTAAGGAAATCTGTAGGAAGATTGTACATCATTTATTACCATATTGAATTGATATATTCTATTTTAACAATTTAAAATATTAATAACATACTATTTTTAAATTATAGCCGACCAATATAGCCAGTACCATTGAAGCAAAATGTTTTACAGGTTCGGCAAATTTTACATAATATCTTACAGGTTCAATTTAGCCAACGATTATAGCCAACACCGTTGGAGATGCTCTTAGAAGACCATAATATTTGATATAAGGCTAATTTTAAAAATATAAATAAAATATATATAAAATAGAATTAGAAATTTAATTTTATATTGAAAATTGAAGTAAACAATTAAATTGAAACAAAACTTTTTCCCAAAATTTACTGAAACGAAAAGAGTACTCCCTCTGTCCCATTTAATTGTATACGTTTCTTTTCAACTGCTCGACACGCATTTCAATGCTCTTATAAAATATAGTTCCATAACTTATTTTTGAGATTTTCTTTTTCTGAATAAAAATATAACATCCAAACTTTAATTCAGAAAAAGAAAATTTTAAAAATAAATTACACAACTACATTTTATAGGAGCATTAAAGTCCGTGCCGCGTCCCCGTTCCCCAATGTATATTACTCAGAGGGACGGAGGGAGTATATATTCTGGTTCCAGCTGTCACTCAAAAGCCAAATATAAATGACAGCTCATGCTCATTCACGGGCCATCACAAAGTTCGAGATTAGATTCTCACATCGTGACTTACGTTGCTTATTCAGTTGCGAATTTTGAGTTATGTTTTACTCCCTCCGTCCCAAATTAACTGTCTTATTTGACTTTTTCATGATTAATTTGACTCGACTTTGACTGAAAAATATGTATATTAAATAATTGAATAAAATTATGAAAATAATATCATTGAAAAGATCATCAAATCTATTTTAAAATATATTTTTTATTTTTGTAAAATTGTAAAAGAATAATTTTTAATTTTCAGTCAAAATTGGGCCAAATTGACCACCAAAAAATCAAACAGGACAGTTAATTTGGGACGGAGGGAATATCTTTTTTTATATTCCGATTCGGGTCTCAAATTTTTTTTGAAGGAAGATTCGGGTCTCAGATTAAACACTAAATTCATTTTTAACTGATTTATCATCTTGTAAAATAGTATTAATTCTCATAACCAGGGACGTATCCAGGAATTCAAAATCATGGGGCAAAGATTAAAGTAGGGGAGTTCGTTTTGTTTGTAAAAAGAGATTAAAACGAAGAGGACATGAGCAATGTTTGATCCTTCTGATTCGTATGCTGTCTGTTACTATTCTTAAAAAAAAATGTGAGTCGAACTGTGGCTATCTCCAAAATAAATTGTTATTCCAACCATGGGGGCAAGACAACAACTAGGAAAATATTTATAATACAACGTACTTATACCAGAAATTCTACTGGGGGCAAGTACCCCCACTGCCCCCAATGTAAATACGTCCCTGCTTATAACACTCATGATGAACGTTGAGAATCGATTCTATAATATGAGACAATGAAATACAAACGCTATCGAAATCTGTATCCGTGCTTCTTTTTTTTTCCGGCTGTAAATACCGAATTATGTTTAATATCATATACAATAAACGATAGAGTCGGTTCAGAAAATAGATTATTTCAGAATGTAAAGATATCGACTAGTTTTTTATTTTCTTTCCAAACTTCAACTCAGCTACAATATAAAATGAACGAAATTCATATTTAATACTAGAATAACAGTAACAAAAGACTCCTAACTTGCGTAGATGAACTGTATACTCCTTCTGTTTCATAATACAAGTCTCTTAAAAAATCACTCGTATTAAATAAATATTAATTAGATAATATTTTCTCACTTGTACCCATAATATATAAATGAATATAGACTCTTTTTTCAACTGTCATTAATTGTTATACAATTTGAAGAAAAATAATTTTGAAATATTATCAATATATTTGCATTGAAAATTAAAAGTAGACAAATAATATTATGAGACAATTTTTTTTCCCAAAACAAACATGAATTATGAGACGGAAGAAGAGGCTCTTCTTCCGTCTTGAATGCTCTTAGAGCAGAGAGCATTCAAGCTGAAGCTGCTCTTAAACGGCAAAACTCTACCGACGTGCAAAAGATCAAATGGGCATTAGCAAACAAAAGAGCCAACAAGATAGACGATACTTTTACAACTAACATATGTTGTTGGGGGCATGTTGGTGGGGGTTCACTGTTTACAGTACATCTTGCAAGAGGACCTAATGGATCCATGTCTCTTGTTTGATGTGACAAACTCAGTGGGAACCCGCAGCACTCCTTTACACTCAAACTTTACCAAGGGAATAAACTCAATTTTTTATTTTTTTATTATTGAATCAAAATTAAAGATATCACCATTCACTGCTCCAAAAAGATAGATCCTCCATTGATGTACTTCCGGGTATATTTACAACATTCGGTACGAAAGTTTACAAAGCTAGATTCGATCCACTTTCGGATGCGTGAGTATTCAAATTTTCCGTAACGAATCTTAATCAAAGAAACAAAAAACTTGCTATCTGTACAAGACTACTTGTCCTCCAAAGATCTATCAGCACATTGCTGGCAAGATTTCCCCAAGCAATGCAAGAACCTCTTCAAACTCCGAATCCCTCTAATTTTGTCCAAAACCTCGAGCCTAAACGCTTTAAACTTGACATAATCCTCCCTCACATCTTTCCCATCCTCATCAACGAACAAGCAATGCAACAAACTCAAGTCCTTAATGCATCTCAATCTCCCATCCAACAGAACACCCAGAGCATTGACCGAAAGCGTTGACTTCGATAAATCCAACACTTTAAGCCCCGGAAAGCCTTCAATTATACACGAAACCTCCCTCTCAGAAAACTCCCCGTGTAAACCAAGCTCCACGATGCCGCCGCAATAATCCACCAGCTGCCTGATCATCTGAATCCCCCGAAACGGAGAATCAAAAATTCTCAGATTCTTCCAGTACATCACCGCCATAAAAATCGGATAAACATCCACCGAAGCCTCACACGGCACGGCCACACTCGAAATATTCGGCGTGTTCTCCGCTACAAACATAAGGGTATAAAAATCGGGCAGTTTTTTACACGGCAGATTAATAGAGACCCAATTCTTGCAGTGCTTGATGGCTATTTTAAGAAGCTGAGTGTATCTTGCAACATCATCATCATCGTCGAGGCTTTGTAATGAGCGAAGATCAAGATTGGGGTGGTTGAAAACAGTGTGTAGTGAAGCGGAGAGCCAAGAATGACACACGAATGGAGGGCCGCGAAGCTGGTTTTCGAGGCTGAGATGGGAAAATATTTTGGACAAGATGAAGGGATCCAGGTCGTTCCATTGGGGATTCGTTGGTTTCTTCATCTGGGTGTTTCTTGAATTTTCTTGATTTTTGGTGTTCTTGGTTGGTTTGGAGTGAAGATTAAAATAAACTGACATCGAACATGTATTTATATGAAAAATAGGCTAGTCAAACGAGGGGATAGGAAAATATATGAAAACGAGAGCCCTGATTGTGTAACTACAGATGAGAGAAAACGCCAAATCAAGACTACATAATTAGGTGGCTCCTTCAAATTCTTTGCAAGACAAGTGAACGAACTTATCCGAGCGGTACTATTTGGGGTTTGTTTCCGGCTTAAAGCCGAGTTTTTGGTTTATAAGTTAGAAGCACTTATTTGTACCGTTTGTGTAAAAAGTCAAAAAACACTCATAAAAAAGTTGAGAATGCTAAATTTTGTCTCAGGACTTCTAATTATTTCTGTATAAGTCTTAACTTGCTTCTAACTTCTACTCCACGTTTTATTTTAAATAAAAATCAATTATTTTAAGCTCATCCAAACAGCCCCAATGGGGCTGTTTCAATTTAATCTGAAATTAAATCGAAATCAGTGAAGTCAAGAAGCACTTAAAAAAAGTTAGGAATGCTAGCTTTTGTTTCAGGTCTTCTACTTATTTCCCAAACACTCTAATCACTTATAAGTCTTATATTGCTTCTAACTTCTACTCCACTTATTTATTTTAAGCAATAAGCACTTATTTTAGGCTCACCCAAACGGCCCCTAAGTGTCATAACTTAATTTTTTTTCCCATTTTCACTACTTTATGCATATTTCTTGATTTCATTTCTATGCTGAAATCAATTATAAAACAAATGATTGGAAAAAAGAGTATAAAGAGTTTTAAATCTTATATAATTCAATTAATATTATTTTAAAAAAATTGAACAGTCCAGACAGAGGACAGAGGAGGAGAGGAAAATCTTACCGATTTTTTGGACTTTTGTAAGAAGCATGAGAGTGGAGAATGGAATAAAATAAGACGAATTGAGAAAAACAAAAGAGAAAACATGTTTGCGTGCTTGCCAATAGTAGATAATCGTATTACAATTACCTAACTCACACGGCAACTCTATTATTCACTGTACATGGGACCCGGGGGCTGACCGACAAATACCAGTTAAGCGGAAAAGCGATAAATCAGATACTGTAGTATTTAGGCTCTGAATTATTTTATTTTTTATTTTAGGAGAGAATGTCTGAATTAGTTCAGTCGTGCTAAATCACATTACTAATGGAAATACGAAATATGAGGTTGGTGTTTCTATACTATAATTTATTTATTATTTTTATTTGAACACTGATTTACACGGCAACTCTATTATTCACTGTACACTGAAGTACGAAATATCAGTGTTTCAAAATATTGAAAATGATTGTAAATACGATCACAGCAAAGAAATATCAAGAAAGACAAGCATTTTTAAGAGTGTACAGAAAATTAATAAGCTTACACAAGAAACTTTGAAATAAGTAGTACACATTTTCAACTATCGGTTTTTAGTTTCCAAATATACATCAAGAACAATATCAGATAGTCAGGCTATGAGTTTATTATCTGTTCTCCCGGATATTTATGAGTGATAAGTCTAACTAAAAAAAAGAAATAAAGAAGGGTTTGTCTAGTGTGTGTCATGAACACATGCTACGCGCGGAATTTTGCAAGTTTGAGAGATTTTAATTAGTGTGGTGGTTTTATATGCAGGGGTCCACCATTATTAAGATATGAGAGCCAATAATTTTTTTTTGAACTTTTGAAATTTCACGCTTAACATATGCACATGGGCACACACTAGAAAATCGAATAAGGAACATCAATAACCGTGATTTTTTGACTAGAAATATAATCGCCGATTAACTTTGACTCTATGAAATTATCCATTTTATATTTATTTGTTTCAATTATTTTATAAATATCATATAATTATTATTTAATTAAATCCTCAGTTCAAAAAGATTAATACGGTGATCTGCTGCCCAACCGAAATCGGGGAAGTAGCACCCTGTACCCTACTAGCTAGTGGAGTTGCGAGTTGAGAGTAACTTTGTCTCCAAGTTTGATTATAATAATCAGCAGAAAATAAACAATTACAAACTATTATTTTTGTAAGTACATCTAAACCAGGTAGAAGCGAATCTCTCCAATAAAACAAACTAGTGGCACAACGTGATCCGAATGTGGTAAATTAACGTCTTAATTATAATACTATTAATAATGCAGTTAACTTGATCCAAACCCACAAAGAAAATAAAACGTTGCGTGTGACAGATGACCAGTAGTTTATTTAGTAGTTGCGAAATTGGTCTACCGACTTGTAAAATTGCAATATCGAAACACCAGAAGACAAAAGGAGACAAGAAGATAAAAGGAGGCTTTTGCGAGTATCAAGTGATGTTCATGAATGTTGGCAGTTTTATTATTATGGCCTCGAAGAAAAATGGAGTTTAGTTTACAGTACAAAGGCCACGGAGCATGTGGTTGACATGACTCACGCAGACTCAGTTGCCCCATCATTTTTGTTTTCGTTTTGTCTGGGTCACTGTACTTTTCGCATATTACCTCCTCCTCCGACCCACCAGATTCTTTACGGTTTTCTTCTTTAGACGTTCCACTCATTTTTTTACATTACAAAATTTTCTTAAAATAATTAATGGGTCCCACCACTTTCCTACTTTTTCTTCCCTTTCACACTACTTTTACACCACTATCTCTATTTTTATATATTAAAAATCAATGGATCCCGCCACTTCACTCACTTTTCTTTCAGTTTTTCACTATTTTATACATATTTCTTAATCTCCGTATCCAAACCCAATGTAAACAATTGGGTGGGACGGAAGGAGTATTATATTAATTAATTTATAATTTATAATATATCGGATTCTCTAGTTCGTGTGAACAAACTAGCAATCATTTTTCAGTTACGTAATGGAATTTTAATTTGATTCCCATCTTTTTAATGGATGAACGCTCGTACATAAAAATCTCCGATGACTTGTTTATTTATATTCAGGGCCATTCCTGAAAATATATCAATTCAACAATGAATGGAATAATTTTTTTGACAAATATGATTTATAACCTTATAAAGGAGTATCTGTTCTAAAATATTCTCGAGGTGGCTGAGGTGAACCAGGGTCAAACTCAGGACCTGGGACGACATAGGATAAGCTCTTAACCACTGAGTTATCCAAATAATTTTAAATGAGTTCAAACTCGAATTATATTGTTCTTGATTTACTGCTCTGGCCTCTTTAGATGAAATGGGTGACTGAAATCATATTAATTTATATACGAGTTGGTGTAAGAAATAAATTCAAATTAATTGTGTATAAAATATCTCTCAATTATATATTGAATTATCCATACACATATATCATGTGCCTTAAATCTGTTTGGAATAGACAGTCCATCCTTATCGAGGCATAATAAGCAAATGTTGAAAACTCTAACACAAATGTACGGTTCAAAACAAATTTATAATTTAATTAAAAAAAGGATTTAAAAAGACCACGATTTAACAGTAGATTTTGACTTGAAAAGTCCCAAGAGGGCTTTCTAACTTGAACGCCGAAGTTGAAGTTGACCTGATAAAACTTGTAAGTTGTAACATTAGATTTTGACTTGCAAAGTCTCCAATGCTGGAAGCTCAGATTCAAAGTTGAACAAATTTGAGAAAAACACATTCCATTAACACATGACCATCTGATCAACCCACCAACAACCAGATTGTAACCAAATTTCAAACAATTCCGCACTTATTAAGCACGAATACGGATAATACGGATACGGATACTAGCTGGCAAACCATTTTAGGATCCTGTTAAAAGTCATCCTGAGTTGGTGACCAGCAACCACAAAATACGAGAATCACTGTATATCTACATTGTTGTATTGACAACCTAGCTTAGTAATAAGTTACAGTTTAGTAACTGAATGGTCTATACAAAAACCAAAAAACATCTGTACAGTTTTGAGGGGGTAAAAGGCCAAGTAAAAAAGTTGTTTAAAAGGCTTGTGCGTCTAAATTATTCTCCAAAAGCATAGCATAGATAATATACGATTACGAGCTCACGTCCAATTCATAGATTAAAATAAACCCTTGTCCTCTCTTTTAACTTAGAAAAAGAGATCCCCTTGAAAGTTCACTTTTGATCCATTTAACCACTTCTCATTCCTCCTTGCTTCCTCCTGTGGTCAATGCCGCAGATTTGCATATGGGACAACTGTTCTTTACAAGCAGCCATTTCTTTACGCATTCCAAATGATACTCGTGCCCACAGTCAAGGGTACTGATTTTCTCTTCATCCTTGTATTCCGTCTACAAAAATACAACAGACAAGATCCTGTTATTAGATACCAGCAGCTGAATATTTGGTAAAACTGATCTTGCAAGATAACATGGCTCGCGCATTAACTAAAAAAAAATAAAAATTAATGTTCTGAAATTTTAGACGAATGCATTCTTTTCCTTAAGTTCAAGTCAAAATATGTTATACAAGGTTGACACATGAAATGAATTAATCCCTATATATAAATTAAAGATATCTGCAAAATGTACGGAAATAAGACAGCTGAATCTGCAATATAAGGGATCAGTGCCATACCTGGCATATGACGCAGAAGTTCAATTCCTGATTCACAGATGTTGTTTCTTCCACGTTAGAACTAGATGGAGATGGAGTAAATGTTTTTGACTTTAGATTACTAACAATAAAATCCTCAGACAAGCCACTGCCCACGCTGCCAATCTGTTCTCCCAATGCAAGAAGCTCCTGGGAATATATTTAATAGGAGTTTTCACGTTTTTGTTCAACCAGAAAAAGAAATAAGAAGTAATGTTCAAGAAGTGTTTAAATTTTGTCATATATAAATTACTAGAATATATTAATAATTAGAAAAGTACTGTTCAAAAGGCGAAAACAATATATATAAAGAAACATAACTTTTAGGTTAAGAATGAGTAATCAATATTTCCTCAAAGTTACCTCATATGACATGTGATCAATATCCAAGCGCATATCTCTGTGATTATCAGCAAAATCACCCATTTCATGATAGTCCGAGAGCTCAAGCAGTGCAACTCCCTGCAAATTTTAAAAACAAAAAGAATGGATATTGAATAAATAAAGTCATGACTAATAAATCTATCTATTTTTTTTCAAACAAAATAAAGTCATGACTCGTGTATCATAGAAGAAGATATATCCAACGTGAGGAATTCATTACATCTTCTGGAAGAACTCTCAAGTAATGAAGATTGTGTTGCCTTGCACTTGCATCAAGTATTCGTTCTCGTCGTTGTGGCCTGTGCATCTGTACGCCAGCTGGTTGAACAGATCCCACGAGTCTGGAACTCGTGTGTCCAGAACCCTGAAAAGTATTCATACCGGTATGTAAAGTGCCACCCGGTGGAGGTCTGCGTGAAGATGTTGCTACTTGAGAATGCAATTCAAGACTGCGGCCTCGAACACCTTGCATAGGTGGCAGTGGTGGTGATGGATGATGAAGGCTGAAGTTCCCTGGGAGCATGGGAGGAGGTGGTAGAAAAGTTGCAGAAGTTCTGTTGTTAGTTGTAACTTGATATGCCGTTACACCCATACTGGCTGCCTCCATACAACCTCCATTAAAGTTACCTGATAATATGGTAAGAGAGTAACATATTTAATGAGCTCAACCAATATATCGCTACCTTTACCAAATTTCCTCATTCAAGAAATGGAGGACTACAAATTTCCAAGAAAAATACACAAATAAACATGACTGCATGAGTAAGAACTTACAGTGCCTTCACATGTCCTACAAGAGAACAGAGGCAAAGCCACGACATATAGGGGACAAATAGAATGAACAAAACGAATTTAGAGGCCTGTTGTTAAGGTTTAAGATTTTACCATGAATGTAGGGCACAGCTTGTGGCTGGTTCCAGGTCAGAGCGCCAACATCACCTGCATTACTGTTTAATTGCTGATCTATCCAAGGAGTGGGAGCTGTCTGAAAGACTTGACCTGGATACTGTCCTCTTATCAAATGGTTAGTATTATGTGGCGCCAGGGAACCAACGCCAATAACACCAGATCTGTCTCGCATACTTCTATGAGATCCAATATCCATTACAGATGACATGTCATGGCCTCTGCTGTCAGTAATTGCAAAAGATGCATCCATTGTACCAACATTTGATTCAACAGGTCTCGCACTCAAAGGAGCAGCTGAAGAACTCGCCCCAGCTGAGGCATAATACTGAAAATTTGCATTCTTTGCCTTGAATGAACCTCCCAACCCATCTATAAAGTGAGCATTTCTTCCATTAATGTCTGTAGGAAATTCAACCCCATGATTAGTTGATAAATACTGGTCATGTGGCCCACTATTTAGCCTTACAGGGAAACCTCTGGCACTAGATGAAGAGGCCATGTACATGTTATAGTGGTTGGATGCGGCGGAAGCAGCCAAGTTAATATTACCAGCAGGAAGTTGATGCTGAAAGACATTGTACTGTCTCATCCCATATGATCCATGAGGCTCAGGCAGATAATGAACATCAAAGTTATTGCCATTTCCAGGTGTCGGTAATACCACGTTAGGTGGTGGAAAGTTTGGAGTGCTCCCATATGGATTAAATTGAAGTTGTCTTTGTTGATCCATATCCATATCAACCATTGGACCACTATACCGGATATTACGATGTCCCATATCTTTTAACAGCAAGTTGTTGGTGCCCTGTTCACAACAAAAAGATAATATACTAAGACCGTTCAAACACAGTTTTGATTAAATTAATTCAAGTGATACACTTCACATGAAAACCATCATTAAAATCTTATAAAGATGCAATACTACCTTATACTATGAAAGTGTACTAATTCCATGAAATGCTATATAGGAAGAGTTAGCTATTAACCATCAAATAAAGTATTAAATTGTACAAATAATTACTAAGAAAAGAAATGCATCAAGTGTTTTATGCAACCTAGATACCCTAGTTGCTTTTATATTTAATCTTTAGATACAATCAACTGGTTCATCAAAAATTAGCAAACATGCTTGAATAGTTGCAGCAAGTTGTTTACAATTACCTGAGAATGCTGGACAGCTGCTTTTGCAAGTTACATTTTAATCAAGATACACCTTGATTTACCTTCCTAAACAGTTTAATTACCGCAATCTTTTATGTTTCTGCCAGACAAGTCCATCCCTCACTCCTCCCCCGGGGTTGTAAACTATAAACCATGAACCCTAACAGTCACTGCATGATAATCCTTAAATTTAAGGGATATGTTACCAGGACTCGGGTGCGGGTATTGGACATGGGTAGATCCAAGCACCAAAATCTTAGTCTAAAAAAATTAATATTCTTTGATATAGATCCAAAATTAGACAAGCCTATGATCTTTCAGCCTTAAAAACTGAACATAAGTAAAACAGCACCTGTTTTTTCATTCATGTTACCTTTTTAAAATTAGTGTATTTCTACCAGGGAAAAACACAAAATTGTACTCCAACTTTAAGCATGGATCAAAAGACATCACTCTTTAGGAAAAGGTTGTTGTTAGACTTCAAAAATAATATTGATCTGGATTGCCTTCAGTTAAAGTGTATGGTTTTCATATGAAGATTCCGCCTCAGATCCCACACCTACAACCATGTCATGTCCGGTCGACACGGGTATGACTGTACGAGGGCAAGTTTAAAAAGTCTGGGTAATGGAGTTTACAGGTGCCTATGGAAAAAACATAGTGTACTCCATCTGTGTCAAAAGCAGCATGTCCTTTGACTCCTTTCTATAGAAGTTCAAGTATGACACCGAAAGAAACATAATCAATATATATAGTATAGATTAAAATTATCTTGATGCCTTGGTGGATAAAAAAATTTCACCGAGGGAGTAAAAAGCAGAGACCACTTAAAGATATAATAGTTATGCAACATATGCAGCAAGCAGCACAAAAAAATTTATATGCAAACGTGTTCTTGTAGAAGCAAACAGGAATCATGTTCAATGAATATTCAATCAAGATTGTCAGGACGAAAATTACTCCTTAGTAGATAAAGATAGAAAAGGTAAGAAAATGTGATTTCACACATATCATTCAGAAAGCACAAACAATTAGGAGAACAATCCAGTAGACATGTTATACATTTCACCAATAGCTATCTTTCATGTATGAAGAGCATCACATAAGTAACGCATAGATGTAGCTTTTTGAAGTATAAATAATGGCATGTATTACACACTAGAGTACTGAACCCTAAAGGAAGATGCTTAACAAGTATTGCACATCACAAACTTTCAGACCTTTTAAATGCTCTTCTATGATTAGTACTGTATGCAGTCTTATAATTTTTCATGAAGCAATAAAAGCATCCAAACTATAACATTCCTACCTAAAATGATACCAAACCCAGACTAACCAAAAGGGAAAAGTGCTAATTCCCAAAAACATGCTTATTTATGGATATCCAAACTGGATTACTTATAAAGAACGGAAGATTATACATAGTCAGACAAGTTCTTTTCTACCACTAAGTGATGCTAAACAAAGTTTACCAAATGACATTTCAAATACCAAAATTTAGTTTGCCTTTTTTTTTACAACTCTGTAGTTGCAGGAAGTACATTTATAAATTAATCAGTCAGAGCCCTTTTGCAAAAAGTGATAAAATTTTGCTCAGCAGAAGAAAGCAATATCATATAATCATATTTACTGCTACATACATAAAAATGTAAATTGTTCTTAGTTTAATTATATGAGGAACTATAAAATTCTCCGATAGAACTTCAAGTAAAGTTCAAGTATGACACTGAAAGGATCTTAGCTGAAGCAGCCGCCAATAGAGCAAAAAAGATATAAATCTGCCCGCTTTGTAACAGATAAGACTCTATATGACTCGATAATCAAGGAAGGTTAACGAAAACACATAACAGGGAATCTCCTCAACGATACACTTTCCTACTTATACAATTGCCTAGTACATGACTATCAACATGTAACTGCAGCAACAAACAGGAATCATCTTAATACTTTGGCACCAAATAAGAAAATTTGATTCAGGAAACAAACTGTAGCATATCATAAAGATGACAACAAAGACAGTATAGTTATTTAATATTTACTGTATCACAGATATTATGCCTTCAACGATATCAATCAAGTAAAAGCAATTATTAAAACTTTCTAGTTCCTTCAATAACAAATATCTTTCATGTTTAAAATTTTATCAACACTACCTCGAAAAAGGTTTACCACAAACCAAGCACCTTTAGGGATTAATACATCTAGTTCAAGACCAAAAAAATCAAGATGAAATTTCATATGAACATATTTCATATAATTCCAAACGCTTATAATTGTTCTTAATATGCTAAATAAGCTGAAGATTCCCTACTGCGCACACAAACATCACTACGGCATTAACTACCGTGATCACAGATTTTATTCCCACAAAGCATTAACTACTGTAATCACAGATTTTATTCCAAAAAAGCATTAACTACTGTAATCACAGATTTATTCCAAAAAACCCCAAATGCTAACAAAATCTAGCCAAATTTGGTAACAAAATAAAACAACACATGCAGTTATTTAATCATAAAGGCACAAACTTTAAAACAATTATCATCAAAAACATCAACAAAACCCTACCTTATATGATCAACAATCTTCAAAGCTTCCAACTTTCACCTCAGATGATAACTTAATGTATCTTGATCAAACAATTGAATTAGCCCTCCTACAAAACATAAGAAAAGCCCTAATCTTGAGTTGGGAATCACAATCTAATCAACCAAATTACAATCAGAAAAAAACCCATATAGATAATCACTTTCAACAACTAATGCATATAACACATGTGCAAAAAAACCCATAAATTTGTTGGCTTTAATTTTCGAACAATTAAATACATGGTATTAAATTAGCACAAAAAACAAAGGAGAATGAGAAAAAAATAATTACAAACATGGTACATGAAAAATTACCTGATACGAGGATGATCGAAGAGATGATCAAGAAAGATTTGTGATTATATATATGTATATAATCTCCCTGTGATATAGAAAGAGAGAGAAGAGAAGGAGAGAGATGGCAATCCCTTGTCGTCCTGTCTCTAATTTACTGTTTTACTGCTACGCCGCTACACGATATGTCTAATTACAATGTATTGTATGCCTGGATATTATTTTATATATTTTGGATACCTGGATATTATAATTTATGTAATAAAATATTACATTCTATATTTCCATATTTTTTATTTTACACAAAATACTTCCATAATTACATTAAGACTCTAATATCTAGCACCTTCTTCTTATGAAAAATAAATTTTTGACTAACAATTGCTCCAAAATATTATAAACTTCATTATCAAGCTTTATTTAAATATTAATTTTTCTTGGCATTACTTCGCATTTAAATATTAAAAATATTTTCAGATAACTATTTATTTTGTATTATGAGTCTTTTTTATCGACTATATCCTTTTGAAAGTTGCAGTAATCTCATTTTATATATTAAATAACAACCAAAGATAAATGAGTAAAATAATAGTGATGAATATTCACTATACCCTTATATCACATATGATTGATTTATTACCGATAAATGATTTATTAATTACACTTGAAATATTGAGTATTGCTCATTAATATGTTTATATGATAACTTGATAAGGTATCTATTATAATTATATTTGTCACTTATTTATGATCACTCACTTGAAAAAATTAAAATAATAAATATTAATTTAACTATTTAGTTACAAAAGAAATTCATGTGAACCGAACATGCGCTCTGGGAGTAAACTCTACGGTCATAATTATATAATTAAGATATCTTAAATAAATTATTATTTTTTTAAGATTATTTTTTATTTCACTTAATATTAGTTTTTATATGATAATTAGTTAGTTCTCGTACTTTTTTACGGAATGATTAAATTATTAATTTTAATTTTAGCGATTGAGTTATTTATTTTTTACAGAGTGACGGGAAGTGACTGATGTAACATAGCTATAATTACTTACATATATCCTCATTAGAGCAACTCCAATCCAATGCTATATTTGGTTCTATTGCTATATTATAGCATCAAAAGTAAAAAAACTCAACTCCACAGGGGTGATATATTTGGATGCATCCATGCATAAATGCATCCTTGGTTCTATATTTGAAACCAGGGATGGATCTATCTATGTTGCCACATCATCAATAAATAAAAATTGGAAACTAGTTAATGAGTTAGGTAAAAGTTAAAGAGTTGTTCTGTATAGAAGCTAGGTAAAAATTAAAGAGTTGGTAAAAGTTAATGAGTTGGTTAAATTTGAAACAAGTTATAAAACTTAGCATTGGAGTGCAAGTTTTATTTTAGCACCAAAAAACACTTTTTGGTGCTATATTATATCAACAGCGATAGATATATAGCATCTAGCATTGGACTTGCTCTTAGAGCAAGTCCAATGTAATGTTATAAATGGTGCCATTTTTATAATTTGAAATCAAATGCTAAAAATCTCAACTCCAATGGGGTTCTATATTTGGATGCAAATATGCATATATAGCATGCTTGGTTCTAAATTTGAAACCAAGGATGCATTTATGCATCCATGCCACATCATCAACTAACTATAAGTGGTATGTATAATGGTGAAGTTTAAATAAAGTTTAGAAGAGAGGGACTAAAGTTATTTAAATTTGAAATAATTTGGATCAAGATGCATCTAGCATTGAAGTTGAAGTTCTATTTTAGCAATAAAAAACATTTTTTGATGTTAAATTATAACAATAATTATAATTATTTTGCATCTTACATTGGACTTGCTCGTAGAGATTCAAATGGCCTAGCTACCAAATACAACTTACCTGGTTGTCATTCATGTGGTGGTGTATATAACAGAGTTGCCAGCAACTTGATTTGGTTGGCCGTTGTCGCGGTTACAAATAAATTGAATTAAGATTTTTTCCTTCACCAAAGACTCTCCAGACAAATATATGTTTCAATTTTAGGGTATATATAAATTTGAAAAACAAAATAAAGGTCAACTAAATACAAAACAATAAAATTTTTGAAGATTATTTTCATACTTTTATTTGATATCTGAAAAATAACATATTTTTTACAAAAAGGAAATATCAAAATTATATTATTAATATACAGAGTTTTAAAGTTATATTTTCTAATTGATATGATTTAATTATATTTTGAACAGCACCACCGGCACACTGTACACACATGTTTGCAGCACGATAATATAAATTCGAAATAAAAAATTAAATCGGCATGTCATGAGATTAGGATTTGATTTCAGATAATGGGCCTCGTCTTTGGGCTGGTGCAGCTGTTGCTCGTTAGCCCAAAATTTTCAACAGTAATGTTGCCCTAATTAGGATTTAGAATATTAAAAAGGGGAACCCGAGAACGCATCCGGGTCAAAATCGAAATCTATATAGAACTAAAGAAGGCCCAGAGTAGGGCTGCACATGGGCTGGGTTGGGTCGGTTTCGGCCATTCAAGCGACCCAACCCATTTAGTGCGGGTTAGAAAAATTTAACCCATTAATCATAAAAAGAATTAGAAACCCAACCCTACTAATTGTATGACGGGTTGGGTTGGTTAGGGTAGGGTTGATCGGGTTGAAAAATTTGCAAGATAAGCATAATCCAAAATATGTTTTGCACCATTTTGTTGTATACAATTAGCAATAACATAAGACACTGCACCAATACAAAATATCAGGTGCTTTTAGAGTGCAGATATTCTCTTCCTACTAAGATGGACAGCTGAATCTTAATACACTGATAACTATTAAAAATCATGTTTCCGCCATGATATATAATCATAAGAACTAGCGATGTGAGTCGTTTGATTTGAACTATAAAGCTTTATTTCTAATTGTTTCTGCACACTGCACTACACTCACCGCACATTCTATCATCAAATAAGTAAATATAATTCCGTAAGCAACCAAAAATATTCTACTTCCTCCGTCTCTTATTACTTTTCCTGTCTCTCTCTAGCACGTTTGTCAATACACACTTTTGATCCTTAATATCATTAATTTTGTATTAGTATTAAATATAAAAACTTCATTGTATTAAAGTACTCGTGAATACGAATCCAACAAGATCACTCACGACTATATTTAGTCTTATAGATTAGACGTAAATTAGTAATTAGTCTCATGTTATGAACAGTCCCGACATATCAAACGAGAAAAGAATAAAGAAACGGAGGGAGTATCAGAGTGTTAAAGATATATTTTGATCGGGTTGGGTTGGTTTAGGGTTTTTAAAAGTCATATTTCGACCCAACCCATTATAAACGGCTCAACCAAAAATCAATCCAATTAACCCACGGTTTGGAATGGGTCGGGTTAGTCGGCCTAGTTCAAGGTTGGGTTGGGTTGGTTTGAACGGGTTGGACAACCCATGAGCAGCCCTAGCCCAGAGACTTGGATCTAATTTTTTATCATTTGATTCCGTATAAACTTTAATAAGAAAAAGGAAAAATATATTTGAAATTTTCAATCTCTACATATTTGCCTGTTTTCCTGTGTTGTTTTAATCAGAAGAAATCGAAACCCCCCATGGGAAGGCCCCCCAGTCATGGAGCTCCTACCTTTCGCTTTAACAACGCCGAGGTCTCTCTCTCTCTCTCTCTCTCTCTCTCTCTCTCTCTCTCTCTCTCTCTCTCTCTCTCCCCCTCTCCCTCTCCCTCTCCCTCTCCCTCCCTCCCTCCCTCCCTCTCTCTCTCCCTCTCTCTCTCTCTCTCTCTCTCTCTCTCTCTCTCTCCCCTCTCTCTCTCACTCACTCACACACACACACACGTTATGTAACCGTGGTTCATTATTTTTAGTTATTTACTGTCAATTCCCTATATCTAATTATCTGATATTTCTCAGAGTCGGTATGTTATCAACATTGAGTCATGATTTAAATAAAAAAATTTAATATAATACTACTCGTCTACTTGAGCTAGGTATTGATCAGGCTGTCTGAATCGAACGTGTAACAGATAACTGCTCTTTGTATCGAAAACACAGTGTATGCTAAAATTTAAAAAACCGAATCCTAAATAGGAGGAAGCGGAATTAGCTGAGATGATTCTAGTAGAGCAAAGTAAAATGCAGTATGTTTATTGTTGATGACACCTCCCTCTCTGCTTTAAATATGTTTTGGTTAATATTTAAGATTTTATTTACAAATACAAGTGTATCATGTTACTACGAATAATGCTGCAGCAGTGATCGGGGGTACACACAACTAGGTTTTTGGTTAATGATGGATAAGTTTTTTCATTATTAACATTGGTGATTTAAATTGTTTTACTTGTAATTTATAGGTTGCGGAAATGGAAGCTATGTTGCAAGCGAACAATGCCACAGTGCCGGCACGCGAAGTTCTTGAAGCGCTTGCTCAGAAATTCAGGTAGCAAAAATGTGCAGTATATTTTATTTTATTTTTTGATAATGTTGTTGGTTCTAAATTTAGACGCCTGATTGTGATCTCTTCGTCCTGTATGTAGCACATCGCCAGAAAGATCGGGAAAGTTTGTAGTTCAAATGAAACAAGTGAGACCCTTCTGCTCGACAAGAATTTGATAGCTCACATTTTACCCTTTTTTTTAAGTGGTTGATTTTTTTTCATAATTTAGACTATACATTGGCAGGTGGTTAGTAATAGTCCATAACTAACGTGTAGTAGATTTAATACTTTGTCTTTTTCGGTGCTGTGACTTTTAATAGTGCAACTATGCAAGTATCTATATAGATGTTAAATCTATCTGCAAAAACAGCAATCAATTTACACACACACACACACATAAATATATATATACATACTCAGATTTGACGTAGTATGTAGAGATTTTTTGGCTCATATATTGGTTTGTCTTTATAGGTGTGGAATTGGTTCCAGAATAGGCGTTATGCTATAAGAGCAAGAAGAGTTCCTGGGAAACAAAATACATCTGCACTTTCTCGAGATGATTCAGCTGTGCCAAAAAATGTTGCTCAAGCTGCTCAGTTACAACACCCTCAACCACAGCATCCACAATCACAACACCCTCAACAGCAACATCTACAACCCCAACACACTCAGCCACAACATCCACAATTACAACAGCCACAATTACAGCATCCACAACCACATCTACAGCCACAACACCCTCAACCACAACAACATCTACAGCCACAACACCCTCAACCACAACCAGCTCCTCTAGGTTGATTAATTTGGATCACACCTAAAGTTTCAAGCATCATGTTTGTTGTGCAATACTTGTATAGTATTACTAATGTCTTAAGTTTTATCTGTCATTTTCAGCTACACTGAGAAATGTGCCAGAAGCCCCTATCCATCTGCCTGCTTCTGCAGGTTAGTTTAAATTTAGTCATCCTCATATTCCTAGGTGCACATAATGTTTTTGTTGTTTACAAATTGTGTGTGGCTGTATGCTTGTTTGTTTATAATAGTTTTCATCATCTTCCTATTTGGTAAGAAATAAGAATTCATATGCCACGTCTCCTGACATCCATCCTTAATATGAGGGATATGAGTTAATATTTAGGCTGTAAGTTTATGTGTGTGTGCATGATAACATGAAATCGTGTTTTTTTAGTAGTAAAGTAATATTAAAATCCAGTTCTTAGATTATATATGCTTAAAGAAGAGTACAAAAATGCACAAAATTAAATATATAAGCATTTAACCTGACTAATATCATAATGACTATTTTATCTGTCCAAAATATTTATAAGGAACGTGGGACGTAGCCACATATGGCGATCCAGATCGTTTGTCCCCTATCCTGGAACAAACCTGACCCAAATTGTTTGGGGACGCGACCCCAATTGCTGGCAGTGACAATCCTTAAAAACTTGCATGATTCTTGTTTCAGAGAGCACTTGTCGTCATCGGTATCTTTTATCTGTGTGTATCTGTATGTATTAATACATGTCTACGGGCCGAGATCTATTATTTGGAAAAGGGTAATGTAACTTGAATCCTAAATTTGGCCCAACATATACAGGCCCAAACCTGTATTATTTTAGAAGCTCAATGGTTTTTAAGATCGCATTGAACTTTTCTTTTAACTGGGGCCCAACCCTAAACTCTCAAAAAAGAATATTATATTTTTTTATAGACAAGTTAAGTTGATATGGATAAAAAATGAGTATATTTTAGTTAAGGAATTGTTTATTATACCTAAAAACATGGAGTATATAATAATTAAAAATATATAAATAACCCACACATTCTATCCCGTAACTAATACATTCTCGCTATCAAATCGAACCCCGTCTTATGTAACATTGGTCCAAAATCATTTATAATTATCGTTATAATATTTATTAATATATCTTTATTGTATGTGTAACAACAGCTGGCTATATTTGACAATATGATGATATTACATTCCGTATTTGAACACTCATCTCATGTGGTTATATCTGTATGCTATCGCTGCTACTTGCTTTATCCAACTAACTTTCTGATATCAGGCAGTAACCCCCGATACTCTTTCTACTCTAGCTTATGTACTTCCTGTTCATACATGTCAAAAATATAATACAATCTCTCGTAATATACAAAGCTTATTATAAAATATCAATAAGTTTGTGTTTTTAGGATTATCAGCTAATAAAAAAGGTGTCATGTGAATGTACTTGCAAAAATACATAGAACTGAAGCACTAACCATAAATTGTTGATACAAATGAACAAAAGTCTTTTCTTTTGCACAAGATAGTTTTAGAGTAGTCATGAACAGGTACTCGGTGTAATTCAGCAGAGTAGTCAGGAATGGTGATAATAAGTATACATGCACATTATGTTTACTTAATCTCCTCTATCATAGGATATACTCTAATCCTGTATACTTGCAGTAAATCACAGATCAACTTCATAGTGGCGTTCCATGGGTTGAAGGCAGATGCTGCTATTGAAACATGCTCCACTTGAGCTCATCATAAATATACTGATTTACCTTATCTTTTCAATTTATGCAATGCGGACTTCAAAAACATAAATTAGCTTCCGAGAAATAGGAAAGGGGTCGGGTGGGGATAGGTTTCTCTGATAACAAATGATTCATGAAATATACGTTTATTGGTTACACAATGATGCTTCTATTTGTATTGGCACTCGGTCTATTATTTTCTAGGAGTGAATATCTGGGATGACTGGACATAAGTCACATTCACGCATAAAATATAATAGGAAGAAACAAGGACAGCTGGAGGGCAGAACAGTAATTGATCAAGAAGAGGGGTAAAAAGGGGAGCACAGGAAAGATGGAAAGGGGGTAAAAGGGGGGTTTCAGTAGAGAAGGGTATCAAGAATATTGTATTGCTTTAGTATTGTGGGAGAGGGCTGTCCTCTCGAAAGGCAGTAAACCTATCTTTATCCTGGGTTTCATCTTGTTAATTGCAATTTCATCTTGTTGTGCTAGTTCTATTCTATGTGGTTATCGTTTGGAGTAGTTAAATTCATATCAATATCTGCACAACGATTTTCTTAATCTGAGCCCTCATCTGATGCTTTTATTTAATTTTCAACATTCTTACCATGGCTCATGGTGTAGGCAGTGTTGCAGACAGTACCCCAACGGAGTTTGAAGCAAAATCTGCTAGAGATGGTGCATGGTTAGTATTTTGCCATATTTATGAAGGTGTTTCGAAGTCATTTATTTAGTATAATTCTCCATTCTGATTATTAACAGTTCATATTGACCTAATTATTTCTGGTCCTTTCTGCCTTAGGTATGACGTTGCAAGCTTTCTATCTCATAGGAATCTTGAGACAGGTGACCCGGTAATGACTGTACACTGATTTCAATTACAAAAGTTGTTCAACTAATTTCAATGCTCTTGAGTTTGTTGTTAAGTTTTTGTTATGATAATGAGGTGGCAAATAGTTTGCATTTCCTTTATTGAATTTGAACTATGCTTTCCCATTTTTCTGTACTGGGTATCAATATCCTTTCATAGTTAGGTAGATCTGCACTGGATGCAATTCTCTTTTGCACATCAGCGGGCATATAATATGTCAACTGTCACTGGGCAATGATCAGAACTCTGACGTGATCACTAAGTAATTATTCATTTGTATGCACAGTAATTTTATGAATGCTTAGTCACTTGGGGTGGAAATATTTGCATTTATGTGAAGATTAATTGGCTGATACCTCCATTGTACCGTTGTCCTCAAACTTGAAGTGTGCCTGGTTTACTATTGTTTTTTATCAATCTGCCCTATAAATTGAATGTTCCATAGCAGTGGCCTTTAAAGAAATTTTCAATTCAATTGCTTGCAAGAGTTTGGTGTTTTATCATCCATTCATCCCACCTAACCGTAAAGTTGTGTGTGAGAATAAAATACAGGAACTATGAGTATTTGTTAAGTGAAATATTTGGATCAGTACTATTCTAGTGTTTGTTTATCTTTCGAATATTCTTTATTAATCTTAGTTTTCTAGATACTACTTGCTAGACCCACAGTTGAGAGTGGTACATAAGGAAGGTTCGGCTTTTTTAACAAGTCAGATTAGATTCCTGTCGTAGATATTTTTGACCAATCGGGCATGGACCTAGTCTTGATCATTCTGTACGTGCTTTCCAGTATGTTTTCCTCATCCTATGTGCTTGTTGCAAATATTTTAGGAAGTTCTTGTGCGGTTTGCTGGCTTTGGAGCAGAAGAAGATGAATGGGTTGATATCCGTAGGCATGTTAGACAACGGTCTCTTCCATGTGAATCCTCAGAGTGTGTAGCAGTTCTTCCAGGAGACCTTGTACTCTGTTTTCAGGTTTGTTATCCATTCAGAATTTGCAGATAGCTTATATGATACACTGTACACTCTTATTGCGTGGCAATATACGTTCAAAGTTATTAATGTCACAGGAAGGCAAAGAGCAGGCTCTCTACTTTGACGCACATGTTCTTGATTCGCAAAGACGAAGGCATGACATAAGAGGTTGCCGTTGTAGGTTTCTGGTGCGCTATGATCATGATCAGTCTGAGGTATAATTTATATGAAATTGCACAAGTTTCCTTTGCTTGTTGAGTAATATGCATTTTGCTAATTTCTTCTTTTGTATTTTGGTCTGGTTCTTTGCATGTCCCATCATTTCAAGTTCTTTTTTCTGATGCATTAAGTGCTATTTTGTCTCCACAGATTTTATACTTTTCTATTCTATGCTGCAAATTATTTTTTATGTGGGTATTTTCGGTTCATCTCCTTGTAACTTCTGGCTGTGAGCTTAATGTATAGTGTTAAGATTCATACATGCAAGTAGTTTTCTTCTGCCTTCTTTTTTATCCTTTTTTTCCCAGGATGTTTTAGCTAGTATTATAAAATCGCATCCTAAATTAGTTTGCCGTCATGTACTACTGTTTTTTCTATCCCACTTCTGTTGAATAACTGATTTGGTTCTTTGTTTTAGGAAATTGTGCCACTGAGAAAGGTATGCCGTCGACCTGAGACCGATCACAGGCTGCAGCTGCTTCATGCTTTGAATGACTCTGCAACAGCAAAACAGCTCAAAGCTGGTATTGAGCCTCGTACTGCTAGCTCATTGAGGGTGTATCCTCCTCCCGAAGTGACAGAGAGGCAGCTACAAAAAGAGGAATATGTCGATGTCATTCCTGTGGTTCCTGCAACTTCTAATTCAAATTTGGTTGCAGGTAGTGACACCAAAATTCAGCAACCAAATGGTTCCGAGATTGAGGATGCTGCTCCTGTAAAAATTTCCGATTCCCTGCAAGGCAGCGGTGTTCAGTTACTAGAAGCTCCTGGGCTCATCACAACTGTCATCCAGAAAGATCCGATTACGCCACTGGGAAAGAATACTGCGACTGAAGATGCAGTAGATGAAGCTGCTACAAACATTCGTGGAAATCAACTTGACGCTGTGTTAAATGATGTTGATGTACATGAAGCTGATACAAACATTGAAGGACATCCAAATGTGACACAAGAAACTAATGATGTGTTGATAAAAGCTGCTACAAACATTGAGGAAGACATAAACGGGACATCGGAAAATGATGCTATGTTTAACGAAGATGTGGCAAACACTGTGGAAGATATGAATGGGTCACCGGAAGATGAGGCTGTGTTAAATGAAGATGCAGGAAACGCGGAAGATCAGGCTGTGTTAAATGAAGATGCAAGAAACCTGGAAGATGGGGCTGTGTCAAATGAAGATGCAGGAAACGTTGAGGGAGATACAAATGGGATGCTGGAAGATGGGACTGTGCTGTATGAAGATGGTGCAAACATCGAGGGAAACACAAATGGGATGGTGGAAGATGTCGTTCTGTTAAATGAAAATGTTACTGGTACCAGCACTACTGCTGACCAATGATTAGTTAAGATCTTCCCCATCTCTATATTTTGTTCTTAGATTGACTCTTGTTTTTCTTATAGTTGAATTACATGAGTTTAGGCTGCATATAGTGCCTGGAACATGATTACAGAGTTTTACAAGGAAATCAATAAATTGGCAGATAACCAATTTAGAAGATTTTTCTCTCGCCTTCTTAAAGGCACTTTACTTGTATTGTTTTTCTGAATAAATTGAAGTTAGAATGAACTGCATTTTATCCAGCTTTAGTTGTATAAAGAATTGTAATGTAGGAATCCATGATTTAGTTGCATGTATTAATAAAAAGTGTCATTTGTTTCATTTTCAAATGCATCATGCAACACCATTACACCAAAAGCTGAGTTTAATATGTGTGAAAGTGACCTCAGTTCACCAAATCCACTACTTGAACATAGTCTTGACCCTCCAGTTGTTTTGGAATCTCTTGTCATCTTTCTTGCACCCATTCTTGAAATATGACCTGGAGATGGAAAGAAGAGTACTTGGACCTAATCTTGGTACCGATCGGACTGTTGATTATGTTCAGTTATCATCTCTTTCTTCTCTACAGATACCTGAGATATCCTCACACGACGGTGATGGGATGTGAGGATCATTACAAGAGAGTCTGGGTTGAGAAGACCATGCAGGTTAGGTTACAAACTCTTAACTTATCATTCTTCGTTAGATTGCCTGATAGAGCACAATTCCTGTTTCTAATTACCTTAACATGATTACGTGTTATTCTCAGCTTGATGCCAAGGACAGAGGGACAGCTATAGCCGTGATCAACAGCAACATAATAGCAGCAACCAACATGTCCTCAGTCTCTCTCGTCTTGAGCTCTCTGATCGGAACGTGGATAGGAAGCTCAACTGGAAAAAGCATCCTTTCAAGCGCTGTCATTTACGGAGACACGAGGATGACAATCACTTCCTACAAGTACATCGCTCTTCTCACATGCTTCCTGCTGGCTTTTGCTTCTTTTGTACAAATGTTGAGGAACTACACACTGGCTGCTTTTCTCATTAGTATGCCACACTGTGAGATTCCTGTAAGCTATGTACAGAAGCCAGTTATAAGAGGGAGTAACTACTGGACGATTGGCTTGCGGGCACTTTATTTTGCAACTAGTTTGATTATGTGGATTTTTGGTCCGATCTCAATGTTCGTTTCCTCGGTCGTCATGGTTGCTGTGTTATACCATCTCGATACTACTTCAACTGAACCGTATTTATTTCGGTCTCAATTTAAGCGTGGTAATTTCCTCATGGTTGGTGAAGAACTAGTCACAAACTATTAAATACCTATTAACATGGCTTTGTGGGCAATAAAAAGGAAATGTAAACTGAGAGTATATATTTGTGGAATAAAACAGCTCATTTTGCTTAGCTACTTCAGAACTAAAGCTTGAACAGATCCTCCTTGATGCTTTGTACTTCGGCACTTTCATTTGGTATCCTATATATCGCAGATATAAGAGAATACAACATTACTGCAAGCAACACTGTACACAATTCAAGTGTTCAAAAGCAGGAAAATGGCAACAATTATCACTTAACCTATTGATTTGATAAGATTTACAAGTTATCATCTAAAGCTACAAAACCGGAGTACTTGCAAGTTGCAACCCTCCAACTATTTTTTGACGGAAGGCTAAGAACAATCTTACCAGATTTGAATGAAAAAATTCAAACAATTTAACATATCCAGCATGTAAACTGATACTTATGCAAAATTTAGATTTTTACAAGGAATCTAGGCCCTAAACTCCGCAGGCATACCAAAACTTGCCAAGACAAAGCCAGCAACTAACTAATCAGAAGGCTGCTTCGTCTGTCTATCTATCCACTCTATAAGGGAACAAAGGCATAAAGTCTCAAATTTACAGTGCCAAGAAACCTCCTTTGTAGGATCTACTGAGACTAATACACCATCTTTGTAGATCAACTCTAATTCTAGTTCACGAGGATTCCAAGTACTCGCTTCCGCTGTTGCACTCTCCATTCTTGGATGAGAAGTACATTCACACGGCCTGATAAATTTCTTTCCAGAATTCTTGCATCGACAAACTTTAGTTTTCTGACCCTCATCCAATTCGACATGATCACAACTCTCCACATTTTCAACCAACAAACTCTTTAAATTCTCGCTTGAGCAAAATTTCCTAACCTCTGAATGGAGATGCACTGATGAAGATTTGACAGAGTCATGTACATCCTCCACTGTCAACTGGCTCCCTCTCAATCCCGGTTGACGATAGAGATTCTTCCGTACCAATCGTTGGAGCAGAACAAGACACTTGGAACAACAGCGGTACAAACATAGAAAACTAAGATTTGGTACAGGATCAATTATGCCGTTTTCTTTAGAAGAGATTGTGTTTCCATCTTCAGGAGGCACATCTATATCATCCGAGGACAAGATATTATCATCTTGGTTACTATCTTTTACACCATCAACATACTTTTTAGAGGCATGATCACCTAAAGCACGAGGACCATCCTCTAAAACTACTACGGAATCGGTATCTATGTAACCATTAGAAATGGGCCTAAGCACTTTATTTACCTTCACATCATTTTCAGAACTTTTTAATTCATGTGTTGGAGAACTGACACCATCCTTCCCATTTAAAAGTTCAACATTAATATCTATGGAGTTCTGAGATTGTAAGGATGTATAACGAGAAGGCTCTTCTAGAGTTGCTTTTACCTTCCCGTTCAGCTGACCAGCATCCGCATCAATGTGCGAAGGGATAGATCCAGTATCTGTAATGTTCAAATATAGGGGACTTCGAGATTCTGCATCATGCAAACCATTTTCAGTAATAGGTTCATCTTCACAGATCTTGTATCTATCATGTGGTCCCATAGGGTCTGCTTCAGTCACTTGACCATGAATCTCTAAGCTGAAAAAAGAAGAAAAATAATTGAGCACACAAACACTGACCACAATTAAGGTTAAAATACTACATCAATGCAGAACAGTACCTTTGTAGCAGGTACGCCCAGCTATTAACCAAATCCTCAAGATAAGCCACTTGCGAAAGCAAACGACCAAAATTACATTTGTCACTCCCAGCATCAATTTTCGCATGAATCCATACAACTAGAAGCTCTAGAACCTTCCGAACCTCAGCTGATACTTCTCTTGGTGATATGTACATGCCTCTGTAAGCCGATAAACCTATAGCAGTTAAGCCCCTAACTACACCAGATTTTTGGTTCAATCTTTTATTCACAGAACTACAAGCAACAACAAAATTTTCTCTCTCTAATGAATCCTTAGGACGAATTATGCAAGAGTTGAATGGCCAGCCTCTCCAAGGTCCGGATATGTCGGCACAGGGGCCTTCTTTAAGCTTGGATGTGGCCCAACAAAGCTCGGCAAAATGAGGATACAGTAATATTTGATAGCCAAACGTTATTAATGCCAGCATCAAGTTAGATTTTCCCTTCATATTTTTTGTGACAGAGGGAGGTGCATCCCTCATAACAGGATTTGCAGGAAATTGGTTTGGGCACTCTGGATTACTGGCTGAGACAGGTTCGTGATTTGGACATCCTGCATTTGCATCACTTTTACGAGCATCTAAAGCTTTACCCTCTTTTTCTGAGCCCTCAGTAGTATGAGCTTTAGAGTGAATCAACTGGAGAAAATATTTAGCTAAATCCTTTGATAAATTTGCTGCAGAAAAATCAATCACCATATCACGATCAAAGTTACCCCCGACCAGAACAGAGAATCGGGGTACTGCATCCTTCAATGGAGCAGAAAGACTGCAATTGAAGGTGTCACTCTCAAAGAATTGCTTTATTCCCTGTGGGAGTAATGGAAATGGCATGTCTGAAGTAGCCTGCAAGAGGTTATAAAAATCATTAATTCGATTGCTACACAGGAGAGATGCAGTTATTATATACCTCTGATGCTTTACAATACCCGAATACCCGTGCACTGGGATTTTCAATCTACATGTAGAAACTAAAAAGCTAAAGGTTGCCATCTTTATCAAGAACATAAACATATGCCATGTAGTTTCACTTTTAATTCATTCCATAAATTACTCTATTACTCTACTCTCTCTTCACCTGCTTTCCTTCCTATTCAAAATTACAAAGCAGGCTGTAAGTATCCTAGACTAAATGGTGAAAGAAATGGCAGAGTGAAATAATACAAAGCTATCTTTCAATTGGATGCATTTATGTTCCAAATTATGCAAATAAAGTAGGACAAATATGTACCAAAACTTAACAAGGACAATAATGTGCACACACTCAAACATATACTCAATTTATTTATATACATAATCAATGATAGACAACCATACCATAATTATCAAGGATGTAGACACGCATATGGATTCTACTTGCTCAATAAAAGAGCACCAGAGGTGTGAAGCTTTTAAAATAGGAACTTGGGGCTCTGCTGACTCTGCAGGGCTACATTGATTCAGATCATCACTGTGTTCCACGAAACTGCTTTGCTCCGAAAAATCAACTTCTGTTGCAGGGGAATGACACTCTTCATAAGAAGTCTCCACGGCCCATAAATCAATCCTTGGCATGGAAACAATGCATGAACCAAGACAAGTGCACTTAGCTGCATTCAATTAAGAAGATGAGAACCATGTCTTTCAATAACTGACTTCTACCTCATTCTAGAAAGAATAGAATTGCTGCATACAAAAAAGAAAATACTTTTGCTCTCCTATCTATCATACTCATTATAAAAAGTATACTGCCATAAGAAAGAGAGCAATGCTGGAAAAAAAATATGCAGACTATATAGTTGACTTCAATTTATTGATCAAGGTAAAAAGAAAATTTCATTATTATATCTCACTATATTTGTTAGACATAAATAGCAGTCAAACAACCCAAGATGAGTAGATGATAAATACAAAGATTGAAAGGAGCAAATATAAATCACTAAATTAAGCCACCACTAAAAAAGGAAGAACACAATCCCCAAGTATAAATCAAATACAAAAAAGCCAAGACATACAGTTCCACAGAGTATAATATTCTCAGAACATGAAACTCTATAACCACAACAATTACGATATCAATCAGGCCTTACTACAGATGTCTCCAAGTCTCTGTATTCAAGTTTTAAATTACATTAGTTCCTTAATAATACCTATATTCACTATCCTTAGCCTTTTTGAGAAAATTAATTACCAAAAATATATTATTGAAAGTGCATACTGCGGAACATAATGGATCTTTGGCAAAGCTGCTAAGAAGTCGCATGCCAAATAAAATGCAAACCAAACATTATAACAACCTTCTCGGCTAAATTTATGAATGAATCTCCAACTCCAAGCAAAAAAGTAACTAAAGGTTGAGATTTAGGAAATTTTGCAGTTTTTAGCACCCCTAATTTGGCAGCTCAGCATTATAAACTTAAATCACGCAATACTGAAGATAAGCTAAGCTGCCAACTAATGCATCAAGATATAATGCAGAGCCATAGTTATTATCAGATAGTATCTAACTCAATCCAGATACTAAGCAACTAGCGAACTACTCGCAAAAAAGTATTTCAGCAGTTGCAATTAACCAATCATCAAAGACGTACATAGTATTTGTGTTACCCCGTGCATTAAATCTCCATTTCCTTCTTGTGCAATCGTAGCCAAATCAATCTTCCTAATCTCAACATTTCCAACAAAACAGTGAAGAATGCAGGAAGCTATATGTTTCTGACCACCACAGGGATCTCCAGAAATTAATATCCTGAAACCTGATTTCTTTCCTAAAAGAGACACGTTTTGCAGCAAAGTAGTACGGGTAACCAGTGGCTGAACACCTAAAACATCCTGATCGCCAGCACCTTCATTTAATGTATCAAGAACTAAAGCACAAGCATCTCCAACTATAAGTCTTTCACGTGACAGGCTACTCGCTATTTCGGTTAACACATCTGCTTCTTCAAGCAAACCATGAGCATGGGACCACCAGCTTCCACCCTTGATATTCTTCTTTTTCAAGACAGACAGAATTACATCTTTTATTAATGTGGAGGCTCTGGAAAGAGGTGGTGGCAACCAGGTCCGTTCATCTAAATGCATAGAAAGAAGTAATGTGGACAGTGGCTTTATCAGACAAGGAATAAGATGGGCCGGAAGAGGCGACGATACAACATCATTAGCAGCCATTCCTGCTTCCCTGCGGGAGCACGGAGGTGGTGCACATGAAAGTGCCTCTAACCAATCCCTCTCCTCCACATTAAATGAGGGAAGAGCAGGCCTCTTACCGTGACTAAAATTTCCTTCAGCTTCAGAAAGTATTTTATGTAATGGGCAGCTCCTCTTAAGAGCGATCATAGCTGCTTGAGTACAAAGAGCCTGAAGATCAGCACCAGCAAATCCTGCAGTTCTTCTAGCAATCCACTTAAGTAAAGATCCAGTAACAGCTTTTGGCCATTTTTTTGTGTGGAGGGAGAGAATAGATTCTCTATCCTTGACCGAAGGCAGTGGAAAATAGATCTCCCTATCAAACCTCCCAGGTCTCCTCAAAGCTGGATCAACAGCATCAGGACGATTTGTAGCTCCAATTACTACAACAGAACCACGTGATTTCAAACCATCCATTAAAGCAAGCAGAGTAGAAACAACTGAACTATGTGTTTGGTCTTGCTGCCTCGTGCGAGAAGGTGCCAAACCATCTATCTCATCAAAGAAAATTATAGATGGCTGTGATTTCTCTGCAACCTGAAACAGAAGTCTCAGTTGTCGCTCTGCATCACCAACATATTTTCCGAGACAATCTGCACCTTTGCGAGCGAAATAGGCTATTCTTTTATCACCACGAGCACATGCGCCAATTAACGAACGAACCACCAAAGTTTTACCTGTTCCAGGATATCCATGCAAAAGAACACCCCTAGGTGGAGTGAGCCCGATATTACTAAAAAATTCGGGATACAGTAGAGGCAATATAACAACCTCCTTCAAACAATGAATAACATTTTGAAGCCCTGCAACAGATTCCCAACCCCCATACTGAGTTTCATTATCAGTTTTCGACCCTCCAATATATATAGGTGCAATTCTTAACAGATCTCTCTGAAGCCTCTTGCTCTCCCGTTTCAAAAATTCTTCATCTTCCCCACAGTTCTCTAACCATTTTTCTTCTGCTTCGACATCTTTACGCCAGGCATCACCAGATTGTTTTCTTATTTCCATTTTCATCTTTTTAGCTTTCATTTTCTTCAACCAAGAACTTTTTTTACTACCTTGAGGTTGGAAGATATTTCGATGATCCGTGCAGGCTATGAGAAATTTGCGATGATTAAAGATGCAACCATTGGCTCGAGCACAAGGCTGCAAGACATAATGGTAAGTTGATAGCAATGACCAAACTAATGCATGACTATCTCAAATGCAATAATCGAATAAGAAAATGAAATAAATAGAATGTAAGAGCATCTCCAACCATAATCTCTATAATGGTTGCCTAAAATAGTATATAAAATTGATTTTCTATATTATAGAGAATCAAAAGCAGTTTTGCTCACAGTATTCTCTAAATCTACAACCACATTCCCTACAACAAATAAAGAAAACAAAAAATAGAAGCCTAAATAGAAAAAAAGTGGATAATTGGTGAGTGAAAGTCTAGGTGGACAGTTTTGAAGATTGAAGTAGGCTAGCATATTTGGAGAACAGGGATGGAGACATAAAATTTTAGACAATGCGTTGCTTCCCTTGGAGTGTTCATTTTTGCTCTCATTATTTAATATTAGCTTCCACATCATATTTAGACAAGGGGCTGGAAGGGTTGGAGATGCTCAAAATATGTAATGTAATAGACAAAGATACAAAACAGGACTGAAAATGGTATCAAAGGAAAGCTTGTGCAGTGATAAAGATATTAAGAACCAACCAAGTGATAAGTTTTAGTGCACCGATCAACACGACATCCGACTGTTGCCCCACGCCTACCGCACCGGCTACATTTCAGTAGCCTTCCTCTGCAAAGAGCTGCCCTTACATTTTTTAAACGTCCTAATCCAGCAAAATAAACCTGAGAAAAATATATATATAATATGAGATACAGCTAAACAATAATTGATGAACATGCACTAGATCCATACTAGAGTTTCTTTAACAGCTTCTTGGAGCTGCCACAGTGATCAGAAACGGCTATGTTAGGTTAAAAAGCTTTAAAGATCAAGCAGTTATTACTGCCTACAATAATGTTTCAACATTAAGCAAGACACTGGAAGATATCACGTATATCCTTGATCATATAGCAATCACATGACATTAATAAGAACAAAGACATATTGTCAAGACATCCTAGTTTTTATATTAAATTAACCCTTCCCTTGATGTATATATTAAAGCTTACCATTTATATATAAATTTAGAAACAAAGTATTGTTTGTGAAACAATTGAATAAAGTGAAAACAGAAACATGAAGATGGCTGGAATACAAACAAAATATTTTAAAGAGTTCCAATTCGCCAGATTGGTATAATACAAAGAGATAGGCCCAAACCCTTGTCATGATAAAGAAACTTCAACTGAATATCTTTATCAATAAAAATACTATAGAAGACAAAAGTTTACATAAATACTTCTTGACGAACTATTCTGCAAACACGAATGTATCCCTTGCAACAAAGTGATCAATAAATATATCATCAAAAACCTAGCAGCAAGTTTATTCAACATATACAGAAAAACCCCTCTCAGCAAGTTTAGTCAACATCCCTGAGAAACAATTCGCATTATAAGCACATCCTTTCTCCACGACCTTTAGATCATTCAGTTTTCACTGTTTAAATAGCAAAAGGACACAACATTTTACCAAAGTTAAGCAACCGTGTACTTTCACATGAATTACCTTTGGAATTTAGTTATAATAGTCCAGAATCTATGACATACAAATAACAACAGTCAAGCTCGATTTCAAATTATTAAAATTCCAACACTAGTAGCAAGAAACTAATATAATTTTCCTTGTTCAAAATCATATTTAGGTTACTACTTACTACAGTCTACAGATTGTCGTCTGTGCCAGAAAAGGCAGCACGCAAAAACAAGTAATATACATTCAGTAAAGAAAGCACACCTCAGGACTCCAAACAGCACAATGTTGATGAACCCATATTCCAGCAATACCAAAACGGTCATTTATGGGACCCAAGAGGCGCCCAAGCCAGCTGGGCTCATTACCAAATCCATCCAATGTGTCATATTGCGGTTCCTCAGCATCAGAAGACCCAGAGTATGCCTCGTCATCACTCCCAAGCCCATGCTGCAACAAAATCTTTGGAGGTTTTCCGTCGGTTCCTCCCCCACACAGGCCGCATCTTCTTCCCTTTTTTATTCGTGGTTTGCTCAGTTCATTCTTCAAAGGATATTTCAGGTTATCTACATACTTAGAACTTTCACTTTCCAAAGGTTTATCATTCGATTTTCCATCTGCTTGTTGACCAAGAGTGCCACCAGCAGCTAAAGTGTCTGTTTGGTCTTCCAATTCGAACAAAGAAACTGGTTGTTCATCCACCTTATCTTGCTCCATGGGTTGCAGATTCCCATTCACCATGCAGTGCTCTGAATGTACGCTAGGTGGAATCTCATCTTCCTTTTCCTCCAGAATTTCTGTGGAAGCTGGATTATGCTTCAGCTTCCCCTCATGTTCACCTCTCAATTCATTATCCATGGGCAAGGTATCCCCACTATCCATGATCAAGGTATCTCCACTATTCATGTTCAAGGTATCCCCACTATCCATGTGCAAGGTATCTCCACTATCCAAGATCAAGGTATCCCCACCTTTATCTTCTGATAACTCTGCTTTGTTCTTGTCCTTGTGACCCTCCAAAACACTTCCAGAACTAGTCTCTTGATGCTTATTATTAGAAACATTTAATACTCTAATATCATCAGTTTTATGCGACTTTCTTGTTATTGTCTCCAGCTTCCTGGTTCTAACTTTTTGATTATTCTCACTCAGTCCCACACCCTCCACCTTAGATTGATATCTCAATCCATCTCCATCTTCAAAAAGCTTCCTTTTACCCTTGGCCGAAGAATCCCTCACTCCCTTCTCTCTAAAACTGCCATTCCGACTCCTATCTCTCAACCTCATTTTCCACTCACCCGATTCCTCCTCCAACTTCTTCGAAGTCGAGCACGGAGACTTCAACTTCTCATCCCCTTTCCCTATCCCCGTCTCTTTTTCCAACCTCTGCCGCTTCTTCGGCGGAAGCGGCGAAGCATCAAGCAAATCCGGCACCCTTCTAGCCCTCGAGCTCCTCCTAACCTCTGCCTCATTCCCCCTAGATCCACTACCACCGCCAACATAACCCTCATTCCCCTCTGCCACCTCCAATTTTACCACACCATGATTCCTACTATAAACCTCCTCAGAAATCGCATCAAGCCTCTTATGCTTCTTCTTGACCCTCCCACCACTCCCCGCACCCTTACTCCTCTTCCTCCTCGTCCTCGAAAACACCGCAGGCCTCGACAGTCGCATCACAACTCCCTCAAATCCACCAAAAAAAAACAGAAATTATCCAATCAAACCCTCCCAAACCTCACACAAACACAAATCAACAACAAACAGCTCAATCAAACACATCAACAATCCAGTTCATCATCAAACAAACTAGTAATCAGACCGAGTCAACAAACACATTCAACCATAGCTCACTCACCTTGTAACTTGATGTGTATATATAAATAAACAGAGAGATAAAAATTGAAACCCTAGAAAATATCGGAACAGAATTAAACGAGACAGAGTTACGATAATCGATACTTGCGGTGCGTTAAGACTCCGTCGCGCCGGCGATTGGCGTGTTCATCGGCACTTTCTCTCTCTAGAACTTTCTCTCTCTAGATTTTTCTGTGCCCATATATTTTCTCAGCTACTCGGTGAAATATATAAAGTAGAATTAGGGCGGAAATTGAGAGAAAGGGTTTCGGGTTTTTTATCTCAATTTCCCCACGCGTATAGTAACCGCGTATCATCACGCGGTAAGCAGAAGATATTTAGTTTCGTTTAGAGACATGTTTGGTGAGTCACGCGCTGGGAAAAAATGTAGTTTATGAAATTTTTGGTACCAAATCGAACGTTACCGCCAAATATGTAAAATTTTGTAAATTTGGAAAGTTGGATACGAAAATGAAATGCGAAATGTGAAGTGAGCATAAATGGTTATTGTGTTGGGGAGAAATGCATTCAATATTTGTAACGGTTTTTAGGACAAAATTGTAAAGTTTTGATTTTGTGTGATTTTGGTCTGAATGGGAAAAAAATCGATGGGGATCAAAAATAATATGAAACCAAATAGGAAGAGAGATCATGTTTAATTCCAACAATTAGGGGAGGATCCATGATATTCAATTATATTGAATTTAATAATTCAAAATTAAAAGTATATTGTTTTAGAATATAGTCTTCCCATCTTTTCTTAGTTGTCATATTTGTTTTTAAAAATAATTTGTTCTTAAATAGTTGTCTCGTTCTTGTTCCCATACATATTTATATATAATTTTTTTCATATTTATATCTTAATTGTTAATTTCAGTGTTTGACTTTATCATCCATATATACACTTATTATTTGATTTTTAATAAAATAAATAAGGACATACATGAAAACAACTTGTGAAATTTAAATTTTTTTTTAATATGTGTGTTTTTTTAAATGTAACAATTAAAAAAGAACGAAAAGAGTGTATAAAATGTTCATTCTAGCACACTTTATCCTTATCTAAATATATAGTCGAACTTACTAATTTTGACTATATTTTCGAAAACTTGTATAAAGATTCCACGTCATGTATGATCCTATTAAAAATAATATATTATTATATAATCTTAAATAATAATATTTTATTTTTAAAATATAAATCCGTATCGTTTTTATATCCAAAGTTTTAACCAACACCGGTGTTAAAATGTGAGCATCAAGTTTGAAGAGAGACATCTTCTGGCACTAAGTTATATAATTGGACTAAGCAATTACAATTTTAGCATGTTATGATTTAATTTAGTTGATAAACTAAATATTTAGAGTCCTTATAACAAAAAAAAAAATTTAAAAATATCAAGAGTCTCATAGATCTTAACATATTCGATCATGGAAAACTTTTGGCTAAAAACTGGGTTGACATGTAAAAAAAAAAAAAAATCGTCTTTGAAAATATGCACTTTAGCCATTCTCACTCCTTTTTTATAATTATAACTAACCTCTCGTAAATTGATATATTCAACAGTCCACGGTAAAAAATCTTTAGAAATATTGCATATCACCTCATTATCATATTAGTACACAGGTTCAGCACATTGTACATACATAATTTTTGAGAGGTTCCCGTTATAGATTCTCTTTCTCTTAAAGGTGTTATATGTATTTATTATAATTTTTATCCTTTATGTATTTATAGAATGTGATATTTTTATTAATTTTTGACCATATTAATATACAAAACTTAGTGGAATGATGTTTATGTTTAATACTATTTTTTCAAAATTTACTTTTGATCCCAAGTTCTGCTTAATCAAAATGATTTTTTCCCATACCACCGTACCGATTGGTCAATTAATGGTATTAATCATTAAGTTTTAGAAAACTATTTATTATAATTTAATATAATATTTAGTTTAATAAATGTGAAATATTGTGTTCAACAAATGATAAAATTCAAAAATAATTTTAATGATAATTAAAATCGGAAATGTTAATTATAAAGTGATAATAATATTCAAAATCATTTATAAATTCTAAAATTTTTTTATATGAAATTAATTAATCTCAACATCTTTTTAAAACTGATATTTAATTTATATTCAATTATATAATTTAATATAAATTATATAATTTAATGTTGATCTCCATGATCCACTCGTAAAATTTATGCGTCAGTACAAATTTGTTGTTAATATAAATGTAATTGGTATAGTTGTTTATTAAAAAGAATCACTTTACTAGAATGAGATTAATAGTCGAAGTAAATTTTAAATAATAATCTATATGACTTAACATTGTGACAAATATATATTCTTAAATAGTGATTAATTCATTAATTTTTAATATCCTCCTTTTAAGTATGTCATATTTATGTATGTTATTTTGATTAGATTTTATCTAGGACCTAATATATATGCTTAATTTTTCTTTAACCAAATTTTATACTTTACATATTAATATCATTACTCATTTTATAAATATAGAAATTAGTTAAAAATGTCATAATTCAAACATGCAGTTCCTAAATTTGAACAAGCTCACGAGTGAACCTTTGAACCCATGTACAGATCTGCTTGTTTGTAGAATACGTAAGATACCAATGTACTTTGAAGGCAACTAAACTTAATTTGTAACTAGAGAGCTAAGAGAATTTTATTTATCAATTATCCTTCTGATGTTTGAGTTTGATGCGATTATTAAAGAGATATTCAACCTTTCCATTCATCGTTTTCCATCCAGTTAACTGCAAAACCGCGCCATCGACAATCAACCGCTGCAGAACTCTTGCTATATTCCTCGTGTCATCAATTCCAACATGGTGAGTTCCTAGTACTTGCATCTTAAGTTGACTCAACATCGGAACCATACCTGTGGCCTGAATCCAAAAACAAAAATGCATTAAAGAGATTGCAATAGAGAACAAAGGCTCAAAGTTAAGAATTTGGTATGTAAACAAGACCAAATTAACACCAATTCAGATAACCTCAGCTGTACCATATCATCCCCATGCTCTGTATCATGTTGTTTTATATTAATGCCACATACCCTTGGGTCAGGGTAAATTAGCTGTCATGATAATATGGCAGTAGTGATACAAGGACAGTTGGAAAATAGGCATGGAATAGTACAGGATATCTATGCGCTGATACACAAACCAGCATTTTACTGAAAACACAAATCTCAGGTCTCCAGAGTCCAGGGTTCTAATAAACCAAAAGTCTACAATCAAACTAAATCCTTGAAGGAGAACATCACATGATCACAATACTTTACAATCAAAAGTTGTACATGGTGTTGATATGGTCTTTGAGAGATTCATATAAATCTAAACTCTGGTAACCGTAACACTATAGTCCTAAAGAAAATCTCGTTACACTTGTAATCTTATGAACACAAGAAAGGACAATAATTAGAGCTTCCAAATTGGAACCGGAAACAATCAGACATATTAATCCAACTTACCTCCCTGTTGTAAAAGTTCAAGTAGATGTCCTTCAGATTGATCCATTCCATAAAATATGGAGGAAGCTTCATCCCTGCTACTACGTATTGCTCCGGGATTTTTGTTTTAATATCCCAATTTCCACTAATGCATACAAACAAGAATATATCAGTACTAATTTCATCAGAAAATATAATTGCTTGCACAGTGCCCAGAAAGTGCACTTCCCTCTTCAAATCAACTAATGCAGAACAACTTAAATATACTATAGCCTTAAAAATTAAAAATAACACGAAGGGAATGTGTCCTATTTTATTTTCCGAGAAAGTGAAGATAAGGTTGATTGAGCATGGAAATAAAAAGAAAAAACTAACCCGTGCTGCCAAGTTCATTACAAGAAAGCATAAAGGGAAGTTACTTTATATCTCTCTTTCAATCTATTCTAAATGTTTAATGACTTGAAAGAATATTTTCCAAATTCCCTAATTAATTGTTTTATCTCCTCATCACTCTGTCTTTTTTCATCTATGTCCACTCTCTTTTCTCCTAAAAAATACAGAAGAAAATTATCGTTAAATTATGATATTTCCTCATTTTATTTTACAATCAGAACCTCATGATAAAACATACTGTTAAAAAACTTTCACATCTTCCAGTATAAACTTTACAGAAAGTTAATCCATTAGTTAACGCACAGGACTTCATTCTCTTTTGAACTCACAAACACAGTTTTGATCACATATCCATGTCCTGATGAGTTTGCCTCCTCAATAGGGGTGAAAATATCTAAAACAAAACTTAGGTATTCTAACTACAGATTTCATCTGTATATTGTTGTTAAATGAGGATTGAGGCAAGGTTAAAACCAATTTTGCTGCTAAAAGAAGAATGAAGATTCATCCAGCCACGAATGTTTACACTCACCAAGTTATGAATGCGCCTTTATTAAGATACCCCTTGGACTCCTTTGCCCACCTCCTGTGTGTTGCCAGCCAATCTTCAAATTGTTGTATAACTTCCTTAAATGGAATAGCCGTCTCATGCCAGATACTGAAAAATTGCTTAAATTATTACTTTGCCAACATAAAAACAGAGTAAGACCAATATAATACAGTTTCTTCACATAAGAACATGTGCAATTCAGCAAAGCTGCTCAGGTTTTGCAGAGAATAAATCATATGAAATATTGTCACTTTAACTTCAAACATCAAGATACATATTATCCTTGTATAATTATAAGGAGTTTAATTAGAGTAATATCAAAGTATGTGATGGATGCTTTACCCAAAAACTTTATAATATTAAACATACCCATTCACTCCAAGTTTTCCATATTTTCCATCAACATACTGGTTTGTGTATTCCTTGCTCATCCCTGTGGGTCTTACAAATCTGTGGGAAATAAATCATTAGTGACTGAAAACGATATTATACTTTCACATAAAATATACTAAAATTTGGACAAGAAGACATCAAACTGAATAGTCTACATCTTAAAGAGAAAAACCCAATAAACAGTATAAATAGAATCTGTAGGTATGAGAAGAAGGCAATTGCGACAGAGTTCACCTAAGATTCAAGGTAATTTCTATAGGAGTATAAGATTTTGACATTATAGCTATATGATTTAACCTTTAAAGAGATCTTGCATTTCACAACTTGTGCTTACTGATTATTAGGTAAATATTTGCTTTTAAGTACATATGCGTCGTGTAATAAAGCTGTTCTTATAAATATAGACCCGGTAATTGAACTCATCTTTGTAGAATAAAAACAATATTATCAAGAGAAATAACAACCTGTGGAAAAAATCAACAAGCTTCAAGGTTTTAGCATCAATCATCAGTACAGGAAATTCAAGAATCTCAACTTTTCCCTCCAAATCAAGCACAAGGAAAAAGTCGAACTGTTGAGTCTTTGCATGCTTCAAGTCAAAACGCTTTGTATCGAGCTCTGGAAAACTATGATTGAACATCTTTAAGTGTGATTGATCTTCCATCTGCTTGACACCGAAAAAACACAATACACAAACATAAAATCTCGATGTTCCCAGATAATTATAATGCCAAGAGCTCAAGTAACACATTATGCGCACAAACAAACCTCACTTAACTAACCCTCACAGTACCCATCTGTTACTTTTCATGCCTGCTCATATCCCGTCCTCCCATTACAATTATGTTCTATGGTCTATAGGTAGATGAATGATCCCAATAAAGTAAAGGTCAAATGCTACAGGTACTCTTGTAATTTGCAAATTTAGAATATATAGCACGTATGTTACTTGCTCTTACATTATAAAATCACCATAAAGTTCTTGATAAGAGGATTGCAACAGGTTTATCTAAGTGAAGTATCCAGCCTATATTGAAGAATGCAATTATATTATTTAGCGTAGGTTAAAGACTCTAGTTATGAACTAGGTTTTTGTTCAGAATAACAATCCACTAAGAATCAACAATACAGCACCAAGTCAAATAATATTCTCAGGTTTGAAGACATAAAATCAAGTACCAACGCCAACAGTTTGGCGAAAACTCTCATCCGTAGGAAGAATATGGACCAATAACACAAATTTGACAAATGACAGAACAGAACTGACCGCCCGCACACACAGTAATAATAAATAGATAGAATCAAAAATAAAAAGCAACTAAAGCACATAATAAACAGACCTTAGTGCAGCAACCTAACGTGAAATACAAACACAAAGGCCTTGATATAGTACTCTGTGCAAGTGTCTTAAAATCCATCTTAAAAGACGATCCTCCGGCAGAAAAAGAACCTGATACACCTGAGCCACAAATTCAGCATAGTAATTATATAAAACAAAACTGCAGACAGAACGTACTAGAGAACAGCCAATTGAGATACAGACATTCCATTTCTTTCATCAGCATGTATTTGCAAAATTAGTAAGAATAATTGTAAGATTGCAAAAAAAATATATGCCCATGTGTGCAATTTCTTATTAATTACAGACAAAAAGACTTATCCGCATAATTTTCAATTCGAGTAATCAGTCAAATACACACGTATTCACAAAATCGACATAATCACAGCAACTCTTACACGTTTCCTCACCAGATCTACCTTGTGCTGACAATGCAGGAACACGTGGAACATGACTTTTTTTTCGAGGCTGCTTACAATCACGAGCCTTGTGTCCGGCTTCTCCACACTCGTAACAAGTTCCCCTAGGTTTAGCACATCTCGAAGCATAATGTCCTTCTTGACCACAGTTATAACAATTTTGAACAAGCTTAAGACACGCTGGAACTGGATCGCTAGTTTGTAATTGCTGTGGTGATGATTGTTCAACTACTCTATTTTCCAAGTCATCTTTCTCCGCAATTTTACAGCGTTTTCCTTTGTTTTTAACGACACGAAAAATTCAATTAGATACACAAACACGTGACGAGCGCCACAAATTTAGTTTAAATCGCATATAATTATCAGATAAATCGTCTATTGATCTCAAACACGGAGGCACAAGCACGAAACAAACACAAATATGCATAGATGATGAAGGACAAACCTGAAGTGGAACGTGACATTGTTGTGACTTGAAGAACACGGTAGAGATTAGAGAAGATGAACTCGGTTATGAATTATATTCAGAGCAGTCACTTGTTATTCCGTATCTATACACGGATCCCGTATCAATACACGGATTTTTATTTTTTACTTTATCAAATTATTGAGACGAGGGTTAATTTACGATGCAGGGTTCCAAGGTTTGCCGTTACGTTTTTATGGGCTCGGGTCTAAATTAGGGCTGTTAACGAAACGAATATTTAATGAAATATTCGGTATTCGAATTCGTTTAACATTATTCGTATTCGTTTGTTAACAGATACAAATACGAATTCAAATCTTAAAAAATATTCTGTTTGTTAACGAATACAAATTCGAATAGATAAATATTTGTATTCGCTATTCGCTTAATTATTCGGAAATTAAATTATATATATATATATATATATATATATATATATATATATATATATTATTTTATATTATATAGAAAAATATTATATTTTTATTTAATAAGATTATGTACTGGTAAGGGGAGCTCTTCTAGTTATAGCCACAGACTGACAAATCAGAAACAAAATGTCACACTTTCTAGTTTATCCAGGTTTGTTCAATCAGTAATTTGAATTTTATATTATTTGAGTTGGATGACTTTTTTATAGTTTGCTTGAATTGGTGAATAGTTCGTGAACTTAACCGAATACGAATACAAATACAAATAACTATTCGGATAATAAACGAATACAAATCCGAATATGTATATTTAAACCAAATACAAATACAAAAACTATAGTATTCGTTTCGAATTCGTTTCGTTAACACCCCTAGTATAAATGATGCAGCATTTCTGTATTTCTGTTCTTTAAAAGAAAATTTTAAATACTAAATTTTTGATGGATATCTGAGTTTATATTTTCCAGACATATATTTGAAATATTAATGTTTAAAATTATAATAAATCGAGCTAATATCCAAGTTTCATATACAAAAATAGCTATGTTTCAATTGGGTTAGGTACAGCTATGTTTCAATTGGATTAAGTCGACTTTAAATGAGATGAATTATATAAGATTTTTTAATTTGGAATCTTCGAAATAAATAATGTAAACTGCGCTAATAGTTAGTGACATTTTGACAGCTTACTGGGTAGCTGTATGCCAATTTAGAACTTCTGTTATATGTCCACTAATTTATACAAAGGAAAAAAATTCTGAGGATAATTCTATTAGCCAGTAAGCCATGTAAAATTCTGACAGCCCATGTTTTGCAATTATATAAATGCGCTCAAAAACTGGATATTGTCAAATTAACTATGATGCAACCACCACTAAACTAAAGTGTAATTTCCATGTAAAATGCATCATGCATAACACACATTGTAGATTGGAGGTTAAACGGACTAATTCATTGTTCTGGGCCGTTTACTAAACTGTCTGTAATTGTTTTGGATGCGATTTTTAAAGAGAAAATCAACATTTCCATCACTGTTTCTCCGTCCAGTGATCTGCAAAACTGAACCATCGATAATCAAGTGTTGCAAAACTCTTGCTATATTCGTTGTATCATCAATTCCAAGATGGTGATTTCCGACTAGTGGCATCTGAAGCAGCTTCATCATTGGGACCATACCCGTGGCCTGAATCCAGAAACCATATGCATTAAAAAGATTGAAATAGAGGAACAGAACACAAGTTTTAAAGCTTGATACGCATTTCAGTAAGCCGTATTTCATTGCTATCAATATAAAAATCCGCTGCCCTCCTTTTTTTAACACTTCTTTTCCCTTCTCTTATACTTCTTTTCCCTCCAATTCAAATATATGAGTATAAGACATCAGCATAAGGCATGTTGTTAGAGTTGATATATGTATGTAGTGTCGTAAATCACTAGGACATCAAATTTTATTATATTTAGAAGGCATCTACTAGGACACTATTGGACTTGCTCTAGTAAAGCGTATAAATGACAGAGATAAAGATATTTCCATATTTGATCTATGAACAACCAAACATACTGATCCGGCTTACCTTTTTCTTATAAAAGTTTAAGTAGACGTCTTTCAGATTGATCCATTCCATAAAATATGGAGGAAGCTGCATCCCTGCTACTTTGTATTGCTCTGGGATTTTGGTTTTTATGTCCCAATTGCCACTAGTACAGATAACAAAAGTATATCAATGCTTGCACTAGTGCCCATAAAGTCTACTTATCACATTCAATAAATTAATTAATAAAACTGTGGCAATGTTAGTTTACATATTTATTTTGTAACATTATCAATTATAAGTAAGATCACTAAATAACAGTTAGAGGTAAGCTGAAGATATGTGGAACTGCAATATGTCCCTAATTTATTTCACGAAGGAGTAAAGACAAATTAAGGAAAATTAAACATGGACAAGACAGGAAAAACAAACACGATGCCTTTTTCAATAAAGAAAAAGATTAAGGAAACTAATTGTTAAATGTTTTTTCCATGAAAGAGCAATAACTTGAGAGAACAGTTATTCCTTTATACCTAAAAAAATTCTACATTTCCACAATAATTTGCCTTTCTCATTCATGTCCACTAAGAACTCAGAACTCATAATTTCTTGGCTTCTACCTATATAAAGTCTTACAAAAAAGTTGATCCATTTTATTTTTCAGTACTTAATACGCGAGACTTTTTCTATGTTTTAAACATAAAAACACAGTGTTGATACCATATCTACATCGTGCTTAGTTTGCCTCCACTAAAGTTAAAACACCCATATGTACAAGATTATACAATATACAAAGAGAATAGATCTCGTTTGCATATGTTCCAATGTGTCAAGGTTCAAAACCATTCCAAATATATTTCCAATGGAAGGAAAATAAATTCAATATTGCAGTCATTGAATCTTAGATTTTATCTCACCAAGTTATGAATGCGCCTTTGTTAAGATGTCCTCCAGACTTATTTGCCCACACCTGATGAGTTGACAGCCAATCTTCGAATTGTTGTATAACTTTCTTGAATGGAATAGCTGTCTCATGCCAGACCCTAACATACAGCAGATATATTATTGCTTGGCACATGTAAAAACAGATAAGAACAGAAATAAGCAATCAACTCAGTGAGATCATATACAATTTACCTGAGCTGCACCAGATTTTGCAGATAACAAATCATATCAATAATATTTTTTTCAAATTTAGACTTTTGAGTTGGTGGGGGGTGGGTGGGGGTTGTAATATCGAGTATAACTGATGTGACTTCAGCCAGAAGCCCAGAACATTATAATGGGGTGAAGGGAATAGTAATGTAGGGAATAATGCATTTCTAATGTAGACATGCATATACAACAAACACGTAAAACTGGAACTTCACCAATTACTCCGGAATGGCAATATGAATACGTGGAATTGGTGTAAACACTGACCAATATACATTGGGATATTTTGTATGAAATTGAAGTAGATATCAAGACTCCAACAGCTTGCATGTCTTATAAATGAAACTTTGTACACTTGCTTTGTTTGGCTGTTTTATCTATCTTCAAGACTGTAAGTTGTAACTTGCTAGCCGAAAAATGAATAGTATTGAGCAATCTTCTTAACAATGGGGTTATCAGTGTCATCTACCACATGTACAGCATAAGTTGAAAAACTTGTATACTTAATACTACACTTCAGCACTTGAGATTCGAGTTATAGACGCTTCATCAGCTTGCACATTGCATAAATGCCGAGCATGTATATCAGACGAAGCTAGTAAAACATGTAAATTAATTACAGAGGAGCAGCACCTGAGCAAATATAAAGAAAATTGAATTATACCTGCTCATTCCAAATTGTCCATAGTGCTGTTCAACATACTCTTTTTTGCGTTCCTCGCCCATTTCTATGTCTGTGGGTCTCACAAATCTGTGTGCAGATAATTAGTGACTGATAAGTAATTTTTTTTTTATGACGATCAAACCTAGTAAAAACTAGGAACATGAAAAATGGTAAAAAAGGTAGATAAAAACAATGCTAGTACTACATAATTTCGCCCAACATTTAAAGTAACTCCCCTAGGGGGATAAAATTTCACCATAATCTGTTGTTTGGTTTATGAAATTTTCTTTTTCCCTACTCTGATTATTGACTAGATACTTTACTATACAACTTCCAGTAACGTCTGTAACCATCCATCAGTCGATCTGCTATTGTTTATTATAACAAGTTTGATACTTCTATAATAAAGGTGATCATATAAAAATATAAATCCAAGTAGTTGAACATATATATCAGGGTAAAATGGGACAAAATATCAACAAAAGATAAACAAACACTACCTATGGAAAAAATCAACATGCTTCAGAGTTTTAGCATCAATCATGAGAACGGGAAATTCAAGAATTGAAACTGATCCTTCCAAATCAAGGACAAGAAAAAAGTCAAACTGCTGAGGCTGTACATTCTTCAAATCAAAACTCTCTGTGTCAAGATCCGGAAAACCATGACTGTACGCCTTCAAGTGGTTTTTATCTTTCATCTGTTTGATAACAGAGAGCTCATTATAAAAAAATAAAATCTCCACATATGTTCTTGGTTGGCACAATCATAAATTACAAAATATCAGCACTACCATTGCAACCAATTTCAGCTAACTAACCCTCACTACCCACGTTACTTCTCACACGCAATCATATCCCATCCAGTGGCATAACTGTAAGGGGTAAACTAGGCTCAAGTCCAGGAGAAAACAATCAAGCATTCAAGCTGGTCTGTGAAATTTTCAGATATTTTATAATTTCCAGCTAACTTAGTTAATACTCCCCATTGTTATCAAGTCGACGACTAGTCGTCGACTAGTCAACGACTAGTCGACAAGTCGTTTTATAGAAAAAGTCAAGCAACAACTTATTAAGTCCGGCGACTTATTTTCATTTTTCAACATATCAGTGTCTCCCTAATCTTTGTATCATTTCAACTTCACATTATTATTTCCTTCCTGTCACTACTTTTTGGCTTCAGGCTATGTAATATTTGTATCATTTTCAACATATAAGTATATCCCTAATCTTTGTATCATTTCAACTTCACATTATTGTTTCTTTCCCATCACTACTTTATGACTTCAATTTATTTGTTAACTAACAATCTGCTACGTCGTATACATCTCCCTGTTGCTTATTATCTTTTACTTTTGATTCAAACTATAAACTGATGTGTGTTCAACTATATTTTATATATTAAATCTAGTAAAAATATGTATAAGAATGACTTGTCGACTTTTTACGACTAGTCGGGCGACTTGTCGACTAGTCGATTCCAAGGTATCCGGGCGCCGAGGCTCGACTTGGCGCCATAATAAGCTTGATACTCCCTCCCTTTTGTTTTATAAATCGTTTTCACTTTTGGCGCACATATGCAATTTGTTATTGGTCATATTTGGAAGTTAGAACTTGATAAAGAATATTAGAGGTTTGAGTGTTTGACTAGTTAGCGGACTCAAAGGACTCAATAAGCTATTGGAACAGTTTCTTCAATTTGCCAAAAAATTTCATTTGAGTCAAAACAACTAATTCAATCAACTAGTCGAAACAGCTAATTCAATCCACTAACAACTAACCGCCATTACTGAACATGGCCTTATTTTTAATTTTCTTAAAAATATTTGCACCAAAATTCAAAACGACTTATTAAATAAGGAAATTCCAGATGGTACATCCATAAAATTGGCTTTTCTCAATGGTACCATCGCATTTTTGACTTCTACTAGTGGTACCCTCGTACTTTTAATTTACTCTCTATGGCACCCTCGTGTACTTTTGATCTACTCTCTATTGATTTCAGACTGTAAAATAAATTGTATATTTGAAATCCTTGCGAAAACTTACATAAAATAGACCCTTAAATCATGTAAAACAGAGTCAAAATGAGTGATTTACGGGTCTATTTTATGTAACTTTTCGCAAGGATTTCAAATATACAATTTGTTTTACAGTTTGAAATCAATAGAGAGTAAATTAAAAGTACACGAATGTACGAATGTACCATAGAGAGTAAATTAAAAGTACAAGGGTACCACTAGTAGAAGTCAAAAATGCGATAGTACCATTGAGAAAGTCAATTCTACGAGGGTACCATCAAGAATTTCCCTATTAAATAAAACGGAGGGAGTAATCTTATTAGCCCCGGTTATATTTACAGCCTGGTGCCATCGTAAAATTCATTACAATATACGTTATAAGCCCAGGATAACCTAGTGAATAGGATAAGTATCATTATTCTGAATCTCTCGAAATTCTGGTGCAACTATTCAAATAATTTCTACAGATAACAATAACATATAGAATGATGAATAAAAACAAGCGAGGCAGAAAAATAAAAATATGTCAATATAAACCTTGTTGCAGCGGCCTTGGGTGAAGTACAAACACACACTCTTGGATTGAGTAGTTTTCTCCATTGTTGTGACTTGAGGATCACAAGCAAAAAGAACTAGGCTAGGCCCTAGGGCTACTAATGTTTTGAATTTGGAATCGGTCTGTTTCTGGCCACTATAAGGCCTGTTTGGTTTTAATAGATTCGATTTTTGCGAGAACCGAAAATATAAAAACATACGGTACACGAGTACAAGTCTATTTTTAAAAATAAAAAATATTTAAAATAATTATTGATAGCGAACATACTTTGGAATAAAACTACTTCGTAATTATTGACCATATGCAAATTTGTTAGCCAGTTCATTACTAAGGGAAAATAAAATTTAAACAATATTTCAAAAAATGTTTATATCATTGAAGTTTCTTTGGCTAAATGCAATTTCTGCTTGATCCCAGATTTTCGGACTTCGTACTTATGTTGGAGGGTCGTAAAAATCGGGAATCATGATAATATGAGTGCTGATTAGAGATTAATCACTCGTATTGATCAGAAAGATTAATTTGACAAAAATAGATAATTTATCATATTAATTTAATTTATTATTTTAAAAAAATTATAACGATTAATTAAATTTTAAAAATAAAATCAGAGAAAATTTTCACGGAGAAATTGGGGACATGACAACAAATCGTAAACTTGTTAGTCTGACTAATTTAAATCTGACAGCCTAATTCAGATTCGGAATACAGACAGGAGTGAATCTGACAACCAAATTAATGTGTAATGGCTGTTGCATTATCATTCATCACTTGCTTTCTAACTAATCAGAGGATTTGAAGTAAAAATTGTTGCTGGAGTTTGGACCATTAAACGAGTTATCAATTTCGGAATACAGACGGGATTGAAATCCTAGTCCTGTATATAGAAAACTCTTAAAAATACAAATAACTTGAAGCTGGTTCAGAGTTTTATTCAGGAACTGAGTTTCTACAGACAATGGAACAAGAAACTAATACAAAGCATTTGTAACAATGCACTCTGATCAGGTCACCACGAAAACGCCATTTTAACTGGTTTGTTACTCAGTAAGGAACTTTCAATCTTTGCGGTTCAGGACCTGCTACCATATCTTCCCACAGTAAATCCGAGAGCGCCATTGTTAGCTCGCCAACAGTTCCTGCACATAGAATGTTACATTAGCCTTCCACTACACTACCTAGCTGAAGTTATTCAAAAAAACACTAAAGATCAATACTCGTTACATGTTGCTTTAAGTCCAATCGAGTAGCATGTGTTAGTGTCAGTCAGCTTACAGATTTGTAAATTTGAGGTTCTAATTTCAGGTTGATATAACTCTATTGATTTCTATTAGGGTATAAAGAGTCAGTTACCATCTCCAATTGGTTTGTCGTCCCATGCGATGATCGGCAGTACAGGAAGAGTGCTTCCTACATACATCATTTCAGCTGCTCCTTTAGCTTCCTCCAGAGTGAGATTAGCCGTTTTTACACTTTTCAGGCGTCCTTGTTCGACCAACTTTGGTGCTAGTTCAAGAAGCCTGAGTGCAGTGCAGCCACTGAGAATCTTGTCGAAGAAAGGCAGGATAAGCTCCTTATCATGGGTTATAAAAGCTACATTCACGTTCGGACCCTCTGCAATGTAACCTTCATCATCTATCCATATGGATGCAAAGGCCCCCTTCTCTTCTGCTTCCAGTTTTGAGAGTACATTTGGGAGGTAGTTCACATTCTTACTTGTTGCAAACATAGGTGACTTTATGGGAATGGTTGATGTTATTGCTTTCACGCCTTCTTTGCACTGGGAAAAGTTCTCGTCAATTACTACAGCATAGAAGGCAGATGTTGGGCATCCTCCAGGTGTCAGTAAGAAGTCCCCAGGTCCAGCTGTTAACCAGTATCTTAGAGTTCCTTTCTTGCACTGTGATGCTGCAGCAAGCTGAATGAGGATGCTTCTCAGAGTTGATCGAGGATAAGGAGATTTGATCTTAGCTTTTGCTGCTGATCTGAGGATACGATCCAGGTGGACATCCAGCTCATAGAGGTGCCTGCACAATGTGATGCACCCAATTGGCAATTAATCATACTAAGTGGAAGACAGATGCAGTTCTGGACCACGACTCTGATGCCAAGCTGAGCAATGGACATGATGGGCATGTACATATCAGGGAAGGTTCCTCCAAAGATTCATCATTTACAAATAATTTCTTCGAGCTACCACTCCATATTTCCTCACGTTTTTGCAGAATGTAATAATCTAATTATATTTTAGTAAAGGTAGAAGCATAAACTTTTTCTAGACTAACGAGTCAGGACTCAGGAGGGCCATGACATATAAAGTTATTATCGATCAGTAGCAGGGAACAATCTTGAAAGTTTTACTACAATATAAATGAACTCGTATTCTTCAGTAGTAAGAAAAAATATATTATCTGTTTTGCAGATAATTTGCGTATGATTATGCTTACCCGTCAAGAATGATAGCTGTATCAAAGACACCATGGCCTCTATGAACCATATGATCATCTATTGGGATGACCATCATGGCAGGATCAAGAATAATTCCTCCATAGACGCTAGAATACATAGCTGGATATGGCTTCTTAACTGAATCCCATTTCTGTTGCAGCTTTTCAAGCAACTAGATAATGCATTTGAAAAACGAAATGTTAATGTTAAGTAACAGAGCAGAATGTGTTACAGTAAGCAATGTTGCATTACGCACACACAATTTTCCAAGAAAACATAAGCATGGGGTATGGAGTAGGAATAGTAGTTTTAATTACCACAATTGCAGAAACATTATGATCACAATTAGAACTAAGAAACTTTAAAAAATGATAGCAATACGCACAGTCCCCTGTACCTTCAGTCCTCTTAAGCAACATTGAGAAGAAATTAATATCAAAATTACATGTCTTGAAAGGAAAATTATTTTTTGTATCTCAATCATATGTGCATATATATTGTTTACACCAATATGTTGTTACTTATGATTACATTCCCCTTTTCCTTCTGAAGAGTCGCTTGCTAGGGACGAACTTCCCTTCATTGATAATCAGCCAGTTTTTTGTATGCAAGTTCGAACATATAAATTATTTAGACTATCCAGACCTAAATCGTGGGATAAACTTTAACTACAATACCATTGTAACTCTATTAAATCGGTCTTTGAAATTATTTTAAATTTACATCCATGTCTACAAGTTCTGGAAATTTATGATGTACCCTTGTCCGTTCCTCCACATGATTTTGCTGAAAATCTGATATCGTACTTAGGTTTATTACCATGCCGAATAATGATCTGTGCTACCCTAATTCACTAGGTTCCAGGTTCTGAAAAATCCATACAAATTCTAATATGACAGAAGTGCCAACAACACATTAGGCATAGTGTGATTAGTGTGGTAATGCTTTCTCCTTAGTGTTGCAAGGAGAGCGATGGGTCGAACTAGGCCATCTAAACACAATCCCTTATTCCAAATTCATTTTACAGTTACCTTTGTATTCAAACAGCAATCTATAAAACATGGAAATAAAATCTAGCATATGATCTGACAATCCAAATTTCATCTCCACACAAACTCGATAATAAATTTATCAAGAACCAAGCAAGCCTAAATAGATGAAGATAAATCATATATACCTCTGAGGCTGATGAGAAAACATGAACTTTGAGGTCTTCATCATTCTTGATCTCTGCAGCAACCAGTGCACAAAAAAAATTATCAAACAGATGACCAACAAGTAAAAATTTAGTCTATACATAATTTGGTCAAAAATGTAATTTCGACACCCAAACATGTAACACGCCAGACCGTCTCAGACCCGACACGTGACATGTTAGTCTCTGCATAATTCTTGGACCCTTTTTAAGGAAATACATGAAGGAAAGAGAAGTTACCTGAATTCTGAGCCATAGAGCAAACCAGGTATGAGCAAAGTGTAAAAACACAGTGAGATGTATTGGTGTTGAGGATTGAAGGAAGCAGTGGAGATTTTTATAGGGGAAGATTCAATGAATGAGACAAAAGCAGTTCTGTAATGAAATATTAATCAATGGGCTTCATAATTGAAAGAATCTGAATCCAAATAAGGTTGTTGCCAAGCTTTTTTTCTTTAACTAGTTTTGTTGCCAAGTTTTCAATGTAGTCACAGGACAAAAGTAGCAGGTGACAGATTATGCAAGTACAAGTGTATAATCCACTGGCGTTGTGCTTGGTTTGATTGGTGGGAGTTGCTGGAAAGCAAAAACTATGTCCATAGTGTAACATCCTATATCGAATATATAAAAAAATATTTAAATTTAGCAAAAAAATATTAAAAATATTTAAACTTGTTATAAACAAGTAAATAATGATAAAAGTTATTCTGACTCGATATTTATTTGTGTTAAATGTTTTCGTGACAGTAGATGAGCCGAAAGCCTAGCTAGCCAAAATCAGAATAAAAATGAGAGCAGTGGGGACTGAGAAAGACCATAATCAACACTTAAAAATGAACATTGTCCTTATCTTCAACTAGAATACAAGAAATGAGACAAACTGATTACCAAAGAGAATGAGCTTTTGCCCCGACTTTACCGTGACAAGAATATCCCGATTAATATATAAATTTGTGGCCACGTACGATGTACCAACTACCGTCATAGATATCTTGGTCGATTCATTGAAATTTGAATTCTTTCAAAATGGTGGTCCTGTCTTATCACCGAGAATATGAAAGTTCAGATGAATCCGTATTAATTGATTAATAGCTTATGATGGGCATTTTAATAACTAGCCCGTCTAGCTCAGTTGGTAGAGCGCAAGGCTCTTAACCTTGTGGTCGTGGGTTCGAGCCCCACGGTGGGCGTTTTTGCCTTCCTGTGTTTACTAATCTCAGTTGATTACTTCAGTTAACTGTACTTTTTATTTTGTTTATTTTTAACAACATAAACATCACAATTCTTCTATGTTGCAGGTACCAATTAACAAACTCGGGAGTAATTAATACGTTCAAGTTCCAACATTCCGATTTCATTAATCAGTTAAAAAAAATACTAGAACACATGAAATAGCCATCAATACTGAAACGGTGGATCTTTGATTCGAATCACAACCAAAACAAAAGCTTTGAAAAGCTACAGGTACAAAGAAGAGTCTTTCACTAAATAACACATTTCAAGAAGAAAACAAGTCTCGCAAGGTTTACAAATAATAGATGTCCAGACACATTTTTACTTCAGCGATTCAGCTATAGCTCAGGCCCAATCCTCGTCCATATCCCACTCGTACCCGTCAACACCGTCGGCTGCTTTAAAAATACTACGATAAACATCTTTTTTAGTAAATTCTAGACATGCATTATTAACATCTTTCACCAGTTGAAAATGCTCATCCATTCCTTTGGAACCAGAACACTGGAAATCTTTAATACCAGAAGAAAGCCTCAGGATCTGTTCATCATCCTCGGCAAACCCCATGCAGTTTCGGACATGGAGACGCTCAAGTTGTTTGCAGCTCTGCATGATTAGTAAAAGATCTTCCCTGTCAAGTGTGGCCTGGTCCATGATCAAAACCTTGAGTTTCGGAACATGGGACACAATGGCTGCGGCTGCTTCGCCTCCTACGAAGCAGTTTCTCAAATCCAGCAAAGCAAATTTAGGCAAATGAATGGGAATAAGCTCGAGAATATCTTTAACAAAATATGCATTTCCCAGCATTAAGCCTTCCAAGTTCTTAAATTTCATAATTAGGCTTGGAATAATGTCTCGGTGCTCCACGCTTACACGTGATGACAGCACCAACATCTTCAAATTAGGCAATCTACAACAAAAATATAAGCATTCATGCATCACACAAACATGCAAATAATATAAATCCAAAAATCACAAAAATGACGTTAGATTCTCACTCCTCAGAAACATATAGGAGCGCTTCTCTATCACAAGAGTATGGTAGTGCAAGAACTGTGGCACGTCGTTGGCTCCGATTCACAACAAATTTGATCAGTTCAGTCTGCGAACTCGGAGTCCTAAGCATCGGAGGAAAAAATATCTTTTCCCAACATAAAGGATTGCGAACTGCCCGGTACCATGATTTGCATACAAGTGGAACAGCTTGAACCCTTGTTTGTAGTTCCACCCTCCCCAGGATGTTTACCAAACAATCCGCGTCCATTTCCTCCCATTTTCTTTCTGCCATCTTCTATGAACATGCAAAGTAAAACAAACAAGTTGTGAAAGATAAAAAATAGAAATGACTAATTACAATCAGTGATGAGGTCTATTATGCTGTTGAATTTTTTTATTGTAAGTTGCGGAAAATGCATTAGATGATGATGGACTCATGGACTAACCTCAAAACAACTTGATGCAGATTTAAGCAACTTGGTATGTGACTTTAAGAGTTAATATTGATTTATATAGCCATGTGAAGGTAGATAGATAGGTGGACTTGGACAGTTGGGCTTCACATTTTCGAAGCTCAACTTTAATGACAGTTTCTTATTTTCAAAGCTTGGACTGGCGACTGGACTTCCTACGCATTTTCCACAATACAAACAGACATTTGTTGCTGGAGCACTAATATTTTTTTTTTTGCTAAATACTAATATTTAGTTATATAATACATAAATATCAATTCAAATTCGAATAATTAATTAATTTGTTAGTTTTAAAATATATTATAATATATAGTAACTAATTATAAATTATACTTAATCCTAATTGGGGATTCCGACAAACTCGGGAATCAATAGAAAACTAATATAACGGAAATTCCATGTTAGGACTCAGGAGAAAAATATATATAATTATATCTAAATTTAAGTAATATAATTGTATATATGACATCTGAAAAATTTGCACTTGAGTTCAAAGTGTAGAAATCGAATGGAAATGTTCAGTTAATTTATGAAAATTTATCAAAAAAAATTTTAGATAATTTGGGGATTTTTGTATAGAGTGTAATCTGTAAATGGATAATTTTTTTTGTAAAAACTTAATCAAATTTTTTTAGAACGATAAATGGAATTTATATATTATTCAAAATATTCTTTATTAATTAATAACAATTCCATTGTAGCACGGATACGCTAAAATGCTGGCATAATTTTATTTTTGATGGATAATCGATGTATTAAGGGCACTGTGTTAGGCAACTTGATATATTCTCATACAATAGTTATCAAAACCTGAACATCACCACAATTTTTCTATGTTGCAGGTACTGATCTAGACGAAAAAACAGATTGTGGAATTAAAGTATCGACAATAATCAACTTCAGGTACGTGACAACATTTCAGTTTTATTAATAAGTTGGACAAAATTTCTATTCTCAACAATTCAAATATTACTTAAGATATCAAATTTTTTACTTGTCTTGTAGAAAACGAAACACTTGAAATAAGCATCAATACTGAAATGGAGATTCTTTGAATAGCTCACGGCCAATCAACATCTATATCAGGAATTCCTGCTGGTGCTTCACCATCTAGGGAGCAGTAGTTGCTCAAATCCAGTGAAGCAAACTTAGGCAAATGAATGGGAATAGGCTCAAGAATTTCTGTAATAAAAATTGAAGACCCCAGCTTTAAGCCTTCCAGATTCTTCCATTTTATGATGAGGCTTGGAATAAGGCCGTCTCCGTGCTCCTCGCATACACTTGATGACAGCGCCAACGTCCTCAATTCAGGCAATCTACAACAAAATATAAGCTATTCATGCATCATACAAACAAATAATGTAAATCCAAAAATCATATAAGATTCTCACTCCTCAGAAACATATACGAGCGCTTCTCTATCACAAGAATCTGGCAGTGAGAGAATTGTGGCACGTCTTTGGCTTCGATTCACAACAAATTTCATCAGTTCAATCTGCGATGTCTGCCTAGGGATGAATGGAGGAAATATAAGGTGTTCCCAACATGAGGGATTGAGAAGTGCCTTGTACCATGCTTTGCACACAAGGGGAACAGCTTGGACCTTTGTTTGTAGCTCAACCCTCCCAAAGTTGGCTTCAGAGTTTCGAAGCTCAACTTTAATGACAGTTCATGTTTTAAAACCTTGGACTTCCAACTCATTTTCCAATATAAACATACACTCGTTGCTGCAATCTTGGGGTCGCTGGGTGGGAGATACTCCCGGTCCCATTTTTAACTGGACTTTTTAACATGTATATATATTAGGGTGTAAAAAACAATATTTATTTTAAATAAAAAAAATTCAATTCTTATATATTTATCCTTAATAAATTTTTAATTGATATAAATTTTATTAAAAATAATTATGTTTAGACGTGATTTTTTTAACACATTAAAATACGTCTAAAAAAATAGAAACAGTAAAATGGGACGGAGGTGGTACTTTAAATAATAAATAAATATTAATTCGTAACTAATAAATTAATTAGTTTCAAAATATTTTTATAATATATATTAAAAACTCAAACTATTTAATTTATAAACAACTCTACGTAGATGCTATCATATTTTAGAATTCAAATAGAGTTCATATTCAACTATTAACCAGTTTCATATTAACTCAAAATTTAATTCAGTCGCTACATTTCACAAAGACTGCAATAAAAACGAAAAATATTGTGACAACATTGAAGATAATGATTTCACTGACAAAAATTGTATCATTGTAAAATAATATCATATCAGAACATCTATCAGAGAATAATTAATAAATGTATATCATGACATGAATTAAAGAAAATTTTCTAATAAAAATCAAAATTGAAAATAGTATCAAATCTTAAATCGTAGAAAATTTTATATTGAAACGGTGCTTTGAATATCGTGACAATTTATACAAAAGAGAATGAGAAATTAATGAATAAAAATAGAAGAAAATAAATATTATATTGAATAAATAAATATAAGATATCTCTTAAATTTTCAGACAACCATTTCACGTGGTGTTTATATTTAAAGTTGAGAACTTGATTGCAGAGCTCATTAATATGATTCTATTTTAGATCTGCATTGTAAAGTCGAAATTCTTGTGACAAGTACTACGGTTCTAAGTAAAAAAAAGAAAAGAATATAGATCGCAAAGTTAACTTATCGGCACTAATAATAACATTAGAATCATTTTAACAAAAGATGGTACACGAATTGAATCATAGTTGTGGAATGTTTCGCGGTATATTTATACCACCGAGGCTCGGGTATTCAAATATTACTTTTGAAAAACGTTTCACAAAATAACCATTCTCGGAACGATTACAATAGTTATAATAATTATCCGAACAGATTTTTAGTTCAACGATTTAACAATACCTCAGAGCCTATCCTCGTCCTGATCCGTCTCATACTCATCGTCACTGTCGCTTGCATCAACATCTATATCAGTCATTAATAGAACTTCAGCCATAGCAACACTAAGAAGTTTAATCTGTTCATAAAGCTCATCATCTATTGCTTTGGAACCATCACACTGAAAATATTTGATACCAGAAGAAAGCCTCAAGATATCTTCATCATCCTCCTCAAACCCAATGCAGCTTCGGACATCGAGAATCTCAAGTTGTTTGCAGCCCTGCATGATTAGTATAACATATTCCTTCTTAACTATGGACTGGGTCATGCTCAAATGCTTGAGTTTCGGAACATGTGACACAATGGCTGCGGCTGCTTCGCCACTTACGGAGCAGTTTCTCAAATCCAGTGAAGCAAACTTAAGGCAAATGGATGGGAATAGGCTCAAGAATTTGATCAACAAATGTTAAATCTCCCAGCTTTAAGCCTTCCAAATTCTTCCATTTTATGAGGAGGCTTGGGATAATGTCTCTGTGCTCAGCGCATACACGTGGTGACAGCGCCAACAACTTCAAACGAGGCAATCTACAACAAGATTATAAGTATTGATGCATCACACGAAATTCACGAACAAGTGATATAAAACTAGCAAACACAAAAATCAAAGAGAAGTGCTAGGTGCAAAGCAATTGACATGGAGTGTTTTAATTGGGATGTTTGATGTGAATACAGAGGCTCATTCCAATTAAAACCAACCGGATGTCATTATATGTACAAAATTTTGTAGACAATTATGTGCAACATTCATTTTTCAAATGCAAATTAGATGCTCACTCCTCAGAGACATATAGGAGCGCTTCTCTGTCACAAGAGTATGGTAGTGCAAGAATTGTGGCACGTCTTTGGCTCCGATTCACAACAAATTTGATGAGTTCAGTCTGCGAACTCGGAGTCCTGAGCATCGGAGGAAAGATAATGTTTTCCCAGCATAACGGATTGCGAACTGCCTGGTACCATGAACTTGAACCCTTGTTTCAAGTTCCACCCTCCCCAAGATGTTTACCAAACAATCTTCATCCATTTCCTCCCATTTTCTTTCTTCCATCTTCTAATTGATTGACATGCAAAATGCAAAGTAAAACAGAACAAGTTATGACAGATAAATAGAAATAGATAAGTTTCAGTAAACTAATTATAATCATTGATGAGATCTATTATGCTCTTCAATTTCTTTATAAATTATCTACAACTATACACAATAGGTTGGTGAATATGCATTAGATGATGGACATGTAAAAGATGGACTAACCTCAAAACAACTTGGTATGTGACTTTAAGAGTTGATATTGATCTATATGGCAAAGTGAAGGTAGATGGCTAGTCGGGCTTCACATTTTCGAAGCTCGATATTAATGACAGTTTCATATTTTCAAAGCTTGGACTTCCTCTGCATTTTCCAATACAAGCATACACTTATTGCTACATCTTCTGGGAGGTTTTGGACTGGGCAGGACAGGAGATGCTTAGTATCTGTATATAATAGTAAAAAAAACAATTATATAATGAAAATTCTATCTTAAAAAAATATATATAAATTTATATTTGTTTACATAATGATCCGAGACCGGGTGGATCTAGATATATTTTGGATTCTAAAATTGAAAAAAAGGATTGATCTCACCAATACTAAAATGAAACAACAATGATTATTTTTAAGACAAAATTAAAAAAATTATTATATAATCATCTATCCAAATTTAATATGATTTATTATCTGTTTTGTTGATAATAATGACTAGACTCATAGGTGATCTAAAAGACTTAATGAATATCATTTTTATTATTATTAAAATTTGTATCTAAATTTAAGCAAATAAATTATATATATTTTTACTTACTATTTTTAATTTTTTTTCTCAATTAAATTAAAATATATAGTTTATATTTTTATTCATAAATAATAATAATAATAATTGAAAGTATGTCTTTAAACATTTTAAATTACGTGTAAAAAGTCAAAATGACAATTAAAAAGGAGTATACTTCATGCTCTCTCCGTTTTCAAATATATGTCGCTTTGACTTTTTAGCACACAATTCTAAGTGTTTTGACCGCTTAGTTAAAATGGTTATTTTTAAAAAAAAATTCTAAATTAAAATATTAATTATATATTTTTATTCAAAAAAAAAAATTAAAAATAATGATTTTAGCTATGCGGTCAAAATATCTCAAAATGTGTGCCAAATAATCAAACGACTTATATTTTAAAACAGAAGGAGTAAAATATAATTCTATTTTTGTCTTTACATTGTAAAGTCCAAATTTTTGACATGAACTGTTTTTTTATTTTGAACAAGTACCACTGATTTAAGTAAAACAAAAAAAATAGATCGCAAAGTTAACCTTTTTAAAAAAAAAAAAAAAAGATCGCAAAGTTAACTTATCCGCAGTAATTATAACATTAGATTTCAGAAGTTAAAAGTATTTTTTTTTTTTTTTTGAGAATAGAAGTTAAAAGTATTTAACAACATTCCAATTTGATTAATCATAGTTGTGGATGTTTCACGTATATTAATACCACAGAGGCTCGTTTATTCAAATATTACTTGATAAATCAAATTTTTTATTGTCATAGAGAAACCGAAGACATGACATAGGCTCCGGTCAGATTCTTGAATAGTTGAATTGAATTACAACCACAACGGAAGCTTAAAAAGGTGTTTCCCAAAATAACCATTTTCGGAACGATTACAATAGTTACAATAATAATCCGAACACATTTTCAGTTCAACGAATTAGCAATACCTCAGAGCCAACCCTCCTGGAGTCCTGGTCCCACTCATTTCTTTGGAACCATCACTCATAAAATGTTTGATACCAGAAGAAAGCCTGAGGATATCTTCATCACCCTCGTCAAACCCACTGCAGTTTCGGACATGGAGATGGTCAAGTTGTTTGCAGCCCTGCATGATTAGTAAAAGATCTTCCTTGTTAACTATGGACTCGTTCATGATCAAACGCTTGAGTTTCGGAAAATGTGACACAATGGCTGCTGCTGCTTCGCCACCTACCGAGCAGTTTCTCAAATCCAGTAAAGCAATGGGAATAGGCTCAAGAATATCATTAATAAAAATTGGATTTCCCAGCTTTAAGGCTTCCAAATTCTTCCATTTTATGATGAGGCTTGGGATGACGTGGTGACAGCACCAACATCTTCAAACCAGGCAATCTACAACAATAATATAAGCAATATTCATGCATCACACATACAACCAGGTAACGTAAAACTAGCAGACACAAAAATCAAATTAGATGCTCACTCCTCAGAAACATATAGGAGCTCTTCTCTATTACAAGAATACGGTAGTACAAGAATTGTGGCACGTCTTTGGCTTCGATTCACAACAAATTTCATCAGTTCAGTCTGCGAAGTCAGCCTAGGGATCATTTGAGGAAAAATAAGGTGTTCCCAACATGAGGGATTGAGAAGTGCCTTGTACCATGTTTTGCATACAAGCGGAACAGCTTGAAGCCTTGTTTGTAGTTCCAGCCTCCCAAAAATGTTTACCAAACAATCTACGTTCATATCTTCCCATTTTCTTTCTTCCATCTTCTATCAACATGCAAAGAAAAAACAAACAACTTATGACAGATAAACAATAGAGATAAGTGGATAACTAATTATGACAAAAACTGATGAGATCTATAATGGTCTTGAAAATTTTTATAAACTATCACAACTGTTGATAATAAGTTGCTAAATATGCATTAGATCATGGACATTTAGAAGATGGACTAACCTCAGAACAACTTATGTCTTCCTCAACTTAGCATGTGACTTTAGGAGTTGATATTGATTCATGAATACAGCAAAGGGAAGGTAGATGGATAGGCGGGCTTGAACAATTGGGCTTCACATTTTCGAAGCTCAACTTTAATGACAGTTTCATATTTTCAAAGCTTGGACTTCCTAAGCATTTTCCAATACAAACATACACTGGTGGCTGCAATCTTCTAGGAGGTTATGGATTGGGCCGGAGATGGGCTGAAAGACCAATTTGGGTCGGACAAAACATTACTCCTTCTAGTCTCAATTTATAATATAAGTCTCTTTGTTTTTCAAAAGTTAAATTGACTCCTATTTAACCAATTATTAAAAAGTATTTACTTAGTATCAAAATAAACTAGATTTTCTTTTCGATGATATTTTTTAGAGTTTGTTTTTTAATTATATAACATATAAAATTTTTGATCAAAGTGTGGCCAAATGTCAAAAAGGACAATATATTGAGACGGATGTAGTAGTGATAAGAAAACATTTGGGCTTTACATTTTTCTGGTGCGACTATTAGACCGTGAATTTTTGTTGACTCAAAGCACAAAAAGCTTTTCCAATTAATTGTTAGTGTGCTAGAAACTCTTTTAACAAAGACACCCGTTAATAAGAAAACTTTTTCACCTGACAAATTCTCGCGAGAAAAAACTCTCCTTAACGCTGTCTTAACAAATATTTTTCGAAAATGCAAACTTATATACCTTATAAGTATATGTTCCAATACTATTCGCATCAGTCAAAATCGAACCGGGTCCCGGAACAACAGAAAATAAACCCACCACTTGGGCCGTCTTAACAAATATTAAATATATTCAACTATTATCTTCTCTTTTTTTATTTAAATTCATATTCAAGTTTTAATTGGTTTTTTATTTGAAATTAATACTAGCTAAGTTATGTTGAATAATTAATGTTATTTATATATTAATTAATAAAATAATATATTATATATATATATATATATATATATATACCCTATATATATATATTAGGGGGCCTGTAACCAATCAAAATAGTAACCAGGTAACTTTTAATCTCAACCATCAGATTATTTGACCCACTTGCCTGTGTTGCGTATAGTACTGGATCATATGAACATGCCAATTATACTTTTGATACCTGCTTTTCACACGTGCACACATAACTGTTATCACTTGCTTTTCATATTTTATTGTGATCTTTTTTATGTTTATATTGTATAAATAGTTATGTATTATATATATATTTTATTTTGTAAATATGTTATGTAAAGTGAGTATCTTAACATATAAAATTTTAATAAAATTAAAGTAAATATACATGTCTTTAGTTAGTTTGTTAGAAATCATAATAAATTTATATAGAACTTACTTATACAATACAGAACATACAGAACATAATCTTATAATAAATTACAGCACATATATGTTTATTATTTTAATTACAGAATATACTTAAAGTACAGAACATAATACTGAACATTATATAAATTATAAAAATACGGAACATGTGTAAATACAGAACATAATTTTTTAATAAAATTACAGTAAAAATATATATGTTTGTTTATTAGTAAAAATGTTATATTATATATAATTTGGTTATAAAAATACACAACATGCACAATTAAGGAACCTAATCTTTTTATTTTAATCACAGAACATACTTAAAGTACAAAACATAATACAGAACATTATATAAATTATAAAAATACGGAACATGTGTAAATACAGAACATAATCTTTTAATAAAATTACAGTGAAAATATATATGTTTGTTTATTAGTTAAAATATTATATTATATATAATTTGGTTATAAAAATACAGAACATGCACAATTAAGGGATCTTATCTTTTAATAAAATTATAGTAACTTTATATGTTTATTTTAATTAAAAAAACATAAGAATTTAATTATAAATTATTAACATACATAATAATTTTACAAAAGATAAAACAAGAGAATAAAAATAATATAATGTATAAAAAATAAAATTTTAAAATTATCTCATACACAAAACAATAATTACAAAATTGTATTCATAAACATAATATAAAAAAATTTTATAAACAAGCACAGTGTCTTGCCCCATGTTGTGTTCAGTTATCGTACGTGGCTGTCATAAAGAAAGAATAGGGTATACAGTACCATCCACATCGATGATCGTAGGGTTGAGCGTGAGTTACTAAGTTACCCGTATAAAATGAGTTACTCGTTGAAACACACCCTATATATTAGTGTAGTAATAATATATTACTAAAATATGAAAAATAATCTAACAATTTTGCATGATACACGAACTAATCTAGTAAAATATTCATAAATTTGATAACTTCTAATTTACTATATTCTTTAAAATAATGTTTTCATCCTGTTGACTTGTTCAAAAAAAATGTTTTAAAATTAATAACTTTACACTATCAAAAAAATTGAAATTTGTAAAATACGAGTTTATTTTGTCCATTTGTAAAGTCGAAATCTACTTTAAAACTCGTCTGTAACCTTCTTAATTTGTTGAATGTAAAAGTTCAATTGGTTGAGTGCGACTAGATTAAAAAATAATAATAATAAGGCCAAATAGTGGGTTGGAAGGGGGTTTGCAAGAAGTTGTCTTGTTTGTGTTACTGTGTGATGTTATGGTGGCCTTGGGGGCAGTTCGTGACTTCACATTGTGACAACGGGCGATCCTCGAATAACAAAATCATTATCGATGATTGTGTTTTCTTGTTTCTATTATGACATGAAACTACTGTTGTTAAACTACCAAAACCTGATTTACCCTCTGTTGCTGAAATGTCAACCCCTCCTCGATCTCTAAACCAACGTCAATCAGAATTCAGAATCAGTAGAGCAACAACTTCTGAACCGGTGCCTTCTCCGCCGGTTCACCCCACATCCTAGATTCCCAGGCGTCTGAAACCTCAGTCCCTTCGAGAGTTCGAGGCCGTTTGAATTTTCGAATTTTATAGAGTCCCAGAATATTAGTTATCGTCGATAAGTTTTTGTATTTACTAGTATTATCTCAAAATCTGTTATAACATGTACTTAAAAAATATAAAATTAAAAAGCAGACATATTTTCGAATTTATTTTCAAATGAACGGTTATAATTATAAATGAGATTTTGATACGAGTTAAAAATAGTTGATTTTCAAGTGATATTGCAACACCAGTTTTAAATGATTGAATTCAGGATCATATCTCATGTGGTTGCGTCATATTTTAAAAAAATAATTTTCTATTTGAGTGTTTTTGAAAGGTGGAACAGAAAAATTAATTATTAAAAGTCCATTATTAGTTAAGATTTGTAGAAGTTGGGTAACAATACGAGAGAGATATATTTTGTTTCATACTCCCTCCATCCCTTAATACTTTTTCTATTTGTTTTAGTACACATTTTTGCTCGTTAATATCTTTAGTTTCGCATTAATATTAAATATAAAAATTTCACCGTATTAAAGTACTCGTGAATACGAATCCAACAAGATCACTCACGATTCTTACAAATTTAACATAAATTAATAATTTGTCCCATGTTATGAACAAATAGGTAAAGAAAAAAACACAAAGGAGTATTATATAATTTTTTAAGACGGACCGGGCGGTTTAAAGAGGCGGGGACTAGCTCAACGGAAAAACGCCAAAAATAGAGCGAGATCGGAGGAGATGTCATGCTTTGTTTAGTAACAACTGTTACGCGAAGGCTTGACAAGAAGAGACAGAAGAAGAGTGGCAGTAAAATCATAATTTCTTTTTATTTAATTTTAGCAAAAAACAGACGATAAATAATGGAGGAGGGCGGACCTTACCTAGCATGCAGATTGACGAGATGATTTGATATAAAGCCTGTGCCTCACTCCCCCATGGACAACCTAGCTACTAGGATTCAGCTTCTTAGCTTACCCTCTTTTATTTAATTAATTATTATTATTATTATTATTATAATACTTTCTCATATCTCATGAATACATACATGCATCAAAATCTGAGCATGACGCGTCAAAATCTGAATGCATCAACCTCACTTTGCAAACAGTGATGGATGGATGGACAGACGTTGATGCGATTGAGTGAAGTGATGCATGCATGCATGTAACTAGTCTCTTCATCATTTCGTTCTTTGATTTTAGTCTCACAGATTACAATATTACATGTGTATGTTTGTAAGCCGTAATCCAATTTGCAAAGAAGCTACCATGGTGTTTGCCTGGTTTTATGAAGTTTAAATTAATTATTTTTAATTTTATAGTGTAATAAATTGTCAGTTTGAATTTAAGATGAGTTAGAAATTACATCCTCTGTCCTCCTTATTTTTTTACACTATTTTTTGACACGTTTTTCCACTCTCATTTAAAATATAGTTTTTTTTTCTCCAAATAAAAGTTTGATGTTCAAACTTTTATTCAAAAAGAGAAATTTTTAAAAAAAGAAATGCATATTATGGGAGCCTCAAAATGCGTGCAAACAGTTAACGTAAACAACCACGAGGGCGGAGGGAGTACTTACTCAGAAATTTTTAGGGATTTATTTTTCTAATCAATTTATTTTTATTTTATAATTTTTTGGTTGAATTAATTTTACCACTAAAACAAATAACTATTACTTTATTATTTCTTAATAAATCATAGTTATGTATAATATGAAATTATTCAAACAAATACTCCCTCCGTCCCACAATACATGTCCCTTTGATTTTTTTTTCACGTAATTTGAGGTGCAAATAAAACATATGTTCATATATTATTTTTCAAATTTTCTTATTCTGAATAAAAATATGGATGTTACACTTTTATTCAAAAAAAAAAAATTTGGAAAATAATATATAGAAATATGTTTTATTTGCACATCAAATTACCTGCAAAAAGTCAAAGCGATATGTATTTTCGGACGGAGGGGGTAATTTAAACAGAAGAGCACTTATTATATTAAACCCGCTCTGGAACTGGTTTTGCAAATGTATTTATCTCAATTTTGTTTTGTACTTTTGTAATCTGAAAACCAACAAACCAATTCAACAACTCCTACCAGCTTTTCTTTCTTTACCTCACTTTTAAGCTAAGCTGGTTTGACATAACATTGCTTGGCATTGCTCATGTTTAACCTTATGTTTTTGTACTGTAATCACCACTACCCAGCACAACCACAATACCATATGTTGCAACATACATTTTGTACATGTTAGTATAATTATTTACCTCTGTGGATGGGAAAAATGAAATGATGCACATGCAACAAGTAGACAGATGATTTTGTTTTATATATACACAAAAAGTTACAGAAGAATAGTAATGAAACTGGAGTAGTGCAGCATGAAGCTTTACAAAATTAAAATTAGGGTATACATAATGAGACTTTCAGGATGGATGCAGATACAGGTGAAGTTTCCATATGAAAACTTGTAGTTTTGCTAACTATATACATGAATATATGCAATAGTTGGATGAATCCTTTAAAGTTTTTGGACAGGTTGCCACTTGGAAGGGAGTGAATGTAATAATATTCTATTACCTTTTTACCCATTTTTGCTACTTTAGTGGAGCTGGGAGTATAAAAGTCAGCAGAATCATATCTGCCTCTGAAACCATTTCCCTTTATGGCTTTTAGTAATTATTTTACATATACATACACATTTCTCTCATTTCTCACTCCCATGCAATAATTCTCTCTGAACTATTTGAATAATTAAGTTCATACCTCTTACAAATTAATATATATAATAATGCATATGTGATAAATCTTGAAATTAGCGAGAATCGAACTCAAAATCGGAGACGGTAAGATGTTAGCAATAATTAATGTGTTTAAAGGGTAATGCATGAAGGGGTTTAAAGAAGACAGGAAAAAGAGAACAAAAACGAAGATGCAGCAGGTAATGATAAGTGAATCAAACAGTACAATAGATAGAAAAATGGATTTACTCTGTCTCTGTCAAGGATTATACACATACACTATGAATTGTAAAATGCAGAGGTACTGTGCTGCTGACAAATGAGATATGGTACAGCTTTATTGATCCATGGTGAAAGTAGCCAATAATAACATCTCTTGAGCCCAGGCCCAAAGAAATCCCACCGAGTAAATAGATAAAACCACTCACTTTCTGTCTCTCCTTTTGATTTTCTTCACTGACAGAGAGGAGAATACCTGCACTCTTATTCACGCACGCACGCATACTCCAAACAGAACCACCCCGGCCCCACACTCTCTCATTAATACACATCCTACTCACACATTAATCTTTAGCTCTGTGCCTCTATAATCATAAGGCTGCTCCTTGAGAGTGATCAGATTTCATCACAATATCGATTATTTTATTTTTATATTTTAGGGTCTTGTGATATTATAATTCCCAAGAGTTGTATATATTGTCTATCAACAAGGCCTTTGGAGTAGTTTTTTGTGCTTTCACTTTGTGTCTTGTGAGTGAGTGAGTTTGGGGTGTACTTGCTATCATGGAGATGTTTTACCATCACTTTGACAACAATGAAGCGAATTTACCACCTGGGTTTCGGTTTCACCCTACTGATGAGGAACTCATCACCTACTATCTGCTCAAGAAGGTTCTTGATCATACTTTCACTGGCCGTGCCATTGCTCAAGTTGATCTCAACAAATGTGAACCCTGGGAGCTCCCTGGTAACCTAAACTCAACTTCACTTGTATTACTCATCACATATGTTCGTTTGTTACAATTTATTTACCAATCTCTCTCCGTCTCTCTCTCCCTCTCTCCAATCTCTCTCTCCCTCCCTCTCTCCATCTCTCCAATCTATCTCTCTCTCTCCCTCCCTCTCTCCATCTCTCCAATCTCTCTCTCTCTCCCTCCCTCTCTCCATCTCTCCAATCTCTCTCTCTCCCCCTCCCTCTCTCCATCTCTTTCTCTTTGCAGACAAAGCTAAGATGGGGGAAAAGGAGTGGTACTTCTACAGCCTGCGGGACAGGAAATACCCAACAGGGCTGAGGACAAACAGAGCCACAGAAGCCGGCTACTGGAAGGCCACTGGGAAAGACAGGGAGATTTACAGCTCCAAGACCTCCTCACTTGTGGGCATGAAGAAAACCCTGGTTTTCTACAGAGGCAGAGCTCCCAAAGGAGAAAAAAGCAACTGGGTCATGCATGAATATCGCCTCGAAGGCAAATTCGCCTACCACTATCTCTCCCGAACCTCCAAGGTACGTCCATCCACAATTAATTCTACATGCATAATAATTTTATAACATCTCGTTCCATAATAAATGCAAATTTATTTTATTTTATTTTCTTGTAACATTTTTTTTTTTTAGGATGAGTGGGTGATCTCTCGAGTATTTCAAAAGACTATTCCGGGGGCAACATTTCCTGGTGGGAAGAAAAGGCTGAATACAACCAGCACCAACTACCCGGAGCTGAGTTCTTCTTCGTCGGTGTCTCTGCCGCCGCTTCTCGACACGCTACCGTACAATGCCACCGCCACGTCAGACCTCGACAGCTGCTCCTTCGACGGCAGTGCAAGCACGGCTGCAACTAAAGAGCACGTGCCCTGTTTCTCCACTTCAGCTTCACCCAGCTGCTTCAACAAGTACAGCTCTATGTTCCACTCTGTCTCCCCGGCGGCGGCGATGGTGGACCCCGCCGCCGCCATGCCGCCGTCCTCGTTGGCCGCCTTTCAGAGCAACGTGGGTGTGTCGGCGTTTCCTAGTTTGAGGTCATTGCAGGAGAACATGCAATTGCCGTTCTTTTTCTCTCCGGTTGCCCCTTCGCCGGTTTTTGGCGGCGGAGAGGTTGGGAACTGGCCGGCGCCGGACACCCAGAAGAGTGGAGCCACAGAGCTGGATTGCATTTGGAGCTTTTAAAACAAACGTTTTATGTATTAAGATGCCTATTAGCTTATGCTAAACTAAGCTTAACTATGATCAAATAGCCTATACGTTGATCAATGTAGTAGTTTACTCGTTGCTAATCATCCAGTTTAAGTTTAATGTGTGGCTTTATGTGCTTGTTATGTCATGTTTAAAATGTAATCTTTGACTATGTAGAATGTAGTAGCACCTAGGCCCTAGCATCCTGTAGCATGTAAACCTTTAACATAAATATATTATATTCCGGCTCTCTCTCATGTTTTGTGATTTTTCAATTTTTGATATATATCAATTAGTTAAAAAAATTTAATGTGTTTTTTATTAAATATTCATTTAAATAGATTTATTAATGGATTAAAATACATGTCAAGATCCAAATGATATGGGTGAATGAGCCAATGAGGGAATACTAACTAATTACATGTGTTGCTGGTCTTTTCGAAGGGAAGAAAAACTATGTGATATATTATTGGCCATTGTTACATTTAAAAACAACTATTTTGTCAGTTTTGTTATACTTTTAAGCAAGTCGATTGAGAGTAATTAACTGCCCTTTGTTTTTTTAATCGCGCCACTGAGAGTAGAAAAGGACTAATAAAAAATGGAGCATAAACTAATGAAGCATGTATTTGGTGTGTTCTGGAGAAACAATAATTGTACGGAAGATACATAGAGAGAAAAGAAAGTGAAAAATGAGAAGGACTAATCGGGAGAAGTTGATAAGGCTGCTGCAGATTAATGATAAAATCTGAAATCCAAACTAGTAAGAGTACTTACAAGTTGTGCAGTGATGTTTGTTCATTGGCTTGGGTTCGCTACAGCTTTTTAAGTTCCCTTTAATCTGTTAATATCAGTTTTTCTACTTCATTTCAGGCTTGAGCCTTTTGGACCACCTCAAGCTCACTTTAAATGTCGTGTGTTCCGTACACTCGAGTCATTATGTAGCCAGCCACCCAGGAGGATCCTATAATATATAAAATATATTATCATTGTATTTTTTCAGCATTAATCCTGGATATTTGAGGAAAATCAGGGGATGGCCGTATTTTTCGGCAGAAAAAATCACTCATTTTAAAATTTTCATTATCTAACAATTTTTCGCGCTGACGTATATTGATTATAAACTATTGTTGTGACTATTACCCTAGACAATCTACTTAATTAGGTAACTAATGAAACAACATTAACTTTAACACGTGATAAGAAGAAGAGAAAATGCACAGCCTACTTATTCAGATGTCAAAGAAAATAAAATTCGAAACCTGTTGCTTTTAATGTTTCAACAATAAGGATTAGAAACTAGAATTACAAATATTGAGAGACCTTCTAGGTGAACTTAAATTAAGTGTTTTTTGTTTAAAGTAAATAAGTAAAATAGAATTTATAAGCAAGTTAAAGACTTACAAGTTATTAAATTATTTGAGAAAAATGTATAAACAATGAAACAAAAATTAGTATTTCAGCTTCTTATAAATACTTCTTGACTTTTTACAAAACCAACACAAATAAAAATTTCTAAATTAAAAACCTAGAAACCGGGCTTTTAAACCCGCCAAACACCCCCTCAGTCTAAATGTTAATTGAAACCCTAGAATTGAGAAAATTTGAGCTTTGCATACACAAGTGAAGTGTGTTTCTTTGCATACACAAGTGGAGTGTGTTTCGCGATGGGGCAGGGTAAATCACCTTTTTTAGCAAAAAGCTAAACGAAATGTTGGATGTTCAAACTGATCCAACCGACAAAGATGGAGCATTAAATATGGAAAACATGGTAGTTGCACTGCACAATTTTCTTGTTATATAACTATTGATATATAGTAGTCGTACAGTGCCACTGCATCTTCTTCCTGCCCTGTACCTCCACATGATTTTCCTCAGCCTACCTAGGTTTATAGAGTCCCAGTATTGCGCAACATATGCGATGCAACAATTCTAAATTTGAGTTTTTGATCCGATGATATCTCTGATCTTTGTCGTAAAATATCGAGAAATCAAAACTTAGATCAATGTATCAGACTTTTCGAACTCTAGAATAGGAATATATTTGGTGCAAATTCGGTATGATAGACGTATATTGTGCCCGAGAAATGAAACCGAGTATGAGTGCATGAAATGGGGAGAAAATGTCTTGTATATCACCAAACACATATTTTATATCCAAATAACAGAATTCAGTAAATGGTCTTAAAATTATTCATTAATATCGGATAATTCAGTATTGATTTTTTTTTTTAAAAAAGCTCTAGACTGTATTGTGTTTAGATATGAAAATCAAACAAAAAAATACGATATGACATTTTATGAGGAAAACAATACATAAAAAGCTCAATAATTTAGCCTTTCAAATTATAAAATAATAAATCAATACTCCCTCCGTTTCAAAATAAATGTTCATTTTCGAAAAATCACACAGTCTAAGAAAAGTGGTTGTTCACAAATTAACTGCATGAAATAGTCATAACATGTGGAGTGAGATTGATTTATTAAATATAAATAAGAAATGTGTAGAGTAGAATTGACTTTAGAAATATGATTTTGCATGGAAAATTAAAGTGGACAAGTAATTTGAAACATATTTTTTTTTTTTAAATGGACATGTAAATTGAAACAGAAAGAGTATTTTTTTTTCCGAACAATAATATTTAGGATATTTTTTTCAAATTCATGATATGCGGATATGATTGGCTCATTTAAATCGTCATAAATGTGAGTGTGGTCGGTCGTCTCTGCAAATACAACATCAGACGCCTTGCGGTACAAGAGAGTGTGATATGCTGGTAATTTCGTTGCCTCATTTATTACACCTCTCTTATTCAAATGGGCCCATTTGATTGCAACCGTCAGGTCCGGCCCATGCAATGCTTGACCCGTACCAGACTCCGTTTTATTGGTTGATGTATTTATTGCAGTAGCTAAATTAAATGACCAATATCATGACTGAAAATTATAAGTGGCAAATTGCAACGATTGGTAGTTTTGTAATGAGTGGCGGTACAACAATACTCCCTCCGTCCCTTTTTACTTGTCCCTTTTAAAAAAATAACGCATCTTAATAAAATGTTAGTTGGATATCTTGTTTTCATACATATCCCTAATAAATGTAATGAATTAGATAGAGTTGTGTATATATATATGCTAGTCAAACATTGGAAGTTGTCACTTTTTGAAAAAACATACAAAAAGTTGCTTTGAAAAAAGAAGTAGACAAGTAATTTGGGACAATTTTTTTTTTCAAAATGGACATGTAAAAAGGGACGGAGGGAGTAGTTGGGGAGGATCCGACCCGGCCACCCGGGTATGGGCTTGGTGCAATGGAGCAGCGTCAGCAATTTTAGCGGTTAGTGTAGATTTTGATCCACATGGACCGGAGTGCACGCTGCAAATAATAGGCTTTAATTTGGATGGCAGGGTATTGAGAATGGAGATGGACGTATGGGTATGGTTGTGAAATTATGAAATGATCTGGGTTGATGAAGTGCGGTTTTATTAAGAGGCATGTGAATATTTTAATTGTTGTTCTGAATTTTATAGAATTATATAAAAAAAATTAGAATATTTCAAAATAAACAGAATTTTTTAGAAATTTATTTAGTGCCCCTACTAAAATAAATTTAGATCTGCTCTTGGACCAGGCCAGACCAAAGACTGGTTAGTTATGTAAACATATAGAGTAGTACTATCCTGCAATCAATGTGTCCGTTTGTGTTGCATAGTTGCCTCTTTAGCAACTGTATCACTGTACGTATTTTTATCAGCTCCTTTGCATATGTCACTCAGAAAATATTATTTTATTTCAAAACTCGGATTATTTCAATTTTTAGTTGCATCCATGAGATTTTGTTAGAGCAAACTCCGATAGAAACTATGAAGAGATGGCCAACTTCCGCATGACATGACAATCTTGATCGTTCATTTATTGAAGTTGTATGATTGCGAACAAGTTATCAATCAAAGTTGACAACTTCCTCATATTATAAAATCAATATATTTTTTCAAAAGTGTATCCATTTTTATATTTTTCGTTTTGTTATGATTCATAGATGGGAGTATGGGACCATATTGACAATTTTTAGAATTGCCAACTATTGGAGTATAATTTTAACAAAGATTGCCAATAGTAATATGCATATATTAGATGATGCCGTGGAAGTTGACACCTATTTGGAAAACCTCTACTAGAAATGTTCCATGGATAAATATGCTAGTCTTGTGGTAAAATCTGATTCTCTTCTCACGGTTCCAACAATTATCAAAGAAACTCTTTTTTTTTTTGTCACGAAGATATTTTCTCGTATAACGAATCATCAAAGAAACTTCTTATTAGGTCATGTTATTGAGAATTGTTGACGGTTATTAGTGTTTCGAAGGCCTTTTAGGCCTAAAATATCTTTCAAGCCCCGTCCCAGCATACTAACATAGGTTCCTTTTAATTTCTTTTGGAGTCGGGAGAAAGAAAATCAAACCAAAAAACGATTTGAACATTGCTGGACAACGTGAGGTTTAACTGTCTAAGGGGACGTCCTTTGTTTCGGAGGCCTGGACCCAAAAAGAAAAGAGGACACACACCTTATATATAACTTTAACATTTAGTTGTTATGTATCTGGGCCAATTGCCCATCTAGTTATGGACAAGAATCGAAAGGCCCAAATATAGTTGTGTGTTCCTCAGTTGAGTAACCATGCTAAAAATGAAGCCCGTCCATTGCAGTGCGGGTTGGGTAAAATTTTAGCGACTCAGCGCAAATTTTCTTTTCCCTTTTTTCGGGAGAAACGAAAACCTTGTTTTTACTTGCTCTCTTTATATACTTCAATCGGCCAAACAGAATTTTCCACATATATGTCATATAATTTGATAACAAATTTGTGATACGTATTATTACCTTTTTTCCATCAACCCGAGTTTAAATGCATGAAATTTCTGGTTTATATTTAATTTCAAATTCAAAATAATCAATTTATAAATGTTTAAATTTAATATTTTCTATCAAAAGGGGAAAAGGATAAGAAGATACTCGAATTTAAACGATAACTTTCAGAAAAATAACGATGAGGTGGAGCGCCAAAGGCACCGCCTTGACCGAGTTGAGTAATTACATAACAAAAGAATGCGAAAGGGGAAACATAAACGCAGACAGCAGCCGCACATCACGTGATGAGCATTCACCGCTATTTACGCTCACGCCTAGGCGGCGCCACCCTACCCTTTTCCACTCATTTCACTTTGCTCTCTCACGTGTCCCCCCCCCCGCGTGTGCATACACTAATATTCCCTATATTTCGTCTTTACGTTCAATAATATTTTCAATTTTAGGTATTTTAATTTAATATTCCCTGAATATTACTGGTAACTGATTTCGACGTCTATTTAGAACATTCAAGAGCATCTTGGATCTTATAAATTTTAGCAGCTCAAATAAAATAAATATAATATGTTTACTTCAATTTATATTAACACAAAGATTTAGAAGAAGAATTTTATTTTTTAAAAGATGAAATGAGTAATGTGTATAAATATTTTTTCATAGAAATGTGCAAGGCGGTAATAGTATTTCTTGATTACGGCTTCAAGAATGAGCTGGAGCCCGGTGGCCTTATCCGTTTACTCCAATTTTAACCCAGCTCCAGTACGCCCCATCTCCAATAAGAGTCAGCCACGTGTTAGGCAACAAGCGAAGATCACGTGACCGTCGACAACTTTATCCATTAAATTAATCTAAATTTAACCGTCATTTGTTAATTAAATGTAAGAAACCTACGATCTCGGCTGGACGGCTTCTCCTACGACAGTGTTTCAGTCAAACCTCTCGTTGACTGCGCCGAATATTTTCCCCCACCGCTTCGTCTTTCGCACCACCCCTTACACTCCCACGTGCGCTACGTGATTTCACGCTCTTTCCCCCGCTCTCCTGAGGAGTTCTTATTAGACCTTTTTTTAATTTTCTTTCCTGAATAAAATTTATGAGATAAAATTATTCTCCTCGTCCGTCTGATGCTTAAGAAAAATTACAGACTGATATGAAAACGAAAGAGTTAATAAAGTGACGAACTTTATTTTTTTGAAAGGAATAAAGTGGCGAACTTAATAATATTTAAATAATATATCTTAAAATTTTGACAGAATCAGTTTTATATGATAAATAATTATTAATTTAAAATTTTGTAAAGTAATAATTGAAAGAGGCATCGGAAAAATGTAAAAAATATTGAATGAAGCGTGATTATCTGCCAGATTGTGAATATAAATTTTACTGCAAATAAGAAACTATACTTTAATTCTGAATATTGATTTATCTCAAGTCCAAATCAATTATATACTTGTGCAAAATTGGTCTATTAGTTAAAGATGTCGAATATCAATTAACAATTTTAATCTAATTTATCCGAATATCATATAATATATTTGAACACTTCAAACTCAGAGAAATGGGATCAACAAAACTAGCTTACTCCGCGGACGAATTTGAACATAATTGGTTTAACAATAATTCAAATTTGTGTCCCAAACTAAGAATAAAATTAATTTAGGGTGTATTAAATTTCTTTCACAAATAATTAAAATATATTTCGACCCGGATTGTATAATAATTAAAACTAGATATCTATGACACTTTCTCAACACAACTATATTAGTTAAAAATAATACCTCAAAAATAATTTGAGATGCAGATATCGGGCCGCGATAAAGAGAAAACCAATCCTAAAAAAAACTAGGAAACACCAAGGTTCTGCTACATAGCTTGAATTTTTTTGGACTTATGGATATTAAAGGGCGGGTTGATTGAGTTTAAAATAAATATTTCTTTTAAAACTAAAGAAGTGAAGTATAAATGAGAAATAAGTTAGACTTATAAGTGATCACAACATCTGAGAAAAAGGTAAAAGTCATAAAACAAAGGTGTTGTTTGGCCATGGCTTTTAAGCCGACTCCTGGCTTATAAGTTAGAAGCATTTATTTTGTACTGTTTGTGTAATAAGTCAAGAAACACTTATAAAAAGCTGAGAATGCTAGCTTTTGTTTCATGACTTCTGCTTATTTCCCAAACACTTTAATCACTTATAAGTCTTAACTTGTTTCTAACTTCTATTTCACTTCTTTACTTTAAGCAAGAAGCGTTTATTTTAAGCTCAGTCAAACGGTTTCAAAAACCAGTACTCAATTTTTTATAAGCACTTCTTGACTTTTTATACAAACATTACAAATAAGTGTTTTTAGCTTGTAAATTCAGAAACCGGATTTTTAAGCTCCGGGTCAAACACGCCTAAGTGTCTTCTAAATAGTAAATTATGTTCCGGTGAAAAGTCTTTTTCGTAGAATTCATTATACTTCTAACTTGAACATGGTTAAGGTTTTAAAATTCGGTTTCTGATTTTAAAACCCCAACTTTTGGGCTTACAACAAGAGAAATAATTTATTCATGTCCGTTGCATAAAAAATCACAAGTCCCAATATGAGAATTTGAAAACATTAGTCGGGATCAGCTCTGTACGAATTTTGAAAATGGTTTTCATGATTTTCAAATCGTGAAGTAACAGTTTGCGTACATTCAAATTAATATATAATTCAAAAGGAAAAATTAATATACAATGATATAATAAAAATATTGTTTTAGATTAACAGCTCAACTAATTCGAACATGTAAATATATAAATACTTAAAATTATCATTATATGCTATATATGCATAGATCTTTTGGTGTCACTACAATAACAGTGCCCTGTGCGTTCGTCTTGATCGTATTATCTAAGGGTCGACCTGATATCAGTTTTCTATTGATTTATTATTGAATATTGATTTTATAAACATGTTAAACACCACTTTAAAAGATAATTTATAATAGTATCTTCAACGTGGTTGACTATAATAATTTATAATAGTATCTTCAACGAGGTTAACTATAATGGTTGAATAATTAGATCTCCAAGACATTATGTAAAATTTGATGAACATGTTAGACATTTTACTTCGATTGTATTAACTGTATTTGATATATTATTTTAATATGAGAATTGATGACATGACATTTGCTAAAACTATACGGTGGTTCTACGAATATAGTCATTCATAATAGTTTGACTATAATTATAGACAAACGCCTATGAATGACTATATTCATAGGGTATGCAACTCACTTTTTAAAAAAACGGGCTTTCATGATTTTAAAAAAATTTAATGATTTTTCAGGTCGGAGTTGCTATAATATTTTGTTCTTATATTAATATTTTTTATGCCCAATAAGTTTTAACCACAAAAAAATATTCAAGCATACATATTAAATTTAGTTCTCTTGCTTAAATAACTTTTCCTTAATAAATAATAAGTTTTTTTAAAATTAAATCAAACAGGCCCTGCATGTTTTTTTTGTTAAATCGGAAATTCTCTCAGATTGATCCACAAAGATTGCACAGCCATCCATCAGTATCCAACTACATATATTTTCTGTCAAATTAAACGGTCTCGGGAAAATATCCGACAATTGTTAGAGTTGAATAACCGAAAATAGACGCTGCTCACCCACATCACACATGCACAAATCACCGCTAAACTGTAAGATAAGATATATAGACGGCACAGAAAGGTCCTACAATTTTTACTATTTTTTTTTCAGTATACTTACTTTTTGGCTATTAAAATCTCCGTTTATTATACTTTCTTTTTAGTTTCGTAATTCAAAAGTGATTAAATTTCGCCGTATATTAGTTTTTTTTACAGTTTTACAGCACACCGCAAAAAGAGAAAATAAAGGAAAGGGGTGATGTGTATGGGGTAAGAAGACAGTAAAAGTTCTTAAATGTAGGCCTAGCCCCCGGATGAGGAGCCAAATTAACGCCCAACACAAGTGACTTACACACACGCCATTGATAACGCGTGAACTCACTCTCCTTTTACTCCTATATAACACGCCCTTTCTCAACACAAACACCCTATTATTATTGACACACACCAATAGACACACAGACACACACAAACATAACCTAACTTTCACCAACACACAATGCCTCCCAGAGATAAACTCGCGATCGCCGACGTGCACAGCGCCGCCAGAGAGACTCGCTACAGAGGCGTGCGCAAGAGGCCGTGGGGCCGGTACGCGGCGGAGATTAGGGATCCGGCGAAGAAGAGCCGTGTTTGGCTGGGGACGTTTGATACGGCGGAAGAGGCGGCGCGTGCGTATGACGCGGCGGCGAGGGAGTTTCGCGGTATCAAGGCGAAGACGAATTTCCCGACGTCGATGGAGCTGATTGCGGCGGCGAATCCGATGAAGACTCCCGGAAATAACACTCGGAGTCCGAGCCAGAGTAGTACTGTTGAATCGTCGACGTCGGCGCCGATGCTTGCCGGAGGTCCTCCGTCGCTAGATCTCAGCCTCGCACATCTCGGCGGCGCGGTGCATTATCCTCAAATCTTCCCGGCCGCGCGTCCTCTCATGTTCTTCCAGGCTATGACAAGATCCGACAATTTCGCCGCTCTCATACCTAATCGTCCTGTCACCGGCGCACATCCGGCGGCGCAGAGCGACTCCGACTCGTCGTCCGTCGTCGATTACAACTACACCGAGCGGAGAAAGCCACTCGATCTCGATCTCAACCTGCCGCCGCCGTCTGAAGTGGCCTGATCTCCGATCTATAATTTGTTAATTTTGCCCTAATTTTAAAATTAGAAAAAGAGGCTTAAAAAAAGAGGAATATATTAATATAATATTAGTTGCAGAAGAGAAGAAGAATGGAGCTTATCAAATTCTCAGCCTGACAATGTTTTTCGAATGTGCTGTTATTAAAAATATAAAATCACAACTAGTAGTACAATCATCAAGCAAGCAAGTCCTGTAATGTATATACAAACAACAATTTAGCCTCTCTTATTTCAGTTCATCGTTCTTTGCTTCCTGATAATTAAATTTTTTTGTCTCGTCCATTTTATTATTTTGTTGATTTTATTGAAATAATGTTTATTATTCTGCGATGATCAAAGTTGATAATTGCAAATTTGAATAATTGGATAAGATTGGTGTTGTTGAAGGAGCATGGCATCCGACTGTCGGATGACGGGAGGAGAAACTCTCGAGATTCGATTTTATTTTATTCTTATTTTTTGTTTTGTCGTATTCAAACACGCATCGCCACTTTGTTCGATTATTCGAATACTCCCTCTGTCCCATTTTAACTGACTTTTTAGGGAGATGCACACAAACGAATTTTTACATTTATGGAGATGTTTATTTGAATACTTTTACCTAGCTACCCCTAGTAAAGTCAAACTAAACCATTATTTGTATTGCATAGAAAATATAAGGTGCATTAATGAGGGGTAGAATTGAAATTCACCTACCAAATAGTTCACGAAAACAAGAAAAAATCACTTATTTTGGGACAACAACCAAATTCTAAAAAGACTGTTAAAATGGGACGGAGGAGTACTTTTATTCGTGCGGCTGGCTGGCTTGGCTCACTGTACAAGAAGAGTAGTGTGCAGAACACTTTTGTTAAACTCAAATTAAAATAAAACAGTTGGATTATAAAAATAGTTAGGACGGCACCGACGGCGTGGGTGTATTTGTTGGGCAAATAAAAAAGGCACAAGATTCAGCAGATGAGCCGCTATGTATTCATTCTCGTGTATACATCTGAATACATAACAAAACTGCCGTCTTCGTATTTTTAATTGTGCCTCTGGGACACGCAGCCACCAGCAAATAGTCGAATACCCTTGTGCATTTCAGATTCTTTTATTAATCCAGTTTTATACGGGTACGATCTTGTTCGGCTGTTAAGAGCAAGTCCAAGAGTGTCCTAGTTGGAGCCATAAATATAATATAAAAAATTATGTCCTGGTAGTTTAGGACATATTCTACCAACTTCAACTCCAACAATGTGTCTTATTTTCACTATATGTTTAATATTTTTTTTATTAAAAGTTCACTTTCATCATTAAAACATAATATAAAGTAGAGAGAGAAAGAGAGTGTTGGTAGGAAATTATTATAAAATATGGGATAGGGCAAGGAGAGAGTGCCTCAAAAATAGAGCTTGAAGGGGTTGTCCCAGTGATATAAGGCATGGACATTGTTGGAGCAACTTTTTTTATCAAAAGTCCTAAATTTTAACTTAGGACATGATATAAGGCTTCTCTTGGACTTGCTCTAAATTTGTAAAATACTTGTTCCTGGAATTAATAATATTATATTGTAATATTTAATTGAGTTGCAGTCAATTGATATCATTCTTTTGCCCTGCCGAACTTAGCCGACTTTCTCTTATCTGTTAATCTTTTTCTAACTTTAAACTGAAAAATATTTATTTATGTTTTGAGTCAAAAATCAATTTATCAGAAATAGATCATAAACTGACTTAAAATCAGGAGTTAATTTGAGACAATCTTTTTAATAAATAGCGATCTAAAAAATATCATTAATAAATAAAAATTTATCTAAATGAATATTTTAAATTTCTAATTAATAAAAATTGCATTAATATCATTATTCATGTTAAAACATAAATAACAAGCTCAGTCAAACATATCTTTTTTTTTTATTTTAAACTAAGTCAAACAAATCTAGTTCATACATGCAATATATCATTTCATGAATTAACATTTTTATATGAATAAAATAATATATCATTTCATGAATTAATATTAAAATAATACACTCTTTCTTGAATTTTTTGTCACACAGAACAGGTCGACTATCTGTATTCGAGTACATATAGCACCTGCAATGACCAACTTACCCCCGAAGATTTTAGAAACGGAGAATGTTCCACGTGTGCACCACCGCCGAATACGTAGCGGCGCTACCGATATGTTGGTGGAGCCCACACTGTCGAAGGTGACCAACACGAGTAGTATCTAGGCAATACGTGTACGTCCCACAAATACATGTTTCGTATCTTACACGTCATCATACAAAGACTGAGCGCGACTCCCTATGCAAATTTAAAGCTTGGATGTTGACGTCTACGCAATAGTGTGGCGACACGAGGCTTGCTTCACGTGGGCGTTGTCGTACGGAATGAGTAGACAGCTGGAGTCATATACGTGTCATTGATTGACCCGATGTTGACGACGGCGCGTGTGTAGTAAATAAGGGCGGTGTGTTGTTAAATGCTTACACGTGTGGAGTAACGTAAATATTTGTAACGTATTTAAGATTACTGTTACAAAAAATATTCGACAAATATGAATACTTTATGTTCAAGAAGGACGACTCCCTATCCGTAAGTGTTTTAAAATCTGGAGTTTATTATCTTAAACTTAATTATTCAGTTTCATATAATTTCACTTTGATTTTTTTAAATCATGACAGGTAGAATGAAATTCAGATTCATCACTCTCTCCGTTTTGAAATATAGGTCGCTTGACTTTTTTGCACGTATTTTTTAAGTTTTTTGATTGTGGGTTTAAAATTATTGTTTTTGAAATATTCTTTTTCTGAATAAAAATATCAATTATATATTTTTATTCAAAAAAAATTGAAAATAATCATTTTTAGCGTGTGGTCAAAATACTTAAAAATACGTGCAAAAAAGTCAAACGAAAGGAGTACTTACATAAATAATTAAATAATTTGTCACTTGTCACGTATGTATATTTTGATGAAAATGAATGAAGCTGCTGAGCAACCGCCGAGACGAAATAAATGGAACAAAGTAGGTGGGGCGGCCGAGAATCCTTCCTTGTTTTGTTGCTTTGTCTGCTGACTGGCCCCACTTCTTTCAATGCCGACTTGTACTTATATTATGCTTTCGTCTCTTTGAATTTACTCCCTTGTTTTTGAAAGAAGGGTGGGTTAAAATTTACAATTATTGGATTCTGTCAGATACTATGGTATGGAAAAAATAGAAAAGTGATTGGGCTTTAGACCTTGGGCCTTTCTTTCGGGTCTATTGAGCCTGTTCACAACTCACTCAACATTCACCAGCCCATATCAGAACCGGGTTCGGCCCATTAAGACAAGAAGCTAGAAGCTCCTGAAACAAACTGTGGGTAAGTGGGTTCTTGTTTTCACACACTTGCAAAAAAGACACAGATTTTATTAGCGTGGCTGAGAGAAAGAGCAGTTGGGTTGCAGATGGGTCGGATATTTGTGGTGGAGCTAGAGGGAAGGGCTTACAGGTGCAAGTTCTGTAAAACCCACTTAGCCCTTGTCGATGACATTGTTTCCAAGGTTAGTTTATCTTCTTCTTCTTGTTTTTTTTATTATTAATTTTTACCTGCTTATTTATATAAATAGTTGCCGTTTGTTATGCTCTTTAAGTTGTTTGAGATTAAAGCTTGGAGCTTTTAGACTTTTACTTGATAAAGTTTCAATCTTTACTTGATTGGCACTAAAAATAGATATTTTAAATTTCTTTGGTTTGGGAACTAACTGGGGTTCTTTTACAAGATCCAAATGTATTCAAGAACAATACAGATAAAGCCTCGGTGTTTGTTTCACTAAAATCAAATTAAATGGTTAATAGCTATAGTCATCTGTATGTTTTGGCCCTGAAAAGTGTTTTATGTTGCTAGGATTTAAGTTGGATTCCAATTCTTGACTCCGTTTAGAGATGCCCTTTTGTTGCAAAGATAGATTTTTGGACTCCGTTTAATGAGCTGTGGATAATTTAAACCATTGTACTATACCAATATTATTGCCAGCAAAATTTGATTGTTACTGCCTAGTGCCTACCAGGTGTTAATTGTATATATCAGGGTTCAGTCTGTAGATAAATGAACATCAGATTTTATGTGTACGTTTTTCTATAGCTCTGGGTTAATATGTCAAAATAAATATCTAAATGTCCCTTGTCAATTTAAGTTTCTATGAAAGTTTCACTTCAAGTTAGTGGTTATGCTATTCACTTTACACATTGTTTTGTGGTTTTGATACAAATGTTTTCTCTTTAATAATTATAGTTTTTATCTTAGCATCTTATAAGTACCTAGATAAGAGCTGATTTAGGTCTACTATGCGGTGTCCATCACACTGGAGATACCTTGGATCCAATGAACTACTCCTAGACATTGTCTGTATTAGTTATAGACTCTAGAGTGCCGCAGGTTAAATTAGTATAGATTTACGTCGAATGTACCTGCTGTATATTACAAGTTCAAAATTTATTTACTGATACTTATTAATCTTGAACAGGCGTTTCATAGCCGCAGGGGAAAAGCCTACCTCTTCACCAATGCGTAAGTTGTTTGGCATATACTTCCCGAAAATTCCATTTTGTCTACAGTTTGTTGCTTAAAATATTCTTCTAGGGTTCCAGAGTGTACACATTTGTAAAGAGCCACAACTAATGTTGTCACACAAAGGGATCAATTTGTATAGAGAAGGGAGAGAGGCAATAGCCTCATCGTATATTAGGAAACTTGGCGGCCACTCTTGCTACAGGACATGATGTCATTTGATGACCCAAGCATGCCTATGTCAATAATCGTCACATACTTTAGTATATTTCATTCATGAGCTCACTGGATGCAGTCACATAAATGAACGAATGTTTTAGGTGCCAAAGGAACTGAACTGTAATTTTACTTCTTGTTTTTAAACTAATGCTTGATGATTTTGTATCTCAGGGTGAATCTCACTGTTGGACCTCCAGAAGACAGGATGATGCTTTCTGGAATGCATACTGTGGCAGATATATTCTGCTGCTGTTGTGGACAGATTGTCGGCTGGAAATATGTGATACTCTTGCCTCTTAATTCAATAAGCATATAGATACTAATGGGATATTGTTGTGTATTTTATGAACTAGGCTTCGCATTTCTCATTAATTCCATTTTTCTGCACAGGAAGCTGCACATGAGAGAAGCCAGAAGTATAAAGAAGGGAAATTTGTCCTTGAAAGGTATTATCCAACTTTTTCGTCACACGAGTCCTTGTTTTGTTTTGCAGATCCCTAAATTTGTGTAACTTCTATTGAAACAGAGTGAGGATAATTGACGGAATTGACTCGGAATTCTATATTGATACCAATCCCAGCATTAGTGATGCAGAAGATGCTTGAAATTTGGTTGTGTTGTAAAAATAAATGCTTCCTCGACTACATAAAGGTGTAAAAAAATAAACTGTCCGGAAGCTGTCTAAAGATGAGTTGTATTCTCGGATTTTGCTGTGTACCAACTTTTTATGCAATAATTCCTATCACCAGCAACATACAAGTAAATAAAAATGACTCCTAAGTTTACAGATATTGATACAACAAAATTTTCGGTTTTGTGTGTGGTGCAGCCCTGACCGAGAGTCATGCGCATAAAGTGACCAACCAATGGAGCAACTCGGTTCTTGTTACATGAGTATATATAATCACATTCTTTTAGTTGTTTCTTATATTTTCTGCAATTGAAATTAACAGCCTCTACTTAGAGTTTTGGATGGTACATCTGAAAGTTCAATTCCTGTCATATGCACATCATTAGGATGTTGGAGAGAAATTAATAGAGGTATCCTTGAAGATTTTTTAGATCTGATTTTTAAGAAGTTGGTCTGTATAATTTATTTTTCTTTTTAATCACTTTGAATTATTTAAAATTTTAGGTAGATACAGTTAGCTACTATATTATTATGCGACAAATATTTTTCGTATTTTCATGTTTAATCATGCAAGTAATATAAATAATTTTTTACATAGCGAATATTTTTTTATTGAAAACAACAATAATAGTAATGATAATAATTATAAAAAAATTATAATAATAATAAAAAAGAAGAGATTCTTAACTTCTCTAAAACAAAGAAAGGATTAGGACTTTATAGATATATTTGTATTCATGGTGGAGATTTCAAAAATTATATTAGAATTTTGTAAGAGCATGTTGATATAAAATAGCGCTGGAACCTGGTTCGGAAAGAATTCAAGATAACAATAGATACTCCGATTTTTGCTGAAAATACATATAATTGGTAGAAATGAAGGGGGGAAGTGATACTTGATAACTCGAATATTTATCATGATAATGTGTGTTTAGATTTTAGAGAAATTTTTAGCTGTCCGGAAACTCTTAGACCGTTTGGATTAGTTTAAAATAAGAGAATTAGAACAACCTCAATAGTGTTACCTATTTTCAACTTCTAAAATATAATATATTAATGGTTACTTAAAATATAGGTAAGCAAAAAGTTGTTTTACTCCAACCGTATTCCCTATAATCATCCCTACATTTGAAAAAATAAATATTTTATTAGAATTTCTACTATGATGGGGAGATAAAAAAGAGAAGGAAAATGAAAAATAAAAAAAAAATGAGAGAGGAAGATAAAGTGGAAGAAATAGGGGCTCACTTTTCTATCTCCTAAATAAGGGGTTTTGTTTTCTCTCACCTGACAGTTTTAGATAAGGAGAGGAGGGTTGGAATGAACATTTTTTTACTTAAGAACAAGTCCAACAATGCCCTAAATTAAAATTTAAGGCATTTGTATGAAAGGTGTGCTCCAACAATGTCCTAGTGGTGCCTTAAACCACTGGGACATCCAACAAGTGCCTATTTTTTAGGCACTACTAAGCATGTCCTAAACCATTTATCTCAATAAAAAATTAACTTTCCACCATTTCATTGCATCTCTCTCCTCTTACCTTTTCACTTCCCTTCAATATTAATTGAAGTAAATTATTAGTTTAATAATAAAGCACAATTATAAGGCATGTTGTTGGAGTTCATGTATCAAAAATATGTCCTAAATCACTAGGAAAATATTTTTTATATATTTATAGGGCACTTACTAAGACATTGTTGGACTTGGTCTAAACTCCCATTTTTGTCCACATAAGAGCAAGTCCAAGAGATGCCCTATATCATGTCCTAAGTTATTATTTGGGGCATTTGATGGAAAAAGTTACTCCAACAATGTCCCAGTGATGCCTTAGAGCAAGTCCAACAATGTCCTAGTTAGAGGCCCAAATATAATATAAAATATGATGTCCTAGTGATTTAGGACATGGTTATGTAAGTTCAACTCCAACAATGTGCCTTATTTTCAATATATGTTTAATATTTTATTATTAAAGTCTTCCTTTCATCATTAAAACACAATATAAAGTAGAGAGAGAAAGAGGGTGGATATAAAATTTTATATTAAAATATTGGATAGGGCAAGGAGAGAGGTGCCCTATTAATAGGGCTTGAAGAGGTTGTCCTAGTGATATAAGGCATCACTAGGACACTCTTGGATCAACATTTTTCATCAAGTGCCTTAAATTATAACTTAAGACAAGTTATAGGGCTTCTCTTGGACTTGCTCTTATATCACCAGGACAACCTCCTCAAGCCCTATTTTTGAGGCACATCTCTCCTTGCCCTATCCTATATTTTATTATAAATCTCATCAACACTCATTATCTCTCTCTACTTTTATATTATGCTTTGGTGATGAAAGAGAGTTTTTAATAATAAAATATTAAACATCTTATGAGAATAAGACACATTGTTGGAGTTCAAGTTAGTAAAATGTGTCCTAAATTACCAGGACATTATATTTTATATTATATTTAGGACTTCAACTAAGACACTCTTGAACTTGCTCTAAGCTTATTATAGGTAAGAGAGATGTTGTTACCTTGGAGTTGCTCTGGTAAATCAGATTTAAGTTGAGATTTATAATCCCTAGTTGAATAACCGAAATTGTTCCTATTTTGTACGGTTCGTTTTTCATAAAAAAATAATTTCATATTTTTGAAAAATTGCTATATATTTGAGTATAAAATTATTCACTATATTTTATATTTATTAATACATTATATTTTATATTTAAGAAAGTTCACAATAATCTGAAAAATTTAAAAATAACATCAATCCTCCGTTATTTTTATTTTATATGTAATCCGCGTAAAAGCTTAATCATACAAAATCCATAAATTATCACATTCGGATTCAACCATCGAAATACACACGTAACGATTTGATCCAAGTCCTCCATCTTTCCCTCACTCTATCCCCCAATCTTCCATCTCTATTCCGGTAGCCGGAAACAAACCTCATCAAACACACTTGCCGGAAAACAAAATAGATGGCATTTTCCGCAAACCCATTAGCTCTAAGCGTACCCGAACCCGCGTTCGAGTCCTGGCTCCGCGACACAGGCTACCTCGAAGTCCTCGACCAGAAAACCTCCGACCTCTCTGCCGCCGCTGTCTCCTCCGACTCCGCTGCCACGACCAGCTTCTCCGCCGCCGGAATTGACCCTGGTGTATTCATTTCCTTGTTCAATAAACTTTGGACCCTAATTTCTCTCTTGACTATTAATCCTGTTTCGAAACTTTCTGTTGGCGATTTTTCCGGCGAGACACCGGCGTGGACAAGTGGGTTTATTGGGGGTTTTGATTCTTATAGTTATCCTTCTTCTCCTGATCAGGCTCGCATGAGGGCTCATGAAAATGTTAAGCGCTATGCCAAGAATTATGCCTCTTTGGTTGTGCTGTTCTTTGCTTGTTCTTTGTAAGTCTCTCTCTCTCTCCCGCCCCCTCCCCCGCCCCCTCCCCCTCCCTCTCTAGTCTTTATAGCCCATTACTTTGATTTTTTAAGTCCTCTCCCTCCCTCTCTAGTCTTTATAGCCCATTACTTTGATTTTTTAAGTTTAGGTGACCTTGAAATGCTTATGTTCTTGAAATAATGTACAGTGATTGCAATTGGGACTTAATCTGTAAAAAGAAATGGGAGTTTTGATTTTTTTCTGAACGAAGACCTTAGTTTGGCAAAACAATGGAGCTTTTATGTTGTAGTTTTTTTTCAAGTCATTCATATTTATTGTGCATTTTCTGAGTAGAAGTTCTAAAATTGTGTTTTGATGGGAACATAGGTATCAGATGCCCCTTGCTCTTTTTGGCTTGATATCGAGTCTTGTGCTTTGGGATGTATTCAGATGTTATGGCAACCATTGGGGGTTAGATGAATACCCAGTGCTCAAGCAGACGTTGTTTTTTATCATGCAAGTAGGTATGGACACTATTTCTATTGTTTATGAAGCAAAACCAGTTGCTCGTTTGCAAGGAAAGCTTCTTTGGTTATTTTTCAATTTTCTGTGACGAGGTGAAAGTTATCTTAAAGGGTGGAGTTGAATTAACAACACCATTATATTCTGAATATTAGTTATGCTAAAATAAACTTACAGTACAATTCTAGAGTACTTATATTCCAACAGCTTGTTCCGATTATGGAATGGAATACTGTAGTTACTTGGTTCCGGCCTTATCCTTTTTCTATTTGGAACTGGAGTTGAAATTTAACTATGAGGTATTCCTGTAATACTTCTTAAAATGTATATATGGAGGGCAATCTAGTTCATGTCTAGGATAGGCAGGCCGGCCCAGGGACTTCGAAAACGGGGAAGATGGGGTAAAGAAATAAAAATTATTTTAAGTCAACTGCTCATTCAACACAATCATCTATTGGTAAGATGATAATACTGTAATACTTCTTAAAATGTATGGGCAAATCTAGTTCAGCGTTAGGGTAGGCAGGCCTAGGGGACTTCAAAGAAGGGGAGATGGGGTAAGGTAATTTTTTTAAAAAAATCAACAGCTCATTAAACACAATCATCTATTGGTAAGATTATTATATGTTCTGTGAATACCTATGAAGTATTAAACCAACTAAAATCCTATCAAATGTAATGTTTATTTATTAATACTTGCCTTCTTATAGATATCAACTAATATACTGTAGTAAATGAAAATTATACTTCTTGACCCAATTATATATACCAGGCCGACTGTGTGTATGTGTATACATATATCACATGCAATGACTAATTTGCTGCCATAGATTTAGTAACCTATATTGGTCTACATGTGAACCACAGCCGAAGGCGTAGCGGCGCTGCCTATATGTTGACGTCTACGCAATTTTAAAGCTTTGATGTTGACGTCTACGCAATAGTGTGCCAACACGAGGCAATGACTAATTTGCTCCTTATTCAATTTTAAAGCTTTGATGTTGACGTCTACGCAATAGTGTGCCAACACGAGGCAATGACTAATTTGCGCTCATAGATTTATTTCTTAAATGAGTAGAGACATACATCCGTTTGTCTAACCACTTTGTGATCTATTACATCAAATCAAGTATAAAGTGAATTTCGTGTCTGTGGTTTATATGGTTAAGTTTTAAAGAGTAGGTAGGCATCTCAGTTGATAATTTCAAATTTGTACTTTGACTTGGTAAAATACTATGTTGTCCTTATTGAATAGAACTTCCAGCACCTTTTTAAAAATTAATTTTGTTAAATTTTCCATATTATATTATATAGTATTATGGTGATAACCTATAAACAAATGGCTTCTGCTTTTAAATTATACTCTATGAAATAACTTTAAGTTAGAAGTTACTTCTAAATGCCTGGTGTGATGGTCAAGTGTATATGCTCTCTGTAGAACTATGGAACCACCCTCGATATGCAAGATAAGAGTAGGACCGTGTACCTACCATAGACTAGGCTGATGTGGATTCTTTACCCCATAATAGATAATTTGACCATAACTCGCAATTAGTCCTTCACTTCATTCCCCCCTCTTGTAAGAGAGCGCGTCCTCAGCTGTTGGAATAATGCTTTTTTGTATAGTGTTATTTTGGAATTGGTTTCATTAGATAATAACATGAATAATGATGTGAACACGTCTTACCTCTACCTGGTCTTCAAAGTTGTTTTAAATTAATTAAGCTTTTCATCTTTAGCTACCTCATTCTGTTATATTGTGGAAACATTTTTAATTCCATGTACTTTGTTATATCAAATTTTCTGAATGTGGCATCTGATATTTCTCACATTGGCCCCTATATGTTCGAATGCCGTTGCTTTTGCTTATTTTTTTTTATTTTACTTTGCTGATGATTAATAGATATTGACATATGTGGTCATTAGGTAAATCGTCAAGTGCTTTTTTGATGCCTATGGATGTGCAATATGAAGTTTGCATATGAAATATGAGTTTATCCTAAAGAAGTCACAATACATCTTTGGGCATGTCTATGAAAATATGCCTACTTTGATATTAAGAAATTTAATATAACTATGTAACACCTTATATTTCTTTAGTTTGAAAAGTATTTTTAGCAAGCCGTGTCCTCCAAAATTAAAATTCTTGAATTTACAGGCACTGCTGTTCTCTTGATGTACTTCAACGTTCAAACGGCTCTATTTTGCGCTGTCGCCGTCAGTTATGCAGGTATATATTTGACCATTTGGTATACATTACTACCCTGCATCTCTGGGCTAGGTTATTGTTCTTATGAATCTTCTTGGTTTACTATATATTGTAGTCACAATTTTACATGCCTCATTCCGGAAGCTGACCCCAGCCAAGCCACCCACTCGAGGGAGAGCGAAATAGAACAAATTCATGCTTTAATGACCCTGATGACAACTGAGCCTCTGCCATATATTGGAAAATCGAGGAGAGATTTTGTAATAGCCTCAGTCAGTTGCCCTGCAGTATTTTAAGCTGGAGCCTCTTTTTTGCAGTAGGGAACCCTCTTCTTTTCTGATATTGATGTATGAGTGAAAGAATAGACGATTCCCCTTTAAAATGGCATTATGTGTTTCAGCACTTATATGCAAAAACACAATATTATTGTAAACATAATTATAGCGGATGTGTTGAATTGTTGATGCCTTTGAAATTTGAGTACTTGATCACGATATGTTCTTGGAGTGAATTTTGCAGGCCAGATGATCACACATTAGTAGCTGTATATAGATTCAAATTCATCCTGTTTTTTGCAGTTGGATCTTATGTTTTAGTATCTGCTATGACCTTGACCCTGATATATTGACATAAGAGGTGTCTGCCTGTAGAAATTGTTCCTGGAGACATTGTTTAAATTCTCAAACAGCCGCGATTTCTTAAATTTAGCCTAAGATCGAAATTACAGAATAAATAGGATTTACAAGTTTGATCAAGATTATATTGGAATTCCTTCCCTTTTTAACTTTTTTGTAGGATGGGAAGTTCAGAACTTTGACATTACAGAGTTATCAAACAGAGCTCATATAGATTATGTATCAAAATCACACATGAAGAGCTGAAGCAAAGCAAGCACCAATTATACAAGTCACTACGAGTTAATACCCCCTTGAAGGACAGTCTCCCTTTTTGATGGATTTATGGCATGACATTCATTGCAGGTTGAAACAAACCAGCTGAAAAATCTCCAGAAAAAGCCTGCAATTCGCTTTCCCTTACCGGCTTGCTGCTTAGCCTTACCACCTTGCTTCTTCCTCTTCGACGCTTGTTGAATCTCCGTGTCTGCTTTGTGTTTACGTGAAACCTTGCGAGTCAAAGCTGGAGTTTGAGTAACGTACTGCCAGCTCCCATATTGCTTGCTCAAACTCGGCCTGTTTGCAACATACACCTCCGGTCTCTTCCTTGCACTTCTGGATCTACTCATCAACACTCTCCTCTCAGAAACATCACTCGTGCTTGTTCTAGCACTAGTGCTGCAGCTACTGCTGCTGCTCCTGCTATTCGTACTATTACTCCTCGACGACATTAGTGAGTCCTTGCTGCTAACGCTGCTCGTCCGGCTCATTGTCCTGGAAAGCGTAGTACTATTCAAGCTGAAAGACTTGGTTGGTGGGCAGGGAAAATCATGAGGCAAAAGCCGGCCATTCAAGAACAAATGGTCAGCAGGCGAGTCTGGTGATCCCGGTGTAACCAGCTCAAACTCGAACTCATTCTCCTGAACCGCCTTCTCGGGGACCTGCACCTTGCTCTTCTGCACAAGATTTGCCATGGAACACTGCAGAGAATGCACTGAATGAAAGAATGCAAGACCGAGTCCTAACATTTATACAAAAACAAAGCTGAGTGACATAAATTATATATCAGGGGACATGGGATGATTGGCTTTTACTCCCTAAAGTAAGGCCATGACAATATAAAAATGGCCCCAGTTGTTGGCCCATAGAGATAAGCCTTGTGGTCACTATAATGTACTTTGATAATTCAAGATTAAAAAAGAAGTTAACGTGCTCAAAGTATAAAATCATGAGATTAAACTTTATAATTAAACAGAAGACACACTGACAGTGACAGAGGGATGGGATAGTGAAAAGAAGAAAGAAACCAAAGCTTTGAATAATGTATATAGGAATGAAATGTGTGCAAAGTTAAAGGTATTGTGAGAGAAGAGAACATACACAGTTATCTGCCAATAGTCCAAATTATATGGTTATTCTTCTCTTCCTTTTCTGGGTATTATTAAGATATTGAATGTGACTGCTGATTCTCTTTGTCTGCCTTCTCATTTTTAATTCCAAGTGTTCTAAGCACACCAAGGAATAAATGCATGTGATGTATACGGAACGAATTTTCGATCGGTTACAGAAATTTAAATACCCGTAAAAATATATTTCGGATTTTAGACATATTAATCACATTTGTAATAGTTAAGCAGATGGTTAATGAGTGTAAACTAAGTAGTATTTTATCAGATGATTATGGGGATTAGTGGAGGTTTAATGATGTGGTTAAGGTGGTGCAGGATGGAAAGGTGTCCCTAAAACACTGAAGAAAAGGGGAAAGAAAGGGAGGGGAGGAAATTGAGGTGTGAAGCAACTTGAGTGATAACTAATTGGAATGTTTTTGGACCCCCCTCTACAATACAAGATGAGAGGATGAAGAGGAAGCAATTATGAGATTTCAAAATGCTAAACATGGCTTGTCTCTTTTTGTATGTGCTGTCCAAAACTAAAGGCAAAAGAGTATGGAGGACTAAAGTCTCTTGTACTATTGCTCCCACAATTCCTTTTGGTTTCTATAGCTTAATTTTACTTTCATAAAATTTTCTTCTTAATCTATTTTATAAAATCTCGAATCGAGCGATAATCAAATATAAATTTGAGACAGTATTATCATATACAGTCTTATTTTTTACATATAAATATGAAAATGTGAGTATTCTAAATTATTGATTTATTAAAAAAAATCAATATATTTTTTTAAAAAATTCACAAATTTACCGATTTGACTAACAATTATCGATTTTTTCCAAAAAATCTCCGATGAACCGGTCCACCGATTTTTACAACCTTGAAAAATGTATGCACTTTTTGAATATTTTTTACATATAAAATTACTTTTGAAAGAAAACAGGAAAGCATCTTAAATATTTATATTAATTTGACAAATATAGCTTATAAGCTCTTAACCACTGAGTTATCAACCGTGGTCTAAATATTTATATTAATTAATTGTTCATGTGTTGAGGTCTCGAGGATGTGTGTATGTTTTTGTGGATGTTGTGTACTTTATTTAGAGGGATTACACGCAAACAAGGCGACAATGTAGCTGTAGAAGAATTGGTTTGCCCCCCATTAGTGGATTTGAATGAGGAGAGGGCCCAACTGGGCCATCAGTTTGATTTTATTATAGCCTAGCTGTTTCAGTTTCTCACAGGCCCACCACCTGTTTTTGTGCTCCTGCCTTTTGACTCCTTTTGTTTTCTTGCTTTTGTTGGGCTTTGAATTTTGATGCTCAAGCTACTAATGCCTTAAAAGAAAATACCGGAGAGGTGAAACTAATAAACAATTTAAAAAATAAAGTTATCTCGTAAAACAAGTGTGGACAGGAGAGCTGTGAACGTTAAGGGAGCCAGCAAATTGAGAAGATGGCAACCTCCAGAACCAGGGGAGCTGAAACTTAATGTTGATGCATCATTTTTCCCGGGACATGAATCTTTTTCTGTAGGCATGGTACTTCGTGATCAGGAAGGAGCATTTGTAGGAGGTAAGTGTATTTCGTTACCCCGGCCAGCAACTGTAATGGAGGCTGAATGTATTGGTGTAAGGGAGGCTTTATCATGGATTATGGAACAATCAATTCAGAGGGTTACTCTTGAATCTGATTCCCTGCTAGTATGTCGAGCACTGATGGAAGGCACGGTGAATTTGCTAGAAGTTGGTTATATCCAGGAGCAGTGCAGACTCATGCTTCAAGATTCTCCAAGTATTCGTTTATGTCATGTTCGTAAGCAAGCTAATAGGGTAGCTCATTGTTTGGCAAGAGTTCCCTGTATGTTAAATTGCTTTATTGTGTTTACATCTCCTCCTACTCATTTGGTGGAGATTATTTTGGATGATTTGAAGAAGTAATGAAAGCCTTTTGTTTCAAAAAAAAAAAAAAAATAAAGTTATCTCGTTTTCTGTTGAATTGTTGTATATTCTATATTGTTATATTATTTTTCAATATATATATTATAAAATAATAAATATTATATATATCATAGATATTTATTTTTATAAAAAATATTTAAATATGTATTTTGTTTCTAACAACAAACTTTTATTTCATAAAAATAATTATTCCAAAAATATCCCATTTTTTTCTAAATACAACAGTAACAAACTTTGTGACAAAAAAAAAAATAAGTAGCAAATTGCTTGGCGCACTAATTCATAATGAAATCGTATTTTAAATGTACTGTACTGGTATTAGACTTGACGCATTATATCCAGCCATCACGCTGCCGACCACTTCATGAGCAAGATTTAGGGGCTGGTTGGCCACGATTGCTTTTAAAAAATAAGAATTTATCTCCTCAAAAAAGATAAAAATAAGAGTTTATTTTTAAAAAAAAAATATTTTTTTAATTATTTTAGATATAAATGTCAAAGAGGATCTTCGTATTTGTTTGTTTGGTAAAAATATAAGGATTTATTCAGGAAAAATAAAATCTTGTTCATTTTTCTCGAGAAATAAATCCTTATTTGTGGAAATAAATTTATCCAAATTACATCTTAATATATGATTTATTACTTTTCATCCGATGCGGCATTTGCTTCTAAATTTTGCTCTCAGGTCAAAACCGATCATAACAGAGGGAAGCTTCATCGACAAAGACGATCACAACATTCTGATACCAATAAAGTACTTTATTTATACATAAACTAGCATAAAAGCCCGTGCGAGGCACGGGACTCTAGTTTTTACTATGCTTTAAATAATATTTGTGTGTCATTATATTGTTCTGGTACGGGTCTTGAGTTTGTATTGTGTTTTAAATAATATCCGTGTGTCATCATATTGTTTCGAGCGTAACTATTATGTTTTATTTTTTGACTAAAAATGTAAATATGAAAAATGTAATATTTGCAACTTAATAGCATTAATAATAATAATATGTATTATTCCCTCCGTCCGATTTTATATGACCCTTATTTCTTTTTGGAACATCTTTGTAATAATGAACTTATTATACATACTATTTTTAAACACTACCTTTCACTATTACACCCACTACTTCTCGGATGAGCCAGAGTCGAACCCGGGTGTCCGGGGAAAACAGAGGATAAACCCACCACTGGACTATCCAATCATGCTCACCCACTTTCCAACTTAATTTACTCTTTTTTACTACCTTTTTCTTAATCTCCGTGAAAGTCAAATAAGATTACTTAAAATAGGACGCATGGAGTATATTTAAAAAATAATTTATGGATCAAAAACTACATTCGAACTGATATTTCTATATTCAAATTCGTTAGGATATGGAGACCATTATCATATTATCTATGTTCAAAAATATATTCGAAATTAATACTGAAATTTTAGATTTTAAATATGTTATACCTCATTAAAAGTATATGTAATTTATTGTTGAAATTATTAAATTATTTCAACTAATATGCCATGATTTTGATGAAAACTTGTTCTTGATATGTGAATTACAATATCCTAAATCATGATTAAATGAAGATGTGTGGTCCGCGTTGCCTTACATTTATTTCTTCTTTTTTGAGCGTACCTTTGCATAATTGTTAAAGTGATACATGACGGAGCAGATCATCAACACATTCTTTTTAGCATATGTTGCACACATTTTGTATAAATAGAAATTGAAACATATGTTGTATGTAAAAAGACATATACCTTATTTTATTATAAAATCATCAATTGAACTGCTAATCGTATAATTGCACCCCAAAAATTTCTGACACATTTGATGTGTCTTATCCTTCTATTTTTCATATCAATTATATAGTACTTCAACGTATTATATTTTTATTGTTAATTTAAAAATATTAGATGATTATTAATTTGATACAATATGTTATAACATTATCTCGTTATTAAATTTTAATTTTTTATAATTAGTTTTTTGAGCTTGTCGATTAAGACTTTTAATGATTTTTCATGTGATCGTTATAAACCAGATCCCAAACAAATGATTTTCAGGAATTTCAAATAGCAAAAAGAGAGTAGATATGAGTTAGGCATCATGAAGTTCATAAAACCATGAAATAATTAGTTTGATTAGTCGTGTAGTTACCTTTTTAGCTTTGTGCAAACTCAGATTTTTAAATATATTGATACTCGTGATGTGTCATATCATGTTCAATTGTTAAATATCAAGTCATATATTTGATATTTTGAATTATGAAAAAACATTGTATCGGTGCTCGTTTAAACTATTTCTCACATTCATGACTTAAAATTTCTATAACATTGTATCGGTGCTCGTTTAATCTATTAAGTTAAATTTGAATTCGTTCATTTTTATTCGAATATGAATTATATCTATTTTTAGAAATCTGAATCATGGCTCAAACCCGATTATTCATATTCTTTTTCAATTTTAAATTTATTTACATAAATAATTAATTTATAGATATTAATCTTAATGTAAATAATATATGAAACTTAACTGAAATAAAAACTTATCTCAAATAAATAAGATATTGAAATGAATATAAATACAAAAATTTTAAAGTATGTGGTTAATGCTTTTGAATAACAAACTAATTGTTTGTGTAGTTCAAGTGGTTTCAGTTATGTATTTGTATCGTAGAGGTCCTGAGTTCGAGTCTTATGAATAACATTTTTTTTTATATATATGAGATGAGGTTAGGTTCGGAGTTAGGCTCAGGTTCGGAGCTAGGTAATTTATTTGCTCAGGAGGGAGGCTTGACACGAACCTGTTGGGCTACTATATATATATAAGTAGATAAGTAGATTTCTTGTTTTACAATTAAAAATTTAAAAATATATATAATGAAATTATTACAAACCCCAATAGGATGATGCTCGCCGTCACGAGAGGTCCGAGATGCAGACTCATGCTAAGTGTAAACGTGTCAAGCTCCCAGCTTCTACTCTGAATATAAACAAAACACGTGGCAGTTTACCAGCACCTCACCCGAAAAATATCTAATTTTTTATATTATTGAATTATTCTTATCTTACAAACAATCAATCAACTATTATTGCACTAGACTGTGAGTTGCTGTGCGTTCATCATCAAGCATGACGGGTAAACAAATCCTCCAGAAGATGAAGGTCATACTCAAACCCACTATACTGTGTTACTTTAATTTAAATTATTTTTTCTGTTTTTTTTTCCAGTTGGATCGATTTTAGTTTCTTCAGCTTTAGCTTTTGCCTTTATTTTTATCGAAAACTATGTTCAAATCGTGTGAATCATATCTGCTTTCTTAATGCAGTGACATTTCTTAATTTTAAGATGTAAAAAAAAATAAAAAATCCTTATGATAAGTCTCCTCCTAATATGATAATACATAAGGTTAAGTTAGTAGGAGAGCTGGTGATAATAATTAATTAATTAATTTTGAGTTGTGTAAAGAGAATGCTTTTGTACTTATTTTGAGTTGTGTAGAGCTGTAGCAGCTGGGTGATTTAGACGAAAATAGCCTGGATGATAAGATCTTGTTTTCAAGTTGGACCTTGTTTGTAATGAGCTGTATCACTTCAAATGCTTGTTCAGTGCTGTTTTTTTTTTTTTGCCTAATTATTGATGTGAAGCTCAAAAGAGTGAGAGCATTATTGGACATGGCTAGGTGTAAATTACTCATCACATTGGTACAATAGTCGAATTGCTCTATTGCAGGAAGCATGACCAAATTGTGTGTTGACCTGATTTAGATTTGCATCTGGCATAAGATTTTTTGTGTAAGAGGATATGAAAATTCATTTACTTAATCAGGGTTACTATGTGAACATCTGACATGAAGGCTTCCGTTCTGAAGACAGTCGGCGTATTGCTTATAGTAACTGTATGAAGATTACAGGCATCAGCACGTTATGTCGTTATCGCTTTACTAGTTACATTTAGGTCTCATTTTGGGATTGACAATTTGATATATAATCTTGGTCCTTTAGAGTTCAAGTGGTGTTCCGCTGCTGAATTATTCTCTATTGTAAAACATACTGTGAGACGCAATAGAGGGTAGAAGGTTAGTATGAGTTGTGAGTTAACTCGAGATAAGTGAGTTCATTTGAGAGAGTACAAACAGATGGATACGGGTGCTAAATGCTTAAAATATTGAATATATTCATATTTATTAGTTATGATGATAAGTTCTATTTCCATCATGTTTGTAACAAGGTAAAAAATTTGTTTTCACTCTGTGATAATATCGGAATCTTGTTAGTTTTGCCCTTGTTTAGTTTATGGTTGGAGGATGGAGTCCCTGTTTGACTAAGCAAGTGTCTTCTAGAATTTTTTGGCGCCCTCCATGTTAGCTAAGTTCAATATGATTTTCAGACATATTGCATTTGTGCTGGTCAAGTGATTGAGTTTTTCAATATAAAAACTGCAGGAAAAGGCTTGTTTAGGTTCTGCGGTAGCTGACACTGAAAAAAGTAAGACATCGAAACACCCGCGACATGGTTATCACTTAGTAAAAGGAAAATCTCGTCACGACATGGAAGATTATGTTTTTGCACAGTTCAAGCAAGTTGAGAACAATGAGCTCGGTTTATTTGCTATATTTGATGGCCATCTCAGCCGCGAAATTGCTGATTACTTGCAGTCGCACTTGTTTGAGAATATACTGAACGAGGTAAGACATATTTGTACCGGGACACTAGTGCTCTGATTTTCATTTTGGTATAAAGCATTAAACGACTGAGCAGATACTTGAATAGTTCCTTCACTTCCTTCGGTAGCGAGTGACCAATCATGCATTCTCACTTTTTTTCTTGCTGCAAACAGCCTGACTTTTGGACTGAGACAGAGAAGGCAATCAGAAGAGCATATCGTGTAACTGACAAGACAATATTGGATAAAGCAGTTGATTTGGGTTACGGCGGTTCAACCGCAGTGACTGCAATATTGATAAACTGTCAAAAGTTGGTAGTTGCCAATGTCGGGGACTCTCGTGCTGTCATCTGCAAGAATGGAGTGGCCAAACAATTGTCAGTTGATCATGAACCTGAGAAGGAACGCAGTTGCATTGAGGACAGAGGTGGCTTTGTAACAAAGTTTCCAGGTTATTTGTTAAAAATATTTCGCTGCCCTTTTTAAGAAGTATGCTACACTTAAAAGCTCAGGAATTGTAGACAGTAATGTCGGACCATCCTTCATGAAGTTCTGTTAGCATGTAAGCAAGTCAGATTGAATTATGTCATTAATAGCTTGTTCAATAGGTTTAATTTTAAGGAAATCTTCAACTTTTGACGAGTCCCAATGAAGAGTGGACCTTAGTCTATTTCTACGTTTAGGTTCTTTGTGCTAGAGATTTAATATCAAGGTAATCTTCAACTTTTGAAGTTTCCCAATGAAGAGTGAACCTTAGTCTGTTTCTACATAGGTTCTGATGTTCCATAGAGCTACCACTATCTGATATTGGAGTGGCCAGACTTCAAATAGTATGCCAATTTGAGAAGTTAACGCTGATGAGTCTTTTGAGTGCAAGAAATGTAGACCAAAGATCAATAATCTGGATCTAAATGGTCAATTAAAATATTTTTTAATGCCTTAAGTTTTCCCTCGGACCATCTAGAATCTGTTCTGCATATGCATTGTGCTTGTTGCAGGTGATGTTCCCCGCGTTGATGGACAGTTGGCAGTATCCAGGGCTTTTGGCGACAAGAGCTTGAAGGAGCACCTTAGCTCAGAGCCAGATGTGATGGTGGAAAACATAGATGATGATACAGAATTTATCATCTTGGCAAGCGATGGTATATGGAAGGTCGGTTCCCTAAATATTATGGCATGATCTACTATATTTATCAAACTGGTATTCGAGAGACTTTCGTCTAGATTTATCTTGGAAAATCATAGTACATACCAAAAGTAGTGTAACGAATCCGCAGCTGTCATCTTTTACTAGGGAGCATGCAATGTGTCTTTACTCTCTTGCAATATGATACGGGACTAATTCATACGATATGTGTGTGCATCTTTGGAGCACTTTTTATTCCAAGATGCCATCCATTTACCATCTGATAACATCTAACATCTGAAAACAGGTGATGACAAATCAAGAATCTGTGGATTGCATCAAGCACATCGAGGATGCTGATGCCGCAGCAAAGCGCCTTGCCGAGGAAGCAGTGGCGAGGCACAGCCAAGATGACATATCTTGCGTGGTTGTGAAGTTCTAATAAAACTAGGCAAGGATCTGAACCAATGTGGCACTCCTTACGCTTGTAAACTTCCCTCTGTCCTTTTTATTAATTCCGTAAAACTCATGAAAATCTTGCAATGTTAGAGTACATGTTTTTTCCATAAGAGTACATGAACTCTTAGAATTATTAGTACTTTCAACTTTCTTAAAACTTATTTAGACTAAAGGTAACTTAATCATAGCCTTTCTCGCGGCTCCTCAAATCCTCCACACTACTATCTGTTGGCTGATGGGTTGTTTCCTCGTCCAATTTATCTTCAGCTTCATGAATCATCCTGTCGGAGATATTCTTAGTAGTTTTTGCAGCCGATGTCTTATCCGCAGTGTGGATGCCCTTGTCCCCTGTGATTCCGCTGCTCTCTGTCGTGCTCCGTCCAGTCTCCGACGTACCACCCATTGCCGGCTTAGCCGCTTCCCCCACCCCGCCTAGAATGTCTCCACTCGCCTCCTTTATAGTCCGCACCTGCACCACAAAACACGGCTCTCATAATATTTGTGTTAAAAAATGCTATGTTAGTCCGAAACACGAAATAATAGTAGGATTCTTTGACCGAACATTTAACAACTTGAAGAAGTTGAATCTACAAATTAAAATCATGAGCAGCAAGAAAAAAGAGAAATAAAAAAACAATCAGAGGATGAGCAGGGGGAAAAAAAATTAGAACAAGAAAAAAATGAAAACAATGAACTGTAATACATAATTATCTTTAAATATAAAACTACGATTTAAAATTCGACTCGACACGTTTGAAAACCCGTCTTGAAAGTTTGGGTTCGATCGGAGTAATTTTTTACCTGAAAATTCGAAGGTTCGTGTTTTGTCCCAGATTGTCCGATTATCACATTGCACAAAATATTTGGGACTGCACAAAATTTTTGTGACACGTTTTTATATATAAACAAACTTATCTATTTATATTCTCATTATATTATTATTTTTATTTTTATAATATATTATAATAAAATATAGTTTTATATGACAAAAATAAATAATTCTTAAAAATTTCTGATCAAACATGTCTTTTTCGTTTTCGCCTGTCGGAGTCGATCCAAAAAACTCCAAAAAAATGACCGTTTGATATTACCTCATGCCGATCCATTATTCCGAATTATCTGTGTTCATCTTCGTACCCGAGTTAAAATAACATAACCATAAAGATAAATACAGTGTAATCACGAATTGCATACATTGGAACAGTTGAAAACCGACTTCAAAGGCGCATCTCCGAGGAATCCATTATATGTCTGGGAAGAACGCGGCGACGCTTGAAGAATTGCTCGACGGATGCTTAGCATACTTCTCCTCGCCGATGAAAATGTATTGTATACAACTACTATTTGATATCTGTTACTAGAAGACTAGTTTAAAGTTATTGTTTCTATAAAAATAGAACATATGGTGGTAAAATGGTTTATATGTAAGATTTAGGTGCCGCATTTGGTGTGCGACACTTGGTTAAGAATAAAACAGATTCATAAAAATCCTGGGATGACTTTACCGCCATTGTAGGATCTTCTTTCTCAACTTTCTGAGCCCGATTGTTAATAATCGAGCATGTGACATATCGTACCCCGGACCATTCGACATACAAAGAGTCAAAGACTATCATCATCGTAATGATACTGACAAAATGTACCAAATAACAGATAATCAAAATTAAAAAGAAATTGCGATCCGAATTATAGCCAGTATCAACTTCGTTACTATCTCTACTATCTATTTTATAACTATCAAATCATTCCAGTTCCAGAACTATGAAACCGTTTATGAGAAACCCAAAGTTACAACATAAGAACTCTTGTCGCAATATATAAACTTTGAAATTCTTTTGATTTTTTACAGTCATCTATTCCAAAAGAAACCCCGCTATGTGAACAGAATACAATTAAGGAAATATTATTGTAAATTACCTTCGTCTCCCACCACATCGAGCCACGAAACGACTTGATCTATGGACGGTCTCCGCCTTTGTTCATGATCAATACACTTACAAGCTATAACAAGCACGTCCAAGAGTTGCTTCTCAATATCCTTGTCCCATATTAAGGGATCAAATATTTCCACGACCCTCTTCTCCGACTTCATTTGGAAAATCCATGATACCAGATCCCTGCAATTCTTTCCCTTGCAAACTTCGACTGGACGCCTTGCTGTAAGTAACTCAAGCAGAACGACCCCAAAGCTGTACACATCACCTCTAAATGTAGCTGTTAATGACTGACTATATTCTGGAGGAATATATCCCAAGGTGCCAACTAAATCTGTCGTCACATGTGTGTCATATGGATGGAGCAACCTTGAAAGCCCAAAATCAGCCAGATGAGCTTCAAATCTTTCATCTAGAAGAATGTTGCTAGTTTTGACATCTCGATGAACTATCTTAGGCTCCTTGTGCAGGTATGCTAATCCACGAGCTGCTCCTTGGGCTATCTTCAGTCGAGTGTCCCACGTAAGATGTGAACTTTCATCTATCCTCTCATGTAGCCAATAGTCCAAACTTCCATTCTCCATGTACGAGTATATTAACAATCTGTCAGTCCCATGTTGACAGTATCCTCGTAACGAGACAAGGTTTTTGTGTTGAGCCCTTGAAAGAGCTTCTACTTCAGCTTGAAATTCACGTTCCACTTGACCGCAATCCCCAGAAAGTCGTTTAATTGCAGCTTTAATGCCGCTAGGAAGCTCGGCTTTATAAACAAGACCAAATCCCCCGCATCCAATAATGTTAGCTTGGTTAAAATTGTTGGTTGATTTTAACAAGTCTGCAACTGTGAGATTTTGACATTCTGAATTCTGGAAAAACACCAACTTTGATGATCCGAAAGCTCCAGATAGCCTGTTTGGCCTACTAAAGTCGTCATCAAAACATTCAACTGGATCTCCCATGTTCCTCTTGGACAGTCTAAGGACAACAAATGCCAGGAGGATAGCAACTCCAACTCCAATACTGACTGTTATTCCAAGGATGGTGCCTCGTCCAAGCTTGCTACCTGAACCAGTAGAAAATTTTGGTTGATGCTCCAAACTACTGGCAGCACCACAAGGAGATATTAATGTTCCACAAAGTCCAGGATTGCCATCAAAGCTTGAATTTGAGAAGCTTAAAAACTGGCCTCCAGTTGGTATAGCTCCCCTCAAGCGATTATTAGCAACACTAAATCTTGACAGGAACGTTAACTTATTGAAAGACGATGGTATAGATCCATAAAGGTTGTTGCTTGATAAATCCAGAACTTCCAAATTTTCCATATCAGAAATGGATGTTGGGATTGTACCACTTATGTTATTCCTGCTCAAATCCAAGACATGAAGCTGTTTCAGTTTCCCAATATCAGGCAAAATGGACCCATTTATTCTATTATTGGACAATATAATGGATGGAGGGAAACTTGAAGCCTGCTTGTACTGCAAACCGTTTGCACTCTGATTTCTCTTAACATACAGTGGGATGCCAATTTGATCACATAGTATGCTGTTGTTTGCAGAAATGAGGCTCTTCAGCTCTGCCAAACTCTTTGGAATTTCTCCGGTGAGAGTATTGTTAGAGAAGTCCAAATAAAATAGACTCTCCATATGACCAATCCACTGAGGGATACTTCCATTCAAGTGATTCCAAGATAAATCAAGGATTTGTAATTTGCTGCAGTTAAATAACCAAGCTGGTACTTGTCCTTTAAGAGCACAATTTCCAAGCGCAAAAAACTTCAAGTTATGAAAACCACTAATATTATTTGGTAGGTCTTCACCGCGAAAGTTTTTTGCAAGGATGAGAGTGGTGAGATTTTTCCAGTGCTGCATAATAGATAATGTCTTGGGCAAGTTCACAAAACTATTGTTTGACAATGAAAGAATGGACAGAGATGAAAGGTTTGCGTAATTCTCCGGAATCTCGCCACTTAATTCATTTTTTGCAAGATTCAGCGATTTGAGTTTCTGGCAACTAGATAGTGACTCAGGTAGTGCACCCTCAAAATGATTAGTGCCAAGGTCAAGTTCACAAAGATTGGGCAATCTAGTGAAGTCAAGATTGATTGTACCAGATAGAGAATTATTTCGAAGATCAAGCTTCCGAAGATTTGAACTAAATGTTAAGGTAGAAGGCAACAGCCCTGAGAATGAATTTGAATGTACTACCAGATGTTTTAGCTGTGTCAGATTTTCAAACACGTCTGGAAGGGGACCATAAAATTGATTATCATTTAAAATAAGGGTCTCAAGGCGCGAAAGCTTACTCAAATTTTGGCTCACCGGACCAGATAAATTGTTGGCAGAGACTGAAAAATGCTCCAAAGAAGACATTGTATATAATGCTTCAGGAAGGGATCCTGAAAATGAGTTGTAATCCATATACAGTTGCTGCAGAGAGCTACTACAGTTTCCTAAGCCTTCAAGCCCTCCAGTGAAATGGTTCATCGAAAGATCAAGAAACTGAATCTTCTTGGAGGAACTGCAGACTTGAGAATTGAAACCACCAGAGAAAAAGTTATTGCTTAGGTTGAGAGCAACAAGATTACGAAAATCCACGAAGCTGAACAAGCTCCCATTGAATGAATTACTCGAGAGATTAACTGCGCGGATAGATTCCAGTCCAGCAAGTGCATGAAAAGCTGGTCCAGTCAAAACATTATGGCTCAAATCAAGAAACTCTAGCTGCTTCAACTTAGAAAATTCAGCAGGTAACTCGCCTTCAAAATAATTGTGCGAAAGATCCAGCAACTTCAAATGTTCCAAATTTCCAATAGCATGTGATATCACACCTTGCACACCTTTATCGGATACATTCAACATAATCACTCTTCTTGCATCAGACAGATTATCAGTCTCCCTGCAGAAAACTCCGTCCCAATTACAGCAACTAGAATCATTGGACCATGTTGAAATGATGGAGCCATTTGTGAGGTTTCCTGCGAAATCCTTTAGTGCTAAAAGATCAACCGGATGACAGGCTTGACTTGCGGACCCAGGACACAAAGATGACCAAACAATACCAACCAAGAACAACCATTTCACCAAAAACAGGGGAAAGAACCCCATCACTTCCATTGCTGAAACCAATGAATGAAAAGCCTCAGAACATACCCAACATCACTATAAACATATTCAATTCAGAGATGATTGAACTTAATTATCTGCTTCCACGAAAGACAATTTCCAGTTTAAATCTTTACAGACACATATCCAAAAGCAACTCACTATTTAGACTTAAAAGGTAAAAACCAATATGAACAGTCCAATCAAAATCAATCTGCAGACCAGAATTGAAGGAAAAGAGGACCCAAAAAACAAGCAGAGAAAACTCACTGCCTTACAAAGAGGGGAACAGATAAAGAAACTTGATGCACAAATCCAAATACACTAAAAACCCACAAATAAAAACCAAAATGTCATCAACTTGCAAGTAAAAAAGTCATTAGCAGTAATTAGCCAGTAAGATCCCAAACCCCACAAGAAATTCAATCCCCAGATCAAATATTAAAGAACACAAAAGCCCTCTGGCTCACATAAATTAGCTCTGACCCTAACAGAGAGAAAGATGATGACTTTAATTCAAACCCACATCCCAAAAAACCTTAAAATCCACAATGAAGACTCAATTGACAGCTTGCTACTGAAGCAACAATTAAGAGCACATGAGCAAATCAAATCATTTCAAATCCCCAAACAGATACAGACAAAAAAAACACTAATAATCTTTAAGTACAGAGAGTAAAGTTTCAATCTTTATTACCCATCACTTGCAGCTGAAGCAAAGAACTCCTTTCAGAGTAAAACTCATCAAGATTCAGACACAATGCTCTGTATGAACCTATTCAACAACTGTGACTTGCACTCTTGTCTTCAATTTCAAACCCAAAGACTTTGTACTTGAACAAAAAGCAAGGGGAAAGTAAAGGGTAAAAGAAAGTTGAAAAAAATGGGGGGCTTAAATAAAGAGAGAAATGGGGAAAATGCAAGGAAGAGAAGTTAAAAATGTGTTTGTCACATCAGAAAATCTAATCTCTAATGTTGTTATTTATTACAACAACTAAGCAGTAGCAGATATATGGGAAAAAGAGAGAAAATGGATTTGAAATGGTGACACAAAGAGCTGACTTTTGGCTAAAAATTGTGTTCACCAGTCTTCACAGATCACACAGTTCCACACTTGTACCTGTGACCCATTTGTCAATATCTATCTATCAATGCCCCATCTCCGCATTTGTCGCTTCCTTCTTTCAATTTCGAGAAATTGTTTTATTAGTGATTTTTTTGCATTTGATTTTTAGACTACAATTCAAGATTTTTTAACTCTCTGTTTTTAATTATTATTTTTAAATATTTATATAATTGAAATTATATGATAAGTATTATGATTCATGTAAATAAATTTTAATGCTACTAAATTATATATATATAAACAATTTTAAAGTGACTATATTTCAGAAAAGGAGAATATGTCATCAAATAACTTTAATTAGGAGACTAAATGAACCATGTTCTCAATTAATGTTTTTCTTTTGTGTTGTCAGAAAAATATTAGATGAGGGAAAAAAATCGTTAAATAAATATTTTTCGGATGAGAAATAAAATACTATATGATATATAATTGATATCTTACATTTTAAAAAATATTTTTGACTAGTTTTTAGTATAACATCATTCTAATAATCATATATTTTAAAATTTTAAGGATGTGTATAAGAGTTTCACATTATATATTATTATATAACTTATTACAATAATTTAAAATAATATGAAAATATCAATTTTAAAACATTATTAGAAAGCACATCAATCAAATTGTAAGAGTTTTAAGTAATTATTATCTTAACTTATTATTCAATCATTTTAATTAATACTAAAAATACCCTCATATTACAATTTAGAAGTATGATAAATAAATCTCAATATTATTGACGAAACTGTAATAAATCACGATTTGTTATTTGTTTCCGGTTAGAATATTACTCATCAGTCAACATTTCGCGCGTATAATTTGTTAGTTGGTCGCGAGTCGCGGATATGGAAAAATAAAATAAATGTTGGTGAGGTACTGAGTTGAAATTGTGTTTTGAAATTATGTTCAGTGCACTCTAGGACCTCCTAAGCGCGTGAGATGAAGGAACTTAACAGGAACATCATAGAGCGGTACGTGAGTATCACGAATGGCTCAGTGCGAGTGTAAAGCGATACCGTAAGCAAGTCAAGGAGGAGTGTTCGAACGGCTACCCGATAGTGTATACTGTTGGGTGAATTTAATTCAGCTGCGCACCTCACGGGTCAAAGTCTACTCCTCGGTTTAAGGATATCCGTATGAAATTTGTTTTAATTTGGTAAGAACAAAATAGTTCCGAATTTTGCTCTAAAAAAAAATAGTTCCGAATTTATGTGTTGATTTTTAATTAATTATATTACAATTAAATTATAAGGTCGTTCTTCATTTAAAATAAGTGTTTATTGGTTATAACTGATAAGTTAATTATAAATGAGAAATAATTTTCAATTAATGTGTTTAGATATATTTTTTGGTATATATATACTATTATTATAATAATAAATTATTAAAAATAATCTTTTATCGTGATCTTATAGTAAGATCAAATTTAAAAATAAAAATAAATCACTAAATTATTATAAATTAATCATTTAAAATGGTCTTATAAATCATTCATTTTCTTACAGAAAAACAATATAAATAAAATGTTTCTGGCTTATAACGCCAACCAAACATCACCTACCTAGAATATTTAAATTAGTTTCAATCTTATTAAATAAATTAGTATCACAATAGTTCATACTATTTATTATAATATAAAATTAAAAGCTTTTGTATTGCATTAAACACAAAATTAGAATAAACTAATATTTTTATAGTAGTTATAGATTTGCATTAGATACATAATTACTATCTTACTCCACCGCCATATAACTTTTTTATATTTACGCAGTTGTTTAATGTTAAATGTGTGTATAAGTTCAAGTCATTTAATAATGATGGATAAAATTTTTGAAATTAAATATTCGTTTTATTTTGTTAACATTTAAATATGTCACTTATCTATACTATATTATTAAAACTGAAGTATTAAAATTTTGGTCGGTTGGTGCTTGTGTCAAAAAATTTGGTCGGTCAATGCTTGTGTCGAATTATGGGTCTACTTATATAACAATTATCCTCTTTAACTAAACTATCATCTTTTTTATATTTTCTAACTAAAAACATTCAATAGTCTAAAAATAACATAGAACGGCATAGCAACTAAAACTGAAAACATATTATATATATTATCCTAGATTTATACTATCTATTTATACTATAATATATTATATATATTATTATTATTATTCTACTAAAACTGAAATATTAATAATTTATTGGTCGGGCGAGTTTTATCGGCCAATCGATATTATTCAACAAGTCTCCTTAATATATAACGTGTTCTAATAATTTTTTTATTATCAATTAAGCTTAAATATTTAAAAATTCGATCATCATGATCAGTTTGTATTTCAATCAATTTAAAATATAAACGATAAAATAAATCAGATTGATTTACGCAGTTAAAAAAAAAAAAGGAGAGATCGGTGATAAAAATTAAAAAGATCTAGTGGATAACGAAGCTGTTCCGCGGAGGTGCTGTCGGGTCAACCACTCCCACCAACACGTGAACCCACCAAATCCACTAGATGTCTTGGTACATTGTTCGCTGTGTTCTTTTTAGCTTGGAGGGAATTTGGTCTATATATTTTTATTATAAAATATAATTTTATAAATTAATTTTAATAAAAAATATTTAAATAATTAAAAAAATTAAAAATAAAGCGTGAAATTATATTTTATTACCTTAAAATGTGTGCCCAATAATTAAAAGATACAAAGAAATAAAAATTACAGAAGGAATATAAGATATTATTTGAGATTTAATAATATATTTGAGTTGCTTTACATTTTTTATTAATATCTTTATATAATATTTATTTTTAAAACATTATTCTCCATTCTTTGAATTTTTCAATATAATAAAAAAATAAATCACAATTTAACATTTTTACCAACCTTATGAAATTTATCAAATACAAATTTTTATACAATGATTTGACTTGATGACATTAAGTGATCTCGTTAAGTATGCCTCTTGATTTCTCAATGAAGATTCGTTTCTTGGTCTTGATTCATCTTTTTCATTTATTTTTTATAATCAAACTAATTAAATTTTGACAAGACTTAACATGTGTTAAATTATTGAAAAAATTTATAAAATATATTATTAAATATATATATATATATTATTTTAAAATATACTTTTAAGTCTTAAAAATTATATATAAATATCAATTATTTGATTAAATTTTTGTTATTTTAACTATAATTTTTTTTAAACAATACATGACAAAGAAAGTATGATTATATTTTCGGTGCTTACGTGTGAGAGTTTAGTATAAATTATCCAGGCTTTTTCGTTTTCAACTGATTTGGGCCATTTGGCACTTGCCTATGATGTCTATCTACTCAAATAACTGAGCGTGGACCTTGTTAGCACCCTCCCTTTTTACGCTTTCACTCTCAACTTGCCCTGTGCTTTAGTTTTCTTTGTGGATAGCAAAGCTCCAAATCACACAAAATATTCAAATATATCATATAAATCTATATCCATCCATTGGAAATTGCATGAATTCGTAAATGTATAAATTATCATGATTATATTATTTGCGATCAGAGCTCCTTGTCTTTAGAACTTAAAAATCTCACATTTATTTCTTTTAAAATAATTTAAAATGACAACTGGGCTATATTCACACTGAAGTATAAAATAATGTGGATTCTTCTCAGAAAATTCTAAAATTTTGAAGGATTTCTTAAATTGTTTACTTATTTATTTGAATAATATGCAATAATATAGGTAGTACTGGCAATTTCGTCAAGAATATCTTGCATCTTATTAAATTTTTGAAACTCGCTTTTGAACTCAGAAACACAATACTAAATTGCTAATGTAAGTTTTCTTTAATATCTCGAAAAGATATATCTAAACATTTTTGAACCTTAAAGCTAGAAAAACATAAACAGTTGAAAGTAATTTAATTTTTTTAAAAACATATATTTTTAAAAAGTTGATAAAAACACTATATTTTTAATTTATAAAAAATTTAATTTAATATGTTGCAACCAAATACAACTGGATACAATCAAAATTAATTTCCAATACAATTGAAAGTAATTTATTTATTTTTGTAAAAAAGTTAACTTTATATTATATTTGATTACAGATTATATAAAAAAGTTAAATTTAGTATTTTTTAGTTACAAATAATGTTTTCACAAATATTTATTAAAAATGGATAAATAAAAAAAGTCAAAAAATATACTCCCCCCGTCCCTCCCATTTCTTTACACTTTCCTTTTTGGGATGTCCCATCCAATTCTTTACATTTCAAAACTTACCCAAAATAGTCAATGGGTCCACCATTTCTTCACTTTTCTTTCCTTTTCACACTACTTTTACTCCACTATCTTCTTTTTATATATTAAAAATCAATGGGTCCCACCACTTCACCCACTTTTCTTTCTCTTTTCCACTACTTTATACATATTTCTTAACCTCCGTGCCCAACCCAAACGATAAGAATTGGGAGTAATTTTTTTGATCAATACCCTGATATTTATTTTCAAAACCAACAAATTTATTATAAGAAACATAATAAAAATTTTAAAAATCATGAAACAGTAATTTGTTATAAAATATAAGAAATTATGTGAACCATGAACGAGTAATATGTCATGAAATGTAACGAGGCCCGGCAACGCGAAGACATTTCCTAGAAAGTGTGACAAATCAATATATGATGGTACATCATTAATCCTTCATATGAAAGCTTGTAATTTTAGTGGTAGGGGTGCATTTCAAAATTTAATGATTAAAAGTTCCTTGTAATATATATTATAGTAACATACCATCATCAACTATGTCGATTAGTCAACGTAAAATAATTTGTAATATTTTTTTCAATAAAACAAATATTCCAATCAAATGGTCATGTTTGCTCCGGAGAATTATAATCATAACTAATATCTTAGTGGAGTTGGTGACCTTTTTTTTCTTTAATCTATTGGTAGCAGGCTTAAAATGAAAATCAATCTCATTATAAGCCCATTAGCCCACATGAAACAACTTTTCAATCTATAGTCAAGCCCATACTAAGCTCCAATGCGGAGATTTATTTTATTTTTTTTCTACCTCACGTAGGCCAGGTTTGGACAAGTGTTCTAAGTTTTAATAGCCTTTTTATATTTACTCAAAAAAAAAAACAGCCTTTTAATAGCATGTTTAATCCAAGTTATTGAATTAGAAAATCTCGAATTTGTAAACGTGAAAAAGTTTTATTTTACTGTCCTTTTGAAGATTTTACGAGAGTCCCTCCAACCAGGTAGGGATGTCGATGTCAAATTATATTTTGTTAATATTTTATTAAAATTACGAAATAAATTAATGAAGTGTGACATGATAAAATGAATTAATTTGATTTCCGATTCCAATCATAGATGGAATATTTTATTTATGATTCCGAATGAATTTAATGAATAAAATCTGCCATATCTCGAAGTTCAATTATTGGAGTGTCTTTTCACACGGTAATTACATAATTTTCACCACCTAATTTTTTTATAAAATGGGGTGAATATTTTATTTAGATATAAAAAATTCACACAGTATTACAGTAAGTACACATCATAGAAGTGGACATCTGCTTCCTACCGGTGAGAAAAAAGTGACAACAATGGCGGAAATCAAGAGTATTGGGGTGGTGGGTGGTGGCCAAATGGGGTCCGGAATTGCCCAACTGGCCGCCGTTAATGGCATCACCGTCTGGCTTCACGATACCGACGCCGGAGCTCTCACCAGAGCTCTATCCTCCATTTCTGACTCTATTCAACGCTTTGTCTCTAAAGGTCAACTCTCTCAGGTCTATTCTTTAGCAACCCTTTTTTCTACTTGTTTTAAATTTTTGAATCTTTGGCCCTTTTGAGTTGATTTAGTTACATACGTGTTCTTAATTTTTTGTATGTATGTGTGTATTGGGGTTCTTGAAATTCATGTGAATATATGAGTTCTTGATCAAATCTAGCAATTCTTGATCTCTGTAGCAACCCTTTTCTACTTGTTTTAAAGTTGAATCTTTAGCTTTTATGAGCTGATTTAGTTACATAAATGTTCTTGATTTTTATGTTTGTATGTGTCTATATTGGGGTTCTTGAAAATTCATGTAATTTTATTAATTCTTGATTAAATCTAGCTACTCTTGTTCTCTCTATCAACCCTTTTCTTTTTCCAATTTGTGTTTGAAAGTTTGAATCTTTGACCTTTTTAGTTAATTAATGGAGTTATATCTATGTTCTTGATCTTTATGTGTGTGTGTAGTGGAGTTCTTGAATTTCATGTGAATATGATAATTCTTGATTAAACCTAGGTATTTGATTGTATCACCTGTGTATGGAGTTTATTTTTTTAATATTTTAGGTTGTGTGTGTAAATTTTGGGACTTTATTACACAGGAAGTGAAAACTGAGGCTTTGAGATGTTTAAGGTGTACTTCTAACTTGGAAGATCTTGCTTCTGCTGATATTGTTATTGAAGCCATCGTGGAATCTGAGGATGTTAAGAAGAGTCTTTTTGTTCAATTAGATAAGATTGTCAAGAAGTCTGCAATTTTGGCGTCTAATACTAGCTCAATCTCTATTACTCGTTTAGCTGCTGCTACAGGCAGGCCTCAACAGGTTAATTCTGATTACTTCAGTGAAGTTTTTTCATGTTTAATGTTTGAACTGAATTTGTTCTGGTTTGGTGTATGTAGCTACAGTAACTAAGAAGATTTGTGGGTTCAAATTATTTGATTGACTTGTTTTAGTATACTTGGTCTTAGTTTAATCTCTAAAGAAGGTTACAACTTTTGGAACTTTTATGCGGAAAATTTGAAGAAAACAATTGGATAATGGATACCTCTAGATGTAAGAAAATGCAGTGTTGGGGGTTGTAGCCAACTTTTATTTAGGTTTGCAATTGTGTATGCACCATCTAACTGATAGAAGATGAATTAGACTCATAATTGGTCAACAAGAAAGACCATCAACTATCCTGGACCATTACCTTAATTTTGTGTAAGTGAGATTCTTTTACTGTTCTCTGCTTGATGCTTAGTTTACATACAGATTTATGATGTTATCACGATATTGCGAAGTATCAGACTTACCTCATGGTTTAGTGTTTTTTTCCTGTAGAAGTGATAGAATTCTATCAAAGTTATGCTTTAATAAATCTGATAGAGTGATCCCTTGCAGTGTCATATTTTTCTATTTAATTATGTTCCAATTTGTTGTTTTGCCATGTAAGTATCGGGACCGGACTGCTTAAGGTTTACCTTGTCACATAATTTCGGATTACTGGGTGCAAAATTAAGACATGGCTAAATTTGCCAAGCTACTGAATAATATTGAAAATATTATATTCAAATTCATTTGTTGCACTTATACTTTCCGAATTTCATTTGTTGCACTTATACATACCGTGCACTATGATATCATCATGAAGATCCTCCCTTTTTCCTCACAGGTGATTGGCATGCATTTTATGAATCCTCCGCCTATCATGAAGCTGGTGGAGATTGTTAGAGGTGCAGACACTTCAGAAGATACATTTAATGTAACAAAAGCACTGGCTGAGAGGTAATGATTGCAATACTTTTGTTGCTTTTCTTCTCTCTTTACAAGCAATCATCATGGATTACTATGGCACGTTTGTGTATTAGCGTTATTTTGCTTCATCCGGCTCTCACCCTATATGTAACGGTCAGTGATCTGGATAATGTATACAAGTCGTTGACTTTGCAGGTTTGGGAAGACAGTAATTTGTTCTCAGGATTACTCGGGCTTTGTTGTGAACCGAATCCTGATGCCCATGATAAACGAAGCATTTCATGCACTGTATACTGGAGTGGCAACAAAGGAAGACATTGATACCGGAATGAAGCTAGGAACAAACCATCCAATGGGTCCTCTAGAGCTTGCAGATTTCATCGGACTGGATGTCTGCTTATCTATAATGAAAGTTCTTCATGCAGGCCTGGGAGATGCCAAATATGTTCCTTGCCCACTTCTCGTTCAGTTGGTGGATGCTGGGCGCCTTGGTAGAAAACGAGGTATTGGGGTATACAATTACAACAAAGTATCTAAAGAAACCAAACCATCGTCGCCTCGGCTCTGAACTATTACCAGAATAAAACATGCCTAGATTTTTACCATCATAGATATTCTAAATTAATCCTCTGCCCTCCATAAAACAGTGATCACCTTGGTTTATCTCTCGACTTTCAGGAACCTGCTCTAGTACCTTACCCCATAGCACTTAATATCTGTCACCATCATATTTGCAGAAAAAGAAAACATGTTGAGAATCTCAGTCTGCATAGTCTCAGAAATTGTTGTGTTGGGAGGTACAGAACTCTGGATCAATTTTATAATGAATAATTTACAATATTATATGTGCACATCATATTTGTCAACAAACACACACCAATTTGGCAATTTCATACTGTATTTATTTCAGATTTACTTGTAGCTGGTAGAACAGTCCAAAGCAATGACATTGATGCAGCACTTACGAAGCCGCCTGTCTTGAAATCTGTATATGCATATATGATACTATCATTGCTAGAAGAAAAAAGTGAATTTGTTTTTGCAACTATTCCGTTTTCTTGAATACAAACAAACACAGAGTTGTTCAACGTAAAGTGACATGGGAGAGCCACTTTGCTCTCTGCTAACTTAATTTTAAGCTGGCAACACACTCATGACAATGAAAACAGAAACTTGTCTATATAGTAAAGTTGACGTCAACAATGATGGTACTTTGTTCTTGCATGTTGGACTCCTAAAAAGGAAGTAATCTATTTATTACTACATGTCAAAATCACAGAAATAAATTAAAATCAGACTTAATGGGTGAAAATATAAAATAATTATTAGAGAAATTAATCAAATAAGCAATTGAATAATTATTAGATATCTAATAAGTTTGATGAGCTACGAAATATGGATCAATTGATGATTAATTCTGATTAATCACCGACTTATAGAATATGGTATGTGTCGCTTATTTGCATATTAAAAAATTGGAAAATTTAAAATTTTACGTAAAAGTTAGAATATGATATGTCAATTTTTTCTACATTATTTGGAATTGTTTTAAAATTTGAAATTTAATTATTAATTATATATAATCTAATTGAAAATATTTTTTATCATGTCATTAATTTTTTATATCTAATAATTTATAAACTATTGATAAAATTTATTAAATTAAAGATTAACTTTCAATTATAAAAGCATAAGAGAAGTCAACGCAGAAGGCTCTTAACATTAATGTTATTCCGATAAAGAAAATAATTTATCTTTGTGCATAAGTATCTCTATTAAAAAGCAAAACAATTTATTGTAATAATATAGTATTTTCTAATTGAGGGGGTTTGACATTCTTGAGATGAGATGAAATCTCAGTATACCACACAAACTATTAACTAAATATGTGCTGATTCAGTCCTTACTGGCCTTTTACCGGCTACATCTGCTGATATTTAAGACCCAACCAGAAGGCCAAAACTAATTATTCTTTGTCTCCTGCCTTTTTCAAGTTCACCAGGGAAATTCAAGAAAGAAAAGGAGATAAAAATGGAGGCAAATAACATGGTGGTCAGTAGCAGCAGTGATGCTTTGCTAGTAAAACAGGGAAATGATGGTGATATCACTGATAAGAGGTGGTGGTCATGGAGTTATAAGTTGTTGGACATGGAAGAAGCTAAGAGGCAGGTCTTGTTTTCACTGCCAATGATCATAACAAATGTTTGTTATTATGCTATCCCTTTGATCTCTGTTATGTTTGCTGGTCACCTTGGACAGCTTCAGCTTGCTTCTTCCAATCTTGCCAATTCTTGGGCTACTGTCACTGGCTTCTCGTTTATGGTATTTTCTTACTTATATCCATCTCTCGAATTGTAAATGCAGTAGTTAGATGGTATATGACTCGTGTCGGTGTGAGTATGCTCAATTGTAATTGTGTAATATCTTGTTCTACCAAGTTAGGTTGTGTGTGATTGTGATCATTTAGTTCTCTATTGTATTGGAATAGATAGAGTGATTTGAGTTGATGTGTGATTTTTTCGATTCAGGTGGGCTTAAGTGGTGCACTTGAGACCCTTTGTGGGCAAGGATATGGTGCAAAACTATATGGAATGTTAGGAATATACCTACAAGCCTCTTGCATTATATCGATAGTCTTTTCTATAATTATATCCACTCTGTGGATATATACAGAACCTATTTTGGGATTACTTCATCAAGATCCTGAGATTTCAAAGGCAGCTTCGCTCTATATAGTGTACCTTATACCCGGATTATTTGCATATGGTGTACTGCATAACATCTTGAGGTTTCTCCAGACACAGTCTGTGGTCATTCCGCTGGTTGTTTGTTCTGTGATCCCCTCAATCATTCATATAGGCATCACATATGTTTTAGTTCAGTGGACATCTCTCGGCTTTGTAGGAGCACCATTAGCAGCTTCAATTTCATTATGGATATCGGTTCTTATGTTGGCATCATATGTACTCTATGCAAAGAAATTCAAGCAAACATGGGAAGGTTTTTCTTGGGAGTCGTTTTCTCATGTTTTTGGTAACTTGAAGCTTGCTCTTCCTTCTGCAGCTATGGTTTGGTTAGTTATCTTTTAAACCCTGATTATGTTCTGGCTTTTCACTTATACAAGTTCTTGTTTAAAAACATGAAATTCAGTCCTAGCATTGTTATATACTACCATAGTACCAGTTTAAAAACACATAAAAGTTTCAATCTTGGACTTTTAGATAAGCTTTATGATTCATTGGGAAATCCAGCTCAATTTCAACTTATTGCCCAGAACCAAAATGAATAGCATAAATTATACCATTCAATATGTCATGTGCATGATCTGATAATTTTTACATTATTACTTTTTGTTTGCTAGTTTGGAGTATTGGGCATTTGAACTTCTGGTGTTACTGGCAGGAGTAATGCCAAATGCTGATGTAACTACTTCACTGATCGCTATGTGGTAAAGTCACAAATTCTTCGTGTTAATAAGATTTGAGTCATCTATATCAAAGATATATAAGTTCATTATTTGAGCACTGATCCAGTTTTTTTATATATTGCAGTGTAAATACAGAAGCAGTGGCATATATGTTTACTTATGGCCTCAGTGCCTCTGCCAGGTTAGCTAAAATAACAGTAATCATAGTCTGTGCTGCAAATTTACTTGCTTTAATTACTATGTGTGCATGTATTATACTTTAACCACATTAGAGTCTTTGTTAATGTCGAAAATTAATGATTAATGTACGTCTATCACAGTACAAGGGTATCAAATGAGCTAGGAGCGGGAAATTCTGAAAAAGCTAAGCATGCGATGAAGGTCACTCTTAAGCTCTCGATCATTCTTGCTGTTGCAGTTGTGCTAGCTCTAGGATTTGGTCACGATATATGGGCTGCTTCCTTTAGTGATAGCTCAATCATAATAAAAGAATTCGCTTCAGTAACACCCTTGCTTGTCATTTCCATAGTAGTTGATTCTATTCAAGGAATCTTGTCAGGTAACTCATGGTCTATCAAGAGTGATTCTTAAATTTTATATATTAATCCTCCATCGGAAATCAGAACTGGTTGAATGTCTGGTGCAGGGGTGGCAAGGGGATGTGGCTGGCAGCATCTTGCTGTTTACATTAACTTAGCGATGTTTTATTTCATAGGAATGCCGATTGCAATGCTGCTAGGATTTAAGTTGAAACTATATGCTAAGGTGACAAAAGCAGCATGTCTATGAATAATGTTCGTTGCAATTATGTCAATTCCATTAACTTTGTTTTTCTTAATCGTTCAGGGATTGTGGCTGGGATTAATTTGCGGTCTCTCTTGTCAAGCGGGAAGTCTGTTACTGCTAACAAGATTCGGTACATGGAACAAAATGGAGCTCAGTGGAAGTAGACATGCAGAAAGTGCAGTTCTTGTTTAATCAAAGGTTTTAAGCGAAGTTTCCAAAGTAATTCAGTTTTTCAAGTCTTCATCTGAATCTAATTACTTCGTAAGTCTTAAATCTTAATGATTTATTCTATATGGAGTTCAATTGGAGAATTGTTATCCTGACTTGCCTTCTCATTTAGTTATAAATTTGTATCTAGTTATTTAGTTGAGCATACATGGTCAAACTGCAAAAGTGCAACTTATATTAGCCTCCATGATTTGAAACTGAAAAGAACAAGCTTTGCCACTGAATTGGAACAATGATTTTGCGACTTTCAACAGGGACACTAGGTTTTTTACTGCTACTGAATACAGTACTTCTGAACTTAAAACTTTTCCTATACTCTGTGCCTATACTGAATTGAGTAGTACTTTGGTGTGGGTGGTAGATAAAAGTACCCGCTAACAAATATCACGAAAACTGATAGAATGAAACCAAGTGGGAATCCAATCCAAATTCCTGCCCACAAGAACCATGTATCAAGTCCACTAGTATCATCCTGTTCTCTTGTTTCCGGTGTTGGCTCATCTCTTGAACATGTCACCCCAATTTGCATCCCACATAAGCCACTGTTGTTTGCAAAATAGCTCAGAACATTCATTGTGTCCATTTGTCGGCCTCGCGGGATTATACCACATAGTTTGTTGTTACTCACATCTAGTACAGATAGTTGAGTTAGCTTCCCAAATGATTCTGGAATCACACCAGAGATGATGTTGTTTGATAAGTCCAATGTCTCTATACTCTCCAAGTCTCCAAAGCTTTGTGGTATATTTCCCGCGATTCTGTTGTTGGAGATGTTAAGTTGCTTCAGTTCCTTTAGATTTCCCAAGGAAGCCGGAATATCACCAGAAAGCTTGTTCTTTGACAAGTCCAACAAAGAATAGATATCAAAGCTATGACCTGAGAGGTCTTGAATTACCTTCTTCCAGTTCACTATTAAGTGATTTTCCGTCTTCCAGTTCACAAATAAGTCATTGAGCTCGATTGAGGATGTGGAAAAAACAGTTAATAGTGAAGGTGTAAAATGAACTTCAGTCATTCCGTTCAGATTGCCCAACTCTGAGGGTATACTCCCAACAAGATTGTTGTTTGAGAGATCAAGAATTCTGAGGCAACTTTTGTTGGAAAATGAGTTGGATGGTAGTGAACCATGTAGAGAGTTGTTACGCAGAGTCAGTACTTGAAGGGTCGATATTTGGGAAAGAAATTTGGGGAATTTACCAGTAATGTTGTTGTCATGGAGATAAAGCTGTTCAAGCTGATTCATATGTGTCAGGTTCCTTGGCAAATTTCCAGAGAACTTGTTTTCCTGAAGTGCAAGAATTTTTGTTTCTTTACAAAATGAAACGGGTATTTCACCCGATAGTTCATTAGATGAAAGATCAACATAAGTAAGTATGTCATCAGGGTCAAATACTGGGAATGTATTGCCAGAGAATCTGTTTCTTGACAAGTCCAGTAGAAAGAGTCGACGCATTTTTGCAATAGATTTCGGAATGGGTCCCGAAAAATGGTTCCCAGAAAGCATAAGAAAAAGGATCTGATTTGCATCACCTATATTTTCAGGCAGCTTCCCTGAAAAATTGTTTCTTGACAGATCCAAAAATGATAAACTTAGAGATTGAAAGAGGTGAGATGGGATAGAACCATTAAGCATATTATCCGACAGCAGTATACTCTCAACTTCCATCTCAGCAAGCCAAATTGGGAATCTTCCTGTGAGCTGATTGTCACTCAGTTCAAGCAGATTGATATTCTTTTGAGTGGAAATCCATTCTGGAATTTCTCCAGCTATTTTACATGATCTGAGAAAGAGTTGAGAAAGCCTAAACTTAGGAACAATTCTGGCATTATTATTCCAATTCATGTTATTTCCTCCAAGACCCAAATTCTTAATCCTCCACATTTCAAATAACCAGGTAGGAATTTCTCCAGAAAGCTTGTTATCATCTAGCCGAAGGGTTTCTAGTTTGCTCAAGTTGAATATAGAACGCGGTATGGCACCAGTGAAACTGTTCTTGCTCAATGCCAAAGTAGATATGTAGGACAAAGTTCCAATCTCACTAGGAATTTGCAGCACTAATTGATTATTCCTCAAATCTATTACTTCCAGTCGCTTCAAATTCAGAATTGAATCTGGGATTCCCCCAGAAAATTTGTTCTGGCGAATAGAAAGCTGTTGCAGCTTTGTCAGATTTCCAATCTGTACAGGAATATTTCCTTCAAGAAAATTCTCATCCAAGTTCAACGTCCTTAAATCTTCAAGCTTTCCAACTTCAATACGTAAACCACCTTCTAGTGAATTTCTACTCAAATCAAGAAGTTGCAGAAACTTCAAGGAAAAAAGTTCTGCTGGAATTGAGCCATTGAAACTATTCCCTGCCATGTTGAGGTCAACTAGTTTAGTGAGATTTGCCAACCCTTTGCCTGAAATTCCTCCTTGTATACTATTGTCGGAGATATCAAGAAGCGTTAAGGATCTGATGCGAAAAACAGGGTCCAAGATTCTTGCATTCACTTCAATGGGGTCTTGAAGAGGCATGAGGAACAGAAAGTCCAGGTGTAGAGCTGTTATGTCACGAGAACGCAAGCCACAAACAACTCTATCCCATTTACAACAATCAGAAGTGGAGTTCCATGACTCTAGGTGAAGAATCAATATATCAGATGGTGAGTATGAGGAATTGAAGAGAGTGGTGAGTAGAGAGGATTTGAACTGGAGAAGTGATTGTTTCTGATAAGCAGGACAAGATGAGCATTGCATGAGCATAACCATGAATATGGAAGGCACAATTAACATGATCAGGCTTAGTGGCTTGGCCATTGTTGTTCTTTATCTCTTGCTTATGTGAAGATTGAAGAGGGGTTGGATAGTTTATATAGAAAGAAGCAGAGTACAACTTGAGATCAAGGAAATGGAGACTATTGGAAGTCGGTCATACACTCATACTCATAGTGGCCGAGTCTGTGTGACACTTAGTTGACTCCCGGTGAATACAACAGGTATGGGAAATTCCACAGCACTAGCCTTAAATCCCCGTGCGAAACACTTCAAAATTTATTATTTATAATTTACATTTTAATATCATCTTATCGTTTTAGTATTTACAATTTAAAATTTGATTGAATTATATTAAATAACTGATATATTTTTTCTTAAAATCTAGTTATTATAATATTTTTTTATTATAAATCAGTAGTATAAATAATAAATAGTTTTATTACTTATATGTAAATGTTTTTATAATATTAATTTGTGATTACGTGTTTTTTGATTAATTTTAAATTATATCTCAGACCTGTGCAAATGCTCCACTTGCACATGTTAATAGCCGGCTTTGCCCCTAGCTTCTAATAATTTAGAAGAAAAATTGTTTGCATATGGTTTTAAACATACATTATGACGTTTCTCTAGACTCAATCTGTTGTCATTCCCCTGGTTGAGTTGTTCAGTTATTCCTTCAATTATTCATTTAGGCATCAATATGCTTCAGTTCAGTGGACTTCCCTTGGCTCTGAAGGAGCGCCATTTGCAGCTTCAATTTCGTTATGGATCTCAGTTCTTACGTTGGCATCATACGTACTTCTTGCAAAGAAATTTAAGCCAACATAAGAAGATTTCTCTTGAGAGGCCTTATCATTTGTTTGCTATCTTCCTTCAGCAACTATGGTTCGGTTAGTGTTTCAATCGTAGCTACATTATTACTTTTTTTTTTGTCAAGTAAATTGCTGGTTTTTTTCCAGAGAAATTTTTGTGAAAGCATGAAACTGGACTGTAGCATTGTTAATGATTAATGAAGGCATATCACCAATATATGAACATTTACTTCAAAATATATCTTGCAGTTTCCCTGGGAGTTGATTCTGTCCCCGGAATATTGTCAGGTAATCCTTACCACTGATCTATCGATCAATAGCATACATTGGCAGACGGAGAGTCTCATTTATGTGATCTAACAGAACCTCCTCAGTGATGTTGTCCTTGATACTTCTCATAACCTTTTGATAGGTGTTGATATCATTTGGGGTCGACTTGTCTGGCCTGATCCGCATCAAGGTCCATACTTTCTCTTCTTCTTCCTCGACTGCCAAGGTACACTCAACAATCCTCCCAGAGTACAAGGACGGATCAGTATCGCCCTTGAAAGCAATCTTGTTCCCTTCCATAAGCTTTTTCTTTCCCCGCTCATAGAGAAATAGTAGCTGGCGCGTATTAACCATCTCAAACAAGAAGTCCACCGAGTTCATTGTCACATATTTCCACTTCAGGAGCTGTTCACATGTACGAGGGACATAACATTCATCCCAGCGCTGGAAAATAAGGCCATCTGCATCATGTGGAAGCTTGGGGATAAATTCCTTCAGAACTTTGGGAACGCTTGAAAGAAACCAGAAGTCCTTCCTTCTGACCCTGAATGGTTCCAAGTCATAGTTGTAGCAAGGATTTCTACTCCCACATATGTTATAACGCTCCTGGTTCCTTGGTTGAATAACTTCTTTCTCAATCATGTTCCAACGTTCACAAAAAGGTCGCTCTGTAATGGAGATTTGATTGACTGCCATCATATCATATATCAAGTATCTTCTTTCCTTCTTATGTGAGTCTGGCAAAGTATCAATTATCATCTCCCCATCCAGTAGTGTAAAGTGGTGAGTGTTATGTGCCGGTAAACCTTGACTAGTAGCTCTGCAAGGAAACCTCATCTGAACCCGTCGAAAATTGAATTTCCTGTCAATTAGGTAACATCCATCCTTGGTAATCAGCATCATATACCGCGTTCCATCAGCTTTCCAAGTGGCATAATATTTGTGCTGCTTTAACAGTTCCAAGTTGCCACTGTTCAGTGAAACTGGATGTGATCCCGGAAACTGTGAGTGGCCTCGTACTCCTGCAGTTCCCATCTTTAGTGATTGATAGCAGAACTGTCTCATTGCTTCTTGCTGAGCAGAAGGGATACCATCTCCCAAAATGTCATCATTTGTCATTGATACAATCTCCGCCTCATGTTTCTCCTGTCCCGAAGAACCAGAAGCTCCATCCTCCTCCTCGTCATCCAATTCATTAGACCTTTTCCACTCCGGAGTCACAGGACAAACAACTCCACCAGGCTTCCCCTCATGATAAAACTCATACAAAGCCTCAATATACTCCGCTTTATAAATTCCAGGCGGACGTGCCTCAGCAAACATCCTGATCGCCTGAGTCACCGACACACACATCGCCCTCATCACATAATGCACAATCATAAACCCCGTCCTGTTATGCCCATGAGTACAATGCACAAGCACATACTTCCTCCCCTCTCTCTCCCTAAACCGCGAAACCTCATAAACAAACCGGTTCACAGCACCACTATCAGGCACCGAATCACGCCCCTTGCACGCTATCTTAACATGCCTAATCCCCTCATTCTTCCAGTCACTAACCGAATAATACCTACTCGTGTTCGTAAGATCAATCACCATCCCAATCTTCCTCCCCAGCACATTCTGTTGACGGATCACCTGCCTGCAAGAGTACCTCTTTCCAGGCACAATTGAGTCATTAAAGTTCTCCCCGAGCGGGACTTTCGAAGGAATTAGCCGACTAATTTCTCCCCCTGCCCCCGGGCAGTCCAACCAGCCCGGAGGAAGCTGAAGCTGTTGCACATTTACGATATAATCATGATCAATTTTATGTTGTTTTTGTTGATTATTTGCCTGATTATTTGGTGTCTCAGTTGTTTCGTGAGATTTTTGTCTTTTGAGTCGTTCGATTCGTTCTTGGCGCTCCCTGCGGTAAATCTCAACAGAAGACTCAGCGCGGGGCTGGGCATTTAAATCCATGGTGTGACTTCGCAACAGGCTGTTCGAAACAACCAGGGTTTTCCCTGTTGTGGGTGAAATAACCCCAAATATGAGCCCCGGGATGGGTATTTATAGACGAAGGTAAAATCCGATTCTGTTTTGGTTTTCTTTGTGTGTGTAATTTACAGTTATACCCTTTGAGAGACTCGTGTTCGGATTTGCACGCTTGGGCCAGAAAGTCCATGAGCAGGTCCAGGTTCTGATGTTGGGCCGCGGAAGATAATTAAGGAGCTGTTTGCGCCATTATTTTCTTTAAAAAAATTTAAGGACTTTTTTTAAAAATATATTTTATATTTTAAATATAAATGTTAAAGAGGTGTTTTATATTCGTTATTTTCAAAATTAAGGATTAATTTCAGAAAAAATTAAACTTTTATATAATTTTTCTGCATAAATAAATCCTTATTTCAAAAAACAAGAATAATCGAATTTTTTAAAATGTGTCATCGTAACGTGTGTCATGACAGAGGTGGTAAAGTTTTATGGGCTCCAATTTCACTAATCATCAATCATCAATATACTTATATAAAGGAGAAGCGAGGGGCGTGTAGGTGGCGCCTCTCACATCGATCCGTTCTATTTTTCTAATTTTCTGGAATTTTTGGATGAAAAATATCAAAAATTAGAGTTACCTTTTTTAGTTTCGCGTATATTAGAAGCAAGTTTCAGAATCTGATTTTGTTTCAGATTATTTATGGAATATAGTAGCTTGAAAGTTTTAATCTGATTTTGTTTCTGATTATTTAATTATGGATAATATAATTATATAAAAATTAGAGCTACCTTTTTTAGTTTCGGGTATATTAGAAGCAAGTTTCAGAATCTGATTTTGTTTCAGATTATTTATGGAATATAGTAGCTTGAAAGTTTTAATCTGATTTTGTTTCAGATTATTTACTTTTTTAGTTTCGCGTATATTAGAAGCAAGTTTCAGAATCTGATTTTGTTTCAGATTATTTATGGAATATAGTAGCTTGAAAGTTTTAATCTGATTTTGTTTCTGATTATTTAATTATGGATAATATAATTATATAAAAATTAGAGCTACCTTTTTTAGTTTCTGGTATATTAGAAGCAAGTTTCAGAATCTGATTTTGTTTCAGATTATTTATGGAATATAGTAACTTGAAAGTTTTAATCTGATTTTGTTTCAGATTATTTAATTATGGAAAATAGTAATACACAAGTCTCTCTGCACCTATAAATACCCCTACAGATTGTAGGGTTTTGGATTATCTAAACACAACCTCCTCTCTCTCAATATCACAACCCTACCTTTCTCTGGTGATAATTCTCCTGCTCGATTTCTAACTCGGTTGTAAGCAAAGGTAGTTATAGACCGCTATGTTGGAGTCGACAAATCCAAACACGGGAAAATATTATAGTCTTGACATGATATCGATGAATGATATCAATAAATTAATTGTTAGTGATGTATGTTTGTTAGTTATTATTTTATAATATTTGTTTTGTTTTTTGGACATGTTTGTTGTTGTTGATTTTTTTATGATTTACTTTGTATACAGGAAAAAAATTATTCATGCATTATCTGTTTGCTCCGTTCAAGGAACTTTTCAGTGAATGCTTTTTATACAGTATTAAAATATAAAAGTTGTTACGAGCAAGGGTAGTTATAAACCGCTATTTCACGGATTTAAGTTAGATATTTTTGTGCACAATCAATCCAAAAAAATTGGAGTAAGGTGACAATGTAAGAACATGATTACTCTAAAAAAACACAAATAAAGTTAAGATTCGTCGTGTTTTAAATTGTTAATTACGTGTATAAATTTATTTTCATTTTTTCACCATGAATTATAGTCCAATTTTGCAATTTTATATATTAGTATTGTATTACATCAAGATTTTTATAATATAAATTTATTTTATCCTACAAATATTAATTTTGAAACATTAATATACTTTTTATAGACAACCATAAAATTATTTTATTCTACAAATATTAATATTGAATTATTAATATAATTTTTATAGACCGCCGCAACGCGCGGCTTCTCAACTAGTATATATATATAAAGGAGGATGCGGGCGTCTCTAGAATTGTTCGATTCAGTCTTCTGATTTTTCTTAAATTTCGGATAAAAATTCAAAAAATCACGTTCAAGAATTCTAAAAGTAATACAATTCTTTTCTTATTAAATTCTAAAGATGATACAATTCGGGCGTCTCTAGAATTGTTCGATTGAGTCTTCTAATTTTTTTTAGATTTCGGATAGAACTATAATTATAATTCAAAAAATCAGGTTCAAGAATTCTAAAAGTAATATAATTCTTTTCTTATTGAATTCTAATGATTTTACAATTCTTTTCTTATTTAGTTTTTCTTATTAAATTCTAAAAATGATACAATTCTTTTCTTATTTAGCAATCCTAAAATAAATAGGATTATATTTAATATAATTCTTTTCTTATTGAATTATAATGATTTTACAATTCTTTTCTTATTTAGTTTTTCTTATTAAATTCTAAAAATAATACAATTCTTTTCTTATTTAGTAATCCTAAAAGAAATAGGATTATATTTATTCAAACTACCAATAATAGATAAACTACAGTTTATATTTAATATTTGTAAGATAATATGTACAATTTTTATTTTCGATAAGATATATAGAAGATGTAGTTGAATTTTATATTATAAAATTCTATTTTCGATAAGATATATAGAAGAATAATCTAATACTATGTCCGTAATCACATGTGTGTTCGATTCAGTCTTATAATTTTCTTAAATTTCGGGTTGAAAATAAAATTATAATTTAAAAACTAGGTTCAAGTATTGTATAGATAAAAGGATTGCAAAAATAGTACAATTCTTTTACTCATTTGTAAGGGCTTATCCTCTGTCGTCCCAGGTCTTGGGTTCGACCCTGGCTCATCTCGAGAATATCTTAGAACAGATACTCATTTGTAAGGCTATAAGCCATATTTGTCAAAAAAAAATAAATGATATCTCAGGGGATTCTAAATCAAATCAAACGGATATCATATACAAAAATGGTAACAGAAGTCTCACATTTATGCAAGAGAGATTAATTCAAAATATAAGGTTCTCATTCGTAACCTCCGAATAATAATAAATAATAATAATATATGGGCCGGATACACCGGGCCTCTTCATACGTTTCTTTTATCTAGGACCTTCTCCAACGGTAACCATTTTTCACAGTCTATATATTCACCCATTTCCCTAGCCCTGCTCATCAAATCTCATTGTATTCATATTTTATATTATTATTGTAGCCATATAATTGTTGAAGCTCAAATTCTAATTTTAAGATGGATTGTTTAAGAGTAATTTTATTTTCAATCTTGCTGGTTTCTACAATTTGTTCTTCAGCAGAGGCTCTCAATTTTAATGTTGGTGGTAAATATGGCTGGTCTCTCTACGCTTCCGGGAATTACAATCAATGGGCTAATATGATGAGATTTCAAGTCAATGATACTCTCAGTAAGTTGGCATTTTCTCACTTACACAAATAATATTATTCACAAATTTCTCGATTTATATGATTTCTATTTGTCCGAAGAAGAAATTATTATAAAATAGATATGTTTTGTTAAGTCGGACCAGTGTTGTAAAAAGCGGAAATCGGACTTAATCGGTGAAGTCACGGAACAAGGGTTAATTGAATTGATCGGAGATTAATCCAATTGATCGGTGATTAATCGGAGATTTAATCAGTTCGGCAAGCTACGGAACATGGATTAATCGGTGATTAATCAGCGATTTTTAGAACAGAGAGTCGGACGTTCAAATCAATTCATATTTAATTACTGGTGAAAAATGACGTGATCGTTTTTGTGTTTTCGTTTGTATGTATGATGTGCATTGTTCCGAAGATTGGTAGTTAATCAAATGATGTAACTCGTGAAATTGATTAAATTTTTGATTATATAATTAATCATTTTGATTACTCTCTGATCTATCTAATTATTTTTTGATTAAAATTTGTTCTGTGTTTTATTGATTAAATCGGATTTTTATCTTTTATCACACTGGTGATGTGTATAAATTTTTTTGCAGCATTCAAGTACAAAAAAGAAACGGATTCAGTTGTGGTCGTGACCAAAGATGATTACGAGAAATGCAACGCGGAGAAGCCGATACAAAAAATGGACGGTGGTGATTCTGTTGTCAAGCTTGATCGTTCGGGCCCATTTTATTTTATTACAGGAAATAAGTCAAACTGCCAAAAAGGACAAAAGCTGCTTATTGTTGTCCTAGCTGTCCGAGATAAGGCCCCACCAACTCCAGCTGTGCCAGCCCCTGCTCCGGCACCGGAAAATATAGCTCCGGTCCCTTCGCCGGCAACTAAAGCTCCCAGCCCCTCCCCATCATCTGAGAGTCCAGCTGATTCTCCACCACCGGCGATTTCTCCGGCGCCGGTGACTCCAAGTCCGGCGGCCGATTCACCTGGAATAGTTCCCACACCCTCTCCTTTGAGTCCCGGTAATTCTCCATGGAACATGTCGCCGGCGCCGGCTCCGTCGAGTTCATTTGCTCCGGCTATGTCTCCGGCGATGCTGGTGACAGCTGTGTTGGGTGTAATTGTGACATCTTATTACATTTAATTAATCAGGAAAAGAATATTTGTGGGTGATTCTTTTATATTTTTTTTCCTTATCTGTTTAGTTTTACAATTTGGTGTGGATTTGAAATCTTCGTTATTTAATAAAGAGGATTGCATTTGAACTTTTTTATTATTTGTGGTATACAACTTTTTTGGTTCTCCCTGCATTTTCCACTTGCCCGACCGTTGCTAAGCTGTTTTATATGATCGATTTCGTTTTGTTTATAATCGGTTTCGTTTTGTTTATAATTAGTTTTGCTACAATATCCGTTGCTGCAACTAATTATTCCCTCCTTTTCATCGTGATTAAGAGCATAATGTGTGATTTCTGTGTTATGTATGATCGTAGCTAAAAAAAATATCATGATTGAGGATGTATCATTTCAAATAGCTTCTTTTATCAATCGACATTTCTCCCCCAAACTGATGGACGCGGTTGCTTCTTCAAGCTCATGGACTCATGATAATCAAAAAATCAATTCACAGAAAAGAGAAAGAGAGTTTAATCAGTAGAATATAATATAATAGATCTCAATTTCTTCCGTATCTTGGTTTTAATTAAATCCCACTTTTGAATGTGGTCACTGGTCTATCAATGAGAGATAATATAAATAGGTTTATAAACTATTAAAAATAATTTTATATTCGTTTTCATTTAAAACCTCGATATTCTAAGATAACTAGCAATGTAACAAAAATAGGTTTTGCTTGTAAATTAAACGATTCAACACCTGAGTTTCTTGTTGACACTAATGAGTTTTTTTTTTTTTTCACATGTTGACACTAATGAGCTTAGTTGTACATTTAAACATGAACCAGAATGAGCATTTGAACCATTGAAGCAAGCACTCATGTAGCCCACAACAAAAACACAAGGAAGCTTGGAGAAATCACAAATTGCCATGCAAGGACATACGTTAATTTCGTTAACTCTCAGTCTCACCAACCAAAAATCTAAACTTAGTTATTTTAATTTTAGCCATTCACCTCCTCCCCATAGAACCAAAAGTTCCATTTCATCAATACTCCCCAGGCCACTCTCTCCTAGTCGGAGTTCCGTGTTTCATAATGGCCGGGTTCCGTCTAGGTTTCTTCATCGCCCTCCTGGCACTCGCCATGCTGGCTGAATCAAATTCCCCAGCGCTCCGCGAATTCCAGTTGAATGTTGCTGGCAACAGCAGCGATGGTGAAGCTGGGCATCTCGTCGGACATGTTGGGGACTATATCGATTCGATGGAAGAAATGATGATGGAATCTGAATCTGCACGGAGGAACCTTGCTGCAAGTACACACATCAGCTATTCTGCACTTATTGCTAACCGAATTCCTTGCAGCAACAGAGGCAATTCCTACTATAACTGCGGAGCTACTGGCCGGGCTAACCCTTATTTGCGTGGCTGCACTACTGCAACCCGCTGCGCCAGGCGTTGATCACAACAACCAGATTACATATAATCATCATGATTAAAGGCATTTTGGCATTCATGCATCCCTTACGATAAAATTATGTATAAAGAGTCCATCCATATAAATTATGATAAAATTATGTATTGTTGATGCAAACAAAATGAAAATGAAGGGTCGGGGATTCTGTATTTTGTATTTGATGGTTATTGATATCTGAACTGAATGTAACAGAAATGCAGGCATCAAAATCAAGCATGTTGGGGGTTATGCTATCTATATGCATTCTATCTTTACTTTGTGTATTCTATCATTCTTTAATTCTTTAATTGTTTGGCAAAAATATGAAAAATTATTAACTGAAAATTTATATACAGTGGAAACAGCACGCCATCTTCCTCTTATAACATCATGTGGGTCAATAGCAATTGATAATCATATTCAGGCATACATTGATACACGTATCAACTGAAAGTGAACTTACAAGAGATAAATGCCTGTCATAGTCAGGTGGGGGTTTAACCTTTTTACATCTGGGATGCTCACCAATCTTGGATGTTTTACATAAGCTCCTGAAGTCGGAAGGCCCTACCCACGCCATGAAGATAATACTGGAGTCTGACTAAGAGTTTCCTTTAAAGTGCTCTTGCCACGCTTTTGAATTCATTTAAGCAGGAATGAAGTATTTTTTGGCGCTTTTGAAGAGACTGCTTTTCCTCTTGTAGAATGTCAATAGCTCCTGGTGCGACAAACATGTCCATAAATTTCTCATCGTTCACAGCAAACAGATCCAATCCAACTGCTACCACAAGCCGCTCCTGGCTGCTCAGAAAATATAAAAGGGTTTGCATGATCAATCTTTCCACATCAGCTAAAATGAAAATAGTATAAACATTTAAAGCTTCCTATATTTTTTTATTTAATATCAATACAGGAAGACTCTTAAGCATTTGCAAATAGAAAGAGATGGTCAAAATTCAGAACCCAGCACAAACTGAGGGTGTATGTACATTTTAATCAGCAGAACCTAAAGGATTTGGGCATGTCCATGCAAACTAATATGAATGTAATTGGTGCTGTGTGAAGTTCTAACCTCATTTCAGGAGCTTAAAATGTGAACTGTGTTACACTAGTTCAGGGCTGAAGAACTATCTGAATTTGAGTATCAGTCTACTATGCTACATGAAACAACCGGGTTCTAAAGTTTCATAGTAGGTTCAAAAGCTCCATAGTACTAATGGGAATACGAACTGCTACACTAATTTAAGAATTACTAAGCCATCTAAATTTGAGGTAGAATGCAACAAGAAACAAGCATGTACAAAAGTTGAGTAGTACCCTACCACGGAGTGAGGAAGCCAGAATTCAGAGTTGAAGTCACACTTCTCTCGACCAGAACTTCACGTATTCGTGCAAAATGTTGTGCAGCTAATGAACAAATCTCGGAATAAGCTGAACCTGATCTTGAACCATTATCCCCATTTCCTAATAAAAAACCACAACCATTGTTGCCTCTTGTCTGGTCTACATTTCTATTAGTGCCTATTGTTCTAGAGTGTCGCTTCCTCCCTGCAATCTCATGGCAGTGTCCAAGTTCTTTCTTTATTGCAAAATTTACATCAGTTGGCTGATCAGGGGATGGGGTCTCTGGTACAGTCATTAAGCTTTCACGTCTAGCTTCTCTGCCATCAGCAACTTTTCCTGGTGTGGTCTCCTGTGCATTGTTTTCTGGAGGAATATTTTCTTGGTCTTTCATTGAATCATTATGCACCACCACCGCCCTCTCCGATAGCTCAAGACCAAATGAACCAGCTAATGCATGGTTATACCTGTATGTGGAGTTTGTGCTTGGACCGAAACTACCCAAGAGGTCATTCTCGTAACAGACCAGAGAATATGGGCTTGTAACTGAATCAAGATGGTGGCGAACTAGTTGTTTGCACTGTTTAGCAAGATCTTTTATAAAGCAATTATATGTGCGCCTTAAAGCAGCATGGTATCCCACATAACCATCCATATCTGTCAGTTTACTACCATCTGCAAAAGGCCATCAAAAGCTCTTTAGCATGTTATGCTCTTAGTCTTGAATAGCAAAAGAGTATGGAAGAGGAAAACAAATATGTTAACAAAATAGTCCACCATCGCTAAAAGAAAGTAATATAGTATCAATTAAAGAAAAATCAGTGAGAAACACTACATAACATCATACTGTCTGAGTTGCGTTGTTGATTTCTCAATGCAGCAAGATCAAATAGATTTCCCAGAACGAATGCAAGTCGATCACATGCTGAGTCAAGAAGTGGTGCAAGCCATGACCGAGCAGCAGCTCGGGCGATTTCTGCAGCTGCCTCTGTAATTCCCCTACCCCCGCCTCGGCCAGCATGAGCAAGTAATATATTAGCAACCTGTCAGACAATATACCTGGACTAAGTGATCTAGTTTGCAATTTCAGAACAAAGTTCTCTAACATCTGATACATACCTTCTCCCTTGATACTGAAGGGCACTCAATCGAATATGTAGCACAACGAAATTCATGCATTACTCTTTCAAAAGCAGCTCCTCCGTACAGACGAAGGGTGGCATTAGGAGGTTTTATATCTGCTGTAACTCCAGGCCAGCTCCCAATTCCACTCTCTGATTTTTCTTCCTCGGTAGTTTTCCCCCATTGTTCTGGGCAAGGATCAGCTGCTCCTTCAATTAAATCTCCCTTTGAATCATAAAGAAATGAATGGAATCAAATAATGACTGATTTAACCAAAAATCAAAGTTAGCGCTAAAATTTAATTAAATAATAAGATAAATTCCAGTTACAACACACCACATGATTGCATATAGCTGCAGCGTGCAACATTGCTGATCTCCGAAGATGTGCAACATCAGAAGTAGCCTGTATTTTAGAGTCCATCCTAGCTAATTCATCTGTGACTTCACCACAGCGCTGTTCGAGTAAAGCTAATGTTGCTGGTGCAGCTTCTTTGTATCGCTTTTGAAGCTCGAGTTCTAAATAATCCCGGAGGCATCCAAAACCAATATGACTCTTAAACTTTTCTTCATCAAAACCTCCTTTCACTCCATCACGCAGATGGTGCAGCACTTCTGCATCTACATGCGATATTTGCCTGCGGAATTCCTCGTTTGAAATCATGCTCTTCTCCTTGGGCAATGCCACAAAATATGGTCGGCAGTTCTCTCCAAGATAACCGCTTGCACTCAAATATCGGTCCACTTCCCACCGATCTGTAAACTCCTACACAAATCCATAATAAAATGAATTAGAAGATCTGAAATCACAACAAATTCAATAATGATGAACAACAGATATTTCAAAAAAGAACACAGCTAATCATTTTACAGAATTTAGACCAAAAAAAAAAAAAAAACTTGCCCTTTGTTAGCATTCCTGCATACTACCAATTATATATTTCTTAAACATAAAGCACTAACGTTTCACACAAACTGAGTTTTTATTGAGACTTGAAGCTTTACCCTCTTCCTAGAGATGCAAGAGGTATGGCAATTGGGCCAAAGCCCTTTTAGCTATTGTTACGAGTTACTTTTTTCATTTTTGTCCTCATATGAGACTAGTTCAATATCCTTATCTATTATGACTGCTTTCTTACTAGTCAATAAGTTCAAAACCAGATCAGGAACTATATAAAGCTGGAACTCAATACTTCCTTCAATAAGATGGTCATTTATAAGGTTTTAAATATACCATCATTGATGGTTATATGATCAATATTAAAAACCAACCAATTGATCTATTCTAGCTCAATACAATAGTTATGCAATAGTACCTTGAGCCTGTTATCAAATTTAGACACCACAATTATCGTTCTCTTGAATGTTGGATCAATTTCGCGGATAGTGTCCAGCCACAAAGACGAACACCACTCAACACTACTCTGCTGAAGAAACAAAAGAATGCGGTGGGGAGGGCTGGCCAGTGTTTTCACCATTGAGAGGATTTCCTCAGGAGTTCTCTCTGGTTCACCCTTCTTTGCCTGACAAATGCCAATTCAATTCATATCAGTGAAAATTACAGATTTCATAGGGTAGCAGAAATAAGTATAATCACATTTTCAGATTGATTACCTTAAGAACAAATCCTGGGGTATCAATGATTGTGAGATTAGGACAATGGGCATATTCAGCTCTCATTACAATTGGTTTAGAAGAGACAGCAGCTTTCGTCTTCTTTAAAAGTGCCTCCGTACGTGACTTAATGGTATCTGCAATAGTTGATGCTAAAACAATGGGGCTTCCATATTCTTCAGAATCATCATCCTGTTGTACATGTCAAGCTTCAATATATGTGCTATAATTACTACCAGATTTATTGAGACGTCTTCTTTTTGTCTACGACTAGCATGAAAGAATGTATGTTACTGATATGTACATATTTCACGCTTAAATAAAGAACTAATAACAGCCGGTGAATGTAATCTATAATTTCCTTCAGACTAAAATACTCCTAGTGTCACTAAGACATTCCACTTTTGCATGTGCAGACTCAAAGCTCCACATAAAAACAAATTCATTAAGGCCTCAACAATACATATTAGACATATTAGATACATATTACAGAGCATTCATAGTACTAGACCAGTGGCTTAGCCTGAAGGAGATACTCTGCCTCCCTGAATTTGTTGGTGCTGAGAGAGTACAAGTCCTCTACCGCGTGCGTCTTGGTAAAGGCTTTCAAGCTCTACAATGTCTAAAATTAATGCTGACTGAATAATTGGAGATCCAGTTTTTAACACCCACAAATATCCAACATTCTATCAACCGAAAGAAGTCACTTATTATAGGTGTTTTGCGTTCTAATTTCAGTTATTACAAATTTTGAGCAGTGGACTCAAACATTTTTACAAATGCAAACCTGGTCTTATCAATACTCGTGATCAGTAAAACACATGGTTTATGTCTTCCTGCTTTCTCATACTACCTTACACAGCCTTATAATTTCCTTCCTGCTTCATCGAGTCAATTTTATTTGAAATTTCACTATTACAAAATATCCGATTGTTATTTAATCGAATAATTGTTACATTTTGGAGTCTCAGAGAACTAATTAAACACTGATATTTACAGTGCTAAAACTCAACCAAATTCACATAAAATTTAAAATTACAACTTAACAATACCAGTAAAAAACTATAATTAAAATAATAGAGAGTGTTAAGCTAATTACTTGAAACCGACAGCGCGGCTCGAGTGCGGTTGAATCATGAATCATTTGAAGAATCAAAGGCCTTCGAGTCCCCATTTCAACTTCTCGAACATTGAATCGAAACCCTAGGAGTGCTTCAAGCAGCGAGCTCTTTCCATCAGACTGACCGCCTATCGCGACAATCTCGGGGATCGGGAGCTTCTCTCCGAACGCCACAGCGGCGGCCTGGAGGCGATTATAGGCTTCGAAGCGCTTTTCGAATTCATTGGCTAATCGATTCGAGAATGAGGAGGAGGACGTGTCGGTTGCTGATTGGTGATCGCGGTGTCGTTTGGAGGAGTGGGATTTGTCGGCCGGAGTTTTGGTCGGTGTCGCCATTGGAGAGAGAGGTGGAGAGATAGAGAGATAGAGGAGGGAGATTGAGAATTTAAATTTGAAACGCTCCTGGGAATAAGAAGCCGTTGATGTGATTTGAATAATGAGTGGGCTTCAGGATGAAATTGTCCGGGTCATTATTTTGGTCTGGAATGAAAATTCGGGCCCAATAACCACAAAAACGGATGGGAGGTTGTATACTTGTATCGGCGGATTTGGGCTTACATATACCCTGAGTGCTCAAATAGGGGTTTCCAAGCGCATCCCAAAAGTATTTTAATATCTGCTAAAAATTAGAGCTCCTAGATTATGTATCATATTAAATAATAACAATTTTAACAATAACTTTTACAAATTTTATTTATTATTATAGCATAAAATTAAAAATTTATTAGGAAGGAATTAATTTGATAAAGATGGAAAAAATTGTGAATAAAGATATGAGTAAATGATTAAGATAATGTTGGAAAGAAACATCTATCAAATTTTATAACGTTTTAAGAGGCGAGCATAAGACGAGAAGGGAAGAAGGAAAAATGACAAAAATATAGTAATTTTTATATATCTGTACAAAATAATCACTATTTCAGTTAATAGTCAAAAATACTACATATCACATTTTCTGAAATTAGGTAATCCGATTTATTAAAATTTGATGCTTAAGCAATGTTGAATAAATGATGCATCAAACGGAGGCCAAAACAGAAACCTCACAAGTGCTGTCAAAGTGTCAACAGTATGTTGCAAACTCCCGACCTCCGCAAAAGGTACAAGAGTTCTACCTAACACCAAAATCTTGTTGGCATCTCTTACGTAGGCCTGGTAATTTGACACGTAACACGCTAACACGAAATGAAACGACACGAAAAAATGGATACGGGTTTTGATTTTCGATACACGAACACGAAATTACACGATAGATTTCGTGTCGGATATGGGTTTTCATTTGGGGTACACGAAATACACGAAAGTACACGAAATATTTGTAGATTATATTTATTATATATTATATATATGTAATGATATATTAAATATATAATTGAGTATAAAGTATATATTTATATGTATATGTGGATATATATTGTAGATACATTAACAAATTTATAAAGAATTGTATACAAGTATAATATATATCATTCACATTTAATAAATTTATAAAGGAAATTATATATTAAATCCATTTTTTGATTAAAAAATATATTAATATTTTTATATATTATATACACGAAAAGTACACGAAATATACACGAAACGATTCGAAACGGATACGGGTTTCAAATTAGGTACATGAAATTAATAACGGGCGGATACCGGTTTCACCTTCGAGTACACGAAACACGAAAATACAAACGGAACGATTGCCACCCCTACTCTTACCCTTCAGAATTACAATGTGTAATCTATATGTATACCCCCAAATGATCAAAGGCTTTACAAAAATGAGACAGTCTACAGCTTAATCTAGTTCATAAAACTTTTATTTTCAGAAGCACGAAACTCCTAATACAACTTTTATTTATATAGAATTCTGCAACTGCAATAATTAGGTAATTTGAAACATATAGATCGAAACCAGCAATTTCAGAAAATAATCTACGGCGCTTCAAGAGCCAAATGGATTAGCATACAAAAATTTAATCCAGCACTGCCGAATTATAAACTTATATATCAGACCATCATCCTCAGCAAACTCTTTTATTCTAAACTCGCTTAATCAATCAAGTATAAAGCTTCTTTAAAAATGTAATGTACGTACAAGGATATATATATCATATATCAAACATATCTACGCGTAACCACAAAACCCGTTCTCACATTTAGCCCCGTACGAACAAGTCCTGCCACACTTGCCGCAATGTGCATCATTATCCTCAACATTCGTGCAGGTTCCGCCGCAGCATCTCTGTGCATAAGCACACTTGTGTCCACATTGCCCGCAATTATTCCTGTCTCCGAGAACATTGCGACAATGCGTCTTGCAACAATACAGCAGGCTCGTGCCATTGTTCGCCGACACCCCGTTACACACGTATTTGTTACTCTGAGAGCATGTCGTGCCTTTCTTGATCACGTTTTTGCTTGCGAGGAATCGGCTTCTTAGTCGTGTGTTCGCAAATGGGGTGTCGAGAACGTATTCTTCTTCTTCTTCTTCGTCTTCTAATGTCTTGTATGACGAGGAGGAAATGAAGAGAGTGGTGAGGAGGAAGAGAATGGTTGCGAGCTTGAGCAAGTTGTTACTTGCCATACTTTTACTAATGTGGAAATGTAGAGATCTTGTGATGAGGTATTTATAGACAACTATGTTCTTGTAAGTTGTAATATCTAAGTACATATATGTAAGAGGATTGGAGGAAAGTTTGGGGTTTGAATTATGAGCCACATGCTTGTTGTGAACATGGTGTTAATAAATGAAGTTTGTGAGAACTATAGCCTAGATAGATTCTTTTGGTTTAGTGATCAAACCTATAGGTTATCATTGTTCATTTAGCTTTAAAAGTTATTGATTTAATCTATTAATATTTATAATAAAATATTTTAAATAATTAATTATTATGAAATATTGTGTTGATCTAATTTTTAAAATTTTGATTCCAAAAAGACAGCTATTTAATTTTGACCATCAAAATCTGGTCGAAAAAGAACTGAAAAGATCTAATATAAATATTTTTAACCAAATACTGCAAGTCAAAAATAAATATCTTGAGTATCATTTTCGATCGTTTATATTCGACTAAATTTGATTAAAACTAATGTTTTGGAGCTTTAGCCAAAAATTTGCCCAAAAAAATTGAAAATTTTAGTCGAAGTGGTTTGTTACATATAAGTATTATTGTATATTTAACTAGTTTAATTGAATTCTAATTTCTGACTTCTTACAACATTGTTTTTGATCCACTAATACTTGTTTATAATAATAACCTCTAAATTCTAAGTACCCGCAGAGTCTAATGATATTTTTTTCCAAGGGTGGCAAATTGTATTAACAAAATGATCTTCTTTTCCGGCGGGTTATAAGTTGATGCACGGGACCCCGCACTAGATCTTGGCATGCAGGTGAGTTTACTGTTCTTCTTAATGGTGGTACGTGTCACGACATGAGCTGTTCATCCATCTATCAGTGTTCTTATAACTTAATAAGCATTTTCTATCAATTAATCAAGCCTGGAAGACGTTGACTATTTATACGAAACCACATGATTTGACTTTTCACACATTCATGTACCAGTATTTTATGTTGCTGTGTCTGTTCGTGTTCTTGGAGAACGAAATTTAACATATCGAGTTGGCAAAAATTTGTAATGAGGTTCAGAGTAGCTGTTTTTACAACAAGAGGAAAAACCAAACCCCAAATTATACGTGAGATTCTTGTTTATTGTTTGTAAAATTGCAAACGTTAAATGTATGTATTATTCCAAATCAATCCCGGTAATTTGACCTGACAACAAAAATAAATAAATAATCCCGGTAATTTGAAATAATCCGTCGAAACCATTTATACAAACATTAAATGTTTGTATTATTCGGAAATATCTAGGTCGAATTTTTAAGTTTAAGACAATTTAAAATTAAAAACTTGTGAGACGACCTTTTTTTGACATTTTTTTTATAATTTATATAATAAAAAGCTATCTTTATTTTTTTAGATGAAATATATCAAATTTGTTTTATTATTCATTTTTAATGACTCATTAAGCATAGTATTGTATATTATTTTTGCCTTTATCCTTTTTAGTCGACCTAGAGACAATTTTAGCCCAAACAGCAAACCGGCCCGTAATGAGTAAGGGAGATGCTCCTAGGCGGAGTGGCCCATACGATCGGGTCCATCGAAACTTGCACCTTCCCAGAGGCTTGTTTATTAGTTAGGGCCTCTAGTCCTCTACTAGTAAGAAGCCCACATCACTTGGAACATTGCTCTTTTACAGTTTACATCTCCTTATATTCTTTTGAGCTTCGTTTGATTTTACATCATTTCTATATTAAATTTATGCAATATTGATATATTGATATATTTCGTTATATTAAACGACACATCTTCGTAGATTGACTCGAACAAACATAGAGGATTGGAACGAAAGAATTTTATTCACGAATCACGTTTAACTCACTTTAAATGATAACTAATTTAAAAACATATAAATGATTGATGAAAAGCTAGTAGTAAACTCTGGAAGATAAGAATTGGGAATTATTGCGAAGATGAAATTAAATATTCAAATTTATTGACCGAAAATATTTAAAATTTAGTACGAACCTCATAATTGGAAATTATCAACAGATAATTTACCTCTTCACGCAGATCATATGTTTTGCATGTCAAATAGTCAACAAAAAACAAATACTCCTATGAAAATAAGGCCTATGCTTAACAAAGTCAATTTCCACTACTTCAATACTCGGCCATAAAATTGCGCAAACTAAACAAATAAAAACTCGAAAAAAATAATTAAGAAAAATGATTCTTACACTATAAACACATTTAAGATTTAAAATAAGTCTGATGATATAGCCCGATCATAATACTTTATCAATATTTACTTCAAATTCTATTTGGATTATCGGTGTCCATAGTCATTCCGATATTGATTTGAACAGAAATGTCTCTTTTTAAAATTTTCTTATTTATTTATAAAAATTAATTTAATTTTAAAATATAATTAATTTATCCATTCTAATTTAACTAAAATTCTTAACTTATTAAAAAATTCTGACATATTTCTAATATATTCTAAATTGATATGTCAATTAACTAATTCCGATAATCTTGCTCCGACTTAAAAAGAATTATTTAAAAGTTGATAAAATATATTTAGCTGATGAGTTGATTCTTGTTTATTACAAACACGTATCGTCTTTCTCCGCGTTTCCTTAATTCATTCTTTACAAGCTATATGTACACGTACATAACCGAGATGACAGTAACAAGAAACTGTACAGTAACCTCGTGAGTAAACAACTAGATTAATGTTTAATTTATGTACAAACTACTATTCATTAAACAAACTCTCTCACTATAATTATATTCAAATCTCATCTCTCTCTTACATCTCTACATGCTGTCTGAACAAAGCTCTCCTCTTTCATCCACACACACAACAATCAAGGTTCTTGTTTTTCTTCAATCCCCTGCTTATCCAAAACATATACTTACACAGTTACACTGCATTTGTATGTATATATTTATATTTTCAGCTTCTTGATTTGTAGTTGCATATGCATTTGAAGTTGATTTAGCTATTCAAATATATTGTTTAGTTTTAAGATTGATTTTTTATTATATGATGACACCTATGTGTGGAGCTAGCAGTTGTGTTGATAATTAAGAGTTGTTAATTATTTTAGTGATTATTGATTAATTTAAGTTACCCACCTGTAATTTGCTGTTTTGGAGAGTGATTTGTATAAAGGGCTAATGTTGAAGTGTTAATGAAGTAATGTTGATGCTGTCTGTCCTTTTCTTAAAATGTTTTCGATAATAACATATTGAATATGTTAGTTTAGTTGTCAATTACATTGTTTGGTTATTATAATAATTATGTTTGATCTGATCCCGATTAGGTTTTCTTGTTTTAATCATGATGATGTTAAAACTTAAGCTAGTTGATAGAGAAAGCTGGTTATTCAGTTTATGGGCAAAGTTAATCGTGTATTCTAATTGAGGGGAGTATTCTAATTACAGGATTTGTGTGAAGAAGGTCCTGTCTGAATCTGGAAGTTGTAGATTGCTGATTGATAGGTGTGTATATATTGTTCTTGAAATGAACAGGATTGGTTTTATGAGATTTCGGTGAAAGTTGAGATTGATATTAGATATGGGGAACTTAAACATGGAGAAAAAATGGGTATTTCCTCTTGCTATAAGCTCGCTTATATGTGTGTTTCTTCTTGCAACCTCTTTGAATATGGGCCTAGTGTCATCTTTGCACACCATGGGTTCCCTCCTTTCGATCTTCCCTTTGCGTGGTATGGCAAATCCGTCGAAGATATATTTTGCTGAAGATAAATTTAAGCAATCTCCCCCTCCTCCTTCTCCTCGTATTCCTCGATTTGCCTATTTGATTTCTGGGTCAAGAGGTGATTTGGAAAAGCTTTGGAGAACACTTCAGTCGTTATACCATCCATTGAACCATTATGTACTGCATCTAGACCTAGAATCACCTGCTGAAGAGAGACTGGAGCTAGCATCTCGAGTGGAAAAGGAACCAATGTTTGCTACAGTTGGGAATGTGTTTATGATTACTAAAGCCAATATGGTCACGTATAGAGGACCGACCATGGTTGCTAATACTCTTCATGCATGTGCCATACTACTCAAGCGAACTAAAGATTGGGATTGGTTTATTAACCTTAGTGCCTCTGATTATCCTCTGGTGACTCAAGATGGTTAGTTCTTTTGCATCTTGAATTTCTTTTCCAGTGGAAAAGTACGAGTAGTTTCATTTAATAAGTTGTTTGATAATCTATTTATCATGTACAGATCTTCTCTCCACGTTTGTTGGTTTAAATCGGGACCTCAATTTCATTGAGCACACAACCGACTTGGGATGGAAGGAGTAAGCTCATCTTTCCCCTATCTGTACACCGCAAACCTTCACTTCAACCTTCATTTCCTACACCGATGTTAATATATCTAATTTGTATGCCAGGGGACAAAGGGCAATGCCATTAATTATAGACCCGGGTCTCTACCAAACAACAAAATCAGATATATTTTGGGTGACGCCTAGGAGAGAATTGCCTACAGCCTTCAAGTTGTTTACAGGTTGGTTTTCTTCCCGTTATTTACTTTGTAGCTTGTGATTATTGAAAAATGGGCTATACATTACTTTTCACGCAGATGTGTTATGGCAATATCTTTTAATTACTCCAAATTGGGCATCTTAATATCTAACTTTAGCTTGTCGTAACTGTTGATCCCTATCTAATTGATCTTTCTTATTCAGTTCAGCTCTCTCATATCAGGAAAATCACTTAGTATGCCTATGGACACATTCTTTTTGATGTGTGTACATTATTTTCTGGAAGAAACAACCTTTAAATGAATGCCGATGTTTGGTTCTCAACCACCTTTCCTGCTCCCTTGCATGACATAGTTATAATTGCAATAAGTATGAGAATACTTCCTCTAGATAACATTTAAGGCTAGAGTTTGAAACGAGATGCATTTGAAATTTTCGCCATCTGAAATAAATTTGTCAACAACCTGCTGATCAGCTTTGATGCCTGATAGACCAATCTGCTTAATTCGGTTCTCATCTGACTTCTATCTCTGGAACACCCATTATTTAATGTATCAAATAACGGAAATCTTAAAGCAAAATAAGCACACAGCAATTCAAAACAAATCCAAAGCAAATAGTCGCCCCAAATAAAGCGTGAGCTAAACCCACAGCTCAAAGTGAAATCAATACACTACCTCGGTAAAAATATATACATCTGATGATGTTGGATATGTCTGTTATATATCTCAATACAAGGAAACCTACTTCACCTGGTAATTTAGATTCAGCCCCCTTACAGAGAGCTTCCATAAGCTTCATGATACAAAATCTTTATGAGTTCTTCTCTCTCTTTTTTCCCTTTAATACTATTCGCACTTCCTAGCAAAGTTGCTTTTAGCTGATTGTTTAGTAGATGAAGGTGGGAATGTTATATTGCTCAACCTCTGCATGTGCTAGCCTCTGTTATGGCATTCACTTTGAGTGTATGGAACCCGCAAACAGAATCAGGCTTCGTTGAATGTGTTCCTGTTGATAGTACTAATTACTGTATGACTATGACTTTGGAAGGATTTTATAGTGATGTGAAATTCTGAAGTTAATTGCTATAGTAAAATGATCAGTGAACTTTCAAAGATTAGATATAATTCACTATATTTTTTTTCCGATTCTTAGAGTCTGGGTAACTTTTAATTAAAAAAATTGGTTACCATCATATAGATCCAATTTTGCAGGTTCAGCTTGGATGATACTCTCACGTCCATTTGTGGAATACCTCATATGGGGTTGGGACAATCTTCCAAGAACAATGCTCATGTACTACTCAAACTTTGTCTCGTCTCCTGAACATTATTTTCAAACTGTCATATGCAATGCCCCAGAATATATACCAACTGTAGTTAACCATGACATGCATTACATTGCTTGGGACAACCCCCCAACACAACATCCTCATACATTATCACTTAATGACACGGGCGATATGATTCGAAGTGGCGCTGCCTTTGCACGGAAATTCAAGCAGGACGACCCTGTTCTGGATATAATTGATAAGGAGTTACTACACCGGAAAAGTGGGAACTTCACACCGGGTGGTTGGTGTTCTGGAAATCCTCCATGTTCAAAGGTTGGAAATCTAGACAAGCTTAGACCTGGTGCAGGAGCCCAAAGGCTTCGGCGTCTTGTAGGTAGATTAGTTTTGTCCGCTAAATATGGCCGAAACCAATGTCAATAGATATTAATTGCTTTGCTCCGAGGATGGGAAATATTGATCTCTGTTGTAGCATTCTTGCTTGAGGTTGGAGTTATAGAACATACATATTCCAGTTAGCAAGCCTTACAATAATAGTTGGGATTTTTGTATCAAAGGTACAGCACAGTTGCCTCTGCTTTTTACCTTCCCTGTATATGTAACATATATACATGTATACAGAAGATGACAATTATCCGATTTCTGCACCAATGTGTAGGCCGTTAAATTTATACAGTACTCTTAAATCCGAAACATTAAAAGTTTGGTGGTATCTATTTGTAATCGACTGTTTAGTGACTAAGGCTTGTAATGTTTTGATATATTGTAGAAGTTACATAATGTAAAAAAGTGAAGCACAATGTTCACCCTTTTCTCCTTTCCCTGAAAATCTTTATGTACAATGAATTGATCAGAAGAATCATTGTGATATTGTTCACTTTGAAAGAATCATTAGAGCTCATTACAACATGTTCACTTGATCTAGATCTTCTCTCGTCTTCACGAGCCCTGTAGATCAACCATGTTTGTTTGTAGCTGCTCAGTCCTGAACTGCAAGTACTGGGGAAGCAGTTTCATTTCTTCTCGAATTGTACCATTACTTATGGAGCCAACTGAGCAACCTAAACCATCTCGAGTAGCTTTATGTTTCCCATTGAATTTGCAGCAAGCAAAGTGGAGGACTGACTGCGCCAGCAGACAGACGAGATGAATTGTGCACTGTCGTCTAATTCATCACCAGAGAGCGGGTCTGGGTTGTCGAATTTGAATGATAAAGCAGGCATTGGAAATGCTTTCTGGTAGATGAAAACCTGCAGGTAAAAGCGAAGAGGATTAATCAACAAGAACTGGATTCAGAGGCAGCGGGAGCTTCTAGGGATTATAGGAAGTACCTCATTCGTCTCTGAGCCTGTCGCGATGTAGCCATCAGATATGGATAAACCTACAAAGTTCTGGTGAAGAAGGATGTATCTTAAGCATCACTTAGCTTACACTATATAGCTTAAGCACAAGGAGTCTGGACTAGTAAACAGAAAGAGTGAAGTTTACCTTTACATTCGCGTGACCTGTAAACGACTGAAGAGGACAATCAAGAACTCGGGAAGTGCAAGCTGACAAATCCCACATCTTCAGGGTATTATCCGTTGATGCAGACACCAGATTCTTTGAATCAATGAACTTGATGTAGCTCACGGTTTTGTTGTGACCAACCAACGTGCATAGAGGCGTTTTCAAGTTCCGAAGATCATGATAATAGATATTATGATCTGCAGAACCAAATGCCAGATAGTTACTGGAATCTGAGGGGAACTGGACACAGCAGACATTGGCTTTAGTTTTGATCGTGGCCACGCTGACTCCCTGCAGTAACAACCCATGTAAGACGAACAACTTATTATACATCCAGATAGAAAATCTACAGGCAGTGGTAATTAGATAACTGCAGTACGTTTAGTTTCAAAGCTGACAGCCACCAAATGCAAGTATATTATTGCCTGATTGATATTCCAGAGCTTAACAGAGCCATCATCGCTCCCGCTGGCCAACAAAGTTGGATCCGCCATTGAGTAGTCTACAGACCACACGCGCTTCTCATGCTCTTTCATTTCTGTGAACACTTGATTTCTCACAACGTCCCATACCTTCAAAAACCGTTAAAGAAAAACAATTATTCTCACCTCAGAAGTAGTTTGAATCGTACTGGAAAAGAGAAGTCATTTGAGCTTACCTGCACAACGCCATCAAAGTTACTGGAAGCGATCTGGCTTTTGATGTAGCCATTCCAGCATATACTACTTAGCTTTGATCGACTAGACATTTCAACAACGGGGTAATGGATATCACGGTCTTCATCTAGGATTGTACCGTATTCAAATACTTTTATCTTCTTATTCACTCCAGCTGTTGCAAAAAATTCTCCATCGCGATCAAAACCTAAAGAGCATACCAGATTAGATGAATTCAAAAGATCAGCTTGCTTCAGCTCTGCTTTAACCTTAACTTTTGTGATCGTTAAATACTTGCAAAGCCCCTCCAAGAACGAATCGATCCATCCATCAATCCTCCTGCTCTCCCCATAATTCTCTACGACTGGCAAACTGTTGAGAGGACTTCTTTCACTGGCAACAACAGATCCTCTACCAGCAATACTCAAAGATGAATTTTTTCTGAATGGCTTTTCTGTTGGTCTGCCAGCCCTGCGCCTAGTTAACAAGTAAGCGGATTCTACTTTCTGGAAATTTCTCATCAAACGAGTACTTCTGGATATCATTTTGTCTTGCTTGTCAGTGGGAGCTTCTGAGTTCTGATAAACGTCGTTACCACCATCTACTTCTTGAGCGTTATAATTCTGAGACCCTGGCCTGGGCCGTTTTCTAGAATTTAAGCAGCCAGAATCGTTATTTTCAATTGAAGACGCGCATAAAGTGGAGTCAGAAGGATTCTTCTTTGAACTGGACCGTCCTTTGCTCTCATGCTGCAATTTTTTTACTTCATCTATATCAGATGAAATAAACGATACCATCTCACACAATTTATCTGTAGCTTCCTGTTTCCTTTGTTGCATCAGTAGAAGGAACTCTAGAGATAACTCCTGCTCCTCTATCTTCTCTTTAAGATCTGAAACCACTTTACGTTCTTCCAAGTCATTTCTCGGCTCATTAAGAAACTCACTTTGCAATAATTCACTGTCACGAAGAAATTAGATATGAGTTCTGGAAAAAAAAAATAACAGTCAAAATTTGCGGAAGATTGTGAAAATGCACAGTGGAACATAAATTAAGTATAAGAACATCTCCAATGGCGATGGCTATAATCGTTGGCTAAATTGGACCTGTAAGACATGTAAAATTTGTAAAAAAAAGTGCGACGCCTGAGAGATTCGAACTCTCGCGGGGAAACCCCATGTACTTAGCAGGCACACGCCTTAACCACTCGGCCAAAGCGTCACTTATGTACAAAATTTGTCTCCTTTACTAACTATTATTATATCTAGTATACCTCTCTGTATTTGAAACAAATGAACAGTACCAAGTAAGTATGAAAACCTCCAGTTAATTCAATTCAACACATCTTACATTGAAAAGATTCGGACAAAAGGTAATTTTCTGATTACAAACATGGCATTTGAAAGATTCGGACAAAAGCTAATTTCTTGAATACATACACGGCATTTGCGGGATAACATTAATAACAAAATGATTTGAGTGCAGAAATAGAACTTCTATCACATCTTAGCATTAAGTTTGTGAAAAAAGATTGTACAAGTTCAAGCAGAATATGATAGTAAGATAAAGGAATTCTCACCCCAACTTTGGCCTACTAGTAGGCTGAGGATGCAACAGCCATAAGCAAAATGAAGCTTCTTTAGGCCACTTGAGCAGCAATTGTGGAGGAAGGACGCGATGTCTCAGATTAGACATTGTCCCGCACTTCTCTTCTGCTGAGCTAAATGTACAATACAACTGAAATAACATGAACAACAATTTAGAAGAACTCCACATTACAACTATCTCAATGTATAACAATACTGCATTTACGAACCTCAAAAAGGAGTACCCCCAAACGATATATATCAGAAGCACAAGAACTTGGAGCGCCAGAGACCTCTTCTGGACTCGTATACCAATTTGTTTCCATTCGCAAGATTTGTTTCATTGGAAATTGAGGAGCCTTTACATCAGTTTGGTAAGCATTACTAGCTTTTGCTGATGCATTGGTTAAATTCTCAGAGCCCGACTGCAAACAGCTACTTCCTGATCTCATCTGTGAAGCATTTCTCTGATTTATACTGTGAGAAGAACTTTCTTTCCCTAGCTGTCTATTGTGGTGACCTGGCTCACGCGAGGAAGGCAAACCAGGCCCCCCTGAATCTGCTGTTTGGTTATCTGAATCACAATCTGAGCCTGAATCTGAGCAAGAAGCGGACTCAATAAAAGAGACGTGGTTGAATGAGGACATGACAAAGCAGGAGGGCCTAACATTATGAACCACAAGACCCTGCGAATGTGCTAGAGAGACCACCTCTACTATCTGCCTAAAAATGTGTAAGCATTCAGGGGCAGCCACCGCTCTGTCACGGTTGTCCAGCCACTGCCTCAAGCTGACATCAGTCCGCTCTCTTTCACGATCACCTGCCTTCCCCTCTTCACAGGATCTAGGAAACCCAAGTTCTCCCCTTCTCCCCAGAATATACTCATAAGCATTTGTCGTCTCATCTAATGACCTAATAGAATTAGCACGAATTGACAAGGGGTTTCTGTCAGAAACCGCGGAGCGTTTAAGTCCTCTGGAACTGTCAGACTTCTGCCAGCAAGAATCAGAGGAGCCTTCCATTCTTATCCACCAAAATCAGCAACAACACAGAATGCACACAATCAAGAAACAAACTAATTTTAATCTTTCTCGATCCCACAGCCATCTCGAATCAGAAACACATGGTAGCCACACAACCAACCAAGAACACTAATCAACTAAAATTGCCAAATTCCCTGAAGGCACAAAATATTTGAAGACAATTTTGATCAACTTAAAATCACTCCAAATCACAGTAAAGGATCAGACATAAGAGCCTGCAGCTAGAACTTCAAAAATAAGCAGTTATGCACATAAAGCTACCCCTAGCAAATCATGCAAACTAATTATATATATTACAAAGCACCACCACAGTTTTACACTTGTAAACACACAACCAGAGGAAAACAAAGATAAGAAAGATAGTAGCAGTACCTGTTTAATAGCAGGAGAGCCACAAATAAACCAACTTGAGTTGCTTCAAATGAACCTATGCCTCACAAAATATTTCCCACGCTGGCTGGGGCGGGTCTAGGATTATTTTCTTGGGGACACCGAGCATATATTTGAAAAAATACCTGTATATTTTCAAATATTATGGAGATATTTTTATAATTTTGTAAGATTTAGAATAGTAAGAATCTATCAAAAAATTTTAAGAAGGAGGCGTGTCTCGTGCCTCTTATTAGATCCATCTTTACCTACCGATTTGAATATTATCACAATTCACACCTCTGGACAGAGAACCAACATAATTTAATGCAAAAACAATAAAAAAACACAGACAAAATCTCATATATTTCAAGAAACACTGATGGTTTGAGTTGATATAGTTAGTACCCTGAATCTAAACAATTTTTATTGGTTTTCAAATGGAAAACACAGGTCCCCATGGTCACTACTAACCCACTTGTTTATGTTTTTATTCCAAGTAACATATGTGGCTCAATTTCATCCGTGCAACTTTGTATTGCTTTAGCCTTTAGCATGTGGACCAGTAGCATCTCATATAAAATTATCAATGAATACAAATAGAACAAGATTGTCTAAGGAGAGGATCTTATGGCCTCAAGTCTCAGCCAAACAGAAGGTTGTGAGTAGATCAAGATAAGTCAACTTATATTATATTTAATCGTAAGTACTAATTAACAATAATCTAATCAGCTTTAAATCAAAAGGCAAAGATTAAATATTCAATAAGCAAGTTGATTATACCAGTACAGTTATTGTTAAGATTTAAAAAATGTCAACAATTTGACACCCCCATACTTTTCTAATCACCTGATTTTGTCCATGTCAAAAAAGGAAGATTGATGATGAAGTAAATCTTAATATGCTAGGGAATTGATTTGGCATAGAAAAATAATAGAAATAATACAAAAATGATTTTATATGATATTTTAGAATCATGTGTTTTACTAAACTCTTGTTTCATCTCTAATAAGGCTCCCAAACAATTCAGAAAACAAATTATAAACAAGTACTTGTAAAAATATTACTCCCACCAATTCTAAATGTTTATCCAAAATTTGACAGGTCAGACTAAATTAACAAGTATTAAATTTTTAAATATTTATACTAGTAAAATTATATACAATTTATTTTAATATAATTTTATATTTTTAATATTTATAAGTTGTTTTTAAATTTAATCAATTATATCCGTCAAAAATTAATTTTAAAAAAAAAAGTGAAAGAGCTTGTCATGTTACACACCATTTATAATCCGGCTCACTAAATTTTTACACTTCTTCGGTTTTGAAATCCTAACTTACCTACGAGTGAGTGCATTTTTTTTACGGAAAATATTTATCTATGAGTGCATCCTTTTTCGGAAAATATGCCCTCCTCTCTGTACTCTCCGGCAAATTTTGATACTTCTGGTATGTACTCTCGCAAATATGCTCTCCACTGTGTACTCTAGCATGGGGATAATCCTAACTGATTTCTTCTCCATCTTTGCAAATATGCTCTCCACTGTGTACTCTAGCATGGGGATAATCCTAACTGATTTCTTCTCCATCTTTGAATATTAAAGAGTTCAAATCTTGTCAGAAATATCTCAGAAGATAACTAATTTAAATCTTGTTAAAAATAAAATGGACTGAGTACATATGTTTACAGTTTACTCCAAGTCAAAGACATGGTGCATCATGTTGGGGAGTTGGTCAAACCACAAATATCATATCCATCACAGATACCATATCCGCAATAGAATAATTAAACCCCATTTGTAGAAAGATACAAAGGCCAAGAAACTTATTGTAATCTCCGCCAAGGATGATGCCAATTTTTAAAAATATCATAAACTCTAATACTCTACTCTAATGGACAATATACATATATAGTAGAGACTGCATGTGTGGAATACATGAGGAAAAAAAAGAAGTAACAACTTCCTAGTACAACCTATATATCATCCAGAGAATTGCCTGTCATTATTTAAGAAAAAAACCTACAACTTAAATACTAAACAATTAAAGATGGATTTTCTTTAAAGGTAATTTGTTCTTAACATTTGGACCGCTGTAGTTCAACGACCAGATATGAAAAATGAATTGGTTGATAACTGGTTCTTTTCGGCCTGAATTCTTTTCAACTTCGCCTTGTCTATACGTGAACGTCTAACTGCTTCTTGGACATGGCGATCACGGTCTTTCAGTATCTGATCAACTTTGCCTGCTGGAGCTAGCAGCGGTCCAGAGTAGTGAATGTTGTTGCCTTTTGACCCGTAACCAAGCTGGAGAAGATGAGGAGAATTACAATAGAAAATATTTAAATGTGTAAAAAGAGCAATAAGTATTCATGGAAAGTTGGATCAATTGATTGATGAAGGGAACTTACAAGGATTGGATCTTTGTTGTTATTTCTTCCATCCTCATGTGGTTGGCCTGTAACACTTGGCATATGATCCTGCTTTCTCCCTGAATCAGAAGACTCCTTGAAAGATCCTGGAAACCTTCCAATTACTTTCGGAGTTTCTTGTTGTAAATAACCAGGCTTATCTCTGCGATCTTCAGATATTAAACTTCTCCTAGCCGCAACTAGACTATTAACCGAGGATAACTCAGCACCAGTCGAAATCTTAGGTGGATCATCCATGTTTTTCCCGACCTTTGTCCATGAAGCTCGGTGAACCAATGGTCCGGAATGAGAAGCTCTTTTGTGAAGATTACCCTGGGGGTCATTGGCTTCTTCTTCAACAGCTTGGGATGGTCTAGGAGGCTCAATGGGAAAGCCAGAGGCCACTTCTTCCTGAGGGAATTTCTCACTCCTGGAATTGGATTGACCTCTTCTTTTCTGCATGTAAAACACCCACATCATAAATACATGTGAAATAGAGAATACATGATTCTACACCAATGGAGAGAAACAAGAGGCCACATGCAGAGGGTAGATCATGAATTACACACACAAAAATATACCTGCATTGAGAGGACTAGCTCAGCATTAGCATCAGGTGCTGGAACGGCCCGAGACTCTCTTTTTACTTTCCTTTCAGCATCATATCTAGGAACCTTATTTCCACCTGCTGCTTGCCTACAAGTTTAAATAAATAAATAAATAAGCGACGTTACGGGATAAAGCACTCATTTGGCCAGGTTCAATATATAGTAAAAAGGAATCATCATAAGAAATTCATGGAAGGGGCAAGTGATTTTGACAGAATGCACAGCTTTCTGGTGATGACCTTACAGGCTTACACTATGACAGCTTGTATTCTTAGCAGTATAAATGGACGATCTTAACAAAACCAGAGCCAAATTCAGTCGGAAATGGACTTATAGACCTAAATCAAATATGGGGGTGTAATATATGGAACATGTGTTTGCCTGTGGATAAGAGATCTCCACATCATGCCAACAATAATATTTTGCTATCAAATATGTATGTACACATTAAAATGTTATTTCACATTATGCACCTTCTAGCTTCTTCATCCCGTAGCTTTGCATCTAATTCTTTGCTAGGGGGATACTTTGGCAAGCTTGAAGGCTCACATGGAAGTGGTTTGGAAGAAAAGAACTGCAAGAAATAAGCAAAATTTAACATTAGAAACTTTATGAATAGAAGAGGTTCTGATTAAAGCCATTGCTATGCCAACTTGACTCGTGTAATATAGAGCCTTGATTATAGGATTCATTCAATATAAATTTAAATGATATTGTGCCGGACACCACCAACTCGAAATTATAGGTGAAGAACAAAGACCCTTTAAAATGACAGCTCACAGCACAGACTGCGTCAAATATAAAAAAATGGATACTCTACAGATTACTAACGGAACTTAATAATATATATAGATATTGTAAATAATTCTTAGTCCTGATAAAGAGACTAGAAAATTGCAAACTACTACTTTCAAGATGAATCACTGAGATACAGAGGAATTCAGTCCAATTTTGTACCTCACTCCTCAAAGCATTAGCTGCAGATTGACGATCAGCAGGATCTATGGAAAGCAGGGTTTCCATAAGCGCCAATGCTGGTGCAGGAAAATCCTTAAATGTCTCTGCCACACATCTTCTATATGGCTGTTGAGGCTTAAATATGGTTGCATGGGGAAGCTTCGATTTTCTCCAATAATCTTCAGAGGGTGAGCCACAAAGCTTAAAAATTTTATGCAGTTGTTCCACCTAAAAATTAATTTGTTCAATACTTTACATCAGAGAATAAATTTCAATACCCAAACAGAACACTACTTACATCTATCACATGTACTGCCGTACTGGTATATATATCTGGAGGATGGCAATAAGACGGCATAGATGGAAAGGACAGAATGCAAAGCAATTAGATCACTAGAATTGCCTAATCTATTCTACAGCCGAACAGTTTTAACTTTAATTAATTAGCTATATATACCACTCTTTCAAGTTAAAAGAATACTGATCACCAAAAAATTGGAGATACAAATGTAACACAAGAAATCAGACAATTCAAAAGTGACATTCAAGCATACTACTCCTAAACTAAACTTAGCCGTAAGAATTCAGACGTGCTTCCTACAGCTAAAAAAAGAGAGACAGCAGGAATGACATGTTGTCTCCAAACTATGCATATTAGGTAATGGATAGAAGAAAAAGGTACTATAATCCAAAATGGAATTTGAGCAAGACTTCTCTATGCTACTGTCAACAAACCATGAATCTTCTTTATGCAAGAAAAGACAAGCCTGTCTTTCTAGCAGTACCATGAAATACTATGCACCGCCTTATTAAAAAAAATCGTATGTAAAGCCAAATGTAATGGTTGTGTTTTGGTGACCTCAGATTGTTCGGAGAACCTCAGAAATTAGCCATGATGATTGATTTGTAAGGATTTCAGTTTTCCGCTAAACATGGATAAATGCTCTTCCAAGGCAACACATATATAACATAATACCTCAGTTCTTCCAGGCATAATTGGTTTGCCTGCATATAATTCAGCGAGTATGCAACCAGCACTCCATAAATCCACAGCAGTACCATAATAAGTGGCGCCTAGCAAAAGCTCAGGGGGGCGATACCAAAGAGTAACAACCCGGCTTGTCAAAGGCTGACTTTGGCGAGGATCATAAAAGCTTGCCAAACCGAAGTCTGCTATTTTTAAAATGCCATTATTGTCTATTAAAAGGTTTGAACCTTTTATGTCACGGTGCAAAATACCACAATTGTGACAATGATCTAGTCCACGTAAAAGTTGCTGCATGTAACACTTGACCTGCATAGAATACTATATAATTTAAACATAAATTCAAATATGATACTAGTGAAAGTGTGAACGTTATTAACCCATTGTGACGATGCCATCTTTCTAAAATTGACTCCCTCTGACTTCTATTGATTGTCATACTGAAGAACCACGCAGAAGTTCTCAGTGACACAACAAATCACATCAACAATTCTACGGTGATGTACTTCTCTATGAATTACTCTTTAGCATTAAGTATGTTTTAAAATATGTTTCAGGGATGAGCAAAGATAAAATAGTAATAAATGACCAATGAAAATACATTGTTGAAACAATGTCAAACATTTAGCTTCAGTTTTGAAAATAAGGGAGGTACATCATTAAGATGGTTATGTTATCACTTTGCGACACGAGTTCTATGAAATTTTTAAACCAACTTGACGGAAAATTACAGCATAGAACGAGATTACCAAGTGATTAATATTTTCTAGTTACTTGACACTAATAGCTCAGTACATACAGGATACAATATACAGTAGTTTCTGAATCTAGTCAATACAAAAACTGTGCAAGTACCTGTGATTCTGTAAACTTCAGGCTAGGGTGAGAAGCAAGCCCCGAAAGATCATGCTCCATATACTCGAAAACAAGATACAAACTGCATGACATCCTTGACGTGACAAGACCTTCCAATTTTATTATATTTGGATGATCAAGTCTACGTAGAATATGAATCTCTCTGGCCATAAAACGAACACTCTCAGGTTCCAGGTTATCAAATCGTACTTTCTTTAATGCAACTATCTTTCCCTTATCTAGATCACGAGCTCGATATACATTACTGTATGTACCTTGGCCAATCTGCAATGACATGAGCACCAGTCAAGTCAACAGTTCATATTGACAATTTCAAAATGTCAAGCAGCATAGAGTGTTCGCAAAAATGATCTTTAGTAATGATCATTACGACACCGCTATGGGCTTTACCCTAAGGACATCCAAAGATTACTTGTAAATTGTGTCCAACTGTAACTATGCATGTGAATAGTATTGCCGAGCGACAAGTGTAAAGTTCCTAACTACTTAAATGGGAGATGATAGGGGGGACAAATGCAGAATAAAAAAGGTGTAGTCATTACTGTTTTGTTTTAAGATATAGAATAACTAAGAGGTAATTTATTACGTTTATTTTCTGAAGAGGTGGAAGTGGAAATGTGGAAATCTATCTACAGGTGCGCTACCGAGGCATGTATGATATCTTCCATGATTCGGGTTTTGACGCCAGTTTTCGAGCTATATAAATTTTAAAATTACTAAAATGTGTAATGGCTCGTGAAATGCTGATAAAACTAGTTTCGGCGTCCTATCTATCGAGAACTACTTTTCTTACTTTCTTATTATCAAGGAGCACATAGTTGCTTTTCCCAAGGTTTCGATATATTTGCATTTATAATTGGAAAAAATGGTCGAGACAGGACAAGGTCATATATCAACAAAAGAAACATTTACAGAGGAAACAAGCACAATAAAATTTCATTTACCCTTATATAAACATTGTAGTAGTAATTATTCAAATGAGCTCAGAAACAGAATTAAACACAATAAGAAAACCATCTTCAGATATTTAGCCAATTGAAAAATCCAAACTAGCCAATTCAATAAGCCAATATAGCACAATAAGTAAAGAAGAGCGTACTTTATCCAATTTCTCAAAAGAATCTGCCTTTCTTGGTATCCATCCTCTTATAGCTTCACCGGCCACTCCAGCCAACCATGGGGGCCATCCAGCAGCAACCTGTTCCCCTTCTGTAGCTCTCAGAATCCTACCTGATCCAGGATGGTTCATAGCAATAGCATACTCACTCTTTTCTCTTTTCCTCTCAAAATGCTCTCCATTCAACCTAATTGAACCATTAACTTGCTTATCAATCAGCATTGCCCTCCCATCATACCCATCTAACCGATCTTTCCCTCTACACCCCTCCTCTTGCCTAGATGAAGTAACCCTCCCAACCCGAATGTCCGACGAAGCCTTACTAGACAACCTCTCTCTTGGACTCTCCCTACTATCTTCAATTGCAGAAGGCTTACAACAATTGACACCCATTTTACACCCCCAACCAATAGCCTAGAACTCCACAAAAACAATCACTCCAAACCCCTATTTCACAAATTCACCCTCTTCCCTGTTCATCACATCATTATCCAACTTAAACAGACTTAAAATCACAAATTGATTTTACTAAAAAAGAAAACTGACCCATCAACTATATAACCCTATACAAACTTTCAACTACTCAAACAACACAATTATACAAAATTACACAAGAACTCTGATAAAAAATCAAGAAAATGCAAGATTGAACCCTTTTGGCAAAAATACAAGATGGGTTTTTTTAAAAGTACCTGAAAAGGGAAGGGTCAAACAAAAGATTAAAACTTGAGCAGAGACAAGGAAGAATGCATGGATCTAGGTCACGGATTTGTGTCCAGGAGGAGACACAGAAAGAGTGAATCTTGGTAGTGTATTATTCTCAATTAATCAATACTAATATTTGTTTATTTATTATATTGAAAAAGGGGTTGTCAAAAAATTGTCTATCCGTTTTCTTGTGCAGTATTTATGTACTCTGAGTCTCTGACCACTGGGGGACAGCTTTTTTGCAAGTGTTTCTTTATTTTTATGTGTATGCATACAGAGTGTGGAGTCCACCAATTTGGAAACTGAGACATTCTTAATCACAATTAATAGAAAGTGGGGCGTCTTAATCATCTTAAGTATGTGTGGTTAGAGTGTGATCTATTAATTTGTCGATATATTAGGGTTATATGAGTATAATATTAGCCATCTAATATTTTGTCCGTCTGTTAATTTAGGATAATTTGTATTTTAACTTGTTTGCATGGAGGCGATGTTATTATATTCATTTTAACGGTCTTAATTTCTTGTGTTGTTTCGTGGCTTGTTTAGCATAAAAATATGCATGCCTGTCATCTTTCATATATATCCACTTTTATTTGAACATGTTTTTATAGAGTAGGAATCTCCCCGCAAAGTGATTGTTATATTATTTTTTAAAAATTTTGTGTAATCAGAAGTTAAAAAATTGACTTCCCTGGCAAAAAAAAAAGTTTGAAAATTGACTTTTATATTTTTATACAAAATTCATGAATCAAGTCTCTCTCTTAACCCATTTTCTCTCTAACATTTCTCTTGTCGTAGTCGCCTGGGCTTTTCACAGGTGAAAAGCCTCGAATCAGTTAATTGGTTTGTTTTTTTCTTAATTTTTGAATAATACTTCTTCTCGCGAAGTTTAGATCTAAAACCATCGGAAGCGGGTGGGTTTCAGTCCGATTTCTCTTGTTTTTGTGGTTCTACTCCGGATCTATTCGCAGGAGAATTCTTAGATCTAAAACCATCGGAGATTTCTCTGTCTTTCTTCTCTGTTTCAAGCGGGTGGATTTTCAATCCGATTTCTCTTGCTTTTGTGGTTCCGTCAGATTTAAGGTTGTTTTCTCTCCCTAGTGAGAGTTTTGTTTTTCGCTTCCTAGTTGTAAGCGGGTATTGATTTGGTGGTGAAAGTTATGAAATCGTAGTTGTGATCGATAACTCAAACGATAGCTCTATCAGGGCATGATGAAGAGGGTACTAGTAATTCAACGAGGATGCATGAAGCGGGTACTTGTATTTGTATATACATTTTCTTCAAAATATCGTTTAACTGTGTTTTCGTGAGAACAGACGATTGCAAATTACAATTTGTTCGACTCGATCATTGGTATAAATGCCGTATGGCTTTTTATTATTAGATTAACACCTTTGTTAAAAAAAATAAAAAATGTTGCGGTGTTATGTTCTCAACTAGTATTCATCTAAATAGGATACATGACGAAATCGTATATTGAATCAGTCATATTCAGGATTTTTTTTATTAAAAGAGTCAATTGTCAAATGACTCAATATGACTAGTTATTTAAACTCGCATCACTTGATGGCAGCATATAGACAATTAATGATTTTTTTATATCATATAATTATTAATAATTTTAAGTATAGAATTAAAAAACCTAAAATATATGTTATTATATATATATATATATATTAAAATATAGCAAATATATATTCTGTGCTAGGGTCCAGCCAGGAGGTGTCCATGTTCTGTATTGAATGGGAGGACAGTTATCCACACAAATAATATTGCAATAAACCAGCCAAAACCAACTAACCGAATTTGTCTGGCAATTAATATTTGTTAATTAGAATGAAACAAGTGAGTGAGCTCTACTTGTACAAGGCCTCCGCTTAATGGCGGCCCATCTACCCTGGCCCACATCGGCCTTGTTAGGCTGTTGGCTTTAAGCCTTCACAGTTTCCACATGCACCGAGTACAGTTTCAACTTATCTTGGCTCAGAGTATATTGATTCCATCCCAGGCTTAGCTCAATTCCGGAGACAAATTTAATTTTGTAATTTTGTGTTGATCTATTCACCGGCACAGTGTTCGGCGGACTTTAAAAACCCGACTTCTGCGTATATAAATTAAAAATTATTTATTTTTATTTATGTAAAAAGTCAAAAAAAATTATAATGCTAACTTTTATTTTATGATTTCACACCTTCCTCACATATTTTTTCAATCTTGTATTTCACTTTTTTTATTTAGGGTAAAAAGTAGTTATTTTAAGATCACGCAAACCGCCCCACTTACTTTTTTTAATCACATTATACTTTTATATATTCTTTTGATTTTATATTAATTTTCATTTAATTTTACGTACTTATTTAAAGTGCTTGAAATATAGACCTGTTATTTATTTTTAAAACTTTATCTTTTAAATAAATATAAAAATAAGAAAATTTTATTGATTTTTTTTGTAAAATATGAGTGAAAAAATCAATATAATTCCTAATTTGTGACTATTGAAGTATTTGACACATTATTCTAGTCATATTACTAAAATTATTATTGTCATATAAAAATCTAATTGTAATTCAGATTTATAAAAGATCTATTTTAAAATAATATTTATTATACAATCAATTTACTTAAAAATATATATCAATAATTAGAACGTCGCATGGTAATATATGTGCTAAGTTATTTAAATATATTAAAGACACTTAAATTTGATAAATATTCACACAAAATTATTTATTGTGAATAATATATAAAAATGAAGATTATATATATTAATTGTTACCGTCCCCGCCCCTTTTACATGTCCATTATGACTTTGCCCTATCAATTTGATTATACTTTGACTGAAATTTATATATATCACAATTAAAAAAATAATAAAAAATAAATTATTAGAAAGTATATTTAGTCTATTTTAACATGTAATTTTGAGATTTTAAAAATAGAGTAAATGACAAAGTGGTGGCTGTAGTTTTTCAAATTTTACAAAATATTGGCTCGAGTTTAAAAACTACAGATTGGTGGCTGGATTTTACTTCCACCTTTTAATAAGGTGGCTGCCGTCAAAGTCCGTTAAATCTAAGCCGTTAAGTTCAAAAAAAATTAAAAAAATAAGGTAAAAACGGGTTTTTACACATACCCTCACTCTCTCTCCCTCTTTTCTCTCCAACTCACCCTAATTCACTTCATCCATCACCCAAGCTATATACACTCAATGACTCAATCAATCATAAGTATATTTCTTATTTCTGATATCAGATTCAAATGGGTTACAACTTACAAACCGATGGAGAAGATGGGTGGATTGGTTTTTGATTAGACAGATGGGTCATGGACTTTGGAGGATGACTTTACTACTCTACCCAATCGGGAATATTGAGAGAATATATATCTCCTTCTGCTAATAATCTGCGACCCCGAGAATAGGGGTAATCAACACCACAAGCATGTGCAAACACATTCTCTGGACTAAAACAACCTATTTTCTTAAAAATCACGCACATATAGAAGAAAAATAGTTAAGGTCTCTTCACTTTTGTCGCACAGACAGAGTCAAATAAATCTTCCTTCTTGAATCCAGGGTGCAAGAAATGAAGAGTTTTATTATATATTCGGCAACTGAGAAACCAAAAGAGGTTATAGATTCTTTACACGTTGTCCAACCAAGCAATCCTGCTCAAGCTGAAGTGGAGATGGTGAAATGTATTTTTGTGCTTTTTTTTTTATTAATTTTTTTAGACTTAATAGATGAATTTAACGGATCTTGACGGCAGCTAGGGGTGAGCATAACCGGATATCCGGTCCGGTTATAAATTATAAACCGGATATCCGGTTTTTCGGATCACTAAAATTCTATTCCGGTTCCGGTTTCACCGGATATCCGGTTTTTCGGATATTCTTTAAAATCGGATCAGAAAACGGATTATCCGGATCCGATTCATACTCATTGCTTATTATTTTTCTTGCAAATAATAATACAAAATCCTTTTTTACAACCTGCTATGTGATACATTTTTCAGTAAAATAACAAATGCATTCATCTCAATATCTGATAAGTGAAATTAATATAATGTAATGACATTAGAATGCAATGACTATTCTGGTACAAACTAATATTTCCCACAACCTGGATAAAATAATAATAATAATAAATTAATTAGGCTAGCAAAACATGAGCAGTACATGTAAATGATGACTGGCCGGACATAATAATTTAAAGTGTGTATAGAACTATACTTACTTGACAATAAAAATAAAACAAGAACCTCCATATAAGCATGAGAATCAACACTTTATTTGTAGTCGGTACTCATTGGACTAGTCCGCGGTGAATTGATATGTTATTTTACATTGGTTGTTTATTAACAAGATCACAGACTCAAGATGAATGCATAAAAAATCTGAAATTTATTCTATCTAGGGTCTAACAGACTCTAAAATTCATTTTACAAAGTTAAAAAATATTTATGTATTACTTAAAAAAATATTTTTTATTAAAAATAATGAAACCGGATCGGATTCGGATATCCGATTTCTTATATATATGTGATCCGGATCCATATCCGAATTCATAGAAAAAAACCGGATCGGATATCCGGTCCAGTTTATTCGGATCGGATATCCGAATTTCCGGATTTTTTTAATCGGATACCGGATCGGAAAATCGGATAATCCGGATTTCGGATTTTTATGCTCACCCCTAACGGCAGCCATCTTATTAAAAGGCGGAAGTGAACTCCAGCCACCAATCTGTAGTTTTCGAACTTCAGCCAACATTTTGTAAAATTTGGAAAACTCCAGCCACCATTTTGTCATTTACTCTTAAAAATATTAAATAGATAATTTATAATATGGAGTCAAAAATTGTTTTACTTGATTCCTAAAAAACCAAAATGGACGGGGATGTAAGGACTAGGGACTAGGGAGTATTTTTTTTACAAATTTTTTTAGTTTAATTTTTTAAAATAATAAATTGTTAACTTATGTTAATATTTGCTAATTTTATCACTTCATGAGTAATTTAATAGCTGGTACATTAATTAATCGACCAATAATCACTTAATTGGAGCTATTTGTTCTTTCAACACGGAAAGGAGAGCAAATTTGAGTCCACATAAATAACTTTAATCGATAATTAATAATTATAATTTATATATAATTTCGTTCTCATGAATATTATTGTTTATCGTTATAGCCGGGGTTTTATTTCTCTTCACAGGCCACAGCTACCCCCAAATCACAAAGGATGCATGCTTTGCAATTGAAAATTAGGGTTTAACACACCCTTTGCTCTTACTCACCCAAATAATTACAGTTTCAATTCCTGTATATTGTGCAAGATCCTTGCTGGGTTTCGTTAAATTTATCATCTTTCAGCTTACATATATGCCTTTTGAGCTTCCTTGATTTACATATTGTTTTAATTTTGCTTGCAATTTCACTTAAATCAAGAAAATTGTATTGGGTTTATTGTGTTTGATTAATGGAGTCATATACATTCTTTGTTATATGTGTTCTTCACTCTGTGGTAGCTTTAACTTGTGGAGCTATAATGATGTTTTATACTAATGAGCTAGTTGTGTTTAGTCATGGTAAAGAAACTGCTAGTAAGCTTACGGGCTCGACGCCTCATGATCAGTTGTTGATCCAGACTTCTGATTCTTTTTCGGGGTTGCTTTTGTTTGCGATTGGGTTTTTATTGATGATGGTGGCATTTGTTAAGGATAAGGAGTTTCAGGGGTTTTTTGCTAGAGGGTGTGTGTTGCTTCATGTGGCGATGGCGGTTTGGAGGATTTACTTTGATAGGAAGCTGGAGGATCTTGGCGGGACATGGTTGAGGTTGGTTGTTGGCGACATTGTGTTGGGGCTGTCGTGGTGTTTCTTTCTTGTTTATACTTGGAGGGAGAAGTATGATTGATTTATGAGGGTGCTGGCTTGATTTTATGAGTGAGAAGATGAAAATGGTGGTTCAGTCGGAATGTTGGATGATGGATTATGGATGTGCTTTGTTGGTGATGAGATGAAAAGGCTACAAGAAGCAGGTTTATTGTTGTGTAGTTACATGCTTATAAGCTTGTTTTTGTGTTTGATTTCCCTTTTTATTGTTAGAATGTAGTTACCCTTTCCTTGGTATAGTCATCATAAAATGTAAAAAAAAATATATTGAACAATTATAAAATTTGTGTTCCTGTATCAGTTTTAGTGAGCAATGTGTCTCTTTTGTTTCATGTTCTTAAATTTATGACATTGTTAGCTCATATTTAGTATAAATGGCTAAGTATGACCTTAATTCTATGATAAAGGCTGGACAATTGTGTGTGTGTGTGTGTGAGACAGTAAGTCGAAGTGCAGTTTTGCTTTACTTGTAAGTTGTAACTAGCTTTTAGGGGTTGCATGTTGATTACAAAGATAGACACCGCATTGCATTCAATGAAGTTTAGAGCCAGTTATTCTGTATATAATGATCCCTGGTTGTTCTTGCAGTCTTTAATTTCCCTGAATTTTCACTCTGAGCAAATATCGTTAGCTCAATGCAGTTTTAGCAAACTGTTTTGATGGGAAAATAAGCTGGAGACTGGAGTTAATACATTATTTTGCCAAAGTCCTGGTGTTATCTTATGCCCCTATGTAAAATAGTAATTGTAAGATGGTTAAGTTACAGTTCTTTTGTTTAATGATGATTTTTTTGCTTAATTTTACATGCAAAAAGATCAAATCGTTCATGTAGCCAGTATGCTTGAGTACTGTGCTGGACTATGGCTATGCATGTTTGGTGATAAAATGAAGAATACAGAGGAGCAGGTTATCATATCATACGTATTAAATTTCACTAGCCACGGAGTGTACTTTGATTACAGAGATAAATGGGCGCAGTTTGTAATCACAGAACCTTGGGAGTTGGTAATCTTCATTTTCTGCTCCTCGGATTTATGCCTCCTGCTTTTATTTATGTTTGTAATTTTTACTCGGAAGCCCGCAGGCTATATATATTTACTACTCCCTCTGGTCTATATAGGGCGTTTAACTTTTTACACGTAACTTTAGGTGCTTTGACCATATAGCAAATATTAATATTTTTGTAATTTTCTTTTTCTGAATAAAAATATAATAAATATTTTTATTCAGAAAAAGAAAATTTTAAAAATACTAATCTTAAACATGTAGTCAAACCCCCTAAAGATACGTATAAAAAGTCAAACACCTTATCTTATATAATGGACGAGAGGAGTACTTTAGTTCTATATATGTTTTTTCACACAAAGCCTGGAAAGAAAATGGAGCTTCTTATCCAAGGTGCAAGTGTGCAACCAGGCAAGGAAGATGCCGGAAAGAAAGTAAATGCTACTTTACTGGGGCATATACAAATGCCTGGTTAATCAGGGATAGAAATAATTACAGGGAAATTGGTGGCAGCTTCAGCCTTCAGGGGGGTTCATCAGGTGGTAAAACATGGGTAGAGGACCGTATGTTCATCAGGTGGGGAAAGATGGCTGAATGAGAACGGTTCAAGGCAATTTGCTTGTTGAGAGAAAAATATTGCCGAGCACATCAGTAGAAAGTTAATTTTAAAAGAAAAGAACAAAATTTATTTTTTGACGATGTCTTGCCTCTTTTACCGTGTTTCCGTCTTTTTACTGTAGCAGTGAAAGTAGCTTCATTCTCGGTAGAGTTTGTGTTGGTAAATATTATGACAAGTTGGAATAAAATTTTATATCAATAAACATGATGCGAATATTATAGAGTTGTTTGTAAATTAAATTATTTGAGTTTTAAAAGTTGAAATAAATAATTTTATTAGCGGTGTAATGTTGTTGGGGAGACAATCATTCCCCTATAAAAGTTTGGCCAATATGAAAAGCCTTTTTATATTAGTATAATACTATTAAGTAATAATTAATAAAATTATGGTAATTTAGTATTTACTTCTCTGGAAGGGCGTTTGTTTATTAATAACGAATAGGGCTGTAAATCGATATGGACTATCCGGTGTCTCGGCTCATATCCGGCTCGAAAATATGATACATGTCTCATGTCCGTTTTGAAAACGATCCAAATCTGGCGGAAAAATTAAGCCCGTATAATATATGATCCCGAATACGAGCACACCTATACCCGCTCAGATTCGGTCTCATATAATTTTTCATAATATGATCCTACCCGAATAACCGAATATGATCCACGGTTCATATTCGATTCAAACTCATATACATATTATATTTTAACACCATCATATTTGCAAGTAAATAGTCATCATTTTATAAAATCGTAATATCTTATTTAAGTTTATATCTTCATAAAATATGATTTATTTAATGTGATCATGCTTATTATCTTCATATATATTTAATAAATGATATATAACAACACATAACTATAAGTTTTAATTCAAAATTATTATACTTTATAATATTATGTTTATTTAGACTAAATTATAATTATTTGAACAACTGGAATAATAATGATATTGATGTTAGTGGATCATATCCGGCTCATATTCGATGAACTACCCGGTTAAAAAATAGAAAATATGATACTGGATCAGATTCGAATCTCAAATACCCGGGATCGGTTTATACCCGAATAAAACGATCCCGGACCCAAATCTGGACAAGCTAAAAATAATATGATCCGGTACTTGAGCATAGGGTACCCGGATCATCCGAATCATTTTACAGTCCTAATAACGAATAGAGATAATATCATTTAATTAATCATTAATCTTTTTAATATATTTTATCTTATAAGAGTAACTCGATATTAAATATTACTCGATTATATTTTAAAGATAATTGTGACCGTCTGCCTAACTTAGTTTTTAAGAATATGAGTTTATTTCTGGAAAAAAAAATACATGATACTCTATTTTCTTCTGAAATAAACTCTTATTTTTCGTCACAATATGCATATAAAACACTTCTTTGACATTTATATCCAGAAAAATTCTAAAAAAAAATATTTTGTTTGAAACAATAAACTAGTGATAAGCACTAGATTTTATTCTCTAAACAGGCTCAATATATTATTATTATTTAAATTGCTATTAATAAAAAACCTTTTGTAACATACAAAGCGTGCTTGGCTGGAACTGATTTTAGCTACGGCCAATGCCCCCTTCGAAATGGAGTATAACAGACCATTTGAATTTTCAAGTAAACTTTCTGTTAATTTCTTAAGAACAGGTCATATGAAGTGATAAAGGTTTGCATGGTGATGCATTTATGGTCGATTGCTCAAAACAGTATTGGGAGTGTTACAACATATACATATATCTTCAAAAAATCGTTTGGTTGCCTACCGAAGAAGGAAGGATTCAACAGCGATATGGTTCTGCATTTGTTCTATTTCAATTATATTTGTAGATGTCGTATGACTTTTTATTATTGAATTATTATTTTTTTCAAAAAAAAAAACACTCTTGTAAATATCCGTTACTACCTTTAAACTTTTCTTCTCTTTCAGTTGTCACCGCAGTCTATTTATTTCTCAGGAAAATATAGTTTCGAGACTTTTGACAAGAAAAAATATACAATTTATGATCAAATAAAGAACCCCGCGTGTATAAAATTGACCAGACTTCTCACTTTCCTGGAGCTTCTCATCAAATCCCAATCACTTGGAAACCCTAACCCTAGATCCGACCCGGTGAAATCCAGCAGGTATGTTCTTGCAATTAAACGCCTTTACAGCTGTCATAGATATTTTTAATGCATGGTAGATGTATTGATTGTGATATTAGTTTTGATCCTCTCAATTTTGATGTGTAACTCAATTGATGCTCAGTTTTGCCCTCTTTATTCAATTGATAGCAATAGTTTTGTATTTATAATTTATGTATCAAGATGAAAGATATATGAGAAATGTTGATTTTTTCGTGTTCTGGAAACTTTGATTATTAAATCGTGTGTTGGTATGATTAGGTTTTGTATCGAGATTTTTCTCGAAACAGGTTTCTGTAAACAACAAGATTTTAGCTTCAGTTTTGTTGTGCCTTTCGTTGGTTTTGTATTTAGATTTGTCTCGAAACAGGTCTCTATGAACAAGATTTTAGCTTCAGTGTTTTTCGTTGGTTTTGTATTGAGATTTGTCTCAAAACAGGTCTCTGTGAACAATAAGATTTTAATTTCAGTTTTGTGTGTGCCTTTAGTCAGTTTCATGGTTGTAAGGGGAAAATGAGTTGCTCTGCGTATTCGTGATTTCCCTGATTTGTTTCTCGTCTGAGTAATTAACTGTGTATCTAGAATCTAGGTGGTTGTATTCTCTTTAGCGTTTGGTCCCTGGTCGGTTGAGTTAGGATTGCAGTTTTCCCCGTTATACAGTTAAATCTCTATAAATTAATGATCTCGGGACCTGGAAGCTTTATTAGCTTATACCGTCTCTATGTTGGGACGTAAAAATGCTTGTTCGAAATTTTGTTTAAATGAATTTTTAAATTACTGTGGTTCTAATGGAATACTTTTTTTTTTTAAATCTAATTGACGTTGCAGTTATATTCACCTGTTTTAATTGTTTTGTTGAGCTATAAACATGCCGACTGAAGCTTGACTATATTGCAGAGAGTTCTTAAAATGGATGTGCTGCCTACGCGGAACATATCTTCGGCTGTGACTCTTTCACGTTCACAGGAAGGCAAAGGGCAAGCTGCTAAAGAAACTGGGAATGATACCAAGCCAAAGAAGAAAATCTGCTGTGCTTGTCCTGATACAAAGAAGCTAAGAGATGAATGTGTAGTGGAACATGGTGAAGCCGCCTGCTCTAAATGGATTGATGCTCATCGTAAATGTCTTAGGGCAGAAGGCTTCAATGTTTAAAATGTCACTGTATCCATAATGATAAGAATAAATAGACCGTCTCATTTTTGTAGAACCTTTGATTATTTGGGGGTATACAGATAGATTATACTGGGTTTTCGGAAGTTCCTGAATAATGAATACGCGTTGTAATTCACTCTCAAGATTAAGAGTTGGATGTATCTTTTCTTCATAAGTTCGAATATGGATCCTTTTGGTTGCTGCAATATACTGTTGACCGTAACTTTCCATTTTAGCCTTTATATGTATGATGATTCATAAGACTGAATATTTACTTGCGTTAAGAGGAAAGAGGACACACCGACACAGATTAATACTAGTAAAAGTAATAATTCATTTAACACAACAGTACTAATGTAACAGTTGTGACAGCATTACACAGGTAACAAAGAAGCAGATGAAATACAAATGGACTGACTGACACTCGACGCTTGAACACTATAGTGACAGTTTTATTGTACAGAGCTCATGCATGCACAAGTTCTATTTGTATCATATTATAGTTGTCTGGGGGATGGAGATTGGAGCATGGCTGCTTAGTGACCACCGCAAGTGCAGTTGACACAGGTGCAGCTTGTGCCGCATTTGCACTTGCCATCATTCTCAGATGCGAAGACTTCCATCACAGTGGTCTGGACATAGCTGCAAATGGTGCAAAAAAAAAAGAAGAAAGACAGATTTTCAGTATTTCATCAGCAAACTTCTCAGAAGTTTTGATTAAGACTCTTGAGAATCGAAGGTATACCTCTTTCCGGTTTCAACAATGTCAAGGCCATAGCTGGTGCCCTTCTTCCTGCAATAAAATTTACCCGTTGTTAGACACAAGTTTAACGTACAACCGATAGCTATAAGCCTATAATATAGCTAAGCATGATAAAGAATTACTTACACGCACTGGCTCTTGTCAGAGCAGTCACAGTTGCCACAGGTGTTCGACATATTGAATGATATTTGAAGGTTTTATGCAACTGATATGTATGAATGCTGTTTGTGTATTGCTTGCTTGATATGTATCGAGTTCATGCTTGGCCATCTATTTATAGATGAAAAGAAATGCAGTAGTGCATGCCAGTGAAGGAATGGAAGAGGACAAGCTGAGAAGAAAAGTTTGAAGGAATCTTTTTGATGAGGGAATGGCTGAATTGATATACTCCTCTCATGTCAAATTCATTTTCCTTTAGTTAAACAAAGACCATGTAATAACTACTAATTGTATATTACCTCCACAAAATTTCCACTAAAAAACGGCATTTTGAATTTAAGAAATTAGTAATTCTCGCATTTCTGGAACCATATCGCCTCAAATGTTAACATCAAAGTTGTTTTTTGTGGAGGGAGGGGGTATATGATCAAGAGTGTGTGTAAATTGACATGTTCATGATTGAGCCTTAAGTGGCCTGAGCAACTTTCTTGAGGTGACTGTTGTGGTTATCGACTTATAGGTTCTAATCACTTTTTACATCAAACATCTTGTGCTTCACTTTTTTTTTTTTTTGACAGAACATCTTGCGCTTCACTTGAAATATGGTAAATACACAAATACACTTCTTCATCGATAATCTTTGGCCGGAAGGGGGCAGGATACCCTTAATTTTACGGCTTCATGGGATCTCATCGTTCAATAAGATATGATTGTTCAGTAAAAGCAGTCATTATTTTCGACGTATATGAATTATGAGCTCGAAAATTTCAGCCATTTGATTTTCAGTTAAACTGATAGTTAAATCACCTAGCAAGATTTGTACTTTTATTCTAAAATACCGATTCCGTCACATAATATATGTCCCTTTCTTTTGACTTTTTACTAGTCAAATTGACTAAACTTTGATTGAAATTTATCTGTATTAAAATTTAAAAATATACCATTGGAAAGTGAATCTAGTCTGTTTAAAATGTAAATTTTTATTTTTAAAATAATAAAAGAACTTCTTTTAACATTATAGCAAATATCGGTTAATTTGATTTCTTGAAAACTGAGAGGGACATTTTAATTTTGGGACGGAAGGAGTACTAAGTAGAAAAAGGCATAAATGCTTCAAAATCCAGATCATCCAGAATTCCAAATGGTAGGCACCAGTTACTTGCGTAAACTTACTCCCCTACTTTTAACATTACAACTTTTCGCAAAGGACTGGAAAAAACCAGACGCAAGGTTTTGAACACCAGACGCAAGGTTTTGAACCTGACTAATGCTTTTTGTAGGTGCTACCAGAATCGATTCCTCTGTTTTTTTTTGGGTATATTAGACTTGCCATTGCATCGTGTCTTTGTTTTTGCTAAATAATGCATCACAATCTGAAGTATACCAAATGGTAACACAAAGGGAGGGAACAGAACATTGTTATTAACTTATCAACTTATCCTGGAATCCAACTTTTGTTTGTTAGGAAAGAAGCTTAATATAGCATAAATACGAAGAAAGCGATGCTCTGATGCATTTAGAAGGTCGTCGACTTCTTAATCAGGAAAAAAAGGCAGCTGGTCCAGAACATACGAATATTAATAACATATGTCTAGTGTAAAAAGTCAAAAACTTAGGGTTAAGATGTCCAACGCTTTTTTCCGCTGAACATATGCTACTAACATACGTATGAAAGGAACCCGGGCCTGAAAAAGAAAACAAAGCTAGATGCCAAGAAATAGAAGTATTTGCTTCTACGTTGCATGCTGTAAACAATTTGTACATTTACCTATGTATAAATCTTAACCTTATACTCATGCCTAAACCTTTATATCTACAAGAAAAGTAGCAGCAGCAACTGGATCATGGCTGTCCTCTTCATTCTCCTTCCCACTACTGCTTTCAGACAAGTCTACATCAATGCTTTATTTAACCACACAAGAAAGTATCGTATAAAAAATCTAATATAATTTTCTATTATACAAGAATACAGGAAGGCAAATTTTGGCAGATTAAACTAGGCATCTGCATATCAAACTCCACTAAATTCAACATTCGTTATGCATTTGAGAAAACTGTATAGAGTACATTTCTACATAAACTATATTGTCCTCGAGCATGTATTTCAAAAACAAAACAATTTTTTGAAGAATAGATGGTAGTCATACTAAAGAATACTTATATCTAAGTGTGTTATAAAGCATATCTAGCTAATATGTAAACATTAGTAAACACAAATTTGAGAGGCTTAGAAGGTAAGAGAAAACTTGTATATCAACAAAATTTCTTGAGCAGCCATAAAAGATCTTCAGACTATCTCTGATATTTGATAGCATCCTGAAGACATTCATGGAAATGTGAAATGCTGATCGTTTGTTTCCCTGAGTAGACGTCTTCTGCTCCCCCGCCTTCTTCTCCCTGAGCTGCCATTTCAAGCACCATGTACATCTTCTTGATAGGCATCTATGACAAGACTATCATTATTAGTAGAGCATTTTAAAAGTAAACATTCAGATTTTTAGCTCCTGAAGGCTATTAGCACTTAAGACTTCAAATTCTTATATGTATTCATATGCAATGCTAATAGCCTAATGTCCCAGGAAATTTTCTAGTTTGCCAATGCTCATATGAAATTGCATGACAAAGCCCAGAACATTGAGCAACTGTATAGATAAATAAGCTCACATCATTGAGGGCTTCGGCGGCAGTATCAATATCTTTCTCAGAGAAAACTTTGAGTTGTTCCAACACCTGAAGGCAAAAAGAAAACCAGAACTTGAATTTAACAATTATTTACATTATATCCCCAGGTTGGCGGAATTCACTCAACTGCTGGTAACATGGGGAAAAACGCTGGAAAAGCAAAAACACAGTACATCTGCTGAACTTTCTTTAGGACTAGAAAAAACCTTAAGCTGGGAAATTAACAATATGATCGAATCTAAGTGACAAGATTTTATGTAGGAATTGAGATCATCTACTATTTATTTTTTTTGTCAGGAGAATCATCTATTATTATTACTATTACTATTATTATTATTATTAAACAATATATTAGATAATGGGTGTATAATACTCATGATATTTAACGTTGAGTGATAAACGTAAACGACAGTTGGTCAAAGGGGTGCAAAGTGATTATAGTTTAAGTTGTGGGATGCATTTTGCCAAAATATAAACTGTGAGACCGAATTGAAAAAATAACTATGAGACATACAACAAATGCATAATGGTCAAAGCTGTTCCAGTTGTGCAGAGTTGTGATAAAAATGATTTACCTTTTTCGCCTCTTCTGTCTTCAGTGTTGGAACATTATATGTGACTGAAAAAGCATCTTGAATACCAACTGAATCCAAAAATTCAAGCTCACTTGTAGTCCCAATTACTAGAACATTTTTCCCCTGAAAAGTAATTTCTGAGAAAACAGGGTGCTAAGAAAGTAACACATAACATATACATCAAAGTCCATAATAACTATAAAGGATCCAACTTAAATGAAGGCCCAGAAAGGACGGAGTTATATTATTATCAATGAGAGCAGATGTGCTGCAAAAGAATCTCGAACTTATTCTTTCACCTCTGGGAAGCATAAAACATCAAAATTAAGTAACTGGAATGCACTTCACCCTGTATAAGTCAAGACAGTCCCTAGAGGTAGTCAGAAAGGGAAGTGAGCAATGAGACCAGGTGTAGTTTCCTTAAATACTGAAGTAATTATCCAAGAAAAAGATCCGCACACATTAAGATTGATAGTTTCAATGAGCGATTACAACAGTTGTCTGAGTCTAAAATCAAAAAAAAAAAAAAGAAATAGCTTCTTGTAGAGTTGTCAGTACCCACTACAGGATACTTGGGCACGTAGCATATTTATGAATGTCGGACATAGGCAGCACAATATCTAACAAAGAATCAATAATTAACCGAAGTGAAGGGAAAACCTTTGGAGGAAGCCTTTTGAGCAGCACCAATAATGTCTGAGAAATCAAATTTGAAAATCGAGGTCCTATTGCAACATATTCAAGCAGCCTGTGACGTGATAATAAAATGTAGTCGATATGATACATTCAGTGCAAAACACTATATTATGAATTATAATATGATAAACACTGGCACATGGCACCTTTCAATATCATCAAGGATAACAATGCTTAATGGCGACTTATAAGCATCCTCAAAAACCTACAAAAATCACAAGCAAAAAGAAATGAAATTTTCACAACTGAGAAAACATAATAAGATGTTCACAAATCAAATACAGGCTCTTGTAGAGATGGTGTACATGAACAAAAGTTATACTCAAATGCTAAGCACCACAAATTATATCGAAGTTGCACTGAATTATATGATGAACATGCATTAGGTGATACTTCCCATGTGCAAAATTAACAGTCAAGAAACAGGAAACTAATGATACGTACGTAATTAGATTTGCTAGCACATGCAAGACACCTGACATTGTTCCAAATTAATCTGAGTATATATCACAAACACATGCAACTTGTACAATGAGAGTTATTGTAAAAACCTTGACTATTTGAGCACACTTGGTGCTTTCACTGAGACCGATCATTGATTCAGCGGAGACCTGCCCATGAAGAGAAAAAATTAGAAACATTTCAGAGATATCATGGAGGTCCAATAAGGTTAAAACTCCAGTTCATCTTGAAGAAAAATAAATTTATGTCGATATATGGAACGGTAAACTGCAGAGAGCAACTTACTATCTTGACATAAGGAAAGTCACTGCTAATACCAACAGTGGATGCCATTGCAGTCTTACCGCTGCCCAAGAGAAAATAATATAATCACCACGACTTGGATCATAATAATTAGATAAATTACTACGAACACCCCTACTTACCTGCCACTTGGTCCTTCCAAAAGACAAGTAATCAATGGGCTCCCTCTGCTCACTTTTACTTGCTCGGCTAATAGCATTGTTCTTTTATATATGTGTGCATGTCTCCCACCAAACTCTACTATGCCATTAAGTCTGCAAGATTCATTTAGTTGGTGGAATTTGAATGATGCTATAAAATAAAATTGGTCCAATTAAGTAAATCACTCATTCATAGATACATGAATCCAAATTGACGCGACCAACATTTACTTCATGAAAACAGATCTATCACGATAATCATAAATTTAAAACCAATTTAGGCATTTTTCGCATTCCCGTTTAGGTATAATGTAGAGCCTGTACAATACACTGTCCAGCCGCAATTATTATGCTTATTAGTACCAAAAGTGGACAAGCTATTCTCTTAAAAACACACATGACTACTGTCTATCAAACATCAGTATTTTGATCTTTATCTTCCACCAAAACAATTCCAATTTCATATTGGCAGAACTCACCAGGTCGTAGGTCTACTCAATCCTAACAAGAAGCTAAAAAATGTGAAAGTAAAACCCGTAATACTTAGCTATATCATTTTAAAATCATATCATTCACCCTATTGTTTGATTATCAGATAAATTTGGGGCTTACAAATATAGTTGTATATGAGTAGAGCTATACCAGCTAGATGTTAGACTGTGTCGAGTCCATCATCAATTTGTGTGTGATTCAAAAGTTAAATTGGCCAAACTTAATATAGCGTTTCAAGATCAAAACAATAAACAAGACAAACTTGGAAAAAGATAATCTGGCTTGATAAGTCTCGTTAGCAGATCCTTACTGAGTCAAATAAGACAAACGTCGCAAACATGCTTAGATATGTTTTTCGACTTGTTATGTTCCCTTGATTTTTTTAAATCCTACTATGTTTTTCTTTTTTACCTGTCTTCTACACGCTTGACGATCTTGTACATCACCAACAAAAGCTTCTCAAAGCTCAAATGGAGGACCCAGTAAAATATACAAGCCAAGTCTTTAAAACATGTCTTATGCATAACGATCGCTAATACAAAAAATTTCTCTCCCAAGTGAAATTAGTTGAGGATTACCATAAATAGAAAGTATTGAAACCTTTAGTCAAATAATTCATACCTGCAACGTTCAAGGTCATCCATAGATGCTCCAAATGCTGGAATTATTTCGTGGAGGGCATTCAGAAAATCATCCATTGTAACCTTTATATTCTCCTCATCCACAGGTTTAGAAAGATCTTCAAGATTCAGCTGCCGGTTTAAAGCGAACGAAACTGCACTTTTTACTACACCTTCTAGCTCGGCTCCACTATAATTTTTTGAACGAGCAGCTGCATTCCATTAAGATAATTTTTTGTTAACACTACAAAGTTAAAGCTCATTGGTCAAGCAAGAAGCCACCTGAAATGCGCAGATGTAGCATGTAGCATAAAACAGATTTTATGAAAATTATAGAATCATAAGAGAAATCATATTAATCATCTCAGTTTTGATCTCTTTGAGATGGATGTCTAAGGGAAGGGAAAAAGGAAGAACTAAAGCCACTCTTATATTTACGCTGTTTCCTACTAGTGTGAAGGAGTGGAATGCACAGGTGCCTAGAATATTAAACAGGCATCCTAACAAAGGACATGGATCAGGCCAAGAGCCAACATATTAACACTGCATTAAAATTCTCAACCAATCATTCCCCTGATAAAATAGTTTTGAACATAAAAAGTACCCCCTTCTGACTCTAATTTGTTTGTGTAACCTCAATTTATGAATGTGAATTTTTTTTATAAAATCTTTATCGCCTCGCAGCGGCGGCATTTGTCTTTTAAGTGCAGTCATTCCTCATACAGCTCCTCTTATTCTACAAAATCCATCACGAGTCTACTCCGAACCTCCAGTATCCTTCTGCCATTACTGAGTCAATAACAAACCAACAAAAATCGTGTCTTAATTACCAAGCTCTTGCAAGTTCACATCCGGGGCAAGAAAAGAACTCTCTTTCATCTTGTTTGTATGGATTTGAATGATTTGCAGACGGCCATTCTCATCAGGAAGGCTAATCTCTACTTGTACTTCTAAACGCCCAGGTCTGTAACATATAAGTAGTCTGTGAGCATTAATATATGCATACATGTATTGTATGTGCATATATAACTAATGTTGAGTAGTTCACAGAACCAAATTGTGCAGGACATGCATCACCTTAAAAGAGCTTCATCAAGCAAATCCTTCCTATTTGTCATTCCAATGAGCAGAACATTATTTAGAGCTTCCACACCATCTATCTAAATATAAATTGATTACCAGCCAGATAGTGTCATTAGTCAACTCATCTTAGAGCACAGAAATATCAGTTCTGATATGAACTAAAAGATCCTAAACCAACCTTTGTAAGAAGCTGGTTGACAATGCTATCATGAACTCCAGTACCATCTTTAGTGGAACCTCTGGACTGCAAAAAGGAATAGAATATACATTGCATGACAACACACACATTTCACAAATTAAACTAGTGACACGTATGTATAATTGCAATTTATAACTGAAACAGAGCCGTAGTAAAGGTTTTCGAATCCCTATGCCCTCAAGTAATAATGCAGAAACAAAATCATCTTAAGAGGAGTGAAGACCAGAGAACTATAAAATGTGTGTGGGGGAGAGAGAGGGGGGGGGGGGGAGCGGAAGAGAGATAGAGGGATCGGGAGGGGGGGAGAGAGAGGGAACGGGAGGGGGAGAGAGGGAGAGAGAGGGAGAGAGAGAGGGGAGGGGGAGAGAGAGAGAGATTTTTTTTTTTTCAAAACAATGTCATTAGTAGAAACTCCGAGTCGAATAAACATGAATAGGAACTCCAGGTTCAGTGGAAAAAGTTCCCTACCTTACAGATGGCATCGATTTCATCAAAAATAATAACATGCAGGTCACTTTCATCCCCTACAAGTAAGATAAGAGGATATTTACAATAACGAATACAAAGATGTACTTATAGCCAGTAGCTAATCATCATTACCTCGTGATCTTTGGTCTTCTTCAGCATCGGCAAATAATTCCCTAACATTCTTTTCTGTTTCTCCAACAAATTTACTCAAGACTTCAGGTCCATTGACAATCTATAATTAATAGCCAAAAGGATGGACTTACCATTAGTAGATGATTAGGAAAAACTATTTTTTTATTTGCAGCGGCAAATCGAGAAATTTGTTATTTTACAAATACTATGCCTAATAATGGAACACAAACTAAACAAACAAGTTTAAACTATATTTGGAAAATGATTGTATCTGAAAGCTGCAACCAAGTTGAAATCCAAGAAACTGAGTAACACGAGGACAAAATTTTTTGCAGTTGAATTCGCACTGGCATCTTTGCTTGGTTATACGGATTAGGTATTATGTAACAAAGACAGAAGGATTATTCTATACTAACCTTGACAACTCTAATTCCATACCTTTGGGTCCTTTCCATTTAACATCTTCCCAATCTGACGAGCCATTAGAGTCTTGCCAGTACCAGGAGGTCCATAGAGCAGCATTCCCTTGACATGCTTAATGCCAAGTCTGAAATGTACACCATCCAAAATAGAATAAGATTAAACCCAACTTGTCGAATAAAAAATTAGTTATACTGTGTATCTAACATTACTTAGAGGTTACATGAGGAGGGAAAACTCTAGAGGCAAAAGCTCTTCGAAATATGTCTCCAAACTCATCACTTAATCCACCAATACCCAGTGATTGAAGATTGAACTCTTTGTGCTTAAAAATGTTGCTGCTAGCCCCTTCACGCTGGTTGACAATCTGAGTAAATAGCACAAGTAGAACCAAAATTAATCAGTCAAAAAAAGTTGGCAGAAATTACTATTCCAGTTCCTCCCATTTTTGATAATACAGGGAGCAAGATAGATTAAACAGAGAGATGTGTAAAGTTTACAAAAAGGTGCTCATAGCGTCAGCTGGAAACTGAACTGGAACTGACAAGAATTTATCACCTTTATTCCACTAGACCCTGGTGTTGTAAATAAAATGTATGTTTCAGCTGAGAGCATTCCTCTGACATAGTTATCTGACTGTTCTTGCTCACGTATGGCAGCTTCGTTGACGGTATAGACATAATTATTTCCCTGATACTCTAGCATTACCTTTTGCCCTGTTGTCATAACCTGCAAGTCATGAGACCTAAAGTTAAATTTTGAGATCTGTACATCTGTAGTGAGGCATTGATTTGATTGCTAGAAAATGTTATTCGGGGAGGTTTCTGCATGAAGGTATTTCACTTTGTTCCCATGTTAAGTTTTGAAACAAAGTGTTTTGATTGCAAGAAAATGTTATTCAGGGAGGTTTCTGCACGAAGGTATTTCACTTTGTTCCCATGTTATGTTTTGGAACAAAGTGTCCACCCACTATTTGATTTAAGTCAGCTCTAAAATTTTCTCTAACAAAGGTGTACACTGCCAAGAAGACAAATTGACCCAAGAATAGTGACAACGCAAAAGGACAAGCTAGAAATAGCTGGAAATCAACCGTATAGTTATTCCCTAAGCAGTTGTAGTGTCACGGCCTTGACTGTTTTAATATATAATCCTCAAAGGCAGCCCCTGCTCGTGTTTATTGGAGTACAAAAATAAGACATTGAGGATTGAGTTGTCCAGTTTCTGAGCGAAATGGATACCTGGTTAGAAAATCTATCCTGTATATGCTGCGCCAGACGAACCGCATCAACCTGCAAAAGAACATATCAGTTAAGCATCTTAATCAAGCATAACACTCCCTCTGTTTGAAATAAGTCGTTTGACTTTTTGACACGCACTTCCAAGTCTTTTGACCTTATAGTTAAAATTTATTTATAAAATTTTCTATTTCCGAATAAAAAAAATATGTTTAATAATTCAAAAAAAAGAAAATTTTAAATATATTGACTTTAGCTATGCGGTTAAAAGACTTTGAAATGTATGCCAAAAAGTCAAGCGACCTATATTTCAAAACGGAGGTAGTACATCACATGATCATATGCAGCCTTTAATATGTATTATAAGAGCAATAGTGCACTGCATAAATTGAAACTGCCACATTACATACATCAAGAAGGGAAAGCAGAGAAACCATACATGTTCTTCTTTATTCCCCTTTTTTACAAATTCCAGCTCAAGAGTAAGCATCGTAAGGTTAAAATCATCAGGTGGGATAAATCTGGACACATTTTCAATAAAAGGTATCCTCACTTATCCAAGACAGAGTGATTAATTAGAACCTGGTGAAAAAATGCATTCACAACACAAAGAAACTAGCGCCACAACGAACCTGCTAACTGAAATAGAATCACCATTAGAAACTCTTGCATGACGACGTTGAATGGCATTAAGTCCGATTTTGCCATTCTCCACGCTATCATGAGCAGTATAATATCAGTTAAGGGAACATTTCTGAATTGTGCACTTAACAAGATAACATTATCACACAATTCAGTAACAAATTATACCGTAAATCTAAAAGGTATATATTTCTAAAACAAAAAATTATCCACCCTAAGTTAATAAGTGCAACAATTTCCTCGAAATGGCACCACTACCTTCACATTTAAAGGAATTAACTACCATACAAGCTTTTCTCATTACATATACCGTATCAAGTTGTCGGAGCACATAACACATGAGCTCGTCCTAATTATAATTTATAAGGTTTAGGACTTTGGAGAACGAACGATTATTCCTTATCTCATAGCACATAAGAACAGGTTTAGTATGAGAACACGTGAGAACAATTGTTGTGCATTTCTAAAATTTTACAGAACAATGTATATAAAAGTGTAGAAAAAGTAAAAAAAAAACAGATTAAACAGAGAACACATATAATGTAAAGCGATTGATTAGAATAGTTTTGTTACTAGAAAAAAAACCTCAAAAACAAATTAATAACCTAATTAACAAAAATAATTCAAAAAACATGCAAATATAGTAGAACTGAACGTGGTGAAATTGAACAACGGAGAAGCAAAATGCGAAAGAGGGAAAGGATATGCGAGAGAGAGAACGAATGCATCGGCGACGAGAGCGAGATGGTGGGGGGTTCCAGGAACAGCGAAGCTCTGAAGATCAGAAGGATTGCAGTAGGCGAGATTGGAGGCAACCAGGCTTGGATTGGGAGTGCTGCCTACGATCATCGTGGATCCCGATGATCTCCCCGACATTGTCGCTGCTGTTGTTTATTCCCTGGCGGAACGAGATGATTTGTGTTTGCTTGGCCTGGAAGGAATGTTTCGTGTGATGTGGATTGTGGAGGAGTCACATGGGCTTAATCAGATTTTGGTTTCCATGTAGTTAGACCGTTGGAACCGATACGGCTCAAATTTGAAAGATCACGAGGCGGATGCGGATGTGTTGGATTTGATTAGAGCTCGATTTGAATTTGAGAAATCAGGTCAATCCCGACTTGAATTCGTTCCCTTTTTCTTAAATAATAATTCAGATCGATAACATATAAATTAGCAAGAAAAAATATTTGTTAGTGACTTTTATTATTTAACTTGTAAATATACTGTGTTTGTGATATTTGAACTATACTCAACTAGTCATGAGGATTCTCGACTTAAATCGAGGAGTCGAATTGATTAAAATTTAAGAAGATGGTTTGGGTAAATTGCTAAAATAAAGAAGTGGACTAATATTGAGAAATAAATGACTTATAAGTGATTAAACTGATTTTAAAAAAAAATTGAAATTTTTATATAAAATTTAGCATTATCAACTTCTTATAAATTCTTGTGACTTTTATACAAACAGATCAAGAAAATAGAAGTCGGCTCTTTATTGAAAAACGTCAGTCTTACCCAACTAAGCACTAAATCTTTTGATTCTTGACTTAAAATTGAGTTTACAAAATTTAATAAGTAATCTTGTCTTAAATTGAATTTACAAAACTCAGATATTTAGAACGAATATATGTAGAGTCGAACCAGTTTTCAAATTACCGTGCAAGTTGCAGCCTTGTCCGGTCATATCATTTTAAAGCCTTAAGGAGACCGAGTAATTTTTATCACACTGACATATAGATTTTATATTTGATTTTAAATATCAGATTGTCCCTTTTTAGTTGTTTGACCAGTCAAATTGTTCAAAATATGACTAAAATTTATTAATATTTTATCAATTGATAAAATGAAAAAAAAATATGTCAATGAAAATAATTTTTAATCTAATTTAATATGTGATTTACGGTTTTTTTTTTAAAAATGTAAATGCGACTTATAATCTTTGATCAACTATTAGCCAATTTTATCAATGAAAATAGAAATGTGACAACTAAAAAAAAGGGAAGGAACATATAACACGAATGACTTTGTTTTATATATATTTTTTCATTTTTTACATGACATGTAATAAACATACATTATAAATAGAAAACTAATCTATCAGTAAAAGACTATGAAAATTGATATCATAACTTACAAATTCATTTAGAATTAGAGTTTTTACTTTTCGAATAAACAACCATTTAAGTATTTTAAATTAAAATTGTAATGTATATTATAATTCTTATTAAGGCTGATCTTGGATATGACGTTCAAGAGGAACGTTTAGGGCATCATTATCCGATGAGCATCAAAAAATTTATACACATGTAGTATATAATGATAAATTTATGCATTTATATTTTCTTGTTTTTGAATTCATTGTGTAGTTAATCTTAAAATTATAATATTAATTATTTAATTGCATATTAATTTAAATACATATAAAACATTTTTTTATGATCTTGAAAAATAGGGTATAATTTTCAAAATTCGACTAAGGAACCCAAATTTATAGCACCGGCCTTGTTGTATATCTTTTAAATTTCGTACATTTTTCATCTATTTTTTTTGCATATTTTACATGTTCATTTTCATATCGTGTAGCGTCATATGATTATATTATATATCAGAATTGCTCAAAAATCTCATATTCATATTATGTCATGTTCATATTTGAATTTTAAATTATATCAATTCAAACATTATATATATAAAATATGAAGATACCCGACATAAATATAAACAAACAAATTGACAGGTCTTCCCACGAGACCCGAACAATTCAATGGCATGCCTTCTCGTGTGGAAAATATGAAAGCTTTGGTGTTCCCTCCAGGAAACTTCTCTCGTTGAACGACTTCTCTCTGCCATTAATGTTTTCTTTTAGGCTTTAGCCCTGACCGATTCATACGCTTAAAGAAATCTGGTCTTTCTAATTTTTATTTTTAATATTTTACTATTTTCTAAAAATATTAATAAAAACACGGTTTATAACTGAAAACATCTAATACGATTTTTTATACATTTTACAAACAAATAAAACTCAATTTAATTTTTATTTTTTAAAAAGAAATTATTTTTGATTAAATTGAAAATTGATTTTAATTTATATGTTGAACCGTAATTTAACAAAAAAATTGTATTTTTGCAAATCTTCTAAGAAAACAGATATGTTTTTGTGAAAAACCTAAAAGTAAAATGTGTTTATGAAAAAAAAAATAATCCTTTTTTAGGACTAGACCCACAATACGATTGTTTTTGGTAAAATTCTGGTTCTCAATCTCACATCAAGAGACAAAAGAAATGAACCGTAATCATAAATATTATTGCTAATCCATGAAATTTCACTTATCAGAGTTGACGTCTCAAAATAAAAACCCAAAAAATTAGCATGTACTTTTTCAAGGAGTCCCGAAAAAGACAACTCACAAAAATCTCAAATTCAAATTGTTAAAAATCGGCGATCCATCAGAAACATCTCATAAAGTTAAGACCCTACAATATTTCCAATATATAAACAAACCATTTTAATTTCAGATCCCTAATTAGCAGTCCCGAACCAAATTAACAACCAGTTCATCATATTAAAACTCTTCTTTATAAAATAAAATCCCCAGTTCTAGTTAAAACTTTTTCATTCAGTGGGATAATAATTCACGTCCATCATTTTCTAAAGACTTTTCTGAGTTTATTGATTTTAAAAGTCACAAGCCACACAATTAGCACAAGACTTCTCAGTTGACTTGGCACATCCATGCCTCTGAATTCTAAGTGCCCTCACTATATATGCAACTAAAATGCTAGACATTTTTTAAGTATCTACACTCATCTTTCTTGTATTGTGAATTTTCTTTCATGATTCATCTTTGTTAGAACATGAAAATGATGTTCACAAGTGTTTGCCAGCTTGCATGGCCTCAAACTTGTTTAGTTTTGTTGTTAATTCTGTATAATTTAACGATATCAGCAAGTAAATCATCAGTCTCTTACTCGAAGCACTGTGATTCTGTTGTCCCGGAGGCAACTTCAACCGGTTATGCTAATTTTGCTTTTCCTTATCTGGAAACAGTACGTTCCTCGTTCACTGGTGGCGAAAGAATTTTAGGAAACTCAGGTTACAGTTATCCATCATCTTTCGATTTTCACACCTCAAAAAATGTCTATGCAACAGAAACTCAGGGGGTTTACAAGATTGAAGCAGAGATGAGTTTCAGGGTGTATAATGATGTGTATTATCCTCAAAGTAATGTGACTGCTGGGATACCACCTCGACGTCGTAGGAGGTCAGGGAGGTTGAAGTTCTTGCTGCATGGATTCTGGTCAGAGGCCTCTGGGAGAGGTTGTTTTGTTGGATCTGCTTCTTGGCACTCCAGTCAAGGTGAGCCTCTCACTCTTGAAGCTATGTTTAATATGAACTATTTCAAGGATTCGACGTATTCTAATAGTTTTGTAACTGGAAAGTTGGAGAGTTTGAGTCATGAAAATGATGAGGGTTATTTTGAACCGATTTCAATATTGTCTTTTCCTCAAGTAAAACAGTATGAGTACAAGTTGATATCTGAGGAAATTGCTAGAGGTTTTGATGTTGATGTTAAAAAAGGCGAGGTCCTTGATTCACACCCTGGATATATATGTTCATTGTTTAGCATGGAATATGTTCCTTTTGATTTGGAGTATGCAAGCAATTGCAGTAGTTCTATCAAGAACTGTTCTCCAGTAGACAGGGCTCTTGGATATATGCCTACTCATATAGCCTTGTATTCCATTCAATGCCCTGAATACGGAAACAAGATGCGTTTTCTGGTACAATTTACTAATAGCGCCTATATGGGGAGGTATGCGATGTTTAATCCAAATTCAACATTAGTTGGGGAAGGATTGTGGGATGAGAAAACAAATTCTCTAGTCATTGTTGGTTGCAGGATATCTTCAACTTCTTTGGGAGATGTTCGTGTTGGGGATTGTTCATACCGGTTGAGCCTGTGGTTCCCTTCGGTATGGTCAATTAAAAACAGAGACAAAGCTGTGGGACAGATTTGGACAAATAAGACTTCAGAAGATTTAGGTTACTTTGGCAGGACCAAACTCAGGAGTACGAGTACTTATGGGTACCTGAATGTTCCTGGATTGAAGTACGAATACACTGGAATCGAGAGGATGAGCAAGTTATGCCCAAAGAAGGCAGCAGGTAGAGGGAAGAGATACCCACGAGGACAGTCTTATGACATGAGGTTTGACATGTCTGTGAAAGAATTTGCTTGGGGTGACGCAGAACCCTTATTCGTAGGCAATAAATCCTATGCACATTCTCCTGTGTACATATCAAACTCAAGATGGGGAGGTTATAGGGAAATTGTGGAATCTGAAGCTGAAGTTGAAGATGCTGATAACGTTCCAGTGAATGTCAGTTACAAGTTGAGGTTTTACTCAATGGGCGATGACAAACTAGGAGCTGGCCGTTCATCTTTGAATGCGTCCTTTGATTCAAATGGCCAGTTGGTTATATCTGCTGAAGGAGTTTATGATGCTGGAACAGGATCCCTTTGTATGGTTGGCTGTAGAAATATGGGCTTTAACCATTCAGCAGATTGTGATATTGTTCTGAATTTCCAGTTCCCTGAATCAGAGGGGTCTAATGGAGGTTATATCAAAGGTAGCATGAAGAGCACAAGAAAACAAAGTGATCCTCTTTTCTTTGAGAAGTTATCCATTACAGCTACCTCTTTCTCTTCTTCTCAAGCACAACGATCCATATGGAGGATTGATTTAGAGATCACAATGGTCTTGATCTCAAACACCCTGGCGTGTTTGTCAATTTGTTACCAAATCTACTATGCGAGGAAGTACCCCAAAACCCTTTCTTATATCTCACTTGTTATGCTAGTGATACTCACGTTGGGGCACATGATCCCTCTTGTGCTAAACTTTGAAGCCCTTTTCATGCCAAAGCAAGATACACGGTATATGTTGCTTAATAGTGCTGGATGGCTTGAAGTGAATGAGGTGATTGTAAGAGTTGTTACAATGGCAGCCTTCCTCTTGCAATCTCGTCTCCTCCAATTAGCCTGGACTGCACGACGATCAGGTGAGAGCAGTGAGCAGGGCATATCAGTTTCAGAGAAAAAGACTTTATTAGTTTCTTTGCCAATATACATAATTGGTGGATTGATTGCTTTTCTTGTGAACTGGAAGAAGAATTACTATGCCAATGCACCGTCTACATTTGACTATTCACAAACGCAGCAACAACATACACTCTGGGGGGACTTAAGATCATATGCTGGCCTCATACTTGATGGCTTTCTCTTCCCTCAAGTCCTGCTCAACATATTTCAGATGTCGGAAGAAAGTGCTCTGTCCATGCCTTTTTACCTTGGAACAACATTGGTTCATGCAGTGCCTCATGCCTATGATCTTTATCGAGCCAACAACTATATTCCAGCCAATGCCATGCGCGCTTTTACTTATGTTTATGCAGATCCTAGTGCAGATTTTTACTCTGCTGCTTGGGATATCATCATTCCACTTGCAGGTCTGTTGCTTGCTGCGATCATATATCTGCAGCAAAGATATGGTGGCCGAGTTATCCTTCCCAGGAAATTCAGGGAGCTGGAATTATACGCAAAAGTGCCAGTAGTTGACTCCTAAGTGGCCTAATAATGTATTGCTGCAGGTTTCTTTGAGTTTTTAACATGAACCTTGTCATATAGCTATGCTTGTATGGTTTCTAGTCTCTGAATATTGTTGCATTTCTGTTTGATCATGTGGTATCTTACATTACATGTATGCATATCTATTTAACTGCTGCAAAATTCTTCAAAGTTATCATAATTTATTGCACTTTACCAGGGACTCGTAAATTACAAAAGTTGACTTTCTCTGTTCATTATAAAACTCATCTTCATTTATTTAATTTGTCAATAATCATCGTGTGGAATATTTCGAAGTGCCTGCGTTTGGAAGTTGCTTCCAGTTTCCAATTGACCATAGTTTCCAGTTCTTTTAGCAGAGATGCAATTCAGAACCAACCAGCAACTATAACTGGCATTCAGTTTGATAATGATCAAGTAACATGTCTAATACTAAAACGAATGTCTCGGCAAGTGTACTTATCTAAGTACAACTTGGCACGAGACGATCAGTTGACTTGTTACATCTATGGAGTATACATCTGTCTATGCGCGCCAACTCTGTAACTGAATTCTACTTTTCTTGAAAATTATACACTCTTCTTTCATTGAAGGTTTTCAGATATCCTGATTTGCTACAAGTAATGTCAAGTTTTTGGCAATGTGCATCGCCTCATACTTGTATATTTGTCTTGTTAATTTTGTTCAAGATTACGACTTCTACAAGTAAATCATCATCAGTCTCATATTCTGAACAATGTGCTTCTGTTATCCCTGAGGCAACACCGACAACTTATGCCTATGTTACCTTTCCTAGTCTGCAAACATCAACTTCATTTTTTTCCGGTGTTGAAAGAATTTTTGGCAAGAATTCATCACAGGATTCGCCAATTTCTTTTAACTTTCAATCCTCAAGAAATGTCTATGCAACAAATAGTCCCGGGGTGTACAAAATTGATGCGGAGTTGACTTTCCAGGTGTATAATCATATGTATTTTCCAGCAAGCAATTCATCTGATGGGAAATCATCTCCTCGTCGCAGGAGATCTGGTATATTGAAGTTCGTGCTAAGTGGTTTTTGGTCAGAGTCCTCTGGGAAAGGTTGTTTTGTTGGAGATGCTCCGTGGTACTCGAGTGCAGGTGAGCCTCTTGATCTTGAAGCTGTGTTTATGATAAAGTATTCCAAGAGCTCAATTTATTCTAATGGTTTTGTATCTGGAGAGTTAAAGAGTTTGAGTCATCTAAATGATGAGGCTTATTTTGAACCGATTTCAATATTGTCTTTTCCTCGAGTAAATGAGTATGAGTACCAGTTAATATCTGAGGAAACTCTGAGAGGTTTCTATGTTTTTGAAGATGATGAAAAATATTCGGTTCTTGGCTCACACCCTCGAACAATATGCTCATTCTTTGACAGAAACTATGTAACTTTTAGATTGGAGTATGCAAGCAGTTGCAGTAGTTCCTTGAAGAGTTGTTCTCCACTTGACGGGGTTCCTGGAATTAGGCCTACTTATGTTTCTTTGTACTCCATTCAATGCTATGAGTGCGGTAACAAGATGCGTTTTTTGGTACAACTTACTAACAGGAGCTATGTTGGGAGGGATGATATGTTTGATCCCAGCACAACATTAGTAGGGGAAGGAATGTGGGATGAGGCCAAGAATCGTCTAGTCATTGTTGCTTGCAGGATTTTGAGTTCTGGTTCTTTGGAAGATACACGTGTTGGGGACTGTTCATTCCGGTTGAGCCTGTATTTTCCTTCGTTATGGTCACTTAAAAACAGAGAGAAGGCTGTGGGACAGATCTGGACAAACAAGACTGCACAAGATGTAGGGTACTTTGACAGAATCAAATTCAGGACTTCTGATGCGTACATTAGAATTCCTGGTTTTACGTATCAGTATACTGAAATCGGGAAGGTAAATAAGCTATGCCCAAAGAAGGCATTAACAAAGGGGGAGAGTTTCCCAAGTGGAAAGTCTTCTGCTATGAGGTTTGATTCGTCTGTGCCAAACTCTGCATATTTTGTTTGGAATTCTGCAGCACCTGTCTTCATAGGCAATGATCTGTATGCAGAATCCAGAGTTCAGTTTGAAAATGTTGTTTCTGATAATGCTCCAATGAATGTCAGTTACAAAATAACTTTTTCACCAGCTCGTGGTCTCATTTTGGAACCTGGCCTTTCTTCACTGAATACATCTTTGGATTCATACGGTCAGCTAATCATCTCTGCTGAAGGCGTTTACGATGCTGGAACTGGCTACCTTTGTATGGTAGGCTGTAGAGATCTACCTTCCAACAATTCCCTGGACTGTGACATAGTACTGACTTTCCAGTTCCCTGGATCAAGCAAGACTAAAGAAGGTTTTATTAGCGGTAGCATGCACAGCACAAGGAATCAAAGTGACCCTCTTTTCTTCGAGCACTTAAACATGACAACATCCTTTTCCATCAGTTCTGAATCACCGCGGTCTATATGGAGGATTGATTTAGAGACATCAATAGTCTTGATCCCGGACACAGTTGCTTGTATCTTTGTTCTTTTCCAACTCTACCATGTGAGGAGGTACCCTGATACCCTTCCTTCTGTTTCACTTCTTATGCTTGTCATACTTACATTGGGGCACGTGATCTCTCTCGGGTTAAACTTTGAAGCCGTTTTCATGACAAAACGGAATACATATAATACAATGTTCATTAGTTCTGGATGGCTTGTAGTGAATGAGGAGATTGTAAAACTGATTACACTGGCTGTCTTCCTCGTGCAATCTCATCTCATCCGATTAGCCTGGACTGCACGACAATCAGGTGAGAATAATCCACAGGCCATATCAGCTGCCGAGAGAAAGACTTTTATAGTGTTTTTGCCACTATACCTAGCTGGTGGATTGATTGCCTTTTTTGTCAACTCGAACAAGAATCCCTTTGGCAATGCACCGCCTACATTTGACTATCCACAAGCTCACCGCCATCAGCATAGAGCCCGGGGCGATCTAAAGGCATACGCCAGCCTAATCCTTGACGGCTTTCTCTTCCCTCGAGTCCTTCTTAACATGTTTTAGATAACAAGGGAAAGTTCTCTGTATAAGCCTCTCGAGCTAGGAACAACATTTGTTCATATAGTACCTCACGTCTGCAATATCTACCTAGACTATGACCATGTCATGCGCACTTATATATTTGCAAAGCCTGGTGCAAATTTGTACCCTGCTGCTGGGGATATCATCATTCCCCTAGGAGGTTTGCTGGTTGTTCTGATCATTTTTCTGCAGCAACGATATGGTGTCCGAGCTTTCTTCCGTGTGAAATTCAGGAAGTTGGAATGATATGTAAAAGTGCCTGTAGTTGGCACCTGAATGGCCTCATGATAACCCTGATTCCATGTTTCACAATTTCGCAGATTTGTATTGTTGCAGCCTTTCATTTTTCTAAGATTTTACGGCATTGTATTGTTTTCTGATTATCCGATATCTCAGCCAGCTTTCACGCAACTCGACTAATTCGGAGAACTGCTTATACACTCCTGCTCACCAACCTACTATTATATTGTTGTAGGTTTTCAGTTTTCTAAAATTTTATCGCACTGTAGGATTTCATATCCAAATATTGTTACATTTCTGTTAAATAAAAAACCATGTTATAAGAGATTCCATATCAAGGTAATCCGGTCAGCACTTACGTCAAGTGGCTGGCAAGTCTTGTTGGCATTCAGCATGAAGCCGAATCTTCCGTCTATACTGTGTCAAACTAAATATAAAATATAAAAGTATTTTTTTCTTCATATTTTAATGAACACAGAGATTAAATTAAGATCTGCAGTACCCAGAGTTGATAAAGTCAAGGATGAAGGAGCAACGGCAATTGCATGTTACGGGTTACTCCGTCACTGACGCTGAAATGTATAAATTTAAGACCTAGGTTCAACACATATTTTAAAAAATTTATAAATTGTTTTTTTTAATTTTTTTCTTCTAAATAAAAATTTGATATTTAATTTTTTATTAAAAAATATTTTTAAAATATAAGTTATACAATTATATGTTATAAAAATTATAAAATACGTGTCAAGTTCGAAAATTGTATAAAAATTGCCGGAGACATTAGAAATCTGACCAATTTACACAAATTTTCATATCAGGGAACAATTCAATAGCTTGAATAGTTTCTTTTTATAATATATATTACGAAAATAGTTGCGGAAAATATTTCAGGACATATCAGGAGCAAAACCGAATTGATATTACTATTAGCGAATACTAACAATTTCTATTAACTGAAATTATATCATGGGGTTTAGTGGGATAATAATGAAAGCCCTGATTTTTGAAAGCCATTAAAGTCACACACTCACACCCAACAATAAGCACAAGACTTAGAAGTTGACTTGCAAGTTGCAACTATAGATGATAGTCACTCCACGTCTATAACTGAATACAACTACACACTCTTGTTATTTTGTGAAGGTTTCACAAGCACATCTTGGTTAAAAATGAAGTTGATGAGCCTTTTACAATCTTCATGGCCTCGTACTTGTGTACTTTTCTTCCTGATTCTGCAAAAGTTTACGATTTCGACAAGTAAATCCTCATCAGTCACTTACTCTCAACAATGTGCTTCTGTTGTTTCTGAGGCCACTCCAACAACTTATGCAGATTTCACCTTCCCTTTTCTGAGAACCTCGACTTCGTATTTAACAGGCGGTGAAAGAATCCTTGGCAAGAACTCATCCCGCAGTTCTTTTGCTTCTTTTAGCTTTCGAACCTCAAGAAGTGTATATGCAACAAATAGTCCCGGAGTTTACAAGGTTGATGCAGAGTTGACTTTCCGGATGTATAGTAATATGGTGCTAAATTCTGTGAGCAATTCAAGTTATGGAAGATCATCTCGTCGTCGTGGGAGGTCAGGGAGATTGAAGTTCTTGCTACATGGATTCTGGTCAGAGTCTTCTGGGAAAGGCTGTTTTGTAGGATCTGCTCCTTGGTACTCAAGCAAAGGTGAGTCTCTCAATCTTGAAGCAAAGTTGATTATTAGTTATTCCAGGAGTACTTCTATATATTCTAATAGTTATGTAACTGCAAAGTTGGAGAGCTTGAGTGATTTAAATGATGAGACTTATTTTGAACCGATTGCAATACTGTCATTTCCTGAAGTAAGTTATTATGAGTACAAGTTGATATCTGAGGAAGCTTTGAGAGAATTTCATGTGGTTGATGCTAGAAAAGGTTCGGTTCTTGGTTCACAACCTGGAGAAATATGTTCATTGTTTAACAGAAACTATGCTACTTTTAACTTGGAGTATGCACGTAGTTGCAGTGGTTTTGTGAGGAATTGTTCTCCGCTGAATGGGGTTCTTGGGTATATGCCTACTTATGTTTCTGTGTATTCTATTCAATGTCATGAATTTGAAAATAAGATGAGGTTTTTGGTACAACTTAGTAACAGGAGCTATGTTGCGAGGTATGAAATGTTTGATCCCAGTGCAACGTTAGTAGGGGAAGGATTGTGGGATAAGAAAACAAATTCTCTAGTCATTGTTGCTTGTAGGATTTCAGGTTCAAATTCTTTTGGGGAAGCTCGTGTTGGGGATTGTTCATTCCGGTTAAGCCTGTATTACCCTTCAGTATGGTCAATTAAGAATAGGGACAGAGCTGTGGGAGAGATTTGGACAAACAAGACTGCACAAGATGTAGGGTACTTTGGCCCGATCAAATTCAGGACTTCTGATGCATACATGAAAGTTCCTGGTTTTAAGTATGAATATACTGAAATTGAGAAGGTAAATAAGCTATGCCCAAAGAAGGCTGTGAAAAGGGGGGAGAGGTACCCGAGTGGACAGTCTTATGATATGAGGTTTGACATGTCTGTGCAGAACTCAAAGTATTTTGGTTGGGGTTTTGCAGAACCCATCTTCATAGGCAATGAATCGTACTCCTATTCTGCAGAGTTCATATCAAACTCAAGATGGGGAGGTGATGGAGCTATTGAAGTATCTGAGGTCGAGGTTGCAAATGTGGTTCTGAATAACGCTCCATTGAATGTCAGTTACAAATTAAGTTTTTCATCGACGGGTGCTGTCAAATTAGGGGCTGACCATTCTTCACTGAATACATCCTTGAATTCATACGGGCAGCTGGTCATCTCTGCTGAAGGCGTTTATGATGCTGGAACAGGATACCTTTGTATGGTTGGCTGTAGAACTCTGAGCTCCAACAATTCCAACAATTCATTGGACTGTGAAATATTACTGAATTTCCAGTTTCCAGGATCAGTCAAGACTAAAGCCGGTTTTATAAAGGGTAGCATCCAAAGCACAAGGAAACAAAGTGACCCACTCTTCTTTAGGCACTTGAACTTGACATCATCCTCTTTCTCTGTTGCTGAGGCAGAACGATCCTTATGGAGGATTGATCTAGAGATCACAATGGTCTTGATCTCGAACACACTGGCATGCATATTTGTTTCCTTCCAACTTTACCATGTGAAGAGGTACCCTAATAGTGTTCCCTATACTTCACTTTTGATGCTTGTGATCCTTACATTGGGGCACATGGTCCCTCTTGTGCTTAACTTTGAAGCACTGTTCAAGCCAAAGCAAAATACACAAAACACAATGCTAAGCAGTTCTGGATGGCTAGAAGTGAATGAAGTGATTGTAAGAGTTGCTACAATGGTGGCCTTCCTCTTGCAATTTCGCCTCCTCCAATTAGCCTGGACTGCACGTCATACTGGTGAGAATGAGCCCAGCATATCAGTTGCTGAGAAAAAGTCTATATTTGTTTCTTTACCAATATACATTTTTGGCGGGCTGGTTGCTTTTCTTGTGAACTGGAAAAAGAATTACTATGCCAGTGCACCGCGTGCATTTCACTATTCACAAGCACAGGGCCAACAACATACGCTCTGGGGGGATCTAAGATCATATGCTGGCCTAATTCTGGACGGCTTTCTCTTCCCTCAAGTCCTGCTCAACATATTTCATATGTCGAGGGAAAGTGCTCTGTCTATGCCTTTCTACGTGGGAACAACAGTGGTTCATTCAGTACCTCATGCCTATGATATTTATCGAGCTCACAACTATGTTCCTGCTCATGTCAATGGTACGTATCTTTATGCAAATCCTAGTGCAGATTTCTACTCTGCTGCTTGGGATATCATCATTCCAATGGGAGGTTTGTTGCTTGCTGGAATCATATTTTTGCAGCAAAAATATGGTGGCCGCTTTATCAACTTCAGAGAGGTGGAATTATATGCAAAAGTTCCGGTAGCAGACACCTAAATGGCCTGATAATGTATCGCTTGATAAATACAATTGACACAGATTTAAGAGCCAGAATTTTCCTCAGCACATGTTAAAGTCTTGCCTGTCAGATTCTTAACAAAGTCGATTTCTTCTCAATTTATTATCAGCGAGAGTTCATCCATCCTCAAGCTTTTTCCCAGCAAAGATCAACCTCTGCTGATCCCCTCCTTTTCCTGGATCTTAGCCTTAGAATTATCCATCGTATCAGAACTTTCGACCTCAAGAGTAATAGTCTTGCTTGCCACTAAGCGTTTTTAACAAAAATCTGCATCTGTAAAATTAGCGAACAACAATCAGAAACCACAGTAACAAAAATCACACAGCAGTCGATATCCGAAAGACAACATAGAACACATTCTTAAAGCACTACACCCCTGGAGAACAACAAAATAAACACTCTAGAAAACAATTCATAGCAATTTAACAAGTAATACAAATAGATATCAATTCTGAAAAAATCGGATCAGATCAAAACACTCAAACATAACGCAAAGCAAAACAATAACACTATAACACAATAATTGGTAGAGCGACAATATTAATGAGATACGATCATATCAATTTGAAGCGTATAACCCTGGATAACACGATTACAAGTAGCAAACCCTAGAAAATAGATCAAATTGAAAATGAACTACGAATAAAAGTAACAGACATACTTGATTTGTGAGGTGGAGAGTGTAGAGAGTGATTGAAGAAGCGAATTGCAGAATAATTTGCATGTTTATATATAGAGCGAGCTGGTGTTTTTTTGGTTTGCTTACGCCTAACGCTACGCTTCACGCGTTACACACGGTTTCTTTTTTATTTGCTTACAATTAACGCCAGGTTTCACGCGTTATGCTTACAAGTAACGCTAGATTTCACGCGTTACTGCGATTGCATAAGGTCTCTACGCGTTAACGCGCGATTTAAATGCGTTATTGCCCGGTTCTCAAATATATTTTATCATTTTAAATAATTATTTCTTACTTTGAAGAAAATAAATTAATTAGTTAAATTATGAAATTATTTGCAATGAAACATATTAATACTAAAAACATCTCAAACACCCCCAACCTAAAAAAAATCTTAACTAAAACTAAGTTAGATATATTAAAAATAAAAAATATAACCAATTTTTTAAAAATCTCGTCATCACATTATAATTGGATATCTCAATTCTTTTAATAATAATTTAAAATCTTAATTACATTTCAAGATCTTAATTATTTAATAATATTTAGTTATTGAATAGCTTTTAAGAATTTATTTGAATTGAATTCATACTTATCTGAATTAATCTATTTGATTTTTATAATTTTATTTTATTGAAACTTTTCTTTCCATTATGTGTACAAATATAGTAATATTTATTTTTACATAATACAAAATTATCTAATAATATAAAAAAAATGTTTGAATTATTTTAAGTAATAAGCCCGTTCTAAAATTAACTCTCAAAATCTATTTGAGTTTGTTAAAACCCATTAGTTCGGACCTTGGAACAGATGTTCCTCTGTGTACAATCGATATGTTTCGCAACAATGGTTGAAAATTCAGACAATTATTTGGATTCTAACGATAAAGTTGAGTATAACTGGTTTTCACTCTTTATAATCGTGCTCTTATTCGTTAATTGCCAAATAAATCTATCTAAAAAACTAACCGTGGATCGTCCACAGATCACTGGTCGGAGCTGCGGTGGCGGTAGCTCCGGTGCTACCGAGGGCAAGCCTCTCGTTGATCCAGGTACGCTCACTTATTCAAAACAATTGTAACAAAATTATTCGTTTAGATTTGCCGAAATGTAGTAATAATGTTACAATAATTATGCTCAAAAACAATTGTTAATGCTGATTTAGTTGTAACCTGTGTGGGTAATTTCAGAGGTTAAGTAAATTTGTTCTAACCATAAACAACTATTAATCCGTAATCGAGCAAAAGAATTGGACTTAAATGTTTGGTTCCTTGCATTGATAAAAAACTACGATACTTAGAAACTTAGTTTTGATATTCATAGAAAATCCCCCTTGCAACTTGAGGGAAATCCAAATTCAACAATAATGAAAAATAAACAAAAACAATCATTAAGACACCAACTGCAACTTGCGACCAAAAAAAAGAAAGTTAATAGGGGCCGAAGGAAAGCTGATCATGATCGAGAGGACCTGAAATGTTGAGCAGGTAGTCATGACCCTCCTGTTCAGGTGCAGTACTAGGAGCAGAGTGAGGAGATGGTGGAGGTAAAGGAGCATCAGGATCTTCAAGCAGCAATCTATCGATTTCTTCCATGGTCGGGATTCCAATGTCATCGAAAAAGTTTTCATCCAATTGATTCTGTGGAGGTGTTATTGAATTCCCTGTTGGTATTATTGAATTCCCTGTTATTGAATTCTTATACATCTTGTCATAGTATGCCTTAATGTAGTCCAATCCACCAATAGTAGCGACATCACCTTCATATTTTGTTGTTCCTTCAGCACCATAATTATCACTACAACTATTGACATTACTAAACTTCTTCTTCAAATGGACGTGCCAATAGTTTTTGATGTCATTATCAGTCCTACCAGGCAGTTGTGCAGCAATAGCAGACCATCTACACATACACGAAATTTAAAACCGTCAAATCCATTAACATATAACATACACATAAATGAAGAAAAACACATTTGAACCGAAATCCTTAAGTAATATTGTTTATAGTAATAGATTTAAAATAGTTGATACTTTTAAATAAGTATTAAAATCTTGTTTGACATTTTAATTAGCGGCTTTAAGATTGTGTCATTAATCTGGTTAGCTAATAAATTCTTCTCTTAACTGTCCCATTTAAGAGGCCAAAAGAATTGAGTAAATAAGAGAGCCACTACCGGTTGCCATTGAGAGCTTGATGACGGATTATTATCAAATCTTCGTCAGTGGTGAAATTTCCCCGTTTGATATTAGGGTTAAGTTGATTCAACCACCTCAATCTGCAGCTCTTACCATTCCTATGCAATCCTGGTAAATTACAAAATTAATTAGGATATATAACCAAATACAAACCCCCCAAAATGAGAGATATATTAATAGCACTATATACAAAAAAAGTACATATATACCAGTATTTTTAGAAACGGCCGTCCAATCGCCTGAACCGTGTTGTTGGATGTAAGACACCAATTTATTATCTTCTTCAGAAGTCCATTGTCCTTTCTCTGTCTCTTCCATTCTCTCAGTCGACCTCCTTAATTTCTCTTTCTCCTTCTCTTCCCTGTATATCTGTAAGAGATCTGGAAAAACTGCAGATTTGAGTTGCAGGGTGAGTGGAGGTGGTATTTATAGATACAAACCAGAAATTTTACCAAATCTTACAAAGTTAATCCTAAAAATTAAAGATTTTTTTCCTTGGGCCCACATATTATTTAATTATTATGGATTTTTATTCCTCGGCCCCATAAACATTAAAACATTATTGTATTCTAATTAATTGATTTTTCAATAACAAATCAAAATTTTTTTCTTGTTAGGTAGGGACACATACTCGTACAAGAATATGGTTCATAGAGAGGAATTTCTTTCATTCAAGAAAATTTATCATCTAACTGAAAGACATGCAAAGTATCCCCGGACGCTTATGTCTGAAATATAAGTCGCTCCACGTTATCCTACTTGAAAAAGAAAAAACTGAAGAAGTTAAAAGATTTCGACAATTAATATAAAAACTTATATTGTAGACTCTCAACCAAAGATAAATACTATGATAAAATTAAATAACATAAAATCCGATCAAATGGTATCCCTTTGACGAGACATGATAAATGAAGAAACATTATATGAAAATAAGTAATTTTTGGGAATTACTTTTTGACAATAAATAAATAATTTGATCATAAAGCGAAGAATTAAAAGAAAGTTTATGCAATATTTTAAAAAATATATGTGACCAAGACTCGAGCATCAACTACATTAATAATAAGAGATATATAGTTAAATTTTAGCTAAAAATTTAGGAAAAATAAAATTATAGGTCCCTGAACTATTGATGTTTTATTGTCTAGGTCCCTGAAAGATTCTGTTTTTTGGGTCACTTAACTTTTCTGTTTTTTTTATCTAAGTCCTTCCGTCAAAAATATTATAATGGCGTTATAATCAGAAAACTAGGGTCCTTGATATTTGTACGAATCAAAGCAATTTTGAAGGTGTTAGTGATATCCAAATTTAAAGTTCAAGTAGTCAAATTGAAGCTTGAATCACTAGTGACACTCATATGACTCCAATTTTCACAAACTAGGTTTAGCTCAAAAATTCCTAATTTGGACCATAAATTTAGGGTTCTTGATCGAATTTAGGAACCTAAATTTATGAATTTTTGAATTGGACCTAGTTTATGAAAATTGGTGTCATATAAGTCACTAGTGATTTAAACTCCAATTTGACTACTTGAACTTTAAGTTTAGATATCACTAACACCTTCGAAATTGCTTTGATCCGTATGAACATCAAGAACATCAAGAACCCTAGTACTCAGATTATAAAGGCATTATAATCTTTTTGATGGAAGGACTTAGATAAAAAAACAGAAAAGTTAAGTGACCCAAAACACTGAATCTTTAGTTCAGACCTAGACAATAAAACGTCAATTGTCAAGGATCTATAATTTAATTTTCCAAAAAATTTATTATAAATGCTAATTTAAAAGTAACAAGCCAAAGTTAATTACAAACAATAAGCAATGTTTTTTCAACAAAATGATGGTCTAGCACTTGACCTAACTAGGGATGAGAATAGTGACAAAGTAAATAGAGATAAGAATAAGGAAACTAAGATTCATCTTAGTAAAATTTCCTTGCATATATTAACAAAAAATTGTTCTCGGATATTAATTAGGGATTTTCTATGGTGTGCCCAATGGCACACAATAGTCCCTAACTCCAATAAAAATAGCCCCTTTTGATTGGTGGATGAATAATAAATGAGAATGGCCCCCCTGCATTCACATCAACTCCACCAATCAGATTAGGCCATTTTTATAGAATTTAGTGATTATTGTGTGCCCTTGGGCACACATTAGAAAGACCGTATTAATTATATACATTCACGAGAGAAATATTAAGTTCACTGGGATTGACACGGTATTTTGCAAGCACAAAACACTATGTCCTGAGGTATATGTTGAACATGGTGCTTTGCATGTGCAAACAGAATACTATGCTCTTATGTTTATTTTGAACATGGTGCTTTGCATTTGCCAAAATTTATGTTATGCTACAGAACACACTACATTCAATTGTATAATTCTTATTAGGACTTTAGAGAGGTTATAAACAACCAATTGATTGAAATGTTTTCTACATGTTAATGTCAAATACAGCGTTTCAATTTATTTACAACTATTTTGGGGAAATTTGTCCCTAAAACTGACATGTGAAAGGGGACGGAGGGAGTCCTGTACTTCATTGGATTCCAAGTCTTGAAATTAGACCTGAGGATGCCAATCAAATGATTAAGGTTAATGTTTACTTACAATGAATAAAAAGTACTCAAGTCCAGCTTAGTCAAACATATATGAGATCTTGTGCTTTTAATTCTGATACAAAGTTGTGTATTTTAAGTCATATCTAGTTTTACAGCAAGCTTAGCATACCCCAAAGAAAGGTGAAATCTTGTTACGTGATGTAATTACAATTTTGAGACTTCCTCCAAGTCACATCAGCATTACATATGATACTGAATTTAAGTTACAGCTGGACTCCTTCTAATTTCTCTATATAACTGATTTACTTACCCCTTTAGATGCACTTATACAGAGAAGAACGTCAAACTTGGGACAATGCTGGACCATGTTGGTAAATCGATGACCTCTATTGATCTTTTTTGTTAAATGCAATTTGGCATAATTCTCGAAACTAACTTGATGTTTTCTATTAGTTCACCATCTCTATGCTATAAAGATAGTATGGTTTCTTTCCTTGGTACACAAACCTATTGATTTTATAGTGAACTTCATAGTTTCTGTGGTGTATACTGCAGAAGCTTTTAGTCTTTTGGCTGTCCGAATCGAGATAGGTTGCTTCCCATAATTTTTTTTTTCTCCACTTAAAAGCAGAGTTGGTGCTTCTTCGTTCACAACCTGGACGAATATGTTCATTGTTCAAGAGACGCTATATTACTTTTAATTTGGAATATGCAAGTAGTTGCAGTACTTCTTTAAAGAATTGTTCTCCTCTGAATGGGATTCTTGGATATAGCCTACTTATGTTTCCGTGTATTCTATTCAATGTCATGCATACGGAAAAAAGATGCGGGTTTTTGTACAACTTACTAACCAGAGCAATTTTGTGAGTTATGAATGTTTGATCCTAGCACAAAATAGTTGGGGGAGGATTGTGGGATGACAAAACATATTCTCTAGTCATTGTTGCTTGCAGAATTTCCGGTTCAAATTCTTTGGGAGATGCTCATGTTTGGGGATTGTTCATTTCGGTTAAGCATATATTACCCTAAAGTATTGTCAATTAAATTCAGGACAGATTTGGACAAATAAGACTGCACAAGATGTAGGGTTCTTTGGAATGATCAAATTCAGGACTTCTGACACATACAAGTTATGCTTAAAGAAGTCTGTCACAAGGAGAGAGAGATTCCCAAAAGGACAGTCTTATGATGTGTAGTTTGGCTTGTCTGTGCAGAACTCAAAGAATTTCATTGGGGTTCTGCAGAACCCATCTTCATAGGCAATGAATCGTACATAGTAAATTTAAGATGGGGAGGCCATGGTAAACTTGCAGAATCCGAGGTTGAGACTGAAAATGTGGTTTTGGATAACGCTCCATTGAACGTCTGCTACAAGTTAAATTTTTAATGGACGGGTGATTTTAAATTGGGGGCTGACCATTCTTCACTGAATGCATATTTAAATTCATACGGGCAGCTGGTTATCTCTGCTGAAGGAGTTTATGATGCTGGAACAGGGTACCTTTATATGGTTGGCTGTAGAAATCTCGGCTCCAACTATTCGCTGGACTGTGATATATTACTGAGTTTTCAGTTTCCGGGATCAGTCAAGACTAAAGCTGGTTTCATAAAGGGTAGAATGCAAAGCACAAGGAAACAAAGTGACCCTATTTTCTTTGGGCACTTGATATCATCTGCTTTCTCTAATATCATCCTCTTTCTCTACTTTTGAGGCAAAACGATCCCTATGAAGGATTGATCTAGAGATCACAAATGGTTTTGATCTCGAATACACATTCATGTGTATTTGTTTCTTTCCAACTTTCCCATGCAAAAAAGTACCCTGATACTGGTCCTTATATCTCATTGTTGATGCTCGTGATACTTACATTGGGGCACATGGTCCCTCTTGTGTTAAACTCTGAAGCAGTGTTCATGGCAGAGCACAATACAATATATACAATGGTAAGTAGTTTTGTATGGCTAGAAGTGAATGAAGTGATTGTAAGAGTAGCTACAATGGTGGCCTTCCTCTTTGAATTTCGTCTCCTCCAAATAGCCAGGACTGCACGACATACCGGTAATTGTAACGAGCCGGGTTTATCAGTTGCTGAAAAAGACTTCATTAGTTTCTTTACCAATGTACATTTTTGGTGTGTTGGTTGCTTTTCCTGTGAACTTGGAGAAGAATTACTATGGCAGTGCACCTCGTGTACACGACTATTTACAAGCACGGCGCCAACAACTTACCCTTTGGGGGGATTTACGATCATATGGTGGCCTAAGACTAGATGGCTTTCTCTTCCCTCAAGTCTTGCTCAAAATATTTCAGATGCCAAGTGAAAGTGCTCTGTCTATGCCTTTTTGAACAACATTGGTTCATTTGTTACCTCATGCCTACAATCTTTATCGACCCAGCAACTACGTTCCTCCACATGTCAGTGGTACGTATCTTTATTCAAATCCTGGTACAGATTTTTACTCTGCTGCTTGGGATATTATCATTCCACTAGGAGGTTTGTTGCTTGTTGGAATCATATTTTCGCAGCAAAGATATGGTGGCCGAGTTATCCTTCCTAAGAAATTCAGGGAGTTGGAAATGTATGCAAAAGTGCCAGCAATTAGTACCTAATGCTTAATGACGATGTTGCTTATCTGGTTCAGTAATTTCTTAATGTATGGTTGCTGCATGTGTGCTTTTAATCTATCTCAAAATGATGTTTGTTTCTTAATATTGGTAATTTTATTGCATTTCCGGTCATTTCTACATGACCTTTGTTCGCTTTTGGAATAAAAAATTTCTTTTACTTTCTTTGATCAGCGTATCTTGATGTTTCTTTCGAGTATTTTTTTTTCAAATGTTTAGGTTTTATATTTAAATTTCTGTGGGATATTTTTGCATACTCTCTGATTAGATAAAAGATTTTCATATATGAAAAAAGCTTATCTTTTTGATATTATATTTTGGCACAATTTATTGACGTAAAAATCTTATGGAAAAAATAACAATAATATTTGATGAATTGTAGCACAAGGAATAAGAAAGCTTGATTTTTATGCTTAATTGATGTAAAATCTTATAGAATTGACGCGAATGTAGTCGGATTTTGGCATATTTTTTCTAAAATCTTGTAGATTTTTGAGAGATTTTCAAAATTATAAAATATACTAGTAAAAACATCAAAAATCACTATTATGATAAAGAAAAATTTATGTCTTTGGTTGAGTATCATCAATTTTTAAGATATTTAAAATTTTAATTCAATATCATGAGATTTTAAAAGATTATTTCTCATCCTTGTTTAATATCAAGGGATTATAATCAATTTTTTTAATATTGGTTAAATAATTTTGAGAATAACGTGAAGCAAATATATCGTTCAAATAATCAAAATATTGATTATATATTTTATAAAAATCTCAAAAAAAATTAGAAATTTCTAAAATTATAAAATATATTAATAAATCTATTGGAATTCTCTATTATAAAATTCTAATGAAAACATCACTTTTCAAGCGAGTGTATCCGATTAGGATTTTAAATGATTTTTTTTAATTTATCAAATATGAGAATATTCAATTAGGATTTATTACAATCCATTAAAATCTTGGGATATTTAATTGTAATTTTAAATTATCCTACAAAATCTTGTAGTATTCAATGAGTTTATATAGATTATTCAGAATTCAAGTATAAAACTTCAAAATCTCATTAATTTTTCTTGGGATTTCAAAAAACTTAAAATACATTGAGAAATCCTACAAAATCTATCATAAATTCAAAAAAAAAATATCAGCATTTAAATATTATTGATTTTAATAGATTTTAAACCATCTCAATCGAATACCATCTGATTTTAAGCATAATTTAAATTTCTAATTGAATACCACCAAATTTTATAAAATAAAATAAAATCCTAATTGAATATACAAAGATTTTAATAAATTTTAAACTATTTAATTAAATATTTTCAAATTTCATGAATGAATTTTTTTTTTAAAATCTAAATCGAATATAGTCTTCGGTAAAATAATTATTGATAACGTATCTGAATTGAATATACTCCCTCCATCCCAAATTAGATGGCCCCGTTGACTTTGGGCACACAATTTAAGGTTCATTGACCGCATAGATAAGTGACTTATTTTTAAAATTTTATTTTTGCAAATAAAAATTAAAATATGAAATTTTCATTTATAAAAGAAAAAATAAAAAAATAAATTTCGGAAGTAGACGGTCAATGCACCTAAAATTACGTGTCCAAAGTCAACGGCAACATCTAATTTGGGATGGAGGTAGTACTTGGAGAGGAGTTGAATATCTTATACAGGAGATATCTTTGTCCTTCTTATTTATTGCCTAATTTACTATTGTAATTATTTGATTATCAAAATTCAAATCAATGAAATAGAGAGTGAAAACATATGATATTGCGCACTTATTTTCTGTCGCTGTGTTCTTGTGTCTCCTCGCTTCAAAAAATAAAACGGTGATACAACTTAGAGGATTGCAAACAAGTCATGGCAGATTCACGGTTCTACTTTGATTCAAGATATTACAAATTAGTGTTAATCGGTAATAAGTTATCAATTGATTTCTTTAAGTTCGCTGTTTAAATTCCTCTTTGCCTTTTTTTTTTCAAGATTAGGGTTTTTACAATTCATAAAATTGATTGTTGTAAACTGGGTTCCTGAATTCAGGTCTTAAATAGAAGGTGGAAGGTTAAAATCTGTGATATTTATATATCATAATTCAGAATTGTGATTAACAATTTACTCCTGAGACTCCTAAGCCTTGAGGTATGTATAACTTATTTACTCGAGTACTTAACCCTCTGTTCCACTGCCTAATTGTGCTTGATTGTTAGAGTTTATTACTTAATTGTTTTGGAGTTAAATCTTATATCCTTGGACTGTGAATAAATATGTTTCTGATATGGTGGAACTGAAAAGCAATCTCGGTTCTTTCTTTAAAAGCTGATATGTTATAATGACATCTGAATCTTGTCGAAATGGTAAATGATAGTCCATTATCGTAATTTTCCACTGGTTTCAGAATTTCTGTTGCATATTAGTAATTATTTTGCACTGTTGTCTGTTCCAGGTACTGAGTGATGCAATGAAGCACTTCAAAAACTTAAAAAGAAGTATGATGTTGTTGTCAATATACAAGGGGATGAACCACTCGTTGAACCTGAAATTCTTGATGGGATTGTTAAAGCATTGCAGGTTAATTTTCTATATTGAGAATAATTCCATTTTTATGAACTATCAGATAGATCATTCTTTTGTTCAGCTTAATATTTAAATATTATTGTAGAGTATTGACATTAAGTTGTCGTTTAAAGGTGTACAAAAATAGTAGTACCAGGATGAACTTATTTTCCTCCCTTTTTCGCATCGTAAGTTGCTTACCTTTCAGTTTATATTATATTGTTTAGGCTGCTCCTGCTGCAGTTGTTAGCACTGCTGTGACAGCCTTAGCACCCAAAGATGCTTTTGATCTGAATCGTGTGAAATGTGTGGTGGATATCACTTATCAGTGGTTATGCAAGTTAATTGTCACGAGGATTGATTCTTTATAACAAGTCAGTATATTTGCTTTGTTACACCTGGCACTCTGTGACTTTAGATTAACCATTTTGTTCTCTAATGTCTTGCTGAATGTATTTAGCTTTTGGATGTAGGTCAGGGAAAGGCACTCCAAAATTTCCATACACGCTTCACCATGGAATTCAGGTACTTCGTCTCTGTATTGATGCAGTAATGCTAAGTTTTCAATCTTGTACAAAGTTTAGATACAAAGTTCCTCAAATTATATTCAGAGCTCCTGCCGAACCCTCTGCAACTAGATGAAGATCTGGAACAATAAAAAATCCTGGAGAATGGATACAAGATGAAGGTGTGTTTCTAATTGGGATACATCCATTTTCTCGATATTGTTATATTATATCCCTACTGTTTTATGTTTCACCAAGAATCTGATGGCGGTTGCCGCCATCAGATTTTTGGTGAAGCATCATCTATGATGTACGTCACTAGAGGTATGTGCCAAGTTGAAGCTTTAGATCAGATGATCTGGATTGTGTCACATTGCCTACTTTTCACTTTCCGCATTGTTTGCAGCTGCAGTGTACATTAAGATGAAGAAACCAAATACTGCTATAAGCGATGCCAATACTGCTTTAGAGGTAGTTCTTAGTTTCCTAAATGTGCTCACATTGTAATTTTATATGGTCAATATTAATACTAAAAGCATATTTTTCTCTCAATGCAATTTGTTAATGAAGTTTCCCCCTACAGACTGGTCAGCATGCATGATATACATAGTTTACAAATTTCCGGTATTAAATTTATTTGCTTTGTGTTTAATTGTTTCAGAATATTGTATGTGGTTATGCGAGAGTTATTGGAGCTTTTTGTTTTTGTATCGAGTTTTTGGAGGATAAACTAATTAAACAGTGTAATGTTTTTGTGATATATATGTGTAGTTTTAAGAGAGTTTGTGTGTGTATGCTTAACTTATGTATACGGCAAAAACGTATAAAAGACCTGTGTTGTAGTGTCGTCATGGAGAACAGCGGGGAAATTTCAGGTCAAATAGTATAATGACATTATTTGGGATATGAAATTTACTGGAAGTTTAAATTCTGGTGGTTAACGGGGGAGTATTTAAAAACTGTAAGCGGAATAAAGAGATTTGTATGGTCAGTGTTATTCAACCTATACATCGTCATTTATAATAGTTAGTTTGAGTTGGTTGGAAGTTCTTTGGTCAGCATCAATGCAGATAGAAATCTTAGCATATTGTTTTGTTTCAGAAGTTTTAGGTTGGCTTAGCAATTCATACCCTCAGTTCTCTTTTACTAAAAGTAAACAGGGCTTTATCTGTCTCTTGCACACAAATCACAGACAAACAAAATTATACTATAATCTTAAGTTCACTTTTGTTGGCTAATTTTGCTAAAAATTTCCAGTTTTGCCAGTGGTTTGGTTTCCGCAGCAGAGAAGGTTCCCAAGGAGGGTTGGACAATGCAGGATGGAATTCCATGACCATAAAACAACGTGCATGATCATCTTGCAATGATCCAGGTGAAGTTTATGTTAATCTTTATATTAATCTTATAATATGGTAACGTAAAGCCCATTTTGTCACAACCAATCCATACATCATCCAATACCAACAATATAGGACTTGGTCCTTTTTGCTTCAGCGAGAACTCCATGTAGGGAACACTTGATCATTTTCCAGAAAAGTAAGTTACCAATTTAGATGCAATTTAAGTATCAATGTTTATCCTTTCATTGCATCATTGTTAATATGACGGGTCCAATGCTGTTGTACTAAAAGAAAGTGAAATGTATACTACCGAGTTAATAGCGAGCTTATTACAAGTTCATATGTTGTTTTTCCATTTCAGATGAAAGGTGTTCTGAATATTTAATTCAGATAACTTAATGAAGAAGAGGGCACATATTTTGAGCCCTTATTTTACTTTTCAGATTTTTGTGAAAAGAATTAAAAAAAAATGATATTTATAATAATAAAATTATGATATCAAATACGGGAATTAAGACATTCATCAAAGTTAAACTTGCAGAATTTTGATGTTATATATATTGATTCTGTATGAAATAATGAAAGTAATTGATTGTCTCCGCCACCATTCACATTAATCCCGTTAGTAGATGTCCCGGGTGGTGCAGGAGTATAATTTTGATAGCAAGGTCTTTTAAGACGTGACCAGGGATAAATGCATGTAAATTTAATTTTGGTACTAAATTTTATACTATCATAATTCATTTTTTTCCAGAAATTTTGGTACATAAACAATTTAGAGGGACATCCCACAAAAAAGAGTAAAAATGAAGAAAGACGAAATAAAATGTTACAAAAAAGAGTAAAAATGAAGAAAGACGAAATAAAATTTATTGAGGCCAAATTAATGTAAGTAATGTAATATAATTAAATCAGTAGAACAAGGAGCTCACTTGGCGTACTATTATTTTCTTTATGTCTACTTCTAAATCCATAAATTTAGTTTTTAAAATTTAAACAAATAAGGTGTCTCAAAAATATATTACCAACATGATAAAATATAGCAAAATTTTAATTTCTCTAAATTTAAATTTTTTAAATAATCCTTATCATGTCCATGCTTAGCGGGCAACTATTACTAATAATAATTTTTTTTTAAATATAGTCGAAAATCAATAAATCTAAATCTAGTCAAAACATAAAATAGGGGACTTTAATATTAACTTGACTTTTCACTTTCCATTACAAAACTCATTCCATCTATATATTTTGTCACAAACCGAGCACTAAACTGAAGTCAAGAGAAACTATCAACTGCTTGTTCCTAGGGACCAGGCCACCAGCCACCAGGGAATGTTTACAGGCGCTTGCATTGCGTTGGCAGTTGCATCATACGTGATACGACCTTCTATAACAAAAATTATTATATATTATACAAATAAAAAATTATAAATATTATATCATTTTAAATCATTATAAATAAAATATATAATTTTATTTTGATAATAGCTAATGTTGAATTTTGTAACACGGCCACTCCATAGCTTCGACATATATAACCATGCTAAATTTTTTTAGACGTGATTGGAACGAAGAGTTTTTTAAATATTATCTATAATTTTAATTTGTGATAAAATTTATTCAATTTTATCTAAGATTTTTAGAAAATGGGAAAATAGAGACAAAATAAACATGTTACATGATTAAAATAATTCTTCACAAAGTTAATATTTAATAAGTCGCTTGAATTTACAAAATGAAAAATTTAGTATAAAATGACTTATACTTGTATTTAAAAATAAATTTAAATTTTCGTAGCAAATAATGAGAGAGTACTTTTTATGTTAAACGTGTTTTATAAAATTATGAATGTTATAAAAACAATTTTACGTGTTTTCTAATTTTTTTTCAAATTACTCCTTATAAAAAAATATTGAAATAACTCTTGAATATCATTTATGATTATCAATGACGGATAATCTAGTGTTGTAGCGTCCTATTATGCTAAACCCAGTTAGAATAGTATACGAAATATCATTCTCTTCTATTAATCCCAACAGGATGCTATACTAACTTTCTGTTTTTTTAACCCATCGTGTGGCATCTAGTTCTTCTACCTAACACTACATGATATAGCGTCAAAAAATTAATTAAAGAACGTTTTTGCACGTTAGGAAATTTGAGACAATAATATTTTAAATTATGATAATGAAAGCCAACAATTGAGTTTTGGCGGATTTTAACACATCTTTTGTTAAAATCTCGTAGATTTTCGAGAGATTTCCAAAATTGTAAAATACACTAGTAAATCCATTAGAGTTCACTATTATAAAATTAAAAAAAATTCGTTTTTTAAACATCATCAATTTTAAAATAATTAAAATTCTAATATGATATCTCAAGATTTTAGAAGATTGTTTCTTATCTTTGTCCAATATCATAGTATTATAATCAACTTTTTCAGTACTAGTTGAATAATTATGGAGAATTTGTTTGCATTAGCTATATTTTTTAAAGAAAAATGTATCGTTTACAAAATTTCAATTTTTTTAAAAAGATTTCCAAAATTACAAGGGACACTAGTAAATTCATCAGAAATTTTTTATTATAAAATATTTAGAAAATATATCTTTATATCACTGATTTTTAAAAATGTTACAAAAATATTTAAACTTTTAATTCAATATCTCGAAATTTCAAAAGATAATTTACGATTTTTATTATCAAACTTTTAGGTGGTGTGTTCGACTAAGATATAATGGATTGTGTTTAATTTATGAATTTTAATGAATTGTATATGACTTTGATTTTATGCGGATTTTTGATAAAATGTCGTAGAGCTGATGTAGATTTTTCAAGATTTAAGCACAATATTTTAAAACCTCGTCAATTTTGTTGGGATTTCGAAATTTTTAAGATAGACTGAAAAATACCAAAAAATCAATCATTTTATAAAATCCAAAAAATCCATCAGCATTTGAAACAATCCAATCGAACAACATCGGATTTTTAAACATGATTCAATATTCTGATTGAATATCACTAGATTTCATCACATGATATAAAATCTCAATTGAATATTTCAAGATTTTAATAAATTTTAAATAATCTCAATTAATACGTTCAAAATTTGTGAATGAAAAAAAATCTTTTAAAATCTCAATTGAATATAGTGTCTTATTTGAATTGAATATTCAATTAAATCATCGGATTTTTAAAGATAATTTAATATCCTGATTGAATATCTCCAGATTTCATCACATGATATAAAATCTTTGAATATCTCAAGATTTTAATAAATTTCAAACAATCTCAATTAATACTCCCTCCGTCCCTTTTTACTTGTCACCTTTGTTATTGTACTGGTCAAATTGATCAAAATTTGACTGAAATTTATTAATATTTTATCAATTAAAAAAAATGAAAAAATATGTAATCGGAAATAGCTTTTAATCTACTTTAAGATGTAATTTTCAATTTTTTAAAATAATAAAAAAGTGACTTATAATTTTTGGTCAAAAGTTAATCAATTTAATTAATAAATATAAAAATACGACACTAAAAAATACAATGACTACGTTCAAATCTCTTAGAATGAAAAATATCTTTTAAAATCTTCATTGAATATGAATTGAATATTACTTCATACGAATTGAATGCAGCCCACAATCACATCACATATATATATTTGTATTATTTCAATCGCTGTGTTCTTGTGTCTCCTCTCCTTAAAAAACTAAAATGGCGATACAACTTACAGGATTGCAAACAAGTCACGGCAGAGTCACGGTTCTAGTTTGATCTAAGATATTACAATTTAGTGTTAATCGGTAAGAAGTTATCAATTAATCTCTTTAAGTTCGCTGTTTACACCTCTTTGCCTCTTTATTTTTCCTTCAGGATTAGGGCTTTTACGATTCATAAAATTGATTGTTGTAAACTGGGTTCCTAAATTCAGGTCTTAAATACAAGGTGGAAGGCTATAATCATTGATATTTATACATCATAATTCAGAATTGTGCTTCCTCAGAGATCAACGATTTACTCCTGAGACTCCTAAGGCTTGAGGTATGTATACATATTTACTCAATACTTAACCCTCCGTTAACTGCCTAATTGTGCTTAATTGTCAGAGTGTATTACTTAACTGTTTTGGAGTTAAAATCTTATACCCATGGACTCTGGTTAAATATGTTTCAGATGTGGTGAAACCGAAACACACTCTCCGTTCTTTCTTTAAAAGTGTATTACAACCTTATATAACTGAAGTAGGCACTAATCAAAGTGAAACTTCTGTGTGTTGGTTGGGGTGAATGAAAATGAAAGGAATGGAATGAAATTTGAATTACAATTTTGTTGAATGTTTAATAATTTCATTCCTTTCACTATTCCATTCCAATTATCCTTAACTAGAGCTCAAACCCTCCACTTTGTGAAGGAATGTAATATTCTTTATCATACCTATTTTCTACCCAAATCTCATTTAACAAAATTTGCATTCACTCCTTATTCAAAGGCCTACTATGACAAGATGTATAAAAATGGAATAGCAGGGAATTTAATAACTACTCCATATCGGGAGAATTCAATCGTTTATATGAATGAAAAAGGAAATTCAATAAATCCTCCTCCATGGAATCAGTTGAATGAAAGTATTTACGATAACATTGGAATCCTGACCATGAAAGAAATTGATAAATTGGTGTTTGAAGATCTCTTAAATTGGTGTTTGAAGATCTTCAAGCCTAGTAGGATCCTCATGCAACAATTTATCAATTTCTTCTATGGTCGGGATTCCAGTGTCATCTTAAATGCTTTCATTCAATTGTTTTGTTGGAAGAAGAGTTATTGAATTCCTCCTCGTTTCATTCATATACACGTCTGTCTTCTCCCAACTGTTCTGTGAAGTAGTTATCGAATTTCTTACTATTGCATTCTTATACATTTTGTCACAGGACTTAATCTAGTCTAATCCACCAACAGTAGCGACATCGTCGTAATGATTATTGCCTTCATAGTTCATTGTTCCTTCAGCACCACAACTATTAACTTTACCAAGCTTTTTCTTCATATGGACATACAAGTAGTTTTTAATGTCATAATGAGTTCTACCAGGCAGGTGTGCAGCAATGGCAGCTTATCTAAACATACACGAAATCTATTTAGAGTCCTCCCTCCTACCCCCTATTATTTCCTTTTATTTTCACACATTCCATTCACCCCCTACCAAACACAACATTGAATCCTTTGTAGCGTATTGTTGAGCCTGTTGAACCTAAATTAATATTTTTTATAGTAATAGTTTTAGAATAATGAATACATCTAAATAAGTTTTCAAATATCTCTTTTAGCAATTAGCGACTTTATGTATACATATTTACTCAATACTTAACCCTCCGTTAACTGCCTAATTGTGCTTAATTGTCAGAGTGTATCACTTAACTGTTTTGGAGTTAAAATCTTATACCCATGGACTCTGATTAAATATGTTTCAGATGTGGTGAAACCGAAACACACTCTCTGTTCTTTCTTTAAAAGTGTATTAGAACCTTATATAACTGAAAGGCACTAATCAAAGTGAAACTTCTGTGTGTTGGTTGGTGTGAATGAAAATGAAAGGAATGGAATGAAATTTGAATTACAAATTTGTTGAATGTTTAATAATTTCATTCATTTGACTATTCCATTCTTATTATCCTTAACTAGAGCTCAAACCCTCCACTTTGTGAAGGAATGTAATATTCCTTATTATACCTATTTTCTACCCAAATCTCATTTAACAAAATTTGCATTTACTCCTTATTCAAAGTCCTCCCTCCTACCCCCTATTATTTCCTTTTATTTTCATTCATTCCATTCACCCCCTACCAAACACAACATTGAATCCTTTCTAGCGTATTTGAGATTGTATCATTAAACACATAGGCCAATACATTATTCTTTTAATTGTCCTATTTAAAAGACCAAGACAAATGAGTAAATAAAAATGCTGTTACCGGTTGCCATTGAGAGTTTGATGGCGGATAATTATCTTATCTTCCTCGGGGGTAAAATTTCACCGATATCAGGGTTAAGATGATTCACCTACCTTAATCTACAACTCTTACCATTCCTATGCAACCCTGTTAAATCACAAAACTAATCAGGATATATAACCAAATACAAACTCGCTAAAATGAGACATAAATTAATAACACAGTTTAACAAAAAAAAAGTACATATATACCAGCAAGTTTAGGAAGGGTTGTCTAATTGCATGTATCATGTTTTTGGACGTAAGATACCAACTTACTATCTTCTTCAGAAGTCCATGCTTCTTTCGTTTTTGCTTTTATTTTCTCAGCCGACCTCCTTATCTCTCTTTCTCTTTATCATTGACTATATATATGTAAGAGATAATGAGGTCAGAGAATGAAAGAGACAAAGGAGCATGGACTTTTGAACAAGATAGCAAGTTGGTGTCTTAAGTCCAAAAACATGGTACATGCAATTGGACATTCGTTCCTAAAAGTAGTGGTATATAACTGTTTTTTTGCTATAATGTGCTATTAATTTATGTCTCATTTCGGATGAGTTTGTATTTGGTTACATATCCTGATTAGTTTCATAATTTATTAGCGTTGCATAGGAATGGTAACAGCTGTAGATTAAAGTGGATGAATCATCTCAACCCTGATTTGAAAGGGGAAATTTTACTACTAACGAAGATCAGATAATTATCCGTCATCAAGCTCTTAATGGCAACCGGTACTGGCTCTTTTATTTATTCATTTCTCTTGGCCTCTTATATAGGACAATGAAAATAAGAATTTATTAGCGTACGTGTTTAATATACAATCTTAAAGCCGCTTATTCGTAAAAGCAATTGCCTTCTCCTGATTATTCTGTTGAGTAGTTATCGAATTCACTACTATTACATTCTTACACATCTTGTCATAGTAGGCCTTTATGTAGTCTAATCCACCAATAGTAGCAACATCGTCATAATGTTTATAGTCTTCAAAATTCTGTTTTCCTTCAACACCACGACTGTTAACTTTACCAAACTTCTTCTTCAGATGGACATGCCAGTAGTTTTTAATGTCATTATCCGTCCTACCAGGCATGTGTGCTGCAATGGCAGCCCATCTACACTTACACGAAATTTAAATAAAATTTAAAGTGTCAAATGCATTAACATAGTAACATAAATATTATTAAAGAACAAAACATTTCAATTGAAATCCTTAACTGATATTTTTTATAGCAATACTTTTAGAGTAGTTAATACTTGTAAATAGTAATAAAATCTTGTTTGACATTTTTATTGGGTTAATAGGCGTTTTGGTCACTTAACTGACTACGAATTTTCACTTGGATCATCAAACTCAAAAAGTTTTCATTCAGATCACCTAACAGCGTAAATATTTCACACGAATCACTAAACACACAGAAATTTTCATGGCCGTTAAATAGGTTTGACTTTAAACGGTCTGCCGTTTAAAGTGCCACATCATGTGACACATCAGTTTCTTAACCCGCTAATCTTTAAACCCAATCCAATACTAACTCGATCCAATAGATCATCTGTGTATGTATTTCTGGGTTTTGTGCTTCAGATTTTCAAGTAATTTACTATGAAGTTTCTGTTGGTCACGTGAGCAGCCAGCTCATTTTTCCGTCCAAAAGTTAACGTTACTAACGGCCAGTGACTTGATTGAAAGTTTTTGTTAGTATAATTATTTGACTAAAAACTTTTTGAGTTTGATGACCCAAGTGAAAATTCGTGGTCAGTTAAGTGACCAAAACGCCCTTTAACCCCATTTTTATTAGCGGTTTTGAGATTGTATCATTAGACACATAGGCCAATACATTATTCTTTTAATAGTCCTATTTAAAAAACCAAGACAAATGAGTAAATAAAAGTGCTGTTACCGGTTGCCATTGAGAGTTTGATGACGGACAATATCTTATCTTCCTCGGGGGTAAAATATCACCGATATCAGGGCTAAGATGATTCACCTACCTTAGTCTACAACTCTTACCATTCCTATGCAACCCTGTTAAATTACAAAACTAATCTGGATATATAACCAAATACAAACCCGCTAAAATGAGACATAAATTAATAGCACAGTTTAACAAAAAAGGAGTCCATATATACCAGCAAGTTTAGGAAGGTTTGTGTAATTGCATGTATCATGTTTTTGGACGTAAGATACCAACTTACTATCTTTTTCAGAATTCCATGCTCCTTTTGTTTTTTCTTATATTTTCTCAGCCGACCTCCTTATCTCTGACTATATATATGTAAGAGATATTAAAGAATTGTTTAAATGAGTTGCATACAGAGTTGATATTTATAGATATAAACCAACTATTTATACTTATTCGTACAAAAGTAAATATTTTTTTGCCCCGGGCGCAAATATTATTTAATAATTCCGGATTTTTATTCCTTCGCCCAGACACATTAAAACAATATTATATTCAAATTTATTGATTTTTCTAGTACAAACTAAAGTTTTTCTCTTGTCAGACGAACATACTCGAATGGTACATTACTCGTACAAGAATATACTCCATAGAGAGGAATTACTTTCTCGTACAAGAATATATTCTGTAAAGAGGAATTTCTTTCATTCAAGAATCTCTCGAGTATGTACACTTGACAAGAAAAAACCTTGGTTAGTAATAGAAAAATCAATTAATTTGAATATAATATTGTTTCCATGTGTCTAGGGCCAAGGAATAAAAATTCATAAATATTAAATAATATATGGGCCCGAGGGAAAAGAATCTTTACTTTTGTAAGAATAGGTGAAATAGTTGGTTTATATATGTAAATACCAACTCAATGTGCAACTCATTTTTGTAGTTTTTTCATATCTCTTGCATATGTATAGTCGAAGAAAGAGAGATAATGAGGTCAGCTGAGAGAATGAAAGAGGCAAAGGAGCATGGACTTTTGAAGAAGATAGCAAGTTGGGGTCTTAAGTCCAAGAACATGGTACATGCAATTGGACAGTCCTTCCTGAAATTGCTGGTATATAACTTCTTCTTTTTTTTTGCGATAATGTGCTATTAATTCATGTCTCATTTCGGATAAGTTTGTATTTGGCTACATATCCTAATTAGTTTTCTAATTTATTAGGGTTGCAGAGGAATGGTAACAGCTGTAGAGTAAGGTGGATGAATCATCTTAGCCCCGATTTGAAAGGGGAAATTTTACTACTGACGAAAGTCAGATAATTATCCGTCATCAAGCTCTCAATGGCAACCGGTACTGGCTCTTTTATTTACTCATTTCTCTTGGCCTCTTACATAGGACAATGAAAAGAAGAATTTATTAGCGTACGTGTTTAATATACAATCTTAAAGCTGCTAATTCGTAAAAACAATTGCTTTCTCCTGATTATTCTCTTGAGTAGTTATCGAATTCACTACTATTACATTCTTGCACATCTTGTCATAGTAGGCCTTTATGTAGTCTAATCCACCAATAGTAGCAACATCGTCATAATGTTTAGTCTTCAAAATTCTGTTTTCCTTCAACACCACAAATGTTATCTATACCAAGCTTCTTCTTCAGATGGACATGCCAGTAGTTTTTAATGTCATTATCCGTCCTCCCAGGCACGTGTGCTGCAATGGCAGCCCATCTACACATACACGAAATTTAAAGTGTCAAATGCATTAACATAATAACATAAATTTAATTAAAGAACAAAACATTTCAATTGAAATCCTTAGAGCATTTCCGATGTGCTCTTTAAACAAGCTCTTAACTTTAAATTTAAAGAGCAAGCCAAGAATTAGAGCTTCAATGGGCTCTTAGAGCATCTCCAATAGTCTCTTAGTTAGCTCCTATATATAATGTAAAATATTAAGCTCCCAGGAGGTTAATACATTACTAAGAGTTTGAACTCCAATAATGCTCTCTATACACACTCCTAACACTATATTTTATTATTATTTAAACTCCACTATGACAAAAGTTCAAAGTCACATGGGTGAGAGTGAATATTAAATTATAAAAAACAAGTTAAGAGCCATGTAGTGGCTCTTAAAAAAGAGGAGAGAGAAGGGGCTCCTAGTATTTTTAGGAGCCACTAAGAGCCTATTGGAGCTCCATTTTTTCTTATCCTCTTTATTTTTGATTTTAAGAGCCAATTTAAGAGGCTATTGTAGATGCTCTTAGAAACTCTTTAAAAATTTAAGAGTGTACTCTCTCTCCTTTCTTTTAAATAGCATCTAGTAGCTCTTAACTCAATATAATATTAATTTCCCTCCAATCTTCTCTTTCTTTTGGTTGACTTTTTCCTCTCATTTATATAATATATATAAATGAAAGGAATGGAATGAAATTTGAATGACAATTTTGTTTAACGTTTAATAATTTCATTCCTTTCACTATTCCATTCCTATCACCCTTAACTAGAGCTCAGACCCTCCACTTTGTGAAAGAATGTAATAAAATTTGCATTCACTCCTTATTCAAAGTCCTCCCTCCTACCCCCTATTATTTCCTTTTATTTTCACTCATTCCATTCACCCCCTACCAAACACAACATTGAATCCTTTCTAGCCTATTGTTGAGCCCGTTGAATCCCAACTAACATTGTTTATAGTAATAGTTTTAGAATAATGAATACATCTAAATAAGTTTTCAAATATCTTGTTTAGCAATTAGCGACTTTATGATACTGTCATTAGATAGGGAGATAAATTCTTTCTTTGATTTCTTGTTTAAAAGACCTAGAGAAATAAGTCAACTACTAATTTATTTTTATGGATTTTTATCCCTTGACCCCAGATACTATTTAATTTCTACACCTAACGCCTCTTGTTCGTAAGTCACAGTGATAGTTTAACCTCTTTTTCTCATCATTCACTCTGACAAAGATATCAAACACTAAACCTAGGCACGTGGAAGCTGAACCCATGCCCATCTTTGTTATCTCTTCTTGATATGTTGCTATAGATTCAAAGGTCATTGTCACAACTTGCAAGGTGCCCAAAGGCTCAAACTATAGTCCTTTGTTCAACCCATGTCATTCTTCCACTTATAAGCTCTATCAACTTCTGATTCGAAAGCTTTCTCAACAAACTCAACCTTGTTCATGGTTTAAGAACCAATGATATGAGCTTCATACTATGGTATGTATATATTTTGACCAGTGAGAAGCGAAGCTCTATCATTAATGCCTCTAGATATTAAATTGACCATGCACTTAAAAGTAGCAGGAGATGCGAAGTCTGGATCATTTGGATGATTATTAATGCCTGAGAGTTGATTTACTTCCACAGTTCCGCTCATTAAAGATCCAGAAAGAAGGCATATGATTAAAGCTACGGGCAGACCCATCTGAAGAAGAAGCTTGGTAAGGTGAAGGAACAAAGAACCATGAAGGCTATAAACATTACAGCGATGCCGTTACTGTTGCGGGATCAGACTACATAAAGGCCTACTATGACAAGATGTATAAAAATGGAATAGCAGGGAATTTAATAACTACTCCATATCGGGAGAAGGCAATCGTTTATATGAATGAAACAGGAAATTCAATAAATCCTCCTCCATGGAATCAATTGAATGAAAGTATTTACGATAACATTGGAATCCTGACCATGAAAGAAATTGATAAATTGGTGTTTGAAGATCTCGTAAAAGGATCTTCAAGCCTAGTAGGATCCTCATGCAACAATTTATCAATTTCTTCTATGGTCGGGATTCCAGTGTCATCCTAAATGCTTTCATTCAACTGTTTTTGTGGAAGAAGAGTTATTGAATTCCTCCTCGTTTCATTCATATACACGTGTGTCTTCTCCCAACTGTTCTGTGAAGTAGTTATCGAATTTCCTGCTATTGCATTCTTACACATTTTGTCACAGGACTTAATCTAGTCTAATCCACCAACAGTAGCGACATCGTCGTAATGATTATTGCCTTCATAGTTCATTGTTCCTTCAGCACCGCAACTATTAACTTTACCAAGCTTTTTCTTCAGATGTACATGCAAGTAGTTTTAAAGTCATCATGAGTTTTACCATGCAGGTGTGCAGCAATGGCAGCTCATCTAAACATACACGAAATCTATTTAAATTTAAAACCGTTAAATCTATTATTACAGTATCACACATTAAAATGAAGAACAACGCATTTGAACCGAAATCCTTTAGTAATATTGTTTATAGTAATAGTTTTAGGATAGTTAATACTTCTAATTAAGTATTAAAGTCTTATTTGACATTTTAATTAGCGGTTTTGAAATTGTGTCATTAAACAAGTAAGCCAATAAATTCTTCTTTAAATTGTTCTAATTAAAAGGCCAAGATAAATGAATAAATAAGTGCTGGTACCGGTTGCCAGTGTGAGTCTGATGGCAGATAATTATCATATCTTCCTCAGGAGTAAAATTTCCGTGTTTAATACTAGGGCTACGATGATTCACCCACCTCAGTCTACAACTCTAACCATTAATCTTTAGTCTTAGTAATTACAGAACAAGTATTATTTCTATTTTTATAGGTAAATGCTCGTTCAGTTATTGCCTGATGTAGTTCCCTAATGTGGTGGATAACAGTGGTTATGCAATTTAGTTTTCACGAGGATTGATTCCCTATTACAAGTCAGTAAGTATATTTGCTTTGTTACACCTCGGACTCTGACTTCGGGTTAGCCTTTTTGTAAAGTTTTGCTGAATGTATTTACCTTTTGGATGTAGGTCAGGGAAAGGCACTCCAAAATTTCCGTACATGCTTGACCTTGGAATTCAGGTACTTCAATATTCTTGTTATGTATTACTAGGCAGTGTCTGTATTGATGCAGTAATGCTAAGTTTTTAATCTTTTACAGAGTTTTGATACAAAGTTCCTCAAAATATAATCAGAGCTCCCGCCCACCCCGCTGCAACTAGAAGAAAATTTGAAACAATTAAAAGTCCTGGAGAATGGATACAAGATGAAGGTGGGTTTCTAATTAGGATACATCCATTTTCCAAATATCTTCATATTATATCCCTACTCTTTTGTGTTTCACCAATAATCTGATGGCGGTTGCCGCCGGTGATAATCTCCGACGAGGTAATAGATTGAGGAGCCGTGTGGTCGGGATTATACCCGCCAGGTAAACTTACTCGCGCTTCGAGAGCAAGTCTCTCATTGATATCCCCAACAAGCCCATGATCCAGGTACGGCCCACTTGCTATTTCTACACCTCAATTATTACTATATTTGTTGTTTAGTTTGACCCTTTGACTTTCTTGTGATCGTGTAAATATAATGAATAATGATCATAGTAATGTCTAATTTGGAGACTAGAGGTCGAGAGTTTAAGTCTTGTCATAGTGAGAGTGTTGGATATAATTTAGAAAATAGAGTTGTAGTTTAGTTTGGTACACAGGCTTCAGACTAATAGGTGGCCAGTCTACTATTTGTTTATATTTGCGGAAATGCAGTAATGTTAACATACATTATGCTTATTTTAACAAAATAATTGTAAATGCTAGTTTAGTTGTAACTTGTGTGCTTATTTGTTGTATTTTTTTATATTCGTATTAGTTAGTTAAGTTACTTTTTTGTAAGTATTTATAATAAGAAATTAAGTAATTACAAATATTAAAATTGGGATATAATTATATTTTCAAATTGGTATACCTAATGCACAATATTTGTTATTAATATTAAGATATCTTTTCCAGAAATGACTATAAATAAATAATATATTCTAAACTAAGAACAAAGGTTTTTTTTATCATGTGTATACAATTTTGAGACCCTGAGCAAACAGAGACACAGTGCCGATAATCAATTTGCACACCTTAAAAAACGGCACTGGTTCTTATTATAAACAATCATTAATCCATAATTAAGCAAAAGAACTGGACTTAATAAAAGGAGCAGAAGGATCTTCAAGCCTAGGATATTCAAGCAGTAATTTGTCAATCTATTCCATAGATGGGATTCTAGCGTCATCATAAATGCTTTCATTTGACTAATTCTATGGAGAAGGAGTTGTCGAATTCCCCATTGTTTCATTCGTAAAAACAATTGCCTTCTCCTGATTATTCTGTTTAGTAGTTATCGAATTCACTACTATTACATTCTTACACATCTTGTCATAGGAGGCCTTTATGTAGTCTAATCCACCAATAGTAGCAACATCGTCATAATGTTTTTAGTCGTCAAAATTCTGTTTTCCTTCAACACTACAACTGTTAACTATACCAAGCTTCTTCTTCAGATGGACATACCACTAGTTTTTAATGTCATTATCCGTCCTACCAGGCACGTGTGCTGCAATGGCAGCCCATCTACACACACACGAAATTTAAATAAAATTTAAAGTGTCAAATGCATTAACATAATAATATAAATTTAATTAAAGAACAAAACATTTCAAATGAAATCCTTAACTGAAATTTTTTATAGCAATACTTTTAGAGTAGTTAATACTTTTAAAAAAGTAATAAAATTTTGTTTGACATTTTTATTAGCGGTTTTGAGATTGTATCATTAAACACATAGGCCAATACATTATTCTTTTAATTGTCCTATTTGAAAGACCAAGACAAATGAGTAAATAAAAGTGCTGTTGCCGGTTGCCATTGAGAGTTTGATGACGGATAATTGTCTTATCTTCCTCGGGGGTAAAATTTCACCGATATCAGGGCTAAGATGATTCACCTACCTTAGTCTACAACTCTTACCATTCCTATGCAACCCTGTTAAATTACAAAACTAATCAGGATATATAACCAAATACAAACTCGCTAAAATGAGACATAAATTAATAGCACAGTATAACAAAAAAAAAGTAGATATATACCTATGCAAGTTTAGGAAGGGTTGTCTAATTGCATGTACCATGTTTTTGGATGTAAGACACCAACTTACTATCTTCTTCAGAAGTCCATGCTCCTTTCGTTTTTTCTTATATTTTCTCAGCCGACCTCCTTATCTCTCTTTCTTCTTATCTCCGACTATATATATGTAAGAGATATTAAAAAATTGTTTAAATGAGTTGCATAGTGAATTGATATTTATAGATATAAACCAACTATTTTTACTTATTCGTACAAAAGTAAATATTTTTTTTGCCCCAGGCGCAAATATTATTTAATAATTATGGATTTTTATCCCTTCACCCCAGACAAATTAAAACAATATTATATTCAAATTTATTGATTTTTCAAGTACGAACTGAAGTTTTTCTCTTGTCAGATGAACATACTCGTATGGTACATTACTCGTACAAGAATATACTCCATAAAGAGGAATTACTTTCTCGTACAAGAATATATTCCATAAAAAGGAATTTCTTTCATTCAAGAATCTCCCGAGTATGTACACTTGACAAGAAAAAACCTTGGTTAGTAATAGAAAAATCAATTAATTTGAATATAATATTGTTTCCATGTGTCTAGGGCCAAGGAATAAAAATTCATAAATATTAAATAATATATGGGCCCGAGGGAAAAGAATCTTTACTTTTGTAAGAATAGGTGAAATAGTTGGTTTATATATGTAAATACCAACTCAATGTGCAACTCATTTTTGTAGTTTTTTCATATCTCTTGCATATGTATAGTCGAAGAAAGAGAGATAATGAGGTCAGCTGAGAGAATGAAAGAGGCAAATGAGCATGGACTTTTGAAGAAGATAGCAAGTTGGGGTCTTAAGTCCAAGAACATGGTACATGCAATTGGACAGTCCTTCCTGAAATTGCTGGTATATAACTTCTTTTTTTTTGCGATAATGTGCTATTAATTCATGTCTCATTTCGGATAAGTTTGTATTTGGCTACATATCCTAATTAGTTTTCTAATTTATTAGGGTTGCAGAGGAATGGTAACAGCTGTAGAGTAAGGTGGATGAATCATCTTAGCCCCGATTTGAAAGGGGAAATTTTACTACTGACGAAAGTCATGTTTAATATACAATCTTAAAGCTGCTAATTCGTAAAAACAATTGCTTTCTCCTGATTATTCTCTTGAGTAGTTATCGAATTCACTACTATTACATTCTTGCACATCTTGTCATAGTAGGCCTTTATGTAGTCTAATCCACCAATAGTAGCAACATCGTCATAATGTTTAGTCTTCAAAATTATGTTTTCCTTCAACACCACAAATGTTATCTATACCAAGCTTCTTCTTCAGATGGACATGCCAGTAGTTTTTAATGTCATTATCCGTCCTCCCAGGCACGTGTGCTGCAATGGCAGCCCATCTACACATACACGAAATTTAAAGTGTCAAATGCATTAACATAATAACATAAATTTAATTAAAGAACAAAACATTTCAATTGAAATCCTTAGAGCATTTCCGATGTGCTCTTTAAACAAGCTCTTAACTTTAAATTTAAAGAGCAAGCCAAGAATTAGAGCTTCAATGGGCTCTTAGAGCATCTCCAATAGTCTCTTAGTTAGCTCCTATATATAATGTAAAATATTAAGCTCCCAGGAGGTTAATACATTACTAAGAGTTTGAACTCCAATAATGCTCTCTATACACACTCCTAACACTATATTTTATTATTATTTAAACTCCACTATGACAAAAGTTCAAAGTCACATGGGTGAGAGTGAATATTAAATTATAAAAAACAAGTTAAGAGCCATGTAGTGGCTCTTAAAAAAGAGGAGAGAGAAGGGGCTCCTAGTATTTTTAGGAGCCACTAAGAGCCTATTGGAGCTCCATTTTTTCTTATCCTCTTTATTTTTGATTTTAAGAGCCAATTTAAGAGGCTATTGGAGATGCTCTTAGAAACTCTTTAAAAATTTAAGAGTGTACTCTCTCTCCATTCTTTTAAATAGCATCTAGTAGCTCTTAACTCAATATAATATTAATTTCCCTCCAATCTTCTCTTTCTTTTGGTTGACTTTTTCCTCTCATTTATATAAAATATATATATATATGTAGAGTCATGCTCCATTAAGAACCAATATTAGCGTGAGATATGAGATCCAATCCTAACCACTCATTTTATATCTTATATCAATCTCTCATCATACATTAATTTTTAATATTTAAATATTTTATCACTGTCTTTATTCTAATTCCACCACCTGCCACCTCCAACCACTACCGACCACCATTTCCGGCGACCACCAGAAAATCACCACCGTCAAACCAAAAATCACCACCGGAAAACTAAAAATCACTTCTGGAAAAATGAAAATTACCACCAGAATATGAAAACTACTACACCCAGCCATTATTCATGCCCACCAGATCCGGCCACCAACATCGTTTATAAACTCCGGTCATCAACATCATGAAAATAATCACCAGATTTTACTGGAAATCGTAACAATAATCGGTACGTACCACCACATCACCACTATCACCATCTACAAACCACCACCACTTTCTACAAATCCCCCAAATCTGAAAAATCACTGATTACAAAACAAAATCACTAAAAAGGAACTCCGGCCACCAACATAATAACAATAATCACCAAAAACGCCATCATTCATCACCGCCATAAGCATCTATACAGACCACCACCATCTACAAACCCTTCAAATCAGAAAAATCACCGATTACAAAATAAAATCACTAAAAGTGAATAAAAATGAATAACCTGCTACTTGATAATGCTTGAGGTGTCAGGAATTAATTAGGGAGATTGTAATCACCAAATGGAGGTCGGAGAGTCGCCGGAATGCTCCACCGATGGACTCTCGTTTGCGAGAACGGGGAAGAGCAGAGGGGAGGCAGAAAGTGACGGGGAGATAGGGAGGAGATGAAAGGAGGATGAGGTTTTGTATAGTCAAGGATGTGGAGTGGGGTTGCGATGTCGCCGGCGGTGACAACACCACCGCGACATCGGTGGTAGCAGCAAAGAAAGAGGCAGGAGGAAGAAGAGATTGACGGGAAGGGGAGAAGGGATTGCTTGCTGTTTGTGTATGGCCGAGCCCATCTCAGCAGCGGCGGAGAGAGGGGGTTGAGCCATTGACGGCGATGACGGCAACAGGGGGTTGGGGTTTTGAAGAGGTGAGAGAAGACAGTGGGTGAGTAGTGAGGAAGATGGGTGGATAAAAGAATATTTTAAAATAGAAATTGTGTGGTTGCGATTTAATTTAGGGGTAAACATGTGTAGCTGAGATTAGATCTCACATCTCACACTAGTTGGGGTTCTCATTTGAGCACTTGCATATATATATATATATATATATATATATATATATATATATATATATAATATGAATAAGGAGCTAAGTATAAAGAGTAGCATTGGAGTTCTCACGTTTTCCTATGTATTAACTTACTAGGAGCCACATTTTATATTATTGTTTAAGGAATGATTTAGGAGCACCGTTGGAGATGCTCTTAACTGATATTTTTTATAGTTAATACTTTTAAAAAAGTAATAAAATTTTGTTTGACATTTTTATTAGCGGTTTTGAGATTGTATCATTAAACACATAGGCCAATACATTATTCTTTTAATTAGCCTATTTAAAAGATCAAGACAAATGGGTAAATAAAAGTGCTGCTACCGGTTGCTGAAAAAGACTTCATTAGTTTCTTTACCAATGTACATTTTTGGTGTTGGTTGCTTTTCCTGTGAACTTGGAGAAGAATTACTATGGCAGTGCACCTCGTGTACACGACTATTTACAAGCACGGCGCCAACAACTTACCCTTTGGGGGGATTTACAATCATATGGTGGCCTAAGACTAGATGGCTTTCTCTTCCCTCAAGTCTTGCTCAAAATATTTCAGATGCCAACTGAAAGTGCTCTGTCTATGCCTTTTTGAACAACATTGGTTCATTTGTTACCTCATGCCTACAATCTTTATCGACCCAGCAACTACGTTCCTCCACATGTCAGTGGTACGTATCTTTATTCAAATCCTGGTACAGATTTTTACTCTGCTGCTTGGGATATTATCATTCCGCTAGGAGGTTTGTTGCTTGTTGGGATCATATTTTCGCAGCAAAGATATGGTGGCCGAGTTATCCTTCCTAAGAAATTCAGGGAGTTGGAAATGTATGCAAAAGTGCCAGCAATTAGTACCTAATGCTTAATGAGGATGTTGCTTATCTGGTTCAGTAATTTCTTAATGTATGGTTGCTGCATGTGTGCTTTTTATTTATCTCAAAATGATGTTTGTTTCTTAATATTGGTAATTTTATTGCATTTCCGGCCATTTCTACATGACTTTTGTTCGGTTGGTAGACTTTTTGGAATAAAATTTTTCTTTTACTTTCTTTGATCCGCGTATCCTGATGTTTCTTTGGGGTATTTTTTTCCAAACGCTTAGGTTTTATATTTATATTTTTGTGGGATATTTTTGCATACTCTCTGATTAGATAAAAGATTTTTATGAAAGAAGTCTACCTTTTTTGATGTTGTATTTTGGCAAAATTCATTGACGTAAAAATCTTATGAAAAAAATGACAATAATATTTGATGAATTGTAGGACAAGGTATAAGAAAGCTTGATTTTTATGGATTAATTGATGTAAAATCTTATAGAATTGACGCGAGTGTAGTCGGATTTTGGCATATTTTTTCTAAACTCTTGTAGATTTTTGAGAGATTTTCAAAATTATAAAATACACTAGTAAAACCATCAAAATTCACTATTCTCAGATAAAGAAAAATTTCGTCTTTTGTTGAGTATCATCAATTTTTATGATATTTAAAATTTTAATTCAATATCACGAGATTTTAAAAAATTATTTCTCATCCTTGTTTAATATCACGGGATTTAATCAATTAATGTTGGTTAAATAATTTTGAGAATAACGTGAAGCAAATATATCGTTCAAAATATTGATTATATATTTTATAAAAATCTTAAAGTTTTTTTAGAGATTTCTAAAATTATAACATATATTAATAAATCCATTGGAATTCTCTACTATAAAATCCAAAAAAAGAAAAAACATCACTTTTTAAGTGGGTGTATCCGATTTGGATTTTAAATGATTTTTTTTAATTCATCAAATCTGAGGATATTCAATTAGGATCTATTAAAATTTTGAGATATTTAATTGTGATTTTCAATTATTCTACAATATCTTGTACTATTCAATAAGTTTATATAGATTCTTCAGAATTCAAGTACAACACTTTAAAATCTCATGAATTTTGGTGGGATTTCAAAAAAACTTAAAATATATTGAGAAATCTTACAAAATTTATCATAAATTCAAAAAAAAAATATCAGCATTGAAATATTATAAATTTTAATGAATTTTAAACAATCTTAATTGGATACCATCTAATTTTAAACATAATTTAAATTTCTGATTAAATACCACCAGATTTTATAAAATAAAATCTTAATTAAATATGCGAAGATTTTAAACTATTTAATTAAATATTCTCAGATTTCATGAATGAAAAAAATCTTTTAAAATCTCGAATCTAATATAGTTTTGGGTTAAAATAACTTTTTTTCTCTTTCAGGGAGTTAAAATAACTATTGATAATATATCTGAATTGAATATACCTTGGGGAGGAGTTGAATATCTCTTTGTACGGGAGATATCTTTCTTGTTCTTATTTATTGCCATTTTACTGTTGTAATTTTTGAACATAATTTAATATTCTAATTGAATATCATCAGATTTCATCACATGATATAAAATCTCAATTGAATATTTCAATATTTTAATAAATTTTAAATAATCACAATTAATACTTTCAAAATTTGTGAATGAAAAAATCTTTTAAAATCTCAATTGAATATAACGTCTTATTTGAATTGAATATTCAATTGAAACATCGGATTTTTAAACATAATTTAATATTCTGATTGAATATCACCATATTTCATCACATGGTATAAAATCTTAATTGAATATCTCAAGATTTTAATAAATTTCAAACAATCTCAATTAATACTACCTCCGTCCCTTTTTACTTGTCACCTTTGTTATTGTGCTGGTCAAATTGATTAAAACTTGACTGAAATTTATAAATATTTTATCAACTGAAAAAACAAAAAAAAATATGTCATCGAAAATAATTTTTAATCTACACTAAGATGTAAAGTTCAGTTTTTTAATATAATAAAAAAGTGACTGATAATTTTTGGTCAAAAGTTAGTCAATTTGATCAATAAAAATAAATATAAAACAATTAAAAAGCAAAATATCTTTAAAATCTCGATTGAATATTCCTTCATACGAATTGAATGCAGCTCAAAATCACATCACATATATATATATATTTTGAATTATTTCAATCGCTGTGTTTTTGTGTCTCCTCCTCTTAAAAAAATAAAATGGCGATACAACTTACAGGATTGCAAACAAGTCACGGCAGAGTCACGGTTGATATTACAAATTAGTGTTAATCGGTAAGAAGTTATGAATTAATTTCTTTAAGTTCGCTGTTTAAATCCCTCTTTGCCCCCCCTCCTCTCTCCTTTTCAAGATTAGGGTTTTTACAATTCATAAAATTGATTGTTGTAAACTGGGTTCCTGAATTCAGGTCTTAAATAGAAGGTGGAAGGTTAAAATCTGTGATATTTATATATCATAATTCAGAATTGTGATTAACAATTTACTCCTGAGACTCCTAAGCCTTGAGGTATGTATAACTTATTTACTCGAGTACTTAACCCTCTGTTCCACTGCCTAATTGTGCTTGATTGTTAGAGTTTATTACTTAATTGCTTTGGAGTTTAAATCTTATACCCTTGGACTGTGAATAAATGTGTTTCAGATATGGTGAAACTGAAACGCAATCTCGGTTCTTTCTTTAAAAGCTGATATGTAATAATGACATCCGAATCTTGTCGAAATGGTAAATGATAGTCCATTATCGTAATTTTCCACTGGTTTCAGAATTTCTGTTGCATATTAGTAATTATTTTGCACTGTTGTCTGTTCCAGGTACTGAGTGATGTAATGAAGCACTTCAAAAACTTAAAAAGAAGTATGATGTTGTTGTCAATGTACAAGGGGATGAACCACTCATTGAACCTGAAATTCTTGATGGGATTGTTAAAGCATTGCAGGTTAATTTGCTATATTGAGAATTATTCCATTTTTATGAACTATCAGATAGATCATTCTTTTGTTCAGCTTAATATTTAAATATTATTGTAGAGTATTGACATTAAGTTGTCGTTTAAAGGTGTACAAAAATAGTAGTACCAGGATGAACTTATTTTCCTCCCTTTTTCACATCGTAAGTTGCTTACCTTTCAGTTTATATTATATTGTTTAGGCTGCTCCTGCTGCAGTTGTTAGCACTGCTGTGACAGCCTTAGCACCCGAAGATGCTTTTGATCTGAATCGTGTGAAATGTGTGGTGGATATCACTTATCAGTGGTTATGCAAGTTAATTGTCACGAGGATTGATTCCTTATAACAAGTCAGTATAATTGCTATGTTACACCTGGCACTCTGACTTCAGATTAACCCTTTTGTTCTTTAACGTCTTGCTGGATGTATTTAGCTTTTGAATGTAGGTCAGGGAAAGACACTCCGAAATTTCCGTACATGCTTCACCATGGAATTCAGGTACTTCAATATTCTTATTATGTATTACTAGGCAGTCTCTGTATTGATGCAGTAATGCTAGGTTTTTAATCTTGTACAAAGTTTAGATACAAAGTTCCTCAAATTATATTCAGAGCTCCTGCCGACCCCTCTGCAACTAGATGAAGATCTGGAACAATTAAAATTCCTGGAGAATGGATACAAGATGAAGGTGAAGATCTGGAACAATTAAAATTCCTGGAGAATGGATACAAGATGAAGGTGTGTTTCTAATTGGGTAACATTCATTTTCTCGATATTGTCATATCATATCCCTACTCTTTTATGTTTCACCAAGAATCTGATGGCGGTTGCCGCCGGTGCTCATCTCCAATGAGGTAATAGATTCAGGAGCCATGTGGTCGGGATTACCCGCCAAATAAACTTACTCGTGCTTCGAGATGAAGCCTCTCATTAAAATCCTCGGCAGGCCCATGATCCAGGTCCGGCCCACTTGCTATTTCTACACCTCAATTATTATATATTTGTTGTTTAGGTTGACCCTTTGACTTTCTTGTGATCGTGTAAATATAATGAATAATGATCGTAGTAATGTCTAATGTGCAGACAACAGGTCGAGGATTTAAGTCTTGTCATAGTGAGAGTGTTGGATATAATTTAGGAAATAGAGTTCTCGTTTAGTTTGCTACACATAGGCTTCATTTGTTTAGATTTGAGGAAATGCAGTAATGTTAACATACATTATGCTTTTTTTATATTCGTATTATTTAGCTATTCAACTTTTTTGTAAGTATTTATAATAAGAATAATTAATTAATCAAAATAAAATAAAATTGGGATTTAATTCTATTTTCAAATTGATATATCTAGTACACAATATTTGTTATAAATATTATAAAATATTTTCCGGCAATGACTATAAATGAATAATAAATTCTAAAATAAGAACAAAAAGTTATTTATCATATGTATACGATTTTGGGACCCTAAGCAAACTGAGGCACCGTGCACATCAGCACGTACACGAAATTTAAATAAATTTTAAAGTGTCAAATCCATTAACATGGTAACATTGAACTGAAATCTTTAACTAATATTTTTTATAGCAATACTTTTAGAGTATTCACAACTTTTAAAAATGTATTAAAATCGTGTTTAACATTTTATTAGCGGCTTTGAGATTGTGTCATAAAACACATAGGCCAATACATTATTCTTTTAACTGTCCCATTTAAAAGACCAAGACAAATGAGTCAATAAAAGAGCAGTTACCGGTTGCCATTTAGAGTTTGATGATTGATAATTATTTTATCTTCGTGGGGTAAACTTTCCCGTTTGATATCAAGGCTAAGATAATTCACCCACCTCAATTTGAGTTCTTACCATATGCAACCTGGTAAATTACAGAATTAATCAAGATATATAACCAAGTACAAACTCACCCAAACTGAGAAATAAATTAATAGCACTTTATGGCGAAAACAAAGGACCTATATACCAACAATTTTAGGAACGTCTGTCAAATAGCATGTACCATGTTCTTGGACATAAACACCAACTTGCTATCTTCTTCAGAAATCCATGCTCCTTTCTTAATCTCTTCCATTCTCTCAGCTGACCTCCCTATCTTTCTTTCTCCTTCTTTTAGATTATATATATGTAAGAGATATGAACAAACTCCATAAATGAGTTGCATATTGAGTTGATTTTTATAGATATAAACCAACTATTTTACATTTTCTTACAAAAGTAAGGATTTTTTCCTCTCGGGTCGAGATATTATTTTATATATACGGATTATTATCCCTTGGTCCGAGACACATGAAAACAATATTACATTCAAATTAATTGATTTTTTAAGTAGAAGCCAAAGTTTTTTCTTGTCAAGCGTACATTATATGGAATATATTCTTGTACGAGTAATGTACCTCTCAAGTATGTACACCTGACAAGAAAAAAACTTTGGTTTGTACTAGAAAAATCAATTAATGAATATAATATTGTTATCATGTGTCTCGGACCAAGGGATAATAATCTGTAAATATTAAATAATATCTGGGCCCGAGGGGAAAAAATCTTTACGTTTGTAAGAATATGTAAAATAGTTTGTTTATGTCTCTAAATACCAACTCAATATTCAACTCATTTCTACATTTTTTTTCGTATCTTTTACGGATATATATTGTCAGATATAAATTGAAATAAATAAGGAGGTCAGTTAACAGAATGGATGGAAGAGACAAAGGAACATGGATTTCTGAAGACGAAAGCATGTTGGTGTTTCACGTCCAAGAACATGGTACATGCAATTGGACGGTTGTTCCTAAAATTGTTGGTATTCATGTTTTGTTTTTTGCTACATTGTACTATTAATTTATGTCTTATTTTTATATATCCTTTTTAGTTTTGTAATTTGCCTAATTAGTTTGTATTGAATTCAATGTTGTTTCATTAGTTAAAACAATTGCTTTCTCTTGACTATTTTGTTGAGTAGTTATCAAAATCCCTATTATTGCATTTTTATACATCTGGTCATAGTAGACCTTTGCCTAGTCTAATCCACCGATAGTGCCAACATAGTCATAATGTTTATAGTCTTCAAAATTATGTGTTCTTTCAGCACCACAACTATTAACTTCACCACGCTTCTTCTTCAAATGGACATACAGTAGTTTTTAATGTCATTATCCGGATGACCAGGCAGGTTTGCAATAAGGCACATACACGAAATTTAAATAAATTTTAAATTGTCAAATCCATTGACATGGTAACATAGATTTAAATAAAGAACAAAACATTTCAACTGAAATCCTTAACTAATATTTTTTTTATAGCAATACTTTAAGAAAAGTTACTACTTCTAAAAAAGTATTTAAATCCTGTTTGACATTTTTATTATCGGCTTTGATATTGTGTCATGAAACACATACCAATACATTATTCTTTTAATTTTCCCATTTTAAAGGCCAAGACAAATGAGTAAATAAAAGAGCCGTGACCGGTTGACATTGAGAGTTTGATGATTGATAATTATTTTATCTTCCTCGGGGGTAAAATTTTCCCGTTTGATATTAGGGCTAAGATGATTAACCCACCTCAATCTGCAGCTCTTACCATATACAAGGTAAATTACAAAATTAATCAAGATATATAACCAAGTACAAACTCACCCAAAATGAGAATTAAATTAATAGCACTGTATGGCGAAAACAAAGGACCTATATACCAACAATTTTAGGAACGTCTGTCCAATAGCATGTAACATGTTCTTGGACATAAGACACCGGTTTGCTATCTTCTTCAGGATTGCATGCTCCTTTCTTTTTCTCTTCCATTCTCTCAGCTGACCTCCCTATCTTTCTTTATCCTTCTTTTGGACTATATATGTAAGAGATATGAACAAACTCCATATATGAGTTGCATAGTGAGTTGGTATTTATAGATATAAACCAACTATTTTACATATTCTTACAAAAGTAAGGATTTTTTTCCCTCGGGTCGAGATATATATATATATAGATTATTATTCCTTGGTCCCAGACACATGAAAACAATATTAGATTCAAATTAATTGATTTTTCTAGTAGAAGCCTAAGTTTTTTCTTGTCAAGCGTACATTATATGGAATATATTCTTGTACGAGTAATGTACCTCTCAGGTATGTACACCTCAAGAAATTTTTTTGGTTTATACTAGAAAAATCAATTAATTTGAGTATAATATTGTTTTCATGTGTCTGGGACCAAGGAATAAAAATCTGTGAATATTAAATAATATCTGGGCCCGAGGGGAAAAAATCTTTACGTTTGTAAGAATATGTAAAATAGTTTGTTTATGTCTCTAAATACCAACTCAATATTCAACTCATTTCTACAGTTTTTTCCATATCTTTTACACATATATATAGTCAAACAGAAATTGAAAGAAAGATAAGGAGGTCAGTTAACAGAATGGAAGAGACAAAGAAAGGAACGTGGACTTCTGAAGACGAAAGCAAGTTGGTGTTTAACGTCCAAGAACATGGTACATGCAAGTGGACGGCTGTTCCTAAAATTGCTGGTATTCATGTTTTTTTTTTGCTAGATTGTACTATTAATTTATTTTTTAGTTGAGTTTGTATTTGGTTATATATCCTTATTAATTTTGTAATTTGCCCAATTAGTTTGTGTCGAATTCCACGTTGTTTCATTTGTTAAAACAATTGTTTTCTCTTGACTATTTTGTTGAGTAGTTATTAAAATCCCTATTATTGCATTTTTATAAATCTTGTCATAGTAGACATGTGCATAGTCTAATCCACCAATAGTGTCAACATCTTCATAATGTTTATAATCTTTAAAATTATGTGTTCTTTCACCACCACAACTCTCAACTTCACCAAGCTTCTTCTTCAGTTGGACACATGCTAGTAGTTTTTATTGTCATTATCCGGATGACCAGGCAGGTGTGCAGTAATGGCAGCCTATCTGCACATACATGAAATTTATATAAATTTTAAAGTGTCAAATCCATTGACACAGTAACATAGATTTATATAAAGAACAAAACATTTCAACTGAAATCCTTAACTAATATTTCTTATAGTAGTACTTTTAGAAAAGTTATTACTTTCAAAAAAGTATTAAAATCTTGTTTGACATTTTTATCATGGGCTTTGATATTGTGTCATTAAACACATAGGCCAATACATTATTCTTTTAATTGTCCCATTTTAAAGACCAAGACAAATGAGTAAATATAAGAGTCCTGACTAGTTGCCATTGAGAGTTTGATGATTGATAATTATCTTATCTTCCTGGGGCCCGGGGGTAAAATTTCCCCGTTTGATAGCAGGGCTAAGATGATTTACCAACCTCAATATGCAGCTCTTCCTATATGCAACCCTGGTAAATTACAAAACTAGTGAGGATATATAACCAAATACATTCTCCAAAAATGAGAAATAAATTAATAACACAATTTAGCAAAGAAAAAGTACATATATACTAGCAATTTTAGGAACATTTGTCGAATTGCATGTACCATGTTCTTGGACGTAAGACACCAACTTGCTATCTTTTTCAGGAGTTCACGCTCCTTTCTTTGTCTCTTCTGCTCTCAACTGACCTCCTTATTTTTCTTTCTCCTTTTCGACTATATATATTTAAGAGATATGAAAAAATTGCAGAAATGAATTGCATGTTGAGTTGGTATTTATAGATATAAACCAACTATTTTACATATTCTTACAAAAGTAAAGATTTTTTTTCCCTCGGGCCTAGATTTTATATAATATTTACATATTTTTATTTGTTGGCCCTAGTTACATGAAAACAGTATTTATATTCAAATTAATTGATTTTTCTAGTAGAAACCAAAGTTTATTCTTGTCAAGCGTACATTTTATGGAATATATTCTTGTACGAGTAATGTACCTCGGGTATGTACACTCGACAAGAAAAAACTTAAGTTTGTACTAGAAATATCAATTAATTTGAATTTAATATTGTTTTCATGTGTCTTGGCCAAGAATAAAAATTTGTTATAATTAAATAATATCTAGGCCCGACGGAAAAAAATCTTTACTTTTGTAAGAATATGTAAAATAGTTGGTTTATTTCTATAAATACCAACTTAATATGCAACTAATTTCTGCACTTAATATGCAACTAATTTCTGCAGTTTTTTTATAACTTTTACATACATATAGTCAAAAAGAAATTGAAAGAGAAATAAGGAGGTTAATTGACAGAATGAAAGAGATAAAGGAAGGAACATGAACTTCTGAAGTCGAGAGCAAGTTGGTGTTATATGTCCAAGAACATAGTACATGCAATTGGAGAACCCTTCCTAAAATTGCTGGTATATATGCAACTTTTATTTGCTAAACTATTCTATTAATTTATGTATCAGGTTATATATCCTTATTAGTTTTGTAACTTACCTAATTAGTTTTGTAATTAACATGGTTACATAAATTAGCATTTCAAATGAAATCCTTAACTAATATTTTTTTTATAGCAATACTTTTAAAAAAGTATTAAAATCATGTTTGACATTTTTATTAGCGGCTTTGAGATTGTGTCATTAAACACATAGGCCAATACATTTTTCTTTTAATTGTCCCATTTAAAAGATCAAGACAAATGAGTAAATAAAAGAGCCGTTATCAGTTGTCATTGAGAGTTTAATAGTTTGATGACTAATAATTATCTTATATTTCTCAGAGGTAAAATATCCTCGTTTGATATTAGGGCTAAGATAATTCACCCACCTCAATCTGCAGTGTTATCATTCTTATGCCCAGGTAAGTTACAAAACTAATCAGGATATATATATTCAAATACAAACACACCCAAAATGAGACATATTTTAATAGCACATGCACATCATAGCAAAAAAAAGTACATATATACGAGCAATATTAGGAACGGCAGTCTAATTGCATGTATGTAACATGTTCTTGGCCGTAAGTCACTAACTTGCTATCTTCTTCTAAAGTCCATGCTCCATTCATTGTCTCTTCCTTTCTCTCATCTCACCTCATTATATCTCTTTCTCTTTCTCATCAACTATATATATGTAAAAGAGATGAAGAAATTGTAGAAATGAGTTGCGTTTTGAGTTGATATTTATAAATATAAACCAACTATTTAACCTATTCTTACAAGAGTAAAGTTTTTTTCCCCTCTCGGGCCCAAATATTATTTAATTTTTATGGATTTTTATTACTTGACCCCAGACATATGAAAACAATATTATATTCTAATTAATTGAATTTTCTATTATGAAACAAAGTTTTTTCTTGTCAGGTGTACAAACTCGAGTAGTTCTTGAATGAAAGAAATTTCTATGGAATATATTCTTGTACATGAAAAAAATTCCTCTCTTTGGAATATATTCTTGTATGAGTAATGTACCTCTCGAATATGTTCACCTGACAAGAAAAAAACTTTGGTTTGTACTTGAAAAATCAAATAATTTGGAGATAATACTGTTTCCTTGTGTCTGGGGTGGAGGAATAAAAATTCGTAAATATTAAATAATATATGGGTCCGAGGCAATTACTTTTTTTAAGAATAGGTAAAATAGTTGGTTTTTATCTATAAATACCAACTCATTTCTGCAGTTTTTTCATATATTTTGCATATATATAGTCGAAGAGAAGGTGAAAGAGAAATAAGGAGGTCAGTTGAGAGGATGAAAGAGACAAAGAAAGGAACATGGACTTCTAAAGAAGATAGCAAGTTGGTGTCTTACGTCTAAGAACATGGTACATGCAATTAGATAGCCGTTCCTAAAATTGCTGGTAAATATGTACTACTTTTTCTTCTTTTTTTTTGGCAATACCGTGCTATTAATTTTTGGTGAGTTTGTATTTGGTTATATATCCTGACTAGGTTTGTAATTTACCTGGTTGCATAGGAATGGTAAGAACTACAGATTAAGGTGGGTGAATCATCTCAGCCCTAATATCAAACGGGGAAATTTTACCCCCAAGGAAAATAAGATAATTATCCGTCATCAAACTCTCAATGACAACCGGTAACGGCTCTTTTATTTACTCATTTGTCTTGATCTTTTGATGGGATAATTAATGTATTGGCCTTTGTAATGACACAATCTCAAAGCCGCTAATAGAAATGTCCAACAAAATTTTAATACTTCTCTAAAAGTAGTAACTATTCCAAAAGTATAGTTAAAACAAAAGGGTCTTGTTCCCTGACATATGGTTGTCAGGGAACGGTTATTTGACACATGGTGCCACAGCCGTTGGATCGATGATCCAACGGCTGTGGCAAAAGAAAACATTTTTTCCTATCCGCGCTTAAAAACCGCGGACACTGTGTCTATCCGCGCTTTTTTGCGCGGACACATACCCTTTCCGCGGTAAAAAACCGCGGACATTCCAGAATGTTTTGCACGCACACTTTATAACCTAGGTGATCAACTTCACTTGTGTTGATCTTGTTTTGGAAAGTGCAGTGGTGATTTTGTTGATCTTTTAGGCAAGAATCTGATCCATCTTCCATCTTTGTCTTGGGTAAGCTTAATTTGTAGTAGTGTTTTGTTGATTTTGTTTGTACAATAATGGATAAAATGTTTGCAAGATTTGAAGGTAGAAAAAGTTTGAAAAAAACCAAGAATGTTGATGTACATGATGATAAGGTTGAATGTGGTCATGATAGAGACAATATTAAGTATGTTGAAGTTGTTGATAGTGATGATGAGGAGTTAGTTAGTGAAGAATTTGATGAAAGTGATAAAATGTATGATGATATAGGTAGTATGCATGAAAGTAGTGGTAATTTGCATGATCATGGTGAGGATAATGTTGATGGAGATGACCCTATTATTATTCCCCACTTGAATCAACAATTTCCTAATTTACAAGCCGGGGAGAATATGTTTAGGGCGTATGCTTTAAAGAATGGTTTTGCAATTAAGATACAAAACACACAGAAGCGTGCCAAAGATAAATCCATATATGGTCGATTGTATGTTTGTAATTTAGCGGGAGAAACTCGTGGGAAAAACCCCGTTGATGACGATGAAATTTTGATTGGTAGTCTTGGTAGTGTTAAGGGCAAACGGCGTAGAGATGTGCTTCCTAGGAGTGGTTGCAAAGTTAGAATGTACTTGGTTAATAAGAAAAAAACAAGTCATTGGGAGATAACCGGTTTGGAATTAGAACACAATCACCAAGTTGTTACCCCTTCTAAGATGAGTTTGATAAGACGGGAGAAACGTGTTAGCGCGGCACAAAAAAATTTGATCAAGAGCTTACATGTTTCGGGTGTCCAACCAAGACAACAAATGAATATATTTGGTAAAATGCACGGAGGAGCGGAACAAGTAGGTTTTAACAGCCAAAATTTAAGAAATGTCGTACGTGATTTTAGGAAGGACAACATGGGAGTTAATGATGCTCAAGCCGGTTTGGATTTGTTGTACCGTTTGCAAGAAGAGAGCGGCGGTAAGTTTTTCATCAAGACTCTCCTCGATGACGAACAAAGATTGAAGTGTCTTGTATGGGTCGATCCCCGCTCTTTGATGGCCTACAAAAACTTCGGTGATGTGGTTGCGTTTGACACTACATATCGAACTAATAGGTATGCTATGCCGTTTGTGCCTTTCACCGGAGTCAACCATCACTATCAATCAATACTTTTTGGTTTTGCACTCGTTCGGGATGAATTGAAGACAACTTTTGAGTGGGTTTTGAGTACTTGGCTAGAAGCAATGAAGGCAAATACCCTTGGTTATCATAACCGATCAAGATCAAGCCATGGCCGCGGCTATTGAATCACAACTTCCGAACACATCACATTTGTTATGCTCATGGCACATTAGCAACAAATTCCCCGAGAAACTTGCAACATATTATTCGAAGGAAGGGTTTAAATTTGATTTCAACAATTGCATATATCACTCTTTGACTGAAGTTGTGTTTGAAGATCGGTGGAATGCTTTGGTTTTGAAGTACAATTTGGAAGGCAATACATGGCTTCAAGGGTTATATGCTTTGAAGCATAAGTGGGTCGAGGCTTACACAAGAAACACTTTTTCTGCGGGTCAAAAGACCACATCAAGAAGTGAAGGAATGAATGCATATTTCGATGCCTATGTTGGTTCTTGCACCGGTTTGAAAGATTTTGTAGAGGGTGCACAAAAAGCTTTGGAGAGGCAATTCATGCGTGAGAAAGACGAGGATTATGTGACGTTTCATAGAAGTCGTTGCATGCAAATGAAAACCGCTCTGGAGCACCACGCAGCTTCCATTTATACGAAAGAAATGTTTCGAAGATTTCAGGAACAATTGGTTGAATCATCTAAGTACTTTGTGGAGAAAGATAGAGATCGGTCCTTGGAAGATGTTCAAGACACGTTCTACAAATGTTATAGACCGTTGATGCGTGCTTCTCAGAGAAACACGTATCTTGTATCATTCAACAAGGTGTCATTATGGGGTTCATGCATTTGTAAAATGTATGACAATGTTGGCATACCATGCCGTCACATTATTGCCGTCTTGACGAAGAGGTGTGTGGCGGAACTACCGGAACATTTTGTCAAACGGCGTTGGACAAGGGACGCCAATAGAGTTGATGGCAAGTTGCCATATCACACGTCCGAATTTCAATCACCATCTCATGAAATGACTCCCACGGAAAGATTCAACCACATGACATTACTTACCATGGCGTTTAGTCATAGTTGCATGGCATCGAAAGAGCGGTATGAGTATGCCATTGGGGTTATTAATCGGGAAACAGAAATACTTGAGAGCATGCCCGTTGACGGGGTCGAAAATGAAGGAGGTGAATTAAATCCAAAAACAACTCAAGAAGGTGGTGAGAAATTGCATGAGAGTATCCTTGACCCCTTGGTGTCGAAAACAAAGGGACGGAAAAAAGAGCACCGCTTTAAAAGCCCCGTTGAGGAACTTACAAAAACAAAAAGAAAATGCCGATATTGCAATATGTTGGGACATGATGTTAGGACGTGTCCCAAAAAAAAAGAAGATGATTTAAGAAAAGCTCAAACTGGCCAATTGTAATTCACATTTTAGAAAAATTTCTTTTATGTTTTACTTGTGGTTTATTTGTCCTTCGTATGAGTTGGTGTAACTAACTTGTTCTTTGTTGGATTTGTAGGTGAAATGGCCGTCGGTTCGGATGATGAGTCAGTGTCACACGTCAGCAACTCAATCTCGGACTCGGAAGAAATGTGTGATTCACCTACTTTTAGCTTCTTGGAGGACGCGATTCGTGAGCTCGACGAACTTGCAGAAATGTACGAACCACCATCCCACTCGGAAGAAATGTGTGATTCACCTAGTTTTAGCTTCTTGGAGGAAGCAATTCATGAGCTAGACGAATTGGCACAGATGCACGAACCACCTCCCCAATTGGAGGAAGAAGACACCGAGTTGTACCCGCCTGAGGAAGCGGCCTACCGGTCAAGAAATTGGACCGAAGCTTGTCAGTGGTGTGCAAGCGATAACATGTTCGAAAGGGTGGCTTATAACTTGACCCCATATTTTCTACCTATTTTGAACTTGGGTAAGGACTATCCCGACGGGCCAAACAAAGTATCGTTGTGGGATGGTGGTGATATTGTGACGTGTGATAGGATAGCCGACATTATGAAGTTGAGGCCTCGCCCGGGTTGCACGCGTGACCAAATGCGAATTGAATATGTCAAGGGGTGGGTGTCCAACCTTCGTGGTGATGATACGGGAAAATGGATAACGCGCAAAGAACCATGGAGCAAATTTCGTCTCTACGATGGGTCTAATAGCATTCATGTCACACTATGGAATGATCATAATACGCATGCCAATGTGACCGAAGGTGTGCTCCGTGAAGGTTGTGTTGTTGTGCTGTATTGGGTGGCATGCTTCATTAGAGCCGATGCGACGCCCGGGCATTCCACACACCGACTATCGGGAGGCTTCTCCAACATTTTAGCAGTGTTTAGTTAGTTAGCTTCCCCGTACCGGATTAATGTTGATTTCAGGTTTTATATGTATTTTTGTGTAATCGCAACAAAATAGACACCGTTCGATGTATTATTGACATTGAAATGACAATATTATGTAGTAATTTCTTTGTTAGTGCTAACATTGTCAAAATGGTACGAGGTTTTGTCATTACTTCAATTATGGTGTTTCTAGTCTATTGTAATTTATTTATGATTTTTGAACGTGTATATTCGCGGCAATATGCATGCAAAGTTCACAAAATTGTTCAAAGTGGTCATTTTCCAAACAAATGGCAATAGGTAATGAAAACTTATTGTATGAACTTTTAAAAGTCATAATGTGGTTAAGGGGTCCTAGAAGAGTATATATGAGCATGAAAGACAATAAGAGGAGCTGAAAAAAAAAATATTCCCACTGGAATATCCGCGGTAAATAACCGCGGACACTCCAGTCCATCCGCGGTTTTTTAGCGCGGATACTCCAGTGGTGACAGGTTGAATGTGCAGTCTGTTTCTGCACATTCCCACCTGTTTTCAACAGTGTCAAACAGTTCAAATTACATACAAACCTGAATAAACAGCATTCCAACAACAATCTCCCAAAGAAAAATTTGACCAAATTTTTCGAAGCCTTCAAATATGCCCCAAAACGTCAAAAATTCTCAAACATCCAAAAAATGAGCATACTCCAAAAATTCTCAAATTTAATCACAAGATAGAGATTGACATTCCTAACAATATGCAATAAAGGGGCGGGGGAAACTCAAACGAGAAACACATAAACAAAAATTGAATGAAAGGGGTCGGGGGGTGGACACGGTCGATAAACGACCGATATAATCAACAACCAAGATATATAGAGATTGAAATAAAGTAAACTACATCGTTCAACTTGAATATATATAACGTAAATGTCATAAACTACGAAAATGTCATAAACTACGAGACTAAGAAAATGTCATAAACTACGAGACTAAGAAAATGTCATAAACTACGAAAATGTCCTATTCCTTGGCTCCTTCTAGCCTTTGCCGCATAAGATGACTAGGGATTCGCCTCGCTCTCCCTTTCTGAAGCTCTTTTGCAATCCTATAGCGGAATAGGTCAACATCCGAAGTATCCCACGTCAAGGTGGAGAGGTCATAACCTTGCAATGTGTAGTCCATGTACTTGCAGACGAAGACCCCGCAATCAAAATGATTTTGCTGCTTCGGCATCTCATCCCAAACATGAACTAGAGGGTCCTCTTGCGGGAACTTTTGACCCTTGGCAAGAAAACGAAGCATCCCTCCAAGTACACCGACCTACAAACAACAAAAACATGAAAACAAACATCAGAACAAAACCATCCTGTATATTAGTAGAAGAGGAGTGAAGGATTTAGTACCATTGCTTCTTCTTCGTCTGGATATTCAGACTTATCGTTATAAGGATCGAGAACCATGATAGCCCACTTCTTCACAGCAAAGACCATGAGAATCCAGTGATTGTCATTGACATTTGTGGGAACAAATATGTAGTCCACCTGGTTGATTGCTGGACCAACCCCACAGCTTCCCCACTTCAAATAAAAGTGCTTCACCCTCTCCGTCATATTTTTGTAGTCCACTTCCATGGCCAACGGGATGAAGAAGGGATCCATGAAGTAGTACGTAGGCTCCCTGGGGTGGATGCCCTCTGCAGCAATTGCTTCCTCCCGATCACGTAACAACCACTGCATCAAATTATCATATATACATAATTAAACAGAACTATACAAATACAAATATAAATGAACGTACAACATTGAACAAAGACAAATACAGAGACAACATGAACAGAAATTGTACCATGTATGTGTAGATGATCCGATCATCTAACCATCCACCGGGGGCCAGACTCTGCATTGAGATAGGGGCAAGCGTGAACATAAGATCATGTCTTATACCACCCTCGAGACCCACTGTCATACCCCTCCCCCATCCCCAGTCTCTCCGGATAGTATCCATCTTCTCCTGTGTCAACCTTTTGCTGATCAGCCATTTATGTTCCGCGGGGCGGCGAACAGTCATCTTCTTGGGCCTCGAAGAAGAAGGCTCCGTAAGGTCTGCAGAGATATGTTGAGACGGCTGAGTCATATCAACGACATCGTGTGAGAAGCTGTCTGCAACTAACGGCCTCTTGGCAAAAGGAGAGAGATGGACATGCTCCAACGCCGGGGGCGTATATGCCGGGCCTCTAACCGTCTGCATGAATCGGCAGTACGGCTCAATAAATATAGGAGCAATCCTGCTGAACTCGTCATGATACTCTGGCGGTATGGTAGAGTCCATCCTCTGCAGGCATTCCAGACCCTTCTGGATCTGCATATAGTTTTATGATATGCAATCAAAAAAGTGACAAACTTGAATACAAATGAAATGGGAGATAAACTTGAATACAAATGAAATGGGAGATAAACTTACAAGCTGATAGGCCTGGTAGTTGTCAAACAACTCCCGAGTAGAGTACTTAGGCTGCGGCACTGGCTCTGGCTTCCTGACTCGCAATCGAGAAATCTCCGTGTACCAATGCATGTATCCGGTGTCATCCACTGCGTGAGAACGGTGAGCCACTACAACCTCAGGATGCTCCACGAAACGGGACCAGTCACCAATCTCCGCAAACCATATGGCACGCCAATCAATGGGATTCCATGGCAGCTTAGGCTGCCTGTAGTCTGTCATCGAAACTGGGGGTGGTGGGATGCCCTGTGGCAGTCCAAACTGTCTCAACACTCGCTCGGGATGCTGGTACTCCACAATATCATAACAGAGCAATGGTACCCTAGCTAGGCCAGCAAAATGTGCCTCCCAATCCTCAGCAGAAATGTCATGATCCCCGTCTGAATCCTCCTCTATCTCGTGAAAATGAGCATAGGGCATCCAACTAACTATATCGCCAGCAACTCCATCAAACTCGCCTTTGTAATGTGGCAAGCTATGATGAGGAGCCGCCGAACTATCCCGCCTCCCCCGTTTCCTCTTGCCGCCCACAATCCAACCCTCCTCGGTATCCTCCTCCTCCACAGTCTCATCCTCCTTTCCCTTCCCCTTCCCCTTCCCCTTCCCCTTACCCTTACCCTTCCCCTTTCCCTCCTCCTCCTCCTGACCCTTCCCCGTCTTACCCTTACTCCCCTTCCCCTTCAACTCCTCCTTCCCTTTACCCTTCCCCATCCCCGTCTCCTTCCCCGTCTTCCCCTTCTTCCCCGTCTCCTTCCCCGTCTCCTTCCCCGTCTTCCCCTTTTTCCCCTTACCCTGGACCTCAACAACCTCCTCCTCTACCGGCTCCTCCATGTACACAATCTCATCGGGCCTGGCCCAGAACTCAGCTGCCGGGTAACTATCCCTGCTAGGATCCGGGATCGGTCTCCCGATATCAAACCTCTCGTAACTCCACAACATCAACAACCAGACGCAGCAGGAGATCTTCTTTGACCCCTTCTGTGCAGCTGTAGTCAGACCCCTGTACAGATATGAAAGGACTGCTGATCCCCACGACCATGTACGCACATGGCTCAATGTGCGGAGATGCCTGATATAGCGTGGATGGACAACATTCCTACTACTAGTAGGAAAAAGGATAGAGCCTACCACGAAGAACATATAGGCCTGTGTGTGAACAGCTATACGCCTCGGATCAGGACCTGGATCAGCACTCCCATAGGTCTCAAACAACCAAGTCAGCCTCACCCCTCCTCTAGTAAAGCCATCCTTCACCTGCTGCTCAGTCAACTCCTCAAACCATGCCCTCTCGAAATATGACTGGTTACCGTCAATACCATCTCCGACTAGTGGCCGCCCCACAACAGGTAATCCTAGTATGTAGCCAACATCCTCTAGAGTGACGGTCATCTCCCCCTGCCTCATGAAGAAGGTATTGGTCTCGGGCCGCCACCTCTCCACTAATGCACTAACAAGCCTTGTATCATTCTGAAGAACAATCCTAGGGTTGGCAAACACGCCAAAGCCAACCATATGCAAAATCTCCCTCTGCGCGTCTGAAAGAACCCAATGCCTTAAGGACCGGTTACTAGACATACACTCCAAAGGACCACGCTCGACTCCATTCCAAACATCTGAACTCACATGGTACGAGTTATCCACGATAACTGCTCCACTAACAGGACCCGGCAAAATATCATCCATCCTGAAACACAAATACCAATCCACTTAGCATACCATCAATTACTAACCGAAGCATACCATGAATTGACAATTTACAATCTATAAACTTAACATACTATCAATACACTTAGCATACCATCAATTACACTTAACAAATACCATCAATTACACTTAGAATACTATCAATTACACTTAACAAATTCCAATCCAACAATCAATAAACCACAAACCAACAATAATTTACGATTGGTAGCAGAAGATACCATCAACTACACTTAGCATACTATCAATATCCAACAACAATTAGCACTAAAAACAAACAATTCTAACTAAAATTTACTTTGAGGCATTTTCACGAACACTTAGCATACTATGAATTACACATCATCCATAACAATGCATTTATCAAATCAATACCCAACAATCAATTACACATAATCACTACATCCAATCCAATCCAATCCAATCAATTACACATATTCTCGATTGCAATACATACATACAATCCGGAAAAAAACAATTTATATACACATACACGCGAGGATATATATACACGCACCTTAAGAATCGTGTTCTTGAAGCTTGGGAGGTTTGTGTAATCGCTTTCTTGCAGTTGTGAGAGGGTGAGAGGGTTTGTAAAATCGGGTGCCATAGCAGTTTTTGTGTTTGTGTTTGAATATAACTGTCACTGATCATATACATGCGTTTGCGCGTTTTAAACCATTCTGGAATGTCCGCGGTTTTTTACCGCGGAAAGGGGGAGTGTCCGCGCAAAAAAGCGCGGATAGACACAGTGTCCGCGGTTTTTAAGCGCGGATAGGAAAAAATGTTTTCTTTTGCCACAGCCGTTGGATCGATGATCCAACGGCTGTGGCACCATGTGTCAAATAACCGTTCCCTGACAACCACATGTCAGGGAACAGGACCCAAAACAAAATTAGTTAAGGATATCTGTTGAAATGTCTTGTTTTTTATTTAAATCTATGTTAACGGATTTGACACTTTAAAATTTATTTGAATTTCGTGTATGTGCAGATGGTATGCCATTGTTGCACAAGTGCCTAGTAGGACGGATAATGACATAAAAAACTACTGGCATGTCCATCTGGAAAAGAAGCTTGGTGAAGTTAATAGTTGTGGTGTTGAAGGAACACAAAATTTTGAAGACTTTAAACGTTATGATGATATTGCTACTATTGAGTATACAGAGAACATGGGAACGTGCAAACTTGGCGACAACGCTGGACCATGTTGGTAAATCATTGACCTCTATTGATCTGTTTTTGTTAAAGGCGTTTTGGCATAATTTTTGAAACTAACTTCATGTTTTTCTATTAGTTCACCATCTCCTTACTTTAAAGATAGTATGGTTTCTTTCCTTGGTACACAAACCTATTGATTTTATAGTGAATTTCATAGTTTCTGTGGTGCACAGTGCATAAGCTTTTAGTCTTTTGGCTGTCCGAGTCAAGATAGGTTGCTTCCCGTAATATGTATTTGTTTTCCACTTAAAGCAGAGTCAGTGCTCTCCTGCATTTCCACTTCTCCGAATCAACCAGGACTAATGGTGGTTTTATCTAGGGTAGCATACAAGTACAAGAAATCAAAGTGGCCTGCTTTTCTTTGAGCAGTAGAACATGACATCATCCGCTTTCCCTAGTTATAAGGAACGGCAATCCTTATGGAGGATTGATTTAGAGATCACAGTGGTTCTGAATGGTTAGAAGTGAATGAGGTGATTGTAAGAGTTGCTACAATGGTAGCCTTTGTCATGCAATTTCGCCTTCTTAGGTAAGACGACCGCATAGATTATCACCCAGCCAGGGACACCAGTAAGTATTCCCGTGTACTATATACACACACACTTTTATATAGGTCTGGTTTTTTATTCAAAATATAAATAAATAAATATATTCGAGATACCAAATAAATTCAAAAATATATTAAATTTATTTCAGATTTATTTTTAAAAGTCAACTGAAAATGCTAAAACTGGGCTTGTTGAGAATGATGCGCCAAAGGTTGAGCAAGAAGGTCGAAAAAGATAGTATAAAAATTATTAGAGATCATTCTCCAAAAAATTTAAGTGACAAACATTTTTCTAAATATGGGATAACTTTTTTGAAATCTAAATCAGCCTTCAATCAGCCTGGACTGCACGACATGCTGGCTAGAGTACTCAACCGGACATACCAGTTAAGATAAAGACTTTATTGGTTTTATTATTTAAATCTAAATCTAGTCAAAACATAAATAGGTACACTTTAATATTAAATTGACTTTTCACTTTTCATTACAAAACTCATTTCATTTATTTATATATTTTGTCACAAACCGAGCACTAAACTGAAGTCAACAGAAACTATCAACTGCTTGTTCCCAGGCCACAAGGGAATACTTCCAGGTTGCGTTGGCAGTTGGATCAGACGACTTTTTATATAAAAAAAATTACATATTATATAAATAAAAAAAACTAAAAAGTGTTATATTGTTTTAAGTCACTATGAATAAGATATATTATTTTATTTTGATAATAGATAATGTTGAATTTTGTAACACGGCCACGTCCATAACTTCGACAATTATAACCAGTGGCGGAACCAGAGTTTATAATCAGAGAGGGCCATTTTTACCCATAATAAAGGCCGGAATATGCTGGAAAAAGGTTAAAAAAAAGTTAAAAAAATGGCTTCACAGAGAATTGAACATTGGTCTTTGGATTGCTACACCCCATCTTCTACCACTTGATCTACATAAAACATGTGATTATAGATTATATAACATGTATTTATAGAAATGTCGGGGGCCCAGGCAGGTCCTAGGCCCAACGTGGCTCCGCCACTGATTATAACTATGTTAAATTTTTTAGACTTGATCGAAGAGAAGAATATCTTCTATATTGCCTTTAATTTTTATTTTGTGATAAAATTTATTCAATTTTAACTAAGATTGTTAGAGAACGGCAAGATAGAGACAAAATTAACGTGGTACGTAATTAAAATAATTCTTCACCAAAAAATATACAATGGGCTCTAAAATATAATTGGAAGATTCCATTTAGCGAGTAAATATGGTACAACTTGGCATGCCAGCTGCCTCGCCCAAGCAACTGGTACAAGACTATGAGTTGACCTGTTACATCCATGCAAGCCAAACTATTTGTAACTAAACACTTCAGTTCTTGAAACATTCACTCTTCAAGGTGAAAATTTTCATAATATCCTGCTTTGTTATAAATAATGTTGAGTTCTGGCCAATCTACATGGCCTCATATTCTTGTCTTGTTGATTCTGTACAAGTTCACAATTTCAGCAAGTAAATCAGTCTCTTACACCAAACACTGTGCTTCTGTTGTCCCTGAGGCAACTCCAACAACTTATGATACAAATGTCACCTTTTCTGAACTGGATACCTTAAATTCTTTTGTGCCAGAGGGTCGAAGAATCTTCCGCCAGAATTCTTCTGTAACTTCTCTCAATTTTCGCTCAGTAGGACGTATCTATGAAACAGATCTTAAAGGTGTTTACAAGATTGATGCTGAGTTGAGAATACGGGTTTATAATTATATTGATGATACTTATGATTTTGTGAGCACTTCAACTCAGGGAAGATCATCTCGACGTCCTAGGAGGTTTGAACGGTTGATATTCTTGATACATGGATTCTGGTCAGAGTCTTCTGGGAAAGGCTGCTTAGTGGGATCTGCTCCTTGGTACTCAAGTAAAGGTGAGCATATCACTCTTGAAGCTATGTTTAAGATAAATTTTTCTATGAGTTCAACATATTCTAACAGTTTTGTAACTGGGGAATTCGAAAGCTTGAGTCATTTGAATGATGATAGTTACTTTAATCCGATTTCAGTATATTCTGTTCCTGAAGTAACTTGGTATGAGTATAAGTTAATATCTGAGGAAACTGTGAAAGAATACTATGTATTTCATAATGCTGAAAGTTCAGTTCCTGGTTCAAAACTTGGAAAGATATGTTCGTTTTTCAACAAAATGCATCTCTCTGATTTTTCTCTGGAGTATGCGCGCAGTTGCAACAGTTCTTTAAGGAAATGTTCTCTGCTTGACGGAGTAGATAAATATTCGCCTGGTTATGTTTCCTTGTATATCATTCAATGCAATGAATACAGAAAGATGATGCGCATTTTGGTACGCCTTCCGACCCCGGGCTATGATGAGAGGTATGATATGTTGGATCCCAACACAACATTAGTTGGGGAAGGATTGTGGGATGAGAAAACGAATTCTCTAGTCATCGTTGCTTGCAGGACTTCAAGTTCCAGTTCTTCCGGAGATGCTCATCTTGGGGATTGTTCATTTCGGTTAAGCCTGTATTACCCTTCAGTATGGTCAATTAAAACCAGGGACAAAGTTGTGGGACGGATTTGGACAAATAAGACTGCACAAGATGTAGGGTACTTCGACCCGATCAATTTCAGGAATTCTGTTGGATTCATAAAAGTGCCTGGTTTTAAGTATGAATACACTGAAATTGAGAAGGTAAATAAGCTATGCCCAACGAAGGCTCTTACAAGGGGAGAGAGATACCCAAGTGGAGAGTTCTATGATATGAGGTTTGACATGTCTTTGCAAGACTCAGAGTATATTGGTGGGGGTTCTGCAAAACCGATCTTCATAGGCAATAAATCGTATCTGGATTATTCTGTTTTTAGAACAAACTCAAGACAGGGAGGTAATGGAGAAAATGTAAAATCCGAAGTGGAGTTTGAAAATGTTGTTTCGGATAATGTTCAATTGAATGTTAGTTACAAATTGGGGATTTCATTAATGAGTGGTGTCAAATCGGGATCTGGCCGTCATTCTATACTGCATACATCCTTCAGACCACACGGTTATATAATTATATCTGCTGAAGGAGTTTATGATTCTGGAACAGGATCCCTTTGTATGACAGGCTGTAGAAATCTGGCCTTTCGCAATTTTCAGGACTGTGATATAGTCCTGCATTTCCACTTCCCCGGATCAACCAGGGCTAAAGGTGGTTTTATGAAGGGTAGCATACAAAGCACAAGGAATCAAAGTGACCCGCATTTCTTTGAGCAGTTGAACATGACATCATCCGCCTCCACCAGTTCTGAGGAACGGCAATCCTTATGGAGGATTGATTTAGAGATCACAATGGTTTTGATCTGTAACATGAATGCATGTATACTTGTTTGTTTTCAGCTTTACCATATGAAAAGGTATCCTAGTACCGTTCCTCATATGTCACTTGTTATGCTTGTGATACTTGCATTGGGGCACCTGATCCCTCTCGTCCTAAACTTTGAAGCACTGTCCATGGCACCGCAAAATACACAAACTATAAAGCTAGGTAGATTTGAATGGCTAGAAGTGAATGAGGTGATTGTAAGAGTTGCTACAATGGTAGCCTTCATCATGCAATTCCGTCTCCTTCAATTAGCCTGGACTGCACGACATGCTGGCCAGAGTACTGATCCGGACATATCAGTTGCTGAGATAAAGACTTTACTAGTTTTGTTGCCAATATACATAGTTGGTGGGATGGATGCATATCTTTTGAAATGGGAGAAGTTTAACTATAGCAAGTCATCGCGTGCACTTAACTATTCACGAGTTCAGTACCAACAATATACTCTCTGGGGATATTTGAGATCATATGCTACCCTGATACTTGATGGCTTTCTCTTTCCCCAAGTAATTCTCAATTTATTCCAGATGTCAAGGCAAAGTGCTCTGTCTATGCCGTTTATCCTAGGAACGACATTGGTTCATTCAGTTCCTCATGCCTACCACCTTTATGTCAACAACTATGTGTACGCAAATCCTAGTGCAGATTTTTATTCTGCCGCTTGGGATACCATCATTCCACTGGCAAGTTTTTTGCTCGTTGCAGTCATATATTTGCAGCAAAGGTATGGTGGCCTTGTTATTCTTCCTACGAAATTCAGGGACTTGGAATTATATGCAAAAGTGCCTGAAGCTTAATGGCAATATTGTTGCTTCTCTGGTTTAGTAATTTCTGTAATGTATTGTTGCCGTTTGCGGGCTTCTGTATATTTAACAAGAACTTCTTGTCCTCTCTGAATATTGTTTGTTTCTTAAAATTGGAATTATGATTGCTTTTCTGTTTTGATTACCAGGCAAGAGCTCTCTTTTTATGCAGAATGCGTTTACAGACAGTTTAGTTTGGTCTTAAATTTTAGCTTAGATAAGAGGTTTGTCTTGTGGCATGTGTTGATGTTTCCTGCTACTTGAACTTTTGAAAAACTGTTACTCCTACTGGGCACTGGCTCAACTTTTCTTCACCCCCAACGGCATCTCCAACTTTTAGAATTTTTAACTAAAAATAATTAATACTGATTATAAATAAAATTTATAGAGACATGTAAAAGAATTTCAATTTTAAGACATTGATATCTCTAATTTTAGCCAAAATCAACATCTAAAGAGGCAAAATTTCATATCATCTATTATGTTACTAAAATAATGTATGTTATTTTCATAATAATTTGAAATGATAATTATATTATTTTAAAATAGTCATTTAATATCATGAAAGCGGTGTTATAGAAATTGGGAGATGTAATCGGTTAAGTTACTAATTTAGGATTAATCGTAATCGAGAATTAATCGGGTGAAAATCAAATAAGTTTTTATTAATTTTTTTTAATATTTAGTTATCATTATATTAGTTATTTATTGAAAAATATATTTACTATATCATAAATTCTATAATTGCTCGTATTTAAAATGATATAGTATTTTATTTTTAATAAATTATTATATATTTTTTGATTAAAAAAATTGTAAAAATAAATCGGATTTCAAAAACTAAATTGATCTGTAATATTATACAAAAAGTAATCAATTAAATTGGAAATTTTTAATACACTGCGGGAAAGTAAAATGTTTTACACGTCTTCAAATTTTAAGCAATCCAATTCAGTCAAACGCTCTATCCAAATGGAATGATCTGAATGTGATGGAAGGTAATAATTCAGAATTTGAGACATTAATATTTTAAATTTGAGACATCAATATTTTAAATTGTAATAATGAAAGCCAACAATTGAGTTTTGAAGGATTTTAACACATCTTTTGTTAAAATCTTGTAGGCTTTTGAGAGATTTCCAACATTGTAAAATACACTAGTAAAACCATCAGAATTCACTATTATAAAATTAAAAAAAATCTTTTTTTCTAAACATCATCAATTTTATAATATTTAAAATTCTAATATGATATCTCAAGATTTTAGAAAATTATTTCTTATTTTTGTCCAATATCATAGTAGTATAATCAACTTTTTCGGTACTAGTTGAATAATTATGGAGAATTTGTTTGCATGAACTATACTTTTTAAAGAAAAATGTATCTTTCACAAAATTTCAATTTTTTTAAAAGATTTCCAAAATTACAAGGGACACTAGTAAGTTCATCAGAAATTTTTTATTATAAAATATTTAGAAAATATATCTACATATCACCGGTTTATAAAAATATTTAAATTTTTAATTCAATATCTCGAAATTTAAAAGATAATTTACGATTCTTATTATCAAACTTTTAGGTGGTGTGTTCGACTAAGATTTAATGGATTGTATTTAATTTTTTGATTTTAATGAATTGTATGTGATTTTGATTTTATGCAGGTTCTTGATAAAATGTCGTAGAGTTGATGTAGATTTTTCAAGATTTAAGCACAATATTTTAAAATCTCATCAATTTTGTTGGGATTTTAAAAATTTTAAGATACACTGAAAAATACCAAAAAATCAATCATTTTATAAAATCCAAAAAATCCATCATCATTTGAAACAATCCAATCGAACAACATTGAATTTTTGAACATAATTTAATATTCTGATTGAATATCACCATATTTCATCACATGATATAAAACCTCAATTGAATAATTCAAGATTTTAATAAATTTTAAATAATCTCAATTAATACGTTCAAAATTTGTGAATGAAGAAATCTTATAAAATCTCAATTGAATATAGTGTCTTGTTTGAATTGAATATTCAATTGAAACATCGGATTTTTAAAGATAATTTAATATCCTAATTGAATATCACCAGATTTCATCACATGATATAAAATCTCAACTGAATATCTCAAGATTTTAATAAATTTCAAACAATCTCAATTAATACTCCCTCCGTCCCTTTTTACTTGTCACCTTTGTTATTGTGCCGGTCAAATTGATCAAAATTTGATTGAAATTTATTAATATTTTATCAATTAAAAAAAGTTAAAAAATATGTAATCGGAAATAACTTTTAATCTACTTTAAGATGTAATTTTCAATTTTTTAAAATAATAAAAGAGTGACTTATAATTTTTGATTAAAAATTAGTTAATTTGACAAACAAAAATAAAAATATGACACTAAAAAAATACAATAACTATATTCAAATCTCTTAGAATGAAAAATATCTTTTAAAATCTCAATTGAATATTGAATATAACGTCTTGTTTGAATTGAATATTCCTTCATACGAATTGAGAATTGAATGCAGCCCACAATCACATCACATATATATATTTGTATTATTTCAATCGCTGTGTTCTTGTGTCTCCTCTCCTTAAAAAACTAAAATGGCGATACAACTTACAGGATTGCAAACAAGTCACGGCAGAGTCACGGTTCTAGTTTGATCTAAGATATTACAATTTAGTGTTAATCGGTAAGAAGTTATCAATTAATCTCTTTAAGTTCGCTGTTTACACCTCTTTGCCTCTTTATTTTTCCTTCAGGATTAGGGCTTTTACGATTCATAAAATTGATTGTTGTAAACTGGGTTCCTAAATTCAGGTCTTAAATACAAGGTGGAAGGCTATATTCTTTGATATTTATACATCATAATTCAGAATTGTGCTTCCTCAGAGATCAACGATTTACTCCTGAGACTCCTAAGGCTTGAGGTATGTATACATATTTACTCAATAATTAACCCTCCGTTAACTGCCTAATTGTGCTTAATTGTCAGAGTGTATTACTTAACTGTTTTGGAGTTAAAATCTTATACCCATGGACTCTGATTAAATATGTTTCAGATGTGGTGAAACCGAAACACACTCTCCGTTCTTTCTTTAAAAGTATATCAGAACCTTATATAACTGAAGTAGGCACTAATCAAAGTGAAACTTCTGTGTGTTGGTTGGGGTGAATGAAAATGAAAGGAATGTAATGAAATTTGAATTACAATTTTGTTGAATGTTTAATAATTTCATTCCTTTCACTATTCCATTCCTATTATCCTTAACTAGAGCTCAAACCCTCCACTTTGTGAAGGAATGTAATATTCTTTATCATACCTATTTTCTACTCAAATCTCATTTAACAAAATTTGCATTCACTCCTTATTCAAAGGCCTACTATGACAAGATGTATAAAAATGGAATAGCAGGGAATTTAATAACTACTCCATATCGGGAGAATTCAATCGTTTATATGAATGAAAAAGGAAATTCAATAAATCCTCCTCCATGGAATCAGTTGAATGAAAGTATTTACGATAATATTGGAATCCTGACCATGAAAGAAATTGATAAATTGGTGTTTGAAGATCTCTTAAATTGGTGTTTGAAGATCTTCAAGCCTAGTAGGATCCTCATGCAACAATTTATCAATTTCTTCTATGGTCGGGATTCCAGTGTCATCTTAAATGCTTTCATTCAATTGTTTTGTTGGAAGAAGAGTTATTGAATTCCTCCTCGTTTCATTCATATACACGTCTGTCTTCTCCCAACTGTTCTGTGAAGTAGTTATCGAATTTCTTACTATTGCATTCTTATACATTTTGTCACAGGACTTAATCTAGTCTAATCCACCAACAGTAGCGACATCGTCGTAATGATTATTGCCTTCATAGTTCATTGTTCCTTCAGCACCACAACTATTAACTTTACCAAGCTTTTTCTTCAGATGGACATACTAGTAGTTTTTAATGTCATCATGAGTTCTACCAGGCAGGTGTGCAGCAATGGCAGCTTATCTAAACATACACGAAATCTATTTAAAGTCCTCCCTCCTACCCCCTATTATTTCCTTTTATTTTCACACATTCCATTCACCCCCTACCAAACACAACATTGAATGCTTTGTAGCCTATTGTTGAGCCTGTTGAACCTAAACTAATATTTTTTATAGTAATAGTTTTAGAATAATGAATACATCTAAATAAGTTTTCAAATATCTCTTTTAGCAATTAGCAACTTTATGTATACATATTTACTCAATACTTAACCCTCCGTTAACTGCCTAATTGTGCTTAATTGTCAGAGTGTATCACTTAACTGTTTTGGAGTTAAAATCTTATACCCATGGACTCTGATTAAATATGTTTCAGATGTGGTGAAACCGAAACACACTCTCTGTTCTTTCTTTAAAAGTGTATTAGAACCTTATATAACTGAAAGGCACTAATCAAAGTGAAACTTCTGTGTGTTGGTTGGTGTGAATGAAAATGAAAGGAATGGAATGAAATTTGAATTATAAATTTGTTGAATGTTTAATAATTTCATTCATTTGACTATTCCATTCTTATTATCCTTAACTAGAGCTCAAACCCTCCACTTTGTGAAGGAATGTAATATTCCTTATTATACCTATTTTCTACCCAAATCTCATTTAACAAAATTTGCATTTACTCCTTATTCAAAGTCCTCCCTCCTACCCCCTATTATTTCCTTTTATTTTCATTCATTCCATTCACCCCCTACCAAACACAACATTGAATCCTTTCTAGCGTATTTGAGATTGTATCATTAAACACATAGGCCAATACATTATTCTTTTAATTGTCCTATTTAAAAGACCAAGACAAATGAGTAAATTAATAAAAGTGTTGTTAACGGTTGCCATTGAGAGTTTGATGGCGGATAATTATCTTATCTTCCTCGGGGGTAAAATTTCACCGATATCAGGGTTAAGATGATTCACCTACCTTAATCTACAACTCTTACCATTCCTATGCAACCCTGTTAAATTACAAAATTAATCAGGATATATAACCAAATACAAACTCGCTAAAATGAGACATAAATTAATAGCATAGTTTAACAAAAAAAAAGTACATATATACCAGCAAGTTTAGGAAGGGTTGTCTAATTGCATGTATCATGTTTTTGGACGTAAGATACCAATTTACTATCTTCTTCAGAAGTCCATGCTTCTTTCGTTTTTGCTTTTATTTTCTCAGCCGACCTCCTTATCTCTCTTTCTCTTTATCATTGACTATATATATGTAAGAGATAATGAGGTCAGAGAATGAAAGAGACAAAGGAGCATGGACTTTTGAACAAGATAGCAAGTTGGTGTCTTAAGTCCAAAAACATGGTACATGCAATTGGACATTCGTTCCTAAAAGTAGTGGTATATAACTGTTTTTTTTGCTATAATGTGTTATTAATTTATGTCTCATTTCGGATGAGTTTGTATTTGGTTACATATCCTGATTAGTTTCATAATTTATTAGCGTTGCATAGGAATGGTAACAGCTATAGATTAAGGTGGATGAATCATCTCAGCCCTGATTTGAAAGGGGAAATTTTACTACTGACGAAGATCAGATAATTATCCGTCATCAAGCTCTTAATGGCAACCGGTACTGGCTCTTTTATTTATTCATTTCTCTTGGCCTCTTAAATAGGACAATGAAAATAAGAATTTATTAGCGTACGTGTTTAATATACAATTTTAAAGCCGCTTATTCGTAAAAGCAATTGCCTTCTCCTGATTATTCTGTTGAGTAGTTATCGAATTCACTACTATTACATTCTTACACATCTTGTCATAGTAGGCTTTTATGTAGTCTAATCCACCAATAGTAGCAACATCGTCATAATGTTTATAGTCTTCAAAATTCTGTTTTCCTTCAACACCACGACTGTTAACTTTACCAAGCTTCTTCTTCAGATGGACATGCCAGTAGTTTTTAATGTCATTATCCGTCCTACCAGGCATGTGTGCTGCAATGGCAGCCCATCTACACTTACACGAAATTTAAATAAAATTTATAGTGTCAAATGCATTAACATAGTAACATAAATATTATTAAAGAACAAAACATTTCAATTGAAATCCTTAACTGATATTTTTTATAGCAATACTTTTAGAGTAGTTAATACTTGTAAATAGTAATAAAATCTTGTTTGACATTTTTATTAGCGGTTTTGAGATTGTATCATTAGACACATAGGCCAATACATTATTCTTTTAATAGTCCTATTTAAAAGACCAAGACAAATGAGTAAATAAAAGTGCTGTTACCGGTTGCCATTGAGAGTTTGATGACGGACAATATCTTATCTTCCTCGGGGGTAAAATATCACCGATATCAGGGCTAAGATGATTCACCTACCTTAGTCTACAACTCTTACCATTCCTATGCAACCCTGTTAAATTACAAACTAATCTGGATATATAACCAAATACAAACCCGCTAAAATGAGACATAAATTAATAGCACAGTTTAACAAAAAAGAAGTCCATATATACCAGCAAGTTTAGGAAGGTTTGTGTAATTGCATGTATCATGTTTTTGGACGTAAGATACCAACTTACTATCTTCTTCAGAATTCCATGCTCCTTTTGTTTTTTCTTATATTTTCTCAGCCGACCTCCTTATCTCTGACTATATATATGTAAGAGATATTAAAGAATTGTTTAAATGAGTTGCATACAGAGTTGATATTTATAGATATAAACCAACTATTTATACTTATTCGTAAAAAAGTAAATATTTTTTTGCCCCGGGCGCAAATATTATTTAATAATTCTGGATTTTTATTCCTTCGCCCAGACACATTAAAACAATATTATATTCAAATTTATTGATTTTTCTAGTACAAACTAAAGTTTTTCTCTTGTCAGATGAACATACTCGAATGGTACATTACTCGTACAAGAATATACTCCATAGAGAGGAATTACTTTCTCGTACAAGAATATATTCTGTAAAGAGGAATTTCTTTCTCGTACAAGAATATATTCCATAAAGAGGAATTTCTTTCATTCAAGAATCTGTCGAGTATGTACACTTGACAAGGAAAAACTTTGGTTTGTCATAGAAAAATCAATTAATTTGAATATAATATTGTTCCCATATGTCTAGGGCCAAGGAATAAAAATTCGTAAATATTAAATAATATATGGGCCCGAGGGAAAAGAATCTCTACTTTTGTAAGAATAGGTAAAATAGTTGGTTTATATATGTAAATACCAACTCAATGTGCAACTCATTTCTGTAGTTTTTTCTTATCTCTTGCATATACATAGTCGAAATGGAGAAAGAGAGATAATGAGGTCAGCTGAGAGAATGAAAGTGGCAAAGGAGCATGGACTTTTGAAGAAGATAGCAAGTTGGTGTCTTAAGTCCAAGAACATGGTACATGCAATTGGACAGTCGTTCCTAAAATTGCTGGTATATAACTTTTTTGTTTTGCTATAATGTGCTATTAATTCATGTCTCATTTCGGATGAGTTTGTATTTGGTTACATATCCAGATTAGTTTCGTAATTTATTAGGGTTGCTTAGGAATGGTAACAGTTGTAGAGTAGGGTGGATGAATCATCTTAGCCCTGATTTGAAAGGGGAAATTTTACTACTGACGAAAATCAGATAATTATCCGTCATCAAGCTCTCTCTATGGCAACTGATACTGGCTCTTTTATTTACTCATTTCTCTTGGCCTCTTAAATAGGACAATGAAAAGAAGAATTCATTAGCGTACGTGTTTCGTATACAATCTTAAAGTCGCTAATTCGTAAAAACATTTGCCTTCTCCTGATTATTCAGTTGAGTAGTTATCGAATTCACTACTATTACATTCTTACACATCTTGTCATAGTAGGCCTTTATGTAGTCTAATCCCCCAATAGTAGCAACATCGTCAAAATGTTTATAGTCTTCAAAATTCTGTTTTCCTTCAACACCACAACTGTTAATTTTTTAGGTTGAAGATTTCCTGGAAATGTTTTTTTTAAAAATTTAAATCTATGTTACTATGTTAATGGATTTGACACTTTAAAATTTATTCAGACTTCGTGTATGTGCAGATGGGCTACTATTGTTGCACACCTGCTTGGTAGGACAGATAATAACATTAAAAACTACTGGCATGTCCCCAAAACTGACATATATAAGGGGACAATGTTCTGTACTTCATTGGTTTCCAAGTCTTGAAAATAGACTGATCAAATGATCAAGGTTACTGTGTACTTATAATGAATAAATATACTTGAGTCCTGCTTAGTCAAACATATATGAGATTTTGTGCTTTTGTGTATCTTAAGTCATATATAGTTTTACCGCAAGCTTAGCATACCCGAAAGAAAGGTGAAATCTTGTTACTTGATGTAATTACAGTTTTGAGACTTCCTCCAAGACACATCAGCATTACATATGATACTGAATTTAAGTTACAGCTGGCCTCTTTCTAATTTCTCTATATAACTGATTTACTTACCCCTTTAGATGCTCTTATACAGAGAACATGGGAATGTGCAAACTTGGCGACAACGCTGGGCCATGTTGGTAAATCGCTGACCTCTATTGATCTGATTTTGTTAATTGCATTTTGGCTTAATTCTTGAACTAACTTGATGTTTATATGGTAAACTTCATAGTTTCTGTGGTGCACACTGCATAAGCTTTTAGTCTTTTGGCTGTCCGAGTCAAGATGGGTTGCTTCCCGTACTATGTATTTTTTTCCCGCTTAAAAGCAGAGTCAGTGCTCGTATGGTAATATAATAAAATTAGGCCGACGCATATGGAAACTGCTCTAAACTGTATAGAAGTTGTTAATTTGATCCTTCCCCTCCCCTCTACTGTATTATTTCTGTTTTATATGTGAATGCTCATTCAGCTATTCCCTAATGTAGTTGTTGCCAAGGATGATGAAAAACTTGCTACTTGTTGTCGAGGATTTGGTGCTGATGTTATAATGACATCCGAATCATGTCGAAATGGTAAAGAATAGTCCATTATCGTAATTTCCCACTGGTTTCAGAAATTTCTGTTGCATATTAGTGTAGGTATTATAGCTGTGAAGTTGAAAGAAAAGATATAGAGGATGTTATTTTAAATGCTGTTACAGTAATGAATGTGTCAACATTCATATATTAACTACTTTTCCTTGCAGGGGATAAAAGTTGACCACAATGCCATGGTGTTGACAGCCAAGAAGATGTTGAAAAAATTGAACGTTATACGCGTGGGAGAAATTTGTCTTCGTCCTGCAGGGTACAAGCAGTTTATAGAAGAAGACCTGGAATATAGTCTTGGAAGGAGGTACACTATCTTCTAGTTATGGTCATGTATCTATTTATGATTATTTGCTGGTTGATAGTATCTTGTATACCATTTATATTATAAGTGAAGGTTGTGATAATGAAGTATTAAAAGTCAGATAAACACAAGAAGTCGGTATATTTTTGAAATTACCAAGCAATACACTAAGTATATGAATGCATTTCATATGCTCGAATTATGTTGCTATAAGCTGGACCTCAGTTTTGAAGAGAAGAAAAGAGAGGTTATGGGAATCGACAGAAAAATAAATGAAGCCTCCAGGAGAGTGAGTCACAAACGATCCAAAACTCCTCCCAACTATGCAGTGCCATAGCCGTCCATATAATGAGTCAAACTCCTTCAGAAAATTTGATAGAAGTCATTAGAAGATCTTATAATTTTAACTTAATCGGCAATCACTTGAGTATAGCCACGTATAAGTGTGAATTTGTTAGCAAGCACGTAAGTGTAATTCAACAGTACCTTTTTGAGGGATCGAGCAAGGAGGGAAGGGCTGGGGGAACAATTAGTTGTATCACGCAGAAGTGAATTGGTGAAACAGAGGGCGTGGTCCTGCATAGAACAAGGCATGTTACCTGATATTAATCGCATGGTCGACCTTATTGCCATGTCATTTGGTTTTAACTTGTTGCCGGTGTCTTGATCTTCTCCTTCATCATCCACTTCTGTTAAACTAGGTAGTTTCTTTTCTCGTCTGCATAGCATTAGCAGCTGCTTCTGCTTCTCAGTCTCCCGAACCTCGTGATCTTTCTTCAGAGTCTTCTTCCTCTCCATGTAGGTCTTTACAATCTTTTCAGCTTCTATATGTGTATCTATGTGGGCAAGATAGTTGAATTATGGTCTATGAGTATTTAGACAGTGTGAATGTGGAATGGCTGGACGGCAGCATGGCATTTATGTGTATGTGTATATTTGAATGTTGACTGAGTAGGTGGGTGTAGAATAATGCACCAGAAAAAGATAGGAAATTTGAGTCCTTATATTCCTGGTTTGCATTGTTAGAACACTGTTGAACAAGTAGTGACGTGACAGTGGCAAACAAGAACTAGAGATAATAGCAAGTTGCAGTCCTGCACGAGTTGTGCATGATATGCAAATCAAATGCAAGATTAGTGTGAGCTTTTGACCAATTTTGTATTTATAACCTGTCCGGTTTCTCTTCATTTCTTTAGGTGTTGATGTCTACGCTATTTTGTTTTGAATCTTATTTAATACTCCATCCCGCGTAAATGTTCACGGCATGGAAGTGAAAAAATATGAAAAATAAGAGAAAGTGAGGATGGTGATATGACTGATTAATATTTAATATATAAAGTTAGTATCGTGGAAGAAAATAGTGTGGGTATTTGGTTTTTATATTATAAAATTTTATTATATTTGATAAATATTGAAATGTAAATAATTAAACGAGATATTTAAAAGAAAAATGTAAAAAATGGTTGAGATGAAGGGAAACGCAGAGCAGCTTCTATTTTGATGGAGTAAGTGTTTGTTCGAATTTTCGTGTACGTAATATCCGATCTCTTGTTTGCAGGATGTTTTTTCCAATGTCTGGTTTTGTCGGCAGAAGTTCTTGAAACGAGCTCAGACTGCATTGATTCTTCAATCCGTGTTGAAGCATCTTTGTAATTCGAAAGATGGTTATATTCTTCGTTTTAATGTAGTATTTTATGATGGTAAATTTCTTCTCCTTATGAAATTGTGATATTTTCTTGGTTATATTGTTTATAGTTGTTTGATAATTTTGCTTTTTATTATCCAAAAAACTTGGATACCGGTATATTTATTCCTGATTTCTTTTTTCTTTTTTTTTTTGAGAAAGTTAGTCCTGATTTCTTATTTCTATGTTTAAGAAAAACATTCTTTCCGTTTCTTTTTAGTTGTTCAAACTTTCAACAATGATCATTGACATTTCTTGACAAGATATTAACAATAATTTTTTTTATTATCTTAAAATTTTAAAATTATATTTTATAATAAATTATATAGAATTTCAATTAAATTTGAAATAAAAAACTGGAAAACGAGAAAAACGGAGCGCTTTTGTTTTGAAAGAAAAATGGTCTTGATTCTTAAATAACTGTGGGCGGCAAAGTCAAATCCACGGGCCCATGATTGAACGTGGACCATTTGGATAAATAATTACGGACCGAGGATGGCCCATGAAAATATAAACCAATTTGGAAAATGAAACGTGTCCGAAAAACACAAGTGTTACGGGTCCCACATTATCTCATGACCAAACTCATCCACCACACACATGACACACTGACACACATTTTAGGCTTGTGTCTGTATATATTTTTACTACAACTCCTAAGTTGCAAAAATTAAAAAATCCAAAAAAAATAATAATCTACATTTCTGGTAATTTTCCGATGGGTATTTTGCTTGAAAATCTCACCGTCCCACGCGCCACCGTTGTCGCGGCGGCGAGTATCTCTCCGATCGTAGGTTCATTATCTGTTTCTCCGATCTCGAAGCGCCGGGAAGTTATAAAGTTACCGGAATCTAGAGGACTCAAGATCTCTTCTCGCCGCTCTAGTGGATCGCTGACTTTTAATTCTAGAGGCGTTCGCCGTAGTGCAAGGATCGTTGCTGAAACTCAGGACACTGCTGTTGTAGGTTAGATCCTTGTGAACAACTTTTACTATCTCCCAACGATTACTCTGTTTAGAGGATGTCGAGAATTCGAATCTTATTAAAAACTTTAACTATCTCAACACGCATTTTTTGTTCACAAATTAAAAGAACTACTCTCTTATTGGAGTCACGGGTCCTTGAATTGGATCCGATAAGAGCTTACGGATCAAGTAACTTTGTTTAATTTAAGATTATGCAACTAACTTAGGCTTAATTTTGGTAAATTGAATCGTCTGATCATGTGGACTTAACTTAGTAGGAACTTGAAGTTACTACTATGAGTTTTGAAATTATTGAACCAGACACGGGAACTGGTTTTAGTTCCAATGAAATTGTAATTACATGGTTGCGTCTGTATTGGAACAAATAAAGTTTACATAATCTACAACAAAGAGTTGATGTTTATGTGTATGTTATGTTGATCTTCCTTAAAAGACAGCAAAATTTTAATTTATACTGATATGTGCATGAAAACAACATGACTTGTCTTGATTTTTATCCTCCATTTCTGTAATTCTATAAGTAATTATGATATTCAGTCTACTTGCGAACGCCTATGTAGGCATATTAACTACTTATCCCAATAGGTGCTTTTAGTGCAGGAAAGGTCTATATTTCAATTTTATCCTCCTCTTCCCTCGTGAATAATATTATCAGCTATCTAAAAATGGCAGCTGAATGTTAGTAGACAATAGCATACTACTAACAGCCAAACAAAAAAGCTTTGGATGATTGATTCCCTGTAGTGAGTCGTTTTTTCTTCTAGATGACATTGTAGTGCCCCTGCATTAACATCAAAAATTTAGGGTTAAGGTCATCCAGCAGAAAAAACCGTTTGTACTATGTTGTAACATTCGTATGTCAGGGACCCGGACTCTCCAAAAATAGTATTTGATGTATTGGCCATTTAGATAATAATTGTGATTGCACTTCTTTGAGTAATTCAACAACCTTTGAGTTTTGGAAATCAGTTTCTACTTTTTATGCACCATTTATCAACTATGATTTTATGGCTCTACTCTCCAACTTAAAAAGCATCAAGGGGAGCTACAAAAAATTTAAGAATTTAACACTGAGTCTGCACTCTGCACACTTGATTCATGGAAACTGCAAAATGTTATGTATATTCTGTCAAGTTGCGTATGTAAATTTCTTTGATTTATTAGTGTTGCATCTTTTGCTCAATCAAATGTACTTGTGATTTTGACTGCCAGTGGAGATAAGCTGCTGTCTTCTTATCCGTATTACATTTGCGGCATTTTTTTTTAGTACATTCAGAGGGGATTGCCTGGGTTTCACAGATTTTAGTTGTGAAACAACTTTTTATGAAAACTGAAGAACTTCAACATGATTTCGAATTGCAGTACCTCCTGTCACTGATGGGACGTGGAAGTCAGATGTACTCGAGTCTGAAACCCCTGTTCTGGTTGAATTTTGGGCACCATGGTGCGGCCCATGCCGCATGATCCATCCCATCATTGATGAACTGGCCGTAGAATTTGCGGGCAAACTCAAGTGTTACAAGCTGAACACTGATGAGAGTCCCAATATCCCAACCGAATATGGGGTCAGAAGCATTCCAACTGTTATACTTTTCAAAGACGGTGAGAAGAAAGATGCTGTTGTTGGTGCAGTTCCGAAAGCAACTCTAACCACAAGCATAGAGAAGTTCTTATAGAGGTGGTGGTAAGCATGCAGAATGTTTTCTGGGACGTTAGATGTCTCTTGTTTCGTGTTCTTTAGCCTGGTACTTGCAAGTTATGTTACTGCAAGTCATATTCTGAATGTGCTCATGTATAGTTGAAATTCCATGTTACCTATTTAAAGACTAATGATAATTACCACGTTATTCACATGACCGAGTGAGTTCTTGCTTCTCTTTGTGGAGTAAAATTCCGATCCTTGGCTGTTATTTTCAATGTTTATTGTTGGTTTAGTATTTCTTAATTTTGTTAAACAATGGTTAGTTGCATTAGCAGAGAATTTCAGAATCGCTCTGTTAACTCTAGTTTCCAATTGATTCGGGGTACCTAGTTGCTACTGGGCTAGTATAAGTTTTTATGCATAATACAGCATTCAGGTTTTGAACGAATGCAAGCTCTTGGTTGTAAAAGATGTGTACCATAACTTTTGAAGTAAGATTCTGCAACCTATGATTTTATGCCGCACGAACATCCATTTTGTTTAGAATTCTTGATCAAATAACCAAATATTTAGGTGGAATGACAAAAATAATTTTATGAAATGTGTAAAAATTCTATAATTTTGAAAATGTACTTTCATCCTAACATTTTGTTAAATTTTTTAATAATGTTACGTTTACCACTAATCTACTCTCAACCAATCGTATGTTTGTCTATTAAATTTCATATGTATATACTCACATATTTCGGTCTCTTAGTCACTTAAAATATACTCATAAAATTTAAAATTAATTATCAAATTAAGTCAATATTGAAATGAGTTGCTAATTTGATATATTTGAACAAAATAAATGAAGAATTTGATATATATTCCTCACCAAATTTAATATTAAAAAAACTAATACAAATGTATAAAAATGGATCTCGCCAACAACATATTAAATGTAGTTTTATGATATTATTTTCAAATATAAAATTCTGAAAATTTTAATATATTGTATTTTTCAATTATTTAAAAAATATAATAATTAAAGTTACTGAGAAATGGGCCCTAATAAGTAGAAGTCGGGGCAACATTGATAAAATGGGCCGCTCCGTAGTGATGGGCCGAGATATCAATAAACCTAAAATGTAGCTTGAATAAGCAATACAAGCCCGCTGTATTTTCTTTTTGATAATTAGCAGGCCCCCTGTGTTGGTGCCAAGCAGAAGCTCAAAAATGGGACACAAATCTCCTTCAATCGACGACGAAGAAACTGCAGCGATAGCTCCGGCTTCGTCAAAACGACATCGTAAACCCAAACGAGAACATCATTCCGATTCGGACGGAGAAGAAGATGATGATCATATCAACGGCGCTGATAAACACGATTCAGACTCTGATTCCGATTCCGGCAGCAAGCACAGCAGTCGGAGCTCCAGGAAGCGAAGCCGGAGTTCAAAGCGAAGATCTCGGCGAAAATACAGCGACGATGAGTCGGAGTCCGAGTCCGAGTCTGATTCGAGCTCTGAGTATTCCGACTCGGAGGATGAGAGGCGGAGGAGAAAGAGGAGAGAGAGGAAAAGGAGAGAGGATAGAGAGAGGAGGAGGAGGAGAGAGAAGGATAAGAAGAAGAAGAGAAGTAAGAGAGATGATGATTCTGATTCTGATGAGGATGAAGATAGGAAGAGGAAGGAGAAGAAGAAGAAGAAGAGTAAGCGGAAGGAGAAGAGTAAGAAGAAGAAAGATAAGGGGAAGACCGGAGCGGTTACGAATACTTGGGGGAAGTATGGCATTATTCGAGAGACTGATATGTGGTATAGCTTCGTCTTTCGATGTATTTACATGTTATTTGTGTGGAATTCGTATATATGCATGATTTATTTACATAGCTAAGCATTATTAGAGTAGTAATAATGTTGAATGCATTATGTATATGACAACTAGAATAGTTTTCCTTTAGGTTTAGTATAACGTGGTGATGTGGCTAGCCTCTTTTTATGCAATAGCCTGGTTAGTGTGAAAGTAAACCACTAATGCAAACTTTTGTTCTCGGCTTATTGATGTTTAGTTTTTAGTTTTAGCCTTTAGGGATCAAGTACCACATTCACATTGCCTGAGATGCAACTTGTAACGTGATAAGTCTTGCTTTTGGCAAGCAATTGCATTGCTAGAAATTCCTAAATGATCTGCTTGGTAAAATTAATTGTAGTCAGAGGCGCTTGCTAAAAACAGTTGAAATGAACTGGATTGCTAGAGCAGTTTTGCCAGAAACATTATTTTTTCCTAGAAATTACTACAGTAATTTAGTTATGCTGGTATTCAGTCTCTAGTCTACGTTGCCAATCTGTTAAAGTAGTGGGATATGACTGTTGAAGTTCTTAAGGTGTTTTTATCTTTATTAAATGTGAGTTTTGTAACGTGTGACCTATTGGTGATAATATTATTGTGGTTTTTTAATAGTTTATCTTTGTTTCCCTCAGTACTGATCTATCTATTTTATAGGAATAAGAGACCAGAGTTCACTGCATGGTTGCTAGAAGTAAAACAGGTATTTTTTTTTTGCCACCATCTGAAGAAGTATATAGATTTTCTTTTGTGTGCATGAAGTTTTTGTTTTACCTTGTAATACTTATGTTGACCTATTGATGTGCACGCTCAGTTAAAGTGATAGAACCTGGGGGCACCTTCTTGATAATTTGGTCTTTTGAATGGACATATTAGTTCTCATGGGCTGTCAAGTTGATTACAACCCTCCTCAACCCAATTTTAAACTGCTAATTCGTTTTTCTCATATTAAGTGACAGTTTGACACAGTTGTTTTATGTTATCGATTTTTCCTAGATGTTATCGCGCACAGTTACTGCATATATTTTGTGATTTCCATCTAAAATATACCCTGTCATAGTCAACTTCATGATTTCTACATCATGATTACTCAATTTATTATTGTTTCGAAGGATTTAGTTAGAATGTCAAATCCTACAAGAAGTTATTTTATTTTTTGTAGGTGTGCCTTTTTCAAGTGTATATGAACTTAGTCGAACAAACTTGTTTTAAATGAAGCATCAAGCTTGGTGCAGTTCAAGTTTCCCTACTCTCCTATCCTGAAAAAACTTAATAAATTATTGATCTTATTATTTCAAGTATACTGATGTATATTAGCAAATAACTTCCCATAATCAGTTAATTGTGTCTGTGCCGTGCTAATGCTTTTGATGGGATTTGATCTTTGCAATTTTTAACTAACAGGTGAACTTGGAAAGCTTGCCCAACTGGGAAGAGAAGCAAATGTTCAAACAGTATGTCTATAAACTGGTCTCTTTTCAAATTACTATTCCATGGCCTCAAGTCTTATGTGATACAGTATGTTGGTTAAAAGAAGTTCATAATATTTTCATCTCCACAATTTTTAGTGCTATAAACTATTTCAGCACTTACTGAAGTCTATAAATGCCCTGGCCTGATATTTTTCAGATTCATGGAGGACCATAATACAGCAACTTTTACTTCTAAAAAGTAAGTGGCTTATGACTTCTCTGTTCCTTCACTCTTCTAATGCTATCTCCCTATCTTTAAAATAATGTTGCACAATAATGATATGATGTGTCCAGAGACTCGAGAACCCGGAAGTAGAAAAGGTTTAAGTTCAAAATTTGATATTTTTAATATGTGTGTATAATGAGCTTGAGTGTCCTGTATGGACAGTGGACGGCTGAATGCAAAAAAATTTGGAGGATGGAGGATATTCTGAAAATTTTCTTCTCAGCCGTATTGTATATATTAATTATTTGCTCTGCGTAATATCACCAGCATTATTACACATTTTTTATGCACCAAGTGAAAACCTAAATACTTGGATCATCTTTTATCCTTTCTCAAATCAATGTTTTGGTACAGTAACATTTTATTGTGGGATCGATATCTATGTATGTACTTGAATTTTAAGAATCTGGTATGCACTGCTTTCTTATGTTGGGAAGACTATATGTCTGGTTGTCGGTCATGGAGTCATGGGTATTTATAAAGAAAATATATTGCTGTTTATTTAGTGATGACCTTCTACACACTCTTTTGCAAGCCTTGTTTACTGCATTTCACTTCAACTCCTTGCTGTAATATTCCGAACATCAGTAGTTGACATAAAGTTCTCATCATTTGCTTTTGGTTGTCTACAGATATTATGACCTTGATGCATATCACAGACGTAAACTTGAGAAGCAAGTGAAAAAAGGTTTCAAAAAGGTTGTGGACTCTGAGCGTATTGTGTTTAATGATGAAGAACAACGCCGGTAAGTGTTATTGCATGTTGCTTTTGCTTTGCATTTGCAATTGTCAGACGTTAACTGTCTTTGATGGCCAATTCATTTATTAATATATATTTAAAAGCCACCTGTCCTCATTACATTAAAAACTTGCTAAATTTATTTTAAAAGTGATAGATATATTATAATATCATTATATTATCTTCGTTTTAGTTTAACAGAAGTGAAGATTATTGTTGCAGCACCGAGTGTTATGGATTACGCAAGTAGTTCTGTAATTATTAGGCTGAGTTGGTCAAACCACTCGAACTGAACCAAGCCCATCAAAGTACACATGTTGCTTACTGGTTTGGCTCAGTTTTGCTGGGGATGAACAGGGAAACCAAGTAAAATTGTTTGGTTTCGGGCTAACCAAATTGATCAAGCCAAAGTCTATAATTTCAGAATACCTGTCAACCCATATTCCTATATTTCAACTCACTTCCTCACTCTCTTTGCTTGCCAAGGATATATGTGATGCTTGTGTGGATTGATAACCACTGTAAATCCACCATCTCAAGGATAAGAACTAGGAGAAAAGTTGTGTGGATTGGAAAAAAGTTGTATAAATTAAACACTGACCTAACTGAAATTGGTGCATCGGTATGAGTTTGGTCTGTTTTAGTATGTGGCACCAAAATTCGACATGCCAAAACATGCACACGTACCATTGCCTAATGATTATTAGCTATTAATACACTTGCTATATGTTTTCAGGCTGGAAATGCAGAAGGAACGTGAAAGACAAAAGGAAGAGCAGGTGGAAGCACTTAAGCTTGCAATGCAGAGTGGGCAGGTATGTTTATGTCGTATTTATTTGTCATTGTGCTACCGTGATGAAAGTAATTCTCATCATTTCTGCCGGGCTCAAATCTGTAGGCTCAAGCGATGAAAGAGCAAGCTCAGCTAAGGGAAGAAATGGCTTACCAGTACAAACTCGGGAACTTTGAGGTGAAATTTAATAATTTGCCTTCCACCGCCATAGTGAAATAACTAAATTTTGGTCAAACGTGTCAACTAAATTTTATGCTTTATATCTTCAGGCTGCAGCTGCTATTCAGAGAAGATTGGACCCGGACGTTGCCATGTAATTGGTTTATTTTGATCTTACTACCCAAGTTTCTGCTTTTCAGAGAAGATTGGACCCAGATGTTACCATGTAAATGGGTTATTTTGATCTTACTACCCCAGTTTATAACCTGAATTTGATTGTACTTGGCATGAAGCCAAGTGCATCCTCCTAAAATTTTATAATAGATTGTAGCAGCAGTAATGATGTTCATTCTTCTTAAAAAAATATCCTAGAAATCATTAATGATGTATGGTTAAAGAGACAAAGTTTTTACTTGCTGATATTACAAATGGGCACTACAACTTTTTGTTAGCTGTTATGTTAACACCTGCTGTTGATAGTGGTTTAAAATTGCCAGCTAGAATATATGAAAAAAGAACCCAGACAAACAAAATATATTCTGCTGTTTTTTACTAACATTCTGCCAAGGCCAAAGAAACAAGATAATTCTAAAATATAAATTCTTTAAGCCTCAACTTGACAGAAGTCGGAGACAATCCAAACGACACGGTAAATGAAATCAATAAACTTCTTCAACTGAAGTGGTATAGATAGATTTATCAGTCGATATCTTCTGAGTTCTGGAAAACTCTTTAGATACTTCATCCATAGATGGCCGAACCCTGGAATCTGACCTTAAGCACGCAAATGCTTGTGTCAAAACAATGATAATGTCCTGTTCTTGATGTCTTGTTGGACGCGAGAGGCGTGTGTCTAGTAGATCACACAGCATTGTACTTTTAGCGGATTGAAGATATGTGAACGATAGAAGGAAGTCTCCTGGATGGCCTCCCATCATGATTTCTAATGCAACAACTCCAAAACTATATACATCACATTTTTCGGTCACAGCCATTGTGTATGCAAGCTCTGCCAAGCACAAAACCAAGGGACATTATAACAGATTTTGCTGCAGAATGTAAAGTATAAAATTGTGAGACGGCTAGAAAAAGAGATCACCTGGGGCAATATAACCAAGAGTGCCTGCAACCATGGTCCGATTAGATGAATCAGGGTCTAGCAACCGTGATGCACCAAAGTCTGCTACAAACGCCTCCATTTCAGAGTTCAACAGTATGTTATTACTTGATATGTCTCGATGAACTATAGGTGTAGTGCAATTGTGATGCATATAAGATAAGGCATTTGAAATACCTTTCACAATGTTTACTCTCTCACTCCAATCTAATTCCAAGGCGCGGGCATCATCCTGGAGGGCACTGAACAAGCTTCCTTTCTCTATATACTCGTAAACAAGAAACATGCATTGTTTGTGCATGCAGAAACCATAGAGCTTCACAATATTCTTGTGTCTGATATTGGACAACACTTGTACCTCATTCCTAAAAGTTCTGTCGGAAGCTGGCTCCTGGGCTTCCAGGCGATTAAGTTTTTTAAGCGCCACAATGTTACCCCTTGGCAACATTACTTTATATACAATGCCATAGCCACCAGTTCCAATGCAGTATCTGCTGTCGAAGTTATTTGTGACTCTTACAATGTCTTCGTATGCAATCTTTCCATCAAAGTTCCACACTGAACACATGTCACCGTTCCTTACCTCCATCCTGTTTTGATTTTCTGCAGGCGTATGCCTGCAGAAAAACACGGAGGCTAGTATCAGTAGTATGAGGCCAATGGTAAGGGGGGTAACTATGTAAAGGACGAGCAAGACCGACTTTCTGCGGCTGTAAGTCCTTTTACCATCATAAAGGTTGTTATACGAAAAATCACATTTGTTGTTCAGATAGGGATAGTTGGTGGGAGGGATTGTACCTGAAAGATTGTTATAGAAGAGTTCCAAGCAAGTCAAGTTTAACAAACAAAAAAACTGATTTGGTATGTTTCCAGTCAAATGGTTGTTATTCAGTGTCACCGTCTCCAAAGGACAGTCTCCAAGTTCTTGTGGGATGTTTCCACTGAGCAAATTGTTGGAGAGGTTAAGATGTCGTAGACTGAAGAAGTTCTTGAAAACAGGCACGGATCCAGTGAGAAAATTATGAGAAACATCAAGTTTAATGAGCTTAGTGAGGTTAGCCTGTTGAAAATCTAAAGAGCCATTCAGCTGATTACAACTGAGGTCCAGGTTGGTGAGTTTAGTCAAGAAGCCTAACGTCGATGGGATTTTCCCTGTGAGATTATTGTCACTAAGGGATAAATTGACCAAATTACTCAGGTCTCCCAATTCTGAGGGGATGACACCGGTGAGTCTATTGTGATTCAGGGATAATTCGACTAAGCTACTCAGGTTCCCAATTTCTGAGGGAATGTACCCGATGAGTCTATTGTGTCCGAGGCCTAAATAGGTAAGACCCTTTAAGTTACTTATTCCAGGGGGAATAGAGCCACCAAGAAGATTGTTTGATACATCAAGCACTATCAGATGAGTGAAGTTAACCAGGGAAGAAGGCAATTCACCGGTAAGCATATTGTGATCAAGTTTTAGGTAGATGAGATTAGTCAAGCTGCCAAAACTCGATGGAATTGTCCCTGTGAGATTATTGTCATTAAGGAACAAGCGTTCAAGCATAGTCAAGTTTCCTAGTTTCAGGGGAATGAGCCCTGTAAGTTTATTGTAACCGAGGTTTAGAAAATACATACTGCTTATGCTACTAATCCCCGAGGGGATGGAGCCCCTGAGATCATTGACAGATACATCAAGCACCTGTAGTCGAGTGAGGTTCACGACAGAAGAAGGTATGTTACCAGTCAGATTGTTGTTGTTGACGGTGAGAGACTCGAGTTTTGTTAGCATTCCAATCTGGTCCGGTATGCTTCCATTAAACTTACAATTGGAAAAATCAAGCAATTTGATTCTCCTGAAGCCACTGCTTATTCCGGAGGGAATAGAACCACTGAGAGGATTGTATGATATTATAAGTGTGTCCATTCGAGTAAGGTTAGCTAGTGAAGAAGGCAATTCACCAGTGAGTGAGTTATTAAAAAGGTTGAGATATTCGAGTTTTGAAAGCATTCCAATCTCGTAAGGTATGGTTCCATAGAGGCCGCAGTTAGAAAGATCAAGTGCTTTGAGGTAGGGGAAGGAAGACAAGTCGAGTTTTCGAAACTCATCATCTATGTAACTGTCGTATAGATTTATTGAAGTCACTTTATTTTTCTTGTTGCATTCGATGCCATTCCATTTACAATGCGACGAATCCAAATAAGTTCCTGTCCACCATCTCGAACCGAGAAGAGCTTCCCTCTCTGTGTTCCTTGCTTCAGATAATGCAGATGAATTACTAGAGACAATGGTTACCTGTAGGAGTAGATAAATTAGCCAGGAGCATGATGCCATATTTTGCCTCACGTTGCTCCGCGAGTTGAAGGGGTCTGAGATAAGACGAGTGTGTGAGCGCGTTTAATTATAACTGGAATAAGAAAAACTCATGAAGCATACAGGCAATGGTTGATGAGAGATTCAGAGATTAGAAGCTGATGAAGGATGGAAAGATATATACATGGCAAGACAGATCAACTTGCTTGAATGATTAATATTGAGTAAGTACTGTATTAATCAATTAGATATGGCAGTTAATTTTATTCTGCATGGAAACTACGGTTATATTTAGTTGTTTTCCTTGATTAGTATAGAAATATCTTTCTTATCAGCTTAGTAAAACATAATTTTTTATTGAATTATTTATTCAATTGAATAATCAGGATAAAGGAAAGATGCAAGATAATATTACATAATTTTCGTATTTTTCTGATATGATGATATGTCAATATTTTCGCACTATTCCGCTGATGATACTGCTCGATTGACTGTGCTTGGATATTTAATTTATTATTTTATGCGTCCAATGCCCAACAGGTGCTTTATTTTACTTAATATTAAATTTTTGAAAGTATTATTCCTCTTACCTTACTTATTATTGAATTTTAAAAACGTTATTTCTCTGATATTAACTATTACATGTTATTTCTCCTATATTAACTATTACCCGATATGATTATATGTGGGATATTTTATATCCTAGTATAAAGTCATTTATATTTAAGGATGATGGACCTGTTTCTCCGGGAATTTTAATTTATTATTTATTTATTATTTTCTGAACATTAGACAATAACAATAAGATTGATTTTATTTATTTGTATAATAAACATATATATATATCATATTTTACTGTATTAGATGTGTATATATATATATATATATATATATATATATATATATATATATAATGTTTATTCATAAAAATTTATCTTAGAATATAATATTTATATTTAATTATTTATATAGTACTATCATACTATAACATGATGGGAAAAATACAAGAGAACACTCAGACAAAAACATGTTACGGAACGATCTAGAAAACAAAGGAGACACAATCCTAAATATATCATGTTCACATCAAGTTGAAACACTAAAGTAGGCAAACTCTAAAACTGAACCCCGACAGTCAAAAAAGGATGGCCCTCAGTAATTCTCCATATAATTGTACTGCATGCAATACAAATTGTTATATTCCTTTCCAACATGTATATGAAAAGAAATATATAGAAAATTACCACTTCACAGGAATGTCACCAGTCACCACTTCTATTAGAGAAGAACAAATTCGAATTGTGTTTTTTTCTACTGTCTGAATATAATCGGAAACAATAGAATTGCATCCAAAAATTTGTGTCCAAAATGTATTCCCCAAAAAATAACTGGTGCTTAATGCCTACCAGTAAAGTTCTGAATCCCCCACTTGTGTCGATCAACAAGCCTTTGTTCACTTAGCAAAGCTCAGGCGTTTTGGATCGATCTTGTCCACTCTAATAGCAATTATCTGCCCACTATCTTCTTCTGTCCATCCTATTGATTCCTTCTCCAGCAGTTCTATGATCTGCCACAAAATTCAGGACAGAACCACAGATATTAAAAAAGTATAACCCACCAATATAATATTTGGAAAATGACACACGCATATCACATTCACAGGGTATGCATTTTTATACTAATTTCCTTTTTCTGAGATACACCTACATGCTGTCCACATAAAATTTATTCTAACAATTATCTACTCTCATTATAGTCCATATTGTAGGTTATTTCAGGTAGGGGAAATATACTACACTATGAGCTCATCAAAAGTGTAAAAGGCTAATAAATGATACTCATTTCCTTGGTACACCCTTATTTATATCTTCCACATACTCCCAAATTGCTGATATGATCCGAGTGATTATGTGCATCTTTGGTATGCGTATAAAGTCCTAAATCGTAAACCCCACATATCCGTCACAAGACTCACGACTGCATAGGCTCATATACTCATTACATTGCTACGTGTCCGATGCAAAAAAAAAAACCAACTCCACGGAGCAATCAAACTTGAGACCTACAGGCTACAGCACTCAAGCAGGCTGGTCAACCACTGAACTACAGCGTAGTTGTGTGCAAGTCTGGATACACATATTTGTGTATTTGACAGGTAAGAAGATGATATCACAAGCAACGGAAATAGCTATACTGATTTTTAGTTTCTTCCACTATAAATTGTTCATTATGAGTATATCTCAGTAAAAAGGAAGGCTAACACTTAAATTGAACACTTTACAGATTATAGTTATCAAAATAATATCCCGGTGATTAGACAATTGTTCCAACATGTCAAGTCATAAGGCTTCATCAAACATGTTAAAGCTAAATATTTATTCCACCAATGTTATTGTTCTACAGCACTCACCCATCTCCCTGAGAGCAAGGGGGAGAAAAACAAAATGTGAGATATTATGCTAAAGTCCATAGGTAATTACTAAAACCTACGGCATATCTCGAAAGATGATATTTTGGTAAATTGGAGTTCATCACAATGAAGCAGCACCAACTGATAGACGAAAAGACCTTTATTCTAATATAGTTGAACTACATACCACTTTTTTGCGAGCCTCTCTTTTAGCATCATTTTCATTGCTACCAACAAAGACCTTGAGATGCGGAATAGCTAAAAAAGCAGAAGCAGAAAACCATGTCATTTTCCCAATTTAAAACCAAGATGATGCATGCAACGAATAAGACAATATGACCTACCCTCGATGCCAGAGAGAGAAGTTAAATGAGACTTCAGAGAACGTCGAGCTTCCTTTGGCTCATAATCATGCAGATCAAGAAACACTTCTTCATTCTCATTACTGCAGCAAATAATGGAACATGAAGACTATTCTTATTACAAAACAAAGAGAATATATAACAAATATGGATTTTCGCTTGACCTGGTTTCGAGAAGTTTCTCTGTAGACTTGTCATCAGCTTCCTGGGTTTTCATTTTAAAAAAATTTCCCTGTAGTCACCCAGAACGTATGAAGTGTAGCAACTCAGCGAAAAAGACCAAAAGAAGTTAATCTAAAAAAGGAATTCTAATGTACTTTTGCATGTATATTGTCAAGTGAAGTAGAACTATTTGAGTAATGAGAGAGAAACTGAGGAAAAAAGCAGGTTTATAGAAAACAATATTAGCATGGTAAATTAAAATTTAACAAATTCATATATTCTAAGTTAATAAGATGAAAACATAACTTATCTATTAGGCCCTTTACTTGAGCCAGTCATAATTAATGCTCTTGATTAAAGATTGAAATAAAGGAGAGGCTGAAAATGAATTTCTGGTGGATTTAGTCGAGTTAATTGTGCATTGTGTCAGTTACAAATCTAAAAGAGTTGTTTCTTGGGACAAAAATATCTTAGCTCAAGTATAAATAGAAAAAAGGTTTGCAGGTTGAGGAAGGCATGGATTAGACATTAATGTACGTGTAAAGGGTGGGTGATCCCACGAATACCACCTAGTTGTGTAGAAAGACGGTGACTGTCTGTGGAGAGAGGGTGATCTCTAGAATATCACCCGGTGCGTGTGTGTGTGTATCAATAAAAGAACTGTTCTTGTTTGTGAAGTCTGTGGTAGCTTATATATATAATTGTATATGTGTGTGTGTGTGCGCGCGCGCGCTAACATACACGTTATATATGTATAGTAGGCCTGGATCCCTGCACAGGTCCTAACAATATCACAGTAACTAATTAGTAGCGTTGACTATCTAGTCAGTCCACGAGGCACAGGGCCAGCGGAAAATAAGTAAACAAAAAAAGATGGGAAGAATATATAAGAACTAGGGACACAATGCACAACCAAATATTATTAAAATTATAGAGTAAATCAAGAAAACTTTAACCACCTACATGGTAGAAGCTCATAATGGCCGACTATATTTGGCTGTTCTTACTTGGTGAATTTTATCAGTAAGCAGCAGGGTTAGAAAGCAAGATCTAGAACTCATATTAGTAACACTACTTGAAAAAGCTTTCAACTCAGCGAAAAGTTTGAAGCCCTACCTGTTCCATCAATTTTTCTGACAGCTCATAATCCCCCTTAACATATGCATCAGTAGCCTGGCAGGAAGTAAACTTGTGTTTATGGCATCAACCAAGGGAGATTAAAAATTTGTCTTTAATACTACACTTACTGCTTTGTAATACTCTCTCATTGTAGTAAAATACTCCTTGTGAGCTAGTCGTAAGGCATCATAGCTTCCATGCGGTTCTACATGCAGATTGCCACATGGACAAAAAGCATTTAACATTTAATTAAGAGAAGCTATAGGTATAAATCAAAAGGAAATCCAGGATCTGCAAACTCATTCCATAACTACAAAACTAACTATTGCTAAGAATATAAGTACCCATTTCATTGACGGCTTTAATTTTGGTAACAGAAATAGTTCCTTACGTGATGCTAACTCCAATTGATTACCCTGATGGTTAACCTTCTTTAAACGGTTTTTCTATGTTGTGCCCATGGGCACACACTAAGCACCAAAATTGATGAATTTGGATGGTTTCTATTGGCTTAGTCTCTTTAATAATGGTGGACCCCCTGCATTTACAACCACCACACCAATCAAAACCCTCCAATTCTATAGATTTTAGTGCTTAGCATGTGCCCATGGGCACACTAGACAAACCCTTCTTTGAAAGCATTTTCTTAGTCCATAGACACTAAATTGAAATGACTACTGAAACTTGATATGACATAACTTTATATGGTAGTTCACAATGACAATTTACATCAAAAAGAGTTCCTAGCACCTTATGATTTTGGGAGAGTTGATCATACGACACCAAAAAAAAAATTACAAGGCCATGTTATATTTAAAAGTATGGCATCCATTTAGTGGCTTCCACTAGCACCTTATGATATTGGGGGAGTTGACCATAAGACACAGTATCGCAGCTTACGTACAGTAGAGGTCTTAAGTTTTACTAGCATCTTTGTTGGTTCCTCCTTGGTGAGATTGAGCCTTTAATTGACCCTGTAGGCTTGTTATCATGGGAAGGATTATCATTTTAAGATTCTCGAACCTTTACAATAATCGGTGGACTAACATTATCATTTCATATTTCACTTCATTAGTATTAATAAATACAATGAAGAGGGTGGGACTAAATAGTCTGCAGCTCTATACAACAAAGAGATGAGATTACAAAGATTAGATACAAATTAGATTATGCAGGTTAACTCCTGATTTCACATTACCACCCACAAAAAATAAGAATGCTTACCCTCCTTGACCACTTTTGGTTTTGCACGAATCCTAGGTTCCACAATTATGTCTTCTGGAGGCTCGAGAACCGGCCTACCATGTCTTCCTCTCCTCATTCCTGTCACTGGGCGAATTATTCTTCTTGGTGGATCTTCAATTCTTCCAGCAACATTAAACAAGGAGTTCATAATATCTTTCTGGAGTGTGTCTTTATCTTTTTTAGGTGAATTTGTTTCAACTCCTGTGAACATACCCGTCTCGGTACTGCAGGGTCAAAAGAAGCTCAAATGAGACATTCCCTAAAAAAATCAATATTGCCATATTGGATTCAAAGGATAGACTTCCCTAAAAATATTTAATATACCTCCTTGCAGAACCTCTGACAGGCTTCATTACTTTGTTGGAGTGAGAACCTTCTGCTTCAAGAGATTTCTGCAAGAGGTGTGAAAGACATGATCAACTTTGACTGTATGGCATACATATGCAAATAATTACTTGCCTAATTTCTTTGAGAACCTAGTAGCAAGGCTCCTTCCTCTCTACTTCCATGACCAGTGTTGTTTAAGGCGCAAATTGTAAAAAAGCGCAAGACCTAATTTTGAAGCGCGAGGCGCCATTAATCGCACGCCTTTTGACCCCAAAAAAATAATCACAAATTTAACAAGAAACTAATACTTAACATAATCTTAACATTCGAACATAATAAAAAACATAAATAACATGATGAAGAGTGAATTAGAAAAGTTGGGAATCAGAAACCAGAGAGGGATGAAGAGAGATTAAGAGAGACAGAGAAGAAAATTGAGAAGAGCAATCTGCACATACGTATATATCTGTATGTATATACTGAGAATAAAGAAAAAGACTTACGTTTAGATGGAGGCTGTGATGTTTAGATGATACCGGGTCTTATGAATCACTTTAGGGTTTTCTCCTTTTACCCCTTTTTTAAGGGTATTATTATAAAATCCCAAGCCCACAACTAGATGCATACCGGACCCAACAACCCATCACACGCCAGCCCAAAAGTGCTAGCAAATTGGTATACATTAGTTATTTGTTTGCCCTTATAAAGGGCCCAAATACTCTTTAACTAATTAATGTGGGATGTTACTATTATCGTCTTTTTGTTATAAGCGCCTTTTTCGCTTTAGTAGCGCCTTCTGAGCGCTTTTTGGACGATTTCAGAATCGCACTAAATCGCTTAATTTCGAATCGCACACCTTGCGCCTAAGCGCGAAGCGCCGTTAATCGCGCCTTTAACAACACTGCCCATGACCGAAAGGCATGGGTCCATATTCTTATTCCCCTCTCCACATATATTTCAAAATCGGATGCATTGAAAAATATATACATGCAACAAAAAAATAAAATAATATCTATCTATCTATCTATCTATATATCTATATATATATATATATATATAATTATATATATATATATAGGCTTTTGCTCAAATGAGAACTGGTGATTTTATAAAATTTAAAATTTTGTTAGCACAAAATCACCAATTCACCAAATTCGAAATTTCATCTTTTCAAAAAATCACCAATTTCAAGTACAGAAATCACCGGTTCTCACAGCTCTCATTTTAAGAAGTTCTCACTGGAGCGCGACCTTATATATATATATATATATATAAAATTACTAGCCCATAAATTCAGGAAATAGCAATACATATTATCAAAAAAAAAAGTGTAAGGGGCTCATCAAATAATTATAACCCTCCAAATTTCCGATGCTTTCAAGACAGTATCTCCATGGGGTTCTGCCTCCTAAATTTTCTAAATTATAACAGGAAAAGTAAAATATCGAGTGACATGCAATCAACTCATCCCTTGAACGATCTGAAGAAATAATTCATAAAGAGTGATTTGTAAATACTTGGAAGCTGATATATCTGAGATAAAGTAAAAACTGACTACTTTTCAAGTGAATGCATGTCATTTCTTTAACTATTCGTATTAAGAAGCATATCCAGATTCCCTAAAAAATATATAAATATGAAGAAAATTTTATAAGCTTAAAATTATACTCTTTTACAGCATCAACTCAATTGATGCTTCCAGTCGCCTACTTCAATGTTCCAAAGGAATTGCAAAATACTCTGGGATTGTCATAGGCTATTTACATTACACCCACAATTCATATTAAGTATTACTTTGTTAGTTAATATTTACAAGAATCTGTTCTGCAGGGTTACAGATAGACTGTCCTAAAAGGGAGTCTGAATTAAGTGACAAATAATTATGCAGCTAAATCGAGATAGTATGCATCATATATCATATACAAGGACCCAGAGCTTACATTTGGAGGAAGCATGCATGAATCGTCATCATTCTCATTAAATCTTGATGCAGACATATCTAAAAGTTTTTCCATGCTCTAGATGACCACCAGAAACAGACATTATTAGATGGGAAAGTAAAGGCAAAAGTAAAATTTATTAATATATGTGTACAGAAGGATAAAATGAAATATGAATAAATGCCTTTACTTCTATTTTGTTGTATGTAAATTCAACTGTGTAAGGAGTGAAGTATAATAATTTCTGAAGCTACTCCTATTGGAAAACATCAAGGAAATCAAACTGAGGACTTACCTTGTTGACATCATAACCACAAAGACCTGCACAATTAAGAAGTAATTTTGCATAATATTAGAAAATTAAGTTATATTGACTATTTATAACAAAATTAATGCTTAATATCGGATATTAGTCATAGGCAAGTCATAGACTACAAAAGAAAATGTGGTTTCAAAACAGCTACACAAGATAACAAGAGACAAGCAATTCATTAATGTAAACACTGTAAACATCAAGTAATTTCAACCTAATTGATATTATTATTATATATAGGAAATGAGGAAGGACATCTAAGCTTTTGCTAAACAAGTTTGAACAATATAATCAATCTATTATAACAAGTATCTCATAACACTTGCTACAAGGACTTGAAAAAGAAATGCACGATTCACCTATATAAATTTATAACAAGTTAAGTGGGAAACCACTAAACTGGAAAAAGGTCCAGCACGAACTCAAAGATATATTGTAAAAACATAAATTCATGTATCCTCAAACAAAAGGGGTGTGTGTGTGTGTGTAGATAGAAAGATAGATAGATAGAGAGAGAGAGAGAGAGAGAGAGAGAGAGAGAGAGAGAGAGAGAGAGAGAGAGAGAGAGAGAGAGAGAGAGAGAGAGCTACATATCATTACACATAAACGAAATGCATGCATCATTCACTACATGAATTCCAGTTTGGTATTTTAACATACAAATATATATACACAGGAGTACACTTGTAATACCTACTAAAGGGATAAACCAAGATAATAAAGCCAGAAACTGGTAGTATGCTACTTCGTTTGCACATCACTAAAACTTGATCTGATAGGGGTGCGCTCTACTTAGAACCAATCCTTAAAATAGAACCTTGGAACCACTAAGGTTCTGCTGCAGAACCCAAAATTTTAAATAGACTTTCAGGATCTAAATCTTAATACATGTTTTTGGCATCGTTATGTGTGTTCAAAAGCCCCGTCCCGGGCCATCGCACGGAAAACTATAACCGAAAATTTTTTTATCCGGCATTAATTTGGAACCGCGTGCATCTAAAGCACCCTTTACTAAGATCAATGTAGTTGTATGTAAACCCAGAGCAATAGCATGATGAACTAAAAAGTCTCCAGGGCCTATTGTTAAGAATAGTGAATTACTAGTCTCATTAACAGCATTTAACCAACCGGGCAACTATATGCTTCGACGAATCGACCCGCATTGAATGCTGGGCCATTTGTTGAAGATAAAAGTGCTGCAAAATCTTAGTTAACTTACCTAAGAGGTATAAGTTCTAAAAGTTCTTAGGCTAAGGGTTCTAAGATGAATATGACCATATATATATATATTTCAAATGCAGGAATCATTTATTTAACAGAGCACACAGCAAGTCCACCCACACCCCCAATAGGGAACTAATTTGTTGTGAGTGTTAAATTTCTTGTAATTAATCTTACCCAGAAAAACTGCATTTTTCCTCTATTTAAAATACTGCTCAACAGCTCAAGTTTGAAATTGAATCTTTGTAAACTTACCATAAAATAAATTACATATGCCGATCTATTTAATGAGCAGGAATCCTCTAAACCAGAAACCCTCATAATCTTTTATATTTGCAAGAAACTTCATACAAAAACTTCAAATATTGATTTGCTGACTACATGAACCTATGCTTCAGTTAAAAATCCATAGTTTGGTGACAACACACAACACAAAGAACATTACGTTACTAATATCATAAATTAATGAAAAAACAGTTTGCCTCCTATCATCGAGCAATTTATAAGCAACTAGTAGATTATAAATCATCAATGAAGTTTAGTACGAAGTAGGGAACCAAACACTTAACTCGTAACCATACTTTGATGGTAAAAAGGGCAACAATTACTACGAAATACGATTCTTTTGACACGAGCTGAGATTAAGAAATATTACACATGAAGATTGAAGAATTTCATTGAGTCACTTATTAACGAATGTCATAAAATAAAAAACTGTTGAATGCAATCATAAATTATATTCTCCACTACAGCGTGTGAACCCTGCACTAATTTAAGTGTATAACTAGCATTAAATCTAAATGCACAAGTAAAAAGTACGTACCTAGGACTTCACGGATAACACCCATGTCCAATTTGAATCCATCCCCAAGCATTTTAAACAGGAATTCTTCAACATCATTTTTCATTGTTTCATTATTTGCTACATAGTCTGGAGAGGACTCAACATATACCTCGGAGGGTGGTAAGTTCAATTTCAGTGGTTTTTCCACTGCCACTGGCACATAAGATGAAGGCTTTGTCTTGGAGTATTCCCTTCCAATGACACCTGAAACAGTTCCCATTGAAATGGGACGATTCCTTTGCTTTGGTGGAATAGAATTTCTTTCCACACAAGACTTCTCGAGAAAATTATCTGTTGGCAAATTTGAAGAACTTGCTCCATCAGGATTCCCTTTGGATCCTGAAGGACCTGAGATGCTTCCCTTATGATGACTAAGCAATTCACCAGCTGCATATACATCGCGACCTGCCAGACAATAAGCTGATGCTATATCCTCAAGAGACACTACTGAACTGAAAGCATCAAGTAACAGCTCCAAGTTTTTGTTATCATCATCACAGTATGAATTGTTCGAAGGAAGCAATTCCATCTTCATCCTTCACATCAAAAGAAGCAAGTACAATCAACACACAGATAATTGTAATGCACAGAGGATACATCACTTAATAAAACAATGATGTATGTTAATATATGAAAGACTTAATTTGATAATCTTTGCAAAATAACATTTACAAGTACGACCACAATGAAAGGGACGAACCTAAAAACCATTATCATCAACGAAGGATGTACTGTTATGTTAGAGTATAACATGGCCCAACTTTTAAATGCCAATTTTAAACATTAGAAAAACTCAATATATCATGTAGTTCATTTAGGCTGTAGCAGCAATACAGATAATAAAAACCCCACACACAATTACTCCAGAGCAGTGTGTTTTTGTGTGTTCTTTTTCCAATTACTTCAGAGCTATTAAAATGTTTATAAATCATTTAGCAACAACATGTTCTTAAACAGCATGTAACTGGGAGCTTTTTATCTGCAACGGTTCAATTAACTTTATCAAAACCTCGTACGGATTCAAGCATCATTTCACTAGAAAATATCAGTGACTCAAAATGTAGAGGTGAAACATGATGTGGTGAACGTGCTCTATCTATAATACACATATATAAATATATTGGCGTTCTGTAAAGAACGCTCTTATATAAACAACTAGAAACAACAAACAAGATATTTAGCATAAAATATCATTTGATTTTTAAATTAACTACTCGTTCTTATGCAAAAAAACATATTATATAATGAAATGCAATATATATAATTATGCTTGAACATAACATGATTATGAAAATTTCATTATACCAAAAATGAACCCCATATTTCATTCAAGGTTTTATACTAAAATTCAATAACGATTTAAGTTTATAAATTCAGAGATTCTACATTAAATCCTACTCCCTCCGTCCCTCTCAATTCTTAACATTGGGGGGGGGGGGCGTGGCACGCACTTTAATGCGCCTAAATAACATAATTTTATAACTTTTTTTCTAAATTTTCTTTTTCTGAATAAAAGCTTAGTGTCTAAATTTTCATTCAGAAAAAGAAAATTTTAAAAAAAAGTTGTAGAACTATGTTTTATAAGCGCATTAAAGTGCGTGTCAAGCAGTGAAAAAGAAATGTTAAGAAATGAAAGGGACAAAGGGAGTATATATTAAGCTTAAGTGCGGTTTCTTATCTTAATCTTAATAATTCGCTTTTTCTATCAAAAGAATAAAAACGTGGACCATGTTCTTTATATACGGGTTTTCTCTCTAGAATGCCACTTTCTGGTAGTGATTACATAAAATTATAAACAACAGAGAAAATGTAAGGTCAGATTATAAATAAAACAAAATCATAAATAAATTGTGTGAAGGAGATGGCTAAGGCAAGAACATGATGCAAACTGATACATAGATAATGAAAAACATACATAGACCACTCTTAAACATAATAGGTCTTCAACTAACATATAACGACCATGATTATAAATTGACAGCCTAAACAATCACCACAATCAAATAAATTAGAGATAAACGATGAATGATCAGTTAAAGAACTAATATATAAATGAAAGACAATATGTGAATTGAAACTTAAGCTTACTATCGATGGATGGGAAAGCCGAGAGTGGCCGCAAAGTAGGTATGTGTTTAGGGTTTTACTCGCAATTTCTTATTCTCTTAGGTATCTCTCACGCACTTCTCATTTCTGTATTTGCCTTGGTAGCGGAGGTTTTAACACCCCATTTGTCTCGCCTTAAATGAAAATAATATAATTATTATCTTTTTGAGATATTATTCTTATTATTATTAAAAAATGTTGAAATTATTATTAAGGATACTTTATATTGATTTAATATTATTATTCAATACCTTTTCAATACATTAAATTGAATATTAATTGATTTAAATTTACAGAAACAAGAAATAATCGTAGTGGTTATAGATATTTTTGCATATTAACTATACACAACTACAAATGTACAAGACTACATGTGACTAGGTGAGCACCAAGTTTAGTATTAATTTTAGCCTGGTGTTACAATAAATCTTGCATACGTTGGGTCCACTAGTAACTGTTTTATATTTTCTTTCCATATTATTATTATTATTATTATTATTATTATTATTATTATTATTATTATTATTATTATTATTATTATTATCATTATTATCATTATTATCATTATTATCATTATTATTATTATTATTATTATTATTATTATTATCATTATTATCATTATTATTATTATTATTATTATTATTATTATTATTATTATTGTTACTACTGAATATGTAACTCCGGAATATTGTATACAGCGGAACCGGGATTTTAAAGATCTTAGGAAAATATTTTAATATTCATACCAATTTAGCCTTAAAGATATATATCATTAATCAATTCTGAAAATCAGCCGGGATTTGATTAGACATTATACTAACATCCGAAGATAGTTGGCTTCCGAGTTTCCGCCTCCTCCCCCTCCCCTGATTTCTGCCATTGCTCGTATACAATACTAAAAAGTTTTAGTTAGATATGGACTCCTAGGATCACAATGTTTCTAGGAAAAACCCGAAGTTATAGAACAAAACTCCATAGTTTTGTCTTGTACCAAATTTTAACACATATAACTTGTTATTAATGTTTTATCAATTAACAAATAAGTTAAAAAGTTTCCAAACACAACTAATAGAAGCAGCCTAATATGTATTAAACCTGTGCTTTGGCAAAAATTCATGCATGAGTTAGGGCTTTCGCTAAGATTTCAGTTCACAGTACAAAACCACTAAAGTTCATAACTAACACGACGACTCAAATAATAAAACAACAAATCTACTTTCACACGAACACGAATACATAAAGTAATTCAAACGGTATTCAAATTGCCATCAAACTAAGGACGCTCTCTCTAGAGTGTCGAAATAACAATGCAAATTGATATAGAGATAGCGAAACACATACATAGACACACGACGTCTTTAACTAACAGATAAAGATCATCTTTATGAAATCATTCACCTAAACAATCATCGCAAACACAATTAGTAGAGATGAAAAATAAATAATCGTTATTATATAAAAAATTATAAAGTAAAGAGACAATGTGTGAATTGAAGCTTACTCTAGATTTGATCAACGGGATGGAAAGCGGAGCAGAGTAAACGGAAAGTGGGGACTTGCTACTTAGGGCTTTTACTCACGCTTTGTTATTCCATCGTCTCTCTCACACGCAATTCTTATTTCTGCATTTGCCTGGTACTGTTTAGGTTTAAGTAAAGAGCTCCGTTTTTTTCGCCTTTATAAAACTAGTTATATATCGTTCTTGATCTTGTATGTATATATTTCATATTATAACATATTTTCATTAAAAAAAAATTGCTAAGAGGATTGATAGATAATTAAATTTAATTATCTAAATTTCTTACTAAAAAAATTTAAGAATTTTTGAGATACGTTTTTTTAAAAACTTTAAATTTAATTATCAAAATCTTTTATTTATGGTTTGTAGAAACCAAAAAAAAAAAAAAAAAAAAAGTGACAGAAAATTATGTATATATTTCTCCACCGTTCTTTCCCTTTCTGCTCACAAGGTAGAAACATGCAATGATATTTCGACACATGTTCTTCGCATTTTAATTTGAGAGCTTTAAAGGGGGCTTCAAGTGTGAGTATATTTTTGATAAATACAGACTGCTGCTAACGTATAAATAAAGATATAAATCAGGTGCTTACAAAAAATTATCTGACATAGCATCAAGTATAACTCTCTGAATAAAAAGAAAAGCACATGTACTTTAAAATTTTAGTCCGGCAAGTGTTCGACAAAAGTTTAGGAACTCGTGGCTGGACACGGCTCAGTTGTTTCCCCTCTTAATTCAGTCTCACTGAAGAGCTCCTCTTGAACGGGTACTTCTTTTAGCTGCTGCGAAGATATAACATCTGCAATCGCCTTTCTAGCTGCTGCCTGCTGATCATCCTCTATCACCTTGTCCTGCTCCAGACCTGGCCCAGCAGGTTCCGTAGATGACTCTTCTTCTAGCTTTGGTGGTGGCACAAAGAAAGGTATCTTGCCTCTCTGCCAATCATGGAGAATCATCTTCCCTGCAGTCATCAAGTCAGGTTCACCTCCCTGTGATCAACCATTAAACCATTAATGAAATGATTCAGTACAAACAGCATTACATAGACATTTCCTAGAATGGTCCGAATGAGCCTGCAAAGGATCTAAGACATTCAGCATTAATATAAGAAAGTTTTTATTTTGGCCAAATAATCTTTTGAGAATTTAGATCCATACAAATCACTTGTAGGTTATAAACTTGCAATACTAATCACATCGGTTACAAGCTTAAGTTGGGTTCTCAGAACTCCTGTATAAGTCTTAATTATTATTATTCCCAAGTTTACCATCACGTCTATAATCTGGGAAATGGGAATGACAATGTTTTCCTGTACAATAACATAAATCTAAAAGAGTTCTAGCTACAAACTATTTATAATAAGCAGAACAAGACATCTCTAACTTGCTAAAAATTAAGTAGCAAAATAACATAAATACTTGTGTCATTTAGACATTTACTCTCTTCTTGTAAAACATTAGGTGTATAATAAAACTGAAACCTTATTGTGTTATGTGTATATGAAAAAAGTTTCACTTGTGGTATTTAAAGAAGGAAGCCTTGCGTTTGTACACCAAAAAAAAAATAACCATGAAATATTTCAGCAACACTTTCTTACCAAAATATAGTAACTGCCATGCACACAAACACAAATAAAGAGACCATACAATCACTTTACCTTCAAAAGTTTGCCGGTGAGTCTGCAGAGCTGGACCAGAAAATCATTATCGTCCTCCCTGATAACCAAAAAATCAGCACTTTGATTAACAAACCTACTCATGATCTGTACTGACAATGTAAAGATAATCACTTTTTAACTGATAAATCATCAACATGGTAATGTATGTATACTCCAGGAAGATTAGATGAATCCCATTGTTTATAAAACCTTCATAAATTAATTGCAAACCAGAGAGGAAGAGGGTGTGAGCTAATAAAATGAAAATATAGTAATAGATTTAATCCTGGGGCCTTAGATGGATTTTTTTCCCTTTTCAGTCATTTCTTCCCAACATTAAGTCACAGAAAAAAAGTTACACATTACAAATATAATTGTCTATCTCATTTTTGCCTTAAAGCTTAAGGAACTTGGAGCTACAATGACTACAAACCCACTTGTACACATGCACATGGCCAACACTAGAACTAACCACCATGTCAAATATATATACATAAAGAAAAAACAACATACCATTCCTTTATTTTGTAAGCTCTTTCTAAATGCTCCTTTTTCACACGTCTCAGTACTTCACCAATGTGCTCAGCAGCATCAGGCAAGTTTGTGACACGAACCTAGTAATAAAAATACTAGTCTGATCAACAAACCGGATATTTCTATATTTAGCAATAAACAAGTAACTATTTAAACAAACGTCAACAAACATTCTAATCCAGATTTTAGTAGTACATATAACATAAAAATCCAAACTGTGTACTGCTGTAACAACATTAATAACAAAAAAGGTGGCCAGTAGACATAGAATTAGCAACTTTAGAATCCAACTACATCATTGGCAACATTAGCTGTCTACTTCCGTAAAGTTCTTGATTTTTATAAATATACAGTACAGACACAATGATTGAATTTCTTGATGATAATTCTCCTGCCTTTTTATGATGTGGTCGCAGTTGCTATATTGGATAAAGTAACGATAAAAATGAACAAAGAAGTAGCCCAAAAAACATACCACGCCCTTTAACACAATATCAGTTTCAGAGTCATTGCTTTGGTAAACAACTCCAGGACAGTCGATCAAAAAGATTTTCTTCGTAAGTGTAATGTATTGCCAAACTTTAGTCTCTCCAGGAATAGGAGCCACCCTGCATACCTTCACTCAGAAACAAAAGATGATTAATAAATTCAGGTTATATTAATAAACAAAAGAAGGCTATAAAGGCAACAAGTAATCAGGCCCAGGTCTTGTATACAAAACAAAACATAAATAAAAGACCGTCTCAACCAACTAAAAGTAAATAATAAATAGAGATAAAGATCAGTCAAAGCATCACATCACAGCCTAAAAATATTGCAAAGTATCAGCAGAACAGAATATCTAGAAATATCAAACAAACAAATTAGATGCTTATGCCTAGGCATTACATTGCACTACAAACAGATTAACCCCAGGGACCTCACTAGATAGTCTGGGAATGTTATTCTTTCTACTATCCCATGATAATTCAAGTTCTTTAATACATAGAAGTATGCAAATGGTGCATATTCACACATGATACAACATGATAAACACATGCTTGCATAATTAACGATGAACTACAGTCTTAGAATATGACTTACATTTTTCGTTCGTAAAGTGTTGATGACTGATGACTTCCCAACATTAGGATATCCAACAAATCCCACACTTATTGCTTGCTTGTCACTTTTTAAACGAGAGAATTGTCTCAGCACGGATAGAAGTGACCCCTACATAGCAGAAAATCATACAAAATCACGTAATGATGTAAACACCTGATATTACATAACATTGTATTTCAGAAAAGCTTATTTAAATCTCCATCATTACTGTGAGCTTGTACCATCAAAATTTCAATCTTCAAAATAACTATCACGAGGTCTTACTTATGAATACTGGCACTTAACGACTTAACCGCATGACAATTATTATGAATTATATGGACTCATGAACAACGAATTTAGATGCTAGTGTTATGCCCTTTAGAGTAAGCCTCTAATTGAAGACAATAGACAACTGCTGTCCTAGTACTTATTTATAATTTACTCTACTTGGTACAATTATTTGTCAATCTTGTATTGTCTCAATATTCTACTCTAGCCTCTGTTTAGTATTTACACAAAGTATGTAGCCACTCTCGTGTATAAATCTGTATAGTAAAAATGTTGTGCATCAGTATAGTGGTCAATTAGTTACCTTGCCAAATGACTTGTTAACGCTCGCATGGAACGCCAGAGTAGGATATTCCTTTGATAGAACCCTTAGCCAGCCTTTTGTTACCCAAGCAGGAACCAGATCACACTAGAAAAAGCAACGAAAAATGGTTGGACACTTTTTCAAACTAAGTTAAACAAGAAACAGCAGGCCATACTTCTACAACTTCAAAAACACAAGCAATAACCTTATTTAAAAGAAGGATCATGTGTTTGTGCTTGCAATTCTCTTTCAAATGCTTTTCCAGGTGATAGCATCTTGTACCCTGAGGATCCCTAGCATCCAAGACCTGTGTATTGCAACAGAAAAATATTGGCTTTTCTGTTTTACCCTCCAATGCAAGTAGTGGTAATTTTGATTACACCACCAATTGACAATTAGAAAAGGGCAAGGGAGATGAGTATAACTATGGCAAACATTTTCAGCCTATGCTAAGCAAGTTAAAAGAACTGAGGCTGTCCAAATCGATCAAAAGAATATATACCAGATAGCTTATTCTGAAATTTAATCTACAGTATATCAACTAATATATCACGACGCTACCAGCAAAGAGAATATAGGAAACATTTGTAGATGGGAAAAAGATGACTTAAAAACAGCAAACCTGAATAACAACATCTGATGAATCTAACACTTTGTAAAGCTCTCCCCATATCCGCTTACTTTGACCTTTATCAAACACATTATGCCTAACCAGATCTCTAAATCCATCTTCACTTGCTTCAAAGGCAGTGGAAGGATATTTCTCTTCGAAGGCATCTAAAGATGACACAAAATTGTGATTCATGGACAGAACTAACCAAAGTACATTAATGACCATAACACTTCTTTCTAAAAATTCAACTGCACACATATTATGCAAGCTACAAACTTATTATAATAAATATGATTTGAGTCTGTACCTTGAGAACCATCAGCCTTTTTGGCTAATGCCTCGTAATCTGAGACCACTAGCTTTGGACGCTTCCGCTTCCTTTTCGGCCCAAATGCATCAGCGAAGGGCTCTGTGTCAAGAAGATGAACTCGTGCTTGCTACATGAACATAGAAAATGGATCACACTCTGCTAATTAACCAAAAGATCATCAATAATCTGACTTCCTATGTCAAACAAAAAAACTACTACGAAAATCATAATAGCATGCACCGATGAAACAGGACTGCTATAGCAAAGGGAGTTTTCAATCCCCTACCATAGTAAATTGAGTTGGACCAACTTCTTGCCCAATTGACAATATGACACTACTAACATTTAAAAATTTCATATTCATATTCACATAATTTATGACTCTGACCACAAAAAATCCTATTGCATTAAAGGAAATCAAAAGATAAAGTGAGAACCTAAGTTCCAATTTCAAATTATTCAATTTGACACAAAACAGAACATATACTACAATCTATTTTAGCACGGAGGGAGTAAATTAGAGATACTGCATGAGAATAAGAGATAAAGACACCAAGTATACCTAACAGGGTTGCTGTTTTACCTTCTGATGGTCAGTTAAAAGCGACATGGGCAATTTTGTCCCTTTTAAAATCACATTATAGTTGTTTGATAAGCGACTCTCGAGCTCACCCCGGAAAAACTCGAGCTCTTTCTGACCAACAACTCGTGTGTTGCCTACAGGTGAATGAAGTAAACTTAGAGAGGCAGACATGATTAATCTACTAAACAGCAAAAGAGCAATTCCAATATCCAATAAATGAGACTTATAACCCGTTAGCCACATTGCTGCAAACATATTAATTTTAAAAAACACCAAACATTTATAAAAATTTACATATTATCACAAGACAGTATAATAACATAACATAACTATCAATCCTAGAATTCATAATATATATGTACCTTGATTTGCTATTACAGTTGTGTTGCACACGACAGGTTTATTAAATAAACTACTAATTCAAATTTAACCGTCATTCTTCATCATTTTCATTCTGCTTAATTAACGCAAGCAATTACTTAGACCACAATTAATTAAGACATTGAGCACATATAATAATAATTTATATAACTCTATCACGCTAAACAATTAGCACTAACTCATTTCCACAAACAACAAGCAAACAATTAGGATATCGAGAAACCGAAAAAGCGGTATATACCGAACCAGCGACGATCGGGCTGAATACGAGTAGACGGCAACTCCTTGGACTGCAAATCATGCTTAAGAATAGTTCCCTTGGAGTCACGCTTGGGGCGCGTATTGTACATCTTAAGACGCCGCACAGTGGCCGCGGAACGGCCGCCTTTGGATGCGCCGCCTTTAGATGCGCTACCGCCATTGTCTCTGTTGGCATCGAGCGAATGCTTCGGCTTTCCCGAGACGTTCACCGACTTCTCTCGCTTTTTTCCCATCGTTCTGTTGATTAACAAAATTATGTTAGAATTTTAGTTCGTGTACGTATGTGTGTGTAATTAAGCGAGTGCGATTTGAGTACCTGAGTTGAGAGGAGCGAGTTGAGACGATGAAGAAGAGGAACTAGGGTTTGTGCAGGGGAAAAGGTTTTATAGTTTCTGCAATTAAATTGATGCGGGATATGTGGGCCTGTAGCCCAATAGGCCGAGAAAATAAACTAGCCCATTAGTATTCAGTCACGCGTAACAGTGTTTTGGACTCCCATGGGTCCAGGTCACTTTTTTTTTTCCCAAAGTTTGCCCGGGTGAGGATGGGCGGCTAGGCCTAGCCGCTAGGGGGGGCATTGGGCCAATAGGCTTTTAGCAATCGTATAAATTCATTTTAACAACTATATCTGAAATTCGATTTAACGATTAAAAATTTTAAAATCAATATTTTGCAGAGAAAAAACATTTTTTATATTTTTATCTTTACCCTGAAAATATTTATGAAAATGAATTTTAGAAATAGAGTTAAAATTTGTATGAACATATAATAAAAATGTTAAGCATCATATATAGGAAATATTTGTCAGTATTAATGAATTAACGATAAAACTATTCTTATATCAGCTTTTTAATATTGATAGTATTTTAGCGAGATTTAACTGTAGTATGTTGACTGTACTAAGTTAAATTTTCGAAAACAAACAATTATAAAATTCTTATAAATATGATATTCCAATTTATGAACAGAGTTAATTTGTCAAGAACATACAATAATTGATATTCAGGATATTTCAGTCCTTCCCACAGTCTTCTCATTGTTATTTCTTTTTTAGAATAAAGTATTAAGGTTTCTATAAACCTTGAGTTTCATTATATATAATTAAATAATTTATGACTCAAGTAAAATTAAAATTAAAATAATGACAAGCGAAATGATGTATCCGCAGATATTATTTCTGTAAAAAAAATTTAAAGTTTGTATAAACAACCATATTTTTCATGAAGAGAGGATAGTATTGGTAATAATGGTGAGTGCAGTCTGTACTTAATAATTTATTAATAATTTATAGGGGTCTTTTTTATTAGGCTTATGATTTCATAATTAAAAGTAGCCTTCTACCACGAAAACTAAAAGCTTAAGTAGCAATCTCCGTGTTGAACTAGTGGTAATCCCAGTAGCATTCCTCACTGCCGTTAAACCTTCAAAATCTAAACTTGCACTTTCTTTGTAGCATATGCTTTAGCCGATCCCTTCTGCACGTAGATCACCTGAGTTGCATCTGCAATCAAAGTTATAATATTCCAGTGACTTTTGCATCTTAGCATAATAGCATGGCATTGTAAGTTAAAGAGTTAATTGCAAAACGCATTTTAGTTCGGGCCAATTACACTTTATTACTTAAACTTTAGATAATCGCAGAATGTATCCCTTAATATATTTTGGCATCTCACCTTGAATCCTTTTGGCCCATTTTTGTCTGATTTGACCTATCAAAATGGAGATTAAAAGGATGAAATAGACTTAACAATTGACTAAATGTGATGTTACGGGTTCTTAAGTCTATTTTATCCTTATAATTTAACATAGTGATAAATCAAAATAGACGGAAATGGGTCAAAAGGTTCAACATGTAGCGCTAAAATAAGTCAAGCGATGCATTGTGCAATTATCTGAATTTTAGGTAATAGTTCCAATTAGACGAAATTAAAGGGATGCGTTTTGCAATAAATCTATGGCCCGTTTGGAAACCTGGATTTCATTTGAAATTCCTCATTTGATCAAATAATTTGTTTGGGAATTTGGATTTGGATTTCATTTGAAATCCAAACATTCAAATATTAGTATAAACCTGAGAATCTGAAATATTAGTATAAACCTGAGAATTCTGTCAAAATCCATCATTTGAAATGAAATGCATGTTTCCAAACGGCCTCATAAGCTGAATAGCAACATTGACCGAAATTCTTCATGAAATTAGTTTTACTTACTTGATATGTGATTCTGATTCTGGAGCTGATCCCGCAGTAGTTCAAGCTCTTTTTGGCTGACTACTCGTGTGTTACCTACAAGTAAAGTGGTAAACTCAGACTGGCAGGCATAATTATTTACTGCACTACATACAAGTAATCCATCACACACGAGACAATACAACCTTACCACTGGCTGAGCCATGGAAACTAAGGTTGGGATACCTGCGCCTAATTAAAAATTTACATCTGAACAAAAATATGTGAAAACACAGATGCAGTTTTCTCAATGAATTCTCATAGATACTATCATACGTCTATACCAGAGGCTATTGCATTAAATATTAAAGAAACATTTTTAAGTTACCGTCCATTAAAGAAAATTTCTTAAAAGTCATGCAAGTCCTTCACATATTTAGTTAGATGCTACTCCATTCTATTAACATTGGTTAACCTTTATTATTTTAATTTATCAAAATAAAAGTAATCAGTAAAGAATTGGAATTAAACTTGAGGGAGTCATCCAAATTTGATACATATTGCTTGTTAGATTGGAATAACGAAGCACCCTTCAGTGAAATATGACAGTAACATGAATTTTGTATTTGGATCTAATATTAGCTAGTTGCATAGCCTTAACAACATTAGCATCATTACTGATGGAATATTCAGGGTGGACAAGAATACGAATTACTTTCAAATGCCTTTTTGGTAATTGGTGGACACTGGTAAATTGGTGGACACACGAAAACCAAATCTCCTGCTAAAGAGCCCTCTTAAAGGCATGATATTTAAATTGCTCATTGAATTATATCGGCAATTTCAAAAGAGACCCAGGATATAGGCTCCGTCAATGCCTACCCCAAAACATGGCAACATCATACTTGTGCAGCTGACATGGATTCTAAAATGTAAAATCTTACATATATCAAAAAGATAGTATAATTTCTGCTGATTAATGTATATTATTTGATTACTTAATATGCGTTTTACTGTGCAGTTTATTGATTGCATATTTCATCTTAATTGATTGCATTGGTTCATTTATCATTTGTACTTGTAGCAACTAAAAGTTACCCCAAGTCCGGTTGCTTTTTCTCTATTATACTTACTAAAACAAAAAAATTCAAATTTCAGTATCATTGCTTGGTTTTTTAGTTGTAATCGAGAAACAGGGGCTTTAACTAGGCTGTATAATTTTTCCTGTTGGGACTTGTTGCTTATGATTATTGTCTTTCATTTTGAGATACAATTAAAATTCTGACAATTAGCTAATCAGACAGTTTTTTTATCTTTTTCTGTGCATCACTACTTGCTAATTTCCCACAGAATCTAACCTAAAATGACAATAAGAAGTGTACAAGACAGAAAAGGGATGATACCAAACCAGCGAGGATCGGGCTGGATATGAGTAGAAGGCAACTCTTTGGATTGAAATTCATGCTTGAGGATTTTTCCTTTGCGATCTAGCTTGGGCTTCTTATTGTACATCTTTAGTCTCCTTACAGTAGCAGCAGTACGGCTGCCTTTGGTTCGGCTGGCATCAGATGAATGCTTTGGTTTGCCCGATATGTTAACTGATTTCCCTCTGTTTTTTCCCATCTCTATTCCTCCTATGCACTACCAAACAACAAGGTTATAAAAATATGGATAAGGAATAAAATTCTAGATTCTTAAACAAAAAGGTCCAAATCAACCATTATTTAATATTTAGACAATCTACAACAAAACAAGTCTACTGAAGATTAACAGCCATAAATCATAATAACCAATAAAAGAGTGACCAATGAGTGAGAAGGGATCAGCTCATTCACTTGTTCAGATTCATGAAGTAAGGGGTCGTTTGTTAAATCCGAATGAACTTTTTGATTGATCAAAGATTTCTGGAACAACCTCCGACCATTATATTCGGGAAATTACATCAAGAACATAACAATATTATGCCTCAAACTTTCCATTTTCTAACAATTTATCCATGTTTGATCATATTGACAATTTTGAGTATAACCACTGGAGTAGTTTTTGGTTAGGAAATCGTCAAAATTACTATCAAAGAGAGAGACAAAACGTAATATAAATACTTCTAATGATTTGGTAATATCGACACGCCTGAGATGCTCCAAGTACTTATAATGCTAGGGTTCGACTTGTTCAACTGAATAAGAACTTAATGTCTTAATGTATCAAAAACATGTATAACTGAGATTCTACGGAACACGTAAGATACATGTAATTATAATTGTCAATAAAATCAAGAACCCATGCAGAAAAGAATGCAAGTCAAGTAGCCATGGAGGGAAAAACAGCACAAAACTAACGAATTTCGCACGTGGTATACGGTTTGATATAGACAAGAACTGATTCAGACCTGGGAAGACAGCCGTTGCTCAGAATGATTTACTAGAAAAGAAGAACGGATTCGTCTAGGTTAAATTAAAAATTTACTGTCTGGCGACCCAGAGCCCAGGGCTACCTATTTTGGGTTCGGAGTTCATTTGAATATTTGATCAGCTGTTTATCGGTGGTCTAATTGGCCCATAGCACTGGTATTCACACGGACATCCAGATCCAATCCCCGACCCGAGGGATTTGGGAATTTTTTAGGAGTACGAAAATATTTTTAAAAAATAATAGGGAACTGGGACAGGGCTAGGGATTCGTGTCTTGTCACCCGAACCCGGTGCCGATTGTGTATATTCAGGGGAAAAAAATAATTCCCGAAATCGGTATAAAATTCGGATATCATGGCGGAGATAGCAATCCCCGACTGCGAAGTGCTTCGCGCCCTTTCCTAAATAAGTGAACAAGGATATAATTTAATGGACAAAAATTTGATTATACTTCGTTTTGTTATGCTTTTTTTATTATTCCTAAATTATCTTTATTTTAAAATCAAAGAAAAGAATCTAATAAAAAAATGTCCCTATATAAAAAGACAACATGGATATAATCTACAGCACAATTTTTTTTTTATATTTTTTTGATTTGAATTTTTATTTTTTTGAAATCCCGCTAAAAATCGTGGGATTCTAAGAGATTGTGGTTAACTATAATTAAATTAGCTGACATTTAATTTAGTAAGGGTTAATAATCTAGTTGGTCACTTAAGTGGACTTGATGTATCAAATTGGTCACTGAACTCAAAATGTTATCAAGGTGGTCACTGAAATGGTCACAAATATCAAACAGGTACCTTGAAATATAAGATCAAGCAATAAAAAAAAATATTTATAAAGATTTACATATTATTTTTGAATGTTAGCAAAACCAAGTAAAAAGTTATGACATCTAATATTTATGATAATATATTTTAGATTTTATCAAGTTTAATTATTATTTTTTTAAGTAAAACAAAAAAATAACTATATAATAAGATATAAATAATAAATAGACTTGATAAAAATATAAATATATTATTTTAAATACTAGAAGTCATAACCTTTTAGTTGGTTGTGATAACATTTATAAAATAATGTGTAAAATTTTATAAATAATATCTTTACTACTTGAACTCATATTTCAAAGTACTTGTTTGATATTTATGGTGATTTTAGTGACCATATTGATACCGTTTTGAGTTCAGTGAACAACTTGATACATTAAACCCATTTCGGTGACCAATTTGATAATTAACCCAATTTACTAATCTCTTTTGCTTCTTTTTTGACAAGAGTCTTTACTCTTTTGTAGTTGTTTAAAATTCTTTTCCTTTTTTTTTTTGAAAAAACTTGTTTAAAATTCTTAAAAGCTTAAACTAGTGATTTTCATAAGGAAACAACACTCCACAAGATATAATTTAGGTGCAGGCCAGCAAGGCACTCTGGAGCAAAGCTATAGAAAACAAATTATGAGCGATGGACACATCATACAAGCACAACAACCTCAAATCCACGGCCTAAAACAGCTCCCAATATGTGTCATTAGACATTAATCATTCCCTTTCCTTCTCAACCAAGTAACACCTAGATTCTGAATTCTTACATTCTTAATCTTCCTGCCCTAATTTCTCTATCTGCTGTCATATTCGACTTGCACTTATACATATACATATAACTTCAACCATACCCTTGTATAAAATTCTGTAAAGTTTCAAACTTTGTCACTTTCTCTCAATTGAGTGCTCAATTTTCCACTTTTAGCCCAAAAAGTTGAAATCTTGGCCGCCCATTAAGCCTTTTTTAGCTCCTCCCCTCTTTCTCATTTCTTGATTTTATTTCCCACATTTTAATTTTTCCCATTTCTGTATTGTAATTCATCACATTCTTGCTTATATAGTTATATACATTGTGTTAGAATTGTTAAATTGACAGCATTTGTGTTTTATGCTTGCTTTTCTTGATTCTTGTATCTATTTTTGTGTAATACCCTTGTTTTAGCTAAAGGTTTGATCTTTAATTTTTGAACTCTGTTTTTAGAGCATAATGGGTGATAAATTTTGGCCAATTTCACTTGCGGACTTGCCATTACATTTGATTCTTGAAATTCTGACCTCGGGGCCTTTGCGGGCTGTTGATTTAGTTTCTTTGGAGTTAACTTCTAGGACATTTAGAGCCAACGCTAGACTTGATACTAGGTTTCAGAGTAATTCATCTTTGGTTAATTTTGCGGCATTTCAACTATGTTGGTCTCATCCTTTGTATTCTTCCATGCACTTGGAGGAAAGGAAGGCGCTTTTCGATAAGACTGAAGGAAATTGGAAGAGGGTACTAAGATTCTTGCAGTCAGTGGATCAGTCTTCCGATATGGTTGAAACCTCAGCTGGCAATGTATTATCTCCTCTACATTATTCTAGTTGTGTACTATATTATAGTAGTTCTTTTACTTGCATTCGTAATTCTGTAATTTATAAGGTTATTTTATCATATGCTTTGCTATTTAGTACCTTGTGAGATAGAAGGGAGGATGTTTTTAAAAAGATTCAATCTCATAATGTTTGATTGTTGGTCCCTTGTTGATTTTGGTTTTGTTATTTAGCTTAGTTGATTGTTATCTACAGATGCAGATTAAGAGCGGAAGATATCACACGTTGCTGGTCAATGGTTCATCAGTGTATTCCTGTGGTTCCAATTTGTGTGGTGTTCTTGGTCATGGTTCTGAGACAACACAATGTGTGGCTTTTACGCGTATCAGTTTTCCATCTCTTGCACAAGTTACCCAGGTTTCGGCGTCACATAATCATGCTGCTTTTGTCATGCAGACTGGAGAGGTTTCTATCTTCACCCTATACCATACCTTATATAGAGAACATAATATATCAATCTTGTGTGTGCTAGTTATGTGCAATTTTAGCAGTAATAGCAAAGTTAGCTTTATAAATCGATGAACTTACTGTTTTTTATTTTGGGTCTTGTATAATTTGTTTTGCTTCCATTTTAGACACACTAGTCACAGATCCATTTTAAGGAAGTCATTTAATTACTCTCTTGTGCATCTTGTAGCACAATTAACATAAATTTGCTATGTTTCATGCTATTGTGCTTCCTACCCATGGTGTTAACTCTTAATTAACATAATTGTACTTAACTTCTTTATTTTAGTTTTGCACTCACGCGTGTGAATAACATTTATATATTAATCCATGAGTTGGAAGCAATTTATGTTGAAAATGCCCTCCTGCTTACTCTGCTGAACTCTTTCATTAGTAATCTCGATTAGATATCTTATCCGGGTTATATAATTCCCGGAACTTATCCATTTATGACCTCTCCTAATGTTATGCATTGACCATTTAATCTTTTATTGAAGCTGTTGCTACCATTTATCACCTTCAATCATTTGCGCAGGTCTTTACCTGCGGAGATAATTCATCTTTCTGCTGCGGTCATGGTGATACAAACCGTCCTATATTCAGGCCTAGGCTGGTTGAGACATTAAAGGGAGTATCTTGCAAGCAGGTAGTAAACATTACTTTCTAGTAATCTGTTGCCATTTCTGTTCTGTTTTAGAAGCCTTTTTCTCTTTAAATGATGCTGATATACAAATGTGGAAAACATGATGTTGATGTTGTAACATTGTGATGTGGAGTCATATACTAATGTTTATCAAGGTCTAAGGTTAAGTCTGAAATAGGTTTCCTCTTGACTAAACTTGCTACCACAGAAGGCTAGGGTACAGGATTACAGGAACGATGCAAGGCACTGGACTTGACTCTAAAGGCACATAAGAGCATATTGTTTCCCTTGACTTGCCTTTAATACTATTGTCCAAACTCCAAACTCTTTATCCACTATTTTTTCCTTAGTATGTCAACATTTTTTTTTTCTTAAGCTTATATGTACAACTATCCAAGTCTCTTCTTAATGATTATCGCGTTTGTGCAGTGGTTTAGGTGACTAATTCATGACCTAGAGCTCATGAGTTTAACTCTCGTATCCAATACGCTGAGGTCATTTTCTAGAAAAAACATCTGTATTCTCTTGAGTAGGGTAAGACTGCCTACATCCTACCCTCCTCACACCCTGTCCTTTAAGCGGGATAAGTGAGTACTTCCCTTTTCCTTTGATACAATTAGGTCTCTTCTTAATGTCATATGGAAGTCCGATGTTGGATATGATGACCTTCTCAACCAATATTTTTGCATATATTCTTCATCACGTAATTTTAAATATTCTTCTAGTTGGATCCTTTTATAATATGTGTGTTACTGTATCAGCTTAAAAATATCATTT